>NC_133544.1:107005000-108482500 GCF_048773025.1 Camelus bactrianus | reverse complement strand
TGTAATTAACATGGATTCGCTCTCCGTGAAATTCCGTGTTCTGAACACGATACATGCATCTCGGACTCAACAAATATTCACTACATTGTGGTTAGCATGTGGATTACAGCACTTTCATCCACCATACAAAGCTTACTGACACTTTGAAGAATTTTCTCAGATTTCACAGGTTAGTTTTAATGCCAGATAAGAAAATGAGGCAGATTTGGCAAAAAAATGCTCTTGGAGCGAGTTATACACAAAAGATATGTAATTTACCTAGTTTTACTCACCGTGACATTCCGTGTTCTGAACACGTTACATGCATCACGGATTCGACAAACATTCACTACAGAGTTGGTAGCATAAGGATTACCGAACATTCACCCACCATAAATGCCATATTGACATTTTGAAGCACTTTCCCATATTTCAAAATGTTTTCCTAATGCCAGGTTTGAAAATGAGGCAGATTAACAAAAAATTCTCTTGGAGCAAGTACTTCCCATAGAAATGTAATTTACATAGCTTCCCTCACAGTGACATTCCAATTTCCGAACACTCTACATACTTCACGGATTTGACAAACATTTTTAATGAGTTATGTACATGTGTATTACAGAACTTTCATCCACCATACAAGGCATATTTAAACCTAGAAACATTAACTCTGAATTTGCAGCCTTTTCCTAATGCCAGTTTCGAAAATCAGGCCGTTTTCTCCAGAAAAAATTTTTGGAGCGATTTCTTCCCAATAGACATGAAATTTACATAGATTCCATCTCCGGAAATTTCCATCATGCGATCACGCTACATGCATAGGTTTTCTACAATTATTCACATCAGGTTTGTTTGCATGTGGCTTTATGAACTTCCATCACAATACAATGCATATTGACAATTTGAAGCATTTTCTCTGATTTTGAAGGAATTTCCAAATGCCAGTTTCGAAAATGAGGCAGAGTTCGCAGAAAATCTCTTGGAGTGAGTTCTACCCAAGAGACATGTATTTTACCGACATACGCTAACCGTGATATCCTATGTTCTGAACACTCACCATGTATCTCGGATTCGACAAATATTCTCTACAGAGTTGTTAGTATGCAGATTGCCGAACTTTCATCCACCATACAAGGCATATTTACACCTACAATTGATTAATGAGAGTTCGCAGCTTATTCCTAACGCCAGTTTCAAAAATCAGGCTGTTATCTCAGGAAAAAACTCTTGGAGCGATTTCTAACCTAGGGAAATGTAATTTACATAAATTTCCTCGCCGTGACATTCCGTGATCCAAACGTTCTACATGCATAACGGATTCGAAAAATATTCACTACAGATATGTTAGCATGTGGATTACCGAACTTTCATCACAAAACATTGAATATTGATACTTAGAAGTATTTTCTCAGATTTTGCAGCGTTTTCCAAGCGCCAGTTTCAAAAATGAAGCAGTTATTACAGAAAAATTCTATTGAAGTGAGTTCTACAAAATAGACAAATAGTTACATTTTTTCAATAACCGTGAAATTGCACGTTCCAAACATGGTACATGCATCACGGATTAGGAAAAAGATTCTTTAATATGTTGTGAAAAAGTGGATTACCAAACTTTCTTCCTACATAAAGGCATCTTTATACCTACAAATATTTTCTCACATTTTGCAGCTTTATCCAAATATCACATTTGAGTATCAAGCAATTTTCGCCGAAATATTCTATTCTAGCTAGTTCTACCCAATAGAATTCTAATTTACATAGATTCTTTACCGTGAATTTCTGTCTTCCGAACGCGCTACAAGAATCACAGTTTGAAAAATATTACTACACACTTGTTAACATATGGATTACCGGACTTTCATCCACCAATCAAGTCATATTGGCACTTAGAAGCATTTTCTCATATTTCGAGTATTTTTCCTAACACCAGATTTCAAAATGAGGCAGATTTTGCAGAAAAATACTCTTGGAGCGAGTTCTACCCAATAGACATTTAATTTACATTGATGTGCTCATCATGACATTTTGTGATCTGAACACATTTCATGTATCTCGGTTTCGACAAATATTCACTACAGAGATGTTAGCATTTGGATTACCAATCTTACATCCACCATACAAGGCATATTTACACCTACAAGTATTTACTCTCATTTCAAATTTTTGTCCAAACGTCAAATTCGAAAATCATGCAATTTGTTCAGAAAAATTCTAATCAAGCTAGTTCTACCCAATAGAATTTTAATTTATGTAGTTTCATTACCGTAAATTTCCATGTTCCAAACACGCTAAATAAGTCACGGATTCGAAAAGTATTCCCTTCATAGTTGGTTACGTGGATTACCAGACTTAAATTCCCCGTTCAAGGCATATTCACACTTAGAAGCATTTTCTCAGATTTCTCAGGTTTTTCCTAAAGCCAGTTTGGAAAATGAGGCTGATTTCACAGAAAATGTTCTTGGAGCCAGTTCTACCCAAAAGATATGTAATTTAACTAGTTCACTCACCGTGACATTCCGTGTTCTGAACATGTTACATGCATCAAGGATTCGACAATCATGCTTTAATGAGTGTGAGCATGTGGATTATCAAATTTTCATCCACCTTACAAGACATGTTTTCACCTAGAAACATTTACTCACATTTCGCAGAATTTTCCTAACGTCAGTTTCGAAAATCAGGCAGTTTTCGCAGAAAAATCCTCTTGTTGCATGTTCCATCCAATAGACATCTCATTTTCATAGATACCATCACCGTAACATTCCGTGTTCCTAAAAAACGGTTCATGCACCAAGGATTCAACAAATATTCACTGCTGAGTTGTTAGCATGTGAATTACCAATCTTTAATAAACCATTGAAGACATATTGTCACCTTAAAGCATTTACTCTGATTTCACAGCGTTTTCATAACACCAGTTTCGAAACTGAGGCAGATTTTTCAGTAAAACTCTCCTGGAGAGGGTTCTAACCAATAGATATGTAATTTGCATAGCTTCCCTCACCGAGAAAGACCGTGTTCCGAACAGGCTACATACATCAAGGATTTGAGAAACATTTTTAATGAGTTATGTACATGTGTATTACAGATCTTTCATCCACCATACAAGGCATATTGACACATAGAAACATTAACTCTGAGTTCGCAGCTTTTTCCTAATAGCAGTTTCGAAAATCAGGCAGTTTTCAAAGGAAAAAACTGTTGGAGCGTGTTCTACCCAATAGGTACGTAAATTACATAGATTCCCCCACTGTGAAATTACATGTTTCGAACACATTACATGCAGAAAAGATTCGACAAAAATAAACTATAGAGTTGTTTGCATGAGGATGACAGGACTTTCATCACAATACAAGGCATATTGATGCTTAGAAGCATTTTCTCTGATTTCACAGAGCTTTCCAAACGCCAGTTTTGAAAATGAGGCAGATTTCATGGGAAAAACCTCTTGGAGCAGGTTCTAACCTATAGACATGTAATTAACATGGATTCGCTCTCCGTGAAATTCCGTGTTCTGAACACGATACATGCATCTCGGACTCGACAAATATTCACTACATTGTGGTTAGCATGTGGATTACAGCACTTTCATCCACCATACAAAGCTTACTGACACTTTGAAGAATTTTCTCAGATTTCACAGGTTAGTTTTAATGCCAGATAAGAAAATGAGGCAGATTTGGCAAAAAAATGCTCTTGGAGCGAGTTATACACAAAAGATATGTAATTTACCTAGTTTTACTCACCGTGACATTCCGTGTTCTGAACACGTTACATGCATCACGGATTCGACAAACATTCACTACAGAGTTGGTAGCATAAGGATTACCGAACATTCACCCACCATAAATGCCATATTGACATTTTGAAGCACTTTCCCATATTTCAAAATGTTTTCCTAATGCCAGGTTTGAAAATGAGGCAGATTAACAAAAAATTCTCTTGGAGCAAGTACTTCCCATAGAAATGTAATTTACATAGCTTCCCTCACAGTGACATTCCAATTTCCGAACACTCTACATACTTCACGGATTTGACAAACATTTTTAATGAGTTATGTACATGTGTATTACAGAACTTTCATCCACCATACAAGGCATATTTAAACCTAGAAACATTAACTCTGAATTTGCAGCCTTTTCCTAATGCCAGTTTCGAAAATCAGGCCGTTTTCTCCAGAAAAAATTTTTGGAGCGATTTCTTCCCAATAGACATGAAATTTACATAGATTCCATCTCCGGAAATTTCCATCATGCGATCACGCTACATGCATAGGTTTTCTACAATTATTCACATCAGGTTTGTTTGCATGTGGCTTTATGAACTTCCATCACAATACAATGCATATTGACACTTTGAAGCATTTTCTCTGATTTTGAAGGAATTTCCAAATGCCAGTTTCGAAAATGAGGCAGAGTTCGCAGAAAAAACTCTTGGAGTGAGTTCTACCCAAGAGACATGTATTTTACCGACATACGCTAACCGTGATATCCTATGTTCTGAACACTCACCATGTATCTCGGATTCGACAAATATTCTCTACAGAGTTGTTAGTATGCAGATTGCCGAACTTTCATCCACCATACAAGGCATATTTACACCTACAATTGATTAATGAGAGTTCGCAGCTTATTCCTAACGCCAGTTTCAAAAATCAGGCTGTTATCTCAGGAAAAAACTCTTGGAGCGATTTCTAACCTAGGGAAATGTAATTTACATAAATTTCCTCGCCGTGACATTCCGTGTTCCAAACGTTCTACATGCATAACGGATTCGAAAAATATTCACTACAGATATGTTAGCATGTGGATTACCGAACTTTCATCACAAAACATTGAATATTGATACTTAGAAGTATTTTCTCAGATTTTGCAGCGTTTTCCAAGCGCCAGTTTCAAAAATGAAGCAGTTATTACAGAAAAATTCTATTGAAGTGAGTTCTACAAAATAGACAAATAGTTACATTTTTTCAATAACCGTGAAATTGCACGTTCCAAACATGGTACATGCATCACGGATTAGGAAAAAGATTCTTTAATATGTTGTGAAAAAGTGGATTACCAAACTTTCTTCCTACATAAAGGCATCTTTATACCTACAAATATTTTCTCACATTTTGCAGCTTTATCCAAATATCACATTTGAGTATCAAGCAATTTTCGCCGAAATATTCTATTCTAGCTAGTTCTACCCAATAGAATTCTAATTTACATAGATTCTTTACCGTGAATTTCTGTCTTCCGAACGCGCTACAAGAATCAAAGTTTGAAAAATATTACTACACACTTGTTAACATATGGATTACCGGACTTTCATCCACCAATCAAGTCATATTGGCACTTAGAAGCATTTTCTCATATTTCGAGTATTTTTCCTAACACCAGATTTCAAAATGAGGCAGATTTTGCAGAAAAATTCTCTTGGAGCGAGTTCTACCCAATAGACATTTAATTTACATTGATGTGCTCATCATGACATTTTGTGATCTGAACACATTTCATGTATCTCGGTTTCGACAAATATTCACTACAGAGATGTTAGCATTTGGATTACCAATCTTAGATCCACCATACAAGGCATATTTACACCTACAAGTATTTACTCTCATTTCAAATTTTTGTCCAAACGTCAAATTCGAAAATCATGCAATTTGTTCAGAAAAATTCTAATCAAGCTAGTTCTACCCAATAGAATTTTAATTTATGTAGTTTCATTACCGTAAATTTCCATGTTCCAAACACGCTAAATAAGTCACGGATTCGAAAAGTATTCCCTTCATAGTTGGTTACGTGGATTACCAGACTTAAATTCCCCGTTCAAGGCATATTCACACTTAGAAGCATTTTCTCAGATTTCTCAGGTTTTTCCTAAAGCCAGTTTGGAAAATGAGGCTGATTTCACAGAAAATGTCCTTGGAGCCAGTTCTACCCAAAAGATATGTAATTTAACTAGTTCACTCACCGTGACATTCCGTGTTCTGAACATGTTACATGCATCAAGGATTCGACAATCATGCTTTAATGAGTGTGAGCATGTGGATTATCAAATTTTCATCCACCTTACAAGACATGTTTTCACCTAGAAACATTTACTCACATTTCGCAGAATTTTCCTAACGTCAGTTTCGAAAATCAGGCAGTTTTCGCAGAAAAATCCTCTTGTTGCATGTTCCATCCAATAGACATCTCATTTTCATAGATACCATCACCGTAACATTCCGTGTTCCTAAAAAACGGTTCATGCACCAAGGATTCAACAAATATTCACTGCTGAGTTGTTAGCATGTGAATTACCAATCTTTAATAAACCATTGAAGACATATTGTCACCTTAAAGCATTTACTCTGATTTCACAGCGTTTTCATAACACCAGTTTCGAAACTGAGGCAGATTTTTCAGTAAAACTCTCCTGGAGAGGGTTCTAACCAATAGATATGTAATTTGCATAGCTTCCCTCACCGAGAAAGACCGTGTTCCGAACAGGCTACATACATCAAGGATTTGAGAAACATTTTTAATGAGTTATGTACATGTGTATTACAGATCTTTCATCCACCATACAAGGCATATTGACACATAGAAACATTAACTCTGAGTTCGCAGCTTTTTCCTAATAGCAGTTTCGAAAATCAGGCAGTTTTCAAAGGAAAAAACTGTTGGAGCGTGTTCTACCCAATAGGTACGTAAATTACATAGATTCCCCCACTGTGAAATTACATGTTTCGAACACATTACATGCAGAAAAGATTCGACAAAAATAAACTATAGAGTTGTTTGCATGAGGATGACAGGACTTTCATCACAATACAAGGCATATTGATGCTTAGAAGCATTTTCTCTGATTTCACAGAGCTTTCCAAACGCCAGTTTCGAAAATGAGGCAGATTTCACGGGAAAAACCTCTTGGAGCAGGTTCTAACCTATAGACATGTAATTAACATGGATTCGCTCTCCGTGAAATTCCGTGTTCTGAACACGATACATGCATCTCGGACTCGACAAATATTCACTACATTGTGGTTAGCATGTGGATTACAGCACTTTCATCCACCATACAAAGCTTACTGACACTTTGAAGAATTTTCTCAGATTTCACAGGTTAGTTTTAATGCCAGATAAGAAAATGAGGCAGATTTGGCAAAAAAATGCTCTTGGAGCGAGTTATACACAAAAGATATGTAATTTACCTAGTTTTACTCACCGTGACATTCCGTGTTCTGAACACGTTACATGCATCACGGATTCGACAAACATTCACTACAGAGTTGGTAGCATAAGGATTACCGAACATTCACCCACCATAAATGCCATATTGACATTTTGAAGCACTTTCCCATATTTCAAAATGTTTTCCTAATGCCAGGTTTGAAAATGAGGCAGATTAACAAAAAATTCTCTTGGAGCAAGTACTTCCCATAGAAATGTAATTTACATAGCTTCCCTCACAGTGACATTCCAATTTCCGAACACTCTACATACTTCACGGATTTGACAAACATTTTTAATGAGTTATGTACATGTGTATTACAGAACTTTCATCCACCATACAAGGCATATTTAAACCTAGAAACATTAACTCTGAATTTGCAGCCTTTTCCTAATGCCAGTTTCGAAAATCAGGCCGTTTTCTCCAGAAAAAATTTTTGGAGCGATTTCTTCCCAATAGACATGAAATTTACATAGATTCCATCTCCGGAAATTTCCATCATGCGATCACGCTACATGCATAGGTTTTCTACAATTATTCACATCAGGTTTGTTTGCATGTGGCTTTATGAACTTCCATCACAATACAATGCATATTGACACTTTGAAGCATTTTCTCTGATTTTGAAGGAATTTCCAAATGCCAGTTTCGAAAATGAGGCAGAGTTCGCAGAAAAAACTCTTGGAGTGAGTTCTACCCAAGAGACATGTATTTTACCGACATACGCTAACCGTGATATCCTATGTTCTGAACACTCACCATGTATCTCGGATTCGACAAATATTCTCTACAGAGTTGTTAGTATGCAGATTGCCGAACTTTCATCCACCATACAAGGCATATTTACACCTACAATTGATTAATGAGAGTTCGCAGCTTATTCCTAACGCCAGTTTCAAAAATCAGGCTGTTATCTCAGGAAAAAACTCTTGGAGCGATTTCTAACCTAGGGAAATGTAATTTACATAAATTTCCTCGCCGTGACATTCCGTGTTCCAAACGTTCTACATGCATAACGGATTCGAAAAATATTCACTACAGATATGTTAGCATGTGGATTACCGAACTTTCATCACAAAACATTGAATATTGATACTTAGAAGTATTTTCTCAGATTTTGCAGCGTTTTCCAAGCGCCAGTTTCAAAAATGAAGCAGTTATTACAGAAAAATTCTATTGAAGTGAGTTCTACAAAATAGACAAATAGTTACATTTTTTCAATAACCGTGAAATTGCACGTTCCAAACATGGTACATGCATCACGGATTAGGAAAAAGATTCTTTAATATGTTGTGAAAAAGTGGATTACCAAACTTTCTTCCTACATAAAGGCATCTTTATACCTACAAATATTTTCTCACATTTTGCAGCTTTATCCAAATATCACATTTGAGTATCAAGCAATTTTCGCCGAAATATTCTATTCTAGCTAGTTCTACCCAATAGAATTCTAATTTACATAGATTCTTTACCGTGAATTTCTGTCTTCCGAACGCGCTACAAGAATCACAGTTTGAAAAATATTACTACACACTTGTTAACATATGGATTACCGGACTTTCATCCACCAATCAAGTCATATTGGCACTTAGAAGCATTTTCTCATATTTCGAGTATTTTTCCTAACACCAGATTTCAAAATGAGGCAGATTTTGCAGAAAAATTCTCTTGGAGCGAGTTCTACCCAATAGACATTTAATTTACATTGATGTGCTCATCATGACATTTTGTGATCTGAACACATTTCATGTATCTCGGTTTCGACAAATATTCACTACAGAGATGTTAGCATTTGGATTACCAATCTTACATCCACCATACAAGGCATATTTACACCTACAAGTATTTACTCTCATTTCAAATTTTTGTCCAAACGTCAAATTCGAAAATCATGCAATTTGTTCAGAAAAATTCTATTCAAGCTAGTTCTACCCAATAGAATTTTAATTTATGTAGTTTCATTACCGTAAATTTCCATGTTCCAAACACGCTAAATAAGTCACGGATTCGAAAAGTATTCCCTTCATAGTTGGTTACGTGGATTACCAGACTTAAATTCCCCGTTCAAGGCATATTCACACTTAGAAGCATTTTCTCAGATTTCTCAGGTTTTTCCTAAAGCCAGTTTGGAAAATGAGGCTGATTTCACAGAAAATGTTCTTGGAGCCAGTTCTACCCAAAAGATATGTAATTTAACTAGTTCACTCACCGTGACATTCCGTGTTCTGAACATGTTACATGCATCAAGGATTCGACAATCATCCTTTAATGAGTGTGAGCATGTGGATTATCAAATTTTCATCCACCTTACAAGACATGTTTTCACCTAGAAACATTTACTCACATTTCGCAGAATTTTCCTAACGTCAGTTTCGAAAATCAGGCAGTTTTCGCAGAAAAATCCTCTTGTTGCATGTTCCATCCAATAGACATCTCATTTTCATAGATACCATCACCGTAACATTCCGTGTTCCTAAAAAACGGTTCATGCACCAAGGATTCAACAAATATTCACTGCTGAGTTGTTAGCATGTGAATTACCAATCTTTAATAAACCATTGAAGACATATTGTCACCTTAAAGCATTTACTCTGATTTCACAGCGTTTTCATAACACCAGTTTCGAAACTGAGGCAGATTTTTCAGTAAAACTCTCCTGGAGAGGGTTCTAACCAATAGATATGTAATTTGCATAGCTTCCCTCACCGAGAAAGACCGTGTTCCGAACAGGCTACATACATCAAGGATTTGAGAAACATTTTTAATGAGTTATGTACATGTGTATTACAGATCTTTCATCCACCATACAAGGCATATTGACACATAGAAACATTAACTCTGAGTTCGCAGCTTTTTCCTAATAGCAGTTTCGAAAATCAGGCAGTTTTCAAAGGAAAAAACTGTTGGAGCGTGTTCTACCCAATAGGTACGTAAATTACATAGATTCCCCCACTGTGAAATTACATGTTTCGAACACATTACATGCAGAAAAGATTCGACAAAAATAAACTATAGAGTTGTTTGCATGAGGATGACAGGACTTTCATCACAATACAAGGCATATTGATGCTTAGAAGCATTTTCTCTGATTTCACAGAGCTTTCCAAACGCCAGTTTCGAAAATGAGGCAGATTTCACGGCAAAAACCTCTTGGAGCAGGTTCTAACCTATAGACATGTAATTAACATGGATTCGCTCTCCGTGAAATTCCGTGTTCTGAACACGATACATGTATCTCGGACTCGACAAATATTCACTACATTGTGGTTAGCATGTGGATTACAACACTTTCATCCACCATACAAAGCTTACTGACACTTTGAAGGATTTTCTCAGATTTCACAGGTTAGTTTTAATGCCAGATAAGAAAATGAGGCAGATTTGGCAAAAAAATGCTCTTGGAGCGAGTTATACACAAAAGATATGTAATTTACCTAGTTTTACTCACCGTGACATTCCGTGATCTGAACACGTTACATGCATCACGGATTCGACAAACATTCACTACAGAGTTGGTAGCATAAGGATTACCGAACATTCATCCACCATAAATGCTATATTGACATTTTGAAGCACTTTCCCGTATTTCAAAATGTTTTCCTAATGCCAGGTTTGAAAATGAGGCAGATTAACAAAAAATTCCCTTGGAGCAAGTACTTCCCATAGAAATGTAATTTACATAGCTTCCCTCACAGTGACATTCCAATTTCCGAACACTCTACATACTTCACGGATTTGACAAACATTTTTAATGAGTTATGTACATGCGTATTACAGAACTTTCATCCACCATACAAGGCATATTTAAACCTAGAAACGTTAACTCTGAATTTGCAGCCTTTTCCTAATGCCAGTTTCGAAAATCAGGCCGTTTTCTCCAGAAAAAATTTTTGGAGCGATTCCTTCCCAATAGACATGAAATTTACATAGATTCCATCTCCGGAAATTTCCGTCATACGATCACGCTACATGCATAGGCTTTCTACAATTATTCACATCAGGTTTGTTTGCATGTGGCTTTATGAACTTCCATCACAATACAATGCATATTGACACTTTGAAGCATTTTCTCTGATTTTGAAGGAATTTCCAAATGCCAGTTTCGAAAATGAGGCAGGTTTCGCAGAAAAAACTCTTGGAGTGAGTTCAACCCAAGAGACATGTATTTTACCGACATACGCTCACCGTGATATTCTATGTTCTGAACACTCTCCATGTATCTCGGATTCGACTAATATTCTCTACAGAGTTGTTATTATGCGGATTGCCGAACTTTCATCAACCATACAAGGCATATTTACACCTACAATTGATTAATCTGAGTTCGCAGCTTATTCCTAACGCCAGTTTCAAAAATCAGGCTGTTATCTCAGGAAAAAACTCTTGGAGCGATTTCTAACCTAGGGAAATGTAATTTACATAAATTTCCTCGCCGTGACATTCCGTGTTCCAAACGTTCTACATGCATAATGGATTCGAAAAATATTCACTACAGATTTGTTAGCATGTGGATTACCGAACTTTCATCACAAAACATTGAATATTGATACTTAGAAGTATTTTCTCATTTTTTGCAGCGTTTTCCAAGCGCCAGTTTCAAAAATGAAGCAGTTTTCACAGAAAAATTCTATTGAAGTGAGTTCTACCAAATAGACAATTAGTTTACATTGTTTCAATCACTGTGAAATTGCACGTTCCGAACATGGTACATGCATCATGGATTAGAAAAAAAGATTCTTTAATATGTTGTGAAAAAGTGGATTACCAAACTTTCTTCCTACATAAAGGCATCTTTACACCTACAAATATTTTCTCACATTTTGCAGCTTTATCCAAATATCACATTTGAGTATCAAGCAATTTTCGCCGAAAAATTCTATTCTAGCTTGTAACCCAATAGAATTCTAATTTACATGGTTTCTTTTCCGTGAAATTCTGACTTCCGAACGCGCTACAAGAATCAAAGTTTGAAAAATATTACTACACACTTGTTAACATATGGATTACTGGACTTTCATCCACCAATCAAGTCACATTGGCACTTAGAAGCATTTTATCATATTTCAAAGATTTTTCCTAACACCAGATTTGAAAATTAGGCAGATTTCGCAGAAAAATTCTCTTGGAGCGAGTTCTACCCAATAGATATTTAATTTACATAGATGTGCTCATCATGACATTTTGTGATCTGAACACATTTCATGTATCTCGGTTTCGACAAATATTCACTACAGAGATGTTAGAATTTGGATTACCAACCTTACAACCACCATTCAAGGCATATTTACACCTACAAGTATTTACTCTCATTTCAAAGTTTTGTCCATACTTCAAATTCGATAATCATGCAATTTGTTCAGAAAAATTCTATTCAAGCTAGTTCTACCCAATAGAATTTTAATTTATGTTGTTCCATTACCATAAATTTCCATGTTCCAAACACGTTAAATAAGTCACGGATTCGAAAATTATTCCCTTCATAGTTGGTTACGTGGATTACCAGACTTAAATTCCCCATTCAAGGCATATTTACACTTAGAAGCATTTTCTCAGATTTCTCAGGTTTTCCTAAAGCCAGTTTGGAAAATGAGGCTGATTTCACAGAAAATGTTCTTGGAGCCAGTTCTACCCAAAAGATATGTAATTTAACTAGTTCACTCACTGTAAATTTCCGTGTTCTGAACATGTTACATGCATCAAGGATTCGACAATCATCCTTTAATGAGTGTGAGCATGTGGATTATCAAATTTTCATCCACCTTACAAGACATGTTTTCACCTAGAAATATTTACTCACATTTCGCAGAATTTTCCTACCGTCAGTTTCGAAAATCAGGCAGTTTTCGCAGAAAAATCCTCTTGTTGCATGTTCCATCCAATAGACATCTCATTTTCATAGATACCATCACCGTAACATTCTGTGTTCCTAAAAAACGGTTCATGCACCAAGGATTCAACAAATATTCACTGCTGAGTTGTTAGCATGTGAATTACCAATCTTTAATAAACCATTGAAGACATATTGTCACCTTAAAGCATTTACTCTGATTTCACAGCGTTTTCATAACACCAGTTTCGAAACTGAGGCAGATTTTTCAGTAAAACTCTCCTGGAGAGGGTTCTAACCAATAGATATGTAATTTGCATAGCTTCCCTCACCGAGAAATACCGTGTTCCGAACACGCTACATACATCAAGGATTTGAGAAACATTTTTAATGAGTTATGTACATGTGTATTACAGATCTTTCATCCACCATACAAGGCATGTTGACACATAGAAACATTAACTCAGAGTTCGTAGCTTTTTCCTAATAGCAGTTTCGAAAATCAGGCAGTTTTCAAAGGAAAAAACTGTTGGAGCGTGTTCTACCCAATAGGTACGTAAATTACATAGATTCCCCCACTGTGAAATTATATGTTTCGAAAACATTACATGCAGAAATTATTCGACAAAAATAAACTATAGAGTTGTTTGCATGAGGATGACAGCACTTTCATCACAATACAAGGCATATTGATGCTTAGAAGCATTTTCTCTGATTTCACAGAGCTTTCCAAATGCCAGTTTCGAAAATGAGGCAGATTTCACGGCAAAAACCTCTTGGAGCAGGTTCTAACCTATAGACATGTAATTAACGTGGATTCGCTCTCCGTGAAATTCCGTGTTCTGAACACGATACATGCACCTCGGACTCGACAAATATTCACTACATTGTGGTTAGCATGTGGATTACAGCACTTTCATCCACCATACAAAGCTTACTGACACTTTGAAGAATTTTCTCAGATTTCACAGGTTAGTTTTAAAGCCAGATAAGAAAATGAGGCAGATTTGGCAAAAAAAATGCTCTTGGAGCGAGTTATACACAAAAGATATGTAATTTACCTAGTTTTACTCACCGTGATATTCCGTGATCTGAACACGTTACAAGCATCACGGATTCGACAAACATTCACTACAGAGTTGGTAGCATAAGGATTACCGAACATTCACCCACCATAAATGCTATATTGACATTTTGAAGCACTTTCCCGTATTTCAAAATGTTTTCCTAATGCCAGGTTTGAAAATGAGGCAGATTAACAAAAAATTCTCTTGGAGCAAGTACTTCCCATAGAAATGTAATTTACATAGCTTTCCTCACAGTGACATTCCAATTTCCGAACACACTACATACTTCACGGATTTGACAAACATTTTTAATGAGTTATGTACATGTGTATTACAGAACTTTCATCCACCATACAAGGCATATTTAAACCTAGAAACGTTAACTCTGAATTTGCAGCCTTTTCCTAATGCCAGTTTTGAAAATCAGGCCGTTTTCTCCAGAAAAAATTTTTGGAGCGATTTTTTCCCAATAGACGTGAAATTTACATAGATTCCATCTCCGGAAACTTCCGTCATACGATCAAGCTACATGCATAGGCTTTCTACAATTATTCACATCAAGTTTGTTTGCATGTGGCTTTATGAACTTCCATCACAATACAATGCATATTGACACTTTGAAGCATTTTCTCTGATTTTGAAGGAATTTCCAAATGCCAGTTTCGAAAATGAGGCAGGTTTCGCAGAAAAATCTCTTGGAGTGAGTTCAACCCAAGAGACATGTATTTTACCGACATACGCTCACCGTGATATTCTATGTTCTGAACACTCTCCATGTATCTCGGATTCGACTAATATTCTCTACAGAGTTGTTAGTATGCGGATTGCCGAACTTTCATCCACTATACAAGGCATAATTACACCTACAATTGATTAATCTGAGTTCGCAGCTTATTCCTAACGCCAGTTTCAAAAATCAGGCTGTTATCTCAGGAAAAAACTCTTGGAGCGATTTCTAACCTAGGGAAATGTAATTTACATAAATTTCCTCGCCGTGACATTCCGTGTTCCAAACGTTCTACATGCATAACGGATTCGAAAAATATTCACTAAAGATTTGTTAGCATGTGGATTACCGAACTTTCATCACAAAACTTTGAATATTGATACTTAGAAGTATTTTCTCAGATTTTGCAGCGTTTTCCAAGCGCCAGTTTCAAAAATGAAGCAGTTTTCACAGAAAAATTCTATTGAAGTGAGTTCTACCAAATAGACTAGTAGTTTACATTGTTTCAATCACCGTGAAATTGCACGTTCCGAACATGGTACATGCATCACGGATTAGAAAAAAAGATTCTTTAATATGTTGTGAAAAAGTGGATTACCAAACTTTCTTCCTACATAAAGGCATCTTTACACCTACAAATATTTTCTCACATTTTGCAGCTTTATCCAAATATCACATTTGAGTATCAAGCAATTTTCGCCAAAAAATTCTATTCTAGCTAGTTCTACCCAATAGAATTCTAATTTACATGGTTCCTTTACCGTGAAATTCTGACTTCCGAACGCGCTACAAGAATCACAGTTTGAAAAATATTACTACACACTTGTTAACATATGGATTACTGGACTTTCATCCACCAATCAAGTCACATTGGCACTTAGAAGCATTTTCTCATATTTCAAAGATTTTTCCTAACACCAGATTTGAAAATTAGGCAGATTTTGCAGAAAAATTCTCTTGGAGCGAGTTCTACCCAATAGACATTTAATTTACATAGATGTGCTCATCATGACATTTTGTGATCTGAACACATTTCATGTATCTCGGTTTCGACAAATATTCACTACAGAGATGTTAGCATTTGGATTACCAATCTTACATCCACCATAAAAGGCATATTTACACCTACAAGTATTTACTCTCAATTCAAAGTTTTGTCCAAACGTCAAATTCGAAAATCATGCAATTTGTTCAGAAAAATTCTATTCAAGCTAGTTCTACCCAATAGAATTTTAATTTACGTAGTTTCATTACCATAAATTTCCATGTTCCAAACACGCTAAATAAGTCACGGATTCGAAAAGTATTCCCTTCATAGTTGGTTACGTGGATTACCAGACTTAAATTCCCCATTCAAGGCATATTTACACTTAGAAGCATTTTCTCAGATTTCTCAGGTTTTTCCTAAAGCCAGTTTGGAAAATGAGGCTGATTTCACAGAAAATGTTCTTGGAGCCAGTTCTACCCAAAAGATATGTAATTTAGCTAGTTCACTCACCGTAACATTCCGTGTTCTGAACATGTTACATGCATCAAGGCTTCGACAATCATCCTTCAATGAGTGTGAGCATGTGGATTATCAAATTTTCATCCACCTTACAAGACATGTTTTCACCTAGAAACATTTACTCACATTTCGCAGAATTTTCCTAACGTCAGTTTCGAAAATCAGGCAGTTTTCGCAGAAAAATCCTCTTGTTGCATGTTCCATCCAATAGACATCTCATTTTCATAGATACCATCACCGTAACATTCCGTGTTCCTAAAAAACAGTTCATGCACCAAGGATTCAACAAATATTCACTGCTGAGTTGTTAGCATGTGAATTACCAATCTTTAATAAACCATTGAAGACATATTGTCACCTTAAAGCATTTACTCTGATTTCACAGCGTTTTCATAACACCAGTTTCAAAACTGAGGCAGATTTTTCAGTAAAACTCTCCTGGAGAGGGTTCTAACCAATAGATATGTAATTTGCATAGCTTCCCTCACCGAGAAAGACCGTGTTCCGAACAGGCTACATACATCAAGGATTTGAGAAACATTTTTAATGAGTTATGTACATGTGTATTACAGATCTTTCATCCACCATACAAGGCATATTGACACATAGAAACATTAACTCTGAGTTCGTAGCTTTTTCCTAATAGCAGTTTCGAAAATCAGGCAGTTTTCAAAGGAAAAAACTGTTGGAGCGTGTTCTACCCAATAGGTACTTAAATTACATAGATTCCCCCACTGTGAAATTACATGTTTCGAACACATTACATGCAGAAAAGATTCGACAAAAATAAACTATAGAGTTGTTTGCATGAGGATGACAGGACTTTCATCACAATACAAGGCATATTGATGCTTAGAAGCATTTTCTCTGATTTCACAGAGCTTTCCAAACGCCAGTTTCGAAAATGAGGCAGATTTCACGGCAAAAACCTCTTGGAGCAGGTTCTAACCTATAGAAATGTAATTAACATGGATTCGCTCTCCGTGAAATTCCGTGTTCTGAACACGATACATGCATCTTGGACTCGACAAATATTCACTACACTGTGGTTAGCATGTGGATTACAGCACTTTCAACCACCATACAAAGCTTACTGACACTTTGAAGGATTTTCTCAGATTTCACAGGTTAGTTTTAATGCCAGATAAGAAAATGAGGCAGATTTGGCAAAAAAATTCTCTTGGAGCGAGTTATACACAAAAGATATGTAATTTACCTAGTTTTACTCACCGTGACATTCCGTGTTCTGAACACGTTACATGCATCACGGATTCGACAAACATTCACTACAGAGTTGGTAGCATAAGGATTACCGAACATTCACCCACCATAAATGCCATATTGACATTTTGAAGCACTTTCCCATATTTCAAAATGTTTTCCTAATGCCAGGTTTGAAAATGAGGCAGATTAACAAAAAATTCTCTTGGAGCAAGTACTTCCCATAGAAATGTAATTTACATAGCTTCCCTCACAGTGACATTCCAATTTCCGAACACTCTACATACTTCACGGATTTGACATACATTTTTAATGAGTTATGTACATGTGTATTACAGAACTTTCATCCACCATACAAGGCATATTTAAACCTAGAAACATTAACTCTGAATTTGCAGCCTTTTCCTAATGCCAGTTTCGAAAATCAAGCCGTTTTCTCCAGAAAAAGTTTTTGGAGCGATTTCTTCCCAATAGACATGAAATTTACATAGATTCCATCTCCGGAAATTTCCGTCATACGATCACGCTACATGCATAGGATTTCTACACTTATTCACATCAGGTTTGTTTGCATGTGGCTTTATGAACTTCCATCACAATACAATGCATATTGACACTTTGAAGCATTTTCTCTGATTTTGAAGGAATTTCCAAATGCCAGTTTCAAAAATGAGGCAGGTTTCGCAGAAAAAACTCTTGGAGTGAGTTCTTCCCAAGAGACATGTATTTTACCGAGATACACTCACCGTGATATTCTATGTTCTGAACACTCTCCATGTATCTCGGATTCTGCAAATAATCTCTTCAGAGTTGTTAGTATGCGGATTGCCGAACTTTCATCCACTATACAAGGCATATTTACACCTACAATTGATTAATCTGAGTTCGCAGCTTATTCCTAATGCCAGTTTCAAAAATCAGGCTGTTATCTCAGGAAAAAACTCTTGGAGCGATTTCTAACCTAGGGAAATGTAATTTACATAAATTTCCTCGCCGTGACATTCCGTGTTCCAAACGTTCTACATGCATAACGGATTGGAAAAATATTCACTACCGATTTGTTAGCATGTGGATTACCGAACTTTCATCACAAAACATTGAATATTGATACTTAGAAGTATTTTCTCAGATTTTGCAGCGTTTTCCAAGCGCCAGTTTCAAAAATGAAGCAGTTTTCACAGAAAAATTCTATTGAAGTGAGTTCTACCAAATAGACAAGTAGTTTACATTGTTTCAATCACCGTGAAATTGCACGTTCCGAACATGGTACATGCATCACGGGTTAGGAAAAAGATTCTTTAATATGTTGTGAAAAAGTGGATTACCAAAGTTTCTTCCTACATAAAGGCATCTTTACACCTACAAATATTTTCTCACATTTTGCAGCTTTATCCAAATATCACATTTGAGTATCAAGCAATTTTTGCCGAAAAATTCTATTCTAGCTAGTTCTACCCAATAGAATTCTAATTTACATAGATTCTTTACCGTGAAATTCTGTCTTCCGAACGCGCTACAAGAATCACAGTTTGAAAAATATTACTACACACTTGTTAACATATGGATTACCGGACTTTCATCCACCAATCAAGTCATATTGGCACTTAGAAGCATTTTCTCATATTTCGAAGATTTTTCCTAACACCAGATTTGAAAATGAAGCAGATTTTGCAGAAAAATTCTCCTGGAGCGAGTTCTACCCAATAGACATTTAATTTACATAGATGTGCTCATCATGACATTTTGTGATCTGAACACATTTCATGTAACTCGGTTTCGACAAATATTCACTACAGAGATGTTAGCATTTGGATTACCAATCTTACATTCACCATACAAGGCATATATACACCTACAAGTATTTACTCTCATTTCAAAGTTTTGTCCAAATGTCAAATTCGAAAATCATGCAATTTGTTCAGAAAAATTCTATTCAAGCTATTTCTACCCAATAGAATTTTAATTTATGTAGTTTCATTACCGTAAATTTCCATGTTCCAAACACGTTAAATAAGTCACGGATTCGAAAAGTATTCCCTTCATAGTTGGTTACGTGGATTACCAGACTTAAATTCCCCGTTCAAGGCATATTCACACTTAGAAGCATTTTCTCAGATTTCTCAGGTTTTTCCTAAAGCCAGTTTGGAAAATGAGGCTGATTTCACAGAAAATGTTCTTGGAGCCAGTTCTACCCAAAAGATATGTAGTGTAAGTAGTTCACTCACCGTGACATTCCGTGTTCTGAACATGTTACATGCATCAAGGATTCGACAATCATCCTTTAATGAGTGTGAGCATGTGGATTATCAAATTTTCATCCACCTTACAAGACATGTTTTCACCTAGAAACATTTACTCACATTTCGCAGAATTTTCCTAACGTCAGTTTCGAAAATCAGGCAGTTTTCGCAGAAAAATCCTCTTGTTGCATGTTCCATCCAATAGACATCTCATTTTCATAGATACCATCACCGTAACATTCCGTGTTCCTAAAAAACGGTTCATGCACCAAGGATTCAACAAATATTCACTGCTGAGTTGTTAGCATGTGAATTACCAATCTTTAATAAACCATTGAAGACATATTGTCACCTTAAAGCATTTACTCTGATTTCACAGCGTTTTCATAACACCAGTTCCGAAACTGAGGCAGATTTTTCAGTAAAACTCTCCTGGAGAGGGTTCTAACCAATAGATATGTAATTTGCATAGCTTCCCTCACCGAGAAAGACCGTGTTCCGAACAGGCTACATACATCAAGGATTTGAGAAACATTTTAATGAGTTATGTACATGTGTATTACAGATCTTTCATCCACCATACAAGGCATATTGACACATAGAAACATTAACTCTGAGTTCGTAGCTTTTTCCAAATAGCAGTTTCGAAAATCAGGCAGTTTTCAAAGGAAAAACTGTTGGAGCGTGTTCTACCCAATAGGTACGTAAATTACATAGATTCTCCCACTGTGAAATTACATGTTTCGAACACATTACATGCAGAAAAGATTCGACAAAAATAAACTATAGAGTTGTTTGCATGAGGATGACAGGACTTTCATCACAATACAAGGCATATTGATGCTTAGAAGCATTTTCTCTGATTTCACAGAGCTTTCCAAACGCCAGTTTCGAAAATGAGGCAGATTTCACGGCAAAAACCTCTTGGAGCAGGTTCTAACCTATAGACATGTAATTAACATGGATTCGATCTCCGTGAAATTCCGTGTTCTGAACACGATACATGCATCTCGGACTCGACAAATATTCACTACACTGTGGTTAGCATGTGGATTACAGCACTTTCATCCACCATACAAAGCTTACTGACACTTTGAAGGATTTTCTCAGATTTCACAGGTTAGTTTTAATGTCAGATAAGAAAATGAGGCAGATTTGGCAAAAAAATGCTCTTGGAGCGAGTTATACACAAAAGATATGTAATTTACCTAGTTTTACTCACCGTGACATTCCGTGTTCTGAACACGTTACATGCATCACGGATTCGACAAACATTCACTACAGAGTTGGTAGCATAAGGATTACCGAACATTCACCCACCATAAATGCCATATTGACATTTTGAAGCACTTTCCCATATTTCAAAATGTTTTCCTAATGCCAGGTTTGAAAATGAGGCAGATTAACAAAAAATTCTCTTGGAGCAAGTACTTCCCATAGAAATGTAATTTACATAGCTTCCCTCACAGTGACATTCCAATTTCCGAACACTCTACATACTTCACGGATTTGACAAACATTTTTAATGAGTTATGTACATGTGTATTACAGAACTTTCATCCACCATACAAGGCATATTTAAACCTAGAAACGTTAACTCTGAATTTGCAGCCTTTTCCTAATGCCAGTTTCGAAAATCAGGCCGTTTTCTCCAGAAAAAATTTTTGGAGCGATTTCTTCCCAATAGACATGAAATTTACATAGATTCCATCTCCAGAAATTTCCATCATACCATCACGCTGCATGCATAGGCTTTCTACAATTATTCACATCAGGTTTGTTTGCATGTGGCTTTATGAACTTCCATCACAATACAATGCATATTGACACTTTGAAGCATTTTCTCTGATTTTGAAGGAATTTCCAAATGCCAGTTTCGAAAATGAGGCAGGTTTCGCAGAAAAAAATTTGGAGTGAGTTCTACCCAAGAGACATGTATTTTACCGAGATACACTCACCGTGATATTCTATGTTCTGAACACTCTCCATGTATCTCGGATTCGACAAATATTCTCTTCAGAGTTGTTAGTATGCGGATTGCCGAACTTTCATCCACCATACAAGGCATATTTACACCTACAATTGATTAATCTGAGTTCGCAGCTTATTCCTAATGCCAGTTTCAAAATTCAGGCGGTTATCTCAGGAAAAAACTCTTGGAGCGATTTCTAACCTAGGGAAATGTAATTTACATAAATTTCCTCGCCGTGACATTCCGTGTTCCAAACGTTCTACATGCATAACGGATTCGAAAAATATTCACTACAGATTTGTTATCATGTGGATTACCGAACTTTCATCACAAAACATTGAATATTGATACTTAGAAGTATTTTCTCAGATTTTGCAGCGTTTTCCAACCGCCAGTTTCAAAAATGAAGCAGTTTTCACAGAAAAATTCTATTGAAGTGAGTTCTACCAAATAGACAAGTAGTTTACATTGTTTCAATCACCGTGAAATTGCACGTTCCGAACATGGTACATGCATCACGGGTTAGAAAAAAGATTCTTTAATATGTTGTGAAAAAGTGGATTACCAAACTTTCTTCCTACATAAAGGCATCTTTACACCTACAAATATTTTCTCACATTTTGCAGCTTTATCCAAATATCACATTTGAGTATCAAGCAATTTTCGCCGAAAAATTCTATTCTAGCTAGTTCTACCCAATAGAATTCTAATTTACATGGTTTCTTTACCGTGAAATTCTGTCTTCTGAATGCGCTACAAGAATCACAGTTTGAAAAATATTACTACACACTTGTTAACATATGGATTACCGGAATTTCATCCACCAATCAACTCATATTGGCACTTAGAAGCATTTTCCCATATTTCGAAGATTTTTCCTAACACCAGATTTGAAAATGAGGCAGATTTTGCAGAAAAATTCTCTTGGAGCGAGTTCTACCCAATAGACATTTAATTTACATAGATGTGCTCATCATGACATTTTGTGATCTGAACACATTTCATGTATCTCGGTTTCGACAAATATTCACTACAGAGATGTTAGCATTTGGATTACCAATCTTACATCCACCATAAAAGGCATATTTACACCTACAAGTATTTACTCTCATTTCAAATTTTGTCCAAACGTCAAATTCGAAAATCATGCAATTTGTTCAGAAAAATTCTATTCAAGCTAGTTCTACCCAATAGAATTTTAATTTACGTAGTTTCATTACCATAAATTTCCATGTTCCAAACACGCTAAATAAGTCACGGATTCGAAAAGTATTCCCTTCATAGTTGGTTACGTGGATTACCAGACTTAAATTCCCCGTTCAAGGCATATTCACACTTAGAAGCATTTTCTCAGATTTCTCAGGTTTTTCCTAAAGCCAGTTTGGAAAATGAGGCTGATTTCACAGAAAATGTTCTTGGAGCCAGTTCTACCCAAAAGATATGTAGTGTAAGTAGTTCACTCACCGTGACATTCCGTGTTCTGAACATGTTACATGCATCAAGGATTCGACAATCATCCTTTAATGAGTGTGAGCATGTGGATTATCAAATTTTCATCCACCTTACAAGACATGTTTTCACCTAGAAACATTTACTCACATTTCGCAGAATTTTCCTAACGTCAGTTTCGAAAATCAGGCAGTTTTCGCAGAAAAATCCTCTTGTTGCATGTTCCATCCAATAGACATCTCATTTTCATAGATACCATCACCGTAACATTCCGTGTTCCTAAAAAACGGTTCATGCACCAAGGATTCAACAAATATTCACTGCTGAGTTGTTAGCATGTGAATTACCAATCTTTAATAAACCATTGAAGACATATTGTCACCTTAAAGCATTTACTCTGATTTCACAGCGTTTTCATAACACCAGTTCCGAAACTGAGGCAGATTTTTCAGTAAAACTCTCCTGGAGAGGGTTCTAACCAATAGATATGTAATTTGCATAGCTTCCCTCACCGAGAAAGACCGTGTTCCGAACAGGCTACATACATCAAGGATTTGAGAAACATTTTAATGAGTTATGTACATGTGTATTACAGATCTTTCATCCACCATACAAGGCATATTGACACATAGAAACATTAACTCTGAGTTCGTAGCTTTTTCCAAATAGCAGTTTCGAAAATCAGGCAGTTTTCAAAGGAAAAACTGTTGGAGCGTGTTCTACCCAATAGGTACGTAAATTACATAGATTCTCCCACTGTGAAATTACATGTTTCGAACACATTACATGCAGAAAAGATTCGACAAAAATAAACTATAGAGTTGTTTGCATGAGGATGACAGGACTTTCATCACAATACAAGGCATATTGATGCTTAGAAGCATTTTCTCTGATTTCACAGAGCTTTCCAAACGCCAGTTTCGAAAATGAGGCAGATTTCACGGCAAAAACCTCTTGGAGCAGGTTCTAACCTATAGACATGTAATTAACATGGATTCGATCTCCGTGAAATTCCGTGTTCTGAACACGATACATGCATCTCGGACTCGACAAATATTCACTACACTGTGGTTAGCATGTGGATTACAGCACTTTCATCCACCATACAAAGCTTACTGACACTTTGAAGAATTTTCTCAGATTTCACAGGTTAGTTTTAATGCCAGATAAGAAAATGAGGCAGATTTGGCAAAAAAATGCTCTTGGAGCGAGTTATACACAAAAGATATGTAATTTACCTAGTTTTACTCACCGTGACATTCCGTGTTCTGAACACGTTACATGCATCACGGATTCGACAAACATTCACTACAGAGTTGGTAGCATAAGGATTACCGAACATTCACCCACCATAAATGCCATATTGACATTTTGAAGCACTTTCCCATATTTCAAAATGTTTTCCTAATGCCAGGTTTGAAAATGAGGCAGATTAACAAAAAATTCTCTTGGAGCAAGTACTTCCCATAGAAATGTAATTTACATAGCTTCCCTCACAGTGACATTCCAATTTCCGAACACTCTACATACTTCACGGATTTGACAAACATTTTTAATGAGTTATGTACATGTGTATTACAGAACTTTCATCCACCATACAAGGCATATTTAAACTTAGAAACATTAACTCTGAATTTGCAGCCTTTTCCTAATGCCAGTTTCGAAAATCAGGCCGTTTTCTCCAGAAAAAATTTTTGGAGCGATTTCTTCCCAATAGACATGAAATTTAGATAGATTCCATCTCCGGAAACTTCCGTCATACGATCAAGCTACATGCATAGGCTTTCTACAATTATTCACATCAGGTTTGTTTGCATGTGGCTTTATGAACTTCCATCACAATACAATGCATATTGACACTTTGAAGCATTTTCTCTGATTTTGAAGGAATTTCCAAATGCCAGTTTCAAAAATGAGGCAGGTTTCGCAGAAAAACCTCGGAGTGAGTTCTACCCAAGAGACATGTATTTTACCGAGATACACTCACCGTGATATTCTATGATCTGAACACTTTCCATGTATCTCGGTTTCGGCAAATATTCTCTTCAGAGTTGTTAGTATGCGGATTGCCGAACTTTCATCCACCATACAAGGCATATTTACACCTACAATTGATTAATCTGAGTTCGCAGCTTATTCCTAATGCCAGTTTCAAAAATCAGGCGGTTATCTCAGGAAAAAACTCTTGGAGCGATTTCTAACCTAGGGAAATGTAATTTACATAAATTTCCTCGCCGTGACATTCCGTGTTCCAAACGTTCTACATGCATAACGGATTCGAAAAATATTCACTATAGATTTGTTAGCATGTGGATTACCGAACTTTCATCACAAAACATTGAATATTGATACTTAGAAGTATTTTCTCAGATTTTGCAGCGTTTTCCAAGCGCCAGTTTCAAAAATGAAGCAGTTTTCACAGAAAAATTCTATTGAAGTGAGTTCTACCAAATAGACAAGTAGTTTACATTGTTTCAATCACCGTGAAATTGCACGTTCCGAACATGGTACATGCATCACGGGTTAGAAAAAAGATTCTTTATTATGTTGTGAAAAAGTGGATTACCAAACTTTCTTCCTACATAAAGGCATCTTTACACCTGCAAATATTTTCTCACATTTTGCAGCTTTATCCAAATATCACATTTGAGTATCAAGCAATTTTTGCCGAAAAATTCTATTCTAGCTAGTTCTACCCAATAGAATTCTAATTTACATGGTTTCTTTACCGTGAAATTCTGTCTTCTGAATGCGCTACAAGAATCACAGTTTGAAAAATATTACTACACACTTGTTAACATATGGATTACCGGAATTTCATCCACCAATCAACTCATATTGGCACTTAGAAGCATTTTCCCATATTTCGAAGATTTTTCCTAACACCAGATTTGAAAATGAGGCAGATTTTGCAGAAAAATTCTCTTGGAGCGAGTTCTACCCAATAGACATTTAATTTACATTGATGTGCTCATCATGACATTTTGTGATCTGAACACATTTCATGTATCTCGGTTTCGACAAATATTCACTACAGAGATGTTAGCATTTGGATTACCAAACTTTCATCCACCATACAAGGCATATTTACACCTACAAGTATTTACTCTCATTTCAAATTTTGTCCAAACGTCAAATTCGAAAATCATGCAATTTGTTCAGAAAAATTCTATTCAAGCTAGTTCTACCCAATAGAATTTTAATTTACGTAGTTTCATTACCATAAATTTCCATGTTCCAAACACGCTAAATAAGTCACGGATTCGAAAAGTATTCCCTTCATAGTTGGTTACGTGGATTACCAGACTTAAATTCCCCGTTCAAGGCATATTCACACTTAGAAGCATTTTCTCAGATTTCTCAGGTTTTTCCTAAAGCCAGTTTGGAAAATGAGGCTGATTTCACAGAAAATGTTCTTGGAGCCAGTTCTACCCAAAAGATATGTAGTGTAAGTAGTTCACTCACCGTGACATTCCGTGTTCTGAACATGTTACATGCATCAAGGATTCGACAATCATCCTTTAATGAGTGTGAGCATGTGGATTATCAAATTTTCATCCACCTTACAAGACATGTTTTCACCTAGAAACATTTACTCACATTTCGCAGAATTTTCCTAACGTCAGTTTCGAAAATCAGGCAGTTTTCGCAAAAAAATCCTCTTGTTGCATGTTCCATCCAATAGACATCTCATTTTCATAGATACCATCACCGTAACATTCCGTGTTCCTAAAAAACGGTTCATGCACCAAGGATTCAACAAATATTCACTGCTGAGTTGTTAGCATGTGAATTAACAATCTTTAATAAACCATTGAAGACATATTGTCACCTTAAAGCATTTACTCTGATTTCACAGCGTTTTCATAACACCAGTTCCGAAACTGAGGCAGATTTTTCAGTAAAACTCTCCTGGAGAGGGTTCTAACCAATAGATATGTAATTTGCATAGCTTCCCTCACCGAGAAAGACCGTGTTCCGAACAGGCTACATACATCAAGGATTTGAGAAACATTTTAATGAGTTATGTACATGTGTATTACAGATCTTTCATCCACCATACAAGGCATATTGACACATAGAAACATTAACTCTGAGTTCGTAGCTTTTTCCAAATAGCAGTTTCGAAAATCAGGCAGTTTTCAAAGGAAAAACTGTTGGAGCGTGTTCTACCCAATAGGTACGTAAATTACATAGATTCTCCCACTGTGAAATTACATGTTTCGAACACATTACATGCAGAAAAGATTCGACAAAAATAAACTATAGAGTTGTTTGCATGAGGATGACAGGACTTTCATCACAATACAAGGCATATTGATGCTTAGAAGCATTTTCTCTGATTTCACAGAGCTTTCCAAACGCCAGTTTCGAAAATGAGGCAGATTTCACGGCAAAAACCTCTTGGAGCAGGTTCTAACCTATAGACATGTAATTAACATGGATTCGATCTCCGTGAAATTCCGTGTTCTGAACACGATACATGCATCTCGGACTCGACAAATATTCACTACACTGTGGTTAGCATGTGGATTACAGCACTTTCATCCACCATACAAAGCTTACTGACACTTTGAAGAATTTTCTCAGATTTCACAGGTTAGTTTTAATGCCAGATAAGAAAATGAGGCAGATTTGGCAAAAAAATGCTCTTGGAGCGAGTTATACACAAAAGATATGTAATTTACCTAGTTTTACTCACCGTGACATTCCGTGTTCTGAACACGTTACATGCATCACGGATTCGACAAACATTCACTACAGAGTTGGTAGCATAAGGATTACCGAACATTCACCCACCATAAATGCCATATTGACATTTTGAAGCACTTTCCCATATTTCAAAATGTTTTCCTAATGCCAGGTTTGAAAATGAGGCAGATTAACAAAAAATTCTCTTGGAGCAAGTACTTCCCATAGAAATGTAATTTACATAGCTTCCCTCACAGTGACATTCCAATTTCCGAACACTCTACATACTTCACGGATTTGACAAACATTTTTAATGAGTTATGTACATGTGTATTACAGAACTTTCATCCACCATACAAGGCATATTTAAACTTAGAAACATTAACTCTGAATTTGCAGCCTTTTCCTAATGCCAGTTTCGAAAATCAGGCCGTTTTCTCCAGAAAAAATTTTTGGAGCGATTTCTTCCCAATAGACATGAAATTTAGATAGATTCCATCTCCGGAAACTTCCGTCATACGATCAAGCTACATGCATAGGCTTTCTACAATTATTCACATCAGGTTTGTTTGCATGTGGCTTTATGAACTTCCATCACAATACAATGCATATTGACACTTTGAAGCATTTTCTCTGATTTTGAAGGAATTTCCAAATGCCAGTTTCAAAAATGAGGCAGGTTTCGCAGAAAAACCTCGGAGTGAGTTCTACCCAAGAGACATGTATTTTACCGAGATACACTCACCGTGATATTCTATGATCTGAACACTTTCCATGTATCTCGGTTTCGGCAAATATTCTCTTCAGAGTTGTTAGTATGCGGATTGCCGAACTTTCATCCACCATACAAGGCATATTTACACCTACAATTGATTAATCTGAGTTCGCAGCTTATTCCTAATGCCAGTTTCAAAAATCAGGCGGTTATCTCAGGAAAAAACTCTTGGAGCGATTTCTAACCTAGGGAAATGTAATTTACATAAATTTCCTCGCCGTGACATTCCGTGTTCCAAACGTTCTACATGCATAACGGATTCGAAAAATATTCACTATAGATTTGTTAGCATGTGGATTACCGAACTTTCATCACAAAACATTGAATATTGATACTTAGAAGTATTTTCTCAGATTTTGCAGCGTTTTCCAAGCGCCAGTTTCAAAAATGAAGCAGTTTTCACAGAAAAATTCTATTGAAGTGAGTTCTACCAAATAGACAAGTAGTTTACATTGTTTCAATCACCGTGAAATTGCACGTTCCGAACATGGTACATGCATCACGGGTTAGAAAAAAGATTCTTTATTATGTTGTGAAAAAGTGGATTACCAAACTTTCTTCCTACATAAAGGCATCTTTACACCTACAAATATTTTCTCACATTTTGCAGCTTTATCCAAATATCACATTTGAGTATCAAGCAATTTTTGCCGAAAAATTCTATTCTAGCTAGTTCTACCCAATAGAATTCTAATTTACATGGTTTCTTTACCGTGAAATTCTGTCTTCTGAATGCGCTACAAGAATCACAGTTTGAAAAATATTACTACACACTTGTTAACATATGGATTACCGGAATTTCATCCACCAATCAACTCATATTGGCACTTAGAAGCATTTTCCCATATTTCGAAGATTTTTCCTAACACCAGATTTGAAAATGAGGCAGATTTTGCAGAAAAATTCTCTTGGAGCGAGTTCTACCCAATAGACATTTAATTTACATTGATGTGCTCATCATGACATTTTGTGATCTGAACACATTTCATGTATCTCGGTTTCGACAAATATTCACTACAGAGATGTTAGCATTTGGATTACCAAACTTTCATCCACCATACAAGGCATATTTACACCTACAAGTATTTACTCTCATTTCAAATTTTGTCCAAACGTCAAATTCGAAAATCATGCAATTTGTTCAGAAAAATTCTATTCAAGCTAGTTCTACCCAATAGAATTTTAATTTACGTAGTTTCATTACCATAAATTTCCATGTTCCAAACACGCTAAATAAGTCACGGATTCGAAAAGTATTCCCTTCATAGTTGGTTACGTGGATTACCAGACTTAAATTCCCCGTTCAAGGCATATTCACACTTAGAAGCATTTTCTCAGATTTCTCAGGTTTTTCCTAAAGCCAGTTTGGAAAATGAGGCTGATTTCACAGAAAATGTTCTTGGAGCCAGTTCTACCCAAAAGATATGTAGTGTAAGTAGTTCACTCACCGTGACATTCCGTGTTCTGAACATGTTACATGCATCAAGGATTCGACAATCATCCTTTAATGAGTGTGAGCATGTGGATTATCAAATTTTCATCCACCTTACAAGACATGTTTTCACCTAGAAACATTTACTCACATTTCGCAGAATTTTCCTAACGTCAGTTTCGAAAATCAGGCAGTTTTCGCAAAAAAATCCTCTTGTTGCATGTTCCATCCAATAGACATCTCATTTTCATAGATACCATCACCGTAACATTCCGTGTTCCTAAAAAACGGTTCATGCACCAAGGATTCAACAAATATTCACTGCTGAGTTGTTAGCATGTGAATTACCAATCTTTAATAAACCATTGAAGACATATTGTCACCTTAAAGCATTTACTCTGATTTCACAGCGTTTTCATAACACCAGTTCCGAAACTGAGGCAGATTTTTCAGTAAAACTCTCCTGGAGAGGGTTCTAACCAATAGATATGTAATTTGCATAGCTTCCCTCACCGAGAAAGACCGTGTTCCGAACAGGCTACATACATCAAGGATTTGAGAAACATTTTAATGAGTTATGTACATGTGTATTACAGATCTTTCATCCACCATACAAGGCATATTGACACATAGAAACATTAACTCTGAGTTCGTAGCTTTTTCCAAATAGCAGTTTCGAAAATCAGGCAGTTTTCAAAGGAAAAACTGTTGGAGCGTGTTCTACCCAATAGGTACGTAAATTACATAGATTCTCCCACTGTGAAATTACATGTTTCGAACACATTACATGCAGAAAAGATTCGACAAAAATAAACTATAGAGTTGTTTGCATGAGGATGACAGGACTTTCATCACAATACAAGGCATATTGATGCTTAGAAGCATTTTCTCTGATTTCACAGAGCTTTCCAAACGCCAGTTTCGAAAATGAGGCAGATTTCACGGCAAAAACCTCTTGGAGCAGGTTCTAACCTATAGACATGTAATTAACATGGATTCGATCTCCGTGAAATTCCGTGTTCTGAACACGATACATGCATCTCGGACTCGACAAATATTCACTACACTGTGGTTAGCATGTGGATTACAGCACTTTCATCCACCATACAAAGCTTACTGACACTTTGAAGAATTTTCTCAGATTTCACAGGTTAGTTTTAATGCCAGATAAGAAAATGAGGCAGATTTGGCAAAAAAATGCTCTTGGAGCGAGTTATACACAAAAGATATGTAATTTACCTAGTTTTACTCACCGTGACATTCCGTGTTCTGAACACGTTACATGCATCACGGATTCGACAAACATTCACTACAGAGTTGGTAGCATAAGGATTACCGAACATTCACCCACCATAAATGCCATATTGACATTTTGAAGCACTTTCCCATATTTCAAAATGTTTTCCTAATGCCAGGTTTGAAAATGAGGCAGATTAACAAAAAATTCTCTTGGAGCAAGTACTTCCCATAGAAATGTAATTTACATAGCTTCCCTCACAGTGACATTCCAATTTCCGAACACTCTACATACTTCACGGATTTGACAAACATTTTTAATGAGTTATGTACATGTGTATTACAGAACTTTCATCCACCATACAAGGCATATTTAAACTTAGAAACATTAACTCTGAATTTGCAGCCTTTTCCTAATGCCAGTTTCGAAAATCAGGCCGTTTTCTCCAGAAAAAATTTTTGGAGCGATTTCTTCCCAATAGACATGAAATTTAGATAGATTCCATCTCCGGAAACTTCCGTCATACGATCAAGCTACATGCATAGGCTTTCTACAATTATTCACATCAGGTTTGTTTGCATGTGGCTTTATGAACTTCCATCACAATACAATGCATATTGACACTTTGAAGCATTTTCTCTGATTTTGAAGGAATTTCCAAATGCCAGTTTCAAAAATGAGGCAGGTTTCGCAGAAAAACCTCGGAGTGAGTTCTACCCAAGAGACATGTATTTTACCGAGATACACTCACCGTGATATTCTATGATCTGAACACTTTCCATGTATCTCGGATTCGGCAAATATTCTCTTCAGAGTTGTTAGTATGCGGATTGCCGAACTTTCATCCACCATACAAGGCATATTTACACCTACAATTGATTAATCTGAGTTCGCAGCTTATTCCTAATGCCAGTTTCAAAAATCAGGCGGTTATCTCAGGAAAAAACTCTTGGAGCGATTTCTAACCTAGGGAAATGTAATTTACATAAATTTCCTCGCCGTGACATTCCGTGTTCCAAACGTTCTACATGCATAACGGATTCGAAAAATATTCACTATAGATTTGTTAGCATGTGGATTACCGAACTTTCATCACAAAACATTGAATATTGATACTTAGAAGTATTTTCTCAGATTTTGCAGCGTTTTCCAAGCGCCAGTTTCAAAAATGAAGCAGTTTTCACAGAAAAATTCTATTGAAGTGAGTTCTACCAAATAGACAAGTAGTTTACATTGTTTCAATCACCGTGAAATTGCACGTTCCGAACATGGTACATGCATCACGGGTTAGAAAAAAGATTCTTTATTATGTTGTGAAAAAGTGGATTACCAAACTTTCTTCCTACATAAAGGCATCTTTACACCTACAAATATTTTCTCACATTTTGCAGCTTTATCCAAATATCACATTTGAGTATCAAGCAATTTTTGCCGAAAAATTCTATTCTAGCTAGTTCTACCCAATAGAATTCTAATTTACATGGTTTCTTTACCGTGAAATTCTGTCTTCTGAATGCGCTACAAGAATCACAGTTTGAAAAATATTACTACACACTTGTTAACATATGGATTACCGTACTTTCATCCACCAATCAAGTCATATTGGCACTTAGAACCATTTTCTCATATTTCGAAGATTTTTCCTAACACCAGATTTGAAAATGAGGCAGATTTTGCAGAAAAATTCTCTTGGAGCGAGTTCTACCCAATAGACATTTAACTTACATAGATGTGCTCATCATGACATTTTGTGATCTGAACACATTTCATGTATCTCGGTTTCGACAAATATTCACTACAGAGATGTTAGCATTTGATTACCAAACTTTCATCCACCATACAATGCATATTTACACCTACAAGTATTTACTCTCATTTCAAATTTTGTCCAAACGTCAAATTCGAAAATCATGCAATTTGTTCAGAAAAATTCTATTCAAGCTAGTTCTACCCAATAGAATTTTAATTTACGTAGTTTCATTACCGTAAATTTCCATGTTCCAAACATGCTAAATAAGTCACGGATTCGAAAAGTATTCCCTTCATAGTTGGTTACGTGGATTACCAGACTTAAATTCCCCGTTCAAGGCATATTCACACTTAGAAGCATTTTCTCAGATTTCTCAGGTTTTTCCTAAAGCCAGTTTGGAAAATGAGGCTGATTTCACAGAAAAAGTTCTTGGAGCCAGTTCTACCCAAAAGATATGTAATTTAAGTAGTTCACTCACCGTGACATTCCGTGTTCTGAACATGTTACATGCATCAAGGATTCGACAATCATCCTTTAATGAGTGTGAGCATGTGGATTATCAAATTTTCATCCACCTTACAAGGCATGTTTTCACCTAGAAACATTTACTCACATTTCGCAGAATTTTCCTAACGTCAGTTTCGAAAATCAGGCAGTTTTCGCAGAAAAATCCTCTTGTTGCATGTTCCATCCAATAGACATCTCATTTTCATAGATACCATCACCGTAACATTCCGTGTTCCTAAAAAACGGTTCATGCACCAAGGATTCAACAAATATTCACTGCTGAGTTGTTAGCATGTGAATTACCAATCTTTAATAAACCATTGAAGACATATTGTCACCTTAAAGCATTTACTCTGATTTCACAGCGTTTTCATAACACCAGTTCCGAAACTGAGGCAGATTTTTCAGTAAAACTCTCCTGGAGAGGGTTCTAACCAATAGATATGTAATTTGCATAGCTTCCCTCACCGAGAATGACCGTGTTCCGAACAGGCTATATACATCAAGGATTTGAGAAACATTTTTAATGAGTTATGTACATGTGTAATACAGATCTTTCATCCACCATACAAGGCATATTGACACATAGAAACATTAACTCTGAGTTCGCAGCTTTTTCCTAATAGCAGTTTTGAAAATCAGGCAGTTTTCAAAGGAAAAACTGTTGGAGCGTGTTCTGCCCAATAGGTACGTAAATTACATAGATTCCCCCACTGTGAAATTACATGTTTCGAACACATTACATGCAGAAAAGATTCGACAAAAATAAACTATAGAGTTGTTTGCATGAGGATGACAGGACTTTCATCACAATACAAGGCATATTGATGCTTAGAAGCATTTTCTCTGATTTCACAGAGCTTTCCAAACGCCAGTTTCGAAAATGAGGCAGATTTCACGGCAAAAACCTCTTGGAGCAGGTTCTAACCTATAGACATGTAATTAACATGGATTCGATCTCCGTGAAATTCCGTGTTCTGAACACGATACATGCATCTCGGACTCGACAAATATTCACTACACTGTGGTTAGCATGTGGATTACAGCACGTTCATCCACCATACAAAGCTTACTGACACTTTGAAGGATTTTCTCAGATTTCACAGGTTAGTTTTAATGTCAGATAAGAAAATGAGGCAGATTTGGCAAAAAAATGCTCTTGGAGCGAGTTATACACAAAAGATATGTAATTTACCTAGTTTTACTCACCGTGACATTCCGTGTTCTGAACACGTTACATGCATCACGGATTCGACAAACATTCACTACAGAGTTGGTAGCATAAGGATTACCGAACATTCACCCACCATAAATGCCATATTGACATTTTGAAGCACTTTCCCATATTTCAAAATGTTTTCCTAATGCCAGGTTTGAAAATGAGGCAGATTAACAAAAAATTCTCTTGGAGCAAGTACTTCCCATAGAAATGTAATTTACATAGCTTCCCTCACAGTGACATTCCAATTTCCGAACACTCTACATACTTCACGGATTTGACAAACATTTTTAATGAGTTATGTACATGTGTATTACAGAACTTTCATCCACCATACAAGGCATATTTAAACCTAGAAACGTTAACTCTGAATTTGCAGCCTTTTCCTAATGCCAGTTTCGAAAATCAGGCCGTTTTCTCCAGAAAAAATTTTTGGAGCGATTTCTTGCAAATAGACATGAAATTTACATAGATTCCATCTCCGGAAATTTCCGTCATACGATCAAGCTACATGCATAGGATTTCTACAATTATTCACATCAGGTTTGTTTGCATGTGGCTTTATGAACTTCCATCACAATACAATGCATATTGACACTTTGAAGCATTTTCTCTGATTTTGAAGGAATTTCCAAATGCCAGTTTCGAAAATGAGGCAGATTTCGCAGAAAAAAATTTGGAGTGAGTTCTACCCAAGAGACATGTATTTTACCGACATACGCTCACCGTGATATTCTACGTTCTGAACACTCTCCATGTATCTCGGATTCGACAAATATTCTCTACAGAGTTGTTAGTATGCGGATTGCCGAACTTTCATCCACCATACAAGGCATATTTACACCTACAATTGATTGATCTGAGTTCACAGCTTATTCCTAACGCCAGTTTCAAAAATCAGGCTGTTATCTCAGGAAAAAACTCTTGGAGCGATTTCTAACCTAGGGAAATGTAATTTACATAAATTTCCTCGCCGTGACATTCCGTGTTCCAAACGTTCTACATGCATAACGGATTCGAAAAATATTCATTACAGATTTGTTAGCATGTGGATTACCGAACTTTCATCACAAAACATTGAATATTGATACTTAGAAGTATTTTCTCAGATTTTGCAGCGTTTTCCAAGCGCCAGTTTCAAAAATGAAGCAGTTATTACAGAAAAATTCTATTGAAGTGAGTTCTACAAAATAGACAATTAGTTACATTATTTCAATCACCGTGAAATTGCACGTTCCAAACATGGTACATGCATCACGGATTAGGAAAAAGATTCTTTAATATGTTGTGAAAAAGTGGATTACCAAACTTTCTTCCTACATAAAGGCATCTTTATACCTACAAATATTTTCTCACATTTTGCAGCTTTATCCAAATATCACATTTGAGTATCAAGCAATTTTCGCCGAAATATTCTATTCTAGCTAGTTCTACCCAATAGAATTCTAATTTACATAGATTCTTTACCGTGAATTTCTGTCTTCCGAATGCGCTACAAGAATCACAGTTTGAAAAATATTACTACACACTTGTTAACATATGGATTACCGGACTTTCATCCACCAATCAAGTCATATTGGCACTTAGAAGCATTTTCTCATATTTCGAAGATTTTTCCTAACACCAGATTTGAAAATGAGGCAGATTTTGCAGAAAAATTCTCTTGGAGCGAGTTCTACCCAATAGACATTTAATTTACATAGATGTGCTCATCATGACATTTTGTGATCTGAACACATTTCATGTATCTCGGTTTTGACAAATATTCACTACAGAGATGTTAGCATTTGGATTACCAATCTTACATCCACCATACAAGGCATATTTACACCTACAAGTATTTACTCTCATTTCAAAGTTTTGTCCAAACGTCAAATTCGAAAATCATGCAATTTGTTCAGAAAAATTCTATTCAAGCTAGTTCTACCCAATAGAATTTTAATTTACGTAGTTTCATTACCGTAAATTTCCATGTTCCAAACACGCTAAATAAGTCACGGGTTCAAAAAGTATTCCCTTCATAGTTGGTTACGTGGATTACCAGACTTAAATTCCCCGTTCAAGGCATATTCACACTTAGAAGCATTTTCTCAGATTTCTCAGGTTTTTCCTAAAGCCAGTTTGGAAAATGAGGCTGATTTCACAGAAAATGTTCTTGGAGCCAGTTCTACCCAAAAGATATGTAATTTAACTAGTTCACTCACCGTGACATTCCGTGTTCTGAAAATGTTACATGCATCAAGGATTCGACAATCATCCTTTAATGAGTGTGAGCATGTGGATTATCAAATTTTCATCCACCTTACAAGACATGTTTTCACCTAGAAACATTTACTCACATTTCGCAGAATTTTCCTAACATCAGTTTCGAAAATCAGGCAGTTTTCGCAGAAAAATCCTCTTGTTGCATGTTCCATCCAATAGACATCTCATTTTCATAGATACCATCACCGTAACAATCCGTGTTCCTAAAAAACGGTTCATGCACCAAGGATTCAACAAATATTCACTGCTGAGTTGTTAGCATGTGAATTACCAATCTTTAATAAACCATTGAAGACATATTGTCACCTTAAAGCATTTACTCTGATTTCACAGCGTTTTCATAACACCAGTTTCGAAACTGAGGCAGATTTTTCAGTAAAACTCTCCTGGAGAGGGTTCTAACCAATAGATATGTAATTTGCATAGCTTCCCTCACCGAGAAAGACCGTGTTCCGAACAGGCTACATACATCAAGGATTTGAGAAACATTTTTAATGAGTTATGTACATGTGTATTACAGATCTTTCATCCACCATACAAGGCATATTGACACATAGAAACATTAACTCTGAGCTCACAGCTTTTTCCTAATAGCAGTTTCGAAAATCAGGCAGTTTTCAAAGGAAAAAACTGTTGGAGCGTGTTCTACCCAATAGGTACGTAAATTACATAGATTCCCCCACTGTGAAATTACATGTTTCGAACACATTACATGCAGAAGATTCGACAAAAATAAACTATAGAGTTGTTTGCATGAGGATGACAGGACTTTCATCACAATACAAGGCATATTGATGCTTAGAAGCATTTTCTCTGATTTCACAGAGCTTTCCAAACGCCAGTTTCGAAAATGAGGCAGATTTCACGGCAAAAACCTCTTGGAGCAGGTTCTAACCTATAGACATGTAATTAACATGGATTCGCTCTCCGTGAAATTCCGTGTTCTGAACACGATACATGCATCTCGGACTCGACAAATATTCACTACATTGTGGTTAGCATGTGGATTACAGCACTTTCATCCACCATACAAAGCTTACTGACACTTTGAAGAATTTTCTCAGATTTCACAGGTTAGTTTTAATGCCAGATAAGAAAATGAGGCAGATTTGGCAAAAAAATGCTCTTGGAGCGAGTTATACACAAAAGATATGTAATTTACCTAGTTTTACTCACCGTGATATTCCGTGTTCTGAACACGTTACATGCATCATGGATTCGACAAACATTCACTACAGAGTTGGTAGCATAAGGATTACCGAACATTCACCCACCATAAATGCCATATTGACATTTTGAAGCACTTTCCCATATTTCAAAATGTTTTCCTAATGCCAGTTTTGAAAATGAGGCAGATTAACAAAAAATTCTCTTGGAGCAAGTACTTCCCATAGAAATGTAATTTACATAGCTTCCCTCACAGTGACATTCCAATTTCCGAACACTCTACATACTTCACGGATTTGACAAACATTTTTAATGAGTTATGTACATGTGTATTACAGAACTTTCATCCACCATACAAGGCATATTTAAACCTAGAAACGTTAACTCTGAATTTGCAGCCTTTTCCTAATGCCAGTTTCGAAAATCAGGCCGTTTTCTCCAGAAAAAATTTTTGGAGCGATTTCTTCCCAATAGACATGAAATTTACATAGATTCCATCTCCGGAAATTTCCGTCATACGATCACGCTACATGCATAGGATTTCTACAATTATTCACATCAGGTTTGTTTGCATGTGGCTTTATGAACTTCCATCACAATACAATGCATATTGACACTTTGAAGCATTTTCTCTGATTTTGAAGGAATTTCCAAATGCCAGTTTCGAAAATGAGGCAGATTTCGCAGAAAAAAATTTGGAGTGAGTTCTACCCAAGAGACATGTATTTTACCGACATACGCTCACCGTGATATTCTACGTTCTGAACACTCTCCATGTATCTCGGATTCGACAAATATTCTCTACAGAGTTGTTAGTATGCGGATTGCCGAACTTTCATCCACCATACAAGGCATATTTACACCTACAATTGATTAATCTGAGTTCACAGCTTATTCCTAACGCCAGTTTCAAAAATCAGGCTGTTATCTCAGGAAAAATCTCTTGGAGCGATTTCCAACCTAGGGAAATTTAATTTACATAAATTTCCTCGCCGTGACATTCCGTGTTCCAAACGTTCTACATGCATAACGGATTCGAAAAATATTCATTACAGATTTGTTAGCATGTGGATTACCGAACTTTCATTACAAAACATTGAATATTGATACTTAGAAGTATTTTCTCAGATTTTGCAGCGTTTTCCAAGCGCCAGTTTCAAAAATGAAGCAGTTATTACAGAAAAATTCTATTGAAGTGAGTTCTACAAAATAGACAATTAGTTACATTATTTCAATCACCGTGAAATTGCACGTTCCAAACATGGTACATGCATCACGGATTAGGAAAAAGATTCTTTAATATGTTGTGAAAAATTGGATTACCAAACTTTCTTCCTACATAAAGGCATCTTTATACGTACAAATATTTTCTCACATTTTGCAGCTTTATCCAAATATCACATTTGAGTATCAAGCAATTTTCACCGAAATATTCTATTCTAGCTAGTTCTACCCAATAGAATTCTAATTTACATAGTTTCTTTACCGTGAATTTCTGTCTTCGGAATGCGCTACATGAATCACAGTTTGAAAAATATTACTACACACTTGTTAACATATGGATTACCGGACTTTCATCCACCAATCAAGTCATATTGGCACTTAGAACCATTTTCTCATATTTCGAAGATTTTTCCTAACACCAGATTTGAAAATGAGGCAGATTTTGCAGAAAAATTCTCTTGGAGCGAGTTCTACCCAATAGACATTTAATTTACATAGATGTGCTCATCATGACATTTTGTGATCTGAACACATTTCATGTATCTCGGTTTTGACAAATATTCACTACAGAGATGTTAGCATTTGGATTACCAATCTTACATCCACCATACAAGGCATATTTACACCTACAAGTATTTACTCTCAATTCAAAATTTTGTCCAATCGTCAAATTCGAAAATCATGCAATTTGTTCAGAAAAATTCTATTCAAGCTAGTTCTACCCAATAGAATTTTAATTTACGTAGTTTCATTACCGTAAATTTCCATGTTCCAAACACGCTAAATAAGTCACGGATTTGAAAAGTATTCCCTTCATAGTTGGTTACGTGGATTACCAGACTTAAATTCCCCGTTCAAGGCATATTCACACTTAGAAGCATTTTCTCAGATTTCTCAGGTTTTTCCTAAAGCCAGTTTGGAAAATGAGGCTGATTTCACAGAAAATGTTCTTGGAGCCAGTTCTACCCAAAAGATATGTAATTTAACTAGTTCACTCACCGTGACATTCCGTGTTCTGAACATGTTACATGCATCAAGGATTCGACAATCATCCTTTAATGAGTGTGAGCATGTGGATTATCAAATTTTCATCCACCTTACAAGACATGTTTTCACCTAGAAACATTTACTCACATTTCGCAGAATTTTCCTAACGTCAGTTTCGAAAATCAGGCAGTTTTCGCAGAAAAATCCTCTTGTTGCATGTTCCATCCAATAGACATCTCATTTTCATAGATATCATCACTGTAACATTCCGTGTTCCTAAAAAACGGTTCATGCACCAAGGATTCAACAAATATTCACTGCTGAGTTGTTAGCATGTGAATTACCAATCTTTAATAAACCATTGAAGACATATTGTCACCTTAAAGCATTTACTCTGATTTCACAGCGTTTTCATAACACCAGTTTTGAAACTGAGGCAGATTTTTCAGTAAAACTCTCCTGGAGAGGGTTCTAACCAATAGATATGTAATTTGCATAGCTTCCCTCACCGAGAAAGACCGTGTTCCGAACAGGCTACATACATCAAGGATTTGAGAAACATTTTTAATGAGTTATGTACATGTGTATTACAGATCTTTCATCCACCATACAAGGCATATTGACACATAGAAACATTAACTCTGAGCTCACAGCTTTTTCCTAATAGCAGTTTCGAAAATCAGGCAGTTTTCAAAGGAAAAAACTGTTGGAGCGTGTTCTACCCAATAGGTACGTAAATTACATAGATTCCCCCACTGTGAAATTACATGTTTCGAACACATTACATGCAGAAAAGATTCGACAAAAATAAACTATAGAGTTGTTTGCATGAGGATGACAGGACTTTCATCACAATACAAGGCATATTGATGCTTAGAAGCATTTTCTCTGATTTCACAGAGCTTTCCAAATGCCAGTTTCGAAAATGAGGCAGATTTCACGGCAAAAACCTCTTGGAGCAGGTTCTAACCTATAGACATGTAATTAACATGGATTCGCTCTCCGTGAAATTCCGTGTTCTGAACACGATACATGCATCTCGGACTCGACAAATATTCACTACATTGTGGTTAGCATGTGGATTACAGCACTTTCATCCACCATACAAAGCTTACTGACACTTTGAAGAATTTTCTCAGATTTCACAGGTTAGTTTTAATGCCAGATAAGAAAATGAGGCAGATTTGGCAAAAAAATGCTCTTGGAGCGAGTTATACACAAAAGATATGTAATTTACCTTGTTTTACTCACCGTGACATTCCGTGTTCTGAACACGTTACATGCATCACGGATTCGACAAACATTCACTACAGAGTTGGTAGCATAAGGATTACCGAACATTCACCCACCATAAATGCCATATTGACATTTTGAAGCACTTTCCCATATTTCAAAATGTTTTCCTAATGCCAGGTTTGAAAATGAGGCAGATTAACAAAAAATTCTCTTGGAGCAAGTACTTCCCATAGAAATGTAATTTACATAGCTTCCCTCACAGTGACATTCCAATTTCCGAACACTCTACATACTTCACGGATTTGACAAACATTTTTAATGAGTTATGTACATGTGTATTACAGAACTTTCATCCACCATACAAGGCATATTTAAACCTAGAAACGTTAACTCTGAATTTGCAGCCTTTTCCTAATGCCAGTTTCGAAAATCAGGCCGTTTTCTCCAGAAAAAATTTTTGGAGCGATTTCTTCCCAATAGACATGAAATTTACATAGATTCCATCTCCGGAAATTTCCGTCATACGATCACGCTACATGCATAGGCTTTCTACAATTATTCACATCAGGTTTGTTTGCATGTGGCTTTATGAACTTCCATCACAATACAATGCATATTGACACTTTGAAGCATTTTCTCTGATTTTGAAAGAATTTCCAAATGCCAGTTTCGAAAATGAGGCAGATTTCGCAGAAAAAACTCTTGGAGTGAGTTCTACCCAAGAGACATGTATTTTACCGACATACGCTCACCGTGATATTCTACGTTCTGAACACTCTCCATGTATCTCGGATTCGACAAATATTCTCTACAGAGTTGTTAGTATGCGGATTGCTGAACTTTCATCCACCAAACAAGGCATATTTACACCTACAATTGATTAATCTGAGTTCGCAGCTTATTCCTAACGCCAGTTTCAAAAATCAGGCTGTTATGTCAGGAAAAAACTCTTGCAGCGATTTCTAACCTATTGAAATGAAATTTACATAAATTTCCTCGCCGTGACATTCCGTGTTCCAAACGTTCTACATGCATAACGGATTTGAAAAATATTCACTACAGATTTGTTAGCATGTGGATTACCGAACTTACATCACAAAACATTGAATATTGATACTTAGAAGTATTTTCTCAGATTTTGCAGCGTTTTCCAAGCGCCAGTTTCAAAAATGAAGCAGTTATTACAGAAAAATTCTATTGAAGTGAGTTCTACAAAATAGACAAGTAGTTACATTGTTTCAATCACCGTGAAATTGCACGTTCCAAACATGGTACATGCATCACGGATTAGGAAAAAGATTCTTTATTATGTTGTGAAAAAGTGGATTACCAAACTTTCTTCCTACATAAAGGCATCTTTATACGTACAAATATTTTCTCACATTTTGCAGCTTTATCCAAATATCACATTTGAGTATCAAGCAATTTTCGCCGAAATATTCTATTCTAGCTAGTTCTACCCAATAGAATTCTAATTTACATAGTTTCTTTACCGTGAATTTCTGTCTTCGGAATGCGCTACAAGAATCACAGTTTGAAAAATATTACTACACACTTGTTAACATATGGATTACCGGACTTTCATCCACCAATCAAGTCATATTGGCACTTAGAAGGATTCTCTCATATTTCGAAGATTTTTCCTAACACCAGATTTGAAAATGAGGCAGATTTTGCAGAAAAATTCTCTTGGAGCGAGTTCTACCCAATAGACATTTAATTTATATAGATGTGCTCATCATGACATTTTGTGATCTGAACACATTTCATGTATCTCGGTTTTGACAAATATTCACTACAGAGATGTTAGCATTTGGATTACCAATCTTACATCCACCATACAAGGCATATTTACACCTACAAGTATTTACTCTCAATTCAAAGTTTTGTCCAAACGTCAAATTCGAAAATCATGCAATTTGTTCAGAAAAATTCTATTCAAGCTAGTTCTACCCTATAGAATTTTAATTTACGTAGTTTCATTACCGTAAATTTCCATGTTCCAAACACGCTAAATAAGTCACGGATTCGAAAAGTATTCCCTTCATAGTTGGTTACGTGGATTACCAGACTTAAATTCCCCGTTCAAGGCATATTCACACTTAGAAGCATTTTCTCAGATTTCTCAGGTTTTTCCTAAAGCCAGTTTGGAAAATGAGGCTGATTTCACAGAAAATGTTCTTGGAGCCAGTTCTACCCAAAAGATATGTAATTTAACTAGTTCACTCACCGTGACATTCCGTGTTCTGAACATGTTACATGCATCAAGGATTCGACAATCATACTTTAATGAGTGTGAGCATGTGGATTATCAAATTTTCATCCACCTAACAAGACATGTTTTCACCTAGAAACATTTACTCACATTTCGCAGAATTTTCCTAACGTCAGTTTCGAAAATCAGGCAGTTTTCGCAGAAAAATCCTCTTGTTGCATGTTCCATCCAATAGACATCTCATTTTCATAGATACCATCACCGTAACATTCCGTGTTCCTAAAAAACGGTTCATGCACCAAGGATTCAACAAATATTCACTGCTGAGTTGTTAGCATGTGAATTACCAATCTTTAATAAACCATTGAAGACATATTGTCACCTTAAAGCATTTACTCTGATTTCACAGCGTTTTCATAACACCAGTTTCGAAACTGAGGCAGATTTTTCAGTAAAACTCTCCTGGAGAGGGTTCTAACCAATAGATATGTAATTTGCATAGCTTCCCTCACCGAGAAAACCGTGTTCCGAACAGGCTACATACATCAAGGATTTGAGAAACATTTTTAATGAGTTATGTACATGTGTATTACAGATCTTTCATCCACCATACAAGGCATATTGACACATAGAAACATTAACTCTGAGCTCACAGCTTTTTCCTAATAGCAGTTTCGAAAATCAGGCAGTTTCAAAGGAAAAAACTGTTGGAGCGTGTTCTACCCAATAGGTACGTAAATTACATAGATTCCCCCACTGTGAAATTACATGTTTCGAACACATTACATGCAGAAAAGATTCGACAAAAATAAACTATAGAGTTGTTTGCATGAGGATGACAGGACTTTCATCACAATACAAGGCATATTGATGCTTAGAAGCATTTTCTCTGATTTCACAGAGCTTTCCAAACGCCAGTTTCGAAAATGAGGCAGATTTCACGGCAAAAACCTCTTGGAGCAGGTTCTAACCTATAGACATGTAATTAACATGGATTCGCTCTCCGTGAAATTCCGTGTTCTGAACACGATACATGCATCTCGGACTCGACAAATATTCACTACATTGTGGTTAGCATGTGGATTACAGCACTTTCATCCACCATACAAAGCTTACTGACACTTTGAAGAATTTTCTCAGATTTCACAGGTTAGTTTTAATGCCAGATAAGAAAATGAGGCAGATTTGGCAAAAAAATGCTCTTGGAGCGAGTTATACACAAAAGATATGTAATTTACCTAGTTTTACTCACCGTGACATTCCGTGTTCTGAACACGTTACATGCATCACGGATTCGACAAACATTCACTACAAAGTTGGTAGCATAAGGATTACCGAACATTCACCCACCATAAATGCCATATTGACATTTTGAAGCACTTTCCCATATTTCAAAATGTTTTCCTAATGCCAGGTTTGAAAATGAGGCAGATTAACAAAAAATTCTCTTGGAGCAAGTACTTCCCATAGAAATGTAATTTACATAGCTTCCCTCACAGTGACATTCCAATTTCCGAACACTCTACATACTTCACGGATTTGACAAACATTTTTAATGAGTTATGTACATGTGTATTACAGAACTTTCATCCACCATACAAGGCATATTTAAACCTAGAAACGTTAACTCTGAATTTGCAGCCTTTTCCTAATGCCAGTTTCGAAAATCAGGCCGTTTTCTCCAGAAAAAATTTTTGGAGCGATTTCTTCCCAATAGACATGAAATTTACATAGATTCCATCTCCGGAAATTTCCGTCATACGATCACGCTACATGCATAGGCTTTCTACAATTATTCACATCAGGTTTGTTTGCATGTGGCTTTATGAACTTCCATCACAATACAATGCATATTGACACTTTGAAGCATTTTCTCTGATTTTGAAAGAATTTCCAAATGCCAGTTTCGAAAATGAGGCAGATTTCGCAGAAAAAACTCTTGGAGTGAGTTCTACCCAAGAGACATGTATTTTACCGACATACGCTCACCGTGATATTCTACGTTCTGAACACTCTCCATGTATCTCGGATTCGACAAATATTCTCTACAGAGTTGTTAGTATGCGGATTGCCGAACTTTCATCCACCATACAAGGCATATTTACACCTACAATTGATTAATCTGAGTTCGCAGCTTATTCCTAACGCCAGTTTCAAAAATCAGGCTGTTATCTCAGGAAAAAACTCTTGCAGCGATTTCTAACCTATTGAAATGTAATTTACATAAATTTCCTCGCCGTGACATTCCGTGTTCCAAACGTTCTACATGCATAATGGATTCGAAAAATATTCACTACAGATTTGTTAGCATGTGGATTACCGAACTTACATCACAAAACATTGAATATTGATACTTAGAAGTATTTTCTCAGATTTTGCAGCGTTTTCCAAGCGCCAGTTTCAAAAATGAAGCAGTTATTACAGAAAAATTCTATTGAAGTGAGTTCTACAAAATAGACAAGTAGTTACATTGTTTCAATCACCGTGAAATTGCACGTTCCAAACATGGTACATGCATCACGGATTAGGAAAAAGATTCTTTCTTATGTTGTGAAAAAGTGGATTACCAAACTTTCTTCCTACATAAAGGCATCTTTATACGTACAAATATTTTCTCACATTTTGCAGCTTTATCCAAATATCACATTTGAGTATCAAGCAATTTTCGCCGAAATATTCTATTCTAGCTAGTTCTACCCAATAGAATTCTAATTTACATAGTTTCTTTACCGTGAATTTCTGTCTTCGGAATGCGCTACAAGAATCACAGTTTGAAAAATATTACTACACACTTGTTAACATATGGATTACCGGACTTTCATCCACCAATCAAGTCATATTGGCACTTAGAAGGATTCTCTCATATTTCGAAGATTTTTCCTAACACCAGATTTGAAAATGAGTCAGATTTTGCAGAAAAATTCTCTTGGAGCGAGTTCTACCCAATAGATATTTAATTTACATAGATGTGCTCATCATGACATTTTGTGATCTGAACACATTTCATGTATCTCGGTTTTGACAAATATTCACTACAGAGATGTTAGCATTTGGATTACCAATCTTACATCCACCATACAAGGCATATTTACACCTACAAGTGTTTACTCTCAATTCAAAGTTTTGTCCAAACGTCAAATTCGAAAATCATGCAATTTGTTCAGAAAAATTCTATTCAAGCTAGTTCTACCCAATAGAATTTTAATTTACGTAGTTTCATTACCGTAAATTTCCATGTTCCAAACACGCTAAATAAGTCACGGATTCGAAAAGTATTCCCTTCATAGTTGGTTACGTGGATTACCAGACTTAAATTCCCCGTTCAAGGCATATTCACACTTAGAAGCATTTTCTCAGATTTCTCAGGTTTTTCCTAAAGCCAGTTTGGAAAATGAGGCTGATTTCACAGAATATGTTCTTGGAGCCAGTTCTACCTAAAAGATATGTAATTTAACTAGTTCACTCACTGTGACATTCCGTGTTCTGAATATGTTACATGCATCAAGGATTCGACAATCATCCTTTAATGAGTGTGAGCATGTGGATTATCAAATTTTCATCCACCTTACAAGACATGTTTTCACCTAGAAACATTTACTCACATTTCGCAGAATTTTCCTAACGTCAGTTTCGAAAATCAGGCAGTTTTCGCAGAAAAATCCTCTTGTTGCATGTTCCATCCAATAGACATCTCATTTTCATAGATACCATCACCGTAACATTCCGTGTTCCTAAAAAACGGTTCATGCACCAAGGATTCAACAAATATTCACTGCTGAGTTGTTAGCATGTGAATTACCAATCTTTAATAAACCATTGAAGACATATTGTCACCTTAAAGCATTTACTCTGATTTCACAGCGTTTTCATAACACCAGTTTTGAAACTGAGGCAGATTTTTCAGTAAAACTCTCCTGGAGAGGGTTCTAACCAATAGATATGTAATTTGCATAGCTTCCCTCACCGAGAAAGACCGTGTTCCGAACAGGCTACATACATCAAGGATTTGAGAAACATTTTTAATGAGTTATGTACATGTGTATTACAGATCTTTCATCCACCATACAAGGCATATTGACACATAGAAACATTAACTCTGAGCTCACAGCTTTTTCCTAATAGCAGTTTCGAAAATCAGGCAGTTTTCAAAGGAAAAAACTGTTGGAGCGTGTTCTACCCAATAGGTACGTAAATTACATAGATTCCCCCACTGTGAAATTACATGTTTCGAACACATTACATGCAGAAAGATTCGACAAAAATAAACTATAGAGTTGTTTGCATGAGGATGACAGGACTTTCATCACAATACAAGGCATATTGATGCTTAGAAGCATTTTCTCTGATTTCACAGAGCTTTCCAAACGCCAGTTTCGAAAATGAGGCAGATTTCACGGCAAAAACCTCTTGGAGCAGGTTCTAACCTATAGACATGTAATTAACATGGATTCGCTCTCCGTGAAATTCCGTGTTCTGAACACGATACATGCATCTCGGACTCGACAAATATTCACTACATTGTGGTTAGCATGTGGATTACAGCACTTTCATCCACCATACAAAGCTTACTGACACTTTGAAGAATTTTCTCAGATTTCACAGGTTAGTTTTAATGCCAGATAAGAAAATGAGGCAGATTTGGCAAAAAAATGCTCTTGGAGCGAGTTATACACAAAAGATATGTAATTTACCTAGTTTTACTCACCGTGACATTCCGTGTTCTGAACACGTTACATGCATCACGGATTCGACAAACATTCACTACAGAGTTGGTAGCATAAGGATTACCGAACATTCACCCACCATAAATGCCATATTGACATTTTGAAGCACTTTCCCATATTTCAAAATGTTTTCCTAATGCCAGGTTTGAAAATGAGGCAGATTAACAAAAAATTCTCTTGGAGCAAGTACTTCCCATAGAAATGTAATTTACATAGCTTCCCTCACAGTGACATTCCAATTTCCGAACACTCTACATACTTCACGGATTTGACAAACATTTTTAATGAGTTATGTACCTGTGTATTACAGAACTTTCATCCACCATACAAGGCATATTTAAACCTAGAAACGTTAACTCTGAATTTGCAGCATTTTCCTAATGCCAGTTTCGAAAATCAGGCCGTTTTCTCCAGAAAAAATTTTTGGAGCGATTTCTTCCCAATAGACATGAAATTTACATAGATTCCATCTCCGGAAATTTCCGTCATACCATCACGCTACATGCGTAGGCTTTCTACAATTATTCACATCAGGTTTGTTTGCATGTGGCTTTATGAACTTCCATCACAATACAATGCATATTGACACTTTGAAGCATTTTCTCTGATTTTGAAAGAATTTCCAAATGCCAGTTTCGAAAATGAGGCAGATTTCGCAGAAAAAACTCTTGGAGTGAGTTCTACCCAAGAGACATGTATTTTACCGACATACGCTCACCGTGATATTCTACGTTCTGAACACTCTCCATGTATCTCGGATTCGACAAATATTCTCTACAGAGTTGTTAGTATGCGGATTGCCGAACTTTCATCCACCATACAAGGCATATTTACACCTACAATTGATTAATCTGAGTTCGCAGCTTATTCCTAACGCCAGTTTCAAAAATCAGGCTGTTATCTCAGGAAAAACCTCTTGGAGCGATTTCTAACCTAGGGAAATGTAATTTACATAAATTTCCTCGCCGTGACATTCCGTGTTCCAAACGTTCTACATGCATAACGGATTCGAAAAATATTCACTACAGATTTGTTAGCATGTGGATTACCGAACTTACATCACAAAATATTGAATATTGATACTTAGAAGTATTTTCTCAGATTTTGCAGCGTTTTCCAAGCGCCAGTTTCAAAAATGAAGCAGTTATTACAGAAAAATTCTATTGAAGTGAGTTCTACCAAATAGACAAGTAGTTTACATTGTTTCAATCACCGTGAAATTGCACGTTCCAAACATGGTACATGCATCACGGATTAGGAAAAAGATTCTTTATTATGTTGTGAAAAAGTGGATTATCAAACTTTCTTCCAACATAAAGGCATCTTTATACCTACAAATATTTTCTCACATTTTGCAGCTTTATCCAAATATCACATTTGAGTATCAAGCAATTTTCGCCGAAATATTCTATTCTAGCTAGTTCTACCCAATAGAATTCTAATTTACATAGTTTCTTTACCATGAATTTCTGTCTTCCGAATGCGCTACAAGAATCACAGTTTGAAAAATATGACTACACACTTGTTAACATATGGATTACCGGACTTTCATCCACCAATCAAGTCATATTGGCACTTAGAAGCATTTTCTCATATTTCGAGGATTTTTCCTAACACCAGATTTGAAAATGAGACAGATTTTGCAGAAAAATTCTCTTGGAGCGAGTTCTACCCAATAGACATTTAATTTACATTGATGTGCTCATCATGACATTTTGTGATCTGAACACATTTCATGTATCTCGGTTTCGACAAATATTCACTACAGAGATGTTAGCATTTGGATTACCAATCTTACATCCACCATACAAGGCATATTTACACCTACAAGTATTTACTCTCATTTCAATTTTTGTCCAAACGTCAAATTCGAAAATCATGCAATTTGTTCAGAAAAATTCTATTCAAGCTAGTTCTACCCAATAGAATTTTAATTTACGTAGTTTCATTACCGTAAATTTCCATGTTCCAAACACGCTAAATAAGTCACGGATTCGAAAAGTATTCCCTTCATAGTTGGTTACGTGGATTACCAGACTTAAATTCCCCGTTCAAGGCATATTCACACTTAGAAGCATTTTCTCAGATTTCTCAGGTTTTTCCTAAAGCCAGTTTGGAAAATGAGGCTGATTTCACAGAAAATGTTCTTGGAGCCAGTTCTACCCAAAAGATATGTAATTTAACTAGTTCACTCACCGTGACATTCCGTGTTCTGAACATGTTACATGCATCAAGGATTCGACAATCATCCTTTAATGAGTGTGAGCATGTGGATTATCAAATTTTCATCCACCTTACAAGACATGTTTTCACCTAGAAACATTTACTCACATTTCGCAGAATTTTCCTAACGTCAGTTTCGAAAATCAGGCAGTTTTCGCAGAAAAATCCTCTTGTTGCATGTTCCATCCAATAGACATCTCATTTTCTTAGATACCATCACCGTAACATTCCGTGTTCCTAATAAACGGTTCATGCACCAAGGATTCAACAAATATTCACTGCTGAGTTGTTAGCATGTGAATTACCAATCTTTAATAAACCATTGAAGACATATTGTCACCTTAAAGCATTTACTCTGATTTCACAGCGTTTTCATAACACCAGTTTCGAAACTGAGGCAGATTTTTCAGTAAAACTCTCCTGGAGAGGGTTCTAACCAATAGATATGTAATTTGCATAGCTTCCCTCACCGAGAAAGACCGTGTTCCGAACAGGCTACATACATCAAGGATTTGAGAAACATTTTAATGAGTTATGTACATGTGTATTACAGATCTTTCATCCACCATACAAGGCATATTGACACATAGAAACATTAACTCTGAGTTCGCAGCTTTTTCCTAATAGCAGTTTCGAAAATCAGGCAGTTTTCAAAGGAAAAAACTGTTGGAGCGTGTTCTACCCAATAGGTACGTAAATTACATAGATTCCCCCACTGTGAAATTACATGTTTCGAACACATTACATGCAGAAAAGATTCGACAAAAATAAACTATAGAGTTGTTTGCATGAGGATGACAGGACTTTCATCACAATACAAGGCATATTGATGCTTAGAAGCATTTTCTCTGATTTCACAGAGCTTTCCAAACGCCAGTTTCGAAAATGAGGCAGATTTCACGGCAAAAACCTCTTGGAGCAGGTTCTAACCTATAGACATGTAATTAACATGGATTCGCTCTCCGTGAAATTCCGTGTTCTGAACACGATACATGCATCTCGGACTCGACAAATATTCACTACATTGTGGTTAGCATGTGGATTACAGCACTTTCATCCACCATACAAAGCTTACTGACACTTTGAAGTATTTTCTCAGATTTCACAGGTTAGTTTTAATGCCAGATAAGAAAATGAGGCAGATTTGGCAAAAAAATGCTCTTGGAGCGAGTTATACACAAAAGATATGTAATTTACCTAGTTTTACTCACCGTGACATTCCGTGTTCTGAACACGTTACATGCATCACGGATTCGACAAACATTCACTACAGAGTTGGTAGCATAAGGATTACCGAACATTCACCCACCATAAATGCCATATTGACATTTTGAAGCACTTTCCCATATTTCAAAATGTTTTCCTAATGCCAGGTTTGAAAATGAGGCAGATTAACAAAAAATTCTCTTGGAGCAAGTACTTCCCATAGAAATGTAATTTACATAGCTTCCCTCACAGTGACATTCCAATTTCCGAACACTCTACATACTTCACGGATTTGACAAACATTTTTAATGAGTTATGTACCTGTGTATTACAGGACTTTCATCCACCATACAAGGCATATTTAAACCTAGAAACGTTAACTCTGAATTTGCAGCCTTTTCCTAATGCCAGTTTCGAAAATCAGGCCGTTTTCTCCAGAAAAAATTTTTGGAGCGATTTCTTCCCAATAGATATGAAATTTACATAGATTCCATCTCCGGAAATTTCCGTCATACGATCACGCTACATGCATAGGCTTTCTACAATTATTCACATCAGGTTTGTTTGCATGTGGCTTTATGAACTTCCATCACAATACAATGCATATTGACACTTTGAAGCATTTTCTCTGATTTTGAAAGAATTTCCAAATGCCAGTTTCGAAAATGAGGCAGATTTCGCAGAAAAAACTCTTGGAGTGAGTTCTACCCAAGAGACATGTATTTTACCGACATACGCTCACCGTGATATTCTACGTTCTGAACACTCTCCATGTATCTCGGATTCGACAAATATTCTCTACAGAGTTGTTAGTATGCGGATTGCCGAACTTTCATCCACCATACAAGGCATATTTACACCTACAATTGATTAATCTGAGTTCGCAGCTTATTCAAACGCCAGTTTCAAAAATCAGGCTGTTATCTCAGGAAAAAACTCTTGCAGCGATTTCTAACCTATTGAAATGTAATTTACATAAATTTCCTCGCCGTGACATTCCGTGTTCCAAACGTTCTACATGCATAACGGATTCGAAAAATATTCACTACAGATTTGTTAGCATGTGGATTACCGAACTTACATCACAAAACATTGAATATTGATACTTAGAAGTATTTTCTCAGATTTTGCAGCGTTTTCCAAGCGCCAGTTTCAAAAATGAAGCAGTTATTACAGAAAAATTCTATTGAAGTGAGTTCTACAAAATAGACAAGTAGTTACATTGTTTCAATCACCGTGAAATTGCACGTTCCAAACATGGTACATGCATCACGGATTAGGAAAAAGATTCTTTATTATGTTGTGAAAAAGTGGATTACCAAACTTTCTTCCTACATAAAGGCATCTTTATACGTACAAATATTTTCTCACATTTTGCAGCTTTATCCAAATATCACATTTGAGTATCAAGCAATTTTCGCCGAAATATTCTATTCTAGCTAGTTCTACCCAATAGAATTCTAATTTACATAGTTTCTTTACCGTGAATTTCTGTCTTCGGAATGCGCTACAAGAATCACAGTTTGAAAAATATTACTACACACTTGTTAACATATGGATTACCGGACTTTCATCCACCAATCAAGTCATATTGGCACTTTGAAGGATTCTCTCATATTTCGAAGAATTTTCCTAACACCAGATTTGAAAATGAGGCAGATTTTGCAGAAAAATTCTCTTGGAGCGAGTTCTACCCAATAGACATTTAATTTACATAGATGTGCTCATCATGACATTTTGTGATCTGAACACATTTCATGTATCTCGGTTTTGACAAATATTCACTACAGAGATGTTAGCATTTGGATTACCAATCTTACATCCACCATACAAGGCATATTTACACCTACAAGTATTTACTCTCAATTCAAAGTTTTGTCCAAACGTCAAATTCGAAAATCATGCAATTTGTTCAGAAAAATTCTATTCAAGCTAGTTCTACCCAATAGAATTTTAATTTACGTAGTTTCATTACCGTAAATTTCCATGTTCCAAACACGCTAAATAAGTCACGGATTCGAAAAGTATTCCCTTCATAGTTGGTTACGTGGATTACCAGACTTAAATTCCCCGTTCAAGGCATATTCACACTTAGAAGCATTTTCTCAGATTTCTCAGGGTTTTCCTAAAGCCAGTTTGGAAAATGAGGCTGATTTCACAGAAAATGTTCTTGGAGCCAGTTCTACCTAAAAGATATGTAATTTAACTAGTTCACTCACTGTGACATTCCGTGTTCTGAATATGTTACATGCATCAAGGATTCGACAATCATCCTTTAATGAGTGTGAGCATGTGGATTATCAAATTTTAATCCACCTTACAAGACATGTTTTCACCTAGAAACATTTACTCACATTTCGCAGAATTTTCCTAACGTCAGTTTCGAAAATCAGGCAGTTTTCGCAGAAAAATCCTCTTGTTGCATGTTCCATCCAATAGACATCTCATTTTCATAGATACCATCACCGTAACATTCCGTGTTCCTAAAAAACGGTTCATGCACCAAGGATTCAACAAATATTCACTGCTGAGTTGTTAGCATGTGAATTACCAATCTTTAATAAACCATTGAAGACATATTGTCACCTTAAAGCATTTACTCTGATTTCACAGCGTTTTCATAACACCAGTTTTGAAACTGAGGCAGATTTTTCAGTAAAACTCTCCTGGAGAGGGTTCTAACCAATAGATATGTAATTTGCATAGCTTCCCTCACCGAGAAAGACCGTGTTCCGAACAGGCTACATACATCAAGGATTTGAGAAACATTTTTAATGAGTTATGTACATGTGTATTACAGATCTTTCATCCACCATACAAGGCATATTGACACATAGAAACATTAACTCTGAGCTCACAGCTTTTTCCTAATAGCAGTTTCGAAAATCAGGCAGTTTTCAAAGGAAAAAACTGTTGGAGCGTGTTCTACCCAATAGGTACGTAAATTACATAGATTCCCCCACTGTGAAATTACATGTTTCGAACACATTACATGCAGAAAGATTCGACAAAAATAAACTATAGAGTTGTTTGCATGAGGATGACAGCACTTTCATCACAATACAAGGCATATTGATGCTTAGAAGCATTTTCTCTGATTTCACAGAGCTTTCCAAACGCCAGTTTCGAAAATGAGGCAGATTTCACGGCAAAAACCTCTTGGAGCAGGTTCTAACCTATAGACATGTAATTAACATGGATTCGCTCTCCGTGAAATTCCGTGTTCTGAACACGATACATGCATCTCGGACTCGACAAATATTCACTACATTGTGGTTAGCATGTGGATTACAGCACTTTCATCCACCATACAAAGCTTACTGACACTTTGAAGAATTTTCTCAGATTTCACAGGTTAGTTTTAATGCCAGATAAGAAAATGAGGCAGATTTGGCAAAAAAATGCTCTTGGAGCGAGTTATACACAAAAGATATGTAATTTACCTAGTTTTACTCACCGTGACATTCCATGTTCTGAACACGTTACATGCATCACGGATTCGACAAACATTCACTACAGAGTTGGTAGCATAAGGATTACCGAACATTCACCCACCATAAATGCCATATTGACATTTTGAAGCACTTTCCCATATTTCAAAATGTTTTCCTAATGCCAGGTTTGAAAATGAGGCAGATTAACAAAAAATTCTCTTGAAGCAAGTACTTCCCATAGAAATGTAATTTACATAGCTTCCCTCACAGTGACATTCCAATTTCCGAACACTCTACATACTTCACGGATTTGACAAACATTTTTAATGAGTTATGTACCTGTGTATTACAGAACTTTCATCCACCATACAAGGCATATTTAAACCTAGAAACGTTAACTCTGAATTTGCAGCCTTTTCCTAATGCCAGTTTCGAAAATCAGGCCGTTTTCTCCAGAAAATATTTTTGGAGCGATTTCTTCCCAATAGACATGAAATTTACATAGATTCCATCTCCGGAAATTTCCGTCATACCATCACGCTACATGCGTAGGCTTTCTACAATTATTCACATCAGGTTTGTTTGCATGTGGCTTTATGAACTTCCATCACAATACAATGCATATTGACACTTTGAAGCATTTTCTCTGATTTTGAAAGAATTTCCAAATGCCAGTTTCGAAAATGAGGCAGATTTCGCAGAAAAAACTCTTGGAGTGAGTTCTACCCAAGAGACATGTATTTTACCGACATACGCTCACCGTGATATTCTACGTTCTGAACACTCTCCATGTATCTCGGAATCGACAAATATTCTCTACAGAGTTGTTAGTATGCGGATTGCCGAACTTTCATCCACCATACAAGGCATATTTACACCTACAATTGATTAATCTGAGTTCGCAGCTTATTCCTAACGCCAGTTTCAAAAATCAGGCTGTTATCTCAGGAAAAACCTCTTGGAGCGATTTCTAACCTAGGGAAATGTAATTTACATAAATTTCCTCGCCGTGACATTCCGTGTTCCAAACGTTCTACATGCATAACGGATTCGAAAAATATTCACTACAGATTTGTTAGCATGTGGATTACCGAACTTACATCACAAAACATTGAATATTGATACTTAGAAGTATTTTCTCAGATTTTGCAGCGTTTTCCAAGCGCCAGTTTCAAAAATGAAGCAGTTATTACAGAAAAATTCTATTGAAGTGAGTTCTACCAAATAGACAAGTAGTTTACATTGTTTCAATCACCGTGAAATTGCACGTTCCAAACATGGTACATGCATCACGGATTAGGAAAAAGATTCTTTATTATGTTGTGAAAAAGTGGATTATCAAACTTTCTTCCTACATAAAGGCATCTTTATACCTACAAATATTTTCTCACATTTTGCAGCTTTATCCAAATATCACATTTGAGTATCAAGCAATTTTCGCCGAAATATTCTATTCTAGCTAGTTCTACCCAATAGAATTCTAATTTACATAGTTTCTTTACCTTGAATTTCTGTCTTCCGAACGCGCTACAAGAATCACAGTTTGAAAAATATGACTACACACTTGTTAACATATGGATTACCGGACTTTCATCCACCAATCAAGTCATATTGGCACTTAGAAGCATTTTCTCATATTTCGAGGATTTTTCCTAACACCAGATTTGAAAATGAGACAGATTTTGCAGAAAAATTCTCTTGGAGCGAGTTCTACCCAATAGACATTTAATTTACATTGATGTGCTCATCATGACATTTTGTGATCTGAACACATTTCATGTATCTCGGTTTCGACAAATATTCACTACAGAGATGTTAGCATTTGGATTACCAATCTTACATCCACCATACAAGGCATATTTACACCTACAAGTATTTACTCTCATTTCAATTTTTGTCCAAACGTCAAATTCGAAAATCATGCAATTTGTTCAGAAAAATTCTATTCAAGCTAGTTCTACCCAATAGAATTTTAATTTACGTAGTTTCATTACCGTAAATTTCCATGTTCCAAACACGCTAAATAAGTCACGGATTCGAAAAGTATTCCCTTCATAGTTGGTTACGTGGATTACCAGACTTAAATTCCCCGTTCAAGGCATATTCACACTTAGAAGCATTTTCTCAGATTTCTCAGGTTTTTCCTAAAGCCAGTTTGGAAAATGAGGCTGATTTCACAGAAAATGTTCTTGGAGCCAGTTCTACCCAAAAGATATGTAATTTAACTAGTTCACTCACCGTGACATTCCGTGTTCTGAACATGTTACATGCATCAAGGATTCGACAATCATCCTTTAATGAGTGTGAGCATGTGGATTATCAAATTTTCATCCACCTTACAAGACATGTTTTCACCTAGAAACATTTACTCACATTTCGCAGAATTTTCCTAACGTCAGTTTTGAAAATCAGGCAGTTTTCGCAGAAAAATCCTCTTGTTGCATGTTCCATCCAATAGACATCTCATTTTCTTAGATACCATCACCGTAACATTCCGTGTTCCTAAAAAACGGTTCATGCACCAAGGATTCAACAAATATTCACTGCTGAGTTGTTAGCATGTGAATTACCAATCTTTAATAAACCATTGAAGACATATTGTCACCTTAAAGCATTTACTCTGATTTCACAGCGTTTTCATAACACCAGTTTCGAAACTGAGGCAGATTTTTCAGTAAAACTCTCCTGGAGAGGGTTCTAACCAATAGATATGTAATTTGCATAGCTTCCCTCACCGAGAAAGACCGTGTTCCGAACAGGCTACATACATCAAGGATTTGAGAAACATTTTTAATGAGTTATGTACATGTGTATTACAGATCTTTCATCCACCATACAAGGCATATTGACACATAGAAACATTAACTCTGAGTTCGCAGCTTTTTCCTAATAGCAGTTTCGAAAATCAGGCAGTTTTCAAAGGAAAAAACTGTTGGAGCGTGTTCTACCCAATAGGTACGTAAATTACATAGATTCCCCCACTGTGAAATTACATGTTTCGAACACATTACATGCAGAAAAGATTCGACAAAAATAAACTATAGAGTTGTTTGCATGAGGATGACAGGACTTTCATCACAATACAAGGCATATTGATGCTTAGAAGCATTTTCTCTGATTTCACAGAGCTTTCCAAACGCCAGTTTCGAAAATGAGGCAGATTTCACGGCAAAAACCTCTTGGAGCAGGTTCTAACCTATAGACATGTAATTAACATGGATTCGCTCTCCGTGAAATTCCGTGTTCTGAACACGATACATGCATCTCGGACTCGACAAATATTCACTACATTGTGGTTAGCATGTGGATTACAGCACTTTCATCCACCATACAAAGCTTACTGACACTTTGAAGTATTTTCTCAGATTTCACAGGTTAGTTTTAATGCCAGATAAGAAAATGAGGCAGATTTGGCAAAAAAATGCTCTTGGAGCGAGTTATACACAAAAGATATGTAATTTACCTAGTTTTACTCACCGTGACATTCCGTGTTCTGAACACGTTACATGCATCACGGATTCGACAAACATTCACTACAGAGTTGGTAGCATAAGGATTACCGAACATTCACCCACCATAAATGCCATATTGACATTTTGAAGCACTTTCCCATATTTCAAAATGTTTTCCTAATGCCAGGTTTGAAAATGAGGCAGATTAACAAAAAATTCTCTTGGAGCAAGTACTTCCCATAGAAATGTAATTTACATAGCTTCCCTCACAGTGACATTCCAATTTCCGAACACTCTACATACTTCACGGATTTGACAAACATTTTTAATGAGTTATGTACCTGTGTATTACAGGACTTTCATCCACCATACAAGGCATATTTAAACCTAGAAACATTAACTCTGAATTTGCAGCCTTTTCTTAATGCCAGTTTCGAAAATCAGGCCGTTTTCACCAGAAAAAATTTCTGGAGCGATTTCTTCCCAATAGACATGAAATTTACATAGATTCCATCTCCGGAAATTTCCATCATGCGATCACGCTACATGCATAGGTTTTCTACAATTATTCACATCAGGTTTGTTTGCATGTGGCTTTATGAACTTCCATCACAATACAATGCATATTGACACTTTGAAGCATTTTCTCTGATTTTGAAGGAATTTCCAAATGCCAGTTTCGAAAATGAGGCAGAGTTCGCAGAAAAAACTCTTGGAGTGAGTTCTACCCAAGAGACATGTATTTTGCCGACATACGCTAACCGTGATATCCTATGTTCTGAACACTCACCATGTATCTCGGATTCGACAAATATTCTCTACAGAGTTGTTAGTATGCAGATTGCCGAACTTTCATCCATCATACAAGGCATATTTACACCTACAATTGATTAATGAGAGTTCGCAGCATATTCCTAACGCCAGTTTCAAAAATCAGGCTGTTATCTCAGGAAAAAACTCTTGGAGCGATTTCTAACCTAGGGAAATGTAATTTACATAAATTTCCTCGCCGTGACATTCCGTGTTCCAAACGTTCTACATGCATAACGGATTCGAAAAATATTCACTACAGATATGTTAGCATGTGGATTACCGAACTTTCATCACAAAACATTGAATATTGATACTTAGAAGTATTTTCTCAGATTTTGCAGCGTTTTCCAAGCGCCAGTTTCAAAAATGAAGCAGTTATTACAGAAAAATTCTATTGAAGTGAGTTCTACAAAATAGACAAATAGTTACATTTTTTCAATAACCGTGAAATTGCACGTTCCAAACATGGTACATGCATCACGGATTAGGAAAAAGATTCTTTAATATGTTGTGAAAAAGTGGATTACCAAACTTTCTTCCTACATAAAGGCATCTTTATACCTACAAATATTTTCTCACATTTTGCAGCTTTATCCAAATATCACATTTGAGTATCAAGCAATTTTCGCCGAAATATTCTATTCTAGCTAGTTCTACCCAATAGAATTCTAATTTACATAGATTCTTTACCGTGAATTTCTGTCTTCCGAACGCGCTAAAAGAATCACAGTTTGAAAAATATTACTACACACTTGTTAACATATGGATTACCGGACTTTCATCCACCAATCAAGTCATATTGGCACTTAGAAGCATTTTCTCATATTTCGAGTATTTTTCCTAACACCAGATTTCAAAATGAGGCAGATTTTGCAGAAAAATTCTATTGGAGCGAGTTCTACCCAATAGACATTTAATTTACATTGATGTGCTCATCATGACATTTTGTGATCTGAACACATTTCATGTATCTCGGTTTCGACAAATATTCACTACAGAGATGTTAGCATTTGGATTACCAATCTTACATCCACCATACAAGGCATATTTACACCTACAAGTATTTACTCTCATTTCAAAGTTTTGTCCAAACGTCAAATTCGAAAATCATGCAATTTGTTCAGAAAAATTCTATTCAAGCTAGTTCTACCCAATAGAATTTTAATTTATGTAGTTTCATTACCGTAAATTTCCATGTTCCAAACACGCTAAATAAGTCACGGATTCGAAAAGTATTCCCTTCATAGTTGGTTACGTGGATTACCAGACTTAAATTCCCCGTTCAAGGCATATTCACACTTAGAAGCATTTTCTCAGATTTCTCAGGTTTTTCCTAAAGCCAGTTTGGAAAATGAGGCTGATTTCACAGAAAATGTTCTTGGAGCCAGTTCTACCCAAAAGATATGTAATTTAACTAGTTCACTCACCGTGACATTCCGTGTTCTGAACATGTTACATGCATCAAGGATTCGACAATCATCCTTTAATGAGTGTGAGCATGTGGATTATCAAATTTTCATCCACCTTACAAGACATGTTTTCACCTAGAAACATTTACTCACATTTCGCAGAATTTTCCTAACGTCAGTTTCGAAAATCAGGCAGTTTTCGCAGAAAAATCCTCTTGTTGCATGTTCCATCCAATAGACATCTCATTTTCATAGATACCATCACCGTAACATTCCGTGTTCCTAAAAAACGGTTCATGCACCAAGGATTCAACAAATATTCACTGCTGAGTTGTTAGCATGTGAATTACCAATCTTTAATAAACCATTGAAGACATATTGTCACCTTAAAGCATTTACTCTGATTTCACAGCGTTTTTATAACACCAGTTTCGAAACTGAGGCAGATTTTTCAGTAAAACTCTCCTGGAGAGGGTTCTAACCAATAGATATGTAATTTGCATAGCTTCCCTCACCGAGAAAGACCGTGTTCCGAACAGGCTACATACATCAAGGATTTGAGAAACATTTTTAATGAGTTATGTACATGTGTATTACAGATCTTTCATCCACCATACAAGGCATATTGACACATAGAAACATTAACTCTGAGTTCGCAGCTTTTTCCTAATAGCAGTTTCGAAAATCAGGCAGTTTTCAAAGGAAAAAACTGTTGGAGCGTGTTCTACCCAATAGGTACGTAAATTACATAGATTCCCCCACTGTGAAATTACATGTTTCGAACACATTACATGCAGAAAAGATTCGACAAAAATAAACTATAGAGTTGTTTGCATGAGGATGACAGGACTTTCATCACAATACAAGGCATATTGATGCTTAGAAGCATTTTCTCTGATTTCACAGAGCTTTCCAAACGCCAGTTTCGAAAATGAGGCAGATTTCATGGGAAAAACCTCTTGGAGCAGGTTCTAACCTATAGACATGTAATTAACATGGATTCGCTCTCCGTGAAATTCCGTGTTCTGAACACGATACATGCATCTCGGACTCGACAAATATTCACTACATTGTGGTTAGCATGTGGATTACAGCACTTTCATCCACCATACAAAGCTTACTGACACTTTGAAGAATTTTCTCAGATTTCACAGGTTAGTTTTAATGCCAGATAAGAAAATGAGGCAGATTTGGCAAAAAAATGCTCTTGGAGCGAGTTATACACAAAAGATATGTAATTTACCTAGTTTTACTCACCATGACATTCCGTGTTCTGAACACGTTACATGCATCACGGATTCGACAAACATTCACTACAGAGTTGGTAGCATAAGGATTACCGAACATTCACCCACCATAAATGCCATATTGACATTTTGAAGCACTTTCCCATATTTCAAAATGTTTTCCTAATGCCAGGTTTGAAAATGAGGCAGATTAACAAAAAATTCTCTTCGAGCAAGTACTTCCCATAGAAATGTAATTTACATAGCTTCCCTCACAGTGACATTCCAATTTCCGAACACTCTACATACTTCACGGATTTGACAAACATTTTTAATGAGTTATGTACCTGTGTATTACAGGACTTTCATCCACCATACAAGGCATATTTAAACCTAGAAACATTAACTCTAAATTTGCAGCCTTTTCTTAATGCCAGTTTCGAAAATCAGGCCGTTTTCTCCAGAAAAAATTTTTGGAGCGATTTCTTCCCAATAGACATGAAATTTACATAGATTCCATCTCCGGAAATTTCCATCATGCGATCACGCTACATGCATAGGTTTTCTACAATTATTCACATCAGGTTTGTTTGCATGTGGCTTTATGAACTTCCATCACAATACAATGCATATTGACACTTTGAAGCATTTTCTCTGATTTTGAAGGAATTTCCAAATGCCAGTTTCGAAAATGAGGCAGAGTTCGCAGAAAAAACTCTTGGAGTGAGTTCTACCCAAGAGACATGTATTTTACCGACATACGCTAACCGTGATATCCTATGTTCTGAACACTCTCCATGTATCTCGGATTCGACAAATATTCTCTACAGAGTTGTTAGTATGCGGATTGCCGAACTTTCATCCACCATACAAGGCATATTTACACCTACAATTGATTAATGTGAGTTCGCAGTTTATTCCTAACGCCAGTTTCAAAAATCAGGCTGTTATCTCAGGAAAAAACTCTTGCAGCGATTTCTAACCTAGGGAAATGTAATTTACATAAATTTCCTCGCCGTGACATTCCGTGTTCCAAACGTTCTACATGCATAACGGATTCGAAAAATATTCACTACAGATTTGTTAGCATGTGGATTACCGAATTTTCATTACAAAACATTGAATATTGATACTTAGAAGTATTTTCTCAGATTTTGCAGCGTTTTCCAAGCGCCAGGTTCAAAAATGAAGCAGTTATTACAGAAAAATTCTATTGAAGTGAGTTCTACAAAATAGACAAGTAGTTACATTGTTTCAATCACCGTGAAATTGCACGTTCCAAACATGGTACATGCATCACGGATTAGGAAAAAGATTCTTTAATATGTTGTGAAAAAGTGGATTACCAAACTTTCTTCCTACATAAAGGCATCTTTACACCTACAAATATTTTCTCACATTTTGCAGCTTTATCCAAATATCACATTTGAGTATCAAGCAATTTTTGCCGAAATATTCTATTCTAGCTAGTTCTACCCAATAGAATTCTAATTTACATAGATTCTTTACCGTGAATTTCTGTCTTCTGAACGCGCTACACGAATCACAGTTTGAAAAATATTACTACACACTTGTTAACATATGGATTACCGGACTTTCATCCACCAATCAAGTCATATTGGCACTTAGAAGCATTTTCTCATATTTCGAAGATTTTTCCTAACACCAGATTTGAAAATGAGGCAGATTTTGCAGAAAAATCCTCTTGGAGCGAGTTCTACCCAATAGACATTTAATTTACATAGATGTGCTCATCATGACATTTTGTGATCTGAACACATTTCATGTATCTCGGTTTCGACAAATATTCACTACAGAGATGTTAGCATTTGGATTACCAATCTTACATCCACCATACAAGGCATATTTACACCTACAAGTATTTACTCTCAATTCAAAGTTTTGTCCAAACGTCAAACTCGAAAATCATGCAATTTGTTCAGAAAAATTCTATTCAAGCTAGTTCTACCCAATAGAATTTTAATTTACGTAGTTTCATTACCATAAATTTCCATGTTCCAAACACGCTAAATAAGTCACGGATTCGAAAAGTATTCCCTTCATAGTTGGTTACGTGGATTACCAGACTTAAATTCCCCGTTCAAGGCATATTCACACTTAGAAGCATTTTCTCAGATTTCTCAGGTTTTTCCTAAAGCCAGTTTGGAAAATGAGGCTGATTTCACAGAAAATGTTCTTGGAGCCAGTTCTACCCAAAAGATATGTAATTTAACTAGTTCACTCACCGTGACATTCCGTGTTCTGAACATGTTACATGCATCCAGGATTCGACAATCATCCTTTAATGAGTGTGAGCATGTGGATTATCAAATTTTCATCCACCTTACAAGACATGTTTTCACCTAGAAACATTTACTCACATTTCGCAGAATTTTCCTAACGTCAGTTTCGAAAATCAGGCAGTTTTCGCAGAAAAATCCTCTTGTTGCATGTTCCATCCAATAGACATCTCATTTTCATAGATACCATCACCGTAACATTCCGTGTTCCTAAAAAACGGTTCATGCACCAAGGATTCAACAAATATTCACTGCTGAGTTGTTAGCATGTGAATTACCAATCTTTAATAAACCATTGAAGACATATTGTCACCTTAAAGCATTTACTCTGATTTCACAGCGTTTTCATAACACCAGTTTCGAAACTGAGGCAGATTTTTCAGTAAAACTCTCCTGGAGAGGGTTCTAACCAATAGATATGTAATTTGCATAGCTTCCCTCACCGAGAAAGACCGTGTTCCGAACAGGCTACATACATCAAGGATTTGAGAAACATTTTTAATGAGTTATGTACATGTGTATTACAGATCTTTCATCCACCATACAAGGCATATTGACACATAGAAACATTAACTCTGAGCTCACAGCTTTTTCCTAATAGCAGTTTCGAAAATCAGGCAGTTTTCAAAGGAAAAAACTGTTGGAGCGTGTTCTACCCAATAGGTACGTAAATTACATAGATTCCCCCACTGTGAAATTACATGTTTCGAACACATTACATGCAGAAAAGATTCGACAAAAATAAACTATAGAGTTGTTTGCATGAGGATGACAGGACTTTCATCACAATACAAGGCATATTGATGCTTAGAAGCATTTTCTCTGATTTCACAGAGCTTTCCAAACGCCAGTTTCGAAAATGAGGCAGATTTCACGGCAAAAACCTCTTGGAGCAGGTTCTAACCTATAGACATGTAATTAACATGGATTCGCTCTCCGTGAAATTCCGTGTTCTGAACACGATACATGCATCTCGGACTCGACAAATATTCACTACATTGTGGTTAGCATGTGGATTACAGCACTTTCATCCACCATACAAAGCTTACTGACACTTTGAAGGATTTTCTCAGATTTCACAGGTTAGTTTTAATGCCAGATAAGAAAATGAGGCAGATTTGGCAAAAAAATGCTCTTGGAGCGAGTTATACACAAAAGATATGTAATTTACCTAGTTTTACTCACCGTGACATTCCGTGATCTGAACACGTTACAAGCATCACGGATTCGACAAACATTCACTACAGAGTTGGTAGCATAAGGATTACCGAACATTCACCCACCATAAATGCTATATTGACATTTTGAAGCACTTTCCCGTATTTCAAAATGTTTTCCTAATGCCAGGTTTGAAAATGAGGCAGATTAACAAAAAATTCTCTTGGAGCAAGTACTTCCCATAGAAATTTAATTTACATAGCTTCCCTCACAGTGACATTCCAATTTCCGAACACTCTACATACTTCACGGATTTGACAAACATTTTTAATGAGTTATGTACATGTGTATTACAGAACTTTCATCCACCATACAAGGCATATTTAAACCTAGAAACGTTAACTCTGAATTTGCAGCCTTTTCCTAATGCCAGTTTTGAAAATCAGGCCGTTTTCTCCAGAAAAAATTTTTGGAGCGATTCCTTCCCAATAGACATGAAATTTACATAGATTCCATCTCCGGAAATTTCCGTCATACTATCACGCTACATGCATAGGCTTTCTACAATTATTCACATCAAGTTTGTTTGCATGTGGCTTTATGAACTTCCATCACAATACAATGCATATTGACACTTTGAAGCATTTTCTCTGATTTTGAAGGAATTTCCAAATGCCAGTTTCGAAAATGAGGCAGGTTTCGCAGAAAAATCTCTTGGAGTGAGTTCAACCCAAGAGACATGTATTTTACCGACATACGCTCACCGTGATATTCTATGTTCTGAACACTCTCCATGTATCTCGGATTCGACTAATATTCTCTACAGAGTTGTTAGTATGCGGATTGCCGAACTTTCATCCACCATACAAGGCATATTTACACCTACAATTGATTAATCTGAGTTCGCAGCTTATTCCTAACGCCAGTTTCAAAAATCAGGCTGTTATCTCAGGAAAAAACTCTTGGAGCGATTTCTAACCTAGGGAAATGTAATTTACATAAATTTCCTCGCCGTGACATTCCGTGTTCCAAACGTTCTACATGCATAACGGATTCGAAAAATATTCACTAAAGATTTGTTAGCATGTGGATTACCGAACTTTCATCACAAAATTTTGAATATTGATACTTAGAAGTATTTTCTCAGATTTTGCAGCGTTTTCCAAGCGCCAGTTTCAAAAATGAAGCAGTTTTCACAGAAAAATTCTATTGAAGTGAGTTCTACCAAATAGACTAGTAGTTTACATTGTTTCAATCACCGTGAAATTGCACGTTCCGAACATGGTACATGCATCACGGATTAGAAAAAAAGATTCTTTAATATGTTGTGAAAAAGTGGATTACCAAACTTTCTTCCTACATAAAGGCATCTTTACACCTACAAATATTTTCTCACATTTTGCAGCTTTATCCAAATATCACATTTGAGTATCAAGCAATTTTCACCGAAAAATTCTATTCTAGCTAGTTCTACCCAATAGAATTCTAATTTACATGGTTCCTTTACTGTGAAATTCTGACTTCCGAACGCGCTACAAGAATCACAGTTTGAAAAATATTACTACACTCTTGTTAACATATGGATTACTGGACTTTCATCCACCAATCAAGTCACATTGGCACTTAGAAGCATTTTCTCATATTTCAAAGATTTTTCCTAACACCAGATTTGAAAATGAGGCAGATTTTGCAGAAAAATTCTCTTGGAGCGAGTTCTACCCAATAGACATTTAATTTACATAGATGTGCTCATCATGACATTTTGTGATCTGAACACATTTCATGTATCTCGGTTTTGACAAATATTCACTACAGAGATGTTAGCATTTGGATTACCAATCTTACATCCACCATACAAGGCATATTTACACCTACAAGTATTTACTCTCAATTCAAAGTTTTGTCCAAACGTCAAATTCGAAAATCATGCAATTTGTTCAGAAAAATTCTATTCAAGCTAGTTCTACCCAATAGAATTTTAATTTATGTTGTTTCATTACCATAAATTTCCATGTTCCAAACACGCTAAATAAGTCACGGATTCGAAAAGTATTCCCTTCATAGTTGGTTACGTGGATTACCAGACTTAAATTCCCCATTCAAGGCATATTTACACTTAGAAGCATTTTCTCAGATTTCTCAGGTTTTTCCTAAAGCCAGTTTGGAAAATGAGGCTGATTTCACAGAAAATGTTCTTGGAGCCAGTTCTACCCAAAAGATATGTAATTTAGCTAGTTCACTCACCGTAACATTCCGTGTTCTGAACATGTTACATGCATCAAGGCTTCGAGAATCATCCTTTAATGAGTGTGAGCATGTGGATTATCAAATTTTCATCCACCTTACAAGACATGTTTTCACCTAGAAACATTTACTCACATTTCGCAGAATTTTCCTAACGTCAGTTTCGAAAATCAGGCAGTTTTCGCAGAAAAATCCTCTTGTTGCATGTTCCATCCAATAGACATCTCATTTTCATAGATACCATCACCGTAACATTCCGTGTTCCTAAAAAACGGTTCATGCACCAAGGATTCAACAAATATTCACTGCTGAGTTGTTAGCATGTGAATTACCAATCTTTAATAAACCATTGAAGACATATTGTCACCTTAAAGCATTTACTCTGATTTCACAGCGTTTTCATAACACCAGTTTCAAAACTGAGGCAGAATTTTCAGTAAAACTCTCCTGGAGAGGGTTCTAACCAATAGATATGTAATTTGCATAGCTTCCCTCACCGAGAAAGACCGTGTTCCGAACAGGCTACATACATCAAGGATTTGAGAAACATTTTTAATGAGTTATGTACATGTGTATTACAGATCTTTCATCCACCATACAAGGCATATTGACACATAGAAACATTAACTCTGAGTTCGCAGCTTTTTCCTAATAGCAGTTTCGAAAATCAGGCAGTTTTCAAAGGAAAAAACTGTTGGAGCGTGTTCTACCCAATAGGTACGTAAATTACATAGATTCCCCCACTGTGAACTTACATGTTTCGAACACATTACATGCAGAAAAGATTCGACAAAAATAAACTATAGAGTTGTTTGCATGAGGATGACAGGACTTTCATCACAATACAAGGCATATTGATGCTTAGAAGCATTTTCTCTGATTTCACAGAGCTTTCCAAACGCCAGTTTCGAAAATGAGGCAGATTTCACTGCAAAAACCTCTTGGAGCAGGTTCTAACCTATAGACATGTAATTAACATGGATTCGCTCTCCGTGAAATTCCGTGTTCTGAACACGATACATGCATCTTGGACTCGACAAATATTCACTACACTGTGGTTATCATGTGGATTACAGCACTTTCATCCACCATACAAAGCTTACTGACACTTTGAAGGATTTTCTCAGATTTCACAGGTTAGTTTTAATGCCAGATAAGAAAATGAGGCAGATTTGGCAAAAAAATGCTCTTGGAGCGAGTTATACACAAAAGATATGTAATTTACCTAGTTTTACTCACCGTGACATTCCGTGTTCTGAACACGTTACATGCATCACGGATTCGACAAACATTCACTACAGAGTTGGTAGCATAAGGATTACCGAACATTCACCCACCATAAATGCCATATAGACATTTTGAAGCACTTTCCCATATTTCAAAATGTTTTCCTAATGCCAGGTTTGAAAATGAGGCAGATTAACAAAAAATTCTCTTGGAGCAAGTACTTCCCATAGAAATGTAATTTACATAGCTTCCCTCACAGTGACATTCCAATTTCCGAACACTCTACATACTTCACGGATTTGACAAACATTTTTAATGAGTTATGTACATGTGTATTACAGAACTTTCATCCACCATACAAGGCATATTTAAACCTAGAAACATTAACTCTGAATTTGCAGCCTTTTCCTAATGCCAGTTTCGAAAATCAAGCAGTTTTCTCCAGAAAAAGTTTTTGGAGCGATTTCTTCCCAATAGACATGAAATTTACATAGATTCCATCTCCGGAAATTTCCGTCATACGATCACGCTACATGCATAGGATTTCTACACTTATTCACATCAGGTTTGTTTGCATGTGGCTTTATGAACTTCCATCACAATACAATGCATATTGACACTTTGAAGCATTTTCTCTGATTTTGAAGGAATTTCCAAATGCCAGTTTCAAAAATGAGGCAGGTTTCGCAGAAAAAACTCTTGGAGTGAGTTCTACCCAAGAGACATGTATTTTACCGAGATACACTCACCGTGATATTCTATGTTCTGAACACTCTCCATGTATCTCGGATTCTACAAATATTCTCTACAGAGTTGTTAGTATGAGGATTGCCGAACTTTCATCCACCATACAAGGCATATTTACACCTACAATTGATTAATCTGAGTTCGCAGCTTATTCCTAACGCCAGTTTCAAAAATCAGGCTGTTATCTCAGGAAAAAACTCTTGGAGCGATTTCTAACCTAGGGAAATGTAATTTACATAAATTTCCTCGCCGTGACATTCCGTGTTCCAAATGTTCTACATGCATAACGGATTGGAAAAATATTCACTACAGATTTGTTAGCATGTGGATTACCGAACTTTCATCACAAAACATTGAATATTGATACTTAGAAGTATTTTCTCAGATTTTGCAGCGTTTTCCAAGCGCCAGTTTCAAAAATGAAGCAGTTTTCACAGAAAAATTCTATTGAAGTGAGTTCTACCAAATAGACAAGTAGTTTACATTGTTTCAATCACCGTGAAATTGCACGTTCCGAACATGGTACATGCATCACGGGTTAGGAAAAAGATTCTTTAATATGTTGTGAAAAAGTGGATTACCAAAGTTTCTTCCTACATAAAGGCATCTTTACACCTACAAATATTTTCTCACATTTTGCAGCTTTATCCAAATATCACATTTGAGTATCAAGCAATTTTTGCCGAAAAATTCTATTCTAGCTAGTTCTACCCAATAGAATTCTAATTTACATAGATTCTTTACCGTGAAATTCTGTCTTCCGAACGCGCTACAAGAATCACAGTTTGAAAAATATTACTACACACTTGTTAACATATGGATTACCGGACTTTCATCCACCAATCAAGTCATATTGGCACTTAGAAGCATTTTCTCATATTTCAAAGATTTTTACTAACACCAGATTTGAAAATGAAGCAGATTTTGCAGAAAAATTCTCCTGGAGCGAGTTCTACCCAATAGACATTTAATTTACATAGATGTGCTCATCATGACATTTTGTGATCTGAACACATTTCATGTAACTCGGTTTCGACAAATATTCACTACAGAGATGTTAGCATTTGGATTACCAAACTTACATTCACCATACAAGGCATATTTACACCTACAAGTATTTACTCTCATTTCAAAGTTTTGTCCAAACGTCAAATTCGAAAATCATGCAATTTGTTCAGAAAAATTCTATTCAAGCTAGTTCTACCCAATAGTATTTTAATTTATGTAGTTTCATTACCGTAAATTTCCATGTTCCAAACACGTTAAATAAGTCACGGATTCGAAAAGTATTCCCTTCATAGTTGGTTACGTGGATTACCAGACTTAAATTCCCCGTTCAAGGCATATTCACACTTAGAAGCATTTTCTCAGATTTCTCAGGTTTTTCCTAAAGCCAGTTTGGAAAATGAGGCTGATTTCACAGAAAATGTTCTTGGAGCCAATTCTACCCAAAAGATATGTAGTTTAAGTAGTTCACTCACCATGACATTCCGTGTTCTGAACATGTTACATGCATCAAGGATTCGACAATCATCCTTTAATGAGTGTGAGCATGTGGATTATCAAATTTTCATCCACCTTACAAGACATGTTTTCACCTAGAAACATTTACTCACATTTCGCAGAATTTTCCTAACGTCAGTTTCGAAAATCAGGCAGTTTTCGCAGAAAAATCCTCTTGTTGCATGTTCCATCCAATAGACATCTCATTTTCATAGATACCATCACCGTAACATTCCGTGTTCCTAAAAAACGGTTCATGCACCAAGGATTCAACAAATATTCACTGCTGAGTTGTTAGCATGTGAATTACCAATCTTTAATAAACCATTGAAGACATATTGTCACCTTAAAGCATTTACTCTGATTTCACAGCGTTTTCATAACACCAGTTTCGAAACTGAGGCAGATTTTTCAGTAAAACTCTCCTGGAGAGGGTTCTAACCAATAGATATGTAATTTGCATAGCTTCCCTCACCGAGAAAGACCGTGTTCCGAACAGGCTACATACATCAAGGATTTGAGAAACATTTTAATGAGTTATGTACATGTGTATTACAGATCTTTCATCCACCATACAAGGCATATTGACACATAGAAACATTAACTCTGAGTTCGTAGATTTTTCCAAATAGCAGTTTCGAAAATCAGGCAGTTTTCAAAGGAAAAACTGTTGGAGCGTGTTCTACCCAATAGGTACGTAAATTACATAGATTCTCCCACTGTGAAATTACATGTTTCGAACACATTACATGCAGAAAAGATTCGACAAAAATAAACTATAGAGTTGTTTGCATGAGGATGACAGGACTTTCATCACAATACAAGGCATGTTGATACTTAGAAGCATTTTCTCTGATTTCACAGAGCTTTCCAAACGCCAGTTTCGAAAATGAGGCAGATTTCACGGCAAAAACCTCTTGGAGCAGGTTCTAACCTATAGACATGTAATTAACATGGATTCGATCTCCGTGAAATTCCGTGTTCTGAACACGATACATGCATCTCGGACTCGACAAATATTCACTACACTGTGGTTAGCATGTGGATTACAGCACTTTCATCCACCATACAAAGCTTACTGAAACTTTGAAGGATTTTCTCAGATTTCACAGGTTAGTTTTAATGCCAGATAAGAAAATGAGGCAGATTTGGCAATAAAATGCTCTTGGAGCGAGTTATACACAAAAGATATGTAATTTACCTAGTTTTACTCACCGTGACATTCCGTGTTCTGAACACGTTACATGCATCACGGATTCGACAAACATTCACTACAGAGTTGGTAGCATAAGGATTACCGAACATTCACCCACCATAAATGCCATATTGACATTTTGAAGCACTTTCCCATATTTCAAAATGTTTTCCTAATGCCAGGTTTGAAAATGAGGCAGATTAACAAAAAATTCTCTTGGAGCAAGTACTTCCCATAGAAATGTAATTTACATAGCTTCCCTCACAGTGACATTCCAATTTCCGAACACTCTACATACTTCACGGATTTGACAAACATTTTTAATGAGTTATGTACATGTGTATTACAGAACTTTCATCCACCATACAAGGCATATTTAAACTTAGAAACATTAACTCTGAATTTGCAGCCTTTTCCTAATGCCAGTTTCGAAAATCAGGCCGTTTTCTCCAGAAAAAATTTTTGGAGCGATTTCTTCCCAATAGACATGAAATTTACATAGATTCCATCTCCGGAAACTTCCGTCATACGATCAAGCTACATGCATAGGCTTTCTACAATTATTCACATCAGGTTTGTTTGCATGTGGCTTTATGAACTTCCATCACAATACAATGCATATTGACACTTTGAAGCATTTTCTCTGATTTTGAAGGAATTTCCAAATGCCAGTTTCAAAATTGAGGCAGGTTTCGCAGAAAAAACTCGGAGTGAGTTCTACCCAAGTGACATGTATTTTACCGAGATACACTCACCGTGATATTCTATGATCTGAACACTCTCCATGTATCTCGGATTCGGCAAATATTCTCTTCAGAGTTGTTAGTATGCGGATTGCCGAACTTTCATCCACCATACAAGGCATATTTACACCTACAATTGATTAATCTGAGTTCGCAGCTTATTCCTAATGCCAGTTTCAAAAATCAGGCGGTTATCTCAGGAAAAAACTCTTGGAGCGATTTCTAACCTAGGGAAATATAATTTACATAAATTTCCTCGCCGTGACATTCCGTGTTCCAAACGTTCTACATGCATAACGGATTCGAAAAATATTCACTATAGATTTGTTAGCATGTGGATTACCGAACTTTCATCACATAACATTGAATATTGATACTTAGAAGTATTTTCTCAGATTTTGCAGCGTTTTCCAAGCGCCAGTTTCAAAAATGAAGCAGTTTTCACAGAAAAATTCTATTGAAGTGAGTTCTACCAAATAGACAAGTAGTTTACATTGTTTCAATCACCGTGAAATTGCACGTTCCGAACATGGTACATGCATCACGGGTTAGAAAAAAGATTCTTTATTATGTTGTCAAAAAGTGGATTACCAAACTTTCTTCCTACATAAAGGCATCTTTACACCTACAAATATTTTCTCACATTTTGCAGCTTTATCCAAATATCACATTTGAGTATCAAGCAATTTTTGCCGAAAAATTCTATTCTAGCTAGTTCTACCCAATAGAATTCTAATTTACATGGTTTCTTTACCGTTAAATTCTGTCTACTGAATGCGCTACAAGAATCACAGTTTGAAAAATATTACTACACACTTGTTAACATATGGATTACCGTACTTTCATCCACCAATCAAGTCATATTGGCACTTAGAAGCATTTTCTCATATTTCGAAGATTTTTCCTAACACCAGATTTGAAAATGAGGCAGATTTTGCAGAAAAATTCTCTTGGATCGAGTTCTACCCAATAGATATTTAACTTACATAGATGTGCTCATCATGACATTTTGTGATCTGAACACATTTCATGTATCTCGGTTTCGACAAATATTCACTACAGAGATGTTAGCATTTGATTACCAAACTTTCATCCACCATACAAGGCATATTTTCACCTACAAGTATTTACTCTCATTTCAAATTTTGTCCAAACGTCAAATTCGAAAATCATGCAATTTGTTCAGAAAAATTCTATTCAAGCTAGTTCTACCCAATAGAATTTTAATTTACGTAGTTTCATTACCATAAATTTCCATGTTCCAAACACGCTAAATAAGTCACGGATTCGAAAATTATTCCCTTCATAGTTGGTTACGTGGATTACCAGACTTAAATTCCCCGTTCAAGGCATATTCACACTTAGAAGCATTTTCTCAGATTTCTCAGGTTTTTCCTAAAGCCAGTTTGGAAAATGAGGCTGATTTCACAGAAAAAGTTCTTGGAGCCAGTTCTACCCAAAAGATATGTAATTTAAGTAGTTCACTCACCGTGACATTCCGTGTTCTGAACATGTTACATGCATCAAGGATTCGACAATCATTCTTTAATGAGTGTGAGCATGTGGATTATCAAATTTTCATCCACCTTACAAGACATGTTTTCACCTAGAAACATTTACTCACATTTCGCAGAATTTTCCTAACGTCAGTTTCGAAAATCAGGCAGTTTTCGCAGAAAAATCCTCTTGTTGCATGTTCCATCCAATAGACATCTCATTTTCATAGATACCATCACCGTAACATTCCGTGTTCCTAAAAAACGGTTCATGCACCAAGGATTCAACAAATATTCACTGCTGAGTTGTTAGCATGTGAATTACCAATCTTTAATAAACCATTGAAGACATATTGTCACCTTAAAGCATTTACTCTGATTTCACAGCGTTTTCATAACACCAGTTCCGAAACTGAGGCAGATTTTTCAGTAAAACTCTCCTGGAGAGGGTTCTAACCAATAGATATGTAATTTGCATAGCTTCCCTCACCGAGAAAGACCGTGTTCCGAACAGGCTATATACATCAAGGATTTGAGAAACATTTTTAATGAGTTATGTACATGTGTATTACAGATCTTTCATCCACCATACAAAGCATATTGACACATAGAAACATTAACTCTGAGTTCGCAGCTTTTTCCTAATAGCAGTTTTGAAAATCAGGCAGTTTTCAAAGGAAAAACTGTTGGAGCGTGTTCTGCCCAATAGGTACGTAAATTACATAGATTCCCCCACTGTGAAATTACATGTTTTGAACACATTACATGCAGAAAAGATTCGACAAAAATAAACTATAGAGTTGTTTGCATGAGGATGACAGGACTTTCTTCACAGTACAAGGCATATTGATGCTTAGAAGCATTTTCTCTGATTTCACAGAGCTTTCCAAACGCCAGTTTCGAAAATGAGGCAGATTTCACGGCAAAAACCTCTTGGAGCATGTTCTAACCTATAGACATGTAATTAACATGGATTCGATCTCCGTGAAATTCCGTGTTCTGAACACGATACATGCATCTCGGACTCGACAAATATTCACTACACTGTGGTTAGCATGTGGATTACAGCACTTTCATCCACCATACAAAGCTTACTGACACTTTGAAGGATTTTCTCAGATTTCACAGGTTAGTTTTAATGTCAGATAAGAAAATGAGGCAGATTTGGCAAAAAAATGCTCTTGGAGCGAGTTATACACAAAAGATATGTAATTTACCTAGTTTTACTCACCGTGACATTCCGTGTTCTGAACACGTTACATGCATCACGGATTCGACAAACATTCACTACAGAGTTGGTAGCATAAGGATTACCGAACATTCACCCACCATAAATGCCATATTGACATTTTGAATCACTTTCCCATATTTCAAAATGTTTTCCTTATGCCAGGTTTGAAAATGAGGCAGATTAACAAAAAATTCTCTTGGAGCAAGTACTTCCCATAGAAATGTAATTTACATAGCTTCCCTCACAGTGACATTCCAATTTCCGAACACTCTACATACTTCATGGATTTGACAAACATTTTTAATGAGTTATGTACATGTGTATTACAGAACTTTCATCCACCATACAAGGCATATTTAAACCTAGAAACGTTAACTCTGAATTTGCAGCCTTTTCCTAATGCCAGTTTCGAAAATCAGGCCGTTTTCTCCAGAAAAAGTTTTTGGAGCGATTTCTTCCCAATAGACATGAAATTTACATAGATTCCATCTCCGGAAACTTCCGTCATACGATCACGCTACATGCATAGGCTTTCTACAATTATACACATCAGGTTTGTTTGCATGTGGCTTTATGAACTTCCATCACAATAAAATGCATATTGACACTTTGAAGCATTTTCTCTGATTTTGAAGGAATTTCCAAATGCCAGTTTCAAAAATGAGGCAGATTTCGCAGAAAAAACTCTTGGAGTGAGTTCTACCCAAGAGACATGTATTTTACCTAGATACACTCACCGTGATATTCTATGTTCTGAACACTCTCCATGTATCTCGGATTCGACAAATAATCTCTTCAGAGTTGTTAGTATGCGGATTGCCAAACTTTCATCCACCATACAAGGCATATTTACACCTACAATTGATTAATCTGATTTCGCAGCTTATTCCTACTGCCAGTTTCAAAAATCAGGCGGTTATCTCAGGAAAAAACTCTTGGAGCGATTTCTAACATAGGGAAATGTAATTTACATAAATTTCCTCGCCGTGACATTCCGTGTTCCAAACGTTCTACATGCATAACGGATTCGAAAAATATACACTACAGATTTGTTAGCATGTGGATTACCAAACTTTCATCACAAAACATTGAATATTGATACTTAGAAGTATTTTCTCAGATTTTGCAGCGTTTTCCAAGCGCCAGTTTCAAAAATGAAGCAGTTTTCACAGAAAAATTCTATTGAAGTGAGTACTACCAAATAGACAAGTAGTTTACATTGTTTCAATCACCGTGAAATTGCACGTTCCAAACATGTTACATGCATCACGGGTTAGAAAAAAGTTTCTTTAATATGTTGTGAAAAAGTGGATTACCAAACTTTCTTCCTATATAAAGGCATCTTTACACCTACAAATATTTTCTCACATTTTGCAGCTTTATCCAAATATCACATTTGAGTATCAAGCAATTTTCGCCGAAAAATTCTATTCTAGCTAGTTCTACCTAATAGAATTCTAATTTACATGGTTTCTTTACCGTGAAATTCTGTCTTCTGAACGCGCTACAAGAATCACAGTTTGAAAAATATTACTACACACTTGTTAACATATGGATTACCGGACTTTCATCCACCAATCAAGTCATATTGGCACTTAGAAGCATTTTCTCATATTTCGAAGATTTTTCCTAACACCAGATTTGAAAATGAGGCAGATTTTGCAGAAAAATTCTCTTGGAGCGAGTTCTACCCAATAGACATTTAATTTACATAGATGTGCTCATCATGACATTTTGTGATCTGAACACATTTCATGTATCTCGGTTTCGACAAATATTCACTACAGAGATGTTAGCATTTGGATTACCAATCTTTCATCCACCATACAAGGCATATTTACACCTACAAGTATTTATTCTCATTTCAAATTTTGTCCAAACGTGAAATTCGAAAATCATGCAATTTGTTCAGAAAAATTCTATTCAAGCTAGTTCTACCCAATAGAATTTTAATTTACGTAGTTTCATTACCATAAATTTCCATGTTCCAAACACGCTAAATAAGTCACGGATTCGAAAAGTATTCCCTTCATAGTTGGTTACGTGGATTACCAGACTTAAATTCCCCGTTCAAGGCATATTCACACTTAGAAGCATTTTCTCAGATTTCTCAGGTTTTCCCTAAAGCCAGTTTGGAAAATGAGGCTGATTTCACAGAAAAAGTTCTTGGAGCCAGTTCTACCCAAAAGATATGTAATTTAAGTAGTTCACTCACCGTGACATTCCGTGTTCTGAACATGTTACATGCATCAAGGATTCGACAATCATCCTTTAATGAGTGTGAGCATGTGGATTATCAAATTTTCATCCACCTTACAAGACATGTTTTCACCTAGAAACATTTACTCACATTTCGCAGAATTTTCCTAACGTCAGTTTCGAAAATCAGGCAGTTTTCGCAGAAAAATCCTCTTGTTGCATGTTCCATCCAATAGACATCTCATTTTCATAGATACCATCACCGTAACATTCCGTGTTCCTAAAAAACGGTCCATGCACCAAGGATTCAACAAATATTCACTGCTGAGTTGTTAGCATGTGAATTACCAATCTTTAATAAACCATTGAAGACATATTGTCACCTTAAAGCATTTACTCTGATTTCACAGCGTTTTCATAACACCAGTTTCGAAACTGAGGCAGATTTTTCAGTAAAACTCTCCTGGAGAGGGTTCTAACCAATAGATATGTAATTTGCATAGCTTCCATCACCGAGAAAGACCGTGTTCCGAACAGGCTACATACATCAAGGATTTGAGAAACATTTTTAATGAGTTATGTACATGTGTATTACAGATCTTTCATCCACCATACAAGGCATATTGACACATAGGATCATTAACCCTGAGTTCGCAGATTTTTCCTAATAGCAGTTTCGAAAATCAGGCAGTTTTCAAAGGAAAAACTGTTGGAGTGTGTTCTGCCCAATAGGTACGTAAATTACATAGATTCCCCCACTGTGAAATTACATGTTTCGAACACATTACATGCAGAAAAGATTCGACAAAAATAAACTATAGAGTTGTTTGCATGAGGATGACAGGACTTTCATCACAATACAAGGCATATTGATGCTTAGAAGCATTTTCTCTGATTTCACAGAGCTTTCCAAACGCCAGTTTCGAAAATGAGGCAGATTTCACGGCAAAAACCTCTTGGAGCAGGTTCTAACCTATAGACATGTAATTAACATGGATTCGCTCTCCGTGAAATTCCGTGTTCTGAACACGATACATGCATCTCGGACTCGACAAATATTCACTACATTGTGGTTAGCATGTGGATTACAGCACTTTCATCCACCATACAAAGCTTACTGACACTTTGAAGAATTTTCTCAGATTTCACAGTTTAGTTTTAATGCCAGATAAGAAAATGAGGCAGATTTGGCAAAAAAATGCTCTTGGAGCGAGTTATACACAAAAGATATGTAATTTACCTAGTTTTACTCACCGTGACATTCCGTGTTCTGAACACGTTACATGCATCACGGATTCGACAAACATTCACTACAGAGTTGGTAGCATAAGGATTACCGAACATTCACCCACCATAAATGCCATATTGACATTTTGAAGCACTTTCCCATATTTCAAAATGTTTTCCTAATGCCAGGTTTGAAAATGAGGCAGATTAACAAAAAATTCTCTTGGAGCAAGTACTTCCCATAGAAATGTAATTTACATAGCTTCCCTCACAGTGACATTCCAATTTCCGAACACTCTACATACTTCACGGATTTGACAAACATTTTTAATGAGTTATGTACATGTGTATTACAGAACTTTCATCCACCATACAAGGCATATTTAAACCTAGAAACGTTAACTCTGAATTTGCAGCCTTTTCCTAATGCCAGTTTCGAAAATCAGGCCGTTTTCTCCAGAAAAAGTTTTTGGAGCGATTTCTTGCCAATAGACATGAAATTTACATAGATTCCATCTCCGGAAACTTTCGTCATACGATCACGCTACATGCATAGGCTTTCTACAATTATTCACATCAGGTTTGTTTGCATGTGGCTTTATGAACTTCCATCACAATACAATGCATATTGACACTTTGAAACATTTTCTCTGATTTTGAAGGAATTTCCAAATGCCAGTTTCAAAAATGAGGCAGATTTCGCAGAAATAACTCTTGGAGTGAGTTCTACCCAAGAGACATGTATTTTACCGAGATACACTCACCGTGATATTCTATGATCTGAACACTCTCCATGTATCTCGGATTCGACAAATATTCTCTACAGAGGTGTTAGTATGCGGATTGCCAAACTTTCATCCACCATACAAGGCATATTAACACCTACAATTGATTAATCTCAGTTCGCAGCTTGTTCCTAATGCCAGTTTCAAAAATCAGGCGGTTATCTCAGGAAAAAACTCTTGGAGCGATTTCTAACCTAGGGAAATGTAATTTACATAAATTTCCTCGCCGTGACATTCCGTGTTCCAAACGTTCTACATGCATAACGTATTCGAAAATATTCACTACAGATTTTTTAGCATGTGGATTACCGAACTTTCATCACAAAACATTGAATATTGATACTTAGAAGTATTTTCTCAGATTTTGCAGCGTTTTCCAAGCGCCAGTTTCAAAAATGAAGCAGTTTTCACAGAAAAATTCTATTGAAGTGAGTTCTACCAAATAGACAAGTAGTTTACATTGTTTCAATCACCGTGAAATTGCACGTTCCGAACATGGTACATGCATCACGGGTTAGAAAAAAGATTCTTTAATATGTTGTGAAAAAGTGGATTACCAAACTTTCTTCCTACATAAAGGCATCTTTACACCTACAAATATTTTCTCACATTTTGCAGCTTTATCCAAATATCACATTTGAGTATCAAGCAATTTTCGCTGAAAAATTCTATTCTAGCTAGTTCTACCCAATAGAATTCTAATTTACATGGTTTCTTTACCGTGAAATTCTGTCTTCTGAACGTGCTACAAGAATCACAGTTTGAAAAATATTACTACACACTTGTTAACATATGGATTACCGGACTTTCATCAACCAATCAACTCATATTGGCACTTAGAAGCATTTTCTCATATTTCGAAGATTTTTCCTAACACCAGATTTGAAAATGAGGCAGATTTTGCAGAAAAATTCTCTTGGAGCGAGTTCTACCCAATAGACATTTAATTTACATAGATGTGCTCATCATGACATTTTGTGATCTGAACACATTTCATGTATCTCGGTTTCGACAAATATTCACTACAGAGATGTTAGCATTTGGATTAACAAACTTTCATCCACCATACAAGGCATATTTACACCTACAAGTATTTACTCTCATTTCAAATTTTGTCCAAACGTCAAATTCGAAAATCATGCAATTTGTTCAGAAAAATTCTATTCAAGCTAGTTCTACCCAATAGAATTTTAATTTACGTAGTTTCATTACCATAAATTTCCATGATCCAAACACGCTAAATAAGTCACGGATTCGAAAATTATTCCCTTCATAGTTGGTTACGTGGATTACCAGACTTAAATTCCCCGTTCAAGGCATATTCACACTTAGAAGCATTTTCTCAGATTTCTCAGGTTTTTCCTAAAGCCAGTTTGAAAAATGAGGCTGATTTCACAGAAAAAGTTCTTGGAGCCAGTTCTACCCAAAAGATATGTAATTTAACTAGATCACTCACCGTGACATTCCATGTTCTGAACATGTTACATGCATCAAGGATTCGACAATCATCCTTTAATGAGTGTGAGCATGTGGATTATCAAATTTTCATCCACCTTACAAGACATGTTTTCACCTAGAAACATTTACTCACATTTCGCAGAATTTTCCTAACGTCAGTTTCGAAAATCAGGCAGTTTTCGCAGAAAAATCCTCTTGTTGCATGTTCCATCCAATAGACATCTCATTTTCATAGATACCATCACCGTAACATTCCGTGTTCCTAAAAAACGGTTCATGCACCAAGGATTCAACAAATATTCACTGCTGAGTTGTTAGCATGTGAATTACCAATCTTTAATAAACCATTGAAGACATATTGTCACCTTAAAGCATTTACTCTGATTTCACAGCGTTTTCATAACACCAGTTTCGAAACTGAGGCAGATTTTTCAGTAAAACTCTCCTGGAGAGGGTTCTAACCAATAGATATGTAATTTGCATAGCTTCCCTCACCGAGAAAGACCGTGTTCCGAACAGGCTACATACATCAAGGATTTGAGAAACATTTTTAATGAGTTATGTACATGTGTATTACAGATCTTTCATCCACCATACAAGGCATATTGACACATAGAAACATTAACTCTGAGCTCACAGCTTTTTCCTAATAGCAGTTTCGAAAATCAGGCAGTTTTCAAAGGAAAATACTTTTGGAGCGTGTTCTACCCAATAGGTACGTAAATTACATAGATTCCCCCACTGTGAAATTACATGTTTCGAACACATTACATGCAGAAAAGATTCGACAAAAATAAACTATAGAGTTGTTTGCATGAGGATGACAGGACTTTCATCACAATACAAGGCATATTGATGCTTAGAAGCATTTTCTCTGATTTCACAGAGCTTTCCAAACGCCAGTTTCGAAAATGAGGCAGATTTCACGGCAAAAACCTCTTGGAGCAGGTTCTAACCTATAGACATGTAATTAACATGGATTCGCTCTCCGTGAAATTCCGTGTTCTGAACACGATACATGCATCTCGGACTCGACAAATATTCACTACATTGTGGTTAGCATGTGGATTACAGCACTTTCATCCACCATACAAAGCTTACTGACACTTTGAAGAATTTTCTCAGATTTCACAGGTTAGTTTTAATGCCAGATAAGAAAATGAGGCAGATTTGGCAAAAAAATGCTCTTGGAGCGAGTTATACACAAAAGATATGTAATTTACCTAGTTTTACTCACCGTGACATTCCGTGTTCTGAACACGTTACATGCATCACGGATTCGACAAACATTCACTACAGAGTTGGTAGCATAAGGATTACCGAACATTCACCCACCATAAATGCCATATTGACATTTTGAAGTACTTTCCCATATTTCAAAATGTTTTCCTAATGCCAGGTTTGAAAATGAGGCAGATTAACAAAAAATTCTCTTGGAGCAAGTACTTCCCATAGAAATGTAATTTACATAGCTTCCCTCACAGTGACATTCCAATTTCCGAACACTCTACATAATTCACGGATTTGACAAACATTTTTAATGAGTTATGTACATGTGTATTACAGAACTTTCATCCACCATACAAGGCATATTTAAACCTAGAAACGTTAACTCTGAATTTGCAGCCTTTTCCTAATGCCAGTTTCGAAAATCAGGCCGTTATCTCCAGAAAAAATTTTTGGAGCGATTTCTTGCCAATAGACATGAAATTTACATAGATTCCATCTCCGGAAATTTCCGTCATACGATCACGCTACATGCATAGGATTTCTACAATTATTCACATCAGGTTTGTTTGCATGTGGCTTTATGAACTTCCATCACAATACAATGCATATTGACACTTTGAAGCATTTTCTCTGATTTTGAAGGAATTTCCAAATGCCAGTTTTGAAAATGAGGCAGATTTCGCAGAAAAAAATTTGGAGTGAGATCTACCCAAGAGACATGTATTTTACCGACATACGCTCACCGTGATATTCTACGTTCTGAACACTCTCCATGTATCTCGGATTCGACAAATATTCTCTACAGAGTTGTTAGTATGCGGATTGCCGAACTTTCATCCACCATACAAGGCATATTTACACCTACAATTGATTGATCTGAGTTCACAGCTTATTCCTAACGCCAGTTTCAAAAATCAGGCTGTTATCTCAGGAAAAAACTCTTGGAGCGATTTCTAACCTAGGGAAATTTAATTTACATAAATTTCCTCGCCGTGACATTCCGTGTTCCAAACGTTCTACATGCATAACGGATTCGAAAAATATTCATTACAGATTTGTTAGCATGTGGATTACCGAACTTTCATCACAAAACATTGAATATTGATACTTAGAAGTATTTTCTCAGATTTTGCAGCGTTTTCCAAGCGCCAGTTTCAAAAATGAAGCAGTTATTACAGAAAAATTCTATTGAAGTGAGTTCTACAAAATAGACAATTAGTTACATTATTTCAATCACCGTGAAATTGCAAGTTCCAAACATGGTACATGCATCACGGATTAGGAAAAAGATTCTTTAATATGTTGTGAAAAAGTGGATTACCAAACTTTCTTCCTACATAAAGGCATCTTTATACCTACAAATATTTTCTCACATTTTGCAGCTTTATCCAAATATCACATTTGAGTATCAAGCAATTTTCGCCGAAATATTCTATTCTAGCTAGTTCTACCCCATAGAATTCTAATTTACATAGTTTCTTTACCGTGAATTTCTGTGTTCGGAACGCGCTAAAAAATCACAGTTTGAAAAATATTACTACACACTTGTTAACATATGGATTACCGGACTTTCATCCACCAATCAAGTCATATTGGCACTTAGAAGCATTTTCTCATATTTCGAAGATTTTTCCTAACACCAGATTTGAAAATGAGGCAGATTTTGCAGAAAAATTCTCTTGGAGCGAGTTCTACCCAATAGACATTTAATTTACATAGATGTGCTCATCATGACATTTTGTGATCTGAACACATTTCATGTATCTCGGTTTTGACAAATATTCACTACAGAGATGTTAGCATTTGGATTACCAATCTTACATCCACCATACAAGGCATATTTACACCTACAAGTATTTACTCTCATTTCAAACTTTTGTCCAAACGTCAAATTCGAAAATCATGCAATTTGTTCAGAAAAATTCTATTCAAGCTAGTTCTACCCAATAGAAATTTAATTTACGTAGTTTCATTACCGTAAATTTCCATGTTCCAAACACGCTAAATAAGTCACGGGTTCAAAAAGTATTCCCTTCATAGTTGGTTACGTGGATTACCAGACTTAAATTCCCCGTTCAAGGCATATTCACACTTAGAAGCATTTTCTCAGATTTCTCAGGTTTTTCCTAAAGCCAGTTTGGAAAATGAGGCTGATTTCACAGAAAATGTTCTTGGAGCCAGTTCTACCCAAAAGATATGTAATTTAACTAGTTCACTCACCGTGACATTCCGTGTTCTGAAAATGTTACATGCATCAAGGATTCGACAATCATCCTTTAATGAGTGTGAGCATGTGGATTATCAAATTTTCATCCACCTTACAAGACATGTTTTCACCTAGAAACATTTACTCACATTTCGCAGAATTTTCCTAACGTCAGTTTCAAAAATCAGGCAGTTTTCGCAGAAAAATCCTCTTGTTGCATGTTCCATCCAATAGACATCTCATTTTCATAGATACCATCACCGTAACAATCCGTGTTCCTAAAAAACGGTTCATGCACCAAGGATTCAACAAATATTCACTGCTGAGTTGTTAGCATGTGAATTACCAATCTTTAATAAACCATTGAAGACATATTGTCACCTTAAAGCATTTACTCTGATTTCACAGCGTTTTCATAACACCAGTTTCGAAACTGAGGCAGATTTTTCAGTAAAACTCTCCTGGAGAGGGTTCTAACCAATAGATATGTAATTTGCATAGCTTCCCTCACCGAGAAAGACCGTGTTCCGAACAGGCTACATACATCAAGGATTTGAGAAACATTTTTAATGAGTTATGTACATGTGTATTACAGATCTTTCATCCACCATACAAGGCATATTGACACATAGAAACATTAACTCTGAGCTCACAGCTTTTTCCTAATAGCAGTTTCGAAAATCAGGCAGTTTTCAAAGGAAAAAACTGTTGGAGCGTGTTCTACCCAATAGGTACGTAAATTACATAGATTCCCCCACTGTGAAATTACATGTTTCGAACACATTACATGCAGGAAAGATTCGACAAAAATAAACTATAGAGTTGTTTGCATGAGGATGACAGGACTTTCATCACAATACAAGGCATATTGATGCTTAGAAGCATTTTCTCTGATTTCACAGAGCTTTCCAAACGCCAGTTTCGAAAATGAGGCAGATTTCACGGCAAAAACCTCTTGGAGCAGGTTCTAACCTATAGACATGTAATTAACATGGATTCGCTCTCCGTGAAATTCCGTGTTCTGAACACGATACATGCATCTCGGACTCGACAAATATTCACTACATTGTGGTTAGCATGTGGATTACAGCACTTTCATCCACCATACAAAGCTTACTGACACTTTGAAGAATTTTCTCAGATTTCACAGGTTAGTTTTAATGCCAGATAAGAAAATGAGGCAGATTTGGCAAAAAAATGCTCTTGGAGCGAGTTATACACAAAAGATATGTAATTTACCTAGTTTTACTCACCGTGATATTCCGTGTTCTGAACACGTTACATGCATCACGGATTCGACAAACATTCACTACAGAGTTGGTAGCATAAGTATTACCGAACATTCACCCACCATAAATGCCATATTGACATTTTGAAGCACTTTCCCATATTTCAAAAGGTTTTCCTAATGCCAGGTTTGAAAATGAGGCAGATTAACAAAAAATTCTCTTGGAGCAAGTACTTCCCATAGAAATGTAATTTACATAGCTTCCCTCACAGTGACATTCCAATTTCCGAACACTCTACATACTTCACGGATTTGACAAACATTTTTAATGAGTTATGTACATGTGTATTACAGAACTTTCATCCACCATACAAGGCATATTTAAACCTAGAAACGTTAACTCTGAATTTGCAGCCTTTTCCTAATGCCAGTTTCGAAAATCAGGCCGTTTTCTCCAGAAAAAATTTTTGGAGCGATTTCTTCCCAATAGACATGAAATTTACATAGATTCCATCTCCGGAAATTTCCGTCATACGATCACGCTACATGCATAGGATTTATACAATTATTCACATCAGGTTTGTTTGCATGTGGCTTTATGAACTTTCATCACAATACAATGCATATTGACAATTTGAAGCATTTTCTCTGATTTTGAAGGAATTTCCAAATGCCAGTTTCGAAAATGAGGCAGATTTCGCAGAAAAAAATTTGGAGTGAGTTCTACCCAAGAGACATGTATTTTACCGACATACGCTCACCGTGATATTCTACGTTCTGAACACTCTCCATGTATCTCGGATTCGACAAATATTCTCTACAGAGTTGTTAGTATGCGGATTGCCGAACTTTCATCCACCATACAAGGCATATTTACACCTACAATTGATTAATCTGAGTTCACAGCTTATTCCTAACGCCAGTTTCAAAAATCAGGCTGTTATCTCAGGAAAAATCTCTTGGAGCGATTTCTAACCTAGGGAAATTTAATTTACATAAATTTCCTCGCCGGGACATTCCATGTTCCAAACGTTCTACATGCATAACGGATTCGAAAAATATTCATTACAGATTTGTTAGCATGTGGATTACCGAGCTTTCATTACAAAACATTGAATATTGATACTTAGAAGTATTTTCTCAGATTTTGCAGCGCTTTCCAAGCGCCAGTTTCAAAAATGAAGCAGTTATTACAGAAAAATTCTATTGAAGTGAGTTCTACAAAATAGACAAGTAGTTACATTATTTCAATCACCGTGAAATTGCAAGTTCCAAACATGGTACATGCATCACGGATTAGGAAAAAGATTCTTTAATATGTTGTGAAAAATTGGATTACCAAACTTTCTTCCTACATAAAGGCATCTTTATACCTACAAATATTTTCTCACATTTTGCAGCTTTATCCAAATATCACATTTGAGTATCAAGCAATTTTCGCCGAAATATTCTATTCTAGCTAGTTCTACCCCATAGAATTCTAATTTACATAGTTTCTTTACCGTGAATTTCTGTGTTCGGAACGCGCTAAAAAATCACAGTTTGAAAAATATTACTACACACTTGTTAACATATGGATTACCGGACTTTCATCCACCAATCAAGTCATATTGGCACTTAGAAGCATTTTCTCATATTTCGAAGATTTTTCCTAACACCAGATTTGAAAATGAGGCAGATTTTGCAGAAAAATTCTCTTGGAGCGAGTTCTACCCAATAGACATTTAATTTACATAGATGTGCTCATCATGACATTTTGTGATCTGAATACATTTCATGTATCTCGGTTTTGACAAATATTCACTACAGAGATGTTAGCATTTGGATTACCAATCTTACATCCACCATACAAGGCATATTTACACCTACAAGTATTTACTCTCATTTCAAACTTTTGTCCAAACGTCAAATTCGAAAATCATGCAATTTGTTCAGAAAAATTCTATTCAAGCTAGTTCTACCCAATAGAATTTTAATTTACGTAGTTTCATTACCGTAAATTTCCATGTTCCAAACACGCTAAATAAGTCACGGATTCGAAAAATATTCCCTTCATAGTTGGTTACGTGGATTACCAGACTTAAATTCCCCGTTCAAGGCATATTCACACTTAGAAGCATTTTCTCAGATTTCTCAGGTTTTTCCTAAAGCCAGTTTGGAAAATGAGGCTGATTTCCCAGAAAATGTTCTTGGGGCCAATTCTACCCAAAAGATATGTAATTTAACTAGTTAACTCACCGTGACATTCCGTGTTCTGAACATGTTACATGCATCAAGGATTCGACAATCATCCTTTAATGAGTGTGAGCATGTGGATTATCAAATTTTCATCCACCTTACAAGACATGTTTTCACCTAGAAACATTTACTCACATTTCGCAGAATTTTCCTAACGTCAGTTTCGAAAATCAGGCAGTTTTCGCAGAAAAATCCTCTTGTTGCATGTTCCATCCAATAGACATCTCATTTTCATAGATACCATCACCGTAACAATCCGTGTTCCTAAAAAACGGTTCATGCACCAAGGATTCAACAAATATTCACTGCTGAGTTGTTAGCATGTGAATTACCAATCTTTAATAAACCATTGAAGACATATTGTCACCTTAAAGCATTTACTCTGATTTCACAGCGTTTTCATAACACCAGTTTCGAAACTGAGGCAGATTTTTCAGTAAAACTCTCCTGGAGAGGGTTCTAACCAATAGATATGTAATTTGCATAGCTTCCCTCACCGAGAAAGACCGTGTTCCGAACAGGCTACATACATCAAGGATTTGAGAAACATTTTTAATGAGTTATGTACATGTGTATTACAGATCTTTCATCCACCATACAAGGCATATTGACACATAGAAACATTAACTCTGAGCTCACAGCTTTTTCCTAATAGCAGTTTCGAAAATCAGGCAGTTTTCAAAGGAAAAAACTGTTGGAGCGTGTTCTACCCAATAGGTACGTAAATTACATAGATTCCCCCACTGTGAAATTACATGTTTCGAACACATTACATGCAGGAAAGATTCGACAAAAATAAACTATAGAGTTGTTTGCATGAGGATGACAGGACTTTCATCACAATACAAGGCATATTGATGCTTAGAAGCATTTTCTCTGATTTCACAGAGCTTTCCAAACGCCAGTTTCGAAAATGAGGCAGATTTCACGGCAAAAAACTCTTGGAGCAGGTTCTAACCTATAGACATTTAATTAACATGGATTCGCTCTCCGTGAAATTCCGTGTTCTGAACACGATACATGCATCTCGGACTCGACAAATATTCACTACATTGTGGTTAGCATGTGGATTACAGCACTTTCATCCACCATACAAAGCTTACTGACACTTTGAAGAATTTTCTCAGATTTCACAGGTTAGTTTTAATGCCAGATAAGAAAATGAGGCAGATTTGGCAAAAAAATGCTCTTGGAGCGAGTTATACACAAAAGATATGTAATTTACCTAGTTTTACTCACCGTGATATTCCGTGTTCTGAACACGTTACATGCATCATGGATTCGACAAACATTCACTACAGAGTTGGTAGCATAAGGATTACCGAACATTCACCCACCATAAATGCCATATTGACATTTTGAAGCACTTTCCCATATTTCAAAATGTTTTCCTAATGCCAGTTTTGAAAATGAGGCAGATTAACAAAAAATTCTCTTGGAGCAAGTACTTCCCATAGAAATGTAATTTACATAGCTTCCCTCACAGTGACATTCCAATTTCCGAACACTCTACATACTTCACGGATTTGACAAACATTTTTAATGAGTTATGTACATGTGTATTACAGAACTTTCATCCACCATACAAGGCATATTTAAACCTAGAAACGTTAACTCTGAATTTGCAGCCTTTTCCTAATGCCAGTTTCGAAAATCAGGCCGTTTTCTCCAGAAAAAATTTTTGGAGCGATTTCTTCCCAATAGACATGAAATTTACATAGATTCCATCTCCGGAAATTTCCGTCATACGATCACGCTACATGCATAGGATTTATACAATTATTCACATCAGGTTTGTTTGCATGTGGCTTTATGAACTTCCATCACAATACAATGCATATTGACACTTTGAAGCATTTTCTCTGATTTTGAAGGAATTTCCAAATGCCAGTTTCGAAAATGAGGCAGATTTCGCAGAAAAAAATTTGGAGTGAGTTCTACCCAAGAGACATGTATTTTACCGACATACGCTCACCGTGATATTCTACGTTCTGAACACTCTCCATGTATCTCGGATTCGACAAATATTCTCTACAGAGTTGTTAGTATGCGGATTGCCGAACTTTCATCCACCATACAAGGCATATTTACACCTACAATTGATTAATCTGAGTTCACAGCTTATTCCTAACGCCAGTTTCAAAAATCAGGCTGTTATCTCAGGAAAAATCTCTTGGAGCGATTTCCAACCTAGGGAAATTTAATCTACATAAATTTCCTCGCCGTGACATTCCGTGTTCCAAACGTTCTACATGCATAACGGATTCGAAAAATATTCACTACAGATTTGTTAGCATGTGGATTACCGAACTTTCATTACAAAACATTGAATATTGATACTTAGAAGTATTTTCTCAGATTTTGCAGCGTTTTCCAAGCGCCAGTTTCAAAAATGAAGCAGTTATTACAGAAAAATTCTATTGAAGTGAGTTCTACAAAATAGACAATTAGTTACATTATTTCAATCACCGTGAAATTGCACGTTCCAAACATGGTACATGCATCACGGATTAGGAAAAAGATTCTTTAATATGTTGTGAAAAATTGGATTACCAAACTTTCTTCCTACATAAAGGCATCTTTATACGTACAAATATTTTCTCACATTTTGCAGCTTTATCCAAATATCACATTTGAGTATCAAGCAATTTTCACCGAAATATTCTATTCTAGCTAGTTCTACCCAATAGAATTCTAATTTACATAGTTTCTTTACCGTGAATTTCTGTCTTCGGAATGCGCTACATGAATCACAGTTTGAAAAATATTACTACACACTTGTTAACATATGGATTACCGGACTTTCATCCACCAATCAAGTCATATTGGCACTTAGAAGCATTTTCTCATATTTCGAAGATTTTTCCTAACACCAGATTTGAAAATGAGGCAGATTTTGCAGAAAAATTCTCTTGGAGCGAGTTCTACCCAATAGACATTTAATTTACATAGATGTGCTCATCATGACATTTTGTGATCTGAACACATTTCATGTATCTCGGTTTTGACAAATATTCACTACAGAGATGTTAGCATTTGGATTACCAATCTTACATCCACCATACAAGGCATATTTACACCTACAAGTATTTACTCTCAATTCAAAATTTTGTCCAATCGTCAAATTCGAAAATCATGCAATTTGTTCAGAAAAATTCTATTCAAGCTAGTTCTACCCAATAGAATTTTAATTTACGTAGTTTCATTACCGTAAATTTCCATGTTCCAAACACGCTAAATAAGTCACGGATTTGAAAAGTATTCCCTTCATAGTTGGTTACGTGGATTACCAGACTTAAATTCCCCGTTCAAGGCATATTCACACTTAGAAGCATTTTCTCAGATTTCTCAGGTTTTTCCTAAAGCCAGTTTGGAAAATGAGGCTGATTTCACAGAAAATGTTCTTGGAGCCAGTTCTACCCAAAAGATATGTAATTTAACTAGTTCACTCACCGTGACATTCCGTGTTCTGAACATGTTACATGCATCAAGGATTCGACAATCATCCTTTAATGAGTGTGAGCATGTGGATTATCAAATTTTTATCCACCTTACAAGACATGTTTTCACCTAGAAACATTTACTCACATTTCGCAGAATTTTCCTAACGTCAGTTTCAAAAATCAGGCAGTTTTCGCAGAAAAATCCTCTTGTTGCATGTTCCATCCAATAGACATCTCATTTTCATAGATACCATCACCGTAACATTCCGTGTTCCTAAAAAACGGTTCATGCACCAAGGATTCAACAAATATTCACTGCTGAGTTGTTAGCATGTGAATTACCAATCTTTAATAAACCATTGAAGACATATTGTCACCTTAAAGCATTTACTCTGATTTCACAGCGTTTTCATAACACCAGTTTCGAAACTGAGGCAGATTTTTCAGTAAAACTCTCCTGGAGAGGGTTCTAACCAATAGATATGTAATTTGCATAGCTTCCCTCACCGAGAAAGACCGTGTTCCGAACAGGCTACATACATCAAGGATTTGAGAAACATTTTTAATGAGTTATGTACATGTGTATTACAGATCTTTCATCCACCATACAAGGCATATTGACACATAGAAACATTAACTCTGAGCTCACAGCTTTTTCCTAATAGCAGTTTCGAAAATCAGGCAGTTTTCAAAGGAAAAAACTGTTGGAGCGTGTTCTACCCAATAGGTACGTAAATTACATAGATTCCCCCACTGTGAAATTACATGTTTCGAACACATTACATGCAGAAAAGATTCGACAAAAATAAACTATAGAGTTGTTTGCATGAGGATGACAGCACTTTCATCACAATACAAGGCATATTGATGCTTAGAAGCATTTTCTCTGATTTCACAGAGCTTTCCAAACGCCAGTTTCGAAAATGAGGCAGATTTCACGGCAAAAAACTCTTGGAGCAGGTTCTAAACTATAGACATGTAATTAACATGGATTCGCTCTCCGTGAAATTCCGTGTTCTGAACACGATACATGCATCTCGGACTCGACAAATATTCACTTCATTGTGGTTAGCATGTGGATTACAGCACTTTCATCCACCATACAAAGCTTACTGACACTTTGAAGAATTTTCTCAGATTTCACAGGTTAGTTTTAATGCCAGATAAGAAAATGAGGCAGATTTGGCAAAAAAATGCTCTTGGAGCGAGTTATACACAAAAGATATGTAATTTACCTAGTTTTACTCACCGTGACATTCCGTGTTCTGAACACGTTACATGCATCACGGATTCGACAAACATTCACTACAGAGTTGGTAGCATAAGGATTACCGAACATTCACCCACCATAAATGCCATATTGACATTTTGAAGCACTTTCCCATATTTCAAAATGTTTTCCTAATGCCAGGTTTGAAAATGAGGCAGATTAACAAAAAATTCTCTTGGAGCAAGTACTTCCCATAGAAATGTAATTTACATAGCTTCCCTCACAGTGACATTCCAATTTCCGAACACTCTACATACTTCACGGATTTGACAAACATTTTTAATGAGTTATGTACATGTGTATTACAGAACTTTCATCCACCATACAAGGCATATTTAAACCTAGAAACGTTAACTCTGAATTTGCAGCCTTTTCCTAATGCCAGTTTTGAAAATCAGGCCGTTTTCTCCAGAAAAAATTTTTGGAGCGATTTCTTCCCAATAGACATGAAATTTACATAGATTCCATCTCCGGAAATTTCCGTCATACGATCACGCTACATGCATAGGCTTTCTACAATTATTCACATCAGGTTTGTTTGCATGTGGCTTTATGAACTTCCATCACAATACAATGCATATTGACACTTTGAAGCATTTTCTCTGATTTTGAAAGAATTTCCAAATGCCAGTTTCAAAAATGAGGCAAATTTCGCAGAAAAAACTCTTGGAGTGAGTTCTACCCAAGAGACATGTATTTTACTGACATACGCTCACCGTGATATTCTACGTTCTGAACACTCTCCATGTATCTCGGATTCGACAAATATTCTCTACAGAGTTGTTAGTATGCGGATTGCCGAACTTTCATCCACCATACAAGGCATATTTACACCTACAATTGATTAATCTGAGTTCGCAGCTTATTCCTAACGCCAGTTTCAAAAATCAGGCTGTTATCTCAGGAAAAAACTCTTGCAGCGATTTCTAACCTAGGGAAATTTAATTTACATAAATTTCCTCGCCGTGACATTCCGTGTTCCAAACGTTCTACATGCATAACGGATTCGAAAAATATTCACTACAGATTTGTTAGCATGTGGATTACCGAACTTACATCACAAAACATTGAATATTGATACTTAGAAGTATTTTCTCAGATTTTGCAGCGTTTTCCAAGCGCCAGTTTCAAAAATGAAGCAGTTATTACAGAAAAATTCTATTGAAGTGAGTTCTACAAAATAGACAAGTAGTTACATTGTTTCAATCACCGTGAAATTGCGCGTTCCAAACATGGTACATGCATCACGGATTAGGAAAAAGATTCTTTATTATGTTGTGAAAAAGTGGATTACCAAACTTTCTTCCTACATAAAGGCATCTTTACACCTACAAATATTTTCTCACATTTTGCAGCTTTATCCAAATATCACATTTGAGTATCAAGCAATTTTCACCGGATTATTCTATTCTAGCTAGATCTACCCAATAGAATTCTAATTTACATAGTTTCTTTACCGTGAATTTCTGTCTTCGGAATGCGCTACAAGAATCACAGTTTGAAAAATATTACTACACACTTGTTAACATATGGATTACCGGACTTTCATCCACCAATCAAGTCATATTGGCACTTAGAAGCATTTTCTCATATTTCGAAGATTTTTCCTAACACCAGATTTGAAAATGAGGCAGATTTTGCAGAAAAATTCTCTTGGAGCGAGTTCTACCCAATAGACATTTAATTTACATAGATGTGCTCATCATGACATTTTGTGATCTGAACACATTTCATGTATCTCGGTTTTGACAAATATTCACTACAGAGATGTTAGCATTTGGATTACCAATCTTACATCCACCATACAAGGCATATTTACACCTACAAGTATTTACTCTCAATTCAAAGTTTTGTCCAAACGTCAAATTCGAAAATCATGCAATTTGTTCAGAAAAATTCTATTCAAGCTAGTTCTACCCAATAGAATTTTAATTTACGTAGTTTCATTACCGTAAATTTCCATGTTCCAAACACGCTAAATAAGTCACGGATTCGAAAAGTATTCCCTTCATAGTTGGTTACGTGGATTACCAGACTTAAATTCCCCGTTCAAGGCATATTCACACTTAGAAGCATTTTCTCAGATTTCTCAGGTTTTTCCTAAAGCCAGTTTGGAAAATGAGGCTGATTTCACAGAAAATGTTCTTGGAGCCAGTTCTACCCAAAAGATATGTAATTTAACTAGTTCACTCACCGTGACATTCCGTGTTCTGAACATGTTACATGCATCAAGGATTCGACAATCATCCTTTAATGAGTGTGAGCATGTGGATTATCAAATTTTCATCCACCTTACAAGACATGTTTTCACCTAGAAACATTTACTCACATTTCGCAGAATTTTCCTAACGTCAGTTTCAAAAATCAGGCAGTTTTCGCAGAAAAATCCTCTTGTTGCATGTTCCATCCAATAGACATCTCATTTTCATAGATACCATCACCGTAACATTCCGTGTTCCTAAAAAACGGTTCATGCACCAAGGATTCAACAAATATTCACTGCTGAGTTGTTAGCATGTGAATTACCAATCTTTAATAAACCATTGAAGACATATTGTCACCTTAAAGCATTTACTCTGATTTCACAGCGTTTTCATAACACCAGTTTCGAAACTGAGGCAGATTTTTCAGTAAAACTCTCCTGGAGAGGGTTCTAACCAATAGATATGTAATTTGCATAGCTTCCCTCACTGAGAAAGACCGTGTTCCGAACAGGCTACATACATCAAGGATTTGAGAAACATTTTTAATGAGTTATGTACATGTGTATTACAGATCTTTCATCCACCATACAAGGCATATTGACACATAGAAACATTAACTCTGAGCTCACAGCTTTTTCCTAATAGCAGTTTCGAAAATCAGGCAGTTTTCAAAGGAAAAAACTGTTGGAGCGTGTTCTACCCAATAGGTACGTAAATTACATAGATTCCCCCACTGTGAAATTACATGTTTCGAACACATTACATGCAGAAAAGATTCGACAAAAATAAACTATAGAGTTGTTTGCATGAGGATGACAGGACTTTCATCACAATACAAGGCATATTGATGCTTAGAAGCATTTTCTCTGATTTCACAGAGCTTTCCAAACGCCAGTTTCGAAAATGAGGCAGATTTCACGGCAAAAACCTCTTGGAGCAGGTTCTAACCTATAGACATGTAATTAACATGGATTCGCTCTCCGTGAAATTCCGTGTTCTGAACACGATACATGCATCTCGGACTCGACAAATATTCACTACATTGTGGTTAGCATGTGGATTACAGCACTTTCATCCACCATACAAAGCTTACTGACACTTTGAAGAATTTTCTCAGATTTCACAGGTTAGTTTTAATGCCAGATAAGAAAATGAGGCAGATTTGGCAAAAAAATGCTCTTGGAGCGAGTTATACACAAAAGATATGTAATTTACCTAGTTTTACTCACCGTGACATTCCGTGTTCTGAACACGTTACATGCATCACGGATTCGACAAACATTCACTACAGAGTTGGTAGCATAAGGATTACCGAACATTCACCCACCATAAATGCCATATTGACATTTTGAAGCACTTTCCCATATTTCAAAATGTTTTCCTAATGCCAGGTTTGAAAATGAGGCAGATTAACAAAAAATTCTCTTGGAGCAAGTACTTCCCATAGAAATGTAATTTACATAGCTTCCCTCACAGTGACATTCCAATTTCCGAACACTCTACATACTTCACGGATTTGACAAACATTTTTAATGAGTTATGTACATGTGTATTACAGAACTTTCATCCACCATACAAGGCATATTTAAACCTAGAAACGTTAACTCTGAATTTGCAGCCTTTTCCTAATGCCAGTTTCGAAAATCAGGCCGTTTTCTCCAGAAAAAATTTTTGGAGCGATTTCTTCCCAATAGACATGAAATTTACATAGATTCCATCTCCGGAAATTTCCGTCATACGATCACGCTACATGCATAGGCTTTCTACAATTATTCACATCAGGTTTGTTTGCATGTGGCTTTATGAACTTCCATCACAATACAATGCATATTGACACTTTGAAGCATTTTCTCTGATTTTGAAAGAATTTCCAAATGCCAGTTTCGAAAATGAGGCAGATTTCGCAGAAAAAACTCTTGGAGTGAGTTCTACCCAAGAGACATGTATTTTACCGACATACGCTCACCGTGATATTCTACGTTCTGAACACTCTCCATGTATCTCGGATTCGACAAATATTCTCTACAGAGTTGTTAGTATGCGGAATGCTGAACTTTCATCCACCAAACAAGGCATATTTACACCTACAATTGATTAATCTGAGTTCGCAGCTTATTCCTAACGCCAGTTTCAAAAATCAGGCTGTTATGTCAGGAAAAAACTCTTGCAGCGATTTCTAACCTATTGAAATGTATTTTACATAAATTTCCTCGCCGTGACATTCCGTGTTCCAAACGTTCTACATGCATAACGGATTTGAAAAATATTCACTACAGATTTGTTAGCATGTGGATTACCGAACTTACATCATAAAACATTGAATATTGATACTTAGAAGTATTTTCTCAGATTTTGCAGCGTTTTCCAAGCGCCAGTTTCAAAAATGAAGCAGTTATTACAGAAAAATTCTATTGAAGTGAGTTCTACAAAATAGACAAGTAGTTACATTGTTTCAATCACCGTGAAATTGCACGTTCCAAACATGGTACATGCATCACGGATTAGGAAAAAGATTCTTTATTATGTTGTGAAAAAGTGGATTACCAAACTTTCTTCCTACATAAAGGCATCTTTATACGTACAAATATTTTCTCACATTTTGCAGCTTTATCCAAATATCACATTTGAGTATCAAGCAATTTTCGCCGAAATATTCTATTCTAGCTAGTTCTACCCAATAGAATTCTAATTTACATAGTTTCTTTACCGTGAATTTCTGTCTTCGGAATGCGCTACAAGAATCACAGTTTGAAAAATATTACTACACACTTGTTAACATATGGATTACCGGACTTTCATCCACCAATCAAGTCATATTGGCACTTAGAAGGATTCTCTCATATTTCGAAGATTTTTCCTAACACCAGATTTGAAAATGAGGCAGATTTTGCAGAAAAATTCTCTTGGAGCGAGTTCTACCCAATAGACATTTAATTTACATAGATGTGCTCATCATGACATTTTGTGATCTGAACACATTTCATGTATCTCGGTTTTGACAAATATTCACTACAGAGATGTTAGCATTTGGATTACCAATCTTACATCCACCATACAAGGCATATTTACACCTACAAGTATTTACTCTCAATTCAAAGTTTTGTCCAAACGTCAAATTCGAAAATCATGCAATTTGTTCAGAAAAATTCTATTCAAGCTAGTTCTACCCAATAGAATTTTAATTTACGTAGTTTCATTACCGTAAATTTCCATGTTCCAAACACGCTAAATAAGTCACGGATTCGAAAAGTATTCCCTTCATAGTTGGTTACGTGGATTACCAGACTTAAATTCCCCGTTCAAGGCATATTCACACTTAGAAGCATTTTCTCAGATTTCTCAGGTTTTTCCTAAAGCCAGTTTGGAAAATGAGGCTGATTTCACAGAAAATGTTCTTGGAGCCAGTTCTACCCAAAAGATATGTAATTTAACTAGTTCACTCACCGTGACATTCCGTGTTCTGAACATGTTACATGCATCAAGGATTCGACAATCATCCTTTAATGAGTGTGAGCATGTGGATTATCAAATTTTCATCCACCTAACAAGACATGTTTTCACCTAGAAACATTTACTCACATTTCGCAGAATTTTCCTAACGTCAGTTTCGAAAATCAGGCAGTTTTCGCAGAAAAATCCTCTTGTTGCATGTTCCATCCAATAGACATCTCATTTTCATAGATACCATCACCGTAACATTCCGTGTTCCTAAAAAACGGTTCATGCACCAAGGATTCAACAAATATTCACTGCTGAGTTGTTAGCATGTGAATTACCAATCTTTAATAAACCATTGAAGACATATTGTCACCTTGAAGCATTTACTCTGATTTCACAGCGTTTTCATAACACCAGTTTCGAAACTGAGGCAGATTTTTCAGTAAAACTCTCCTGGAGAGGGTTCTAACCAATAGATATGTAATTTGCATAGCTTCCCTCACCGAGAAAGACCGTGTTCCGAACAGGCTACATACATCAAGGATTTGAGAAACATTTTTAATGAGTTATGTACATGTGTATTACAGATCTTTCATCCACCATACAAGGCATATTGACACATAGAAACATTAACTCTGAGCTCACAGCTTTTTCCTAATAGCAGTTTCGAAAATCAGGCAGTTTTCAAAGGAAAATACTTTTGGAGCGTGTTCTACCCAATAGGTACGTAAATTACATAGATTCCCCCACTGTGAAATTACATGTTTCGAACACATTACATGCAGAAAAGATTCGACAAAAATAAACTATAGAGTTGTTTGCATGAGGATGACAGGACTTTCATCACAATACAAGGCATATTGATGCTTAGAAGCATTTTCTCTGATTTCACAGAGCTTTCCAAACGCCAGTTTCGAAAATGAGGCAGATTTCACGGCAAAAACCTCTTGGAGCAGGTTCTAACCTATAGACATGTAATTAACATGGATTCGCTCTCCGTGAAATTCCGTGTTCTGAACACGATACATGCATCTCGGACTCGACAAATATTCACTACATTGTGGTTAGCATGTGGATTACAGCACTTTCATCCACCATACAAAGCTTACTGACACTTTGAAGAATTTTCTCAGATTTCACAGGTTAGTTTTAATGCCAGATAAGAAAATGAGGCAGATTTGGCAAAAAAATGCTCTTGGAGCGAGTTATACACAAAAGATATGTAATTTACCTAGTTTTACTCACCGTGACATTCCGTGTTCTGAACACGTTACATGCATCACGGATTCGACAAACATTCACTACAGCGTTGGTAGCATAAGGATTACCGAACATTCACCCACCATAAATGCCATATTGACATTTTGAAGCACTTTCCCATATTTCAAAATGTTTTCCTAATGCCAGGTTTGAAAATGAGGCAGATTAACAAAAAATTCTCTTGGAGCAAGTACTTCCCATAGAAATGTAATTTACATAGCTTCCCTCACAGTGACATTCCAATTTCCGAACTCTCTACATACTTCACGGATTTGACAAACATTTTTAATGAGTTATGTACATGTGTATTACAGAACTTTCATCCACCATACAAGGCATATTTAAACCTAGAAACGTTAACTCTGAATTTGCAGCCTTTTCCTAATGCCAGTTTCGAAAATCAGGCCGTTTTCTCCAGAAAAAATTTTTGGAGCGATTTCTTGCCAATAGACATGAAATTTACATAGATTCCATCTCCGGAAATTTCCGTCATACGATCACGCTACATGCATAGGCTTTCTACAATTATTCACATCAGGTTTGTTTGCATGAGGCTTTATGAACTTTCATCACAATACAATGCATATTGACACTTTGAAGCATTTTCTCTGATTTTGAAGGAATTTCCAAATGCCAGTTTCGAAAATGAGGCAGATTTCGCAGAAAAAAATTTGGAGTGAGTTCTACCCAAGAGACATGTATTTTACCGACATACGCTCACCGTGATATTCTACGTTCTGAACACTCTCCATGTATCTCGGATTCGACAAATATTCTCTACAGAGTTGTTAGTATGCGGATTGCCGAACTTTCATCCACCATACAAGGCATATTTACACCTACAATTGATTAATCTGAGTTCGCAGCTTATTCCTAACGCCAGTTTCAAAAATCAGGCTGTTATGTCAGGAAAAAACTCTTGCAGCGATTTCTAACCTATTGAAATGTAATTTACATAAATTTCCTCGCCGTGACATTCCGTGTTCCAAACGTTCTACATGCATAACGGATTCGAAAAATATTCACTACAGATTTGTTAGCATGTGGATTACAGAACTTACATCACAGAACATTGAATATAGATACTTAGAAGTATTTTCTCAGATTTTGCAGCGTTTTCCAAGCGCCAGTTTCAAAAATGAAGCAGTTATTACAGAAAAATTCTATTGAAGTGAGTTCTACAAAATAGACAAGTAGTTACATTGTTTCAATCACCGTGAAATTGCACGTTCCAAACATGGTACATGCATCACGGATTAGGAAAAAGATTCTTTAATATGTTGTGAAAAAGTGGATTACCAAACTTTCTACCTACATAAAGGCATCTTTATACCTACAAATATTTTCTCACATTTTGCAGCTTTATCCAAATATCACATTTGAGTATCAAGCAATTTTCGCCGAAAAATTCTATTCTAGCTAGTTCTACCCAATAGAATTCTAATTTACATAGTTTCTTTACCGTGAATTTCGGTCTTCCGAACGCGCTACAGGAATCACAGTTTGAAAAATATTACTACACACTTGTTAACATATGGATTACCGGACTTTCATCCACCAATCAAGTCATATTGGCACTTAGAAGCATTTTCTCATATTTCGAAGAATTTTCCTAACACCAGATTTGAAAATGAGGCAGATTTTGCAGAAAAATTCTCTTGGAGCGAGTTCTACCCAATAGACATTTAATTTACATAGATGTGCTCATCATGACATTTTGTGATCTGAACACTTTTCATGTATCTCGGTTTCGACAAATATTCACTACAGAGATGTTAGCATTTGGATTACCAATCTTACATCCACCATACAAGGCATATTTACACCTACAAGTATTTACTCTCATTTCAAAGTTTTGTCCAAACGTCAAATTCGAAAATCATGCAATTTGTTCAGAAAAATTCTATTCAAGCTAGTTCTACCCAATAGAATTTTAATTTACGTAGTTTCATTACCGTAAATTTCCATGTTCCAAACACGCTAAATAAGTCACGGATTTGAAAAGTATTCCCTTCATAGTTGGTTACGTGGATTACCAGACTTAAATTCCCCGTTCAAGGCATATTCACACTTAGAAGCATTTTCTCAGATTTCTCAGGTTTTTCCTAAAGCCAGTTTGGAAAATGAGGCTGATTTCACAGAAAATGTTCTTGGAGCCAGTTCTACCCAAAAGATATGTAATTTAAGTAGTTCACTCACCGTGACATTCCGTGTTCTGAACATGATACATGCATCAAGGATTCGACAATCATCCTTTAATGAGTGTGAGCATGTGGATTATCAAATTTTCATCCACCTTACAAGACATGTTTTCACCTAGAAACATTTACTCACATTTCGCAGAATTTTCCTAACGTCAGTTTCGAAAATCAGGCAGTTTTCGCAGAAAAATCCTCTTGTTGCATGTTCCATCCAATAGACATCTCATTTTCATAGATACCATCACCGTAACATTCCGTGTTCCTAAAAAACGGTTCATGCACCAAGGATTCAACAAATATTCACTGCTGAGTTGTTAGCATGTGAATTACCAATCTTTAATAAACCATTGAAGACATATTGTCACCTTAAAGCATTTACTCTGATTTCACAGCGTTTTCATAACACCAGTTTCGAAACTGAGGCAGATTTTTCAGTAAAACTCTCCTGGAGAGGGTTCTAACCAATAGATATGTAATTTGCATAGCTTCCCTCACCGAGAAAGACCGTGTTCCGAACAGGCTACATACATCAAGGATTTGAGAAACATTTTTAATGAGTTATGTACATGTGTATTACAGATCTTTCATCCACCATACAAGGCGTATTGACACATAGAAACATTAACTCTGAGCTCACAGCTTTTTCCTAATAGCAGTTTCGAAAATCAGGCAGTTTTCAAAGGAAAAAACTGTTGGAGCGTGTTCTACCCAATAGGTACGTAAATTACATAGATTCCCCCACTGTGAAATTACATGTTTCGAACACATTACATGCAGAAAAGATTCGACAAAAATAAACTATAGAGTTGTTTGCATGAGGATGACAGGACTTTCATCACAATACAAGGCATATTGATGCTTAGAAGCATTTTCTCTGATTTCACAGAGCTTTCCAAATGCCAGTTTCGAAAATGAGGCAGATTTCACGGCAAAAACCTCTTGGAGCAGGTTCTAACCTATAGACATGTAATTAACATGGATTCGCTCTCCGTGAAATTCCGTGTTCTGAACACGATACATGCATCTCGGACTCGACAAATATTCACTACATTGTGGTTAGCATGTGGATTACAGCACTTTCATCCACCATACAAAGCTTACTGACACTTTGAAGAATTTTCTCAGATTTCACAGGTTAGTTTTAATGCCAGATAAGAAAATGAGGCAGATTTGGCAAAAAAATGCTCTTGGAGCGAGTTATACACAAAAGATATGTAATTTACCTAGTTTTACTCACCGTGACATTCCGTGTTCTGAACACGTTACATGCATCACAGATTCGACAAACATTCACTACAGAGTTGGTAGCATAAGGATTACCGAACATTCACCCACCATAAATGCCATATTGACATTTTGAAGCACTTTCCCATATTTCAAAATGTTTTCCTAATGCCAGGTTTGAAAATGAGGCAGATTAACAAAAAATTCTCTTGGAGCAAGTACTTCCCATAGAAATGTAATTTACATAGCTTCCCTCACAGTGACATTCCAATTTCCGAACTCTCTACATACTTCACGGATTTGACAAACATTTTTAATGAGTTATGTACATGTGTATTACAGAACTTTCATCCACCATACAAGGCATATTTAAACCTAGAAACATTAACTCTGAATTTGCAGCCTTTTCCTAATGCCAGTTTCGAAAATCAGGCCGTTTTCTCCAGAAAAAATTTTTGGAGCGATTTCTTCCCAATAGACATGAAATTTACATAGATTCCATCTCCGGAAATTTCCGTCATACGATCACGCTACATGCATAGGATTTATACAATTATTCACATCAGGTTTGTTTGCATGTGGCTTTATGAACTTCCATCACAATACAATGCATATTGAAACTTTGAAGCATTTTCTCTGATTTTGAAGGAATTTCCAAATGCCAGTTTCGAAAATGAGGCTGATTTCGCAGAAAAAAATTTGGAGTGAGTTCTACCCAAGAGACATGTATTTTACCGACATACGCTCACCGTGATATTCTACGTTCTGAACACTCTCCATGTATCTCGGATTCGACAAATATTCTCTACAGAGTTGTTAGTATGCGGATTGCCGAACTTTCATCCACCATACAAGGCATATTTACACCTACAATTGATTAATCTGAGTTCACAGCTTTTTCCTAACGCCAGTTTCAAAAATCAGGCTGTTATCTCAGGAAAAAACTATTGGAGCGATTTCTAACCTAGGGAAATTTAATTTACATAAATTTCCTCGCCGTGACATTCCGTGTTCCAAACGTTCTACATGCATAACGGATTCGAAAAATATTCATTACAGATTTGTTAGCATGTGGATTACCGAACTTTCATCACAAAACATTGAATATTGTTACTTAGAAGTATTTTCTCAGATTTTGCAGCGTTTTCCAAGCGCCAGTTTCAAAAATGAAGCAGTTATTACAGAAAAATTCTATTGAAGTGAGTTCTACAAAATAGACAATTAGTTACATTATATCAATCACCGTGAAATTGCACGTTCCAAACATGGTACATGCATCACGGATTAGGAAAAAGATTCTTTATTATGTTGTGAAAAATTGGATTACCAAACTTTCTTCCTACATAAAGGCATCTTTATACCTACAAATATTTTCTCACATTTTGCAGCTTTATCCAAATATCACATTTGAGTATCAAGCAATTTTCGCCAAAATATTCTATTCTAGCTAGTTCTACCCAATAGAATTCTAATTTACATAGTTTCTTTACCGTGAATTTCTGTGTTCGGAATGCGCTAAAAAATCACAGTTTGAAAAATATTACTACACACTTGTTAAGATATGGATTACCGGACTTTCATCCACCAATCAAGTCATATTGGCACTTAGAAGCATTTTCTCATATTTCGAAGATTTTTCCTAACACCAGATTTGAAAATGAGGCAGATTTTGCAGAAAAATTCTGTTGGAGCGAGTTCTACCCAATAGACATTTAATTTACATAGATGTGCTCATCATGACATTTTGTGATCTGAACACATTTCATGTATCTCGGTTTTGACAAATATTCACTACAGAGATGTTAGCATTTGGATTACCAATCTTACATCCACCATACAAGGCATATTTACACCTACAAGTATTTACTCTCAATTCAAAATTTTGTCCAATCGTCAAATTCGAAAATCATGCAATTTGTTCAGAAAAATTCTATTCAAGCTAGTTCTACCCAATAGAATTTTAATTTACGTAGTTTCATTACCGTAAATTTCCATGTTCCAAACACGCTAAATAAGTCACGGATTTGAAAAGTATTCCCTTCATAGTTGGTTACGTGGATTACCAGACTTAAATTCCCCGTTCAAGGCATATTCACACTTAGAAGCATTTTCTCAGATTTCTCAGGTTTTTCCTAAAGCCAGTTTGGAAAATGAGGCTGATTTCACAGAAAATGTTCTTGGAGCCAGTTCTACCCAAAAGATATGTAATTTAACTAGTTCACTCACCGTGACATTCCGTGTTCTGAACATGTTACATGCATCAAGGATTCGACAATCATCCTTTAATGAGTGTGAGCATGTGGATTATCAAATTTTCATCCACCTTACAAGACATGTTTTCACCTAGAAACATTTACTCACATTTCGCAGAATTTTCCTATCGTCAGTTTCGAAAATCAGGCAGTTTTCGCAGAAAAATCCTCTTGTTGCATGTTCCATCCAATAGACATCTCATTTTCATAGATACCATCACCGTAACATTCCGTGTTCCTAAAAAACGGTTCATGCACCAAGGATTCAACAAATATTCACTGCTGAGTTGTTAGCATGTGAATTACCAATCTTTAATAAACCATTGAAGACATATTGTCACCTTAAAGCATTTACTCTGATTTCACAGCGTTTTCATAACACCAGTTTCGAAACTGAGGCAGATTTTTCAGTAAAACTCTCCTGGAGAGGGTTCTAACCAATAGATATGTAATTTGCATAGCTTCCCTCACCGAGAAAGACCGTGTTCCGAACAGGCTACATACATCAAGGATTTGAGAAACATTTTTAATGAGTTATGTACATGTGTATTACAGATCTTTCATCCACCATACAAGGCATATTGACACATAGAAACATTAACTCTGAGCTCACAGCTTTTTCCTAATAGCAGTTTCGAAAATCAGGCAGTTTTCAAAGGAAAAAACTGTTGGAGCGTGTTCTACCCAATAGGTACGTAAATTACATAGATTCCCCCACTGTGAAATTACATGTTTCGAACACATTACATGCAGAAAAGATTCGACAAAAATAAACTATAGAGTTGTTTGCATGAGGATGACAGGACTTTCATCACAATACAAGGCATATTGATGCTTAGAAGCATTTTCTCTGATTTCACAGAGCTTTCCAAACGCCAGTTTCGAAAATGAGGCAGATTTCACGGCAAAAACCTCTTGGAGCAGGTTCTAACCTATAGACATGTAATTAACATGGATTCGCTCTCCGTGAAATTCCGTGTTCTGAACACGATACATGCATCTCGGACTCGACAAATATTCACTACATTGTGGTTAGCATGTGGATTACAGCACTTTCATCCACCATACAAAGCTTACTGACACTTTGAAGAATTTTCTCAGATTTCACAGGTTAGTATTAATGCCAGATAAGAAAATGAGGCAGATTTGGCAAAAAAATGCTCTTGGAGCGAGTTATACACAAAAGATATGTAATTTACCTAGTTTTACTCACCGTGACATTCCGTGTTCTGAACACGTTACATGCATCACGGATTCGACAAACATTCACTACAGCGTTGGTAGCATAAGGATTACCGAACATTCACCCACCATAAATGACATATTGACATTTTGAAGCACTTTCCCATATTTCAAAATGTTTTCCTAATGCCAGGTTTGAAAATGAGGCAGATTAACAAAAAATTCTCTTAGAGCAAGTACTTCCCATACAAATGTAATTTACATAGCTTCCCTCACAGTGACATTCCAATTTCCGAACACTCTACATACTTCACGGATTTGACAAACATTTTTAATGAGTTATGTACATGTGTATTACAGAACTTTCATCCACCATACAAGGCATATTTAAACCTAGAAACGTTAACTCTGAATTTGCAGCCTTTTCCTAATGCCAGTTTCGAAAATCAGGCCGTTTTCTCCAGAAAAAATTTTTGGAGCGATTTCTTCCCAATAGACATGAAATTTACATAGATTCCATCTCCGGAAATTTCCGTCATACGATCACGCTACATGCATAGGCTTTCTACAATTATTCACATCAGGTTTGTTTGCATGTGGCTTTATGAACTTCCATCACAATACAATGCATATTGACACTTTGAAGCATTTTCTCTGATTTTGAAAGAATTTCCAAATGCCAGTTTCGAAAATGAGGCAGATTTCGCAGAAAAAACTCTTGGAGTGAGTTCTACCCAAGAGACATGTATTTTACCGACATACGCTCACCGTGATATTCTACGTTCTGAACACTCTCCATGTATCTCGGATTCGACAAATATTCTCTACAGAGTTGTTAGTATGCGGATTGCCAAACTTTCATCCACCATACAAGGCATATTTACACCTACAATTGATTAATCTGAGTTCGCAGCTTATTCCTAACGCCAGTTTCAAAAATCAGGCTGTTATCTCAGGAAAAAACCCTTGCAGCGATTTCTAACCTAGGGAAATTTAATTTACATAAATTTCGTCGCCGTGACATTCCGTGTTCCAAACGTTCTACATGCATAACGGATTCGAAAAATATTCACTACAGATTTGTTAGCATGTGGATTACCGAACTTACATCACAAAACATTGAATATTGATACTTAGAAGTATTTTCTCAGATTTTGCAGCGTTTTCCAAGCGCCAGTTTCAAAAATGAAGCAGTTATTACAGAAAAATTCTATTGAAGTGAGTTCTACAAAATAGACAAGTAGTTACATTCTTTCAATCACCGTGAAATTGCACGTTCCTAACATTGTACATGCATCACGGGTTAGGAAAAAGATTCTTTATTATGTTGTGAAAAAGTGGATTACCAAACTTTCTTCCTACATAAAGGCATCTTTATACGTACAAATATTTTCTCACATTTTGCAGCTTTATCCAAATATCACATTTGAGTATCAAGCAATTTTCGCCGAAATATTCTATTCTAGCTAGTTCTACCCAATAGAATTCTAATTTACATAGTTTCTTTACCGTGAATTTCTGTCTTCCCAACGTGCTACAAAAATCACAGTTTGAAAAATATAACTACACACTTGTTAACATATGGATTACCGGACTTTCATCCACCAATCAAGTCATATTGGCACTTAGAAGCATTTTCTCATATTTCGAAGATTTTTCCTAACACCAGATTTGAAAATGAGGCAGATTTTGCAGAAAAATTCTCTTGGAGCGAGTTCTACCCAATAGACATTTAATTTACATAGATGTGCTCATCATGACATTTTGTGATCTGAACACATTTCATGTATCTCGGTTTTGACAAATATTCACTACAGAGATGTTAGCATTTGGATTACCAATCTTACATCCACCATACAAGGCATATTTACACCTACAAGTATTTACTCTCATTTCAAACTTTTGTCCAAACGTCAAATTCGAAAATCATGCAATTTGTTCAGAAAAATTCTATTCAAGCTAGTTCTACCCAATAGAATTTTAATTTACGTAGTTTCATTACCGTAAATTTCCATGTTCCAAACACGCTAAATAAGTCACGGATTTGAAAAGTATTCCCTTCATAGTTGGTTACGTGGATTACCAGACTTAAATTCCCCGTTCAAGGCATATTCACACTTAGAAGCATTTTCTCAGATTTCTCAGGTTTTTCCTAAAGCCAGTTTGGAAAATGAGGCTGATTTCACAGAAAATGTTCTTGGAGCCAGTTCTACCCAAAAGATATGTAATTTAACTAGTTCACTCACCGTGACATTCCGTGTTCTGAACATGTTACATGCATCAAGGATTCGACAATCATCCTTTAATGAGTGTGAGCATGTGGATTATCAAATTTTCATCCACCTTACAAGACATGTTTTCACCTAGAAACATTTACTCACATTTCGCAGAATTTTCCTAACGTCAGTTTCGAAAATCAGGCAGTTTTCGCAGAAAAATCCTCTTGTTGCATGTTCCATCCAATAGACATCTCATTTTCATAGATACCATCACCGTAACATTCCGTGTTCCTAAAAAACGGTTCATGCACCAAGGATTCAACAAATATTCACTGCTGAGTTGTTAGCATGTGAATTACCAATCTTTAATAAACCATTGAAGACATATTGTCACCTTAAAGCATTTACTCTGATTTCACAGCGTTTTCATAACACCAGTTTCGAAACTGAGGCAGATTTTTCAGTAAAACTCTCCTGGAGAGGGTTCTAACCAATAGATATGTAATTTGCATAGCTTCCCTCACCGAGAAAGACCGTGTTCGGAACAGGCTACATACATCAAGGATTTGAGAAACATTTTTAATGAGTTATGTACATGTGTATTACAGATCTTTCATCCACCATACAAGGCATATTGACACATAGAAACATTAACTCAGAGCTCACAGCTTTTTCCTAATAGCAGTTTCGAAAATCAGGCAGTTTTCAAAGGAAAAACTGTTGGAGCGTGTTCTACCCAATAGGTACGTAAATTACATAGATTCCCCCACTGTGAAATTACATGTTTCGAACACATTACATGCAGAAAAGATTCGACAAAAATAAACTATAGAGTTGTTTGCATGAGGATGACAGGACTTTCATCACAATACAAGGCATATTGATGCTTAGAAGCATTTTCTCTGATTTCACAGAGCTTTCCAAACGCCAGTTTCGAAAATGAGGCAGATTTCACGGCAAAAACCTCTTGGAGCAGGTTCTAACCTATAGACATGTAATTAACATGGATTCGCTCTCCGTGAAATTCCGTGTTCTGAACACGATACATGCATCTCGGACTCGACAAATATTCACTACATTGTGGTTAGCATGTGGATTACAGCACTTTCATCCACCATACAAAGCTTACTGACACTTTGAAGAATTTTCTCAGATTTCACAGGTTAGTTTTAATGCCAGATAAGAAAATGAGGCAGATTTGGCAAAAAAATGCTCTTGGAGCGAGTTATACACAAAAGATATGTAATTTACCTAGTTTTACTCACCGTGACATTCCGTGTTCTGAACACGTTACATGCATCACGGATTCGACAAACATTCACTACAGAGTTGGTAGCATAACGATTACCAAACATTCACCCACCATAAATGCCATATTGACATTTTGAAGCACTTTCCCATATTTCAAAATGTTTTCCTAATGCCAGGTTTGAAAATGAGGCAGATTAACAATAAATTCTCTTGGAGCAAGTACTTCCCATAGAAATGTAATTTACATAGCTTCCCTCACAGTGACATTCCAATTTCCGAACACTCTACATACTTCACGGATTTGACAAACATTTTTAATGAGTTATGTACCTGTGTATTACAGAACTTTCATCCACCATACAAGGCATATTTAAACCTAGAAACGTTAACTCTGAATTTGCAGCCTTTTCCTAATGTCAGTTTCGAAAATCAGGCCGTTTTCTCCAGAAAAAGTTTTTGGAGCGATTTCTTCCCAATAGACATGAAATTTACATAGATTCCATCTCCGGAAATTTCCGTCATACCATCACGCTACATGCGTAGGCTTTCTACAATTATTCACATCAGGTTTGTTTGCATGTGGCTTTATGAACTTCCATCACAATACAATGCATATTGACACTTTGAAGCATTTTCTCTGATTTTGAAAGAATTTCCAAATGCCAGTTTCGAAAATGAGGCAGATTTCGCAGAAAAAACTCTTGGAGTGTGTTCTACCCAAGAGACATGTATTTTACCGACATACGCTCACCGTGATATTCTACGTTCTGAACACTCTCCATGTATCTCGGATTCGACAAATATTCTCTACAGAGTTGTTAGTATGCGGATTGCCGAACTTTCATCCACCATACAAGGCATATTTACACCTACAATTGATTGATCTGAGTTCACAGCTTATTCCTAACGCCAGTTTCAAAAATCAGGCTGTTATCTCAGGAAAAATCTCTTGGAGCGATTTCTAACCTAGGGAAAAGTAATTTACATAAATTTCCTCGCCGTGACATTCCGTGTTCCAAACGTTCTACATGCATAACGGATTCGAAAAATATTCACTACATATTTGTTAGCATGTGGATTACCGAACTTACATCACAAAACATTGAATATTGATACTTAGAAGTATTTTCTCAGATTTTGCAGCGTTTTCCAAGCGCCAGTTTCAAAAATGAAGCAGTTATTACAGAAAAATTCTATTGAAGTGAGTTCTACCAAATAGACAAGTAGTTTACATTGTTTCAATCACCGTGAAATTGCACGTTCCAAACATGGTACATGCATCACGGATTAGGAAAAAGATTCTTTATTATGTTGTGAAAAATTGGATTACCAAACTTTCTTCCTACATAAAGGCATCTTTATACCTACAAATATTTTCTCACATTTTGCAGCTTTATCCAAATATCACATTTGAGTATCAAGCAATTTTCGCCGAAATATTCTATTCTAGCTAGTTCTACCCAATAGAATTCTAATTTACATAGTTTCTTTACCTTGAATTTCTGTCTTCCGAACGCGCTACAAGAATCACAGTTTGAAAAATATGACTACACACTTGTTAAGATATGGATTACCGGACTTTCATCCACCAATCAAGTCATATTGGCACTTAGAAGCATTTTCTCATATTTCGAAGATTTTTCCTAACACCAGATTTGAAAATGAGACAGATTTTGCAGAAAAATTCTCTTGGAGCGAGTTCTACCCAATAGACATTTAATTTACATTGATGTGCTCATCATGACATTTTGTGATCTGAACACATTTCATGTATCTCGGTTTCGACAAATATTCACTACAGAGATGTTAGCATTTGGATTACCAATCTTACATCCACCATACAAGGCATATTTACACCTACAAGTATTTACTCTCATTTCAATTTTTGTCCAAACGTCAAATTCGAAAATCATGCAATTTGTTCAGAAAAATTCTATTCAAGCTAGTTCTACCCAATAGAATTTTAATTTACGTAGTTTCATTACCGTAAATTTCCATGTTCCAAACACGCTAAATAAGTCACGGATTCGAAAAGTATTCCCTTCATAGTTGGTTACGTGGATTACCAGACTTAAATTCCCCGTTCAAGGCATATTCACACTTAGAAGCATTTTCTCAGATTTCTCAGGTTTTTCCTAAAGCCAGTTTGGAAAATGAGGCTGATTTCACAGAAAATGTTCTTGGAGCCAGTTCTACCCAAAAGATATGTAATTTAACTAGTTCACTCACCGTGACATTCCGTGTTCTGAACATGTTACATGCATCAAGGATTCGACAATCATACTTTAATGAGTGTGAGCATGTGGATTATCAAATTTTCATCCACCTTACAAGACATGTTTTCACCTAGAAACATTTACTCACATTTCGCAGAATTTTCCTAACGTCAGTTTCGAAAATCAGGCAGTTTTCGCAGAAAAATCCTCTTGTTGCATGTTCCATCCAATAGACATCTCATTTTCATAGATACCATCACCGTAACATTCCGTGTTCCTAAAAAACGGTTCATGCACCAAGGATTCAACAAATATTCACTGCTGAGTTGTTAGCATGTGAATTACCAATCTTTAATAAACCATTGAAGACATATTGTCACCTTAAAGCATTTACTCTGATTTCACAGCGTTTTCATAACACCAGTTTCGAAACTGAGGCAGATTTTTCAGTAAAACTCTCCTGGAGAGGGTTCTAACCAATAGATATGTAATTTGCATAGCTTCCCTCACCGAGAAAGACCGTGTTCCGAACAGGCTACATACATCAAGGATTTGAGAAACATTTTTAATGAGTTATGTACATGTGTATTACAGATCTTTCATCCACCATACAAGGCATATTGACACATAGAAACATTAACTCTGAGTTCGCAGCTTTTTCCTAATAGCAGTTTCGAAAATCAGGCAGTTTTCAAAGGAAAAAACTTTTGGAGCGTGTTCTACCCAATAGGTACGTAAATTACATAGATTCCCCCACTGTGAAATTACATGTTTCGAACACATTACATGCAGAAAAGATTCGACAAAAATAAACTATAGAGTTGTTTGCATGAGGATGACAGGACTTTCATCACAATACAAGGCATATTGATGCTTAGAAGCATTTTCTCTGATTTCACAGAGCTTTCCAAACGCCAGTTTTGAAAATGAGGCAGATTTCATGGGAAAAACCTCTTGGAGCAGGTTCTAACCTATAGACATGTAATTAACATGGATTCGCTCTCCGTGAAATTCCGTGTTCTGAACACGATACATGCATCTCGGACTCGACAAATATTCACTACATTGTGGTTAGCATGTGGATTACAGCACTTTCATCCACCATACAAAGCTTACTGACACTTTGAAGAATTTTCTCAGATTTCACAGGTTAGTTTTAATGCCAGATAAGAAAATGAGGCAGATTTGGCAAAAAAATGCTCTTGGAGCGAGTTATACACAAAAGATATGTAATTTACCTAGTTTTACTCACCGTGACATTCCGTGTTCTGAACACGTTACATGCATCACGGATTCGACAAACATTCACTACAGAGTTGGTAGCATAAGGATTACCGAACATTCACCCACCATAAATGCCATATTGACATTTTGAAGCACTTTCCCATATTTCAAAATGTTTTCCTAATGCCAGGTTTGAAAATGAGGCAGATTAACAATAAATTCTCTTGGAGCAAGTACTTCCCATAGAAATGTAATTTACATAGCTTCCCTCACAGTGACATTCCAATTTCCGAACACTCTACATACTTCACGGATTTGACAAACATTTTTAATGAGTTATGTACCTGTGTATTACAGAACTTTCATCCACCATACAAGGCATATTTAAACCTAGAAACGTTAACTCTGAATTTGCAGCCTTTTCCTAATGTCAGTTTCGAAAATCAGGCCGTTTTCTCCAGAAAAAGTTTTTGGAGCGATTTCTTCCCAATAGACATGAAATTTACATAGATTCCATCTCCGGAAATTTCCGTCATACCATCACGCTACATGCGTAGGCTTTCTACAATTATTCACATCAGGTTTGTTTGCATGTGGCTTTATGAACTTCCATCACAATACAATGCATATTGACACTTTGAAGCATTTTCTCTGATTTTGAAAGAATTTCCAAATGCCAGTTTCGAAAATGAGGCAGATTTCGCAGAAAAAACTCTTGGAGTGTGTTCTACCCAAGAGACATGTATTTTACCGACATACGCTCACCGTGATATTCTACGTTCTGAACACTCTCCATGTATCTCGGATTCGACAAATATTCTCTACAGAGTTGTTAGTATGCGGATTGCCGAACTTTCATCCACCATACAAGGCATATTTACACCTACAATTGATTGATCTGAGTTCACAGCTTATTCCTAACGCCAGTTTCAAAAATCAGGCTGTTATCTCAGGAAAAATCTCTTGGAGCGATTTCTAACCTAGGGAAAAGTAATTTACATAAATTTCCTCGCCGTGACATTCCGTGTTCCAAACGTTCTACATGCATAACGGATTCGAAAAATATTCACTACATATTTGTTAGCATGTGGATTACCGAACTTACATCACAAAACATTGAATATTGATACTTAGAAGTATTTTCTCAGATTTTGCAGCGTTTTCCAAGCGCCAGTTTCAAAAATGAAGCAGTTATTACAGAAAAATTCTATTGAAGTGAGTTCTACCAAATAGACAAGTAGTTTACATTGTTTCAATCACCGTGAAATTGCACGTTCCAAACATGGTACATGCATCACGGATTAGGAAAAAGATTCTTTATTATGTTGTGAAAAATTGGATTACCAAACTTTCTTCCTACATAAAGGCATCTTTATACCTACAAATATTTTCTCACATTTTGCAGCTTTATCCAAATATCACATTTGAGTATCAAGCAATTTTCGCCGAAATATTCTATTCTAGCTAGTTCTACCCAATAGAATTCTAATTTACATAGTTTCTTTACCTTGAATTTCTGTCTTCCGAACGCGCTACAAGAATCACAGTTTGAAAAATATGACTACACACTTGTTAAGATATGGATTACCGGACTTTCATCCACCAATCAAGTCATATTGGCACTTAGAAGCATTTTCTCATATTTCGAAGATTTTTCCTAACACCAGATTTGAAAATGAGACAGATTTTGCAGAAAAATTCTCTTGGAGCGAGTTCTACCCAATAGACATTTAATTTACATTGATGTGCTCATCATGACATTTTGTGATCTGAACACATTTCATGTATCTCGGTTTCGACAAATATTCACTACAGAGATGTTAGCATTTGGATTACCAATCTTACATCCACCATACAAGGCATATTTACACCTACAAGTATTTACTCTCATTTCAATTTTTGTCCAAACGTCAAATTCGAAAATCATGCAATTTGTTCAGAAAAATTCTATTCAAGCTAGTTCTACCCAATAGAATTTTAATTTACGTAGTTTCATTACCGTAAATTTCCATGTTCCAAACACGCTAAATAAGTCACGGATTCGAAAAGTATTCCCTTCATAGTTGGTTACGTGGATTACCAGACTTAAATTCCCCGTTCAAGGCATATTCACACTTAGAAGCATTTTCTCAGATTTCTCAGGTTTTTCCTAAAGCCAGTTTGGAAAATGAGGCTGATTTCACAGAAAATGTTCTTGGAGCCAGTTCTACCCAAAAGATATGTAATTTAACTAGTTCACTCACCGTGACATTCCGTGTTCTGAACATGTTACATGCATCAAGGATTCGACAATCATACTTTAATGAGTGTGAGCATGTGGATTATCAAATTTTCATCCACCTTACAAGACATGTTTTCACCTAGAAACATTTACTCACATTTCGCAGAATTTTCCTAACGTCAGTTTCGAAAATCAGGCAGTTTTCGCAGAAAAATCCTCTTGTTGCATGTTCCATCCAATAGACATCTCATTTTCATAGATACCATCACCGTAACATTCCGTGTTCCTAAAAAACGGTTCATGCACCAAGGATTCAACAAATATTCACTGCTGAGTTGTTAGCATGTGAATTACCAATCTTTAATAAACCATTGAAGACATATTGTCACCTTAAAGCATTTACTCTGATTTCACAGCGTTTTCATAACACCAGTTTCGAAACTGAGGCAGATTTTTCAGTAAAACTCTCCTGGAGAGGGTTCTAACCAATAGATATGTAATTTGCATAGCTTCCCTCACCGAGAAAGACCGTGTTCCGAACAGGCTACATACATCAAGGATTTGAGAAACATTTTTAATGAGTTATGTACATGTGTATTACAGATCTTTCATCCACCATACAAGGCATATTGACACATAGAAACATTAACTCTGAGTTCGCAGCTTTTTCCTAATAGCAGTTTCGAAAATCAGGCAGTTTTCAAAGGAAAAAACTTTTGGAGCGTGTTCTACCCAATAGGTACGTAAATTACATAGATTCCCCCACTGTGAAATTACATGTTTCGAACACATTACATGCAGAAAAGATTCGACAAAAATAAACTATAGAGTTGTTTGCATGAGGATGACAGGACTTTCATCACAATACAAGGCATATTGATGCTTAGAAGCATTTTCTCTGATTTCACAGAGCTTTCCAAACGCCAGTTTTGAAAATGAGGCAGATTTCATGGGAAAAACCTCTTGGAGCAGGTTCTAACCTATAGACATGTAATTAACATGGATTCGCTCTCCGTGAAATTCCGTGTTCTGAACACGATACATGCATCTCGGACTCGACAAATATTCACTACATTGTGGTTAGCATGTGGATTACAGCACTTTCATCCACCATACAAAGCTTACTGACACTTTGAAGAATTTTCTCAGATTTCACAGGTTAGTTTTAATGCCAGATAAGAAAATGAGGCAGATTTGGCAAAAAAATGCTCTTGGAGCGAGTTATACACAAAAGATATGTAATTTACCTAGTTTTACTCACCGTGACATTCCGTGTTCTGAACACGTTACATGCATCACGGATTCGACAAACATTCACTACAGAGTTGGTAGCATAAGGATTACCGAACATTCACCCACCATAAATGCCATATTGACATTTTGAAGCACTTTCCCATATTTCAAAATGTTTTCCTAATGCCAGGTTTGAAAATGAGGCAGATTAACAAAAAATTCTCTTGGAGCAAGTACTTCCCATAGAAATGTAATTTACATAGCTTCCCTCACAGTGACATTCCAATTTCCGAACACTCTACATACTTCACGGATTTGACAAACATTTTTAATGAGTTATGTACATGTGTATTACAGAACTTTCATCCACCATACAAGGCATATTTAAACCTAGAAACATTAACTCTGAATTTGCAGCCTTTTCCTAATGCCAGTTTCGAAAATCAGGCCGTTTTCTCCAGAAAAAATTTTTGGAGCGATTTCTTCCCAATAGACATGAAATTTACATAGATTCCATCTCCGGAAATTTCCATCATGCGATCACGCTACATGCATAGGTTTTCTACAATTATTCACATCAGGTTTGTTTGCATGTGGCTTTATGAACTTCCATCACAATACAATGCATATTGACACTTTGAAGCATTTTCTCTGATTTTGAAGGAATTTCCAAATGCCAGTTTCGAAAATGAGGCAGAGTTCGCAGAAAATCTCTTGGAGTGAGTTCTACCCAAGAGACATGTATTTTACCGACATACGCTAACCGTGATATCCTATGTTCTGAACACTCACCATGTATCTCGGATTCGACAAATATTCTCTACAGAGTTGTTAGTATGCAGATTGCCAAACTTTCATCCACCATACAAGGCATATTTACACCTACAATTGATTAATGAGAGTTCGCAGCTTATTCCTAACGCCAGTTTCAAAAATCAGGCTGTTATCTCAGGAAAAAACTCTTGGAGCGATTTCTAACCTAGGGAAATGTAATTTACATAAATTTCCTCGCCGTGACATTCCGTGTTCCAAACGTTCTACATGCATAACGGATTCGAAAAATATTCACTACAGATATGTTAGCATGTGGATTACCGAACTTTCATCACAAAACATTGAATATTGATACTTAGAAGTATTTTCTCAGATTTTGCAGCGTTTTCCAAGCGCCAGTTTCAAAAATGAAGCAGTTATTACAGAAAAATTCTATTGAAGTGAGTTCTACAAAATAGACAAATAGTTACATTTTTTCAATAACCGTGAAATTGCACGTTCCAAACATGGTACATGCATCACGGATTAGGAAAAAGATTCTTTAATATGTTGTGAAAAAGTGGATTACCAAACTTTCTTCCTACATAAAGGCATCTTTATACCTACAAATATTTTCTCACATTTTGCAGCTTTATCCAAATATCACATTTGAGTATCAAGCAATTTTCGCCGAAATATTCTATTCTAGCTAGTTCTACCCAATAGAATTCTAATTTACATAGATTCTTTACCGTGAATTTCTGTCTTCCGAACGCGCTACAAGAATCACAGTTTGAAAAATGTTACTACACACTTGTTAACATATGGATTACCGGACTTTCATCCACCAATCAAGTCATATTGGCACTTAGAAGCATTTTCTCATATTTCGAGGATTTTTCCTAACACCAGATTTCAAAATGAGGCAGATTTTGCAGAAAAATTCTCTTGGAGCGGGTTCTACCCAATAGACATTTAATTTACATTGATGTGCTCATCATGACATTTTGTGATCTGAACACATTTCATGTATCTCGGTTTCGACAAATATTCACTACAGAGATGTTAGCATTTGGATTACCAATCTTACATCCACCATACAAGGCATATTTACACCTACAAGTATTTACTCTCATTTCAAAGTTTTGTCCAAACGTCAAATTCGAAAATCATGCAATTTGTTCAGAAAAATTCTATTCAAGCTAGTTCTACCCAATAGAATTTTAATTTACGTAGTTTCATTACCGTAAATTTCCATGTTCCAAACACGCTAAATAAGTCACGGATTCGAAAAGTATTCCCTTCATAGTTGGTTACGTGGATTACCAGACTTAAATTCCCCGTTCAAGGCATATTCACACTTAGAAGCATTTTCTCAGATTTCTCAGGTTTTTCCTAAAGCCAGTTTGGAAAATGAGGCTGATTTCACAGAAAATGTTCTTGGAGCCAGTTCTACCCAAAAGATATGTAATTTAACTAGTTCACTCACCGTGACATTCCGTGTTCTGAACATGTTACATGCATCAAGGATTCGACAATCATCCTTTAATGAGTGTGAGCATGTGGATTATCAAATTTTCATCCACCTTACAAGACATGTTTTCACCTAGAAACATTTACTCACATTTCGCAGAATTTTCCTATCGTCAGTTTCGAAAATCAGGCAGTTTTCGCAGAAAAATCCTCTTGTTGCATGTTCCATCCAATAGACATCTCATTTTCATAGATACCATCACCGTAACATTCTGTGTTCCTAAAAAACGGTTCATGCACCAAGGATTCAACAAATATTCACTGCTGAGTTGTTAGCATGTGAATTACCAATCTTTAATAAACCATTGAAGACATATTGTCACCTTAAAGCATTTACTCTGATTTCACAGCGTTTTCATAACACCAGTTTCGAAACTGAGGCAGATTTTTCAGTAAAACTCTCCTGGAGAGGGTTCTAACCAATAGATATGTAATTTGCATAGCTTCCCTCACCGAGAAAGACCGTGTTCCGAACAGGCTACATACATCAAGGATTTGAGAAACATTTTTAATGAGTTATGTACATGTGTATTACAGATCTTTCATCCACCATACAAGGCATATTGACACATAGAAACATTAACTCTGAGTTCGCAGCTTTTTCCTAATAGCAGTTTCGAAAATCAGGCAGTTTTCAAAGGAAAAAACTGTTGGAGCGTGTTCTACCCAATAGGTACGTAAATTACATAGATTCCCCCACTGTGAAATTACATGTTTCGAACACATTACATGCAGAAAAGATTCGACAAAAATAAACTATAGAGTTGTTTGCATGAGGATGACAGGACTTTCATCACAATACAAGGCATATTGATGCTTAGAAGCATTTTCTCTGATTTCACAGAGCTTTCCAAACGCCAGTTTTGAAAATGAGGCAGATTTCATGGGAAAAACCTCTTGGAGCAGGTTCTAACCTATAGACATGTAATTAACATGGATTCGCTCTCCGTGAAATTCCGTGTTCTGAACACGATACATGCATCTCGGACTCGACAAATATTCACTACATTGTGGTTAGCATGTGGATTACAGCACTTTCATCCACCATACAAAGCTTACTGACACTTTGAAGAATTTTCTCAGATTTCACAGGTTAGTTTTAATGCCAGATAAGAAAATGAGGCAGATTTGGCAAAAAAATGCTCTTGGAGCGAGTTATACACAAAAGATATGTAATTTACCTAGTTTTACTCACCGTGACATTCCGTGTTCTGAACACGTTACATGCATCACGGATTCGACAAACATTCACTACAGAGTTGGTAGCATAAGGATTACCGAACATTCACCCACCATAAATGCCATATTGACATTTTGAAGCACTTTCCCATATTTCAAAATGTTTTCCTAATGCCAGGTTTGAAAATGAGGCAGATTAACAAAAAATTCTCTTGGAGCAAGTACTTCCCATAGAAATGTAATTTACATAGCTTCCCTCACAGTGACATTCCAATTTCCGAACACTCTACATACTTCACGGATTTGACAAACATTTTTAATGAGTTATGTACATGTGTATTACAGAACTTTCATCCACCATACAAGGCATATTTAAACCTAGAAACATTAACTCTGAATTTGCAGCCTTTTCCTAATGCCAGTTTCGAAAATCAGGCCGTTTTCTCCAGAAAAAATTTTTGGAGCGATTTCTTCCCAATAGACATGAAATTTACATAGATTCCATCTCCGGAAATTTCCATCATGCGATCACGCTACATGCATAGGTTTTCTACAATTATTCACATCAGGTTTGTTTGCATGTGGCTTTATGAACTTCCATCACAATACAATGCATATTGACACTTTGAAGCATTTTCTCTGATTTTGAAGGAATTTCCAAATGCCAGTTTCGAAAATGAGGCAGAGTTCGCAGAAAAAACTCTTGGAGTGAGTTCTACCCAAGAGACATGTATTTTACCGACATACGCTAACCGTGATATCCTATGTTCTGAACACTCACCATGTATCTCGGATTCGACAAATATTCTCTACAGAGTTGTTAGTATGCAGATTGCCGAACTTTCATCCACCATACAAGGCATATTTACACCTACAATTGATTAATGAGAGTTCGCAGCTTATTCCTAACGCCAGTTTCAAAAATCAGGCTGTTATCTCAGGAAAAAACTCTTGGAGCGATTTCTAACCTAGGGAAATGTAATTTACATAAATTTCCTCGCCGTGACATTCCGTGTTCCAAACGTTCTACATGCATAACGGATTCGAAAAATATTCACTACAGATATGTTAGCATGTGGATTACCGAACTTTCATCACAAAACATTGAATATTGATACTTAGAAGTATTTTCTCAGATTTTGCAGCGTTTTCCAAGCGCCAGTTTCAAAAATGAAGCAGTTATTACAGAAAAATTCTATTGAAGTGTGTTCTACAAAATAGACAAATAGTTACATTTTTTCAATAACCGTGAAATTGCACGTTCCAAACATGGTATATGCATCACGGATTAGGAAAAAGATTCTTTAATATGTTGTGAAAAAGTGGATTACCAAACTTTCTTCCTACATAAAGGCATCTTTATACCTACAAATATTTTCTCACATTTTGCAGCTTTATCCAAATATCACATTTGAGTATCAAGCAATTTTCGCCGAAATATTCTATTCTAGCTAGTTCTACCCAATAGAATTCTAATTTACATAGATTCTTTACCGTGAATTTCTGTCTTCCGAACGCGCTACAAGAATCACAGTTTGAAAAATATTACTACACACTTGTTAACATATGGATTACCGGACTTTCATCCACCAATCAAGTCATATTGGCACTTAGAAGCATTTTCTCATATTTCGAGTATTTTTCCTAACACCAGATTTCAAAATGAGGCAGATTTTGCAGAAAAATTCTCTTGGAGCGAGTTCTACCCAATAGACATTTAATTTACATTGATGTGCTCATCATGACATTTTGTGATCTGAACACATTTCATGTATCTCGGTTTCGACAAATATTCACTACAGAGATGTTAGCATTTGGATTACCAATCTTACATCCACCATACAAGGCATATTTACACCTACAAGTATTTACTCTCATTTCAAAGTTTTGTCCAAACGTCAAATTCGAAAATCATGCAATTTGTTCAGAAAAATTCTATTCAAGCTAGTTCTACCCAATAGAATTTTAATTTATGTAGTTTCATTACCGTAAATTTCCATGTCCCAAACACGCTAAATAAGTCACGGATTCGAAAAGTATTCCCTTCATAGTTGGTTACGTGGATTACCAGACTTAAATTCCCCGTTCAAGGCATATTCACACTTAGAAGCATTTTCTCAGATTTCTCAGGTTTTCCTAAAGCCAGTTTGGAAAATGAGGCTGATTTCACAGAAAATGTTCTTGGAGCCAGTTCTACCCAAAAGATATGTAATTTAACTAGTTCACTCACCGTGACATTCCGTGTTCTGAACATGTTACATGCATCAAGGATTAGACAATCATCCTTTAATGAGTGTGAGCATGTGGATTATCAAATTTTCATCCACCTTACAAGACATGTTTTCACCTAGAAACATTTACTCACATTTCGCAGAATTTTCCTAACGTCAGTTTCGAAAATCAGGCAGTTTTCGCAGAAAAATCCTCTTGTTGCATGTTCCATCCAATAGACATCTCATTTTCATAGATACCATCACCGTAACATTCCGTGTTCCTAAAAAACGGTTCATGCACCAAGGATTCAACAAATATTCACTGCTGAGTTGTTAGCATGTGAATTACCAATCTTTAATAAACCATTGAAGACATATTGTCACCTTAAAGCATTTACTCTGATTTCACAGCGTTTTCATAACACCAGTTTCGAAACTGAGGCAGATTTTTCAGTAAAACTCTCCTGGAGAGGGTTCTAACCAATAGATATGTAATTTGCATAGCTTCCCTCACCGAGAAAGACCGTGTTCCGAACAGGCTACATACATCAAGGATTTGAGAAACATTTTTAATGAGTTATGTACATGTGTATTACAGATCTTTCATCCACCATACAAGGCATATTGACACATAGAAACATTAACTCTGAGTTCGCAGCTTTTTCCTAATAGCAGTTTCGAAAATCAGGCAGTTTTCAAAGGGAAAAACTGTTGGAGCGTGTTCTACCCAATAGGTACGTAAATTACATAGATTCCCCCACTGTGAAATTACATGTTTCGAACACATTACATGCAGAAAAGATTCGACAAAAATAAACTATAGAGTTGTTTGCATGAGGATGACAGGACTTTCATCACAATACAAGGCATATTGATGCTTAGAAGCATTTTCTCTGATTTCACAGAGCTTTCCAAACGCCAGTTTCGAAAATGAGGCAGATTTCATGGGAAAAACCTCTTGGAGCAGGTTCTAACCTATAGACATGTAATTAACATGGATTCGCTCTCCGTGAAATTCCGTGTTCTGAACACGATACATGCATCTCGGACTCAACAAATATTCACTACATTGTGGTTAGCATGTGGATTACAGCACTTTCATCCACCATACAAAGCTTACTGACACTTTGAAGAATTTTCTCAGATTTCACAGGTTAGTTTTAATGCCAGATAAGAAAATGAGGCAGATTTGGCAAAAAAATGCTCTTGGAGCGAGTTATACACAAAAGATATGTAATTTACCTAGTTTTACTCACCGTGACATTCCGTGTTCTGAACACGTTACATGCATCACGGATTCGACAAACATTCACTACAGAGTTGGTAGCATAAGGATTACCGAACATTCACCCACCATAAATGCCATATTGACATTTTGAAGCACTTTCCCATATTTCAAAATGTTTTCCTAATGCCAGGTTTGAAAATGAGGCAGATTAACAAAAAATTCTCTTGGAGCAAGTACTTCCCATAGAAATGTAATTTACATAGCTTCCCTCACAGTGACATTCCAATTTCCGAACACTCTACATACTTCACGGATTTGACAAACATTTTTAATGAGTTATGTACATGTGTATTACAGAACTTTCATCCACCATACAAGGCATATTTAAACCTAGAAACATTAACTCTGAATTTGCAGCCTTTTCCTAATGCCAGTTTCGAAAATCAGGCCGTTTTCTCCAGAAAAAATTTTTGGAGCGATTTCTTCCCAATAGACATGAAATTTACATAGATTCCATCTCCGGAAATTTCCATCATGCGATCACGCTACATGCATAGGTTTTCTACAATTATTCACATCAGGTTTGTTTGCATGTGGCTTTATGAACTTCCATCACAATACAATGCATATTGACAATTTGAAGCATTTTCTCTGATTTTGAAGGAATTTCCAAATGCCAGTTTCGAAAATGAGGCAGAGTTCGCAGAAAATCTCTTGGAGTGAGTTCTACCCAAGAGACATGTATTTTACCGACATACGCTAACCGTGATATCCTATGTTCTGAACACTCACCATGTATCTCGGATTCGACAAATATTCTCTACAGAGTTGTTAGTATGCAGATTGCCGAACTTTCATCCACCATACAAGGCATATTTACACCTACAATTGATTAATGAGAGTTCGCAGCTTATTCCTAACGCCAGTTTCAAAAATCAGGCTGTTATCTCAGGAAAAAACTCTTGGAGCGATTTCTAACCTAGGGAAATGTAATTTACATAAATTTCCTCGCCGTGACATTCCGTGTTCCAAACGTTCTACATGCATAACGGATTCGAAAAATATTCACTACAGATATGTTAGCATGTGGATTACCGAACTTTCATCACAAAACATTGAATATTGATACTTAGAAGTATTTTCTCAGATTTTGCAGCGTTTTCCAAGCGCCAGTTTCAAAAATGAAGCAGTTATTACAGAAAAATTCTATTGAAGTGAGTTCTACAAAATAGACAAATAGTTACATTTTTTCAATAACCGTGAAATTGCACGTTCCAAACATGGTACATGCATCACGGATTAGGAAAAAGATTCTTTAATATGTTGTGAAAAAGTGGATTACCAAACTTTCTTCCTACATAAAGGCATCTTTATACCTACAAATATTTTCTCACATTTTGCAGCTTTATCCAAATATCACATTTGAGTATCAAGCAATTTTCGCCGAAATATTCTATTCTAGCTAGTTCTACCCAATAGAATTCTAATTTACATAGATTCTTTACCGTGAATTTCTGTCTTCCGAACGCGCTACAAGAATCACAGTTTGAAAAATATTACTACACACTTGTTAACATATGGATTACCGGACTTTCATCCACCAATCAAGTCATATTGGCACTTAGAAGCATTTTCTCATATTTCGAGTATTTTTCCTAACACCAGATTTCAAAATGAGGCAGATTTTGCAGAAAAATACTCTTGGAGCGAGTTCTACCCAATAGACATTTAATTTACATTGATGTGCTCATCATGACATTTTGTGATCTGAACACATTTCATGTATCTCGGTTTCGACAAATATTCACTACAGAGATGTTAGCATTTGGATTACCAATCTTACATCCACCATACAAGGCATATTTACACCTACAAGTATTTACTCTCATTTCAAATTTTTGTCCAAACGTCAAATTCGAAAATCATGCAATTTGTTCAGAAAAATTCTAATCAAGCTAGTTCTACCCAATAGAATTTTAATTTATGTAGTTTCATTACCGTAAATTTCCATGTTCCAAACACGCTAAATAAGTCACGGATTCGAAAAGTATTCCCTTCATAGTTGGTTACGTGGATTACCAGACTTAAATTCCCCGTTCAAGGCATATTCACACTTAGAAGCATTTTCTCAGATTTCTCAGGTTTTTCCTAAAGCCAGTTTGGAAAATGAGGCTGATTTCACAGAAAATGTTCTTGGAGCCAGTTCTACCCAAAAGATATGTAATTTAACTAGTTCACTCACCGTGACATTCCGTGTTCTGAACATGTTACATGCATCAAGGATTCGACAATCATGCTTTAATGAGTGTGAGCATGTGGATTATCAAATTTTCATCCACCTTACAAGACATGTTTTCACCTAGAAACATTTACTCACATTTCGCAGAATTTTCCTAACGTCAGTTTCGAAAATCAGGCAGTTTTCGCAGAAAAATCCTCTTGTTGCATGTTCCATCCAATAGACATCTCATTTTCATAGATACCATCACCGTAACATTCCGTGTTCCTAAAAAACGGTTCATGCACCAAGGATTCAACAAATATTCACTGCTGAGTTGTTAGCATGTGAATTACCAATCTTTAATAAACCATTGAAGACATATTGTCACCTTAAAGCATTTACTCTGATTTCACAGCGTTTTCATAACACCAGTTTCGAAACTGAGGCAGATTTTTCAGTAAAACTCTCCTGGAGAGGGTTCTAACCAATAGATATGTAATTTGCATAGCTTCCCTCACCGAGAAAGACCGTGTTCCGAACAGGCTACATACATCAAGGATTTGAGAAACATTTTTAATGAGTTATGTACATGTGTATTACAGATCTTTCATCCACCATACAAGGCATATTGACACATAGAAACATTAACTCTGAGTTCGCAGCTTTTTCCTAATAGCAGTTTCGAAAATCAGGCAGTTTTCAAAGGAAAAAACTGTTGGAGCGTGTTCTACCCAATAGGTACGTAAATTACATAGATTCCCCCACTGTGAAATTACATGTTTCGAACACATTACATGCAGAAAAGATTCGACAAAAATAAACTATAGAGTTGTTTGCATGAGGATGACAGGACTTTCATCACAATACAAGGCATATTGATGCTTAGAAGCATTTTCTCTGATTTCACAGAGCTTTCCAAACGCCAGTTTTGAAAATGAGGCAGATTTCATGGGAAAAACCTCTTGGAGCAGGTTCTAACCTATAGACATGTAATTAACATGGATTCGCTCTCCGTGAAATTCCGTGTTCTGAACACGATACATGCATCTCGGACTCGACAAATATTCACTACATTGTGGTTAGCATGTGGATTACAGCACTTTCATCCACCATACAAAGCTTACTGACACTTTGAAGAATTTTCTCAGATTTCACAGGTTAGTTTTAATGCCAGATAAGAAAATGAGGCAGATTTGGCAAAAAAATGCTCTTGGAGCGAGTTATACACAAAAGATATGTAATTTACCTAGTTTTACTCACCGTGACATTCCGTGTTCTGAACACGTTACATGCATCACGGATTCGACAAACATTCACTACAGAGTTGGTAGCATAAGGATTACCGAACATTCACCCACCATAAATGCCATATTGACATTTTGAAGCACTTTCCCATATTTCAAAATGTTTTCCTAATGCCAGGTTTGAAAATGAGGCAGATTAACAAAAAATTCTCTTGGAGCAAGTACTTCCCATAGAAATGTAATTTACATAGCTTCCCTCACAGTGACATTCCAATTTCCGAACACTCTACATACTTCACGGATTTGACAAACATTTTTAATGAGTTATGTACATGTGTATTACAGAACTTTCATCCACCATACAAGGCATATTTAAACCTAGAAACATTAACTCTGAATTTGCAGCCTTTTCCTAATGCCAGTTTCGAAAATCAGGCCGTTTTCTCCAGAAAAAATTTTTGGAGCGATTTCTTCCCAATAGACATGAAATTTACATAGATTCCATCTCCGGAAATTTCCATCATGCGATCACGCTACATGCATAGGTTTTCTACAATTATTCACATCAGGTTTGTTTGCATGTGGCTTTATGAACTTCCATCACAATACAATGCATATTGACACTTTGAAGCATTTTCTCTGATTTTGAAGGAATTTCCAAATGCCAGTTTCGAAAATGAGGCAGAGTTCGCAGAAAAAACTCTTGGAGTGAGTTCTACCCAAGAGACATGTATTTTACCGACATACGCTAACCGTGATATCCTATGTTCTGAACACTCACCATGTATCTCGGATTCGACAAATATTCTCTACAGAGTTGTTAGTATGCAGATTGCCGAACTTTCATCCACCATACAAGGCATATTTACACCTACAATTGATTAATGAGAGTTCGCAGCTTATTCCTAACGCCAGTTTCAAAAATCAGGCTGTTATCTCAGGAAAAAACTCTTGGAGCGATTTCTAACCTAGGGAAATGTAATTTACATAAATTTCCTCGCCGTGACATTCCGTGTTCCAAACGTTCTACATGCATAACGGATTCGAAAAATATTCACTACAGATATGTTAGCATGTGGATTACCGAACTTTCATCACAAAACATTGAATATTGATACTTAGAAGTATTTTCTCAGATTTTGCAGCGTTTTCCAAGCGCCAGTTTCAAAAATGAAGCAGTTATTACAGAAAAATTCTATTGAAGTGAGTTCTACAAAATAGACAAATAGTTACATTTTTTCAATAACCGTGAAATTGCACGTTCCAAACATGGTACATGCATCACGGATTAGGAAAAAGATTCTTTAATATGTTGTGAAAAAGTGGATTACCAAACTTTCTTCCTACATAAAGGCATCTTTATACCTACAAATATTTTCTCACATTTTGCAGCTTTATCCAAATATCACATTTGAGTATCAAGCAATTTTCGCCGAAATATTCTATTCTAGCTAGTTCTACCCAATAGAATTCTAATTTACATAGATTCTTTACCGTGAATTTCTGTCTTCCGAACGCGCTACAAGAATCAAAGTTTGAAAAATATTACTACACACTTGTTAACATATGGATTACCGGACTTTCATCCACCAATCAAGTCATATTGGCACTTAGAAGCATTTTCTCATATTTCGAGTATTTTTCCTAACACCAGATTTCAAAATGAGGCAGATTTTGCAGAAAAATTCTCTTGGAGCGAGTTCTACCCAATAGACATTTAATTTACATTGATGTGCTCATCATGACATTTTGTGATCTGAACACATTTCATGTATCTCGGTTTCGACAAATATTCACTACAGAGATGTTAGCATTTGGATTACCAATCTTAGATCCACCATACAAGGCATATTTACACCTACAAGTATTTACTCTCATTTCAAATTTTTGTCCAAACGTCAAATTCGAAAATCATGCAATTTGTTCAGAAAAATTCTAATCAAGCTAGTTCTACCCAATAGAATTTTAATTTATGTAGTTTCATTACCGTAAATTTCCATGTTCCAAACACGCTAAATAAGTCACGGATTCGAAAAGTATTCCCTTCATAGTTGGTTACGTGGATTACCAGACTTAAATTCCCCGTTCAAGGCATATTCACACTTAGAAGCATTTTCTCAGATTTCTCAGGTTTTTCCTAAAGCCAGTTTGGAAAATGAGGCTGATTTCACAGAAAATGTCCTTGGAGCCAGTTCTACCCAAAAGATATGTAATTTAACTAGTTCACTCACCGTGACATTCCGTGTTCTGAACATGTTACATGCATCAAGGATTCGACAATCATGCTTTAATGAGTGTGAGCATGTGGATTATCAAATTTTCATCCACCTTACAAGACATGTTTTCACCTAGAAACATTTACTCACATTTCGCAGAATTTTCCTAACGTCAGTTTCGAAAATCAGGCAGTTTTCGCAGAAAAATCCTCTTGTTGCATGTTCCATCCAATAGACATCTCATTTTCATAGATACCATCACCGTAACATTCCGTGTTCCTAAAAAACGGTTCATGCACCAAGGATTCAACAAATATTCACTGCTGAGTTGTTAGCATGTGAATTACCAATCTTTAATAAACCATTGAAGACATATTGTCACCTTAAAGCATTTACTCTGATTTCACAGCGTTTTCATAACACCAGTTTCGAAACTGAGGCAGATTTTTCAGTAAAACTCTCCTGGAGAGGGTTCTAACCAATAGATATGTAATTTGCATAGCTTCCCTCACCGAGAAAGACCGTGTTCCGAACAGGCTACATACATCAAGGATTTGAGAAACATTTTTAATGAGTTATGTACATGTGTATTACAGATCTTTCATCCACCATACAAGGCATATTGACACATAGAAACATTAACTCTGAGTTCGCAGCTTTTTCCTAATAGCAGTTTCGAAAATCAGGCAGTTTTCAAAGGAAAAAACTGTTGGAGCGTGTTCTACCCAATAGGTACGTAAATTACATAGATTCCCCCACTGTGAAATTACATGTTTCGAACACATTACATGCAGAAAAGATTCGACAAAAATAAACTATAGAGTTGTTTGCATGAGGATGACAGGACTTTCATCACAATACAAGGCATATTGATGCTTAGAAGCATTTTCTCTGATTTCACAGAGCTTTCCAAACGCCAGTTTCGAAAATGAGGCAGATTTCACGGGAAAAACCTCTTGGAGCAGGTTCTAACCTATAGACATGTAATTAACATGGATTCGCTCTCCGTGAAATTCCGTGTTCTGAACACGATACATGCATCTCGGACTCGACAAATATTCACTACATTGTGGTTAGCATGTGGATTACAGCACTTTCATCCACCATACAAAGCTTACTGACACTTTGAAGAATTTTCTCAGATTTCACAGGTTAGTTTTAATGCCAGATAAGAAAATGAGGCAGATTTGGCAAAAAAATGCTCTTGGAGCGAGTTATACACAAAAGATATGTAATTTACCTAGTTTTACTCACCGTGACATTCCGTGTTCTGAACACGTTACATGCATCACGGATTCGACAAACATTCACTACAGAGTTGGTAGCATAAGGATTACCGAACATTCACCCACCATAAATGCCATATTGACATTTTGAAGCACTTTCCCATATTTCAAAATGTTTTCCTAATGCCAGGTTTGAAAATGAGGCAGATTAACAAAAAATTCTCTTGGAGCAAGTACTTCCCATAGAAATGTAATTTACATAGCTTCCCTCACAGTGACATTCCAATTTCCGAACACTCTACATACTTCACGGATTTGACAAACATTTTTAATGAGTTATGTACATGTGTATTACAGAACTTTCATCCACCATACAAGGCATATTTAAACCTAGAAACATTAACTCTGAATTTGCAGCCTTTTCCTAATGCCAGTTTCGAAAATCAGGCCGTTTTCTCCAGAAAAAATTTTTGGAGCGATTTCTTCCCAATAGACATGAAATTTACATAGATTCCATCTCCGGAAATTTCCATCATGCGATCACGCTACATGCATAGGTTTTCTACAATTATTCACATCAGGTTTGTTTGCATGTGGCTTTATGAACTTCCATCACAATACAATGCATATTGACACTTTGAAGCATTTTCTCTGATTTTGAAGGAATTTCCAAATGCCAGTTTCGAAAATGAGGCAGAGTTCGCAGAAAAAACTCTTGGAGTGAGTTCTACCCAAGAGACATGTATTTTACCGACATACGCTAACCGTGATATCCTATGTTCTGAACACTCACCATGTATCTCGGATTCGACAAATATTCTCTACAGAGTTGTTAGTATGCAGATTGCCGAACTTTCATCCACCATACAAGGCATATTTACACCTACAATTGATTAATGAGAGTTCGCAGCTTATTCCTAACGCCAGTTTCAAAAATCAGGCTGTTATCTCAGGAAAAAACTCTTGGAGCGATTTCTAACCTAGGGAAATGTAATTTACATAAATTTCCTCGCCGTGACATTCCGTGTTCCAAACGTTCTACATGCATAACGGATTCGAAAAATATTCACTACAGATATGTTAGCATGTGGATTACCGAACTTTCATCACAAAACATTGAATATTGATACTTAGAAGTATTTTCTCAGATTTTGCAGCGTTTTCCAAGCGCCAGTTTCAAAAATGAAGCAGTTATTACAGAAAAATTCTATTGAAGTGAGTTCTACAAAATAGACAAATAGTTACATTTTTTCAATAACCGTGAAATTGCACGTTCCAAACATGGTACATGCATCACGGATTAGGAAAAAGATTCTTTAATATGTTGTGAAAAAGTGGATTACCAAACTTTCTTCCTACATAAAGGCATCTTTATACCTACAAATATTTTCTCACATTTTGCAGCTTTATCCAAATATCACATTTGAGTATCAAGCAATTTTCGCCGAAATATTCTATTCTAGCTAGTTCTACCCAATAGAATTCTAATTTACATAGATTCTTTACCGTGAATTTCTGTCTTCCGAACGCGCTACAAGAATCACAGTTTGAAAAATATTACTACACACTTGTTAACATATGGATTACCGGACTTTCATCCACCAATCAAGTCATATTGGCACTTAGAAGCATTTTCTCATATTTCGAGTATTTTTCCTAACACCAGATTTCAAAATGAGGCAGATTTTGCAGAAAAATTCTCTTGGAGCGAGTTCTACCCAATAGACATTTAATTTACATTGATGTGCTCATCATGACATTTTGTGATCTGAACACATTTCATGTATCTCGGTTTCGACAAATATTCACTACAGAGATGTTAGCATTTGGATTACCAATCTTACATCCACCATACAAGGCATATTTACACCTACAAGTATTTACTCTCATTTCAAATTTTTGTCCAAACGTCAAATTCGAAAATCATGCAATTTGTTCAGAAAAATTCTATTCAAGCTAGTTCTACCCAATAGAATTTTAATTTATGTAGTTTCATTACCGTAAATTTCCATGTTCCAAACACGCTAAATAAGTCACGGATTCGAAAAGTATTCCCTTCATAGTTGGTTACGTGGATTACCAGACTTAAATTCCCCGTTCAAGGCATATTCACACTTAGAAGCATTTTCTCAGATTTCTCAGGTTTTTCCTAAAGCCAGTTTGGAAAATGAGGCTGATTTCACAGAAAATGTTCTTGGAGCCAGTTCTACCCAAAAGATATGTAATTTAACTAGTTCACTCACCGTGACATTCCGTGTTCTGAACATGTTACATGCATCAAGGATTCGACAATCATCCTTTAATGAGTGTGAGCATGTGGATTATCAAATTTTCATCCACCTTACAAGACATGTTTTCACCTAGAAACATTTACTCACATTTCGCAGAATTTTCCTAACGTCAGTTTCGAAAATCAGGCAGTTTTCGCAGAAAAATCCTCTTGTTGCATGTTCCATCCAATAGACATCTCATTTTCATAGATACCATCACCGTAACATTCCGTGTTCCTAAAAAACGGTTCATGCACCAAGGATTCAACAAATATTCACTGCTGAGTTGTTAGCATGTGAATTACCAATCTTTAATAAACCATTGAAGACATATTGTCACCTTAAAGCATTTACTCTGATTTCACAGCGTTTTCATAACACCAGTTTCGAAACTGAGGCAGATTTTTCAGTAAAACTCTCCTGGAGAGGGTTCTAACCAATAGATATGTAATTTGCATAGCTTCCCTCACCGAGAAAGACCGTGTTCCGAACAGGCTACATACATCAAGGATTTGAGAAACATTTTTAATGAGTTATGTACATGTGTATTACAGATCTTTCATCCACCATACAAGGCATATTGACACATAGAAACATTAACTCTGAGTTCGCAGCTTTTTCCTAATAGCAGTTTCGAAAATCAGGCAGTTTTCAAAGGAAAAAACTGTTGGAGCGTGTTCTACCCAATAGGTACGTAAATTACATAGATTCCCCCACTGTGAAATTACATGTTTCGAACACATTACATGCAGAAAAGATTCGACAAAAATAAACTATAGAGTTGTTTGCATGAGGATGACAGGACTTTCATCACAATACAAGGCATATTGATGCTTAGAAGCATTTTCTCTGATTTCACAGAGCTTTCCAAACGCCAGTTTCGAAAATGAGGCAGATTTCACGGCAAAAACCTCTTGGAGCAGGTTCTAACCTATAGACATGTAATTAACATGGATTCGCTCTCCGTGAAATTCCGTGTTCTGAACACGATACATGTATCTCGGACTCGACAAATATTCACTACATTGTGGTTAGCATGTGGATTACAACACTTTCATCCACCATACAAAGCTTACTGACACTTTGAAGGATTTTCTCAGATTTCACAGGTTAGTTTTAATGCCAGATAAGAAAATGAGGCAGATTTGGCAAAAAAATGCTCTTGGAGCGAGTTATACACAAAAGATATGTAATTTACCTAGTTTTACTCACCGTGACATTCCGTGATCTGAACACGTTACATGCATCACGGATTCGACAAACATTCACTACAGAGTTGGTAGCATAAGGATTACCGAACATTCATCCACCATAAATGCTATATTGACATTTTGAAGCACTTTCCCGTATTTCAAAATGTTTTCCTAATGCCAGGTTTGAAAATGAGGCAGATTAACAAAAAATTCCCTTGGAGCAAGTACTTCCCATAGAAATGTAATTTACATAGCTTCCCTCACAGTGACATTCCAATTTCCGAACACTCTACATACTTCACGGATTTGACAAACATTTTTAATGAGTTATGTACATGCGTATTACAGAACTTTCATCCACCATACAAGGCATATTTAAACCTAGAAACGTTAACTCTGAATTTGCAGCCTTTTCCTAATGCCAGTTTCGAAAATCAGGCCGTTTTCTCCAGAAAAAATTTTTGGAGCGATTCCTTCCCAATAGACATGAAATTTACATAGATTCCATCTCCGGAAATTTCCGTCATACGATCACGCTACATGCATAGGCTTTCTACAATTATTCACATCAGGTTTGTTTGCATGTGGCTTTATGAACTTCCATCACAATACAATGCATATTGACACTTTGAAGCATTTTCTCTGATTTTGAAGGAATTTCCAAATGCCAGTTTCGAAAATGAGGCAGGTTTCGCAGAAAAAACTCTTGGAGTGAGTTCAACCCAAGAGACATGTATTTTACCGACATACGCTCACCGTGATATTCTATGTTCTGAACACTCTCCATGTATCTCGGATTCGACTAATATTCTCTACAGAGTTGTTATTATGCGGATTGCCGAACTTTCATCAACCATACAAGGCATATTTACACCTACAATTGATTAATCTGAGTTCGCAGCTTATTCCTAACGCCAGTTTCAAAAATCAGGCTGTTATCTCAGGAAAAAACTCTTGGAGCGATTTCTAACCTAGGGAAATGTAATTTACATAAATTTCCTCGCCGTGACATTCCGTGTTCCAAACGTTCTACATGCATAATGGATTCGAAAAATATTCACTACAGATTTGTTAGCATGTGGATTACCGAACTTTCATCACAAAACATTGAATATTGATACTTAGAAGTATTTTCTCATTTTTTGCAGCGTTTTCCAAGCGCCAGTTTCAAAAATGAAGCAGTTTTCACAGAAAAATCCTATTGAAGTGAGTTCTACCAAATAGACAATTAGTTTACATTGTTTCAATCACTGTGAAATTGCACGTTCCGAACATGGTACATGCATCATGGATTAGAAAAAAAGATTCTTTAATATGTTGTGAAAAAGTGGATTACCAAACTTTCTTCCTACATAAAGGCATCTTTACACCTACAAATATTTTCTCACATTTTGCAGCTTTATCCAAATATCACATTTGAGTATCAAGCAATTTTCGCCGAAAAATTCTATTCTAGCTTGTAACCCAATAGAATTCTAATTTACATGGTTTCTTTTCCGTGAAATTCTGACTTCCGAACGCGCTACAAGAATCACAGTTTGAAAAATATTACTACACACTTGTTAACATATGGATTACTGGACTTTCATCCACCAATCAAGTCACATTGGCACTTAGAAGCATTTTATCATATTTCAAAGATTTTTCCTAACACCAGATTTGAAAATTAGGCAGATTTCGCAGAAAAATTCTCTTGGAGCGAGTTCTACCCAATAGATATTTAATTTACATAGATGTGCTCATCATGACATTTTGTGATCTGAACACATTTCATGTATCTCGGTTTCGACAAATATTCACTACAGAGATGTTAGAATTTGGATTACCAACCTTACAACCACCATTCAAGGCATATTTACACCTACAAGTATTTACTCTCATTTCAAAGTTTTGTCCATACTTCAAATTCGATAATCATGCAATTTGTTCAGAAAAATTCTATTCAAGCTAGTTCTACCCAATAGAATTTTAATTTATGTTGTTCCATTACCATAAATTTCCATGTTCCAAACACGTTAAATAAGTCACGGATTCGAAAAGTATTCCCTTCATAGTTGGTTACGTGGATTACCAGACTTAAATTCCCCATTCAAGGCATATTTACACTTAGAAGCATTTTCTCAGATTTCTCAGGTTTTCCTAAAGCCAGTTTGGAAAATGAGGCTGATTTCACAGAAAATGTTCTTGGAGCCAGTTCTACCCAAAAGATATGTAATTTAACTAGTTCACTCACTGTAAATTTCCGTGTTCTGAACATGTTACATGCATCAAGGATTCGACAATCATCCTTTAATGAGTGTGAGCATGTGGATTATCAAATTTTCATCCACCTTACAAGACATGTTTTCACCTAGAAATATTTACTCACATTTCGCAGAATTTTCCTACCGTCAGTTTCGAAAATCAGGCAGTTTTCGCAGAAAAATCCTCTTGTTGCATGTTCCATCCAATAGACATCTCATTTTCATAGATACCATCACCGTAACATTCTGTGTTCCTAAAAAACGGTTCATGCACCAAGGATTCAACAAATATTCACTGCTGAGTTGTTAGCATGTGAATTACCAATCTTTAATAAACCATTGAAGACATATTGTCACCTTAAAGCATTTACTCTGATTTCACAGCGTTTTCATAACACCAGTTTCGAAACTGAGGCAGATTTTTCAGTAAAACTCTCCTGGAGAGGGTTCTAACCAATAGATATGTAATTTGCATAGCTTCCCTCACCGAGAAATACCGTGTTCCGAACACGCTACATACATCAAGGATTTGAGAAACATTTTTAATGAGTTATGTACATGTGTATTACAGATCTTTCATCCACCATACAAGGCATGTTGACACATAGAAACATTAACTCTGAGTTCGCAGCTTTTTCCTAATAGCAGTTTCGAAAATCAGGCAGTTTTCAAAGGAAAAAACTGTTGGAGCGTGTTCTACCCAATAGGTACGTAAATTACATAGATTCCCCCACTGTGAAATTACATGTTTCGAACACATTACATGCAGAAAAGATTCGACAAAAATAAACTATAGAGTTGTTTGCATGAGGATGACAGGACTTTCATCACAATACAAGGCATATTGATGCTTAGAAGCATTTTCTCTGATTTCACAGAGCTTTCCAAACGCCAGTTTCGAAAATGAGGCAGATTTCACGGCAAAAACCTCTTGGAGCAGGTTCTAACCTATAGACATGTAATTAACATGGATTCGCTCTCCGTGAAATTCCGTGTTCTGAACACGATACATGTATCTCGGACTCGACAAATATTCACTACATTGTGGTTAGCATGTGGATTACAACACTTTCATCCACCATACAAAGCTTACTGACACTTTGAAGGATTTTCTCAGATTTCACAGGTTAGTTTTAATGCCAGATAAGAAAATGAGGCAGATTTGGCAAAAAAATGCTCTTGGAGCGAGTTATACACAAAAGATATGTAATTTACCTAGTTTTACTCACCGTGACATTCCGTGATCTGAACACGTTACATGCATCACGGATTCGACAAACATTCACTACAGAGTTGGTAGCATAAGGATTACCGAACATTCATCCACCATAAATGCTATATTGACATTTTGAAGCACTTTCCCGTATTTCAAAATGTTTTCCTAATGCCAGGTTTGAAAATGAGGCAGATTAACAAAAAATTCCCTTGGAGCAAGTACTTCCCATAGAAATGTAATTTACATAGCTTCCCTCACAGTGACATTCCAATTTCCGAACACTCTACATACTTCACGGATTTGACAAACATTTTTAATGAGTTATGTACATGCGTATTACAGAACTTTCATCCACCATACAAGGCATATTTAAACCTAGAAACGTTAACTCTGAATTTGCAGCCTTTTCCTAATGCCAGTTTCGAAAATCAGGCCGTTTTCTCCAGAAAAAATTTTTGGAGCGATTCCTTCCCAATAGACATGAAATTTACATAGATTCCATCTCCGGAAATTTCCGTCATACGATCACGCTACATGCATAGGCTTTCTACAATTATTCACATCAGGTTTGTTTGCATGTGGCTTTATGAACTTCCATCACAATACAATGCATATTGACACTTTGAAGCATTTTCTCTGATTTTGAAGGAATTTCCAAATGCCAGTTTCGAAAATGAGGCAGGTTTCGCAGAAAAAACTCTTGGAGTGAGTTCAACCCAAGAGACATGTATTTTACCGACATACGCTCACCGTGATATTCTATGTTCTGAACACTCTCCATGTATCTCGGATTCGACTAATATTCTCTACAGAGTTGTTATTATGCGGATTGCCGAACTTTCATCAACCATACAAGGCATATTTACACCTACAATTGATTAATCTGAGTTCGCAGCTTATTCCTAACGCCAGTTTCAAAAATCAGGCTGTTATCTCAGGAAAAAACTCTTGGAGCGATTTCTAACCTAGGGAAATGTAATTTACATAAATTTCCTCGCCGTGACATTCCGTGTTCCAAACGTTCTACATGCATAATGGATTCGAAAAATATTCACTACAGATTTGTTAGCATGTGGATTACCGAACTTTCATCACAAAACATTGAATATTGATACTTAGAAGTATTTTCTCATTTTTTGCAGCGTTTTCCAAGCGCCAGTTTCAAAAATGAAGCAGTTTTCACAGAAAAATTCTATTGAAGTGAGTTCTACCAAATAGACAATTAGTTTACATTGTTTCAATCACTGTGAAATTGCACGTTCCGAACATGGTACATGCATCATGGATTAGAAAAAAAGATTCTTTAATATGTTGTGAAAAAGTGGATTACCAAACTTTCTTCCTACATAAAGGCATCTTTACACCTACAAATATTTTCTCACATTTTGCAGCTTTATCCAAATATCACATTTGAGTATCAAGCAATTTTCGCCGAAAAATTCTATTCTAGCTTGTAACCCAATAGAATTCTAATTTACATGGTTTCTTTTCCGTGAAATTCTGACTTCCGAACGCGCTACAAGAATCACAGTTTGAAAAATATTACTACACACTTGTTAACATATGGATTACTGGACTTTCATCCACCAATCAAGTCACATTGGCACTTAGAAGCATTTTATCATATTTCAAAGATTTTTCCTAACACCAGATTTGAAAATTAGGCAGATTTCGCAGAAAAATTCTCTTGGAGCGAGTTCTACCCAATAGATATTTAATTTACATAGATGTGCTCATCATGACATTTTGTGATCTGAACACATTTCATGTATCTCGGTTTCGACAAATATTCACTACAGAGATGTTAGAATTTGGATTACCAACCTTACAACCACCATTCAAGGCATATTTACACCTACAAGTATTTACTCTCATTTCAAAGTTTTGTCCATACTTCAAATTCGATAATCATGCAATTTGTTCAGAAAAATTCTATTCAAGCTAGTTCTACCCAATAGAATTTTAATTTATGTTGTTCCATTACCATAAATTTCCATGTTCCAAACACGTTAAATAAGTCACGGATTCGAAAAGTATTCCCTTCATAGTTGGTTACGTGGATTACCAGACTTAAATTCCCCATTCAAGGCATATTTACACTTAGAAGCATTTTCTCAGATTTCTCAGGTTTTCCTAAAGCCAGTTTGGAAAATGAGGCTGATTTCACAGAAAATGTTCTTGGAGCCAGTTCTACCCAAAAGATATGTAATTTAACTAGTTCACTCACTGTAAATTTCCGTGTTCTGAACATGTTACATGCATCAAGGATTCGACAATCATCCTTTAATGAGTGTGAGCATGTGGATTATCAAATTTTCATCCACCTTACAAGACATGTTTTCACCTAGAAATATTTACTCACATTTCGCAGAATTTTCCTACCGTCAGTTTCGAAAATCAGGCAGTTTTCGCAGAAAAATCCTCTTGTTGCATGTTCCATCCAATAGACATCTCATTTTCATAGATACCATCACCGTAACATTCTGTGTTCCTAAAAAACGGTTCATGCACCAAGGATTCAACAAATATTCACTGCTGAGTTGTTAGCATGTGAATTACCAATCTTTAATAAACCATTGAAGACATATTGTCACCTTAAAGCATTTACTCTGATTTCACAGCGTTTTCATAACACCAGTTTCGAAACTGAGGCAGATTTTTCAGTAAAACTCTCCTGGAGAGGGTTCTAACCAATAGATATGTAATTTGCATAGCTTCCCTCACCGAGAAATACCGTGTTCCGAACACGCTACATACATCAAGGATTTGAGAAACATTTTTAATGAGTTATGTACATGTGTATTACAGATCTTTCATCCACCATACAAGGCATGTTGACACATAGAAACATTAACTCAGAGTTCGTAGCTTTTTCCTAATAGCAGTTTCGAAAATCAGGCAGTTTTCAAAGGAAAAAACTGTTGGAGCGTGTTCTACCCAATAGGTACGTAAATTACATAGATTCCCCCACTGTGAAATTATATGTTTCGAAAACATTACATGCAGAAATTATTCGACAAAAATAAACTATAGAGTTGTTTGCATGAGGATGACAGCACTTTCATCACAATACAAGGCATATTGATGCTTAGAAGCATTTTCTCTGATTTCACAGAGCTTTCCAAACGCCAGTTTCGAAAATGAGGCAGATTTCACGGCAAAAACCTCTTGGAGCAGGTTCTAACCTATAGACATGTAATTAACGTGGATTCGCTCTCCGTGAAATTCCGTGTTCTGAACACGATACATGCACCTCGGACTCGACAAATATTCACTACATTGTGGTTAGCATGTGGATTACAGCACTTTCATCCACCATACAAAGCTTACTGACACTTTGAAGAATTTTCTCAGATTTCACAGGTTAGTTTTAAAGCCAGATAAGAAAATGAGGCAGATTTGGCAAAAAAAATGCTCTTGGAGCGAGTTATACACAAAAGATATGTAATTTACCTAGTTTTACTCACCGTGATATTCCGTGATCTGAACACGTTACAAGCATCACGGATTCGACAAACATTCACTACAGAGTTGGTAGCATAAGGATTACCGAACATTCACCCACCATAAATGCTATATTGACATTTTGAAGCACTTTCCCGTATTTCAAAATGTTTTCCTAATGCCAGGTTTGAAAATGAGGCAGATTAACAAAAAATTCTCTTGGAGCAAGTACTTCCCATAGAAATGTAATTTACATAGCTTTCCTCACAGTGACATTCCAATTTCCGAACACACTACATACTTCACGGATTTGACAAACATTTTTAATGAGTTATGTACATGTGTATTACAGAACTTTCATCCACCATACAAGGCATATTTAAACCTAGAAACGTTAACTCTGAATTTGCAGCCTTTTCCTAATGCCAGTTTTGAAAATCAGGCCGTTTTCTCCAGAAAAAATTTTTGGAGCGATTTTTTCCCAATAGACGTGAAATTTACATAGATTCCATCTCCGGAAACTTCCGTCATACGATCAAGCTACATGCATAGGCTTTCTACAATTATTCACATCAAGTTTGTTTGCATGTGGCTTTATGAACTTCCATCACAATACAATGCATATTGACACTTTGAAGCATTTTCTCTGATTTTGAAGGAATTTCCAAATGCCAGTTTCGAAAATGAGGCAGGTTTCGCAGAAAAATCTCTTGGAGTGAGTTCAACCCAAGAGACATGTATTTTACCGACATACGCTCACCGTGATATTCTATGTTCTGAACACTCTCCATGTATCTCGGATTCGACTAATATTCTCTACAGAGTTGTTAGTATGCGGATTGCCGAACTTTCATCCACTATACAAGGCATAATTACACCTACAATTGATTAATCTGAGTTCGCAGCTTATTCCTAACGCCAGTTTCAAAAATCAGGCTGTTATCTCAGGAAAAAACTCTTGGAGCGATTTCTAACCTAGGAAAATGTAATTTACATAAATTTCCTCGCCGTGACATTCCGTGTTCCAAACGTTCTACATGCATAACGGATTCGAAAAATATTCACTAAAGATTTGTTAGCATGTGGATTACCGAACTTTCATCACAAAACTTTGAATATTGATACTTAGAAGTATTTTCTCAGATTTTGCAGCGTTTTCCAAGCGCCAGTTTCAAAAATGAAGCAGTTTTCACAGAAAAATTCTATTGAAGTGAGTTCTACCAAATAGACTAGTAGTTTACATTGTTTCAATCACCGTGAAATTGCACGTTCCGAACATGGTACATGCATCACGGATTAGAAAAAAAGATTCTTTAATATGTTGTGAAAAAGTGGATTACCAAACTTTCTTCCTACATAAAGGCATCTTTACACCTACAAATATTTTCTCACATTTTGCAGCTTTATCCAAATATCACATTTGAGTATCAATCAATTTTCGCCAAAAAATTCTATTCTAGCTAGTTCTACCCAATAGAATTCTAATTTACATGGTTCCTTTACCGTGAAATTCTGACTTCCGAACGCGCTACAAGAATCACAGTTTGAAAAATATTACTACACACTTGTTAACATATGGATTACTGGACTTTCATCCACCAATCAAGTCACATTGGCACTTAGAAGCATTTTCTCATATTTCAAAGATTTTTCCTAACACCAGATTTGAAAATTAGGCAGATTTTGCAGAAAAATTCTCTTGGAGCGAGTTCTACCCAATAGACATTTAATTTACATAGATGTGCTCATCATGACATTTTGTGATCTGAACACATTTCATGTATCTCGGTTTCGACAAATATTCACTACAGAGATGTTAGCATTTGGATTACCAATCTTACATCCACCATAAAAGGCATATTTACACCTACAAGTATTTACTCTCAATTCAAAGTTTTGTCCAAACGTCAAATTCGAAAATCATGCAATTTGTTCAGAAAAATTCTATTCAAGCTAGTTCTACCCAATAGAATTTTAATTTACGTAGTTTCATTACCATAAATTTCCATGTTCCAAACACGCTAAATAAGTCACGGATTCGAAAAGTATTCCCTTCATAGTTGGTTACGTGGATTACCAGACTTAAATTCCCCATTCAAGGCATATTTACACTTAGAAGCATTTTCTCAGATTTCTCAGGTTTTTCCTAAAGCCAGTTTGGAAAATGAGGCTGATTTCACAGAAAATGTTCTTGGAGCCAGTTCTACCCAAAAGATATGTAATTTAGCTAGTTCACTCACCGTAACATTCCGTGTTCTGAACATGTTACATGCATCAAGGCTTCGACAATCATCCTTCAATGAGTGTGAGCATGTGGATTATCAAATTTTCATCCACCTTACAAGACATGTTTTCACCTAGAAACATTTACTCACATTTCGCAGAATTTTCCTAACGTCAGTTTCGAAAATCAGGCAGTTTTCGCAGAAAAATCCTCTTGTTGCATGTTCCATCCAATAGACATCTCATTTTCATAGATACCATCACCGTAACATTCCGTGTTCCTAAAAAACAGTTCATGCACCAAGGATTCAACAAATATTCACTGCTGAGTTGTTAGCATGTGAATTACCAATCTTTAATAAACCATTGAAGACATATTGTCACCTTAAAGCATTTACTCTGATTTCACAGCGTTTTCATAACACCAGTTTCAAAACTGAGGCAGATTTTTCAGTAAAACTCTCCTGGAGAGGGTTCTAACCAATAGATATGTAATTTGCATAGCTTCCCTCACCGAGAAAGACCGTGTTCCGAACAGGCTACATACATCAAGGATTTGAGAAACATTTTTAATGAGTTATGTACATGTGTATTACAGATCTTTCATCCACCATACAAGGCATATTGACACATAGAAACATTAACTCTGAGTTCGTAGCTTTTTCCTAATAGCAGTTTCGAAAATCAGGCAGTTTTCAAAGGAAAAAACTGTTGGAGCGTGTTCTACCCAATAGGTACGTAAATTACATAGATTCCCCCACTGTGAAATTACATGTTTCGAACACATTACATGCAGAAAAGATTCGACAAAAATAAACTATAGAGTTGTTTGCATGAGGATGACAGGACTTTCATCACAATACAAGGCATATTGATGCTTAGAAGCATTTTCTCTGATTTCACAGAGCTTTCCAAACGCCAGTTTCGAAAATGAGGCAGATTTCACGGCAAAAACCTCTTGGAGCAGGTTCTAACCTATAGAAATGTAATTAACATGGATTCGCTCTCCGTGAAATTCCGTGTTCTGAACACGATACATGCATCTTGGACTCGACAAATATTCACTACACTGTGGTTAGCATGTGGATTACAGCACTTTCAACCACCATACAAAGCTTACTGACACTTTGAAGGATTTTCTCAGATTTCACAGGTTAGTTTTAATGCCAGATAAGAAAATGAGGCAGATTTGGCAAAAAAATTCTCTTGGAGCGAGTTATACACAAAAGATATGTAATTTACCTAGTTTTACTCACCGTGACATTCCGTGTTCTGAACACGTTACATGCATCACGGATTCGACAAACATTCACTACAGAGTTGGTAGCATAAGGATTACCGAACATTCACCCACCATAAATGCCATATTGACATTTTGAAGCACTTTCCCATATTTCAAAATGTTTTCCTAATGCCAGGTTTGAAAATGAGGCAGATTAACAAAAAATTCTCTTGGAGCAAGTACTTCCCATAGAAATGTAATTTACATAGCTTCCCTCACAGTGACATTCCAATTTCCGAACACTCTACATACTTCACGGATTTGACATACATTTTTAATGAGTTATGTACATGTGTATTACAGAACTTTCATCCACCATACAAGGCATATTTAAACCTAGAAACATTAACTCTGAATTTGCAGCCTTTTCCTAATGCCAGTTTCGAAAATCAAGCCGTTTTCTCCAGAAAAAGTTTTTGGAGCGATTTCTTCCCAATAGACATGAAATTTACATAGATTCCATCTCCGGAAATTTCCGTCATACGATCACGCTACATGCATAGGATTTCTACACTTATTCACATCAGGTTTGTTTGCATGTGGCTTTATGAACTTCCATCACAATACAATGCATATTGACACTTTGAAGCATTTTCTCTGATTTTGAAGGAATTTCCAAATGCCAGTTTCAAAAATGAGGCAGGTTTCGCAGAAAAAACTCTTGGAGTGAGTTCTTCCCAAGAGACATGTATTTTACCGAGATACACTCACCGTGATATTCTATGTTCTGAACACTCTCCATGTATCTCGGATTCTGCAAATAATCTCTTCAGAGTTGTTAGTATGCGGATTGCCGAACTTTCATCCACTATACAAGGCATATTTACACCTACAATTGATTAATCTGAGTTCGCAGCTTATTCCTAATGCCAGTTTCAAAAATCAGGCTGTTATCTCAGGAAAAAACTCTTGGAGCGATTTCTAACCTAGGGAAATGTAATTTACATAAATTTCCTCGCCGTGACATTCCGTGTTCCAAACGTTCTACATGCATAACGGATTGGAAAAATATTCACTACCGATTTGTTAGCATGTGGATTACCGAACTTTCATCACAAAACATTGAATATTGATACTTAGAAGTATTTTCTCAGATTTTGCAGCGTTTTCCAAGCGCCAGTTTCAAAAATGAAGCAGTTTTCACAGAAAAATTCTATTGAAGTGAGTTCTACCAAATAGACAAGTAGTTTACATTGTTTCAATCACCGTGAAATTGCACGTTCCGAAAATGGTACATGCATCACGGGTTAGGAAAAAGATTCTTTAATATGTTGTGAAAAAGTGGATTACCAAAGTTTCTTCCTACATAAAGGCATCTTTACACCTACAAATATTTTCTCACATTTTGCAGCTTTATCCAAATATCACATTTGAGTATCAAGCAATTTTTGCCGAAAAATTCTATTCTAGCTAGTTCTACCCAATAGAATTCTAATTTACATAGATTCTTTACCGTGAAATTCTGTCTTCCGAACGCGCTACAAGAATCACAGTTTGAAAAATATTACTACACACTTGTTAACATATGGATTACCGGACTTTCATCCACCAATCAAGTCATATTGGCACTTAGAAGCATTTTCTCATATTTCGAAGATTTTTCCTAACACCAGATTTGAAAATGAAGCAGATTTTGCAGAAAAATTCTCCTGGAGCGAGTTCTACCCAATAGACATTTAATTTACATAGATGTGCTCATCATGACATTTTGTGATCTGAACACATTTCATGTAACTCGGTTTCGACAAATATTCACTACAGAGATGTTAGCATTTGGATTACCAATCTTACATTCACCATACAAGGCATATATACACCTACAAGTATTTACTCTCATTTCAAAGTTTTGTCCAAATGTCAAATTCGAAAATCATGCAATTTGTTCAGAAAAATTCTATTCAAGCTATTTCTACCCAATAGAATTTTAATTTATGTAGTTTCATTACCGTAAATTTCCATGTTCCAAACACGTTAAATAAGTCACGGATTCGAAAAGTATTCCCTTCATAGTTGGTTACGTGGATTACCAGACTTAAATTCCCCGTTCAAGGCATATTCACACTTAGAAGCATTTTCTCAGATTTCTCAGGTTTTTCCTAAAGCCAGTTTGGAAAATGAGGCTGATTTCACAGAAAATGTTCTTGGAGCCAGTTCTACCCAAAAGATATGTAGTGTAAGTAGTTCACTCACCGTGACATTCCGTGTTCTGAACATGTTACATGCATCAAGGATTCGACAATCATCCTTTAATGAGTGTGAGCATGTGGATTATCAAATTTTCATCCACCTTACAAGACATGTTTTCACCTAGAAACATTTACTCACATTTCGCAGAATTTTCCTAACGTCAGTTTCGAAAATCAGGCAGTTTTCGCAGAAAAATCCTCTTGTTGCATGTTCCATCCAATAGACATCTCATTTTCATAGATACCATCACCGTAACATTCCGTGTTCCTAAAAAACGGTTCATGCACCAAGGATTCAACAAATATTCACTGCTGAGTTGTTAGCATGTGAATTACCAATCTTTAATAAACCATTGAAGACATATTGTCACCTTAAAGCATTTACTCTGATTTCACAGCGTTTTCATAACACCAGTTCCGAAACTGAGGCAGATTTTTCAGTAAAACTCTCCTGGAGAGGGTTCTAACCAATAGATATGTAATTTGCATAGCTTCCCTCACCGAGAAAGACCGTGTTCCGAACAGGCTACATACATCAAGGATTTGAGAAACATTTTAATGAGTTATGTACATGTGTATTACAGATCTTTCATCCACCATACAAGGCATATTGACACATAGAAACATTAACTCTGAGTTCGTAGCTTTTTCCAAATAGCAGTTTCGAAAATCAGGCAGTTTTCAAAGGAAAAACTGTTGGAGCGTGTTCTACCCAATAGGTACGTAAATTACATAGATTCTCCCACTGTGAAATTACATGTTTCGAACACATTACATGCAGAAAAGATTCGACAAAAATAAACTATAGAGTTGTTTGCATGAGGATGACAGGACTTTCATCACAATACAAGGCATATTGATGCTTAGAAGCATTTTCTCTGATTTCACAGAGCTTTCCAAACGCCAGTTTCGAAAATGAGGCAGATTTCACGGCAAAAACCTCTTGGAGCAGGTTCTAACCTATAGACATGTAATTAACATGGATTCGATCTCCGTGAAATTCCGTGTTCTGAACACGATACATGCATCTCGGACTCGAAAAATATTCACTACACTGTGGTTAGCATGTGGATTACAGCACTTTCATCCACCATACAAAGCTTACTGACACTTTGAAGGATTTTCTCAGATTTCACAGGTTAGTTTTAATGTCAGATAAGAAAATGAGGCAGATTTGGCAAAAAAATGCTCTTGGAGCGAGTTATACACAAAAGATATGTAATTTACCTAGTTTTACTCACCGTGACATTCCGTGTTCTGAACACGTTACATGCATCACGGATTCGACAAACATTCACTACAGAGTTGGTAGCATAAGGATTACCGAACATTCACCCACCATAAATGCCATATTGACATTTTGAAGCACTTTCCCATATTTCAAAATGTTTTCCTAATGCCAGGTTTGAAAATGAGGCAGATTAACAAAAAATTCTCTTGGAGCAAGTACTTCCCATAGAAATGTAATTTACATAGCTTCCCTCACAGTGACATTCCAATTTCCGAACACTCTACATACTTCACGGATTTGACAAACATTTTTAATGAGTTATGTACATGTGTATTACAGAACTTTCATCCACCATACAAGGCATATTTAAACCTAGAAACGTTAACTCTGAATTTGCAGCCTTTTCCTAATGCCAGTTTCGAAAATCAGGCCGTTTTCTCCAGAAAAAATTTTTGGAGCGATTTCTTCCCAATAGACATGAAATTTACATAGATTCCATCTCCAGAAATTTCCATCATACCATCACGCTGCATGCATAGGCTTTCTACAATTATTCACATCAGGTTTGTTTGCATGTGGCTTTATGAACTTCCATCACAATACAATGCATATTGACACTTTGAAGCATTTTCTCTGATTTTGAAGGAATTTCCAAATGCCAGTTTCGAAAATGAGGCAGGTTTCGCAGAAAAAAATTTGGAGTGAGTTCTACCCAAGAGACATGTATTTTACCGAGATACACTCACCGTGATATTCTATGTTCTGAACACTCTCCATGTATCTCGGATTCGACAAATATTCTCTTCAGAGTTGTTAGTATGCGGATTGCCGAACTTTCATCCACCATACAAGGCATATTTACACCTACAATTGATTAATCTGAGTTCGCAGCTTATTCCTAATGCCAGTTTCAAAATTCAGGCGGTTATCTCAGGAAAAAACTCTTGGAGCGATTTCTAACCTAGGGAAATGTAATTTACATAAATTTCCTCGCCGTGACATTCCGTGTTCCAAACGTTCTACATGCATAACGGATTCGAAAAATATTCACTACAGATTTGTTATCATGTGGATTACCGAACTTTCATCACAAAACATTGAATATTGATACTTAGAAGTATTTTCTCAGATTTTGCAGCGTTTTCCAACCGCCAGTTTCAAAAATGAAGCAGTTTTCACAGAAAAATTCTATTGAAGTGAGTTCTACCAAATAGACAAGTAGTTTACATTGTTTCAATCACCGTGAAATTGCACGTTCCGAACATGGTACATGCATCACGGGTTAGAAAAAAGATTCTTTAATATGTTGTGAAAAAGTGGATTACCAAACTTTCTTCCTACATAAAGGCATCTTTACACCTACAAATATTTTCTCACATTTTGCAGCTTTATCCAAATATCACATTTGAGTATCAAGCAATTTTCGCCGAAAAATTCTATTCTAGCTAGTTCTACCCAATAGAATTCTAATTTACATGGTTTCTTTACCGTGAAATTCTGTCTTCTGAATGCGCTACAAGAATCACAGTTTGAAAAATATTACTACACACTTGTTAACATATGGATTACCGGAATTTCATCCACCAATCAACTCATATTGGCACTTAGAAGCATTTTCCCATATTTCGAAGATTTTTCCTAACACCAGATTTGAAAATGAGGCAGATTTTGCAGAAAAATTCTCTTGGAGCGAGTTCTACCCAATAGACATTTAATTTACATAGATGTGCTCATCATGACATTTTGTGATCTGAACACATTTCATGTATCTCGGTTTCGACAAATATTCACTACAGAGATGTTAGCATTTGGATTACCAATCTTACATCCACCATAAAAGGCATATTTACACCTACAAGTATTTACTCTCATTTCAAATTTTGTCCAAACGTCAAATTCGAAAATCATGCAATTTTTTCAAAAAAATTCTATTCAAGCTAGTTCTACCCAATAGAATTTTAATTTACGTAGTTTCATTACCATAAATTTCCATGTTCCAAACACGCTAAATAAGTCACGGATTCGAAAAGTATTCCCTTCATAGTTGGTTACGTGGATTACCAGACTTAAATTCCCCGTTCAAGGCATATTCACACTTAGAAGCATTTTCTCAGATTTCTCAGGTTTTTCCTAAAGCCAGTTTGGAAAATGAGGCTGATTTCACAGAAAATGTTCTTGGAGCCAGTTCTACCCAAAAGATATGTAGTGTAAGTAGTTCACTCACCGTGACATTCCGTGTTCTGAACATGTTACATGCATCAAGGATTCGACAATCATCCTTTAATGAGTGTGAGCATGTGGATTATCAAATTTTCATCCACCTTACAAGACATGTTTTCACCTAGAAACATTTACTCACATTTCGCAGAATTTTCCTAACGTCAGTTTCGAAAATCAGGCAGTTTTCGCAGAAAAATCCTCTTGTTGCATGTTCCATCCAATAGACATCTCATTTTCATAGATACCATCACCGTAACATTCCGTGTTCCTAAAAAACGGTTCATGCACCAAGGATTCAACAAATATTCACTGCTGAGTTGTTAGCATGTGAATTACCAATCTTTAATAAACCATTGAAGACATATTGTCACCTTAAAGCATTTACTCTGATTTCACAGCGTTTTCATAACACCAGTTCCGAAACTGAGGCAGATTTTTCAGTAAAACTCTCCTGGAGAGGGTTCTAACCAATAGATATGTAATTTGCATAGCTTCCCTCACCGAGAAAGACCGTGTTCCGAACAGGCTACATACATCAAGGATTTGAGAAACATTTTAATGAGTTATGTACATGTGTATTACAGATCTTTCATCCACCATACAAGGCATATTGACACATAGAAACATTAACTCTGAGTTCGTAGCTTTTTCCAAATAGCAGTTTCGAAAATCAGGCAGTTTTCAAAGGAAAAACTGTTGGAGCGTGTTCTACCCAATAGGTACGTAAATTACATAGATTCCCCCACTGTGAAATTACATGTTTCGAACACATTACATGCAGAAAAGATTCGACAAAAATAAACTATAGAGTTGTTTGCATGAGGATGACAGGACTTTCATCACAATACAAGGCATATTGATGCTTAGAAGCATTTTCTCTGATTTCACAGAGCTTTCCAAACGCCAGTTTCGAAAATGAGGCAGATTTCACGGCAAAAACCTCTTGGAGCAGGTTCTAACCTATAGACATGTAATTAACATGGATTCGATCTCCGTGAAATTCCGTGTTCTGAACACGATACATGCATCTCGGACTCGACAAATATTCACTACACTGTGGTTAGCATGTGGATTACAGCACTTTCATCCACCATACAAAGCTTACTGACACTTTGAAGAATTTTCTCAGATTTCACAGGTTAGTTTTAATGCCAGATAAGAAAATGAGGCAGATTTGGCAAAAAAATGCTCTTGGAGCGAGTTATACACAAAAGATATGTAATTTACCTAGTTTTACTCACCGTGACATTCCGTGTTCTGAACACGTTACATGCATCACGGATTCGACAAACATTCACTACAGAGTTGGTAGCATAAGGATTACCGAACATTCACCCACCATAAATGCCATATTGACATTTTGAAGCACTTTCCCATATTTCAAAATGTTTTCCTAATGCCAGGTTTGAAAATGAGGCAGATTAACAAAAAATTCTCTTGGAGCAAGTACTTCCCATAGAAATGTAATTTACATAGCTTCCCTCACAGTGACATTCCAATTTCCGAACACTCTACATACTTCACGGATTTGACAAACATTTTTAATGAGTTATGTACATGTGTATTACAGAACTTTCATCCACCATACAAGGCATATTTAAACTTAGAAACATTAACTCTGAATTTGCAGCCTTTTCCTAATGCCAGTTTCGAAAATCAGGCCGTTTTCTCCAGAAAAAATTTTTGGAGCGATTTCTTCCCAATAGACATGAAATTTAGATAGATTCCATCTCCGGAAACTTCCGTCATACGATCAAGCTACATGCATAGGCTTTCTACAATTATTCACATCAGGTTTGTTTGCATGTGGCTTTATGAACTTCCATCACAATACAATGCATATTGACACTTTGAAGCATTTTCTCTGATTTTGAAGGAATTTCCAAATGCCAGTTTCAAAAATGAGGCAGGTTTCGCAGAAAAACCTCGGAGTGAGTTCTACCCAAGAGACATGTATTTTACCGAGATACACTCACCGTGATATTCTATGATCTGAACACTTTCCATGTATCTCGGTTTCGGCAAATATTCTCTTCAGAGTTGTTAGTATGCGGATTGCCGAACTTTCATCCACCATACAAGGCATATTTACACCTACAATTGATTAATCTGAGTTCGCAGCTTATTCCTAATGCCAGTTTCAAAAATCAGGCGGTTATCTCAGGAAAAAACTCTTGGAGCGATTTCTAACCTAGGGAAATGTAATTTACATAAATTTCCTCGCCGTGACATTCCGTGTTCCAAACGTTCTACATGCATAACGGATTCGAAAAATATTCACTATAGATTTGTTAGCATGTGGATTACCGAACTTTCATCACAAAACATTGAATATTGATACTTAGAAGTATTTTCTCAGATTTTGCAGCGTTTTCCAAGCGCCAGTTTCAAAAATGAAGCAGTTTTCACAGAAAAATTCTATTGAAGTGAGTTCTACCAAATAGACAAGTAGTTTACATTGTTTCAATCACCGTGAAATTGCACGTTCCGAACATGGTACATGCATCACGGGTTAGAAAAAAGATTCTTTATTATGTTGTGAAAAAGTGGATTACCAAACTTTCTTCCTACATAAAGGCATCTTTACACCTACAAATATTTTCTCACATTTTGCAGCTTTATCCAAATATCACATTTGAGTATCAAGCAATTTTTGCCGAAAAATTCTATTCTAGCTAGTTCTACCCAATAGAATTCTAATTTACATGGTTTCTTTACCGTGAAATTCTGTCTTCTGAATGCGCTACAAGAATCACAGTTTGAAAAATATTACTACACACTTGTTAACATATGGATTACCGGAATTTCATCCACCAATCAACTCATATTGGCACTTAGAAGCATTTTCCCATATTTCGAAGATTTTTCCTAACACCAGATTTGAAAATGAGGCAGATTTTGCAGAAAAATTCTCTTGGAGCGAGTTCTACCCAATAGACATTTAATTTACATTGATGTGCTCATCATGACATTTTGTGATCTGAACACATTTCATGTATCTCGGTTTCGACAAATATTCACTACAGAGATGTTAGCATTTGGATTACCAAACTTTCATCCACCATACAAGGCATATTTACACCTACAAGTATTTACTCTCATTTCAAATTTTGTCCAAACGTCAAATTCGAAAATCATGCAATTTGTTCAGAAAAATTCTATTCAAGCTAGTTCTACCCAATAGAATTTTAATTTACGTAGTTTCATTACCATAAATTTCCATGTTCCAAACACGCTAAATAAGTCACGGATTCGAAAAGTATTCCCTTCATAGTTGGTTACGTGGATTACCAGACTTAAATTCCCCGTTCAAGGCATATTCACACTTAGAAGCATTTTCTCAGATTTCTCAGGTTTTTCCTAAAGCCAGTTTGGAAAATGAGGCTGATTTCACAGAAAATGTTCTTGGAGCCAGTTCTACCCAAAAGATATGTAGTGTAAGTAGTTCACTCACCGTGACATTCCGTGTTCTGAACATGTTACATGCATCAAGGATTCGACAATCATCCTTTAATGAGTGTGAGCATGTGGATTATCAAATTTTCATCCACCTTACAAGACATGTTTTCACCTAGAAACATTTACTCACATTTCGCAGAATTTTCCTAACGTCAGTTTCGAAAATCAGGCAGTTTTCGCAAAAAAATCCTCTTGTTGCATGTTCCATCCAATAGACATCTCATTTTCATAGATACCATCACCGTAACATTCCGTGTTCCTAAAAAACGGTTCATGCACCAAGGATTCAACAAATATTCACTGCTGAGTTGTTAGCATGTGAATTACCAATCTTTAATAAACCATTGAAGACATATTGTCACCTTAAAGCATTTACTCTGATTTCACAGCGTTTTCATAACACCAGTTCCGAAACTGAGGCAGATTTTTCAGTAAAACTCTCCTGGAGAGGGTTCTAACCAATAGATATGTAATTTGCATAGCTTCCCTCACCGAGAAAGACCGTGTTCCGAACAGGCTACATACATCAAGGATTTGAGAAACATTTTAATGAGTTATGTACATGTGTATTACAGATCTTTCATCCACCATACAAGGCATATTGACACATAGAAACATTAACTCTGAGTTCGTAGCTTTTTCCAAATAGCAGTTTCGAAAATCAGGCAGTTTTCAAAGGAAAAACTGTTGGAGCGTGTTCTACCCAATAGGTACGTAAATTACATAGATTCTCCCACTGTGAAATTACATGTTTCGAACACATTACATGCAGAAAAGATTCGACAAAAATAAACTATAGAGTTGTTTGCATGAGGATGACAGGACTTTCATCACAATACAAGGCATATTGATGCTTAGAAGCATTTTCTCTGATTTCACAGAGCTTTCCAAACGCCAGTTTCGAAAATGAGGCAGATTTCACGGCAAAAACCTCTTGGAGCAGGTTCTAACCTATAGACATGTAATTAACATGGATTCGATCTCCGTGAAATTCCGTGTTCTGAACACGATACATGCATCTCGGACTCGACAAATATTCACTACACTGTGGTTAGCATGTGGATTACAGCACTTTCATCCACCATACAAAGCTTACTGACACTTTGAAGAATTTTCTCAGATTTCACAGGTTAGTTTTAATGCCAGATAAGAAAATGAGGCAGATTTGGCAAAAAAATGCTCTTGGAGCGAGTTATACACAAAAGATATGTAATTTACCTAGTTTTACTCACCGTGACATTCCGTGTTCTGAACACGTTACATGCATCACGGATTCGACAAACATTCACTACAGAGTTGGTAGCATAAGGATTACCGAACATTCACCCACCATAAATGCCATATTGACATTTTGAAGCACTTTCCCATATTTCAAAATGTTTTCCTAATGCCAGGTTTGAAAATGAGGCAGATTAACAAAAAATTCTCTTGGAGCAAGTACTTCCCATAGAAATGTAATTTACATAGCTTCCCTCACAGTGACATTCCAATTTCCGAACACTCTACATACTTCACGGATTTGACAAACATTTTTAATGAGTTATGTACATGTGTATTACAGAACTTTCATCCACCATACAAGGCATATTTAAACTTAGAAACATTAACTCTGAATTTGCAGCCTTTTCCTAATGCCAGTTTCGAAAATCAGGCCGTTTTCTCCAGAAAAAATTTTTGGAGCGATTTCTTCCCAATAGACATGAAATTTAGATAGATTCCATCTCCGGAAACTTCCGTCATACGATCAAGCTACATGCATAGGCTTTCTACAATTATTCACATCAGGTTTGTTTGCATGTGGCTTTATGAACTTCCATCACAATACAATGCATATTGACACTTTGAAGCATTTTCTCTGATTTTGAAGGAATTTCCAAATGCCAGTTTCAAAAATGAGGCAGGTTTCGCAGAAAAACCTCGGAGTGAGTTCTACCCAAGAGACATGTATTTTACCGAGATACACTCACCGTGATATTCTATGATCTGAACACTTTCCATGTATCTCGGATTCGGCAAATATTCTCTTCAGAGTTGTTAGTATGCGGATTGCCGAACTTTCATCCACCATACAAGGCATATTTACACCTACAATTGATTAATCTGAGTTCGCAGCTTATTCCTAATGCCAGTTTCAAAAATCAGGCGGTTATCTCAGGAAAAAACTCTTGGAGCGATTTCTAACCTAGGGAAATGTAATTTACATAAATTTCCTCGCCGTGACATTCCGTGTTCCAAACGTTCTACATGCATAACGGATTCGAAAAATATTCACTATAGATTTGTTAGCATGTGGATTACCGAACTTTCATCACAAAACATTGAATATTGATACTTAGAAGTATTTTCTCAGATTTTGCAGCGTTTTCCAAGCGCCAGTTTCAAAAATGAAGCAGTTTTCACAGAAAAATTCTATTGAAGTGAGTTCTACCAAATAGACAAGTAGTTTACATTGTTTCAATCACCGTGAAATTGCACGTTCCGAACATGGTACATGCATCACGGGTTAGAAAAAAGATTCTTTATTATGTTGTGAAAAAGTGGATTACCAAACTTTCTTCCTACATAAAGGCATCTTTACACCTACAAATATTTTCTCACATTTTGCAGCTTTATCCAAATATCACATTTGAGTATCAAGCAATTTTTGCCGAAAAATTCTATTCTAGCTAGTTCTACCCAATAGAATTCTAATTTACATGGTTTCTTTACCGTGAAATTCTGTCTTCTGAATGCGCTACAAGAATCACAGTTTGAAAAATATTACTACACACTTGTTAACATATGGATTACCGTACTTTCATCCACCAATCAAGTCATATTGGCACTTAGAACCATTTTCTCATATTTCGAAGATTTTTCCTAACACCAGATTTGAAAATGAGGCAGATTTTGCAGAAAAATTCTCTTGGAGCGAGTTCTACCCAATAGACATTTAACTTACATAGATGTGCTCATCATGACATTTTGTGATCTGAACACATTTCATGTATCTCGGTTTCGACAAATATTCACTACAGAGATGTTAGCATTTGATTACCAAACTTTCATCCACCATACAATGCATATTTACACCTACAAGTATTTACTCTCATTTCAAATTTTGTCCAAACGTCAAATTCGAAAATCATGCAATTTGTTCAGAAAAATTCTATTCAAGCTAGTTCTACCCAATAGAATTTTAATTTACGTAGTTTCATTACCGTAAATTTCCATGTTCCAAACATGCTAAATAAGTCACGGATTCGAAAAGTATTCCCTTCATAGTTGGTTACGTGGATTACCAGACTTAAATTCCCCGTTCAAGGCATATTCACACTTAGAAGCATTTTCTCAGATTTCTCAGGTTTTTCCTAAAGCCAGTTTGGAAAATGAGGCTGATTTCACAGAAAAAGTTCTTGGAGCCAGTTCTACCCAAAAGATATGTAATTTAAGTAGTTCACTCACCGTGACATTCCGTGTTCTGAACATGTTACATGCATCAAGGATTCGACAATCATCCTTTAATGAGTGTGAGCATGTGGATTATCAAATTTTCATCCACCTTACAAGGCATGTTTTCACCTAGAAACATTTACTCACATTTCGCAGAATTTTCCTAACGTCAGTTTCGAAAATCAGGCAGTTTTCGCAGAAAAATCCTCTTGTTGCATGTTCCATCCAATAGACATCTCATTTTCATAGATACCATCACCGTAACATTCCGTGTTCCTAAAAAACGGTTCATGCACCAAGGATTCAACAAATATTCACTGCTGAGTTGTTAGCATGTGAATTACCAATCTTTAATAAACCATTGAAGACATATTGTCACCTTAAAGCATTTACTCTGATTTCACAGCGTTTTCATAACACCAGTTCCGAAACTGAGGCAGATTTTTCAGTAAAACTCTCCTGGAGAGGGTTCTAACCAATAGATATGTAATTTGCATAGCTTCCCTCACCGAGAATGACCGTGTTCCGAACAGGCTATATACATCAAGGATTTGAGAAACATTTTTAATGAGTTATGTACATGTGTAATACAAATCTTTCATCCACCATACAAGGCATATTGACACATAGAAACATTAACTCTGAGTTCGCAGCTTTTTCCTAATAGCAGTTTTGAAAATCAGGCAGTTTTCAAAGGAAAAACTGTTGGAGCGTGTTCTGCCCAATAGGTACGTAAATTACATAGATTCCCCCACTGTGAAATTACATGTTTCGAACACATTACATGCAGAAAAGATTCGACAAAAATAAACTATAGAGTTGTTTGCATGAGGATGACAGGACTTTCATCACAATACAAGGCATATTGATGCTTAGAAGCATTTTCTCTGATTTCACAGAGCTTTCCAAACGCCAGTTTCGAAAATGAGGCAGATTTCACGGCAAAAACCTCTTGGAGCAGGTTCTAACCTATAGACATGTAATTAACATGGATTCGATCTCCGTGAAATTCCGTGTTCTGAACACGATACATGCATCTCGGACTCGACAAATATTCACTACACTGTGGTTAGCATGTGGATTACAGCACGTTCATCCACCATACAAATCTTACTGACACTTTGAAGGATTTTCTCAGATTTCACAGGTTAGTTTTAATGTCAGATAAGAAAATGAGGCAGATTTGGCAAAAAAATGCTCTTGGAGCGAGTTATACACAAAAGATATGTAATTTACCTAGTTTTACTCACCGTGACATTCCGTGTTCTGAACACGTTACATGCATCACGGATTCGACAAACATTCACTACAGAGTTGGTAGCATAAGGATTACCGAACATTCACCCACCATAAATGCCATATTGACATTTTGAAGCACTTTCCCATATTTCAAAATGTTTTCCTAATGCCAGGTTTGAAAATGAGGCAGATTAACAAAAAATTCTCTTGGAGCAAGTACTTCCCATAGAAATGTAATTTACATAGCTTCCCTCACAGTGACATTCCAATTTCCGAACACTCTACATACTTCACGGATTTGACAAACATTTTTAATGAGTTATGTACATGTGTATTACAGAACTTTCATCCACCATACAAGGCATATTTAAACCTAGAAACGTTAACTCTGAATTTGCAGCCTTTTCCTAATGCCAGTTTCGAAAATCAGGCCGTTTTCTCCAGAAAAAATTTTTGGAGCGATTTCTTCCCAATAGACATGAAATTTACATAGATTCCATCTCCGGAAATTTCCGTCATACGATCAAGCTACATGCATAGGATTTCTACAATTATTCACATCAGGTTTGTTTGCATGTGGCTTTATGAACTTCCATCACAATACAATGCATATTGACACTTTGAAGCATTTTCTCTGATTTTGAAGGAATTTCCAAATGCCAGTTTCGAAAATGAGGCAGATTTCGCAGAAAAAAATTTGGAGTGAGTTCTACCCAAGAGACATGTATTTTACCGACATACGCTCACCGTGATATTCTACGTTCTGAACACTCTCCATGTATCTCGGATTCGACAAATATTCTCTACAGAGTTGTTAGTATGCGGATTGCCGAACTTTCATCCACCATACAAGGCATATTTACACCTACAATTGATTGATCTGAGTTCACAGCTTATTCCTAACGCCAGTTTCAAAAATCAGGCTGTTATCTCAGGAAAAAACTCTTGGAGCGATTTCTAACCTAGGGAAATGTAATTTACATAAATTTCCTCGCCGTGACATTCCGTGTTCCAAACGTTCTACATGCATAACGGATTCGAAAAATATTCATTACAGATTTGTTAGCATGTGGATTACCGAACTTTCATCACAAAACATTGAATATTGATACTTAGAAGTATTTTCTCAGATTTTGCAGCGTTTTCCAAGCGCCAGTTTCAAAAATGAAGCAGTTATTACAGAAAAATTCTATTGAAGTGAGTTCTACAAAATAGACAATTAGTTACATTATTTCAATCACCGTGAAATTGCACGTTCCAAACATGGTACATGCATCACGGATTAGGAAAAAGATTCTTTAATATGTTGTGAAAAAGTGGATTACCAAACTTTCTTCCTACATAAAGGCATCTTTATACCTACAAATATTTTCTCACATTTTGCAGCTTTATCCAAATATCACATTTGAGTATCAAGCAATTTTCGCCGAAATATTCTATTCTAGCTAGTTCTACCCAATAGAATTCTAATTTACATAGATTCTTTACCGTGAATTTCTGTCTTCGGAATGCGCTACATGAATCACAGTTTGAAAAATATTACTACACACTTGTTAACATATGGATTACCGGACTTTCATCCACCAATCAAGTCATATTGGCACTTAGAACCATTTTCTCATATTTCGAAGATTTTTCCTAACACCAGATTTGAAAATGAGGCAGATTTTGCAGAAAAATTCTCTTGGAGCGAGTTCTACCCAATAGACATTTAATTTACATAGATGTGCTCATCATGACATTTTGTGATCTGAACACATTTCATGTATCTCGGTTTTGACAAATATTCACTACAGAGATGTTAGCATTTGGATTACCAATCTTACATCCACCATACAAGGCATATTTACACCTACAAGTATTTACTCTCAATTCAAAATTTTGTCCAATCGTCAAATTCGAAAATCATGCAATTTGTTCAGAAAAATTCTATTCAAGCTAGTTCTACCCAATAGAATTTTAATTTACGTAGTTTCATTACCGTAAATTTCCATGTTCCAAACACGCTAAATAAGTCACGGATTTGAAAAGTATTCCCTTCATAGTTGGTTACGTGGATTACCAGACTTAAATTCCCCGTTCAAGGCATATTCACACTTAGAAGCATTTTCTCAGATTTCTCAGGTTTTTCCTAAAGCCAGTTTGGAAAATGAGGCTGATTTCACAGAAAATGTTCTTGGAGCCAGTTCTACCCAAAAGATATGTAATTTAACTAGTTCACTCACCGTGACATTCCGTGTTCTGAACATGTTACATGCATCAAGGATTCGACAATCATCCTTTAATGAGTGTGAGCATGTGGATTATCAAATTTTCATCCACCTTACAAGACATGTTTTCACCTAGAAACATTTACTCACATTTCGCAGAATTTTCCTAACGTCAGTTTCGAAAATCAGGCAGTTTTCGCAGAAAAATCCTCTTGTTGCATGTTCCATCCAATAGACATCTCATTTTCATAGATATCATCACCGTAACATTCCGTGTTCCTAAAAAACGGTTCATGCACCAAGGATTCAACAAATATTCACTGCTGAGTTGTTAGCATGTGAATTACCAATCTTTAATAAACCATTGAAGACATATTGTCACCTTAAAGCATTTACTCTGATTTCACAGCGTTTTCATAACACCAGTTTCGAAACTGAGGCAGATTTTTCAGTAAAACTCTCCTGGAGAGGGTTCTAACCAATAGATATGTAATTTGCATAGCTTCCCTCACCGAGAAAGACCGTGTTCCGAACAGGCTACATACATCAAGGATTTGAGAAACATTTTTAATGAGTTATGTACATGTGTATTACAGATCTTTCATCCACCATACAAGGCATATTGACACATAGAAACATTAACTCTGAGCTCACAGCTTTTTCCTAATAGCAGTTTCGAAAATCAGGCAGTTTTCAAAGGAAAAAACTGTTGGAGCGTGTTCTACCCAATAGGTACGTAAATTACATAGATTCCCCCACTGTGAAATTACATGTTTCGAACACATTACATGCAGAAAAGATTCGACAAAAATAAACTATAGAGTTGTTTGCATGAGGATGACAGGACTTTCATCACAATACAAGGCATATTGATGCTTAGAAGCATTTTCTCTGATTTCACAGAGCTTTCCAAATGCCAGTTTCGAAAATGAGGCAGATTTCACGGCAAAAACCTCTTGGAGCAGGTTCTAACCTATAGACATGTAATTAACATGGATTCGCTCTCCGTGAAATTCCGTGTTCTGAACACGATACATGCATCTCGGACTCGACAAATATTCACTACATTGTGGTTAGCATGTGGATTACAGCACTTTCATCCACCATACAAAGCTTACTGACACTTTGAAGAATTTTCTCAGATTTCACAGGTTAGTTTTAATGCCAGATAAGAAAATGAGGCAGATTTGGCAAAAAAATGCTCTTGGAGCGAGTTATACACAAAAGATATGTAATTTACCTTGTTTTACTCACCGTGACATTCCGTGTTCTGAACACGTTACATGCATCACGGATTCGACAAACATTCACTACAGAGTTGGTAGCATAAGGATTACCGAACATTCACCCACCATAAATGCCATATTGACATTTTGAAGCACTTTCCCATATTTCAAAATGTTTTCCTAATGCCAGGTTTGAAAATGAGGCAGATTAACAAAAAATTCTCTTGGAGCAAGTACTTCCCATAGAAATGTAATTTACATAGCTTCCCTCACAGTGACATTCCAATTTCCGAACACTCTACATACTTCACGGATTTGACAAACATTTTTAATGAGTTATGTACATGTGTATTACAGAACTTTCATCCACCATACAAGGCATATTTAAACCTAGAAACGTTAACTCTGAATTTGCAGCCTTTTCCTAATGCCAGTTTCGAAAATCAGGCCGTTTTCTCCAGAAAAAATTTTTGGAGCGATTTCTTCCCAATAGACATGAAATTTACATAGATTCCATCTCCGGAAATTTCCGTCATACGATCACGCTACATGCATAGGCTTTCTACAATTATTCACATCAGGTTTGTTTGCATGTGGCTTTATGAACTTCCATCACAATACAATGCATATTGACACTTTGAAGCATTTTCTCTGATTTTGAAAGAATTTCCAAATGCCAGTTTCGAAAATGAGGCAGATTTCGCAGAAAAAACTCTTGGAGTGAGTTCTACCCAAGAGACATGTATTTTACCGACATACGCTCACCGTGATATTCTACGTTCTGAACACTCTCCATGTATCTCGGATTCGACAAATATTCTCTACAGAGTTGTTAGTATGCGGATTGCTGAACTTTCATCCACCAAACAAGGCATATTTACACCTACAATTGATTAATCTGAGTTCGCAGCTTATTCCTAACGCCAGTTTCAAAAATCAGGCTGTTATGTCAGGAAAAAACTCTTGCAGCGATTTCTAACCTATTGAAATGAAATTTACATAAATTTCCTCGCCGTGACATTCCGTGTTCCAAACGTTCTACATGCATAACGGATTTGAAAAATATTCACTACAGATTTGTTAGCATGTGGATTACCGAACTTACATCACAAAACATTGAATATTGATACTTAGAAGTATTTTCTCAGATTTTGCAGCGTTTTCCAAGCGCCAGTTTCAAAAATGAAGCAGTTATTACAGAAAAATTCTATTGAAGTGAGTTCTACAAAATAGACAAGTAGTTACATTGTTTCAATCACCGTGAAATTGCACGTTCCAAACATGGTACATGCATCACGGATTAGGAAAAAGATTCTTTATTATGTTGTGAAAAAGTGGATTACCAAACTTTCTTCCTACATAAAGGCATCTTTATACGTACAAATATTTTCTCACATTTTGCAGCTTTATCCAAATATCACATTTGAGTATCAAGCAATTTTCGCCGAAATATTCTATTCTAGCTAGTTCTACCCAATAGAATTCTAATTTACATAGTTTCTTTACCGTGAATTTCTGTCTTCGGAATGCGCTACAAGAATCACAGTTTGAAAAATATTACTACACACTTGTTAACATATGGATTACCGGACTTTCATCCACCAATCAAGTCATATTGGCACTTAGAAGGATTCTCTCATATTTCGAAGATTTTTCCTAACACCAGATTTGAAAATGAGGCAGATTTTGCAGAAAAATTCTCTTGGAGCGAGTTCTACCCAATAGACATTTAATTTATATAGATGTGCTCATCATGACATTTTGTGATCTGAACACATTTCATGTATCTCGGTTTTGACAAATATTCACTACAGAGATGTTAGCATTTGGATTACCAATTTTACATCCACCATACAAGGCATATTTACACCTACAAGTATTTACTCTCAATTCAAAGTTTTGTCCAAACGTCAAATTCGAAAATCATGCAATTTGTTCAGAAAAATTCTATTCAAGCTAGTTCTACCCTATAGAATTTTAATTTACGTAGTTTCATTACCGTAAATTTCCATGTTCCAAACACGCTAAATAAGTCACGGATTCGAAAAGTATTCCCTTCATAGTTGGTTACGTGAATTACCAGACTTAAATTCCCCGTTCAAGGCATATTCACACTTAGAAGCATTTTCTCAGATTTCTCAGGTTTTTCCTAAAGCCAGTTTGGAAAATGAGGCTGATTTCACAGAAAATGTTCTTGGAGCCAGTTCTACCCAAAAGATATGTAATTTAACTAGTTCACTCACCGTGACATTCCGTGTTCTGAACATGTTACATGCATCAAGGATTCGACAATCATACTTTAATGAGTGTGAGCATGTGGATTATCAAATTTTCATCCACCTAACAAGACATGTTTTCACCTAGAAACATTTACTCACATTTCGCAGAATTTTCCTAACGTCAGTTTCGAAAATCAGGCAGTTTTCGCAGAAAAATCCTCTTGTTGCATGTTCCATCCAATAGACATCTCATTTTCATAGATACCATCACCGTAACATTCCGTGTTCCTAAAAAACGGTTCATGCACCAAGGATTCAACAAATATTCACTGCTGAGTTGTTAGCATGTGAATTACCAATCTTTAATAAACCATTGAAGACATATTGTCACCTTAAAGCATTTACTCTGATTTCACAGCGTTTTCATAACACCAGTTTCGAAACTGAGGCAGATTTTTCAGTAAAACTCTCCTGGAGAGGGTTCTAACCAATAGATATGTAATTTGCATAGCTTCCCTCACCGAGAAAACCGTGTTCCGAACAGGCTACATACATCAAGGATTTGAGAAACATTTTTAATGAGTTATGTACATGTGTATTACAGATCTTTCATCCACCATACAAGGCATATTGACACATAGAAACATTAACTCTGAGCTCACAGCTTTTTCCTAATAGCAGTTTCGAAAATCAGGCAGTTTCAAAGGAAAAAACTGTTGGAGCGTGTTCTACCCAATAGGTACGTAAATTACATAGATTCCCCCACTGTGAAATTACATGTTTCGAACACATTACATGCAGAAAAGATTCGACAAAAATAAACTATAGAGTTGTTTGCATGAGGATGACAGGACTTTCATCACAATACAAGGCATATTGATGCTTAGAAGCATTTTCTCTGATTTCACAGAGCTTTCCAAACGCCAGTTTCGAAAATGAGGCAGATTTCACGGCAAAAACCTCTTGGAGCAGGTTCTAACCTATAGACATGTAATTAACATGGATTCGCTCTCCGTGAAATTCCGTGTTCTGAACACGATACATGCATCTCGGACTCGACAAATATTCACTACATTGTGGTTAGCATGTGGATTACAGCACTTTCATCCACCATACAAAGCTTACTGACACTTTGAAGAATTTTCTCAGATTTCACAGGTTAGTTTTAATGCCAGATAAGAAAATGAGGCAGATTTGGCAAAAAAATGCTCTTGGAGCGAGTTATACACAAAAGATATGTAATTTACCTAGTTTTACTCACCGTGACATTCCGTGTTCTGAACACGTTACATGCATCACGGATTCGACAAACATTCACTACAAAGTTGGTAGCATAAGGATTACCGAACATTCACCCACCATAAATGCCATATTGACATTTTGAAGCACTTTCCCATATTTCAAAATGTTTTCCTAATGCCAGGTTTGAAAATGAGGCAGATTAACAAAAAATTCTCTTGGAGCAAGTACTTCCCATAGAAATGTAATTTACATAGCTTCCCTCACAGTGACATTCCAATTTCCGAACACTCTACATACTTCACGGATTTGACAAACATTTTTAATGAGTTATGTACATGTGTATTACAGAACTTTCATCCACCATACAAGGCATATTTAAACCTAGAAACGTTAACTCTGAATTTGCAGCCTTTTCCTAATGCCAGTTTCGAAAATCAGGCCGTTTTCTCCAGAAAAAATTTTTGGAGCGATTTCTTCCCAATAGACATGAAATTTACATAGATTCCATCTCCGGAAATTTCCGTCATACGATCACGCTACATGCATAGGCTTTCTACAATTATTCACATCAGGTTTGTTTGCATGTGGCTTTATGAACTTCCATCACAATACAATGCATATTGACACTTTGAAGCATTTTCTCTGATTTTGAAAGAATTTCCAAATGCCAGTTTCGAAAATGAGGCAGATTTCGCAGAAAAAACTCTTGGAGTGAGTTCTACCCAAGAGACATGTATTTTACCGACATACGCTCACCGTGATATTCTACGTTCTGAACACTCTCCATGTATCTCGGATTCGACAAATATTCTCTACAGAGTTGTTAGTATGCGGATTGCCGAACTTTCATCCACCATACAAGGCATATTTACACCTACAATTGATTAATCTGAGTTCGCAGCTTATTCCTAACGCCAGTTTCAAAAATCAGGCTGTTATCTCAGGAAAAAACTCTTGCAGCGATTTCTAACCTATTGAAATGTAATTTACATAAATTTCCTCGCCGTGACATTCCGTGTTCCAAACGTTCTACATGCATAATGGATTCGAAAAATATTCACTACAGATTTGTTAGCATGTGGATTACCGAACTTACATCACAAAACATTGAATATTGATACTTAGAAGTATTTTCTCAGATTTTGCAGCGTTTTCCAAGCGCCAGTTTCAAAAATGAAGCAGTTATTACAGAAAAATTCTATTGAAGTGAGTTCTACAAAATAGACAAGTAGTTACATTGTTTCAATCACCGTGAAATTGCACGTTCCAAACATGGTACATGCATCACGGATTAGGAAAAAGATTCTTTCTTATGTTGTGAAAAAGTGGATTACCAAACTTTCTTCCTACATAAAGGCATCTTTATACGTACAAATATTTTCTCACATTTTGCAGCTTTATCCAAATATCACATTTGAGTATCAAGCAATTTTCGCCGAAATATTCTATTCTAGCTAGTTCTACCCAATAGAATTCTAATTTACATAGTTTCTTTACCGTGAATTTCTGTCTTCGGAATGCGCTACAAGAATCACAGTTTGAAAAATATTACTACACACTTGTTAACATATGGATTACCGGACTTTCATCCACCAATCAAGTCATATTGGCACTTAGAAGGATTCTCTCATATTTCGAAGATTTTTCCTAACACCAGATTTGAAAATGAGGCAGATTTTGCAGAAAAATTCTCTTGGAGCGAGTTCTACCCAATAGATATTTAATTTACATAGATGTGCTCATCATGACATTTTGTGATCTGAACACATTTCATGTATCTCGGTTTTGACAAATATTCACTACAGAGATGTTAGCATTTGGATTACCAATCTTACATCCACCATACAAGGCATATTTACACCTACAAGTATTTACTCTCAATTCAAAGTTTTGTCCAAACGTCAAATTCGAAAATCATGCAATTTGTTCAGAAAAATTCTATTCAAGCTAGTTCTACCCAATAGAATTTTAATTTACGTAGTTTCATTACCGTAAATTTCCATGTTCCAAACACGCTAAATAAGTCACGGATTCGAAAAGTATTCCCTTCATAGTTGGTTACGTGGATTACCAGACTTAAATTCCCCGTTCAAGGCATATTCACACTTAGAAGCATTTTCTCAGATTTCTCAGGTTTTTCCTAAAGCCAGTTTGGAAAATGAGGCTGATTTCACAGAATATGTTCTTGGAGCCAGTTCTACCTAAAAGATATGTAATTTAACTAGTTCACTCACTGTGACATTCCGTGTTCTGAATATGTTACATGCATCAAGGATTCGACAATCATCCTTTAATGAGTGTGAGCATGTGGATTATCAAATTTTCATCCACCTTACAAGACATGTTTTCACCTAGAAACATTTACTCACATTTCGCAGAATTTTCCTAACGTCAGTTTCGAAAATCAGGCAGTTTTCGCAGAAAAATCCTCTTGTTGCATGTTCCATCCAATAGACATCTCATTTTCATAGATACCATCACCGTAACATTCCGTGTTCCTAAAAAACGGTTCATGCACCAAGGATTCAACAAATATTCACTGCTGAGTTGTTAGCATGTGAATTACCAATCTTTAATAAACCATTGAAGACATATTGTCACCTTAAAGCATTTACTCTGATTTCACAGCGTTTTCATAACACCAGTTTTGAAACTGAGGCAGATTTTTCAGTAAAACTCTCCTGGAGAGGGTTCTAACCAATAGATATGTAATTTGCATAGCTTCCCTCACCGAGAAAGACCGTGTTCCGAACAGGCTACATACATCAAGGATTTGAGAAACATTTTTAATGAGTTATGTACATGTGTATTACAGATCTTTCATCCACCATACAAGGCATATTGACACATAGAAACATTAACTCTGAGCTCACAGCTTTTTCCTAATAGCAGTTTCGAAAATCAGGCAGTTTTCAAAGGAAAAAACTGTTGGAGCGTGTTCTACCCAATAGGTACGTAAATTACATAGATTCCCCCACTGTGAAATTACATGTTTCGAACACATTACATGCAGAAAGATTCGACAAAAATAAACTATAGAGTTGTTTGCATGAGGATGACAGGACTTTCATCACAATACAAGGCATATTGATGCTTAGAAGCATTTTCTCTGATTTCACAGAGCTTTCCAAACGCCAGTTTCGAAAATGAGGCAGATTTCACGGCAAAAACCTCTTGGAGCAGGTTCTAACCTATAGACATGTAATTAACATGGATTCGCTCTCCGTGAAATTCCGTGTTCTGAACACGATACATGCATCTCGGACTCGACAAATATTCACTACATTGTGGTTAGCATGTGGATTACAGCACTTTCATCCACCATACAAAGCTTACTGACACTTTGAAGAATTTTCTCAGATTTCACAGGTTAGTTTTAATGCCAGATAAGAAAATGAGGCAGATTTGGCAAAAAAATGCTCTTGGAGCGAGTTATACACAAAAGATATGTAATTTACCTAGTTTTACTCACCGTGACATTCCGTGTTCTGAACACGTTACATGCATCACGGATTCGACAAACATTCACTACAGAGTTGGTAGCATAAGGATTACCGAACATTCACCCACCATAAATGCCATATTGACATTTTGAAGCACTTTCCCATATTTCAAAATGTTTTCCTAATGCCAGGTTTGAAAATGAGGCAGATTAACAAAAAATTCTCTTGGAGCAAGTACTTCCCATAGAAATGTAATTTACATAGCTTCCCTCACAGTGACATTCCAATTTCCGAACACTCTACATACTTCACGGATTTGACAAACATTTTTAATGAGTTATGTACCTGTGTATTAAAGAACTTTCATCCACCATACAAGGCATATTTAAACCTAGAAACGTTAACTCTGAATTTGCAGCATTTTCCTAATGCCAGTTTCGAAAATCAGGCCGTTTTCTCCAGAAAAAATTTTTGGAGCGATTTCTTCCCAATAGACATGAAATTTACATAGATTCCATCTCCGGAAATTTCCGTCATACCATCACGCTACATGCGTAGGCTTTATACAATTATTCACATCAGGTTTGTTTGCATGTGGCTTTATGAACTTCCATCACAATACAATGCATATTGACACTTTGAAGCATTTTCTCTGATTTTGAAAGAATTTCCAAATGCCAGTTTCGAAAATGAGGCAGATTTCGCAGAAAAAACTCTTGGAGTGAGTTCTACCCAAGAGACATGTATTTTACCGACATACGCTCACCGTGATATTCTACGTTCTGAACACTCTCCATGTATCTCGGATTCGACAAATATTCTCTACAGAGTTGTTAGTATGCGGATTGCCGAACTTTCATCCACCATACAAGGCATATTTACACCTACAATTGATTAATCTGAGTTCGCAGCTTATTCCTAACGCCAGTTTCAAAAATCAGGCTGTTATCTCAGGAAAAACCTCTTGGAGCGATTTCTAACCTAGGGAAATGTAATTTACATAAATTTCCTCGCCGTGACATTCCGTGTTCCAAACGTTCTACATGCATAACGGATTCGAAAAATATTCACTACAGATTTGTTAGCATGTGGATTACCGAACTTACATCACAAAATATTGAATATTGATACTTAGAAGTATTTTCTCAGATTTTGCAGCGTTTTCCAAGCGCCAGTTTCAAAAATGAAGCAGTTATTACAGAAAAATTCTATTGAAGTGAGTTCTACCAAATAGACAAGTAGTTTACATTGTTTCAATCACCGTGAAATTGCACGTTCCAAACATGGTACATGCATCACGGATTAGGAAAAAGATTCTTTATTATGTTGTGAAAAAGTGGATTATCAAACTTTCTTCCTACATAAAGGCATCTTTATACCTACAAATATTTTCTCACATTTTGCAGCTTTATCCAAATATCACATTTGAGTATCAAGCAATTTTCGCCGAAATATTCTATTCTAGCTAGTTCTACCCAATAGAATTCTAATTTACATAGTTTCTTTACCATGAATTTCTGTCTTCCGAATGCGCTACAAGAATCACAGTTTGAAAAATATGACTACACACTTGTTAACATATGGATTACCGGACTTTCATCCACCAATCAAGTCATATTGGCACTTAGAAGCATTTTCTCATATTTCGAGGATTTTTCCTAACACCAGATTTGAAAATGAGACAGATTTTGCAGAAAAATTCTCTTGGAGCGAGTTCTACCCAATAGACATTTAATTTACATTGATGTGCTCATCATGACATTTTGTGATCTGAACACATTTCATGTATCTCGGTTTCGACAAATATTCACTACAGAGATGTTAGCATTTGGATTACCAATCTTACATCCACCATACAAGGCATATTTACACCTACAAGTATTTACTCTCATTTCAATTTTTGTCCAAACGTCAAATTCGAAAATCATGCAATTTGTTCAGAAAAATTCTATTCAAGCTAGTTCTACCCAATAGAATTTTAATTTACGTAGTTTCATTACCGTAAATTTCCATGTTCCAAACACGCTAAATAAGTCACGGATTCGAAAAGTATTCCCTTCATAGTTGGTTACGTGGATTACCAGACTTAAATTCCCCGTTCAAGGCATATTCACACTTAGAAGCATTTTCTCAGATTTCTCAGGTTTTTCCTAAAGCCAGTTTGGAAAATGAGGCTGATTTCACAGAAAATGTTCTTGGAGCCAGTTCTACCCAAAAGATATGTAATTTAACTAGTTCACTCACCGTGACATTCCGTGTTCTGAACATGTTACATGCATCAAGGATTCGACAATCATCCTTTAATGAGTGTGAGCATGTGGATTATCAAATTTTCATCCACCTTACAAGACATGTTTTCACCTAGAAACATTTACTCACATTTCGCAGAATTTTCCTAACGTCAGTTTTGAAAATCAGGCAGTTTTCGCAGAAAAATCCTCTTGTTGCATGTTCCATCCAATAGACATCTCATTTTCTTAGATACCATCACCGTAACATTCCGTGTTCCTAATAAACGGTTCATGCACCAAGGATTCAACAAATATTCACTGCTGAGTTGTTAGCATGTGAATTACCAATCTTTAATAAACCATTGAAGACATATTGTCACCTTAAAGCATTTACTCTGATTTCACAGCGTTTTCATAACACCAGTTTCGAAACTGAGGCAGATTTTTCAGTAAAACTCTCCTGGAGAGGGTTCTAACCAATAGATATGTAATTTGCATAGCTTCCCTCACCGAGAAAGACCGTGTTCCGAACAGGCTACATACATCAAGGATTTGAGAAACATTTTAATGAGTTATGTACATGTGTATTACAGATCTTTCATCCACCATACAAGGCATATTGACACATAGAAACATTAACTCTGAGTTCGCAGCTTTTTCCTAATAGCAGTTTCGAAAATCAGGCAGTTTTCAAAGGAAAAAACTGTTGGAGCGTGTTCTACCCAATAGGTACGTAAATTACATAGATTCCCCCACTGTGAAATTACATGTTTCGAACACATTACATGCAGAAAAGATTCGACAAAAATAAACTATAGAGTTGTTTGCATGAGGATGACAGGACTTTCATCACAATACAAGGCATATTGATGCTTAGAAGCATTTTCTCTGATTTCACAGAGCTTTCCAAACGCCAGTTTCGAAAATGAGGCAGATTTCATGGGAAAAACCTCTTGGAGCAGGTTCTAACCTATAGACATGTAATTAACATGGATTCGCTCTCCGTGAAATTCCGTGTTCTGAACACGATACATGCATCTCGGACTCGACAAATATTCACTACATTGTGGTTAGCATGTGGATTACAGCACTTTCATCCACCATACAAAGCTTACTGACACTTTGAAGTATTTTCTCAGATTTCACAGGTTAGTTTTAATGCCAGATAAGAAAATGAGGCAGATTTGGCAAAAAAATGCTCTTGGAGCGAGTTATACACAAAAGATATGTAATTTACCTAGTTTTACTCACCGTGACATTCCGTGTTCTGAACACGTTACATGCATCACGGATTCGACAAACATTCACTACAGAGTTGGTAGCATAAGGATTACCGAACATTCACCCACCATAAATGCCATATTGACATTTTGAAGCACTTTCCCATATTTCAAAATGTTTTCCTAATGCCAGGTTTGAAAATGAGGCAGATTAACAAAAAATTCTCTTGGAGCAAGTACTTCCCATAGAAATGTAATTTACATAGCTTCCCTCACAGTGACATTCCAATTTCCGAACACTCTACATACTTCACGGATTTGACAAACATTTTTAATGAGTTATGTACCTGTGTATTACAGGACTTTCATCCACCATACAAGGCATATTTAAACCTAGAAACGTTAACTCTGAATTTGCAGCCTTTTCCTAATGCCAGTTTCGAAAATCAGGCCGTTTTCTCCAGAAAAAATTTTTGGAGCGATTTCTTCCCAATAGATATGAAATTTACATAGATTCCATCTCCGGAAATTTCCGTCATACGATCACGCTACATGCATAGGCTTTCTACAATTATTCACATCAGGTTTGTTTGCATGTGGCTTTATGAACTTCCATCACAATACAATGCATATTGACACTTTGAAGCATTTTCTCTGATTTTGAAAGAATTTCCAAATGCCAGTTTCGAAAATGAGGCAGATTTCGCAGAAAAAACTCTTGGAGTGAGTTCTACCCAAGAGACATGTATTTTACCGACATACGCTCACCGTGATATTCTACGTTCTGAACACTCTCCATGTATCTCGGATTCGACAAATATTCTCTACAGAGTTGTTAGTATGCGGATTGCCGAACTTTCATCCACCATACAAGGCATATTTACACCTACAATTGATTAATCTGAGTTCGCAGCTTATTCCTAACGCCAGTTTCAAAAATCAGGCTGTTATCTCAGGAAAAAACTCTTGCAGCGATTTCTAACCTATTGAAATGTAATTTACATAAATTTCCTCGCCGTGACATTCCGTGTTCCAAACGTTCTACATGCATAACGGATTCGAAAAATATTCACTACAGATTTGTTAGCATGTGGATTACCGAACTTACATCACAAAACATTGAATATTGATACTTAGAAGTATTTTCTCAGATTTTGCAGCGTTTTCCAAGCGCCAGTTTCAAAAATGAAGCAGTTATTACAGAAAAATTCTATTGAAGTGAGTTCTACAAAATAGACAAGTAGTTACATTGTTTCAATCACCGTGAAATTGCACGTTCCAAACATGGTACATGCATCACGGATTAGGAAAAAGATTCTTTATTATGTTGTGAAAAAGTGGATTACCAAACTTTCTTCCTACATAAAGGCATCTTTATACGTACAAATATTTTCTCACATTTTGCAGCTTTATCCAAATATCACATTTGAGTATCAAGCAATTTTCGCCGAAATATTCTATTCTAGCTAGTTCTACCCAATAGAATTCTAATTTACATAGTTTCTTTACCGTGAATTTCTGTCTTCGGAATGCGCTACAAGAATCACAGTTTGAAAAATATTACTACACACTTGTTAACATATGGATTACCGGACTTTCATCCACCAATCAAGTCATATTGGCACTTTGAAGGATTCTCTCATATTTCGAAGAATTTTCCTAACACCAGATTTGAAAATGAGGCAGATTTTGCAGAAAAATTCTCTTGGAGCGAGTTCTACCCAATAGACATTTAATTTACATAGATGTGCTCATCATGACATTTTGTGATCTGAACACATTTCATGTATCTCGGTTTTGACAAATATTCACTACAGAGATGTTAGCATTTGGATTACCAATCTTACATCCACCATACAAGGCATATTTACACCTACAAGTATTTACTCTCAATTCAAAGTTTTGTCCAAACGTCAAATTCGAAAATCATGCAATTTGTTCAGAAAAATTCTATTCAAGCTAGTTCTACCCAATAGAATTTTAATTTACGTAGTTTCATTACCGTAAATTTCCATGTTCCAAACACGCTAAATAAGTCACGGATTCGAAAAGTATTCCCTTCATAGTTGGTTACGTGGATTACCAGACTTAAATTCCCCGTTCAAGGCATATTCACACTTAGAAGCATTTTCTCAGATTTCTCAGGTTTTTCCTAAAGCCAGTTTGGAAAATGAGGCTGATTTCACAGAAAATGTTCTTGGAGCCAGTTCTACCTAAAAGATATGTAATTTAACTAGTTCACTCACTGTGACATTCCGTGTTCTGAATATGTTACATGCATCAAGGATTCGACAATCATCCTTTAATGAGTGTGAGCATGTGGATTATCAAATTTTAATCCACCTTACAAGACATGTTTTCACCTAGAAACATTTACTCACATTTCGCAGAATTTTCCTAACGTCAGTTTCGAAAATCAGGCAGTTTTCGCAGAAAAATCCTCTTGTTGCATGTTCCATCCAATAGACATCTCATTTTCATAGATACCATCACCGTAACATTCCGTGTTCCTAAAAAACGGTTCATGCACCAAGGATTCAACAAATATTCACTGCTGAGTTGTTAGCATGTGAATTACCAATCTTTAATAAACCATTGAAGACATATTGTCACCTTAAAGCATTTACTCTGATTTCACAGCGTTTTCATAACACCAGTTTTGAAACTGAGGCAGATTTTTCAGTAAAACTCTCCTGGAGAGGGTTCTAACCAATAGATATGTAATTTGCATAGCTTCCCTCACCGAGAAAGACCGTGTTCCGAACAGGCTACATACATCAAGGATTTGAGAAACATTTTTAATGAGTTATGTACATGTGTATTACAGATCTTTCATCCACCATACAAGGCATATTGACACATAGAAACATTAACTCTGAGCTCACAGCTTTTTCCTAATAGCAGTTTCGAAAATCAGGCAGTTTTCAAAGGAAAAAACTGTTGGAGCGTGTTCTACCCAATAGGTACGTAAATTACATAGATTCCCCCACTGTGAAATTACATGTTTCGAACACATTACATGCAGAAAGATTCGACAAAAATAAACTATAGAGTTGTTTGCATGAGGATGACAGCACTTTCATCACAATAAAAGGCATATTGATGCTTAGAAGCATTTTCTCTGATTTCACAGAGCTTTCCAAACGCCAGTTTCGAAAATGAGGCAGATTTCACGGCAAAAACCTCTTGGAGCAGGTTCTAACCTATAGACATGTAATTAACATGGATTCGCTCTCCGTGAAATTCCGTGTTCTGAACACGATACATGCATCTCGGACTCGACAAATATTCACTACATTGTGGTTAGCATGTGGATTACAGCACTTTCATCCACCATACAAAGCTTACTGACACTTTGAAGAATTTTCTCAGATTTCACAGGTTAGTTTTAATGCCAGATAAGAAAATGAGGCAGATTTGGCAAAAAAATGCTCTTGGAGCGAGTTATACACAAAAGATATGTAATTTACCTAGTTTTACTCACCGTGACATTCCATGTTCTGAACACGTTACATGCATCACGGATTCGACAAACATTCACTACAGAGTTGGTAGCATAAGGATTACCGAACATTCACCCACCATAAATGCCATATTGACATTTTGAAGCACTTTCCCATATTTCAAAATGTTTTCCTAATGCCAGGTTTGAAAATGAGGCAGATTAACAAAAAATTCTCTTGGAGCAAGTACTTCCCATAGAAATGTAATTTACATAGCTTCCCTCACAGTGACATTCCAATTTCCGAACACTCTACATACTTCACGGATTTGACAAACATTTTTAATGAGTTATGTACCTGTGTATTACAGAACTTTCATCCACCATACAAGGCATATTTAAACCTAGAAACGTTAACTCTGAATTTGCAGCCTTTTCCTAATGCCAGTTTCGAAAATCAGGCCGTTTTCTCCAGAAAATATTTTTGGAGCGATTTCTTCCCAATAGACATGAAATTTACATAGATTCCATCTCCGGAAATTTCCGTCATACCATCACGCTACATGCGTAGGCTTTCTACAATTATTCACATCAGGTTTGTTTGCATGTGGCTTTATGAACTTCCATCACAATACAATGCATATTGACACTTTGAAGCATTTTCTCTGATTTTGAAAGAATTTCCAAATGCCAGTTTCGAAAATGAGGCAGATTTCGCAGAAAAAACTCTTGGAGTGAGTTCTACCCAAGAGACATGTATTTTACCGACATACGCTCACCGTGATATTCTACGTTCTGAACACTCTCCATGTATCTCGGAATCGACAAATATTCTCTACAGAGTTGTTAGTATGCGGATTGCCGAACTTTCATCCACCATACAAGGCATATTTACACCTACAATTGATTAATCTGAGTTCGCAGCTTATTCCTAACGCCAGTTTCAAAAATCAGGCTGTTATCTCAGGAAAAACCTCTTGGAGCGATTTCTAACCTAGGGAAATGTAATTTACATAAATTTCCTCGCCGTGACATTCCGTGTTCCAAACGTTCTACATGCATAACGGATTCGAAAAATATTCACTACAGATTTGTTAGCATGTGGATTACCGAACTTACATCACAAAACATTGAATATTGATACTTAGAAGTATTTTCTCAGATTTTGCAGCGTTTTCCAAGCGCCAGTTTCAAAAATGAAGCAGTTATTACAGAAAAATTCTATTGAAGTGAGTTCTACCAAATAGACAAGTAGTTTACATTGTTTCAATCACCGTGAAATTGCACGTTCCAAACATGGTACATGCATCACGGATTAGGAAAAAGATTCTTTATTATGTTGTGAAAAAGTGGATTATCAAACTTTCTTCCTACATAAAGGCATCTTTATACCTACAAATATTTTCTCACATTTTGCAGCTTTATCCAAATATCACATTTGAGTATCAAGCAATTTTCGCCGAAATATTCTATTCTAGCTAGTTCTACCCAATAGAATTCTAATTTACATAGTTTCTTTACCTTGAATTTCTGTCTTCCGAACGCGCTACAAGAATCACAGTTTGAAAAATATGACTACACACTTGTTAACATATGGATTACCGGACTTTCATCCACCAATCAAGTCATATTGGCACTTAGAAGCATTTTCTCATATTTCGAGGATTTTTCCTAACACCAGATTTGAAAATGAGACAGATTTTGCAGAAAAATTCTCTTGGAGCGAGTTCTACCCAATAGACATTTAATTTACATTGATGTGCTCATCATGACATTTTGTGATCTGAACACATTTCATGTATCTCGGTTTCGACAAATATTCACTACAGAGATGTTAGCATTTGGATTACCAATCTTACATCCACCATACAAGGCATATTTACACCTACAAGTATTTACTCTCATTTCAATTTTTGTCCAAACGTCAAATTCGAAAATCATGCAATTTGTTCAGAAAAATTCTATTCAAGCTAGTTCTACCCAATAGAATTTTAATTTACGTAGTTTCATTACCGTAAATTTCCATGTTCCAAACACGCTAAATAAGTCACGGATTCGAAAAGTATTCCCTTCATAGTTGGTTACGTGGATTACCAGACTTAAATTCCCCGTTCAAGGCATATTCACACTTAGAAGCATTTTCTCAGATTTCTCAGGTTTTTCCTAAAGCCAGTTTGGAAAATGAGGCTGATTTCACAGAAAATGTTCTTGGAGCCAGTTCTACCCAAAAGATATGTAATTTAACTAGTTCACTCACCGTGACATTCCGTGTTCTGAACATGTTACATGCATCAAGGATTCGACAATCATCCTTTAATGAGTGTGAGCATGTGGATTATCAAATTTTCATCCACCTTACAAGACATGTTTTCACCTAGAAACATTTACTCACATTTCGCAGAATTTTCCTAACGTCAGTTTTGAAAATCAGGCAGTTTTCGCAGAAAAATCCTCTTGTTGCATGTTCCATCCAATAGACATCTCATTTTCTTAGATACCATCACCGTAACATTCCGTGTTCCTAAAAAACGGTTCATGCACCAAGGATTCAACAAATATTCACTGCTGAGTTGTTAGCATGTGAATTACCAATCTTTAATAAACCATTGAAGACATATTGTCACCTTAAAGCATTTACTCTGATTTCACAGCGTTTTCATAACACCAGTTTCGAAACTGAGGCAGATTTTTCAGTAAAACTCTCCTGGAGAGGGTTCTAACCAATAGATATGTAATTTGCATAGCTTCCCTCACCGAGAAAGACCGTGTTCCGAACAGGCTACATACATCAAGGATTTGAGAAACATTTTTAATGAGTTATGTACATGTGTATTACAGATCTTTCATCCACCATACAAGGCATATTGACACATAGAAACATTAACTCTGAGTTCGCAGCTTTTTCCTAATAGCAGTTTCGAAAATCAGGCAGTTTTCAAAGGAAAAAACTGTTGGAGCGTGTTCTACCCAATAGGTACGTAAATTACATAGATTCCCCCACTGTGAAATTACATGTTTCGAACACATTACATGCAGAAAAGATTCGACAAAAATAAACTATAGAGTTGTTTGCATGAGGATGACAGGACTTTCATCACAATACAAGGCATATTGATGCTTAGAAGCATTTTCTCTGATTTCACAGAGCTTTCCAAACGCCAGTTTCGAAAATGAGGCAGATTTCATGGGAAAAACCTCTTGGAGCAGGTTCTAACCTATAGACATGTAATTAACATGGATTCGCTCTCCGTGAAATTCCGTGTTCTGAACACGATACATGCATCTCGGACTCGACAAATATTCACTACATTGTGGTTAGCATGTGGATTACAGCACTTTCATCCACCATACAAAGCTTACTGACACTTTGAAGTATTTTCTCAGATTTCACAGGTTAGTTTTAATGCCAGATAAGAAAATGAGGCAGATTTGGCAAAAAAATGCTCTTGGAGCGAGTTATACACAAAAGATATGTAATTTACCTAGTTTTACTCACCGTGACATTCCGTGTTCTGAACACGTTACATGCATCACGGATTCGACAAACATTCACTACAGAGTTGGTAGCATAAGGATTACCGAACATTCACCCACCATAAATGCCATATTGACATTTTGAAGCACTTTCCCATATTTCAAAATGTTTTCCTAATGCCAGGTTTGAAAATGAGGCAGATTAACAAAAAATTCTCTTGGAGCAAGTACTTCCCATAGAAATGTAATTTACATAGCTTCCCTCACAGTGACATTCCAATTTCCGAACACTCTACATACTTCACGGATTTGACAAACATTTTTAATGAGTTATGTACCTGTGTATTACAGGACTTTCATCCACCATACAAGGCATATTTAAACCTAGAAACATTAACTCTGAATTTGCAGCCTTTTCTTAATGCCAGTTTCGAAAATCAGGCCGTTTTCACCAGAAAAAATTTCTGGAGCGATTTCTTCCCAATAGACATGAAATTTACATAGATTCCATCTCCGGAAATTTCCATCATGCGATCACGCTACATGCATAGGTTTTCTACAATTATTCACATCAGGTTTGTTTGCATGTGGCTTTATGAACTTCCATCACAATACAATGCATATTGACACTTTGAAGCATTTTCTCTGATTTTGAAGGAATTTCCAAATGCCAGTTTCGAAAATGAGGCAGAGTTCGCAGAAAAAACTCTTGGAGTGAGTTCTACCCAAGAGACATGTATTTTGCCGACATACGCTAACCGTGATATCCTATGTTCTGAACACTCACCATGTATCTCGGATTCGACAAATATTCTCTACAGAGTTGTTAGTATGCAGATTGCCGAACTTTCATCCATCATACAAGGCATATTTACACCTACAATTGATTAATGAGAGTTCGCAGCATATTCCTAACGCCAGTTTCAAAAATCAGGCTGTTATCTCAGGAAAAAACTCTTGGAGCGATTTCTAACCTAGGGAAATGTAATTTACATAAATTTCCTCGCCGTGACATTCCGTGTTCCAAACGTTCTACATGCATAACGGATTCGAAAAATATTCACTACAGATATGTTAGCATGTGGATTACCGAACTTTCATCACAAAACATTGAATATTGATACTTAGAAGTATTTTCTCAGATTTTGCAGCGTTTTCCAAGCGCCAGTTTCAAAAATGAAGCAGTTATTACAGAAAAATTCTATTGAAGTGAGTTCTACAAAATAGACAAATAGTTACATTTTTTCAATAACCGTGAAATTGCACGTTCCAAACATGGTACATGCATCACGGATTAGGAAAAAGATTCTTTAATATGTTGTGAAAAAGTGGATTACCAAACTTTCTTCCTACATAAAGGCATCTTTATACCTACAAATATTTTCTCACATTTTGCAGCTTTATCCAAATATCACATTTGAGTATCAAGCAATTTTCGCCGAAATATTCTATTCTAGCTAGTTCTACCCAATAGAATTCTAATTTACATAGATTCTTTACCGTGAATTTCTGTCTTCCGAACGCGCTAAAAGAATCACAGTTTGAAAAATATTACTACACACTTGTTAACATATGGATTACCGGACTTTCATCCACCAATCAAGTCGTATTGGCACTTAGAAGCATTTTCTCATATTTCGAGTATTTTTCCTAACACCAGATTTCAAAATGAGGCAGATTTTGCAGAAAAATTCTATTGGAGCGAGTTCTACCCAATAGACATTTAATTTACATTGATGTGCTCATCATGACATTTTGTGATCTGAACACATTTCATGTATCTCGGTTTCGACAAATATTCACTACAGAGATGTTAGCATTTGGATTACCAATCTTACATCCACCATACAAGGCATATTTACACCTACAAGTATTTACTCTCATTTCAAAGTTTTGTCCAAACGTCAAATTCGAAAATCATGCAATTTGTTCAGAAAAATTCTATTCAAGCTAGTTCTACCCAATAGAATTTTAATTTATGTAGTTTCATTACCGTAAATTTCCATGTTCCAAACACGCTAAATAAGTCACGGATTCGAAAAGTATTCCCTTCATAGTTGGTTACGTGGATTACCAGACTTAAATTCCCCGTTCAAGGCATATTCACACTTAGAAGCATTTTCTCAGATTTCTCAGGTTTTTCCTAAAGCCAGTTTGGAAAATGAGGCTGATTTCACAGAAAATGTTCTTGGAGCCAGTTCTACCCAAAAGATATGTAATTTAACTAGTTCACTCACCGTGACATTCCGTGTTCTGAACATGTTACATGCATCAAGGATTCGACAATCATCCTTTAATGAGTGTGAGCATGTGGATTATCAAATTTTCATCCACCTTACAAGACATGTTTTCACCTAGAAACATTTACTCACATTTCGCAGAATTTTCCTAACGTCAGTTTCGAAAATCAGGCAGTTTTCGCAGAAAAATCCTCTTGTTGCATGTTCCATCCAATAGACATCTCATTTTCATAGATACCATCACCGTAACATTCCGTGTTCCTAAAAAACGGTTCATGCACCAAGGATTCAACAAATATTCACTGCTGAGTTGTTAGCATGTGAATTACCAATCTTTAATAAACCATTGAAGACATATTGTCACCTTAAAGCATTTACTCTGATTTCACAGCGTTTTTATAACACCAGTTTCGAAACTGAGGCAGATTTTTCAGTAAAACTCTCCTGGAGAGGGTTCTAACCAATAGATATGTAATTTGCATAGCTTCCCTCACCGAGAAAGACCGTGTTCCGAACAGGCTACATACATCAAGGATTTGAGAAACATTTTTAATGAGTTATGTACATGTGTATTACAGATCTTTCATCCACCATACAAGGCATATTGACACATAGAAACATTAACTCTGAGTTCGCAGCTTTTTCCTAATAGCAGTTTCGAAAATCAGGCAGTTTTCAAAGGAAAAAACTGTTGGAGCGTGTTCTACCCAATAGGTACGTAAATTACATAGATTCCCCCACTGTGAAATTACATGTTTCGAACACATTACATGCAGAAAAGATTCGACAAAAATAAACTATAGAGTTGTTTGCATGAGGATGACAGGACTTTCATCACAATACAAGGCATATTGATGCTTAGAAGCATTTTCTCTGATTTCACAGAGCTTTCCAAACGCCAGTTTCGAAAATGAGGCAGATTTCATGGGAAAAACCTCTTGGAGCAGGTTCTAACCTATAGACATGTAATTAACATGGATTCGCTCTCCGTGAAATTCCGTGTTCTGAACACGATACATGCATCTCGGACTCGACAAATATTCACTACATTGTGGTTAGCATGTGGATTACAGCACTTTCATCCACCATACAAAGCTTACTGACACTTTGAAGAATTTTCTCAGATTTCACAGGTTAGTTTTAATGCCAGATAAGAAAATGAGGCAGATTTGGCAAAAAAATGCTCTTGGAGCGAGTTATACACAAAAGATATGTAATTTACCTAGTTTTACTCACCGTGACATTCCGTGTTCTGAACACGTTACATGCATCACGGATTCGACAAACATTCACTACAGAGTTGGTAGCATAAGGATTACCGAACATTCACCCACCATAAATGCCATATTGACATTTTGAAGCACTTTCCCATATTTCAAAATGTTTTCCTAATGCCAGGTTTGAAAATGAGGCAGATTAACAAAAAATTCTCTTCGAGCAAGTACTTCCCATAGAAATGTAATTTACATAGCTTCCCTCACAGTGACATTCCAATTTCCGAACACTCTACATACTTCACGGATTTGACAAACATTTTTAATGAGTTATGTACCTGTGTATTACAGGACTTTCATCCACCATACAAGGCATATTTAAACCTAGAAACATTAACTCTGAATTTGCAGCCTTTTCTTAATGCCAGTTTCGAAAATCAGGCCGTTTTCTCCAGAAAAAATTTTTGGAGCGATTTCTTCCCAATAGACATGAAATTTACATAGATTCCATCTCCGGAAATTTCCATCATGCGATCACGCTACATGCATAGGTTTTCTACAATTATTCACATCAGGTTTGTTTGCATGTGGCTTTATGAACTTCCATCACAATACAATGCATATTGACACTTTGAAGCATTTTCTCTGATTTTGAAGGAATTTCCAAATGCCAGTTTCGAAAATGAGGCAGAGTTCGCAGAAAAAACTCTTGGAGTGAGTTCTACCCAAGAGACATGTATTTTACCGACATACGCTAACCGTGATATCCTATGTTCTGAACACTCTCCATGTATCTCGGATTCGACAAATATTCTCTACAGAGTTGTTAGTATGCGGATTGCCGAACTTTCATCCACCATACAAGGCATATTTACACCTACAATTGATTAATGTGAGTTCGCAGTTTATTCCTAACGCCAGTTTCAAAAATCAGGCTGTTATCTCAGGAAAAAACTCTTGCAGCGATTTCTAACCTAGGGAAATGTAATTTACATAAATTTCCTCGCCGTGACATTCCGTGTTCCAAACGTTCTACATGCATAACGGATTCGAAAAATATTCACTACAGATTTGTTAGCATGTGGATTACCGAATTTTCATTACAAAACATTGAATATTGATACTTATAAGTATTTTCTCAGATTTTGCAGCGTTTTCCAAGCGCCAGGTTCAAAAATGAAGCAGTTATTACAGAAAAATTCTATTGAAGTGAGTTCTACAAAATAGACAATTAGTTACATTGTTTCAATCACCGTGAAATTGCACGTTCCAAACATGGTACATGCATCACGGATTAGGAAAAAGATTCTTTAATATGTTGTGAAAAAGTGGATTACCAAACTTTCTTCCTACATAAAGGCATCTTTACACCTACAAATATTTTCTCACATTTTGCAGCTTTATCCAAATATCACATTTGAGTATCAAGCAATTTTTGCCGAAATATTCTATTCTAGCTAGTTCTACCCAATAGAATTCTAATTTACATAGATTCTTTACCGTGAATTTCTGTCTTCTGAACGCGCTACACGAATCACAGTTTGAAAAATATTACTACACACTTGTTAACATATGGATTACCGGACTTTCATCCACCAATCAAGTCATATTGGCACTTAGAAGCATTTTCTCATATTTCGAAGATTTTTCCTAACACCAGATTTGAAAATGAGGCAGATTTTGCAGAAAAATCCTCTTGGAGCGAGTTCTACCCAATAGACATTTAATTTACATAGATGTGCTCATCATGACATTTTGTGATCTGAACACATTTCATGTATCTCGGTTTCGACAAATATTCACTACAGAGATGTTAGCATTTGGATTACCAATCTTACATCCACCATACAAGGCATATTTACACCTACAAGTATTTACTCTCAATTCAAAGTTTTGTCCAAACGTCAAACTCGAAAATCATGCAATTTGTTCAGAAAAATTCTATTCAAGCTAGTTCTACCCAATAGAATTTTAATTTACGTAGTTTCATTACCATAAATTTCCATGTTCCAAACACGCTAAATAAGTCACGGATTCGAAAAGTATTCCCTTCATAGTTGGTTACGTGGATTACCAGACTTAAATTCCCCGTTCAAGGCATATTCACACTTAGAAGCATTTTCTCAGATTTCTCAGGTTTTTCCTAAAGCCAGTTTGGAAAATGAGGCTGATTTCACAGAAAATGTTCTTGGAGCCAGTTCTACCCAAAAGATATGTAATTTAACTAGTTCACTCACCGTGACATTCCGTGTTCTGAACATGTTACATGCATCCAGGATTCGACAATCATCCTTTAATGAGTGTGAGCATGTGGATTATCAAATTTTCATCCACCTTACAAGACATGTTTTCACCTAGAAACATTTACTCACATTTCGCAGAATTTTCCTAACGTCAGTTTCGAAAATCAGGCAGTTTTCGCAGAAAAATCCTCTTGTTGCATGTTCCATCCAATAGACATCTCATTTTCATAGATACCATCACCGTAACATTCCGTGTTCCTAAAAAACGGTTCATGCACCAAGGATTCAACAAATATTCACTGCTGAGTTGTTAGCATGTGAATTACCAATCTTTAATAAACCATTGAAGACATATTGTCACCTTAAAGCATTTACTCTGATTTCACAGCGTTTTCATAACACCAGTTTCGAAACTGAGGCAGATTTTTCAGTAAAACTCTCCTGGAGAGGGTTCTAACCAATAGATATGTAATTTGCATAGCTTCCCTCACCGAGAAAGACCGTGTTCCGAACAGGCTACATACATCAAGGATTTGAGAAACATTTTTAATGAGTTATGTACATGTGTATTACAGATCTTTCATCCACCATACAAGGCATATTGACACATAGAAACATTAACTCTGAGCTCACAGCTTTTTCCTAATAGCAGTTTCGAAAATCAGGCAGTTTTCAAAGGAAAAAACTGTTGGAGCGTGTTCTACCCAATAGGTACGTAAATTACATAGATTCCCCCACTGTGAAATTACATGTTTCGAACACATTACATGCAGAAAAGATTCGACAAAAATAAACTATAGAGTTGTTTGCATGAGGATGACAGGACTTTCATCACAATACAAGGCATATTGATGCTTAGAAGCATTTTCTCTGATTTCACAGAGCTTTCCAAACGCCAGTTTCGAAAATGAGGCAGATTTCACGGCAAAAACCTCTTGGAGCAGGTTCTAACCTATAGACATGTAATTAACATGGATTCGCTCTCCGTGAAATTCCGTGTTCTGAACACGATACATGCATCTCGGACTCGACAAATATTCACTACATTGTGGTTAGCATGTGGATTACAGCACTTTCATCCACCATACAAAGCTTACTGACACTTTGAAGGATTTTCTCAGATTTCACAGGTTAGTTTTAATGCCAGATAAGAAAATGAGGCAGATTTGGCAAAAAAATGCTCTTGGAGCGAGTTATACACAAAAGATATGTAATTTACCTAGTTTTACTCACCGTGATATTCCGTGTTCTGAACACGTTACATGCATCACGGATTCGACAAACATTCACTACAGAGTTGGTAGCATAAGGATTACCGAACATTCACCCACCATAAATGCTATATTGACATTTTGAAGCACTTTCCCGTATTTCAAAATGTTTTCCTAATGCCAGGTTTGAAAATGAGGCAGATTAACAAAAAATTCTCTTGGAGCAAGTACTTCCCATAGAAATTTAATTTACATAGCTTCCCTCACAGTGACATTCCAATTTCCGAACACTCTACATACTTCACGGATTTGACAAACATTTTTAATGAGTTATGTACATGTGTATTACAGAACTTTCATCCACCATACAAGGCATATTTAAACCTAGAAACGTTAACTCTGAATTTGCAGCCTTTTCCTAATGCCAGTTTTGAAAATCAGGCCGTTTTCTCCAGAAAAAATTTTTGGAGCGATTCCTTCCCAATAGACATGAAATTTACATAGATTCCATCTCCGGAAATTTCCGTCATACTATCACGCTACATGCATAGGCTTTCTACAATTATTCACATCAAGTTTGTTTGCATGTGGCTTTATGAACTTCCATCACAATACAATGCATATTGACACTTTGAAGCATTTTCTCTGATTTTGAAGGAATTTCCAAATGCCAGTTTCGAAAATGAGGCAGGTTTCGCAGAAAAATCTCTTGGAGTGAGTTCAACCCAAGAGACATGTATTTTACCGACATACGCTCACCGTGATATTCTATGTTCTGAACACTCTCCATGTATCTCGGATTCGACTAATATTCTCTACAGAGTTGTTAGTATGCGGATTGCCGAACTTTCATCCACCATACAAGGCATATTTACACCTACAATTGATTAATCTGAGTTCGCAGCTTATTCCTAACGCCAGTTTCAAAAATCAGGCTGTTATCTCAGGAAAAAACTCTTGGAGCGATTTCTAACCTAGGGAAATGTAATTTACATAAATTTCCTCGCCGTGACATTCCGTGTTCCAAACGTTCTACATGCATAACGGATTCGAAAAATATTCACTAAAGATTTGTTAGCATGTGGATTACCGAACTTTCATCACAAAATTTTGAATATTGATACTTAGAAGTATTTTCTCAGATTTTGCAGCGTTTTCCAAGCGCCAGTTTCAAAAATGAAGCAGTTTTCACAGAAAAATTCTATTGAAGTGAGTTCTACCAAATAGACTAGTAGTTTACATTGTTTCAATCACCGTGAAATTGCACGTTCCGAACATGGTACATGCATCACGGATTAGAAAAAAAGATTCTTTAATATGTTGTGAAAAAGTGGATTACCAAACTTTCTTCCTACATAAAGGCATCTTTACACCTACAAATATTTTCTCACATTTTGCAGCTTTATCCAAATATCACATTTGAGTATCAAGCAATTTTCACCGAAAAATTCTATTCTAGCTAGTTCTACCCAATAGAATTCTAATTTACATGGTTCCTTTACTGTGAAATTCTGACTTCCGAACGCGCTACAAGAATCACAGTTTGAAAAATATTACTACACTCTTGTTAACATATGGATTACTGGACTTTCATCCACCAATCAAGTCACATTGGCACTTAGAAGCATTTTCTCATATTTCAAAGATTTTTCCTAACACCAGATTTGAAAATGAGGCAGATTTTGCAGAAAAATTCTCTTGGAGCGAGTTCTACCCAATAGACATTTAATTTACATAGATGTGCTCATCATGACATTTTGTGATCTGAACACATTTCATGTATCTCGGTTTTGACAAATATTCACTACAGAGATGTTAGCATTTGGATTACCAATCTTACATCCACCATACAAGGCATATTTACACCTACAAGTATTTACTCTCAATTCAAAGTTTTGTCCAAACGTCAAATTCGAAAATCATGCAATTTGTTCAGAAAAATTCTATTCAAGCTAGTTCTACCCAATAGAATTTTAATTTATGTTGTTTCATTACCATAAATTTCCATGTTCCAAACACGCTAAATAAGTCACGGATTCGAAAAGTATTCCCTTCATAGTTGGTTACGTGGATTACCAGACTTAAATTCCCCATTCAAGGCATATTTACACTTAGAAGCATTTTCTCAGATTTCTCAGGTTTTTCCTAAAGCCAGTTTGGAAAATGAGGCTGATTTCACAGAAAATGTTCTTGGAGCCAGTTCTACCCAAAAGATATGTAATTTAGCTAGTTCACTCACCGTAACATTCCGTGTTCTGAACATGTTACATGCATCAAGGCTTCGAGAATCATCCTTTAATGAGTGTGAGCATGTGGATTATCAAATTTTCATCCACCTTACAAGACATGTTTTCACCTAGAAACATTTACTCACATTTCGCAGAATTTTCCTAACGTCAGTTTCGAAAATCAGGCAGTTTTCGCAGAAAAATCCTCTTGTTGCATGTTCCATCCAATAGACATCTCATTTTCATAGATACCATCACCGTAACATTCCGTGTTCCTAAAAAACGGTTCATGCACCAAGGATTCAACAAATATTCACTGCTGAGTTGTTAGCATGTGAATTACCAATCTTTAATAAACCATTGAAGACATATTGTCACCTTAAAGCATTTACTCTGATTTCACAGCGTTTTCATAACACCAGTTTCAAAACTGAGGCAGAATTTTCAGTAAAACTCTCCTGGAGAGGGTTCTAACCAATAGATATGTAATTTGCATAGCTTCCCTCACCGAGAAAGACCGTGTTCCGAACAGGCTACATACATCAAGGATTTGAGAAACATTTTTAATGAGTTATGTACATGTGTATTACAGATCTTTCATCCACCATACAAGGCATATTGACACATAGAAACATTAACTCTGAGTTCGCAGCTTTTTCCTAATAGCAGTTTCGAAAATCAGGCAGTTTTCAAAGGAAAAAACTGTTGGAGCGTGTTCTACCCAATAGGTACGTAAATTACATAGATTCCCCCACTGTGAACTTACATGATTCGAACACATTACATGCAGAAAAGATTCGACAAAAATAAACTATAGAGTTGTTTGCATGAGGATGACAGGACTTTCATCACAATACAAGGCATATTGATGCTTAGAAGCATTTTCTCTGATTTCACAGAGCTTTCCAAACGCCAGTTTCGAAAATGAGGCAGATTTCACTGCAAAAACCTCTTGGAGCAGGTTCTAACCTATAGACATGTAATTAACATGGATTCGCTCTCCGTGAAATTCCGTGTTCTGAACACGATACATGCATCTTGGACTCGACAAATATTCACTACACTGTGGTTATCATGTGGATTACAGCACTTTCATCCACCATACAAAGCTTACTGACACTTTGAAGGATTTTCTCAGATTTCACAGGTTAGTTTTAATGCCAGATAAGAAAATGAGGCAGATTTGGCAAAAAAATGCTCTTGGAGCGAGTTATACACAAAAGATATGTAATTTACCTAGTTTTACTCACCGTGACATTCCGTGTTCTGAACACGTTACATGCATCACGGATTCGACAAACATTCACTACAGAGTTGGTAGCATAAGGATTACCGAACATTCACCCACCATAAATGCCATATAGACATTTTGAAGCACTTTCCCATATTTCAAAATGTTTTCCTAATGCCAGGTTTGAAAATGAGGCAGATTAACAAAAAATTCTCTTGGAGCAAGTACTTCCCATAGAAATGTAATTTACATAGCTTCCCTCACAGTGACATTCCAATTTCCGAACACTCTACATACTTCACGGATTTGACAAACATTTTTAATGAGTTATGTACATGTGTATTACAGAACTTTCATCCACCATACAAGGCATATTTAAACCTAGAAACATTAACTCTGAATTTGCAGCCTTTTCCTAATGCCAGTTTCGAAAATCAAGCAGTTTTCTCCAGAAAAAGTTTTTGGAGCGATTTCTTCCCAATAGACATGAAATTTACATAGATTCCATCTCCGGAAATTTCCGTCATACGATCACGCTACATGCATAGGATTTCTACACTTATTCACATCAGGTTTGTTTGCATGTGGCTTTATGAACTTCCATCACAATACAATGCATATTGACACTTTGAAGCATTTTCTCTGATTTTGAAGGAATTTCCAAATGCCAGTTTCAAAAATGAGGCAGGTTTCGCAGAAAAAACTCTTGGAGTGAGTTCTACCCAAGAGACATGTATTTTACCGAGATACACTCACCGTGATATTCTATGTTCTGAACACTCTCCATGTATCTCGGATTCTACAAATATTCTCTACAGAGTTGTTAGTATGAGGATTGCCGAACTTTCATCCACCATACAAGGCATATTTACACCTACAATTGATTAATCTGAGTTCGCAGCTTATTCCTAACGCCAGTTTCAAAAATCAGGCTGTTATCTCAGGAAAAAACTCTTGGAGCGATTTCTAACCTAGGGAAATGTAATTTACATAAATTTACTCGCCGTGACATTCCGTGTTCCAAATGTTCTACATGCATAACGGATTGGAAAAATATTCACTACAGATTTGTTAGCATGTGGATTACCGAACTTTCATCACAAAACATTGAATATTGATACTTAGAAGTATTTTCTCAGATTTTGCAGCGTTTTCCAAGCGCCAGTTTCAAAAATGAAGCAGTTTTCACAGAAAAATTCTATTGAAGTGAGTTCTACCAAATAGACAAGTAGTTTACATTGTTTCAATCACCGTGAAATTGCACGTTCCGAACATGGTACATGCATCACGGGTTAGGAAAAAGATTCTTTAATATGTTGTGAAAAAGTGGATTACCAAAGTTTCTTCCTACATAAAGGCATCTTTACACCTACAAATATTTTCTCACATTTTGCAGCTTTATCCAAATATCACATTTGAGTATCAAGCAATTTTTGCCGAAAAATTCTATTCTAGCTAGTTCTACCCAATAGAATTCTAATTTACATAGATTCTTTACCGTGAAATTCTGTCTTCCGAACGCGCTACAAGAATCACAGTTTGAAAAATATTACTACACACTTGTTAACATATGGATTACCGGACTTTCATCCACCAATCAAGTCATATTGGCACTTAGAAGCATTTTCTCATATTTCAAAGATTTTTACTAACACCAGATTTGAAAATGAAGCAGATTTTGCAGAAAAATTCTCCTGGAGCGAGTTCTACCCAATAGACATTTAATTTACATAGATGTGCTCATCATGACATTTTGTGATCTGAACACATTTCATGTAACTCGGTTTCGACAAATATTCACTACAGAGATGTTAGCATTTGGATTACCAAACTTACATTCACCATACAAGGCATATTTACACCTACAAGTATTTACTCTCATTTCAAAGTTTTGTCCAAACGTCAAATTCGAAAATCATGCAATTTGTTCAGAAAAATTCTATTCAAGCTAGTTCTACCCAATAGTATTTTAATTTATGTAGTTTCATTACCGTAAATTTCCATGTTCCAAACACGTTAAATAAGTCACGGATTCGAAAAGTATTCCCTTCATAGTTGGTTACGTGGATTACCAGACTTAAATTCCCCGTTCAAGGCATATTCACACTTAGAAGCATTTTCTCAGATTTCTCAGGTTTTTCCTAAAGCCAGTTTGGAAAATGAGGCTGATTTCACAGAAAATGTTCTTGGAGCCAATTCTACCCAAAAGATATGTAGTTTAAGTAGTTCACTCACCATGACATTCCGTGTTCTGAACATGTTACATGCATCAAGGATTCGACAATCATCCTTTAATGAGTGTGAGCATGTGGATTATCAAATTTTCATCCACCTTACAAGACATGTTTTCACCTAGAAACATTTACTCACATTTCGCAGAATTTTCCTAACGTCAGTTTCGAAAATCAGGCAGTTTTCGCAGAAAAATCCTCTTGTTGCATGTTCCATCCAATAGACATCTCATTTTCATAGATACCATCACCGTAACATTCCGTGTTCCTAAAAAACGGTTCATGCACCAAGGATTCAACAAATATTCACTGCTGAGTTGTTAGCATGTGAATTACCAATCTTTAATAAACCATTGAAGACATATTGTCACCTTAAAGCATTTACTCTGATTTCACAGCGTTTTCATAACACCAGTTTCGAAACTGAGGCAGATTTTTCAGTAAAACTCTCCTGGAGAGGGTTCTAACCAATAGATATGTAATTTGCATAGCTTCCCTCACCGAGAAAGACCGTGTTCCGAACAGGCTACATACATCAAGGATTTGAGAAACATTTTAATGAGTTATGTACATGTGTATTACAGATCTTTCATCCACCATACAAGGCATATTGACACATAGAAACATTAACTCTGAGTTCGTAGATTTTTCCAAATAGCAGTTTCGAAAATCAGGCAGTTTTCAAAGGAAAAACTGTTGGAGCGTGTTCTACCCAATAGGTACGTAAATTACATAGATTCTCCCACTGTGAAATTACATGTTTCGAACACATTACATGCAGAAAAGATTCGACAAAAATAAACTATAGAGTTGTTTGCATGAGGATGACAGGACTTTCATCACAATACAAGGCATGTTGATACTTAGAAGCATTTTCTCTGATTTCACAGAGCTTTCCAAACGCCAGTTTCGAAAATGAGGCAGATTTCACGGCAAAAACCTCTTGGAGCAGGTTCTAACCTATAGACATGTAATTAACATGGATTCGATCTCCGTGAAATTCCGTGTTCTGAACACGATACATGCATCTCGGACTCGACAAATATTCACTACACTGTGGTTAGCATGTGGATTACAGCACTTTCATCCACCATACAAAGCTTACTGAAACTTTGAAGGATTTTCTCAGATTTCACAGGTTAGTTTTAATGCCAGATAAGAAAATGAGGCAGATTTGGCAAAAAAATGCTCTTGGAGCGAGTTATACACAAAAGATATGTAATTTACCTAGTTTTACTCACCGTGACATTCCGTGTTCTGAACACGTTACATGCATCACGGATTCGACAAACATTCACTACAGAGTTGGTAGCATAAGGATTACCGAACATTCACCCACCATAAATGCCATATTGACATTTTGAAGCACTTTCCCATATTTCAAAATGTTTTCCTAATGCCAGGTTTGAAAATGAGGCAGATTAACAAAAAATTCTCTTGGAGCAAGTACTTCCCATAGAAATGTAATTTACATAGCTTCCCTCACAGTGACATTCCAATTTCCGAACACTCTACATACTTCACGGATTTGACAAACATTTTTAATGAGTTATGTACATGTGTATTACAGAACTTTCATCCACCATACAAGGCATATTTAAACTTAGAAACATTAACTCTGAATTTGCAGCCTTTTCCTAATGCCAGTTTCGAAAATCAGGCCGTTTTCTCCAGAAAAAATTTTTGGAGCGATTTCTTCCCAATAGACATGAAATTTACATAGATTCCATCTCCGGAAACTTCCGTCATACGATCAAGCTACATGCATAGGCTTTCTACAATTATTCACATCAGGTTTGTTTGCATGTGGCTTTATGAACTTCCATCACAATACAATGCATATTGACACTTTGAAGCATTTTCTCTGATTTTGAAGGAATTTCCAAATGCCAGTTTCAAAATTGAGGCAGGTTTCGCAGAAAAAACTCGGAGTGAGTTCTACCCAAGTGACATGTATTTTACCGAGATACACTCACCGTGATATTCTATGATCTGAACACTCTCCATGTATCTCGGATTCGGCAAATATTCTCTTCAGAGTTGTTAGTATGCGGATTGCCGAACTTTCATCCACCATACAAGGCATATTTACACCTACAATTGATTAATCTGAGTTCGCAGCTTATTCCTAATGCCAGTTTCAAAAATCAGGCGGTTATCTCAGGAAAAAACTCTTGGAGCGATTTCTAACCTAGGGAAATATAATTTACATAAATTTCCTCGCCGTGACATTCCGTGTTCCAAACGTTCTACATGCATAACGGATTCGAAAAATATTCACTATAGATTTGTTAGCATGTGGATTACCGAACTTTCATCACATAACATTGAATATTGATACTTAGAAGTATTTTCTCAGATTTTGCAGCGTTTTCCAAGCGCCAGTTTCAAAAATGAAGCAGTTTTCACAGAAAAATTCTATTGAAGTGAGTTCTACCAAATAGACAAGTAGTTTAAATTGTTTCAATCACCGTGAAATTGCACGTTCCGAACATGGTACATGCATCACGGGTTAGAAAAAAGATTCTTTATTATGTTGTCAAAAAGTGGATTACCAAACTTTCTTCCTACATAAAGGCATCTTTACACCTACAAATATTTTCTCACATTTTGCAGCTTTATCCAAATATCACATTTGAGTATCAAGCAATTTTTGCCGAAAAATTCTATTCTAGCTAGTTCTACCCAATAGAATTCTAATTTACATGGTTTCTTTACCGTTAAATTCTGTCTACTGAATGCGCTACAAGAATCACAGTTTGAAAAATATTACTACACACTTGTTAACATATGGATTACCGTACTTTCATCCACCAATCAAGTCATATTGGCACTTAGAAGCATTTTCTCATATTTCGAAGATTTTTCCTAACACCAGATTTGAAAATGAGGCAGATTTTGCAGAAAAATTCTCTTGGATCGAGTTCTACCCAATAGATATTTAACTTACATAGATGTGCTCATCATGACATTTTGTGATCTGAACACATTTCATGTATCTCGGTTTCGACAAATATTCACTACAGAGATGTTAGCATTTGATTACCAAACTTTCATCCACCATACAAGGCATATTTTCACCTACAAGTATTTACTCTCATTTCAAATTTTGTCCAAACGTCAAATTCGAAAATCATGCAATTTGTTCAGAAAAATTCTATTCAAGCTAGTTCTACCCAATAGAATTTTAATTTACGTAGTTTCATTACCGTAAATTTCCATGTTCCAAACACGCTAAATAAGTCACGGATTCGAAAATTATTCCCTTCATAGTTGGTTACGTGGATTACCAGACTTAAATTCCCCGTTCAAGGCATATTCACACTTAGAAGCATTTTCTCAGATTTCTCAGGTTTTTCCTAAAGCCAGTTTGGAAAATGAGGCTGATTTCACAGAAAAAGTTCTTGGAGCCAGTTCTACCCAAAAGATATGTAATTTAAGTAGTTCACTCACCGTGACATTCCGTGTTCTGAACATGTTACATGCATCAAGGATTCGACAATCATTCTTTAATGAGTGTGAGCATGTGGATTATCAAATTTTCATCCACCTTACAAGACATGTTTTCACCTAGAAACATTTACTCACATTTCGCAGAATTTTCCTAACGTCAGTTTCGAAAATCAGGCAGTTTTCGCAGAAAAATCCTCTTGTTGCATGTTCCATCCAATAGACATCTCATTTTCATAGATACCATCACCGTAACATTCCGTGTTCCTAAAAAACGGTTCATGCACCAAGGATTCAACAAATATTCACTGCTGAGTTGTTAGCATGTGAATTACCAATCTTTAATAAACCATTGAAGACATATTGTCACCTTAAAGCATTTACTCTGATTTCACAGCGTTTTCATAACACCAGTTCCGAAACTGAGGCAGATTTTTCAGTAAAACTCTCCTGGAGAGGGTTCTAACCAATAGATATGTAATTTGCATAGCTTCCCTCACCGAGAAAGACCGTGTTCCGAACAGGCTATATACATCAAGGATTTGAGAAACATTTTTAATGAGTTATGTACATGTGTATTACAGATCTTTCATCCACCATACAAGGCATATTGACACATAGAAACATTAACTCTGAGTTCGCAGCTTTTTCCTAATAGCAGTTTTGAAAATCAGGCAGTTTTCAAAGGAAAAACTGTTGGAGCGTGTTCTGCCCAATAGGTACGTAAATTACATAGATTCCCCCACTGTGAAATTACATGTTTTGAACACATTACATGCAGAAAAGATTCGACAAAAATAAACTATAGAGTTGTTTGCATGAGGATGACAGGACTTTCTTCACAGTACAAGGCATATTGATGCTTAGAAGCATTTTCTCTGATTTCACAGAGCTTTCCAAACGCCAGTTTCGAAAATGAGGCAGATTTCACGGCAAAAACCTCTTGGAGCATGTTCTAACCTATAGACATGTAATTAACATGGATTCGATCTCCGTGAAATTCCGTGTTCTGAACACGATACATGCATCTCGGACTCGACAAATATTCACTACACTGTGGTTAGCATGTGGATTACAGCACTTTCATCCACCATACAAAGCTTACTGACACTTTGAAGGATTTTCTCAGATTTCACAGGTTAGTTTTAATGTCAGATAAGAAAATGAGGCAGATTTGGCAAAAAAATGCTCTTGGAGCGAGTTATACACAAAAGATATGTAATTTACCTAGTTTTACTCACCGTGACATTCCGTGTTCTGAACACGTTACATGCATCACGGATTCGACAAACATTCACTACAGAGTTGGTAGCATAAGGATTACCGAACATTCACCCACCATAAATGCCATATTGACATTTTGAATCACTTTCCCATATTTCAAAATGTTTTCCTTATGCCAGGTTTGAAAATGAGGCAGATTAACAAAAAATTCTCTTGGAGCAAGTACTTCCCATAGAAATGTAATTTACATAGCTTCCCTCACAGTGACATTCCAATTTCCGAACACTCTACATACTTCATGGATTTGACAAACATTTTTAATGAGTTATGTACATGTGTATTACAGAACTTTCATCCACCATACAAGGCATATTTAAACCTAGAAACGTTAACTCTGAATTTGCAGCCTTTTCCTAATGCCAGTTTCGAAAATCAGGCCGTTTTCTCCAGAAAAAGTTTTTGGAGCGATTTCTTCCCAATAGACATGAAATTTACATAGATTCCATCTCCGGAAACTTCCGTCATACGATCACGCTACATGCATAGGCTTTCTACAATTATACACATCAGGTTTGTTTGCATGTGGCTTTATGAACTTCCATCACAATAAAATGCATATTGACACTTTGAAGCATTTTCTCTGATTTTGAAGGAATTTCCAAATGCCAGTTTCAAAAATGAGGCAGATTTCGCAGAAAAAACTCTTGGAGTGAGTTCTACCCAAGAGACATGTATTTTACCTAGATACACTCACCGTGATATTCTATGTTCTGAACACTCTCCATGTATCTCGGATTCGACAAATAATCTCTTCAGAGTTGTTAGTATGCGGATTGCCAAACTTTCATCCACCATACAAGGCATATTTACACCTACAATTGATTAATCTGATTTCGCAGCTTATTCCTACTGCCAGTTTCAAAAATCAGGCGGTTATCTCAGGAAAAAACTCTTGGAGCGATTTCTAACATAGGGAAATGTAATTTACATAAATTTCCTCGCCGTGACATTCCGTGTTCCAAACGTTCTACATGCATAACGGATTCGAAAAATATACACTACAGATTTGTTAGCATGTGGATTACCAAACTTTCATCACAAAACATTGAATATTGATACTTAGAAGTATTTTCTCAGATTTTGCAGCGTTTTCCAAGCGCCAGTTTCAAAAATGAAGCAGTTTTCACAGAAAAATTCTATTGAAGTGAGTACTACCAAATAGACAAGTAGTTTACATTGTTTCAATCACCGTGAAATTGCACGTTCCAAACATGTTACATGCATCACGGGTTAGAAAAAAGTTTCTTTAATATGTTGTGAAAAAGTGGATTACCAAACTTTCTTCCTATATAAAGGCATCTTTACACCTACAAATATTTTCTCACATTTTGCAGCTTTATCCAAATATCACATTTGAGTATCAAGCAATTTTCGCCGAAAAATTCTATTCTAGCTAGTTCTACCCAATAGAATTCTAATTTACATGGTTTCTTTACCGTGAAATTCTGTCTTCTGAACGCGCTACAAGAATCACAGTTTGAAAAATATTACTACACACTTGTTAACATATGGATTACCGGACTTTCATCCACCAATCAAGTCATATTGGCACTTAGAAGCATTTTCTCATATTTCGAAGATTTTTCCTAACACCAGATTTGAAAATGAGGCAGATTTTGCAGAAAAATTCTCTTGGAGCGAGTTCTACCCAATAGACATTTAATTTACATAGATGTGCTCATCATGACATTTTGTGATCTGAACACATTTCATGTATCTCGGTTTCGACAAATATTCACTACAGAGATGTTAGCATTTGGATTACCAATCTTTCATCCACCATACAAGGCATATTTACACCTACAAGTATTTATTCTCATTTCAAATTTTGTCCAAACGTGAAATTCGAAAATCATGCAATTTGTTCAGAAAAATTCTATTCAAGCTAGTTCTACCCAATAGAATTTTAATTTACGTAGTTTCATTACCATAAATTTCCATGTTCCAAACACGCTAAATAAGTCACGGATTCGAAAAGTATTCCCTTCATAGTTGGTTACGTGGATTACCAGACTTAAATTCCCCGTTCAAGGCATATTCATACTTAGAAGCATTTTCTCAGATTTCTCAGGTTTTCCCTAAAGCCAGTTTGGAAAATGAGGCTGATTTCACAGAAAAAGTTCTTGGAGCCAGTTCTACCCAAAAGATATGTAATTTAAGTAGTTCACTCACCGTGACATTCCGTGTTCTGAACATGTTACATGCATCAAGGATTCGACAATCATCCTTTAATGAGTGTGAGCATGTGGATTATCAAATTTTCATCCACCTTACAAGACATGTTTTCACCTAGAAACATTTACTCACATTTCGCAGAATTTTCCTAACGTCAGTTTCGAAAATCAGGCAGTTTTCGCAGAAAAATCCTCTTGTTGCATGTTCCATCCAATAGACATCTCATTTTCATAGATACCATCACCGTAACATTCCGTGTTCCTAAAAAACGGTCCATGCACCAAGGATTCAACAAATATTCACTGCTGAGTTGTTAGCATGTGAATTACCAATCTTTAATAAACCATTGAAGACATATTGTCACCTTAAAGCATTTACTCTGATTTCACAGCGTTTTCATAACACCAGTTTCGAAACTGAGGCAGATTTTTCAGTAAAACTCTCCTGGAGAGGGTTCTAACCAATAGATATGTAATTTGCATAGCTTCCATCACCGAGAAAGACCGTGTTCCGAACAGGCTACATACATCAAGGATTTGAGAAACATTTTTAATGAGTTATGTACATGTGTATTACAGATCTTTCATCCACCATACAAGGCATATTGACACATAGGATCATTAACCCTGAGTTCGCAGATTTTTCCTAATAGCAGTTTCGAAAATCAGGCAGTTTTCAAAGGAAAAACTGTTGGAGCGTGTTCTGCCCAATAGGTACGTAAATTACATAGATTCCCCCACTGTGAAATTACATGTTTCGAACACATTACATGCAGAAAAGATTCGACAAAAATAAACTATAGAGTTGTTTGCATGAGGATGACAGGACTTTCATCACAATACAAGGCATATTGATGCTTAGAAGCATTTTCTCTGATTTCACAGAGCTTTCCAAACGCCAGTTTCGAAAATGAGGCAGATTTCACGGCAAAAACCTCTTGGAGCAGGTTCTAACCTATAGACATGTAATTAACATGGATTCGCTCTCCGTGAAATTCCGTGTTCTGAACACGATACATGCATCTCGGACTCGACAAATATTCACTACATTGTGGTTAGCATGTGGATTACAGCACTTTCATCCACCATACAAAGCTTACTGACACTTTGAAGAATTTTCTCAGATTTCACAGTTTAGTTTTAATGCCAGATAAGAAAATGAGGCAGATTTGGCAAAAAAATGCTCTTGGAGCGAGTTATACACAAAAGATATGTAATTTACCTAGTTTTACTCACCGTGACATTCCGTGTTCTGAACACGTTACATGCATCACGGATTCGACAAACATTCACTACAGAGTTGGTAGCATAAGGATTACCGAACATTCACCCACCATAAATGCCATATTGACATTTTGAAGCACTTTCCCATATTTCAAAATGTTTTCCTAATGCCAGGTTTGAAAATGAGGCAGATTAACAAAAAATTCTCTTGGAGCAAGTACTTCCCATAGAAATGTAATTTACATAGCTTCCCTCACAGTGACATTCCAATTTCCGAACACTCTACATACTTCACGGATTTGACAAACATTTTTAATGAGTTATGTACATGTGTATTACAGAACTTTCATCCACCATACAAGGCATATTTAAACCTAGAAACGTTAACTCTGAATTTGCAGCCTTTTCCTAATGCCAGTTTCGAAAATCAGGCCGTTTTCTCCAGAAAAAGTTTTTGGAGCGATTTCTTGCCAATAGACATGAAATTTACATAGATTCCATCTCCGGAAACTTTCGTCATACGATCACGCTACATGCATAGGCTTTCTACAATTATTCACATCAGGTTTGTTTGCATGTGGCTTTATGAACTTCCATCACAATACAATGCATATTGACACTTTGAAACATTTTCTCTGATTTTGAAGGAATTTCCAAATGCCAGTTTCAAAAATGAGGCAGATTTCGCAGAAATAACTCTTGGAGTGAGTTCTACCCAAGAGACATGTATTTTACCGAGATACACTCACCGTGATATTCTATGATCTGAACACTCTCCATGTATCTCGGATTCGACAAATATTCTCTACAGAGGTGTTAGTATGCGGATTGCCAAACTTTCATCCACCATACAAGGCATATTAACACCTACAATTGATTAATCTCAGTTCGCAGCTTGTTCCTAATGCCAGTTTCAAAAATCAGGCGGTTATCTCAGGAAAAAACTCTTGGAGCGATTTCTAACCTAGGGAAATGTAATTTACATAAATTTCCTCGCCGTGACATTCCGTGTTCCAAACGTTCTACATGCATAACGTATTCGAAAATATTCACTACAGATTTTTTAGCATGTGGATTACCGAACTTTCATCACAAAACATTGAATATTGATACTTAGAAGTATTTTCTCAGATTTTGCAGCGTTTTCCAAGCGCCAGTTTCAAAAATGAAGCAGTTTTCACAGAAAAATTCTATTGAAGTGAGTTCTACCAAATAGACAAGTAGTTTACATTGTTTCAATCACCGTGAAATTGCACGTTCCGAACATGGTACATGCATCACGGGTTAGAAAAAAGATTCTTTAATATGTTGTGAAAAAGTGGATTACCAAACTTTCTTCCTACATAAAGGCATCTTTACACCTACAAATATTTTCTCACATTTTGCAGCTTTATCCAAATATCACATTTGAGTATCAAGCAATTTTCGCTGAAAAATTCTATTCTAGCTAGTTCTACCCAATAGAATTCTAATTTACATGGTTTCTTTACCGTGAAATTCTGTCTTCTGAACGTGCTACAAGAATCACAGTTTGAAAAATATTACTACACACTTGTTAACATATGGATTACCGGACTTTCATCAACCAATCAACTCATATTGGCACTTAGAAGCATTTTCCCATATTTCGAAGATTTTTCCTAACACCAGATTTGAAAATGAGGCAGATTTTGCAGAAAAATTCTCTTGGAGCGAGTTCTACCCAATAGACATTTAATTTACATAGATGTGCTCATCATGACATTTTGTGATCTGAACACATTTCATGTATCTCGGTTTCGACAAATATTCACTACAGAGATGTTAGCATTTGGATTAACAAACTTTCATCCACCATACAAGGCATATTTACACCTACAAGTATTTACTCTCATTTCAAATTTTGTCCAAACGTCAAATTCGAAAATCATGCAATTTGTTCAGAAAAATTCTATTCAAGCTAGTTCTACCCAATAGAATTTTAATTTACGTAGTTTCATTACCATAAATTTCCATGATCCAAACACGCTAAATAAGTCACGGATTCGAAAATTATTCCCTTCATAGTTGGTTACGTGGATTACCAGACTTAAATTCCCCGTTCAAGGCATATTCACACTTAGAAGCATTTTCTCAGATTTCTCAGGTTTTTCCTAAAGCCAGTTTGAAAAATGAGGCTGATTTCACAGAAAAAGTTCTTGGAGCCAGTTCTACCCAAAAGATATGTAATTTAACTAGATCACTCACCGTGACATTCCATGTTCTGAACATGTTACATGCATCAAGGATTCGACAATCATCCTTTAATGAGTGTGAGCATGTGGATTATCAAATTTTCATCCACCTTACAAGACATGTTTTCACCTAGAAACATTTACTCACATTTCGCAGAATTTTCCTAACGTCAGTTTCGAAAATCAGGCAGTTTTCGCAGAAAAATCCTCTTGTTGCATGTTCCATCCAATAGACATCTCATTTTCATAGATACCATCACCGTAACATTCCGTGTTCCTAAAAAACGGTTCATGCACCAAGGATTCAACAAATATTCACTGCTGAGTTGTTAGCATGTGAATTACCAATCTTTAATAAACCATTGAAGACATATTGTCACCTTAAAGCATTTACTCTGATTTCACAGCGTTTTCATAACACCAGTTTCGAAACTGAGGCAGATTTTTCAGTAAAACTCTCCTGGAGAGGGTTCTAACCAATAGATATGTAATTTGCATAGCTTCCCTCACCGAGAAAGACCGTGTTCCGAACAGGCTACATACATCAAGGATTTGAGAAACATTTTTAATGAGTTATGTACATGTGTATTACAGATCTTTCATCCACCATACAAGGCATATTGACACATAGAAACATTAACTCTGAGCTCACAGCTATTTCCTAATAGCAGTTTCGAAAATCAGGCAGTTTTCAAAGGAAAATACTTTTGGAGCGTGTTCTACCCAATAGGTACGTAAATTACATAGATTCCCCCACTGTGAAATTACATGTTTCGAACACATTACATGCAGAAAAGATTCGACAAAAATAAACTATAGAGTTGTTTGCATGAGGATGACAGGACTTTCATCACAATACAAGGCATATTGATGCTTAGAAGCATTTTCTCTGATTTCACAGAGCTTTCCAAACGCCAGTTTCGAAAATGAGGCAGATTTCACGGCAAAAACCTCTTGGAGCAGGTTCTAACCTATAGACATGTAATTAACATGGATTCGCTCTCCGTGAAATTCCGTGTTCTGAACACGATACATGCATCTCGGACTCGACAAATATTCACTACATTGTGGTTAGCATGTGGATTACAGCACTTTCATCCACCATACAAAGCTTACTGACACTTTGAAGAATTTTCTCAGATTTCACAGGTTAGTTTTAATGCCAGATAAGAAAATGAGGCAGATTTGGCAAAAAAATGCTCTTGGAGCGAGTTATACACAAAAGATATGTAATTTACCTAGTTTTACTCACCGTGACATTCCGTGTTCTGAACACGTTACATGCATCACGGATTCGACAAACATTCACTACAGAGTTGGTAGCATAAGGATTACCGAACATTCACCCACCATAAATGCCATATAGACATTTTGAAGCACTTTCCCATATTTCAAAATGTTTTCCTAATGCCAGGTTTGAAAATGAGGCAGATTAACAAAAAATTCTCTTGGAGCAAGTACTTCCCATAGAAATGTAATTTACATAGCTTCCCTCACAGTGACATTCCAATTTCCGAACACTCTACATACTTCACGGATTTGACAAACATTTTTAATGAGTTATGTACATGTGTATTACAGAACTTTCATCCACCATACAAGGCATATTTAAACCTAGAAACATTAACTCTGAATTTGCAGCCTTTTCCTAATGCCAGTTTCGAAAATCAAGCAGTTTTCTCCAGAAAAAGTTTTTGGAGCGATTTCTTCCCAATAGACATGAAATTTACATAGATTCCATCTCCGGAAATTTCCGTCATACGATCACGCTACATGCATAGGATTTCTACACTTATTCACATCAGGTTTGTTTGCATGTGGCTTTATGAACTTCCATCACAATACAATGCATATTGACACTTTGAAGCATTTTCTCTGATTTTGAAGGAATTTCCAAATGCCAGTTTCAAAAATGAGGCAGGTTTCGCAGAAAAAACTCTTGGAGGGAGTTCTACCCAAGAGACATGTATTTTACCGAGATACACTCACCGTGATATTCTATGTTCTGAACACTCTCCATGTATCTCGGATTCTACAAATATTCTCTACAGAGTTGTTAGTATGCGGATTGCCGAACTTTCATCCACCATACAAGGCATATTTACACCTACAATTGATTAATCTGAGTTCGCAGCTTATTCCTAACGCCAGTTTCAAAAATCAGGCTGTTATCTCAGGAAAAAACTCTTGGAGCGATTTCTAACCTAGGGAAATGTAATTTACATAAATTTCCTCGCCGTGACATTCCGTGTTCCAAATGTTCTACATGCATAACGGATTGGAAAAATATTCACTACAGATTTGTTAGCATGTGGATTACCGAACTTTCATCACAAAACATTGAATATTGATACTTAGAAGTATTTTCTCAGATTTTGCAGCGTTTTCCAAGCGCCAGTTTCAAAAATGAAGCAGTTTTCACAGAAAAATTCTATTGAAGTGAGTTCTACCAAATAGACAAGTAGTTTACATTGTTTCAATCACCGTGAAATTGCACGTTCCGAACATGGTACATGCATCACGGGTTAGGAAAAAGATTCTTTAATATGTTGTGAAAAAGTGGATTACCAAAGTTTCTTCCTACATAAAGGCATCTTTACACCTACAAATATTTTCTCACATTTTGCAGCTTTATCCAAATATCACATTTGAGTATCAAGCAATTTTTGCCGAAAAATTCTATTCTAGCTAGTTCTACCCAATAGAATTCTAATTTACATAGATTCTTTACCGTGAAATTCTGTCTTCCGAACGCGCTACAAGAATCACAGTTTGAAAAATATTACTACACACTTGTTAACATATGGATTACCGGACTTTCATCCACCAATCAAGTCATATTGGCACTTAGAAGCATTTTCTCATATTTCAAAGATTTTTACTAACACCAGATTTGAAAATGAAGCAGATTTTGCAGAAAAATTCTCCTGGAGCGAGTTCTACCCAATAGACATTTAATTTACATAGATGTGCTCATCATGACATTTTGTGATCTGAACACATTTCATGTAACTCGGTTTCGACAAATATTAATTACAGAGATGTTAGCATTTGGATTACCAATCTTACATTCACCATACAAGGCATATTTACACCTACAAGTATTTACTCTCATTTCAAAGTTTTGTCCAAACGTCAAATTCGAAAATCATGCAATTTGTTCAGAAAAATTCTATTCAAGCTAGTTCTACCCAATAGTATTTTAATTTATGTAGTTTCATTACCGTAAATTTCCATGTTCCAAACACGTTAAATAAGTCACGGATTCGAAAAGTATTCCCTTCATAGTTGGTTACGTGGATTACCAGACTTAAATTCCCCGTTCAAGGCATATTCACACTTAGAAGCATTTTCTCAGATTTCTCAGGTTTTTCCTAAAGCCAGTTTGGAAAATGAGGCTGATTTCACAGAAAATGTTCTTGGAGCCAATTCTACCCAAAAGATATGTAGTTTAAGTAGTTCACTCACCATGACATTCCGTGTTCTGAACATGTTACAAGCATCAAGGATACGACAATCATCCTTTAATGAGTGTGAGCATGTGGATTATCAAATTTTCATCCACCTTACAAGACATGTTTTCACCTAGAAACATTTACTCACATTTCGCAGAATTTTCCTAACGTCAGTTTCGAAAATCAGGCAGTTTTCGCAGAAAAATCCTCTTGTTGCATGTTCCATCCAATAGACATCTCATTTTCATAGATACCATCACCGTAACATTCCGTGTTCCTAAAAAACGGTTCATGCACCAAGGATTCAACAAATATTCACTGCTGAGTTGTTAGCATGTGAATTACCAATCTTTAATAAACCATTGAAGACATATTGTCACCTTAAAGCATTTACTCTGATTTCACAGCGTTTTCATAACACCAGTTTCGAAACTGAGGCAGATTTTTCAGTAAAACTCTCCTGGAGAGGGTTCTAACCAATAGATATGTAATTTGCATAGCTTCCCTCACCGAGAAAGACCGTGTTCCGAACAGGCTACATACATCAAGGATTTGAGAAACATTTTAATGAGTTATGTACATGTGTATTACAGATCTTTCATCCACCATACAAGGCATATTGACACATAGAAACATTAACTCTGAGTTCGTAGATTTTTCCAAATAGCAGTTTCGAAAATCAGGCAGTTTTCAAAGGAAAAACTGTTGGAGCGTGTTCTACCCAATAGGTACGTAAATTACATAGATTCTCCCACTGTGAAATTACATGTTTCGAACACATTACATGCAGAAAAGATTCGACAAAAATAAACTATAGAGTTGTTTGCATGAGGATGACAGGACTTTCATCACAATACAAGGCATGTTGATACTTAGAAGCATTTTCTCTGATTTCACAGAGCTTTCCAAACGCCAGTTTCGAAAATGAGGCAGATTTCACGGCAAAAACCTCTTGGAGCAGGTTCTAACCTATAGACATGTAATTAACATGGATTCGATCTCCGTGAAATTCCGTGTTCTGAACACGATACATGCATCTCGGACTCGACAAATATTCACTACACTGTGGTTAGCATGTGGATTACAGCACTTTCATCCACCATACAAAGCTTACTGAAACTTTGAAGGATTTTCTCAGATTTCACAGGTTAGTTTTAATGCCAGATAAGAAAATGAGGCAGATTTGGCAATAAAATGCTCTTGGAGCGAGTTATACACAAAAGATATGTAATTTACCTAGTTTTACTCACCGTGACATTCCGTGTTCTGAACACGTTACATGCATCACGGATTCGACAAACATTCACTACAGAGTTGGTAGCATAAGGATTACCGAACATTCACCCACCATAAATGCCATATTGACATTTTGAAGCACTTTCCCATATTTCAAAATGTTTTCCTAATGCCAGGTTTGAAAATGAGGCAGATTAACAAAAAATTCTCTTGGAGCAAGTACTTCCCATAGAAATGTAATTTACATAGCTTCCCTCACAGTGACATTCCAATTTCCGAACACTCTACATACTTCACGGATTTGACAAACATTTTTAATGAGTTATGTACATGTGTATTACAGAACTTTCATCCACCATACAAGGCATATTTAAACTTAGAAACATTAACTCTGAATTTGCAGCCTTTTCCTAATGCCAGTTTCGAAAATCAGGCCGTTTTCTCCAGAAAAAATTTTTGGAGCGATTTCTTCCCAATAGACATGAAATTTACATAGATTCCATCTCCGGAAACTTCCGTCATACGATCAAGCTACATGCATAGGCTTTCTACAATTATTCACATCAGGTTTGTTTGCATGTGGCTTTATGAACTTCCATCACAATACAATGCATATTGACACTTTGAAGCATTTTCTCTGATTTTGAAGGAATTTCCAAATGCCAGTTTCAAAATTGAGGCAGGTTTCGCAGAAAAAACTCGGAGTGAGTTCTACCCAAGTGACATGTATTTTACCGAGATACACTCACCGTGATATTCTATGATCTGAACACTCTCCATGTATCTCGGATTCGGCAAATATTCTCTTCAGAGTTGTTAGTATGCGGATTGCCGAACTTTCATCCACCATACAAGGCATATTTACACCTACAATTGATTAATCTGAGTTCGCAGCTTATTCCTAATGCCAGTTTCAAAAATCAGGCGGTTATCTCAGGAAAAAACTCTTGGAGCGATTTCTAACCTAGGGAAATATAATTTACATAAATTTCCTCGCCGTGACATTCCGTGTTCCAAACGTTCTACATGCATAACGGATTCGAAAAATATTCACTATAGATTTGTTAGCATGTGGATTACCGAACTTTCATCACATAACATTGAATATTGATACTTAGAAGTATTTTCTCAGATTTTGCAGCGTTTTCCAAGCGCCAGTTTCAAAAATGAAGCAGTTTTCACAGAAAAATTCTATTGAAGTGAGTTCTACCAAATAGACAAGTAGTTTAAATTGTTTCAATCACCGTGAAATTGCACGTTCCGAACATGGTACATGCATCACGGGTTAGAAAAAAGATTCTTTATTATGTTGTCAAAAAGTGGATTACCAAACTTTCTTCCTACATAAAGGCATCTTTACACCTACAAATATTTTCTCACATTTTGCAGCTTTATCCAAATATCACATTTGAGTATCAAGCAATTTTTGCCGAAAAATTCTATTCTAGCTAGTTCTACCCAATAGAATTCTAATTTACATGGTTTCTTTACCGTTAAATTCTGTCTACTGAATGCGCTACAAGAATCACAGTTTGAAAAATATTACTACACACTTGTTAACATATGGATTACCGTACTTTCATCCACCAATCAAGTCATATTGGCACTTAGAAGCATTTTCTCATATTTCAAAGATTTTTCCTAACACCAGATTTGAAAATGAGGCAGATTTTGCAGAAAAATTCTCTTGGATCGAGTTCTACCCAATAGATATTTAACTTACATAGATGTGCTCATCATGACATTTTGTGATCTGAACACATTTCATGTATCTCGGTTTCGACAAATATTCACTACAGAGATGTTAGCATTTGATTACCAAACTTTCATCCACCATACAAGGCATATTTTCACCTACAAGTATTTACTCTCATTTCAAATTTTGTCCAAACGTCAAATTCGAAAATCATGCAATTTGTTCAGAAAAATTCTATTCAAGCTAGTTCTACCCAATAGAATTTTAATTTACGTAGTTTCATTACCGTAAATTTCCATGTTCCAAACACGCTAAATAAGTCACGGATTCGAAAAGTATTCCCTTCATAGTTGGTTATGTGGATTACCAGACTTAAATTCCCCGTTCAAGGCATATTCACACTTAGAAGCATTTTCTCAGATTTCTCAGGTTTTTCCTAAAGCCAGTTTGGAAAATGAGGCTGATTTCACAGAAAAAGTTCTTGGAGCCAGTTCTACCCAAAAGATATGTAATTTAAGTAGTTCACTCACCGTGACATTCCGTGTTCTGAACATGTTACATGCATCAAGGATTCGACAATCATCCTTTAATGAGTGTGAGCATGTGGATTATCAAATTTTCATCCACCTTACAAGACATGTTTTCACCTAGAAACATTTACTCACATTTCGCAGAATTTTCCTAACGTCAGTTTCGAAAATCAGGCAGTTTTCGCAGAAAAATCCTCTTGTTGCATGTTCCATCCAATAGACATCTCATTTTCATAGATACCATCACCGTAACATTCCGTGTTCCTAAAAAACGGTTCATGCACCAAGGATTCAACAAATATTCACTGCTGAGTTGTTAGCATGTGAATTACCAATCTTTAATAAACCATTGAAGACATATTGTCACCTTAAAGCATTTACTCTGATTTCACAGCGTTTTCATAACACCAGTTCCGAAACTGAGGCAGATTTTTCAGTAAAACTCTCCTGGAGAGGGTTCTAACCAATAGATATGTAATTTGCATAGCTTCCCTCACCGAGAAAGACCGTGTTCCGAACAGGCTATATACATCAAGGATTTGAGAAACATTTTTAATGAGTTATGTACATGTGTATTACAGATCTTTCATCCACCATACAAGGCATATTGACACATAGAAACATTAACTCTGAGTTCGCAGCTTTTTCCTAATAGCAGTTTTGAAAATCAGGCAGTTTTCAAAGGAAAAACTTTTGGAGCGTGTTCTGCCCAATAGGTACGTAAATTACATAGATTCCCCCACTGTGAAATTACATGTTTTGAACACATTACATGCAGAAAAGATTCGACAAAAATAAACTATAGAGTTGTTTGCATGAGGATGACAGGACTTTCATCACAGTACAAGGCATATTGATGCTTAGAAGCATTTTCTCTGATTTCACAGAGCTTTCCAAACGCCAGTTTCGAAAATGAGGCAGATTTCACGGCAAAAACCTCTTGGAGCATGTTCTAACCTATAGACATGTAATTAACATGGATTCGATCTCCGTGAAATTCCGTGTTCTGAACACGATACATGCATCTCGGACTCGACAAATATTCACTACACTGTGGTTAGCATGTGGATTACAGCACTTTCATCCACCATACAAAGCTTACTGACACTTTGAAGGATTTTCTCAGATTTCACAGGTTAGTTTTAATGTCAGATAAGAAAATGAGGCAGATTTGGCAAAAAAATGCTCTTGGAGCGAGTTATACACAAAAGATATGTAATTTACCTAGTTTTACTCACCGTGACATTCCGTGTTCTGAACACGTTACATGCATCACGGATTCGACAAACATTCACTACAGAGTTGGTAGCATAAGGATTACCGAACATTCACCCACCATAAATGCCATATTGACATTTTGAATCACTTTCCCATATTTCAAAATGTTTTCCTTATGCCAGGTTTGAAAATGAGGCAGATTAAAAAAAATTCTCTTGGAGCAAGTACTTCCCATAGAAATGTAATTTACATAGCTTCCCTCACAGTGACATTCCAATTTCCGAACACTCTACATACTTCATGGATTTGACAAACATTTTTAATGAGTTATGTACATGTGTATTACAGAACTTTCATCCACCATACAAGGCATATTTAAACCTAGAAACGTTAACTCTGAATTTGCAGCCTTTTCCTAATGCCAGTTTCGAAAATCAGGCCGTTTTCTCCAGAAAAAGTTTTTGGAGCGATTTCTTCCCAATAGACATGAAATTTACATAGATTCCATCTCCGGAAACTTCCGTCATACGATCACGCTACATGCATAGGCTTTCTACAATTATACACATCAGGTTTGTTTGCATGTGGCTTTATGAACTTCCATCACAATAAAATGCATATTGACACTTTGAAGCATTTTCTCTGATTTTGAAGGAATTTCCAAATGCCAGTTTCAAAAATGAGGCAGATTTCGCAGAAAAAACTCTTGGAGTGAGTTCTACCCAAGAGACATGTATTTTACCTAGATACACTCACCGTGATATTCTATGTTCTGAACACTCTCCATGTATCTCGGATTCGACAAATAATCTCTTCAGAGTTGTTAGTATGCGGATTGCCAAACTTTCATCCACCATACAAGGCATATTTACACCTACAATTGATTAATCTGATTTCGCAGCTTATTCCTACTGCCAGTTTCAAAAATCAGGCGGTTATCTCAGGAAAAAACTCTTGGAGCGATTTCTAACATAGGGAAATGTAATTTACATAAATTTCCTCGCCGTGACATTCCGTGTTCCAAACGTTCTACATGCATAACGGATTCGAAAAATATACACTACAGATTTGTTAGCATGTGGATTACCAAACTTTCATCACAAAACATTGAATATTGATACTTAGAAGTATTTTCTCAGATTTTGCAGCGTTTTCCAAGCGCCAGTTTCAAAAATGAAGCAGTTTTCACAGAAAAATTCTATTGAAGTGAGTACTACCAAATAGACAAGTAGTTTACATTGTTTCAATCACCGTGAAATTGCACGTTCCAAACATGTTACATGCATCACGGGTTAGAAAAAAGTTTCTTTAATATGTTGTGAAAAAGTGGATTACCAAACTTTCTTCCTACATAAAGGCATCTTTACACCTACAAATATTTTCTCACATTTTGCAGCTTTATCCAAATATCACATTTGAGTATCAAGCAATTTTCGCCGAAAAATTCTATTCTAGCTAGTTCTACCCAATAGAATTCTAATTTACATGGTTTCTTTACCGTGAAATTCTGTCTTCTGAACGCGCTACAAGAATCACAGTTTGAAAAATATTACTACACACTTGTTAACATATGGATTACCGGACTTTCATCCACCAATCAAGTCATATTGGCACTTAGAAGCATTTTCTCATATTTCGAAGATTTTTCCTAACACCAGATTTGAAAATGAGGCAGATTTTGCAGAAAAATTCTCTTGGAGCGAGTTCTACCCAATAGACATTTAATTTACATAGATGTGCTCATCATGACATTTTGTGATCTGAACACATTTCATGTATCTCGGTTTCGACAAATATTCACTACAGAGATGTTAGCATTTGGATTACCAATCTTTCATCCACCATACAAGGCATATTTACACCTACAAGTATTTATTCTCATTTCAAATTTTGTCCAAACGTGAAATTCGAAAATCATGCAATTTGTTCAGAAAAATTCTATTCAAGCTAGTTCTACCCAATAGAATTTTAATTTACGTAGTTTCATTACCATAAATTTCCATGTTCCAAACACGCTAAATAAGTCACGGATTCGAAAAGTATTCCCTTCATAGTTGGTTACGTGGATTACCAGACTTAAATTCCCCGTTCAAGGCATATTCATACTTAGAAGCATTTTCTCAGATTTCTCAGGTTTTCCCTAAAGCCAGTTTGGAAAATGAGGCTGATTTCACAGAAAATGTTCTTGGAGCCAGTTCTACCCAAAAGATATGTAATTTAAGTAGTTCACTCACCGTGACATTCCGTGTTCTGAACATGTTACATGCATCAAGGATTCGACAATCATCCTTTAATGAGTGTGAGCATGTGGATTATCAAATTTTCATCCACCTTACAAGACATGTTTTCACCTAGAAACATTTACTCACATTTCGCAGAATTTTCCTAACGTCAGTTTCGAAAATCAGGCAGTTTTCGCAGAAAAATCCTCTTGTTGCATGTTCCATCCAATAGACATCTCATTTTCATAGATACCATCACCGTAACATTCCGTGTTCCTAAAAAACGGTCCATGCACCAAGGATTCAACAAATATTCACTGCTGAGTTGTTAGCATGTGAATTACCAATCTTTAATAAACCATTGAAGACATATTGTCACCTTAAAGCATTTACTCTGATTTCACAGCGTTTTCATAACACCAGTTTCGAAACTGAGGCAGATTTTTCAGTAAAACTCTCCTGGAGAGGGTTCTAACCAATAGATATGTAATTTGCATAGCTTCCATCACCGAGAAAGACCGTGTTCCGAACAGGCTACATACATCAAGGATTTGAGAAACATTTTTAATGAGTTATGTACATGTGTATTACAGATCTTTCATCCACCATACAAGGCATATTGACACATAGGATCATTAACCCTGAGTTCGCAGATTTTTCCTAATAGCAGTTTCGAAAATCAGGCAGTTTTCAAAGGAAAAACTGTTGGAGCGTGTTCTGCCCAATAGGTACGTAAATTACATAGATTCCCCCACTGTGAAATTACATGTTTCGAACACATTACATGCAGAAAAGATTCGACAAAAATAAACTATAGAGTTGTTTGCATGAGGATGACAGGACTTTCATCACAATACAAGGCATATTGATGCTTAGAAGCATTTTCTCTGATTTCACAGAGCTTTCCAAATGCCAGTTTCGAAAATGAGGCAGATTTCACGGCAAAAACCTCTTGGAGCAGGTTCTAACCTATAGACATGTAATTAACATGGATTCGCTCTCCGTGAAATTCCGTGTTCTGAACACGATACATGCATCTCGGACTCGACAAATATTCACTACATTGTGGTTAGCATGTGGATTACAGCACTTTCATCCACCATACAAAGCTTACTGACACTTTGAAGAATTTTCTCAGATTTCACAGTTTAGTTTTAATGCCAGATAAGAAAATGAGGCAGATTTGGCAAAAAAATGCTCTTGGAGCGAGTTATACACAAAAGATATGTAATTTACCTAGTTTTACTCACCGTGACATTCCGTGTTCTGAACACGTTACATGCATCACGGATTCGACAAACATTCACTACAGAGTTGGTAGCATAAGGATTACCGAACATTCACCCACCATAAATGCCATATTGACATTTTGAAGCACTTTCCCATATTTCAAAATGTTTTCCTAATGCCAGGTTTGAAAATGAGGCAGATTAACAAAAAATTCTCTTGGAGCAAGTACTTCCCATAGAAATGTAATTTACATAGCTTCCCTCACAGTGACATTCCAATTTCCGAACACTCTACATACTTCACGGATTTGACAAACATTTTTAATGAGTTATGTACATGTGTATTACAGAACTTTCATCCACCATACAAGGCATATTTAAACCTAGAAACGTTAACTCTGAATTTGCAGCCTTTTCCTAATGCCAGTTTCGAAAATCAGGCCGTTTTCTCCAGAAAAAGTTTTTGGAGCGATTTCTTGCCAATAGACATGAAATTTACATAGATTCCATCTCCGGAAACTTTCGTCATACGATCACGCTACATGCATAGGCTTTCTACAATTATTCACATCAGGTTTGTTTGCATGTGGCTTTATGAACTTCCATCACAATACAATGCATATTGACACTTTGAAACATTTTCTCTGATTTTGAAGGAATTTCCAAATGCCAGTTTCAAAAATGAGGCAGATTTCGCAGAAATAACTCTTGGAGTGAGTTCTACCCAAGAGACATGTATTTTACCGAGATACACTCACCGTGATATTCTATGATCTGAACACTCTCCATGTATCTCGGATTCGACAAATATTCTCTACAGAGGTGTTAGTATGCGGATTGCCAAACTTTCATCCACCATACAAGGCATATTAACACCTACAATTGATTAATCTCAGTTCGCAGCTTGTTCCTAATGCCAGTTTCAAAAATCAGGCGGTTATCTCAGGAAAAAACTCTTGGAGCGATTTCTAACCTAGGGAAATGTAATTTACATAAATTTCCTCGCCGTGACATTCCGTGTTCCAAACGTTCTACATGCATAACGTATTCGAAAATATTCACTACAGATTTTTTAGCATGTGGATTACCGAACTTTCATCACAAAACATTGAATATTGATACTTAGAAGTATTTTCTCAGATTTTGCAGCGTTTTCCAAGCGCCAGTTTCAAAAATGAAGCAGTTTTCACAGAAAAATTCTATTGAAGTGAGTTCTACCAAATAGACAAGTAGTTTACATTGTTTCAATCACCGTGAAATTGCACGTTCCGAACATGGTACATGCATCACGGGTTAGAAAAAAGATTCTTTAATATGTTGTGAAAAAGTGGATTACCAAACTTTCTTCCTACATAAAGGCATCTTTACACCTACAAATATTTTCTCACATTTTGCAGCTTTATCCAAATATCACATTTGAGTATCAAGCAATTTTCGCTGAAAAATTCTATTCTAGCTAGTTCTACCCAATAGAATTCTAATTTACATGGTTTCTTTACCGTGAAATTCTGTCTTCTGAACGTGCTACAAGAATCACAGTTTGAAAAATATTACTACACACTTGTTAACATATGGATTACCGGACTTTCATCAACCAATCAACTCATATTGGCACTTAGAAGCATTTTCTCATATTTCGAAGATTTTTCCTAACACCAGATTTGAAAATGAGGCAGATTTTGCAGAAAAATTCTCTTGGAGCGAGTTCTACCCAATAGACATTTAATTTACATAGATGTGCTCATCATGACATTTTGTGATCTGAACACATTTCATGTATCTCGGTTTCGACAAATATTCACTACAGAGATGTTAGCATTTGGATTAACAAACTTTCATCCACCATACAAGGCATATTTACACCTACAAGTATTTACTCTCATTTCAAATTTTGTCCAAACGTCAAATTCGAAAATCATGCAATTTGTTCAGAAAAATTCTATTCAAGCTAGTTCTACCCAATAGAATTTTAATTTACGTAGTTTCATTACCATAAATTTCCATGATCCAAACACGCTAAATAAGTCACGGATTCGAAAATTATTCCCTTCATAGTTGGTTACGTGGATTACCAGACTTAAATTCCCCGTTCAAGGCATATTCACACTTAGAAGCATTTTCTCAGATTTCTCAGGTTTTTCCTAAAGCCAGTTTGAAAAATGAGGCTGATTTCACAGAAAAAGTTCTTGGAGCCAGTTCTACCCAAAAGATATGTAATTTAACTAGTTCACTCACCGTGACATTCCGTGTTCTGAACATGTTACATGCATCAAGGATTCGACAATCATCCTTTAATGAGTGTGAGCATGTGGATTATCAAATTTTCATCCACCTTACAAGACATGTTTTCACCTAGAAACATTTACTCACATTTCGCAGAATTTTCCTAACGTCAGTTTCGAAAATCAGGCAGTTTTCGCAGAAAAATCCTCTTGTTGCATGTTCCATCCAATAGACATCTCATTTTCATAGATACCATCACCGTAACATTCCGTGTTCCTAAAAAACTGTTCATGCACCAAGGATTCAACAAATATTCACTGCTGAGTTGTTAGCATGTGAATTACCAATCTTTAATAAACCATTGAAGACATATTGTCACCTTAAAGCATTTACTCTGATTTCACAGCGTTTTCATAACACCAGTTTCGAAACTGAGGCAGATTTTTCAGTAAAACTCTCCTGGAGAGGGTTCTAACCAATAGATATGTAATTTGCATAGCTTCCCTCACCGAGAAAGACCGTGTTCCGAACAGGCTACATACATCAAGGATTTGAGAAACATTTTTAATGAGTTATGTACATGTGTATTACAGATCTTTCATCCACCATACAAGGCATATTGACACATAGAAACATTAACTCTGAGCTCACAGCTTTTTCCTAATAGCAGTTTCGAAAATCAGGCAGTTTTCAAAGGAAAATACTTTTGGAGCGTGTTCTACCCAATAGGTACGTAAATTACATAGATTCCCCCACTGTGAAATTACATGTTTCGAACACATTACATGCAGAAAAGATTCGACAAAAATAAACTATAGAGTTGTTTGCATGAGGATGACAGGACTTTCATCACAATACAAGGCATATTGATGCTTAGAAGCATTTTCTCTGATTTCACAGAGCTTTCCAAACGCCAGTTTCGAAAATGAGGCAGATTTCACGGCAAAAACCTCTTGGAGCAGGTTCTAACCTATAGACATGTAATTAACATGGATTCGCTCTCCGTGAAATTCCGTGTTCTGAACACGATACATGCATCTTGGACTCGACAAATATTCACTACATTGTGGTTAGCATGTGGATTACAGCACTTTCATCCACCATACAAAGCTTACTGACACTTTGAAGAATTTTCTCAGATTTCACAGGTTAGTTTTAATGCCAGATAAGAAAATGAGGCAGATTTGGCAAAAAAATGCTCTTGGAGCGAGTTATACACAAAAGATATGTAATTTACCTAGTTTTACTCACCGTGACATTCCGTGTTCTGAACACGTTACATGCATCACGGATTCGACAAACATTCACTACAGCGTTGGTATCATAAGGATTACCGAACATTCACCCACCATAAATGCCATATTGACATTTTGAAGCACTTTCCCATATTTCAAAATGTTTTCCTAATGCCAGGTTTGAAAATGAGGCAGATTAACAAAAAATTCTCTTGGAGCAAGTACTTCCCATAGAAATGTAATTTACATAGCTTCCCTCACAGTGACATTCCAATTTCCGAACACTCTACATACTTCACGGATTTGACAAACATTTTTAATGAGTTATGTACATGTGTATTACAGAACTTACATCCACCATACAAGGCATATTTAAACCTAGAAACGTTAACTCTGAATTTGCAGCCTTTTCCTAATGCCAGTTTCGAAAATCAGGCCGTTTTCTCCAGAAAAAATTTTTGGAGCGATTTCTTGCCAATAGACATGAAATTTACATAGATTCCATCTCCGGAAATTTCCGTCATACGATCACGCTACATGCATAGGCTTTCTACAATTATTCACATCAGGTTTGTTTGCATGAGGCTTTATGAACTTTCATCACAATACAATGCATATTGACACTTTGAAGCATTTTCTCTGATTTTGAAGGAATTTCCAAATGCCAGTTTCGAAAATGAGGCAGATTTCGCAGAAAAAAATTTGGAGTGAGTTCTACCCAAGAGACATGTATTTTACCGACATACGCTCACCGTGATATTCTACGTTCTGAACACTCTCCATGTAATCTCGGATTCGACAAATATTCTCTACAGAGGTGTTAGTATGCGGATTGCCGAACTTTCATCCACCATACAAGGCATATTTACACCTACAATTGATTAATCTGAGTTCGCAGCTTATTCCTAACGCCAGTTTCAAAAATCAGTCTGTTATGTCAGGAAAAAACTCTTGCAGCGATTTCTAACCTATTGAAATGTAATTTACATAAATTTCCTCGCCGTGACATTCCGTGTTCCAAACGTTCTACATGCATAACGGATTCGAAAAATATTCACTACAGATTTGTTAGCATGTGGATTACAGAACTTACATCACAGAACATTGAATATAGATACTTAGAAGTATTTTCTCAGATTTTGCAGCGTTTTCCAAGCGCCAGTTTCAAAAATGAAGCAGTTATTACAGAAAAATTCTATTGAAGTGAGTTCTACAAAATAGACAAGTAGTTACATTGTTTCAATCACCGTGAAATTGCACGTTCCAAACATGGTACATGCATCACGGATTAGGAAAAAGATTCTTTAATATGTTGTGAAAAAGTGGATTACCAAACTTTCTACCTACGTAAAGGCATCTTTATACCTACAAATATTTTCTCACATTTTGCAGCTTTATCCAAATATCACATTTGAGTATCAAGCAATTTTCGCCGAAAAATTCTATTCTAGCTAGTTCTACACAATAGAATTCTAATTTACATAGTTTCTTTACCGTGAATTTCGGTCTTCCGAACGCGCTACAGGAATCACAGTTTGAAAAATATTACTACACACTTGTTAACATATGGATTACCGGACTTTCATCCACCAATCAAGTCATATTGGCACTTAGAAGCATTTTCTCATATTTCGAAGAATTTTCCTAACACCAGATTTGAAAATGAGGCAGATTTTGCAGAAAAATTCTCTTGGAGCGAGTTCTACCCAATAGACATTTAATTTACATAGATGTGCTCATCATGACATTTTGTGATCTGAACACTTTTCATGTATCTCGGTTTCGACAAATATTCACTACAGAGATGTTAGCATTTGGATTACCAATCTTACATCCACCATACAAGGCATATTTACACCTACAAGTATTTACTCTCATTTCAAAGTTTTGTCCAAACGTCAAATTCGAAAATCATGCAATTTGTTCAGAAAAATTCTATTCAAGCTAGTTCTACCCAATAGAATTTTAATTTACGTAGTTTCATTACCGTAAATTTCCATGTTCCAAACACGCTAAATAAGTCACGGGTTCAAAAAGTATTCCCTTCATAGTTGGTTACGTGGATTACCAGACTTAAATTCCCCGTTCAAGGCATATTCACACTTAGAAGCATTTTCTCAGATTTCTCAGGTTTTTCCTAAAGCCAGTTTGGAAAATGAGGCTGATTTCACAGAAAATGTTCTTGGAGCCAGTTCTACCCAAAAGATATGTAATTTAAGTAGTTCACTCACCGTGACATTCCGTGTTCTGAACATGATACATGCATCAAGGATTCGACAATCATCCTTTAATGAGTGTGAGCATGTGGATTATCAAATTTTCATCCACCTTACAAGACATGTTTTCACCTAGAAACATTTACTCACATTTCGCAGAATTTTCCTAACGTCAGTTTCGAAAATCAGGCAGTTTTCGCAGAAAAATCCTCTTGTTGCATGTTCCATCCAATAGACATCTCATTTTCATAGATACCATCACCGTAACATTCCGTGTTCCTAAAAAACGGTCCATGCACCAAGTATTCAACAAATATTCACTGCTGAGTTGTTAGCATGTGAATTACCAATCTTTAATAAACCATTGAAGACATATTGTCACCTTAAAGCATTTACTCTGATTTCACAGCGTTTTCATAACACCAGTTTCGAAACTGAGGCAGATTTTTCAGTAAAACTCTCCTGGAGAGGGTTCTAACCAATAGATATGTAATTTGCATAGCTTCCCTCACCGAGAAAGACCGTGTTCCGAACAGGCTACATACATCAAGGATTTGAGAAACATTTTTAATGAGTTATGTACATGTGTATTACAGATCTTTCATCCACCATACAAGGCATATTGACACATAGAAACATTAACTCTGAGCTCACAGCTTTTTCCTAATAGCAGTTTCGAAAATCAGGCAGTTTTCAAAGGAAAAAACTGTTGGAGCGTGTTCTACCCAATAGGTACGTAAATTACATAGATTCCCCCACTGTGAAATTACATGTTTCGAACACATTACATGCAGAAAAGATTCGACAAAAATAAACTATAGAGTTGTTTGCATGAGGATGACAGGACTTTCATCACAATACAAGGCATATTGATGCTTAGAAGCATTTTCTCTGATTTCACAGAGCTTTCCAAACGCCAGTTTCGAAAATGAGGCAGATTTCACAGCAAAAACCTCTTGGAGCAGGTTCTAACCTATAGACATGTAATTAACATGGATTCGCTCTCCGTGAAATTCCGTGTTCTGAACACGATACATGCATCTTGGACTCGACAAATATTCACTACATTGTGGTTAGCATGTGGATTACAGCACTTTCATCCACCATACAAAGCTTACTGACACTTTGAAGAATTTTCTCAGATTTCACAGGTTAGTTTTAATGCCAGATAAGAAAATGAGGCAGATTTGGCAAAAAAATGCTCTTGGAGCGAGTTATACACAAAAGATATGTAATTTACCTAGTTTTACTCACCGTGACATTCCGTGTTCTGAACACGTTACATGCATCACGGATTCGACAAACATTCACTACAGAGTTGGTAGCATAAGGATTACCGAACATTCACCCACCATAAATGCCATATTGACATTTTGAAGCACTTTCCCATATTTCAAAATGTTTTCCTAATGCCAGGTTTGAAAATGAGGCAGATTAACAAAAAATTCTCTTGGAGCAAGTACTTCCCATAGAAATGTAATTTACATAGCTTCCCTCACATTGACATTCCAATTTCCGAACACTCTACATACTTCACGGATTTGACAAACATTTTTAATGAGTTATGTACATGTGTATTACAGAACTTTCATCCACCATACAAGGCATATTTAAACCTAGAAACGTTAACTCTGAATTTGCAGCCTTTTCCTAATGCCAGTTTCGAAAATCAGGCCGTTTTCTCCAGAAAAAATTTTTGGAGCGATTTCTTCCCAATAGACATGAAATTTACATAGATTCCATCTCCGGAAATTTCCGTCATACGATCACGCTACATGCATAGGCGTTCTACAATTATTCACATCAGGTTTGTTTGCATGTGGCTTTATGAACTTCCATCACAATACAATGCATATTGACACTTTGAAGCATTTTCTCTGATTTTGAAGGAATTTCCAAATGCCAGTTTCGAAAATGAGGCAGATTTCGCAGAAAAAACTCTTGGAGTGAGTTCTACCCAAGAGACATGTATTTTACCGACATACGCTCACCATGATATTCTATGTTCTGAACACTCTCCATGTATCTCGGATTCGACAAATATTCTCTACAGAGGTGTTAGTATGCGGATTGCCGAACTTTCATCCACCATACAAGACATATTTACACCTACAATTGATTAATCTGAGTTCGCAGCTTATTCCTAACGCCAGTTTCAAAAATCAGGCTGTTATCTCAGGAAAAAACTCTTGGAGCGATTTATAACCTAGGGAAATATAGTTTACATAAATTTCCTCGCCGTGACATTCCGTGTTCCAAACGTTCTACATGCATAACGGATTCGAAAAATATTCACTACAGATTTGTTAGCATGTGGATTACCGAACTTACATCACAGAACATTGAATATTGATACTTAGAAATATTTTCTCAGATTTTGCAGCGTTTTCCAAGCGTCAGTTTCAAAAATGAAGCAGTTATTACAGAAAAATTCTATTGAAGTGAGTTCTACAAAATAGACAAGTAGTTACATTGTTTCAATCACCGTGAAATTGCACGTTCCTAACATGGTACATGCATCACGGATTAGGAAAAAGATTCTTTAATATGTTGTGAAAAAGTGGATTACCAAACTTTCTACCTACGTAAAGGCATCTTTATACCTACAAATATTTTCTCACATTTTGCAGCTTTATCCAAATATCACATTTGAGTATCAAGCAATTTTTGCCGAAATATTCTATTCTAGCTAGTTCTACCCAATAGAATTCTAATTTACATAGTTTCTTTACCGTGAATTTCGGTCTTCCGAACGCGCTACAGGAATCACAGTTTGAAAAATATTACTACACACTTGTTAACATATGGATTACCGGACTTTCATCCACCAATCAAGTCATATTGGCACTTAGAAGCATTTTCTCATATTTCGAAGATTTTTCCTAACACCAGATTTGAAAATGAGGCAGATTTTGCAGAAAAATTCTCTTGGAGCGAGTTCTACCCAATAGACATTTAACTTACATAGATGTGCTCATCATGACATTTTGTGATCTGAACACATTTCATGTATCTCGGTTTCGACAAATATTCACTACAGAGATGTTAGCATTTGGATTACCAATCTTACATCCACCATACAAGGCATATTTACACCTACAAGTATTTACTCTCAATTCAAAGTTTTGTCCAAAAGTCAAATTCGAAAATCATGCAATTTGTTCAGAAAAATTCTATTCAAGCTAGTTCTACCCAATAGAATTTTAATTTACGTAGTTTCATTACCGTAAATTTCCATGTTCCAAACACGCTAAATAAGTCACGGATTTGAAAAGTATTCCCTTCATAGTTGGTTACGTGGATTACCAGACTTAAATTCCCCGTTCAAGGCATATTCACACTTAGAAGCATTTTCTCAGATTTCTCAGGTTTTTCCTAAAGCCAGTTTGGAAAATAAGGCTGATTTCACAGAAAATGTTCTTGGAGCCAGTTCTACCCAAAAGATATGTAATTTAACTAGTTCACTCACCGTGACATTCCGTGTTCTGAACATGTTACATGCATCAAGGATTCGACAATCATCCTTTAATGAGTGTGAGCATGTGGATTATCAAATTTTCATCCACCTTACAAGACATGTTTTCACCTAGAAACATTTACTCACATTTCGCAGAATTTTCCTAACGTCAGTTTTGAAAATCAGGCAGTTTTCGCAGAAAAATCCTCTTGTTGCATGTTCCATCCAATAGACATCTCATTTTCATAGATACCATCACCGTAACATTCCGTGTTCCTAAAAAACGGTTCATGCACCAAGGATTCAACAAATATTCACTGCTGAGTTGTTAGCATGTGAATTACCAATCTTTAATAAACCATTGAAGACATATTGTCACCTTAAAGCATTTACTCTGATTTCACAGCGTTTTCATAACACCAGTTTCGAAACTGAGGCAGATTTTTCAGTAAAACTCTCCTGGAGAGGGTTCTAACCAATAGATATGTAATTTGCATAGCTTCCCTCACCGAGAAAGACCGTGTTCCGAACAGGCTACATACATCAAGGATTTGAGAAACATTTTTAATGAGTTATGTACATGTGTATTACAGATCTTTCATCCACCATACAAGGCGTATTGACACATAGAAACATTAACTCTGAGCTCACAGCTTTTTCCTAATAGCAGTTTCGAAAATCAGGCAGTTTTCAAAGGAAAAAACTGTTGGAGCGTGTTCTACCCAATAGGTACGTAAATTACATAGATTCCCCCACTGTGAAATTACATGTTTCGAACACATTACATGCAGAAAAGATTCGACAAAAATAAACTATAGAGTTGTTTGCATGAGGATGACAGGACTTTCATCACAATACAAGGCATATTGATGCTTAGAAGCATTTTCTCTGATTTCACAGAGCTTTCCAAATGCCAGTTTCGAAAATGAGGCAGATTTCATGGCAAAAACCTCTTGGAGCAGGTTCTAACCTATAGACATGTAATTAACATGGATTCGCTCTCCGTGAAATTCCGTGTTCTGAACACGATACATGCATCTCGGACTCGACAAATATTCACTACATTGTGGTTAGCATGTGGATTACAGCACTTTCATCCACCATACAAAGCTTACTGACACTTTGAAGAATTTTCTCAGATTTCACAGGTTAGTTTTAATGCCAGATAAGAAAATGAGGCAGATTTGGCAAAAAAATGCTCTTGGAGCGAGTTATACACAAAAGATATGTAATTTACCTAGTTTTACTCACCGTGACATTCCGTGTTCTGAACACGTTACATGCATCACAGATTCGACAAACATTCACTACAGAGTTGGTAGCATAAGGATTACCGAACATTCACCCACCATAAATGCCATATTGACATTTTGAAGCACTTTCCCATATTTCAAAATGTTTTCCTAATGCCAGGTTTGAAAATGAGGCAGATTAACAAAAAATTCTCTTGGAGCAAGTACTTCCCATAGAAATGTAATTTACATAGCTTCCCTCACAGTGACATTCCAATTTCCGAACACTCTACATACTTCACGGATTTGACAAACATTTTTAATGAGTTATGTACATGTGTATTACAGAACTTTCATCCACCATACAAGGCATATTTAAACCTAGAAACATTAACTCTGAATTTGCAGCCTTTTCCTAATGCCAGTTTCGAAAATCAGGCCGTTTTCTCCAGAAAAAATTTTTGGAGCGATTTCTTCCCAATAGACATGAAATTTACATAGATTCCATCTCCGGAATTTTCCGTCATACGATCACGCTACATGCATAGGATTTATACAATTATTCACATCAGGTTTGTTTGCATGTGGCTTTATGAACTTCCATCACAATACAATGCATATTGACACTTTGAAGCATTTTCTCTGATTTTGAAGGAATTTCCAAATGCCAGTTTCGAAAATGAGGCTGATTTCGCAGAAAAAAATTTGGAGTGAGTTCTACCCAAGAGACATGTATTTTACCGACATACGCTCACCGTGATATTCTACGTTCTGAACACTCTCCATGTATCTCGGATTCGACAAATATTCTCTACAGAGTTGTTAGTATGCGGATTGCCGAACTTTCATCCACCATACAAGGCATATTTACACCTACAATTGATTAATCTGAGTTCACAGCTTTTTCCTAACGCCAGTTTCAAAAATCAGGCTGTTATCTCAGGAAAAAACTCTTGGAGCGATTTCTAACCTAAGGAAATTTAATTTACATAAATTTCCTCGCCGTGACATTCCGTGTTCCAAACGTTCTACATGCATAACGGATTCGAAAAATATTCATTACAGATTTGTTAGCATGTGGATTACCGAACTTTCATCACAAAACATTGAATATTGTTACTTAGAAGTATTTTCTCAGATTTTGCAGCGTTTTCCAAGCGCCAGTTTGAAAAATGAAGCAGTTATTACAGAAAAATTCTATTGAAGTGAGTTCTACAAAATAGACAATTAGTTACATTATATCAATCACCGTGAAATTGCACGTTCCAAACATGGTACATGCATCACGGATTAGGAAAAAGATTCTTTATTATGTTGTGAAAAATTGGATTACCAAACTTTCTTCCTACATAAAGGCATCTTTATACCTACAAATATTTTCTCACATTTTGCAGCTTTATCCAAATATCACAGTTGAGTATCAAGCAATTTTCGCCAAAATATTCTATTCTAGCTAGTTCTACCCAATAGAATTCTAATTTACATAGTTTCTTTACCGTGAATTTCTGTGTTCGGAATGCGCTAAAAAATCACAGTTTGAAAAATATTACTACACACTTGTTAACATATGGATTACCGGACTTTCATCCACCAATCAAGTCATATTGGCACTTAGAAGCATTTTCTCATATTTCGAAGATTTTTCCTAACACCAGATTTGAAAATGAGGCAGATTTTGCAGAAAAATTCTGTTGGAGCGAGTTCTACCCAATAGACATTTAATTTACATAGATGTGCTCATCATGACATTTTGTGATCTGAACACATTTCATGTATCTCGGTTTTGACAAATATTCACTACAGAGATGTTAGCATTTGGATTACCAATCTTACATCCACCATACAAGGCATATTTACACCTACAAGTATTTACTCTCAATTCAAAGTTTTGTCCAAACGTCAAATTCGAAAATCATGCAATTTGTTCAGAAAAATTCTATTCAAGCTAGTTCTACCCAATAGAATTTTAATTTACGTAGTTTCATTACCGTAAATTTCCATGTTCCAAACACGCTAAATAAGTCACGGATTCGAAAAGTATTCCCTTCATAGTTGGTTACGTGGATTACCAGACTTAAATTCCCCGTTCAAGGCATATTCACACTTAGAAGCATTTTCTCAGATTTCTCAGGTTTTTCCTAAAGCCAGTTTGGAAAATGAGGCTGATTTCACAGAAAATGTTCTTGGAGCCAGTTCTACCCAAAAGATATGTAATTTAACTAGTTCACTCACCGTGACATTCCGTGTTCTGAACATGTTACATGAATCAAGGATTCGACAATCATCCTTTAATGAGTGTGAGCATGTGGATTATCAAATTTTCATCCACCTTACAAGACATGTTTTCACCTAGAAACATTTACTCACATTTCGCAGAATTTTCCTAACGTCAGTTTCGAAAATCAGGCAGTTTTCGCAGAAAAATCCTCTTGTTGCATGTTCCATCCAATAGACATCTCATTTTCATAGATACCATCACCGTAACATTCCGTGTTCCTAAAAACTGTTCATGCACCAAAGATTCAACAAATATTCACTGCTGAGTTGTTAGCATGTGAATTACCAATCTTTAATAAACCATTGAAGACATATTGTGACCTTAAAGCATTTACTCTGATTTCACAGCGCTTTCATAACACCAGTTTCAAAACTGAGGCAGATTTTTCAGTAAAACTCTCCTGGAGAGGGTTCTAACCAATAGATATGTAATTTGCATAGCTTCCCTCACCGAGAAAGACCGTGTTCCGAACAGGCTATATACATCAAGGATTTGAGAAACATTTTTAATGAGTTATGTACATGTGTATTACAGATCTTTCATCCACCATACAAGGCATATTGACACATAGAAACATTAACTCTGAGCTCACAGCTTTTTCCTAATAGCAGTTTCGAAAATCAGGCAGTTTTCAAAGGAAAATACTTTTGGAGCGTGTTCTACCCAATAGGTACGTAAATTACATAGATTCCCCCACTGTGAAATTACATGTTTCGAACACATTACATGCAGAAAAGATTCGACAAAAATAAACTATAGAGTTGTTTGCATGAGGATGACAGGACTTTCATCACAATACAAGGCATATTGATGCTTAGAAGCATTTTCTCTGATTTCACAGAGCTTTCCAAACGCCAGTTTCGAAAATGAGGCAGATTTCACGGCAAAAACCTCTTGGAGCAGGTTCTAACCTATAGACATGTAATTAACATGGATTCGCTCTCCGTGAAATTCCGTGTTCTGAACACGATACATGCATCTCGGACTCGACAAATATTCACTACATTGTGGTTAGCATGTGGATTACAGCACTTTCATCCACCATACAAAGCTTACTGACACTTTGAAGAATTTTCTCAGATTTCACAGGTTAGTTTTAATGCCAGATAAGAAAATGAGGCAGATTTGGCAAAAAAATGCTCTTGGAGCGAGTTATACACAAAAGATATGTAATTTACCTAGTTTTACTCACCGTGACATTCCGTGTTCTGAACACGTTACATGCATCACGGATTCGACAAACATTCACTACAGCGTTGGTATCATAAGGATTACCGAACATTCACCCACCATAAATGCCATATTGACATTTTGAAGCACTTTCCCATATTTCAAAATGTTTTCCTAATGCCAGGTTTGAAAATGAGGCAGATTAACAAAAAATTCTCTTGGAGCAAGTACTTCCCATAGAAATGTAATTTACATAGCTTCCCTCACAGTGACATTCCAATTTCCGAACACTCTACATACTTCACGGATTTGACAAACATTTTTAATGAGTTTTGTACATGTGTATTACAGAACTTTCATCCACCATACAAGGCATATTTAAACCTAGAAACGTTAACTCTGAATTTGCAGCCTTTTCCTAATGCCAGTTTCGAAAATCAGGCCGTTTTCTCCAGAAAAAATTTTTGGAGCGATTTCTTGCCAATAGACATGAAATTTACATAGATTCCATCTCCGGAAATTTCCGTCATACGATCACGCTACATGCATAGGCTTTCTACAATTATTCACATCAGGTTTGTTTGCATGAGGCTTTATGAACTTTCATCACAATACAATGCATATTGACACTTTGAAGCATTTTCTCTGATTTTGAAGGAATTTCCAAATGCCAGATTCGAAAATGAGGCAGATTTCGCAGAAAAAAATTTGGAGTGAGTTCTACCCAAGAGACATGTATTTTACCGACATACGCTCACCGTGATATTCTACGTTCTGAACACTCTCCATGTAATCTCGGATTCGACAAATATTCTCTACAGAGGTGTTAGTATGCGGATTGCCGAACTTTCATCCACCATACAAGGCATATTTACACCTACAATTGATTAATCTGAGTTCGCAGCTTATTCCTAACGCCAGTTTCAAAAATCAGGCTGTTATGTCAGGAAAAAACTCTTGCAGCGATTTCTAACCTATTGAAATGTAATTTACATAAATTTCCTCGCCGTGACATTCCGTGTTCCAAACGTTCTACATGCATAACGGATTCGAAAAATATTCACTACAGATTTGTTAGCATGTGGATTACAGAACTTACATCACAGAACATTGAATATAGATACTTAGAAGTATTTTCTCAGATTTTGCAGCGTTTTCCAAGCGCCAGTTTCAAAAATGAAGCAGTTATTACAGAAAAATTCTATTGAAGTGAGTTCTACAAAATAGACTAGTAGTTACATTGTTTCAATCACCGTGAAATTGCACGTTCCAAACATGGTACATGCATCACGGATTAGGAAAAAGATTCTTTAATATGTTGTGAAAAAGTGGATTACCAAACTTTCTACCTACGTAAAGGCATCTTTATACCTACAAATATTTTCTCACATTTTGCAGCTTTATCCAAATATCACATTTGAGTATCAAGCAATTTTCGCCGAAAAATTCTATTCTAGCTAGTTCTACACAATAGAATTCTAATTTACATAGTTTCTTTACCGTGAATTTCGGTCTTCCGAACGCGCTACAGGAATCACAGTTTGAAAAATATTACTACACACTTGTTAACATATGGATTACCGGACTTTCATCCACCAATCAAGTCATATTGGCACTTAGAAGCATTTTCTCATATTTCAAAGAATTTTCCTAACACCAGATTTGAAAATGAGGCAGATTTTGCAGAAAAATTCTCTTGGAGCGAGTTCTACCCAATAGACATTTAATTTACATAGATGTGCTCATCATGACATTTTGTGATCTGAACACTTTTCATGTATCTCGGTTTCGACAAATATTCACTACAGAGATGTTAGCATTTGGATTACCAATCTTACATCCACCATACAAGGCATATTTACACCTACAAGTATTTACTCTCATTTCAAAGTTTTGTCCAAACGTCAAATTCGAAAATCATGCAATTTGTTCAGAAAAATTCTATTCAAGCTAGTTCTACCCAATAGAATTTTAATTTACGTAGTTTCATTACCGTAAATTTCCATGTTCCAAACACGCTAAATAAGTCACGGGTTCAAAAAGTATTCCCTTCATAGTTGGTTACGTGGATTACCAGACTTAAATTCCCCGTTCAAGGCATATTCACACTTAGAAGCATTTTCTCAGATTTCTCAGGTTTTTCCTAAAGCCAGTTTGGAAAATGAGGCTGATTTCACAGAAAATGTTCTTGGAGCCAGTTCTACCCAAAAGATATGTAATTTAAGTAGTTCACTCACCGTGACATTCCGTGTTCTGAACATGATACATGCATCAAGGATTCGACAATCATCCTTTAATGAGTGTGAGCATGTGGATTATCAAATTTTCATCCACCTTACAAGACATGTTTTCACCTAGAAACATTTACTCACATTTCGCAGAATTTTCCTAACGTCAGTTTTGAAAATCAGGCAGTTTTCGCAGAAAAATCCTCTTGTTGCATGTTCCATCCAATAGACATCTCATTTTCATAGATACCATCACCGTAACATTCCGTGTTCCTAAAAAACGGTTCATGCACCAAGTATTCAACAAATATTCACTGCTGAGTTGTTAGCATGTGAATTACCAATCTTTAATAAAAAATTGAAGACATATTGTCACCTTAAAGCATTTACTCTGATTTCACAGCGTTTTCATAACACCAGTTTCGAAACTGAGGCAGATTTTTCAGTAAAACTCTCCTGGAGAGGGTTCTAACCAATAGATATGTAATTTGCATAGCTTCCCTCACCGAGAAAGACCGTGTTCCGAACAGGCTACATACATCAAGGATTTGAGAAACATTTTTAATGAGTTATGTACATGTGTATTACAGATCTTTCATCCACCATACAAGGCATATTGACACATAGAAACATTAACTCTGAGCTCACAGCTTTTTCCTAATAGCAGTTTCGAAAATCAGGCAGTTTTCAAAGGAAAAAACTGTTGGAGCGTGTTCTACCCAATAGGTACGTAAATTACATAGATTCCCCCACTGTGAAATTACATGTTTCGAACACATTACATGCAGAAAAGATTCGACAAAAATAAACTATAGAGTTGTTTGCATGAGGATGACAGGACTTTCATCACAATACAAGGCATATTGATGCTTAGAAGCATTTTCTCTGATTTCACAGAGCTTTCCAAACGCCAGTTTCGAAAATGAGGCAGATTTCACGGCAAAAACCTCTTGGAGCAGGTTCTAACCTATAGACATGTAATTAACATGGATTCGCTCTCCGTGAAATTCCGTGTTCTGAACACGATACATGCATCTTGGACTCGACAAATATTCACTACATTGTGGTTAGCATGTGGATTACAGCACTTTCATCCACCATACAAAGCTTACTGACACTTTGAAGAATTTTCTCAGATTTCACAGGTTAGTTTTAATGCCAGATAAGAAAATGAGGCAGATTTGGCAAAAAAATGCTCTTGGAGTGAGTTATACACAAAAGATATGTAATTTACCTAGTTTTACTCACCGTGACATTCCGTGTTCTGAACACGTTACATGCATCACGGATTCGACAAACATTCACTACAGAGTTGGTAGCATAAGGATTACCGAACATTCACCCACCATAAATGCCATATTGACATTTTGAAGCACTTTCCCATATTTCAAAATGTTTTCCTAATGCCAGGTTTGAAAATGAGGCAGATTAACAAAAAATTCTCTTGGAGCAAGTACTTCCCATAGAAATGTAATTTACATAGCTTCCCTCACAGTGACATTCCAATTTCCGAACACTCTACATACTTCACGGATTTGACAAACATTTTTAATGAGTTATGTACATGTGTATTACAGAACTTTCATCCACCATACAAGGCATATTTAAACCTAGAAACGTTAACTCTGAATTTGCAGCCTTTTCCTAATGCCAGTTTCGAAAATCAGGCCGTTTTCTCCAGAAAAAATTTTTGGAGCGATTTCTTCCCAATAGACATGAAATTTACATAGATTCCATCTCCGGAAATTTCCGTCATACGATCACGCTACATGCATAGGCGTTCTACAATTATTCACATCAGGTTTGTTTGCATGTGGCTTTATGAACTTCCATCACAATACAATGCATATTGACACTTTGAAGCATTTTCTCTGATTTTGAAGGAATTTCCAAATGCCAGTTTCGAAAATGAGGCAGATTTCGCAGAAAAAACTCTTGGAGTGAGTTCTACCCAAGAGACATGTATTTTACCGACATACGCTCACCATGATATTCTATGTTCTGAACACTCTCCATGTATCTCGGATTCGACAAATATTCTCTACAGAGGTGTTAGTATGCGGATTGCCGAACTTTCATCCACCATACAAGACATATTTACACCTACAATTGATTAATCTGAGTTCGCAGCTTATTCCTAACGCCAGTTTCAAAAATCAGGCTGTTATCTCAGGAAAAAACTCTTGGAGCGATTTATAACCTAGGGAAATATAGTTTACATAAATTTCCTCGCCGTGACATTCCGTGTTCCAAACGTTCTACATGCATAACGGATTCGAAAAATATTCACTACAGATTTGTTAGCATGTGGATTACCGAACTTACATCACAGAACATTGAATATTGATACTTAGAAGTATTTTCTCAGATTTTGCAGCGTTTTCCAAGCGTCAGTTTCAAAAATGAAGCAGTTATTACAGAAAAATTCTATTGAAGTGAGTTCTACAAAATAGACAAGTAGTTACATTGTTTCAATCACCGTGAAATTGCATGTTCCTAACATGGTACATGCATCACGGATTAGGAAAAAGATTCTTTAATATGTTGTGAAAAAGTGGATTACCAAACTTTCTTCCTACATAAAGGCATCTTTATACCTACAAATATTTTCTCACATTTTGCAGCTTTATCCAAATATCACATTTGAGTATCAAGCAATTTTTGCCGAAATATTCTATTCTAGCTAGTTCTACCCAATAGAATTCTAATTTACATAGTTTCTTTACCGTGAATTTCGGTCTTCCGAACGCGCTACAGGAATCACAGTTTGAAAAATATTACTACACACTTGTTAACATATGGATTACCGGACTTTCATCCACCAATCAAGTCATATTGGCACTTAGAAGCATTTTCTCATATTTCGAAGATTTTTCCTAACACCAGATTTGAAAATGAGGCAGATTTTGCAGAAAAATTCTCTTGGAGCGAGTTCTACCCAATAGACATTTAACTTACATAGATGTGCTCATCATGACATTTTGTGATCTGAACACATTTCATGTATCTCGGTTTCGACAAATATTCACTACAGAGATGTTAGCATTTGGATTACCAATCTTACATCCACCATACAAGGCATATTTACACCTACAAGTATTTACTCTCAATTCAAAGTTTTGTCCAAAAGTCAAATTCGAAAATCATGCAATTTGTTCAGAAAAATTCTATTCAAGCTAGTTCTACCCAATAGAATTTTAATTTACGTAGTTTCATTACCGTAAATTTCCATGTTCCAAACACGCTAAATAAGTCACGGATTTGAAAAGTATTCCCTTCATAGTTGGTTACGTGGATTACCAGACTTAAATTCCCCGTTCAAGGCATATTCACACTTAGAAGCATTTTCTCAGATTTCTCAGGTTTTTCCTAAAGCCAGTTTGGAAAATAAGGCTGATTTCACAGAAAATGTTCTTGGAGCCAGTTCTACCCAAAAGATATGTAATTTAACTAGTTCACTCACCGTGACATTCCGTGTTCTGAACATGTTACATGCATCAAGGATTCGACAATCATCCTTTAATGAGTGTGAGCATGTGGATTATCAAATTTTCATCCACCTTACAAGACATGTTTTCACCTAGAAACATTTACTCACATTTCGCAGAATTTTCCTAACGTCAGTTTTGAAAATCAGGCAGTTTTCGCAGAAAAATCCTCTTGTTGCATGTTCCATCCAATAGACATCTCATTTTCATAGATACCATCACCGTAACATTCCGTGTTCCTAAAAAACGGTTCATGCACCAAGGATTCAACAAATATTCACTGCTGAGTTGTTAGCATGTGAATTACCAATCTTTAATAAACCATTGAAGACATATTGTCACCTTAAAGCATTTACTCTGATTTCACAGCGTTTTCATAACACCAGTTTCGAAACTGAGGCAGATTTTTCAGTAAAACTCTCCTGGAGAGGGTTCTAACCAATAGATATGTAATTTGCATAGCTTCCCTCACCGAGAAAGACCGTGTTCCGAACAGGCTACATACATCAAGGATTTGAGAAACATTTTTAATGAGTTATGTACATGTGTATTGCAGATCTTTCATCCACCATACAAGGCGTATTGACACATAGAAACATTAACTCTGAGCTCACAGCTTTTTCCTAATAGCAGTTTCGAAAATCAGGCAGTTTTCAAAGGAAAAAACTGTTGGAGCGTGTTCTACCCAATAGGTACGTAAATTACATAGATTCCCCCACTGTGAAATTACATGTTTCGAACACATTACATGCAGAAAAGATTCGACAAAAATAAACTATAGAGTTGTTTGCATGAGGATGACAGGACTTTCATCACAATACAAGGCATATTGATGCTTAGAAGCATTTTCTCTGATTTCACAGAGCTTTTCAAATGCCAGTTTCGAAAATGAGGCAGATTTCATGGCAAAAACCTCTTGGAGCAGGTTCTAACCTATAGACATGTAATTAACATGGATTCGCTCTCCGTGAAATTCCGTGTTCTGAACACGATACATGCATCTCGGACTCGACAAATATTCACTACATTGTGGTTAGCATGTGGATTACAGCACTTTCATCCACCATACAAAGCTTACTGACACTTTGAAGAATTTTCTCAGATTTCACAGGTTAGTTTTAATGCCAGATAAGAAAATGAGGCAGATTTTGCAAAAAAATGCTCTTGGAGCGAGTTATACACAAAAGATATGTAATTTACCTAGTTTTACTCACCGTGACATTCCGTGTTCTGAACACGTTACATGCATCACAGATTCGACAAACATTCACTACAGAGTTGGTAGCATAAGGATTACCGAACATTCACCCACCATAAATGCCATATTGACATTTTGAAGCACTTTCCCATATTTCAAAATGTTTTCCTAATGCCAGGTTTGAAAATGAGGCAGATTAACAAAAAATTCTCTTGGAGCAAGTACTTCCCATAGAAATGTAATTTACATAGCTTCCCTCACAGTGACATTCCAATTTCCGAACACTCTACATACTTCACGGATTTGACAAACATTTTTAATGAGTTATGTACATGTGTATTACAGAACTTTCATCCACCATACAAGGCATATTTAAACCTAGAAACATTAACTCTGAATTTGCAGCCTTTTCCTAATGCCAGTTTCGAAAATCAGGCCGTTTTCTCCAGAAAAAATTTTTGGAGCGATTTCTTCCCAATAGACATGAAATTTACATAGATTCCATCTCCGGAATTTTCCGTCATACGATCACGCTACATGCATAGGATTTATACAATTATTCACATCAGGTTTGTTTGCATGTGGCTTTATGAACTTCCATCACAATACAATGCATATTGACACTTTGAAGCATTTTCTCTGATTTTGAAGGAATTTCCAAATGCCAGTTTCGAAAATGAGGCTGATTTCGCAGAAAAAAATTTGGAGTGAGTTCTACCCAAGAGACATGTATTTTACCGACATACGCTCACCGTGATATTCTACGTTCTGAACACTCTCCATGTATCTCGGATTCGACAAATATTCTCTACAGAGTTGTTAGTATGCGGATTGCCGAACTTTCATCCACCATACAAGGAATATTTACACCTACAATTGATTAATCTGAGTTCACAGCTTTTTCCTAACGCCAGTTTCAAAAATCAGGCTGTTATCTCAGGAAAAAACTCTTGGAGCGATTTCTAACCTAGGGAAATTTAATTTACATAAATTTCCTCGCCGTGACATTCCGTGTTCCAAACGTTCTACATGCATAACGGATTCGAAAAATATTCATTACAGATTTGTTAGCATGTGGATTACCGAACTTTCATCACAAAACATTGAATATTGTTACTTAGAAGTATTTTCTCAGATTTTGCAGCGTTTTCCAAGCGCCAGTTTCAAAAATGAAGCAGTTATTACAGAAAAATTCTATTGAAGTGAGTTCTACAAAAGAGACAATTAGTTACATTATATCAATCACCGTGAAATTGCACGTTCCAAACATGGTACATGCATCACGGATTAGGAAAAAGATTCTTTATTATGTTGTGAAAAATTGGATTACCAAACTTTCTTCCTACATAAAGGCATCTTTATACCTACAAATATTTTCTCACATTTTGCAGCTTTATCCAAATATCACAGTTGAGTATCAAGCAATTTTCGCCAAAATATTCTATTCTAGCTAGTTCTACCCAATAGAATTCTAATTTACATAGTTTCTTTACCGTGAATTTCTGTGTTCGGAATGCGCTAAAAAATCACAGTTTGAAAAATATTACTACACACTTGTTAACATATGGATTACCGGACTTTCATCCACCAATCAAGTCATATTGGCACTTAGAAGCATTTTCTCATATTTCGAAGATTTTTCCTAACACCAGATTTGAAAATGAGGCAGATTTTGCAGAAAAATTCTGTTGGAGCGAGTTCTACCCAATAGACATTTAATTTACATAGATGTGCTCATCATGACATTTTGTGATCTGAACACATTTCATGTATCTCGGTTTTGACAAATATTCACGACAGAGATGTTAGCATTTGGATTACCAATCTTACATCCACCATACAAGGCATATTTACACCTACAAGTATTTACTCTCAATTCAAAGTTTTGTCCAAACGTCAAATTCGAAAATCATGCAATTTGTTCAGAAAAATTCTATTCAAGCTAGTTCTACCCAATAGAATTTTAATTTACGTAGTTTCATTACCGTAAATTTCCATGTTCCAAACACGCTAAATAAGTCACGGATTCGAAAAATATTCCCTTCATAGTTGGTTACGTGGATTACCAGACTTAAATTCCCCGTTCAAGGCATATTCACACTTAGAAGCATTTTCTCAGATTTCTCAGGTTTTTCCTAAAGCCAGTTTGGAAAATGAGGCTGATTTCACAGAAAATGTTCTTGGAGCCAGTTCTACCCAAAAGATATGTAATTTAACTAGTTCACTCACCGTGACATTCCGTGTTCTGAACATGTTACATGCATCAAGGATTCGACAATCATCCTTTAATGAGTGTGAGCATGTGGATTATCAAATTTTCATCCACCTTACAAGACATGTTTTCACCTAGAAACATTTACTCACATTTCGCAGAATTTTCCTAACGTCAGTTTCGAAAATCAGACAGTTTTCGCAGAAAAATACTCTTGTTGCATGTTCCATCCAATAGACATCTCATTTTCATAGATACCATCACCGTAACATTCCGTGTTCCTAAAAAACGGTTCATGCACCAAGGATTCAACAAATATTCACTGCTGAGTTGTTAGCATGTGAATTACCAATCTTTAATAAACCATTGAAGACATATTGTGACCTTAAAGCATTTACTCTGATTTCACAGCGTTTTCATAACACCAGTTTCGAAACTGAGGCAGATTTTTCAGTAAAACTCTCCTGGAGAGGGTTCTAACCAATAGATATGTAATTTGCATAGCTTCCCTCACCGAGAAAGACCGTGTTCCGAACAGGCTACATACATCAAGGATTTGAGAAACATTTTTAATGAGTTATGTACATGTGTATTACAGATCTTTCATCCACCATACAAGGCATATTGACACATAGAAACATTAACTCTGAGCTCACAGCTTTTTCCTAATAGCAGTTTCGAAAATCAGGCAGTTTTCAAAGGAAAAAACTGTTGGAGCGTGTTCTACCCAATAGGTACGTAAATTACATAGATTCCCCCACTGTGAAATTACATGTTTCGAACACATTACATGCAGAAAAGTTTCGACAAAAATAAACTATAGAGTTGTTTGCATGAGGATGACAGGACTTTCATCACAATACAAGGCATATTGATGCTTAGAAGCATTTTCTCTGATTTCACAGAGCTTTCCAAACGCCAGTTTCGAAAATGAGGCAGATTTCACGGCAAAAACCTCTTGGAGCAGGTTCTAACCTATAGACATGTAATTAACATGGATTCGCTCTCCGTGAAATTCCGTGTTCTGAACACGATACATGCATCTCGGACTCGACAAATATTCACTACATTGTGGTTAGCATGTGGATTACAGCACTTTCATCCACCATACAAAGCTTACTGACACTTTGAAGAATTTTCTCAGATTTCACAGGTTAGTTTTAATGCCAGATAAGAAAATGAGGCAGATTTGGCAAAAAAATGCTCTTGGAGCGAGTTATACACAAAAGATATGTAATTTACCTAGTTTTACTCACCGTGACATTCCGTGTTCTGAACACGTTACATGCATCACGGATTCGACAAACATTCACTACAGCGTTGGTAGCATAAGGATTACCGAACATTCACCCACCATAAATGCCATATTGACATTTTGAAGCACTTTCCCATATTTCAAAATGTTTTCCTAATGCCAGGTTTGAAAATGAGGCAGATTAACAAAAAATTCTCTTAGAGCAAGTACTTCCCATACAAATGTAATTTACATAGCTTCCCTCACAGTGACATTCCAATTTCCGAACACTCTACATACTTCACGGATTTGACAAACATTTTTAATGAGTTATGTACATGTGTATTACAGAACTTTCATCCACCATACAAGGCATATTTAAACCTAGAAACGTTAACTCTGAATTTGCAGCCTTTTCATAATGCCAGTTTCGAAAATCTGGCCGTTTTCTCCAGAAAAAATTTTTGGAGCGATTTCTTCCCAATAGACATGAAATTTACATAGATTCCATCTCCGGAAATTTCCGTCATACGATCACGCTACATGCATAGGCTTTCTACAATTATTCACATCAGGTTTGTTTGCATGTGGCTTTATGAACTTCCATCACAATACAATGCATATTGACACTTTGAAGCATTTTCTCTGATTTTGAAAGAATTTCCAAATGCCAGTTTCGAAAATGAGGCAGATTTCGCAGAAAAAACTCTTGGAGTGAGTTCTACCCAAGAGACATGTATTTTACCGACATACGCTCACCGTGATATTCTACGTTCTGAACACTCTCCATGTATCTCGGATTCGACAAATATTCTCTACAGAGTTGTTAGTATGCGGATTGCCGAACTTTCATCCACCATACAAGGCATATTTACACCTACAATTGATTAATCTGAGTTCGCAGCTTATTCCTAACGCCAGTTTCAAAAATCAGGCTGTTATCTCAGGAAAAAACCCTTGCAGCGATTTCTAACCTAGGGAAATTTAATTTACATAAATTTCCTCGCCGTGACATTCCGTGTTCCAAACGTTCTACATGCATAACGGATTCGAAAAATATTCACTACAGATTTGTTAGCATGTGGATTACCGAACTTACATCACAGAACATTGAATATTGATACTTAGAAGTATTTTCTCAGATTTTGCAGCGTTTTCCAAGCGCCAGTTTCAAAAATGAAGCAGTTATTACAGAAAAATTCTATTGAAGTGAGTTCTACAAAATAGACAAGTAGTTACATTGTTTCAATCACCGTGAAATTGCACGTTCCTAACATGGTACATGCATCACGGTTTAGGAAAAAGATTCTTTATTATGTTGTGAAAAAGTGGATTACCAAACTTTCTTCCTACATAAAGGCATCTTTATACGTACAAATATTTTCTCACATTTTGCAGCTTTATCCAAATATCACATTTGAGTATCAAGCAATTTTCGCCGAAATATTCTATTCTAGCTAGTTCTACCCAATAGAATTCTAATTTACATAGTTTCTTTACCGTGAATTTCTGTCTTCCCAACGTGCTACAAAAATCACAGTTTGAAAAATATTACTACACACTTGTTAACATATGGATTACCGGACTTTCATCCACCAATCAAGTCATATTGGCACTTAGAAGCATTTTCTCATATTTCGAAGATTTTTCCTAACACCAGATTTGAAAATGAGGCAGATTTTGCAGAAAAATTCTCTTGGAGCGAGTTCTACCCAATAGACATTTAATTTACATAGATGTGCTCATCATGACATTTTGTGATCTGAACACATTTCATGTATCTCGGTTTTGACAAATATTCACTACAGAGATGTTAGCATTTGGATTACCAATCTTACATCCACCATACAAGGCATATTTACACCTACAAGTATTTACTCTCATTTCAAACTTTTGTCCAAACGTCAAATTCGAAAATCATGCAATTTGTTCAGAAAAATTCTATTCAAGCTAGTTCTACCCAATAGAATTTTAATTTACGTAGTTTCATTACCGTAAATTTCCATGTTCCAAACACGCTAAATAAGTCACGGATTTGAAAAGTATTCCCTTCATAGTTGGTTACGTGGATTACCAGACTTAAATTCCCCGTTCAAGGCATATTCACACTTAGAAGCATTTTCTCAGATTTCTCAGGTTTTTCCTAAAGCCAGTTTGGAAAATGAGGCTGATTTCACAGAAAATGTTCTTGGAGCCAGTTCTACCCAAAAGATATGTAATTTAACTAGTTCACTCACCGTGACATTCCGTGTTCTGTACTTGTTACATGCATCAAGGATTCGACAATCATCCTTTAATGAGTGTGAGCATGTGGATTATCAAATTTTCATCCACCTTACAAGACATGTTTTCACCTAGAAACATTTACTCACATTTCGCAGAATTTTCCTAACGTCAGTTTCGAAAATCAGGCAGTTTTCGCAGAAAAATCCTCTTGTTGCATGTTCCATCCAATAGACATCTCATTTTCATAGATACCATCACCGTAACATTCTGTGTTCCTAAAAAACGGTTCATGCACCAAGGATTCAACAAATATTCACTGCTGAGTTGTTAGCATGTGAATTACCAATCTTTAATAAACCATTGAAGACATATTGTCACCTTAAAGCATTTACTCTGATTTCACAGCGTTTTCATAACACCAGTTTCGAAACTGAGGCAGATTTTTCAGTAAAACTCTCCTGGAGAGGGTTCTAACCAATAGATATGTAATTTGCATAGCTTCCCTCACCGAGAAAGACCGTGTTCCGAACAGGCTACATACATCAAGGATTTGAGAAACATTTTTAATGAGTTATGTACATGTGTATTACAGATCTTTCATCCACCATACAAGGCATATTGACACATAGAAACATTAACTCTGAGTTCGCAGCTTTTTCCTAATAGCAGTTTCGAAAATCAGGCAGTTTTCAAAGGAAAAAACTGTTGGAGCGTGTTCTACCCAATAGGTACGTAAATTACATAGATTCCCCCACTGTGAAATTACATGTTTCGAACACATTACATGCAGAAAAGATTCGACAAAAATAAACTATAGAGTTGTTTGCATGAGGATGACAGGACTTTCATCACAATACAAGGCATATTGATGCTTAGAAGCATTTTCTCTGATTTCACAGAGCTTTCCAAACGCCAGTTTTGAAAATGAGGCAGATTTCATGGGAAAAACCTCTTGGAGCAGGTTCTAACCTATAGACATGTAATTAACATGGATTCGCTCTCCGTGAAATTCCGTGTTCTGAACACGATACATGCATCTCGGACTCGACAAATATTCACTACATTGTGGTTAGCATGTGGATTACAGCACTTTCATCCACCATACAAAGCTTACTGACACTTTGAAGAATTTTCTCAGATTTCACAGGTTAGTTTTAATGCCAGATAAGAAAATGAGGCAGATTTGGCAAAAAAATGCTCTTGGAGCGAGTTATACACAAAAGATATGTAATTTACCTAGTTTTACTCACCGTGACATTCCGTGTTCTGAACACGTTACATGCATCACGGATTCGACAAACATTCACTACAGAGTTGGTAGCATAACGATTACCGAACATTCACCCACCATAAATGCCATATTGACATTTTGAAGCACTTTCCCATATTTCAAAATGTTTTCCTAATGCCAGGTTTGAAAATGAGGCAGATTAACAAAAAATTCTCTTGGAGCAAGTACTTCCCATAGAAATGTAATTTACATAGCTTCCCTCACAGTGACATTCCAATTTCCGAACACTCTACATACTTCACGGATTTGACAAACATTTTTAATGAGTTATGTACATGTGTATTACAGAACTTTCATCCACCATACAAGGCATATTTAAACCTAGAAACGTTAACTCTGAATTTGCAGCCTTTTCCTAATGTCAGTTTCGAAAATCAGGCCGTTTTCTCCAGAAAAAGTTTTTGGAGCGATTTCTTCCCAATAGACATGAAATTTACATAGATTCCATCTCCGGAAATTTCCGTCATACCATCACGCTACATGCGTAGGCTTTCTACAATTATTCACATCAGGTTTGTTTGCATGTGGCTTTATGAACTTCCATCACAATACAATGCATATTGACACTTTGAAGCATTTTCTCTGATTTTGAAAGAATTTCCAAATGCCAGTTTCGAAAATGAGGCAGATTTCGCAGAAAAAACTCTTGGAGTGAGTTCTACCCAAGAGACATGTATTTTACCGACATACGCTCACCGTGATATTCTACGTTCTGAACACTCTCCATGTATCTCGGATTCGACAAATATTCTCTACAGAGTTGTTAGTATGCGGATTGCCGAACTTTCATCCACCATACAAGGCATATTTACACCTACAATTGATTAATCTGAGTTCGCAGCTTATTCCTAACGCCAGTTTCAAAACTCAGGCTGTTATCTCAGGAAAAACCTCTTGGAGCGATTTCTAACCTAGGGAAATGTAATTTACATAAATTTCCTCGCCGTGACATTCCGTGTTCCAAACGTTCTACATGCATAACGGATTCGAAAAATATTCACTACAGATTTGTTAGCATGTGGATTACCGAACTTACATCACAAAACATTGAATATTGATACTTAGAAGTATTTTCTCAGATTTTGCAGCGTTTTCCAAGCGCCAGTTTCAAAAATGAAGCAGTTATTACAGAAAAATTCTATTGAAGTGAGTTCTACCAAATAGACAAGTAGTTTACATTGTTTCAATCACCGTGAAATTGCACGTTCCAAACATGGTACATGCATCACGGATTAAGAAAAAGATTCTTTATTATGTTGTGAAAAATTGGATTACCAAACTTTCTTCCTACATAAAGGCATCTATATACCTACAAATATTTTCTCACATTTTGCAGCTTTATCCAAATATCACATTTGAGTATCAAGCAATTTTCGCCGAAATATTCTATTCTAGCTAGTTCTACCCAATAGAATTCTAATTTACATAGTTTCTTTACCGTGAATTTCTGTCTTCCGAACGCGCTACAAGAATCACAGTTTGAAAAATATTACTACACACTTGTTAACATATGGATTACCGGACTTTCATCCACCAATCAAGTCATATTGGCACTTAGAAGCATTTTCTCATATTTCGAGGATTTTTCCTAACACCAGATTTGAAAATGAGACAGATTTTGCAGAAAAATTCTCTTGGAGCGAGTTCTACCCAATAGACATTTAATTTACATTGATGTGCTCATCATGACATTTTGTGATCTGAACACATTTCATGTATCTCGGTTTCGACAAATATTCACTACAGAGATGTTAGCATTTGGATTACCAATCTTACATCCACCATACAAGGCATATTTACACCTACAAGTTTTTACTCTCATTTCAATTTTTGTCCAAACGTCAAATTCGAAAATCATGCAATTTGTTCAGAAAAATTCTATTCAAGCTAGTTCTACCCAATAGAATTTTAATTTACGTAGTTTCATTACCGTAAATTTCCATGTTCCAAACACGCTAAATAAGTCACGGATTCGAAAAGTATTCCCTTCATAGTTGGTTACGTGGATTACCAGACTTAAATTCCCCGTTCAAGGCATATTCACACTTAGAAGCATTTTCTCAGATTTCTCAGGTTTTTCCTAAAGCCAGTTTGGAAAATGAGGCTGATTTCACAGAAAATGTTCTTGGAGCCAGTTCTACCCAAAAGATATGTAATTTAACTAGTTCACTCACCGTGACATTCCGTGTTCTGAACATGTTACATGCATCAAGGATTCGACAATCATACTTTAATGAGTGTGAGCATGTGGATTATCAAATTTTCATCCACCTTACAAGACATGTTTTCACCTAGAAACATTTACTCACATTTCGCAGAATTTTCCTAACGTCAGTTTCGAAAATCAGGCAGTTTTCGCAGAAAAATCCTCTTGTTGCATGTTCCATCCAATAGACATCTCATTTTCATAGATACCATCACCGTAACATTCCGTGTTCCTAAAAAACGGTTCATGCACCAAGGATTCAACAAATATTCACTGCTGAGTTGTTAGCATGTGAATTACCAATCTTTAATAAACCATTGAAGACATATTGTCACCTTAAAGCATTTACTCTGATTTCACAGCGTTTTCATAACACCAGTTTCGAAACTGAGGCAGATTTTTCAGTAAAACTCTCCTGGAGAGGGTTCTAACCAATAGATATGTAATTTGCATAGCTTCCCTCACCGAGAAAGACCGTGTTCCGAACAGGCTACATACATCAAGGATTTGAGAAACATTTTTAATGAGTTATGTACATGTGTATTACAGATCTTTCATCCACCATACAAGGCATATTTAAACCTAGAAACATTAACTCTGAATTTGCAGCCTTTTCCTAATGCCAGTTTCGAAAATCAGGCCGTTTACTCCAGAAAAAATTTTTGGAGCGATTTCTTCCCAATAGACATGAAATTTACATAGATTCCATCTCCGGAAATTTCCATCATGCGATCACGCTACATGCATAGGTTTTCTACAATTATTCACATCAGGTTTGTTTGCATGTGGCTTTATGAACTTCCATCACAATACAATGCATATTTACACTTTGAAGCATTTTCTCTGATTTTGAAGGAATTTCCAAATGCCAGTTTCGAAAATGAGGCAGAGTTCGCAGAAAATCTCTTGGAGTGAGTTCTACCCAAGAGACATGTATTTTACCGACATACGCTAACCGTGATATCCTATGTTCTGAACACTCACCATGTATCTCGGATTCGACAAATATTCTCTACAGAGTTGTTAGTATGCAGATTGCCAAACTTTCATCCACCATACAAGGCATATTTACACCTACAATTGATTAATGAGAGTTCGCAGCTTATTCCTAACGCCAGTTTCAAAAATCAGGCTGTTATCTCAGGAAAAAACTCTTGGAGCGATTTCTAACCTAGGGAAATGTAATTTACATAAATTTCCTCGCCGTGACATTCCGTGTTCCAAACGTTCTACATGCATAACGGATTCGAAAAATATTCACTACAGATATGTTAGCATGTGGATTACCGAACTTTCATCACAAAACATTGAATATTGATACTTAGAAGTATTTTCTCAGATTTTGCAGCGTTTTCCAAGCGCCAGTTTCAAAAATGAAGCAGTTATTACAGAAAAATTCTATTGAAGTGAGTTCTACAAAATAGACAAATAGTTACATTTTTTCAATAACCGTGAAATTGCACGTTCCAAACATGGTACATGCATCACGGATTAGGAAAAAGATTCTTTAATATGTTGTGAAAAAGTGGATTACCAAACTTTCTTCCTACATAAAGGCATCTTTATACCTACAAATATTTTCTCACATTTTGCAGCTTTATCCAAATATCACATTTGAGTATCAAGCAATTTTCGCCGAAATATTCTATTCTAGCTAGTTCTACCCAATAGAATTCTAATTTACATAGATTCTTTACCGTGAATTTCTGTCTTCCGAACGCGCTACAAGAATCACAGTTTGAAAAATATTACTACACACTTGTTAACATATGGATTACCGGACTTTCATCCACCAATCAAGTCACATTGGCACTTAGAAGCATTTTCTCATATTTCGAGTATTTTTCCTAACACCAGATTTCAAAATGAGGCAGATTTTGCAGAAAAATTCTCTTGGAGCGGGTTCTACCCAATAGACATTTAATTTACATTGATGTGCTCATCATGACATTTTGTGATCTGAACACATTTCATGTATCTCGGTTTCGACAAATATTCACTACAGAGATGTTAGCATTTGGATTACCAATCTTACATCCACCATACAAGGCATATTTACACCTACAAGTATTTACTCTCATTTCAAAGTTTTGTCCAAACGTCAAATTCGAAAATCATGCAATTTGTTCAGAAAAATTCTATTCAAGCTAGTTCTACCCAATAGAATTTTAATTTACGTAGTTTCATTACCGTAAATTTCCATGTTCCAAACACGCTAAATAAGTCACGGATTCGAAAAGTATTCCCTTCATAGTTGGTTACGTGGATTACCAGACTTAAATTCCCCGTTCAAGGCATATTCACACTTAGAAGCATTTTCTCAGATTTCTCAGGTTTTTCCTAAAGCCAGTTTGGAAAATGAGGCTGATTTCACAGAAAATGTTCTTGGAGCCAGTTCTACCCAAAAGATATGTAATTTAACTAGTTCACTCACCGTGACATTCCGTGTTCTGAACATGTTACATGCATCAAGGATTCGACAATCATCCTTTAATGAGTGTGAGCATGTGGATTATCAAATTTTCATCCACCTTACAAGACATGTTTTCACCTAGAAACATTTACTCACATTTCGCAGAATTTTCCTAACGTCAGTTTCGAAAATCAGGCAGTTTTCGCAGAAAAATCCTCTTGTTGCATGTTCCATCCAATAGACATCTCATTTTCATAGATACCATCACCGTAACATTCTGTGTTCCTAAAAAACGGTTCATGCACCAAGGATTCAACAAATATTCACTGCTGAGTTGTTAGCATGTGAATTACCAATCTTTAATAAACCATTGAAGACATATTGTCACCTTAAAGCATTTACTCTGATTTCACAGCGTTTTCATAACACCAGTTTCGAAACTGAGGCAGATTTTTCAGTAAAACTCTCCTGGAGAGGGTTCTAACCAATAGATATGTAATTTGCATAGCTTCCCTCACCGAGAAAGACCGTGTTCCGAACAGGCTACATACATCAAGGATTTGAGAAACATTTTTAATGAGTTATGTACATGTGTATTACAGATCTTTCATCCACCATACAAGGCATATTGACACATAGAAACATTAACTCTGAGTTCGCAGCTTTTTCCTAATAGCAGTTTCGAAAATCAGGCAGTTTTCAAAGGGAAAAACTGTTGGAGCGTGTTCTACCCAATAGGTACGTAAATTACATAGATTCCCCCACTGTGAAATTACATGTTTCGAACACATTACATGCAGAAAAGATTCGACAAAAATAAACTATAGAGTTGTTTGCATGAGGATGACAGGACTTTCATCACAATACAAGGCATATTGATGCTTAGAAGCATTTTCTCTGATTTCACAGAGCTTTCCAAATGCCAGTTTCGAAAATGAGGCAGATTTCATGGGAAAAACCTCTTGGAGCAGGTTCTAACCTATAGACATGTAATTAACATGGATTCGCTCTCCGTGAAATTCCGTGTTCTGAACACGATACATGCATCTCGGACTCGACAAATATTCACTACATTGTGGTTAGCATGTGGATTACAGCACTTTCATCCACCATACAAAGCTTACTGACACTTTGAAGAATTTTCTCAGATTTCACAGGTTAGTTTTAATGCCAGATAAGAAAATGAGGCAGATTTGGCAAAAAAATGCTCTTGGAGCGAGTTATACACAAAAGATATGTAATTTACCTAGTTTTACTCACCGTGACATTCCGTGTTCTGAACACGTTACATGCATCACGGATTCGACAAACATTCACTACAGAGTTGGTAGCATAAGGATTACCGAACATTCACCCACCATAAATGCCATATTGACATTTTGAAGCACTTTCCCATATTTCAAAATGTTTTCCTAATGCCAGGTTTGAAAATGAGGCAGATTAACAAAAAATTCTCTTGGAGCAAGTACTTCCCATAGAAATGTAATTTACATAGCTTCCCTCACAGTGACATTCCAATTTCCGAACACTCTACATACTTCACGGATTTGACAAACATTTTTAATGAGTTATGTACATGTGTATTACAGAACTTTCATCCACCATACAAGGCATATTTAAACCTAGAAACATTAACTCTGAATTTGCAGCCTTTTCCTAATGCCAGTTTCGAAAATCAGGCCGTTTTCTCCAGAAAAAATTTTTGGAGCGATTTCTTCCCAATAGACATGAAATTTACATAGATTCCATCTCCGGAAATTTCCATCATGCGATCACGCTACATGCATAGGTTTTCTACAATTATTCACATCAGGTTTGTTTGCATGTGGCTTTATGAACTTCCATCACAATACAATGCATATTGACACTTTGAAGCATTTTCTCTGATTTTGAAGGAATTTCCAAATGCCAGTTTCGAAAATGAGGCAGAGTTCGCAGAAAAAACTCTTGGAGTGAGTTCTACCCAAGAGACATGTATTTTACCGACATACGCTAACCGTGATATCCTATGTTCTGAACACTCACCATGTATCTCGGATTCGACAAATATTCTCTACAGAGGTGTTAGTATGCAGATTGCCGAACTTTCATCCACCATACAAGGCATATTTACACCTACAATTGATTAATGAGAGTTCGCAGCTTATTCCTAACGCCAGTTTCAAAAATCAGGCTGTTATCTCAGGAAAAAACTCTTGGAGCGATTTCTAACCTAGGGAAATGTAATTTACATAAATTTCCTCGCCGTGACATTCCGTGTTCCAAACGTTCTACATGCATAACGGATTCGAAAAATATTCACTACAGATATGTTAGCATGTGGATTACCGAACTTTCATCACAAAACATTGAATATTGATACTTAGAAGTATTTTCTCAGATTTTGCAGCGTTTTCCAAGCGCCAGTTTCAAAAATGAAGCAGTTATTACAGAAAAATTCTATTGAAGTGAGTTCTACAAAATAGACAAATAGTTACATTTTTTCAATAACCGTGAAATTGCACGTTCCAAACATGGTACATGCATCACGGATTAGGAAAAAGATTCTTTAATATGTTGTGAAAAAGTGGATTACCAAACTTTCTTCCTACATAAAGGCATCTTTATACCTACAAATATTTTCTCACATTTTGCAGCTTTATCCAAATATCACATTTGAGTATCAAGCAATTTTCGCCGAAATATTCTATTCTAGCTAGTTCTACCCAATAGAATTCTAATTTACATAGATTCTTTACCGTGAATTTCTGTCTTCCGAACGCGCTACAAGAATCACAGTTTGAAAAATATTACTACACACTTGTTAACATATGGATTACCGGACTTTCATCCACCAATCAAGTCATATTGGCACTTAGAAGCATTTTCTCATATTTCGAGTATTTTTCCTAACACCAGATTTCAAAATGAGGCAGATTTTGCAGAAAAATTCTCTTGGAGCGAGTTCTACCCAATAGACATTTAATTTACATTGATGTGCTCATCATGACATTTTGTGATCTGAACACATTTCATGTATCTCGGTTTCGACAAATATTCACTACAGAGATGTTAGCATTTGGATTACCAATCTTACATCCACCATACAAGGCATATTTACACCTACAAGTATTTACTCTCATTTCAAAGTTTTGTCCAAACGTCAAATTCGAAAATCATGCAATTTGTTCAGAAAAATTCTATTCAAGCTAGTTCTACCCAATAGAATTTTAATTTATGTAGTTTCATTACCGTAAATTTCCATGTCCCAAACACGCTAAATAAGTCACGGATTCGAAAAGTATTCCCTTCATAGTTGGTTACGTGGATTACCAGACTTAAATTCCCCGTTCAAGGCATATTCACACTTAGAAGCATTTTCTCAGATTTCTCAGGTTTTCCTAAAGCCAGTTTGGAAAATGAGGCTGATTTCACAGAAAATGTTCTTGGAGCCAGTTCTACCCAAAAGATATGTAATTTAACTAGTTCACTCACCGTGACATTCCGTGTTCTGAACATGTTACATGCATCAAGGATTCGACAATCATCCTTTAATGAGTGTGAGCATGTGGATTATCAAATTTTCATCCACCTTACAAGACATGTTTTCACCTAGAAACATTTACTCACATTTCGCAGAATTTTCCTAACGTCAGTTTCGAAAATCAGGCAGTTTTCGCAGAAAAATCCTCTTGTTGCATGTTCCATCCAATAGACATCTCATTTTCATAGATACCATCACCGTAACATTCCGTGTTCCTAAAAAACGGTTCATGCACCAAGGATTCAACAAATATTCACTGCTGAGTTGTTAGCATGTGAATTACCAATCTTTAATAAACCATTGAAGACATATTGTCACCTTAAAGCATTTACTCTGATTTCACAGCGTTTTCATAACACCAGTTTCGAAACTGAGGCAGATTTTTCAGTAAAACTCTCCTGGAGAGGGTTCTAACCAATAGATATGTAATTTGCATAGCTTCCCTCACCGAGAAAGACCGTGTTCCGAACAGGCTACATACATCAAGGATTTGAGAAACATTTTTAATGAGTTATGTACATGTGTATTACAGATCTTTCATCCACCATACAAGGCATATTGACACATAGAAACATTAACTCTGAGTTCGCAGCTTTTTCCTAATAGCAGTTTCGAAAATCAGGCAGTTTTCAAAGGGAAAAACTGTTGGAGCGTGTTCTACCCAATAGGTACGTAAATTACATAGATTCCCCCACTGTGAAATTACATGTTTCGAACACATTACATGCAGAAAAGATTCGACAAAAATAAACTATAGAGTTGTTTGCATGAGGATGACAGGACTTTCATCACAATACAAGGCATATTGATGCTTAGAAGCATTTTCTCTGATTTCACAGAGCTTTCCAAACGCCAGTTTCGAAAATGAGGCAGATTTCATGGGAAAAACCTCTTGGAGCAGGTTCTAACCTATAGACATGTAATTAACATGGATTCGCTCTCCGTGAAATTCCGTGTTCTGAACACGATACATGCATCTCGGACTCAACAAATATTCACTACATTGTGGTTAGCATGTGGATTACAGCACTTTCATCCACCATACAAAGCTTACTGACACTTTGAAGAATTTTCTCAGATTTCACAGGTTAGTTTTAATGCCAGATAAGAAAATGAGGCAGATTTGGCAAAAAAATGCTCTTGGAGCGAGTTATACACAAAAGATATGTAATTTACCTAGTTTTACTCACCGTGACATTCCGTGTTCTGAACACGTTACATGCATCACGGATTCGACAAACATTCACTACAGAGTTGGTAGCATAAGGATTACCGAACATTCACCCACCATAAATGCCATATTGACATTTTGAAGCACTTTCCCATATTTCAAAATGTTTTCCTAATGCCAGGTTTGAAAATGAGGCAGATTAACAAAAAATTCTCTTGGAGCAAGTACTTCCCATAGAAATGTAATTTACATAGCTTCCCTCACAGTGACATTCCAATTTCCGAACACTCTACATACTTCACGGATTTGACAAACATTTTTAATGAGTTATGTACATGTGTATTACAGAACTTTCATCCACCATACAAGGCATATTTAAACCTAGAAACATTAACTCTGAATTTGCAGCCTTTTCCTAATGCCAGTTTCGAAAATCAGGCCGTTTTCTCCAGAAAAAATTTTTGGAGCGATTCCTTCCCAATAGACATGAAATTTACATAGATTCCATCTCCGGAAATTTCCATCATGCGATCACGCTACATGCATAGGTTTTCTACAATTATTCACATCAGGTTGGTTTGCATGTGGCTTTATGAACTTCCATCACAATACAATGCATATTGACAATTTGAAGCATTTTCTCTGATTTTGAAGGAATTTCCAAATGCCAGTTTCGAAAATGAGGCAGAGTTCGCAGAAAATCTCTTGGAGTGAGTTCTACCCAAGAGACATGTATTTTACCGACATACGCTAACCGTGATATCCTATGTTCTGAACACTCACCATGTATCTCGGATTCGACAAATATTCTCTACAGAGTTGTTAGTATGCAGATTGCCGAACTTTCATCCACCATACAAGGCATATTTACACCTACAATTGATTAATGAGAGTTCGCAGCTTATTCCTAACGCCAGTTTCAAAAATCAGGCTGTTATCTCAGGAAAAAACTCTTGGAGCGATTTCTAACCTAGGGAAATGTAATTTACATAAATTTCCTCGCCGTGACATTCCGTGTTCCAAACGTTCTACATGCATAACGGATTCGAAAAATATTCACTACAGATATGTTAGCATGTGGATTACCGAACTTTCATCACAAAACATTGAATATTGATACTTAGAAGTATTTTCTCAGATTTTGCAGCGTTTTCCAAGCGCCAGTTTCAAAAATGAAGCAGTTATTACAGAAAAATTCTATTGAAGTGAGTTCTACAAAATAGACAAATAGTTACATTTTTTCAATAACCGTGAAATTGCACGTTCCAAACATGGTACATGCATCACGGATTAGGAAAAAGATTCTTTAATATGTTGTGAAAAAGTGGATTACCAAACTTTCTTCCTACATAAAGGCATCTTTATACCTACAAATATTTTCTCACATTTTGCAGCTTTATCCAAATATCACATTTGAGTATCAAGCAATTTTCACCGAAAAATTCTATTCTAGCTAGTTCTACCCAATAGAATTCTAATTTACATAGATTCTTTACCGTGAATTTCTGTCTTCCGAACGCGCTACAAGAATCACAGTTTGAAAAATATTACTACACACTTGTTAACATATGGATTACCGGACTTTCATCCACCAATCAAGTCATATTGGCACTTAGAAGCATTTTCTCATATTTCGAGTATTTTTCCTAACACCAGATTTCAAAATGAGGCAGATTTTGCAGAAAAATTCTCTTGGAGCGAGTTCTACCCAATAGACATTTAATTTACATTGATGTGCTCATCATGACATTTTGTGATCTGAACACATTTCATGTATCTCGGTTTCGACAAATATTCACTACAGAGATGTTAGCATTTGGATTACCAATCTTACATCCACCATACAAGGCATATTTACACCTACAAGTATTTACTCTCATTTCAAAGTTTTGTCCAAACGTCAAATTCGAAAATCATGCAATTTGTTCAGAAAAATTCTATTCAAGCTTGTTCTACCCAATAGAATTTTAATTTACGTAGTTTCATTACCGTAAATTTCCATGTTCCAAACACGCTAAATAAGTCACGGATTCGAAAAGTATTCCCTTCATAGTTGGTTACGTGGATTACCAGACTTAAATTCCCCGTTCAAGGCATATTCACACTTAGAAGCATTTTCTCAGATTTCTCAGGTTTTTCCTAAAGCCAGTTTGGAAAATGAGGCTGATTTCACAGAAAATGTTCTTGGAGCCAGTTCTACCCAAAAGATATGTAATTTAACTAGTTCACTCACCGTGACATTCCGTGTTCTGAACATGTTACATGCATCAAGGATTCGACAATCATCCTTTAATGAGTGTGAGCATGTGGATTATCAAATTTTCATCCACCTTACAAGACATGTTTTCACCTAGAAACATTTACTCACATTTCGCAGAATTTTCCTAACGTCAGTTTCGAAAATCAGGCAGTTTTCGCAGAAAAATCCTCTTGTTGCATGTTCCATCCAATAGACATCTCATTTTCATAGATACCATCACCGTAACATTCTGTGTTCCTAAAAAACGGTTCATGCACCAAGGATTCAACAAATATTCACTGCTGAGTTGTTAGCATGTGAATTACCAATCTTTAATAAACCATTGAAGACATATTGTCACCTTAAAGCATTTACTCTGATTTCACAGCGTTTTCATAACACCAGTTTCGAAACTGAGGCAGATTTTTCAGTAAAACTCTCCTGGAGAGGGTTCTAACCAATAGATATGTAATTTGCATAGCTTCCCTCACCGAGAAAGACCGTGTTCCGAACAGGCTACATACATCAAGGATTTGAGAAACATTTTTAATGAGTTATGTACATGTGTATTACAGATCTTTCATCCACCATACAAGGCATATTGACACATAGAAACATTAACTCTGAGTTCGCAGCTTTTTCCTAATAGCAGTTTCGAAAATCAGGCAGTTTTCAAAGGGAAAAACTGTTGGAGCGTGTTCTACCCAATAGGTACGTAAATTACATAGATTCCCCCACTGTGAAATTACATGTTTCGAACACATTACATGCAGAAAAGATTCGACAAAAATAAACTATAGAGTTGTTTGCATGAGGATGACAGGACTTTCATCACAATACAAGGCATATTGATGCTTAGAAGCATTTTCTCTGATTTCACAGAGCTTTCCAAATGCCAGTTTCGAAAATGAGGCAGATTTCATGGGAAAAACCTCTTGGAGCAGGTTCTAACCTATAGACATGTAATTAACATGGATTCGCTCTCCGTGAAATTCCGTGTTCTGAACACGATACATGCATCTCGGACTCGACAAATATTCACTACATTGTGGTTAGCATGTGGATTACAGCACTTTCATCCACCATACAAAGCTTACTGACACTTTGAAGAATTTTCTCAGATTTCACAGGTTAGTTTTAATGCCAGATAAGAAAATGAGGCAGATTTGGCAAAAAAATGCTCTTGGAGCGAGTTATACACAAAAGATATGTAATTTACCTAGTTTTACTCACCGTGACATTCCGTGTTCTGAACACGTTACATGCATCACGGATTCGACAAACATTCACTACAGAGTTGGTAGCATAAGGATTACCGAACATTCACCCACCATAAATGCCATATTGACATTTTGAAGCACTTTCCCATATTTCAAAATGTTTTCCTAATGCCAGGTTTGAAAATGAGGCAGATTAACAAAAAATTCTCTTGGAGCAAGTACTTCCCATAGAAATGTAATTTACATAGCTTCCCTCACAGTGACATTCCAATTTCCGAACACTCTACATACTTCACGGATTTGACAAACATTTTTAATGAGTTATGTACATGTGTATTACAGAACTTTCATCCACCATACAAGGCATATTTAAACCTAGAAACATTAACTCTGAATTTGCAGCCTTTTCCTAATGCCAGTTTCGAAAATCAGGCCGTTTTCTCCAGAAAAAATTTTTGGAGCGATTTCTTCCCAATAGACATGAAATTTACATAGATTCCATCTCCGGAAATTTCCATCATGCGATCACGCTACATGCATAGGTTTTCTACAATTATTCACATCAGGTTTGTTTGCATGTGGCTTTATGAACTTCCATCACAATACAATGCATATTGACACTTTGAAGCATTTTCTCTGATTTTGAAGGAATTTCCAAATGCCAGTTTCGAAAATGAGGCAGAGTTCGCAGAAAAAACTCTTGGAGTGAGTTCTACCCAAGAGACATGTATTTTACCGACATACGCTAACCGTGATATCCTATGTTCTGAACACTCACCATGTATCTCGGATTCGACAAATATTCTCTACAGAGGTGTTAGTATGCAGATTGCCGAACTTTCATCCACCATACAAGGCATATTTACACCTACAATTGATTAATGAGAGTTCGCAGCTTATTCCTAACGCCAGTTTCAAAAATCAGGCTGTTATCTCAGGAAAAAACTCTTGGAGCGATTTCTAACCTAGGGAAATGTAATTTACATAAATTTCCTCGCCGTGACATTCCGTGTTCCAAACGTTCTACATGCATAACGGATTCGAAAAATATTCACTACAGATATGTTAGCATGTGGATTACCGAACTTTCATCACAAAACATTGAATATTGATACTTAGAAGTATTTTCTCAGATTTTGCAGCGTTTTCCAAGCGCCAGTTTCAAAAATGAAGCAGTTATTACAGAAAAATTCTATTGAAGTGAGTTCTACAAAATAGACAAATAGTTACATTTTTTCAATAACCGTGAAATTGCACGTTCCAAACATGGTACATGCATCACGGATTAGGAAAAAGATTCTTTAATATGTTGTGAAAAAGTGGATTACCAAACTTTCTTCCTACATAAAGGCATCTTTATACCTACAAATATTTTCTCACATTTTGCAGCTTTATCCAAATATCACATTTGAGTATCAAGCAATTTTCGCCGAAATATTCTATTCTAGCTAGTTCTACCCAATAGAATTCTAATTTACATAGATTCTTTACCGTGAATTTCTGTCTTCCGAACGCGCTACAAGAATCACAGTTTGAAAAATATTACTACACACTTGTTAACATATGGATTACCGGACTTTCATCCACCAATCAAGTCATATTGGCACTTAGAAGCATTTTCTCATATTTCGAGTATTTTTCCTAACACCAGATTTCAAAATGAGGCAGATTTTGCAGAAAAATTCTCTTGGAGCGAGTTCTACCCAATAGACATTTAATTTACATTGATGTGCTCATCATGACATTTTGTGATCTGAACACATTTCATGTATCTCGGTTTCGACAAATATTCACTACAGAGATGTTAGCATTTGGATTACCAATCTTACATCCACCATACAAGGCATATTTACACCTACAAGTATTTACTCTCATTTCAAAGTTTTGTCCAAACGTCAAATTCGAAAATCATGCAATTTGTTCAGAAAAATTCTATTCAAGCTAGTTCTACCCAATAGAATTTTAATTTATGTAGTTTCATTACCGTAAATTTCCATGTCCCAAACACGCTAAATAAGTCACGGATTCGAAAAGTATTCCCTTCATAGTTGGTTACGTGGATTACCAGACTTAAATTCCCCGTTCAAGGCATATTCACACTTAGAAGCATTTTCTCAGATTTCTCAGGTTTTCCTAAAGCCAGTTTGGAAAATGAGGCTGATTTCACAGAAAATGTTCTTGGAGCCAGTTCTACCCAAAAGATATGTAATTTAACTAGTTCACTCACCGTGACATTCCGTGTTCTGAACATGTTACATGCATCAAGGATTCGACAATCATCCTTTAATGAGTGTGAGCATGTGGATTATCAAATTTTCATCCACCTTACAAGACATGTTTTCACCTAGAAACATTTACTCACATTTCGCAGAATTTTCCTAACGTCAGTTTCGAAAATCAGGCAGTTTTCGCAGAAAAATCCTCTTGTTGCATGTTCCATCCAATAGACATCTCATTTTCATAGATACCATCACCGTAACATTCCGTGTTCCTAAAAAACGGTTCATGCACCAAGGATTCAACAAATATTCACTGCTGAGTTGTTAGCATGTGAATTACCAATCTTTAATAAACCATTGAAGACATATTGTCACCTTAAAGCATTTACTCTGATTTCACAGCGTTTTCATAACACCAGTTTCGAAACTGAGGCAGATTTTTCAGTAAAACTCTCCTGGAGAGGGTTCTAACCAATAGATATGTAATTTGCATAGCTTCCCTCACCGAGAAAGACCGTGTTCCGAACAGGCTACATACATCAAGGATTTGAGAAACATTTTTAATGAGTTATGTACATGTGTATTACAGATCTTTCATCCACCATACAAGGCATATTGACACATAGAAACATTAACTCTGAGTTCGCAGCTTTTTCCTAATAGCAGTTTCGAAAATCAGGCAGTTTTCAAAGGGAAAAACTGTTGGAGCGTGTTCTACCCAATAGGTACGTAAATTACATAGATTCCCCCACTGTGAAATTACATGTTTCGAACACATTACATGCAGAAAAGATTCGACAAAAATAAACTATAGAGTTGTTTGCATGAGGATGACAGGACTTTCATCACAATACAAGGCATATTGATGCTTAGAAGCATTTTCTCTGATTTCACAGAGCTTTCCAAACGCCAGTTTCGAAAATGAGGCAGATTTCATGGGAAAAACCTCTTGGAGCAGGTTCTAACCTATAGACATGTAATTAACATGGATTCGCTCTCCGTGAAATTCCGTGTTCTGAACACGATACATGCATCTCGGACTCAACAAATATTCACTACATTGTGGTTAGCATGTGGATTACAGCACTTTCATCCACCATACAAAGCTTACTGACACTTTGAAGAATTTTCTCAGATTTCACAGGTTAGTTTTAATGCCAGATAAGAAAATGAGGCAGATTTGGCAAAAAAATGCTCTTGGAGCGAGTTATACACAAAAGATATGTAATTTACCTAGTTTTACTCACCGTGACATTCCGTGTTCTGAACACGTTACATGCATCACGGATTCGACAAACATTCACTACAGAGTTGGTAGCATAAGGATTACCGAACATTCACCCACCATAAATGCCATATTGACATTTTGAAGCACTTTCCCATATTTCAAAATGTTTTCCTAATGCCAGGTTTGAAAATGAGGCAGATTAACAAAAAATTCTCTTGGAGCAAGTACTTCCCATAGAAATGTAATTTACATAGCTTCCCTCACAGTGACATTCCAATTTCCGAACACTCTACATACTTCACGGATTTGACAAACATTTTTAATGAGTTATGTACATGTGTATTACAGAACTTTCATCCACCATACAAGGCATATTTAAACCTAGAAACATTAACTCTGAATTTGCAGCCTTTTCCTAATGCCAGTTTCGAAAATCAGGCCGTTTTCTCCAGAAAAAATTTTTGGAGCGATTCCTTCCCAATAGACATGAAATTTACATAGATTCCATCTCCGGAAATTTCCATCATGCGATCACGCTACATGCATAGGTTTTCTACAATTATTCACATCAGGTTGGTTTGCATGTGGCTTTATGAACTTCCATCACAATACAATGCATATTGACAATTTGAAGCATTTTCTCTGATTTTGAAGGAATTTCCAAATGCCAGTTTCGAAAATGAGGCAGAGTTCGCAGAAAATCTCTTGGAGTGAGTTCTACCCAAGAGACATGTATTTTACCGACATACGCTAACCGTGATATCCTATGTTCTGAACACTCACCATGTATCTCGGATTCGACAAATATTCTCTACAGAGTTGTTAGTATGCAGATTGCCGAACTTTCATCCACCATACAAGGCATATTTACACCTACAATTGATTAATGAGAGTTCGCAGCTTATTCCTAACGCCAGTTTCAAAAATCAGGCTGTTATCTCAGGAAAAAACTCTTGGAGCGATTTCTAACCTAGGGAAATGTAATTTACATAAATTTCCTCGCCGTGACATTCCGTGTTCCAAACGTTCTACATGCATAACGGATTCGAAAAATATTCACTACAGATATGTTAGCATGTGGATTACCGAACTTTCATCACAAAACATTGAATATTGATACTTAGAAGTATTTTCTCAGATTTTGCAGCGTTTTCCAAGCGCCAGTTTCAAAAATGAAGCAGTTATTACAGAAAAATTCTATTGAAGTGAGTTCTACAAAATAGACAAATAGTTACATTTTTTCAATAACCGTGAAATTGCACGTTCCAAACATGGTACATGCATCACGGATTAGGAAAAAGATTCTTTAATATGTTGTGAAAAAGTGGATTACCAAACTTTCTTCCTACATAAAGGCATCTTTATACCTACAAATATTTTCTCACATTTTGCAGCTTTATCCAAATATCACATTTGAGTATCAAGCAATTTTCACCGAAAAATTCTATTCTAGCTAGTTCTACCCAATAGAATTCTAATTTACATAGATTCTTTACCGTGAATTTCTGTCTTCCGAACGCGCTACAAGAATCACAGTTTGAAAAATATTACTACACACTTGTTAACATATGGATTACCGGACTTTCATCCACCAATCAAGTCATATTGGCACTTAGAAGCATTTTCTCATATTTCGAGTATTTTTCCTAACACCAGATTTCAAAATGAGGCAGATTTTGCAGAAAAATTCTCTTGGAGCGAGTTCTACCCAATAGACATTTAATTTACATTGATGTGCTCATCATGACATTTTGTGATCTGAACACATTTCATGTATCTCGGTTTCGACAAATATTCACTACAGAGATGTTAGCATTTGGATTACCAATCTTACATCCACCATACAAGGCATATTTACACCTACAAGTATTTACTCTCATTTCAAAGTTTTGTCCAAACGTCAAATTCGAAAATCATGCAATTTGTTCAGAAAAATTCTATTCAAGCTTGTTCTACCCAATAGAATTTTAATTTACGTAGTTTCATTACCGTAAATTTCCATGTTCCAAACACGCTAAATAAGTCACGGATTTGAAAAGTATTCCCTTCATAGTTGGTTACGTGGATTACCAGACTTAAATTCCCCGTTCAAGGCATATTCACACTTAGAAGCATTTTCTCAGATTTCTCAGGTTTTTCCTAAAGCCAGTTTGGAAAATGAGGCTGATTTCACAGAAAATGTTCTTGGAGCCAGTTCTACCCAAAAGATATGTAATTTAACTAGTTCACTCACCGTGACATTCCGTGTTCTGAACATGTTACATGCATCAAGGATTCGACAATCATCCTTTAATGAGTGTGAGCATGTGGATTATCAAATTTTCATCCACCTTACAAGACATGTTTTCACCTAGAAACATTTACTCACATTTCGCAGAATTTTCCTAACGTCAGTTTCGAAAATCAGGCAGTTTTCGCAGAAAAATCCTCTTGTTGCATGTTCCATCCAATAGACATCTCATTTTCATAGATACCATCACCGTAACATTCCGTGTTCCTAAAAAACGGTTCATACACCAAGGATTCAACAAATATTCACTGCTGAGTTGTTAGCATGTGAATTACCAATCTTTAATAAACCATTGAAGACATATTGTCACCTTAAAGCATTTACTCTGATTTCACAGCGTTTTCATAACACCAGTTTCGAAACTGAGGCAGATTTTTCAGTAAAACTCTCCTGGAGAGGGTTCTAACCAATAGATATGTAATTTGCATAGCTTCCCTCACCGAGAAAGACCGTGTTCCGAACAGGCTACATACATCAAGGATTTGAGAAACATTTTTAATGAGTTATGTACATGTGTATTACAGATCTTTCATCCACCATACAAGGCATATTGACACATAGAAACATTAACTCTGAGTTCGCAGCTTTTTCCTAATAGCAGTTTCGAAAATCAGGCAGTTTTCAAAGGAAAAAACTGTTGGAGCGTGTTCTACCCAATAGGTACGTAAATTACATAGATTCCCCCACTGTGAAATTACATGTTTCGAACACATTACATGCAGAAAAGTTTCGACAAAAATAAACTATAGAGTTGTTTGCATGAGGATGACAGGACTTTCATCACAATACAAGGCATATTGATGCTTAGAAGCATTTTCTCTGATTTCACAGAGCTTTCCAAACGCCAGTTTCGAAAATGAGGCAGATTTCACGGCAAAAACCTCTTGGAGCAGGTTCTAACCTATAGACATGTAATTAACATGGATTCGATCTCCGTGAAATTCTGTGTTCTGAACACGATACATGCATCTCGGACTCGACAAATATTCACTACATTGTGGTTAGCATGTGGATTACAGCACTTTCATCCACCATACAAAGCTTACTGACACTTTGAAGAATTTTCTCAGATTTCACAGGTTAGTTTTAATGCCAGATAAGAAAATGAGGCAGATTTGGCAAAAAAATGCTCTTGGAGCGAGTTATACACAAAAGATATGTAATTTACCTAGTTTTACTCACCGTGACATTCCGTGTTCTGAACACGTTACATGCATCACGGATTCGACAAACATTCACTACAGAGTTGGTAGCATAAGGATTACCGAACATTCACCCACCATAAATGCCATATTGACATTTTGAAGCACTTTCCCATATTTCAAAATGTTTTCCTAATGCCAGGTTTGAAAATGAGGCAGATTAACAAAAAATTCTCTTGGAGCAAGTACTTCCCATAGAAATGTAATTTACATAGCTTCCCTCACAGTGACATTCCAATTTCCGAACACTCTACATACTTCACGGATTTGACAAACATTTTTAATGAGTTATGTACATGTGTATTACAGATCTTTCATCCACCATACAAGGCATATTTAAACCTAGAAACATTAACTCTGAATTTGCAGCCTTTTCCTAATGCCAGTTTCGAAAATCAGGCCGTTTTCTCCAGAAAAAATTTTTGGAGCGATTTCTTCCCAATAGACATGAAATTTACATAGATTCCATCTCCGGAAATTTCCATCATGCGATCACGCTACATGCATAGGTTTTCTACAATTATTCACATCAGGTTTGTTTGCATGTGGCTTTATGAACTTCCATCACAATACAATGCATATTGACACTTTGAAGCATTTTCTCTGATTTTGAAGGAATTTCCAAATGCCAGTTTCGAAAATGAGGCAGAGTTCGCAGAAAAAACTCTTGGAGTGAGTTCTACCCAAGAGACATGTATTTTAGCGACATACGCTAACCGTGATATCCTATGTTCTGAACACTCACCATGTATCTCGGATTCGACAAATATTCTCTACAGAGTTGTTAGTATGCAGATTGCCGAACTTTCATCCACCATACAAGGCATATTTACACCTACAATTGATTAATGAGAGTTCGCAGGTTATTCCTAACGCCAGTTTCAAAAATCAGGCTGTTATCTCAGGAAAAAACTCTTGGAGCGATTTCTAACCTAGGGAAATGTAATTTACATAAATTTCCTCGCCGTGACATTCCGTGTTCCAAACGTTCTACATGCATAACGGATTCGAAAAATATTCACTACAGATATGTTAGCATGTGGATTACCGAACTTTCATCACAAAACATTGAATATTGATACTTAGAAGTATTTTCTCAGATTTTGCAGCGTTTTCCAAGCGCCAGTTTCAAAAATGAAGCAGTTATTACAGAAAAATTCTATTGAAGTGAGTTCTACAAAATAGACAAATAGTTACATTTTTTCAATAACCGTGAAATTGCACGTTCCAAACATGGTACATGCATCACGGATTAGGAAAAAGATTCTTTAATATGTTGTGAAAAAGTGGATTACCAAACTTTCTTCCTACATAAAGGCATCTTTATACCTACAAATATTTTCTCACATTTTGCAGCTTTATCCAAATATCACATTTGAGTATCAAGCAATTTTCGCCGAAATATTCTATTCTAGCTAGTTCTACCCAATAGAATTCTAATTTACATAGATTCTTTACCGTGAATTTCTGTCTTCCGAACGCGCTACAAGAATCACAGTTTGAAAAATATTACTACACACTTGTTAACATATGGATTACCGGACTTTCATCCACCAATCAAGTCATATTGGCACTTAGAAGCATTTTCTCATATTTCGAGTATTTTTCCTAACACCAGATTTCAAAATGAGGCAGATTTTGCAGAAAAAATTTCTTGGAGCGAGTTCTACCCAATAGACATTTAATTTACATTGATGTGCTCATCATGACATTTTGTGATCTGAACACATTTCATGTATCTCGGTTTCGACAAATATTCACTACAGAGATGTTAGCATTTGGATTACCAATCTTACATCCACCATACAAGGCATATTTACACCGACAAGTATTTACTCTCATTTCAAATTTTTGTCCAAACGTCAAATTCGAAAATCATGCAATTTGTTCAGAAAAATTCTAATCAAGCTAGTTCTACCCAATAGAATTTTAATTTATGTAGTTTCATTACCGTAAATTTCCATGTTCCAAACACGCTAAATAAGTCACGGATTCGAAAAGTATTCCCTTCATAGTTGGTTACGTGGATTACCAGACTTAAATTCCCCGTTCAAGGCATATTCACACTTAGAAGCATTTTCTCAGATTTCTCAGGTTTTTCCTAAAGCCAGTTTGGAAAATGAGGCTGATTTCACAGAAAATGTTCTTGGAGCCAGTTCTACCCAAAAGATATGTAATTTAACTAGTTCACTCACCGTGACATTCCGTGTTCTGAACATGTTACATGCATCAAGGATTCGACAATCATGCTTTAATGAGTGTGAGCATGTGGATTATCAAATTTTCATCCACCTTACAAGACATGTTTTCACCTAGAAACATTTACTCACATTTCGCAGAATTTTCCTAACGTCAGTTTCGAAAATCAGGCAGTTTTCGCAGAAAAATCCTCTTGTTGCATGTTCCATCCAATAGACATCTCATTTTCATAGATACCATCACCGTAACATTCCGTGTTCCTAAAAAACTGTCCATGCACCAAGGATTCAACAAATATTCACTGCTGAGTTGTTAGCATGTGAATTACCAATCTTTAATAAACCATTGAAGACATATTGTCACCTTAAAGCATTTACTCTGATTTCACAGCGTTTTCATAACACCAGTTTCGAAACTGAGGCAGATTTTTCAGTAAAACTCTCCTGGAGAGGGTTCTAACCAATAGATATGTAATTTGCATAGCTTCCCTCACCGAGAAAGACCGTGTTCCGAACAGGTTACATACATCAAGGATTTGAGAAACATTTTTAATGAGTTATGTACATGTGTATTACAGATCTTTCATCCACCATACAAGGCATATTGACACATAGAAACATTAACTCTGAGTTCGCAGCTTTTTCCTAATAGCAGTTTCGAAAATCAGGCAGTTTTCAAAGGAAAAAACTGTTGGAGCGTGTTCTACCCAATAGGTACGTAAATTACATAGATTCCCCCACTGTGAAATTACATGTTTCGAACACATTACATGCAGAAAAGATTCGACAAAAATAAACTATAGAGTTGTTTGCATGAGGATGACAGGACTTTCATCACAATACAAGGCATATTGATGCTTAGAAGCATTTTCTCTGATTTCACAGAGCTTTCCAAACGCCAGTTTCGAAAATGAGGCAGATTTCATGGGAAAAACCTCTTGGAGCAGGTTCTAACCTATAGACATGTAATTAACATGGATTCGCTCTCCGTGAAATTCCGTGTTCTGAACACGATACATGCATCTCGGACTCGACAAATATTCACTACATTGTGGTTAGCATGTGGATTACAGCACTTTCATCCACCATACAAAGCTTACTGACACTTTGAAGAATTTTCTCAGATTTCACAGGTTAGTTTTAATGCCAGATAAGAAAATGAGGCAGATTTGGCAAAAAAATGCTCTTGGAGCGAGTTATACACAAAAGATATGTAATTTACCTAGTTTTACTCACCGTGACATTCCGTGTTCTGAACACGTTACATGCATCACGGATTCGACAAACATTCACTACAGAGTTGGTAGCATAAGGATTACCGAACATTCACCCACCATAAATGCCATATTGACATTTTGAAGCACTTTCCCATATTTCAAAATGTTTTCCTAATGCCAGGTTTGAAAATGAGGCAGATTAACAAAAAATTCTCTTGGAGCAAGTACTTCCCATAGAAATGTAATTTACATAGCTTCCCTCACAGTGACATTCCAATTTCCGAACACTCTACATACTTCACGGATTTGACAAACATTTTTAATGAGTTATGTACATGTGTATTACAGAACTTTCATCCACCATACAAGGCATATTTAAACCTAGAAACATTAACTCTGAATTTGCAGCCTTTTCCTAATGCCAGTTTCGAAAATCAGGCCGTTTTCTCCAGAAAAAATTTTTGGAGCGATTTCTTCCCAATAGACATGAAATTTACATAGATTCCATCTCCGGAAATTTCCATCATGCGATCACGCTACATGCATAGGTTTTCTACAATTATTCACATCAGGTTTGTTTGCATGTGGCTTTATGAACTTCCATCACAATACAATGCATATTGACACTTTGAAGCATTTTCTCTGATTTTGAAGGAATTTCCAAATGCCAGTTTCGAAAATGAGGCAGAGTTCGCAGAAAAAACTCTTGGAGTGAGTTCTACCCAAGAGACATGTATTTTACCGACATACGCTAACCGTGATATCCTATGTTCTGAACACTCACCATGTATCTCGGATTCGACAAATATTCTCTACAGAGTTGTTAGTATGCAGATTGCCGAACTTTCATCCACCATACAAGGCATATTTACACCTACAATTGATTAATGAGAGTTCGCAGCTTATTCCTTACGCCAGTTTCAAAAATCAGGCTGTTATCTCAGGAAAAAAACTCTTGGAGCGATTTCTAACCTAGGGAAATGTAATTTACATAAATTTCCTCGCCGTGACATTCCGTGTTCCAAACGTTCTACATGCATAACGGATTCGAAAAATATTCACTACAGATATGTTAGCATGTGGATTACCGAACTTTCATCACAAAACATTGAATATTGATACTTAGAAGTATTTTCTCAGATTTTGCAGCGTTTTCCAAGCGCCAGTTTCAAAAATGAAGCAGTTATTACAGAAAAATTCTATTGATGTGAGTTCTACAAAATAGACAAATAGTTACATTTTTTCAATAACCGTGAAATTGCACGTTCCAAACATGGTACATGCATCACGGATTAGGAAAAAGATTCTTTAATATGTTGTGAAAAAGTGGATTACCAAACTTTCTTCCTACATAAAGGCATCTTTATACCTACAAATATTTTCTCACATTTTGCAGCTTTATCCAAATATCACATTTGAGTATCAAGCAATTTTCACCGAAATATTCTATTCTAGCTAGTTCTACCCAATAGAATTCTAATTTACATAGATTCTTTACCGTGAATTTCTGTCTTCCGAACGCGCTACAAGAATCACAGTTTGAAAAATATTACTACACACTTGTTAACATATGGATTACCGGACTTTCATCCACCAATCAAGTCATATTGGCACTTAGAAGCATTTTCTCATATTTCGAGTATTTTTCCTGACACCAGATTTCAAAATGAGGCAGATTTTGCAGAAAAATTCTCTTGGAGCGAGTTCTACCCAATAGATATTTAATTTACATTGATGTGCTCATCATGACATTTTGTGATCTGAACACATTTCATGTATCTCGGTTTCGACAAATATTCACTACAGAGATGTTAGCATTTGGATTACCAATCTTACATCCACCATACAAGGCATATTTACACCTACAAGTATTTACTCTCATTTCAAAGTTTTGTCCAAACGTCAAATTCGAAAATCATGCAATTTGTTCAGAAAAATTCTATTCAAGCTAGTTCTACCCAATAGAATTTTAATTTATGTAGTTTCATTACCGTAAATTTCCATGTTCCAAACACGCTAAATAAGTCACGGATTCGAAAAGTATTCCCTTCATAGTTGGTTACGTGGATTACCAGACTTAAATTCCCCGTTCAAGGCATATTCACACTTAGAAGCATTTTCTCAGATTTCTCAGGTTTTTCCTAAAGCCAGTTTGGAAAATGAGGCTGATTTCACAGAAAATGTTCTTGGAGCCAGTTCTACCCAAAAGATATGTAATTTAACTAGTTCACTCACCGTGACATTCCGTGTTCTGAACATGTTACATGCATCAAGGATTCGACAATCATCCTTTAATGAGTGTGAGCATGTGGATTATCAAATTTTCATCCACCTTACAAGACATGTTTTCACCTAGAAACATTTACTCACATTTCGCAGAATTTTCCTAACGTCAGTTTCGAAAATCAGGCAGTTTTCGCAGAAAAATCCTCTTGTTGCATGTTCCATCCAATAGACATCTCATTTTCATAGATACCATCACCGTAACATTCCGTGTTCCTAAAAAACGGTCCATGCACCAAGGATTCAACAAATATTCACTGCTGAGTTGTTAGCATGTGAATTACCAATCTTTAATAAACCATTGAAGACATATTGTCACCTTAAAGCATTTACTCTGATTTCACAGCGTTTTCATAACACCAGTTTCGAAACTGAGGCAGATTTTTCAGTAAAACTCTCCTGGAGAGGGTTCTAACCAATAGATATGTAATTTGCATAGCTTCCCTCACCGAGAAAGACCGTGTTCCGAACAGGCTACATACATCAAGGATTTGAGAAACATTTTTAATGAGTTATGAACATGTGTATTACAGATCTTTCATCCACCATACAAGGCATATTGACACATAGAAACATTAACTCTGAGTTCGCAGCTTTTTCCTAATAGCAGTTTCGAAAATCAGGCAGTTTTCAAAGGAAAAAACTGTTGGAGCGTGTTCTACCCAATAGGTACGTAAATTACATAGATTCCCCCACTGTGAAATTACATGTTTCGAACACATTACATGCAGAAAAGATTCGACAAAAATAAACTATAGAGTTGTTTGCATGAGGATGACAGGACTTTCATCACAATACAAGGCATATTGATGCTTAGAAGCATTTTCTCTGATTTCACAGAGCTTTCCAAACGCCAGTTTCGAAAATGAGGCAGATTTCACGGCAAAAACCTCTTGGAGCAGGTTCTAACCTATAGACATGTAATTAACATGGATTCGCTCTCCGTGAAATTCCGTGTTCTGAACACGATACATGTATCTCGGACTCGACAAATATTCACTACATTGTGGTTAGCATGTGGATTACAGCACTTTCATCCACCATACAAAGCTTACTGACACTTTGAAGGATTTTCTCAGATTTCACAGGTTAGTTTTAATGCCAGATAAGAAAATGAGGCAGATTTGGCAAAAAAATGCTCTTGGAGCGAGTTATACACAAAAGATATGTAATTTACCTAGTTTTACTCACCGTGACATTCCGTGTTCTGAACACGTTACATGCATCACGGATTCGACAAACATTCACTACAGAGTTGGTAGCATAAGGATTACCGAACATTCATCCACCATAAATGCTATATTGACATTTTGAAGCACTTTCCCGTATTTCAAAATGTTTTCCTAATGCCAGGTTTGAAAATGAGGCAGATTAACAAAAAATTCCCTTGGAGCAAGGACTTCCCATAGAAATGTAATTTACATAGCTTCCCTCACAGTGACATTCCAATTTCCGAACACTCTACATACTTCACGGATTTGACAAACATTTTTAATGAGTTATGTACATGCGTATTACAGAACTTTCATCCACCATACAAGGCATATTTAAACCTAGAAACGTTAACTCTGAATTTGCAGCCTTTTCCTAATGCCAGTTTCGAAAATCAGGCCGTTTTCTCCAGAAAAAATTTTTGGAGCGATTCCTTCCCAATAGACATGAAATTTACATAGATTCCATCTCCGGAAATTTCCGTCATACGATCACGCTACATGCATAGGCTTTCTACAATTATTCACATCAGGTTTGTTTGCATGTGGCTTTATGAACTTCCATCACAATACAATGCATATTGACACTTTGAAGCATTTTCTCTGATTTTGAAGGAATTTCCAAATGCCAGTTTCGAAAATGAGGCAGGTTTCGCAGAAAAAACTCTTGGAGTGAGTTCTACCCAAGAGACATGTATTTTACCGACATACGCTCACCATGATATTCTATGTTCTGAACATTCTCCATTTATCTCGGATTCGACAAATATTCTCTACAGAGGTGTTAGTATGCGGATTGCCGATCTTTCATCCACCATACAAGGCATATTTACACCTACAATTGATTAATCTGAGTTCGCAGCTTATTCCTAACGCCAGTTTCAAAAATCAGGCTGTTATCTCAGGAAAAAACTCTTGGAGTGATTTCTAACCTAGGGAAATGTAGTTTACATAAATTTCCTCGCCGTGACATTCCGTGTTCCAAACGTTCTACATGCATAATGGATTCGAAAAATATTCACTACAGATTTGTTAGCATATGGATTACCGAACTTACATCACAGAACATTGAATATTGATACTTAGAAGTATTTTCTCAGATTTTGCAGCGTTTTCCAAGCGTCAGTTTCAAAAATGATGCAGTTATTTCAGAAAAATTCTATTGAAGTGAGTTCTACAAAATAGACAAGTAGTTACATTGTTTCAATCACCGTGAAATTGCACGTTCCTAACATGGTACATGCATCACGGATTAGGAAAAAGATTCTTTAATATGTTGTGAAAAAGTGGATTACCAAACTTTCTTCCTACATAAAGGCATCTTTATACCTACAAATATTTTCTCACATTTTGCAGCTTTATCCAAATATCACATTTGAGTATCAAGCAATTTTCGCCGAAATATTATATTCTAGCTAGTTCTACCCAATAGAATTCTAATTTACATAGTTTCTTTACCGTGAATTTCGGTCTTCCGAACGCGCTACAGGAATCACAGTTTGAAAAATATTACTACACACTTGTTAACATATGGATTACCGGACTTTCATCCAGCAATCAAGTCATATTGGCACTTAGAAGCATTTTCTCATATTTCGAAGATTTTTCCTAACACCAGATTTGAAAATGAGGCAGATTTTGCAGAAAAATTCTCTTGGAGCGAGTTCTACCCAATAGACATTTAACTTACATAGATGTGCTCATCATGACATTTTGTGATCTGAACACATTTCATGTATCTCGGTTTCGACAAATATTCACTACAGAGATGTTAGCATTTGGATTACCAATCTTACATCCACCATACAAGGCATATTTACACCTACAAGTATTTACTCTCAATTCAAAGTTTTGTCCAAAAGTCAAATTCGAAAATCATGCAATTTGTTCAGAAAAATTCTATTCAAGCTAGTTCTACCCAATAGAATTTTAATTTACGTAGATTCATTAACGTAAATTTCCATGTTCCAAACACGCTAAATAAGTCACGGATTTGAAAAGTATTCCCTTCATAGTTGGTTACGTGGATTACCAGACTTAAATTCCCCGTTCAAGGCATATTCACACTTAGAAGCATTTTCTCAGATTTCTCAGGTTTTTCCTAAAGCCAGTTTGGAAAATAAGGCTGATTTCACAGAAAATGTTCTTGGAGCCAGTTCTACCCAAAAGATATGTAATTTAACTAGTTCACTCACCGTGACATTCCGTGTTCTGAACATGTTACATGCATCAAGGATTCGACAATCATCCTTTAATGAGTGTGAGCATGTGGATTATCAAATTTTCATCCACCTTACAAGACATGTTTTCACCTAGAAACATTTACTCACATTTCGCAGAATTTTCCTAACGTCAGTTTCGAAAATCAGGCAGTTTTCGCAGAAAAATCCTCTTGTTGCATGTTCCATCCAATAGACATCTCATTTTCATAGATACCATCACCGTAACATTCCGTGTTCCTAAAAAACGGTCCATGCACCAAGGATTCAACAAATATTCACTGCTGAGTTGTTAGCATGTGAATTACCAATCTTTAATAAACCATTGAAGACATATTGTGACCTTAAAGCATTTACTCTGATTTCACAGCGTTTTCATAACACCAGTTTCGAAACTGAGGCAGATTTTTCAGTAAAACTCTCCTGGAGAGGGTTCTAACCAATAGATATGTAATTTGCATAGCTTCCCTCACCGAGAAAGACCGTGTTCCGAACAGGCTACATACATCAAGGATTTGAGAAACATTTTTAATGAGTTATGTACATGTGTATTACAGATCTTTCATCCACCATACAAGGCATATTGACACATAGAAACATTAACTCTGAGCTCACAGCTTTTTCCTAACAGCAGTTTCGAAAATCAGGCAGTTTTCAAAGGAAAAAACTGTTGGAGCGTGTTCTACCCAATAGGTACGTAAATTACATAGATTCCCCCACTGTGAAATTACATGTTTCGAACACATTACATGCAGAAAAGATTCGACAAAAATAAACTATAGAGTTGTTTGCATGAGGATGACAGGACTTTCATCACAATACAAGGCATATTGATGCTTAGAAGCATTTTCTCTGATTTCACAGAGCTTTCCAAACGCCAGTTTCGAAAATGAGGCAGATTTCACAGCAAAAACCTCTTGGAGCAGGTTCTAACCTATAGACATGTAATTAACATGGATTCGCTCTCCGTGAAATTCCGTGTTCTGAACACGATACATGCATCTCGGACTCGATAAATATTCACTACATTGTGGTTAGCATGTGGATTACAGCACTTTCATCCACCATACAAAGCTTACTGACACTTTGAAGAATTTTCTCAGATTTCACAGGTTAGTTTTAATGCCAGATAAGAAAATGAGGCAGATTTGGCAAAAAAATGCTCTTGGAGCGAGTTATACACAAAAGATATGTAATTTACCTAGTTTTACTCACCGTGACATTCCGTGTTCTGAACACGTTACATGCATCACGGATTCGACAAACATTCACTACAGAGTTGGTAGCATAAGGATTACCGAACATTCACCCACCATAAATGCCATATTGACATTTTGAAGCACTTTCCCATATTTCAAAATGTTTTCCTAATGCCAGGTTTGAAAATGAGGCAGATTAACAAAAAATTCTCTTGGAGCAAGTACTTCCCATAGAAATGTAATTTACATAGCTTCCCTCACAGTGACATTCCAATTTCCGAACACTCTACATACTTCACGGATTTGACAAACATTTTTAATGAGTTATGTACATGTGTATTACAGAACTTTCATCCACCATACAAGGCATATTTAAACCTAGAAACGTTAACTCTGAATTTGCAGCCTTTTCCTAATGCCAGTTTCGAAAATCAGGCCGTTTTCTCCAGAAAAAATTTTTGGAGCGATTTCTTCCCAATAGACATGAAATTTACATAGATTCCATCTCCGGAAATTTCCGTCATACGATCACGCTACATGCATAGGCGTTTTACAATTATTCACATCAGGTTTGTTTGCATGTGGCTTTATGAACTTCCATCACAATACAATGCATATTGACACTTTGAAGCATTTTCTCTGATTTTGAAGGAATTTCCAAATGCCAGTTTCGAAAATGAGGCAGGTTTCGCAGAAAAAACTCTTGGAGTGAGTTCTACCCAAGAGACATGTATTTTACCGACATACGCTCACCATGATATTCTATGTTCTGAACACTCTCCATGTATCTCGGATTCGACAAATATTCTCTACAGAGGTGTTAGTATGCGGATTGCCGAACTTTCATCCACCATACAAGGCATATTTACACCTACAATTGATTAATCTGAGTTCGCAGCTTATTCCTAACGCCAGTTTCAAAAATCAGGCTGTTATCTCAGGAAAAAACTCTTGGAGTGATTTCTAACCTAGGGAAATGTAGTTTACATAAATTTCCTCGCCGTGACATTCCGTGTTCCAAACGTTCTACATGCATAACGGATTCGAAAAATATTCACTACAGATTTGTTATCATGTGGATTACCGAACTTTCATCACAAAACATTGAATATTGATACATAGAAGTATTTTCTCAGATTTTGCAGCGTTTTCCAACCGCCAGTTTCAAAAATGAAGCAGTTTTCACAGAAAAATTCTATTGAAGTGAGTTCTACCAAATAGACAAGTAGTTTACATTGTTTCAATCACCGTGAAATTGCACGTTCCGAACATGGTACATGCATCACGGGTTAGAAAAAAGATTCTTTAATATGTTGTGAAAAAGTGGATTACCAAACTTTCTTCCTACATAAAGGCATCTTTACACCTACAAATATTTTCTCACATTTTGCAGCTTTATCCAAATATCACATTTGAGTATCAAGCAATTTTCGCCGAAAAATTCTATTCTAGCTAGTTCTACCCAATAGAATTCTAATTTACATGGTTTCTTTACCGTGAAATTATGTCTTCTGAATGCGCTACAAGAATCACAGTTTGAAAAATATTACTACACACTTGTTAACATATGGATTACCGGAATTTCATCCACCAATCAACTCATATTGGCACTTAGAAGCATTTTCCCATATTTCGAAGATTTTTCCTAACACCAGATTTGAAAATGAGGCAGATTTTGCAGAAAAATTCTCTTGGAGCGAGTTCTACCCAATAGACATTTAATTTACATTGATGTGCTCATCATGACATTTTGTGATCTGAACACATTTCATGTATCTCGGTTTCGACAAATATTCACTACAGAGATGTTAGCATTTGGATTACCAAACTTTCATCCACCATACAAGGCATATTTACACCTACAAGTATTTACTCTCATTTCAAATTTTGTCCAAACGTCAAATTCGAAAATCATGCAATTTGTTCAGAAAAATTCTATTCAAGCTAGTTCTACCCAATAGAATTTTAATTTACGTAGTTTCATTACCATAAATTTCCATGTTCCAAACACGCTAAATAAGTCACGGATTCGAAAAGTATTCCCTTCATAGTTGGTTACGTGGATTACCAGACTTAAATTCCCCGTTCAAGGCATATTCACACTTAGAAGCATTTTCTCAGATTTCTCAGGTTTTTCCTAAAGCCAGTTTGGAAAATGAGGCTGATTTCACAGAAAATGTTCTTGGAGCCAGTTCTACCCAAAAGATATGTAGTGTAAGTAGTTCACTCACCGTGACATTCCGTGTTCTGAACATGTTACATGCATCAAGGATTCGACAATCATCCTTTAATGAGTGTGAGCATGTGGATTATCAAATTTTCATCCACCTTACAAGACATGTTTTCACCTAGAAACATTTACTCACATTTCGCAGAATTTTCCTAATGTCAGTTTCGAAAATCAGGCAGTTTTCGCAGAAAAATCCTCTTGTTGCATGTTCCATCCAATAGACATCTCATTTTCATAGATACCATCACCGTAACATTCCGTGTTCCTAAAAAACGGTTCATGCACCAAGGATTCAACAAATATTCACTGCTGAGTTGTTAGCATGTGAATTACCAATCTTTAATAAACCATTGAAGACATATTGTCACCTTAAAGCATTTACTCTGATTTCACAGCGTTTTCATAACACCAGTTCCGAAACTGAGGCAGATTTTTCAGTAAAACTCTCCTGGAGAGGGTTCTAACCAATAGATATGTAATTTGCATAGCTTCCCTCACCGAGAAAGACCGTGTTCCGAACAGGCTACATACATCAAGGATTTGAGAAACATTTTAATGAGTTATGTACATGTGTATTACAGATCTTTCATCCACCATACAAGGCATATTGACACATAGAAACATTAACTCTGAGTTCGTAGCTTTTTCCAAATAGCAGTTTCGAAAATGAGGCAGTTTTCAAAGGAAAAACTGTTGGAGCGTGTTCTACCCAATAGGTACGTAAATTACATAGATTCTCCCACTGTGAAATTACATGTTTCGAACACATTACATGCAGAAAAGATTCGACAAAAATAAACTATAGAGTTGTTTGCATGAGGATGACAGGACTTTCATCACAATACAAGGCATATTGATGCTTAGAAGCATTTTCTCTGATTTCACAGAGCTTTCCAAACGCCAGTTTCGAAAATGAGGCAGATTTCACGGCAAAAACCTCTTGGAGCAGGTTCTAACCTATAGACATGTAATTAACATGGATTCGATCTCCGTGAAATTCCGTGTTCTGAACACGATACATGCATCTCGGACTCGACAAATATTCACTACACTGTGGTTAGCATGTGGATTACAGCACTTTCATCCACCATACAAAGCTTACTGACACTTTGAAGAATTTTCTCAGATTTCACAGTTTAGTTTTAATGCCAGATAAGAAAATGAGGCAGATTTGGCAAAAAAATGCTCTTGGAGCGAGTTATACACAAAAGATATGTAATTTACCTAGTTTTACTCACCGTGACATTCCGTGTTCTGAACACGTTACATGCATCACGGATTCGACAAACATTCACTACAGAGTTGGTAGCATAAGGATTACCGAACATTCACCCACCATAAATGCCATATTGACATTTTGAAGCACTTTCCCATATTTCAAAATGTTTTCCTAATGCCAGGTTTGAAAATGAGGCAGATTAACAAAAAATTCTCTTGGAGCAAGTACTTCCCATAGAAATGTAATTTACATAGCTTCCCTCACAGTGACATTCCAATTTCCGAACACTCTACATACTTCACGGATTTGACAAACATTTTTAATGAGTTATGTACATGTGTATTACAGAACTTTCATCCACCATACAAGGCATATTTAAACTTAGAAACATTAACTCTGAATTTGCAGCCTTTTCCTAATGCCAGTTTCGAAAATCAGGCCGTTTTCTCCAGAAAAAATTTTTGGAGCGATTTCTTCCCAATAGACATGAAATTTAGATAGATTCCATCTCCGGAAACTTCCGTCATACGATCACGCTACATGCATAGGCTTTCTACAATTATTCACATCAGGTTTGTTTGCATGTGGCTTTATGAACTTCCATCACAATACAATGCATATTGACACTTTGAAGCATTTTCTCTGATTTTGAAGGAATTTCCAAATGCCAGTTTCAAAAATGAGGCAGGTTTCGCAGAAAAACCTCGGAGTGAGTTCTACCCAAGAGACATGTATTTTACCGAGATACACTCACCGTGATATTCTATGATCTGAACACTCTCCATGTATCTCGGATTCGGCAAATATTCTCTTCAGAGTTGTTAGTATGCGGATTGCCGAACTTTCATCCACCATACAAGGCATATTTACACCTACAATTGATTAATCTGAGTTCGCAGCTTATTCCTAATGCCAGTTTCAAAAATCAGGCGGTTATCTCAGGAAAAAACTCTTGGAGCGATTTCTAACCTAGGGAAATGTAATTTACATAAATTTCCTCGCCGTGACATTCCGTGTTCCAAACGTTCTACATGCATAACGGATTCGAAAAATATTCACTATAGATTTGTTAGCATGTGGATTACCGAACTTTCATCACAAAACATTGAATATTGATACTTAGAAGTATTTTCTCAGATTTTGCAGCGTTTTCCAAGCGCCAGTTTCAAAAATGAAGCAGTTTTCACAGAAAAATTCTATTGAAGTGAGTTCTACCAAATAGACAAGTAGTTTACATTGTTTCAATCACCGTGAAATTGCACGTTCCGAACATGGTACATGCATCACGGGTTAGAAAAAAGATTCTTTATTATGTTGTGAAAAAGTGGATTACCAAACTTTCTTCCTACATAAAGGCATCTTTACACCTACAAATATTTTCTCACATTTTGCAGCTTTATCCAAATATCACATTTGAGTATCAAGCAATTTTCGCCGAAAAATTCTATTCTAGCTAGTTCTACCCAATAGAATTCTAATTTACATGGTTTCTTTACCGTGAAATTCTGTCTTCTGAATGCGCTACAAGAATCACAGTTTGAAAAATATTACTACACACTTGTTAACATATGGATTACCGTACTTTCATCCACCAATCAAGTCATATTGGCACTTAGAACCATTTTCTCATATTTCGAAGATTTTTCCTAACACCAGATTTGAAAATGAGGCAGATTTTGCAGAAAAATTCTCTTGGAGCGAGTTCTACCCAATAGACATTTAACTTACATAGATGTGCTCATCATGACATTTTGTGATCTGAACACATTTCATGTATCTCGGTTTCGACAAATATTCACTACAGAGATGTTAGCATTTGATTACCAAACTTTCATCCACCATACAATGCATATTTACACCTACAAGTATTTACTCTCATTTCAAATTTTGTCCAAACGTCAAATTCGAAAATCATGCAATTTGTTCAGAAAAATTCTATTCAAGCTAGTTCTACCCAATAGAATTTTAATTTACGTAGTTTCATTACCGTAAATTTCCATGTTCCAAACACGCTAAATAAGTCACGGATTCGAAAAGTATTCCCTTCATAGTTGGTTACGTGGATTACCAGACTTAAATTCCCTGTTCAAGGCATATTCACACTTAGAAGCATTTTCTCAGATTTCTCAGGTTTTTCCTAAAGCCAGTTTGGAAAATGAGGCTGATTTCACAGAAAAAGTTCTTGGACCCAATTCTACCCAAAAGATATGTAATTTAAGTAGTTCACTCACCGTGACATTCCGTGTTCTGAACATGTTACATGCATCAAGGATTCGACAATCATCCTTTAATGAGTGTGAGCATGTGGATTATCAAATTTTCATCCACCTTACAAGACATGTTTTCACCTAGAAACATTTACTCACATTTCGCAGAATTTTCCTAACGTCAGTTTCGAAAATCAGGCAGTTTTCGCAGAAAAATCCTCTTGTTGCATGTTCCATCCAATAGACATCTCATTTTCATGGATACCATCACCGTAACATTCCGTGTTCCTAAAAAACGGTTCATGCACCAAGGATTCAACAAATATTCACTGCTGAGTTGTTAGCATGTGAATTACCAATCTTTAATAAACCATTGAAGACATATTGTCACCTTAAAGCATTTACTCTGATTTCACAGCGTTTTCATAACACTAGTTCCGAAACTGAGGCAGATTTTTCAGTAAAACTCTCCTGGAGAGGGTTCTAACCAATAGATATGTAATTTGCATAGCTTCCCTCACCGAGAAAGACCGTGTTCCGAACAGGCTATATACACCAAGGATTTGAGAAACATTTTTAATGAGTTATGTACATGTGTAATACAGATCTTTCATCCACCATACAAGGCATATTGACACATAGAAACATTAACTCTGAGTTCGCAGCTTTTTCCTAATAGCAGTTTTGAAAATCAGGCAGTTTTCAAAGGAAAAACTGTTGGAGCGTGTTCTGCCCAATAGGTACGTAAATTACATAGATTCCCCCACTGTGAAATTACATGTTTTGAACACATTACATGCAGAAAAGATTCGACAAAAATAAACTATAGAGTTGTTTGCATGAGGATGACAGGACTTTCATCACAGTACAAGGCATATTGATGCTTAGAAGCATTTTCTCTGATTTCACAAAGCTTTCCAAACGCCAGTTTCGAAAATGAGGCAGATTTCACGGCAAAAACCTCTTGGAGCAGGTTCTAACCTATAGACATGTAATTAACATGGATTCGATCTCCGTGAAATTCCGTGTTCTGAACACGATACATGCATCTCGGACTCGACAAATATTCACTACACTGTGGTTAGCATGTGGATTACAGCACTTTCATCCACCATACAAAGCTTACTGACACTTTGAAGGATTTTCTCAGATTTCACAGGTTAGTTTTAATGTCAGATAAGAAAATGAGGCAGATTTGGCAAAAAAATGCTCTTGGAGCGAGTTATACACAAAAGATATGTAATTTACCTAGTTTTACTCACCGTGACATTCCGTGTTCTGAACACGTTACATGCATCACGGATTCGACAAACATTCACTACAGAGTTGGTAGCATAAGGATTACCGAACATTCACCCACCATAAATGCCATATTGACATTTTGAAGCACTTTCCCATATTTCAAAATGTTTTCCTAATGCCAGGTTTGAAAATGAGGCAGATTAACAAAAAATTCTCTTGGAGCAAGTACTTCCCATAGAAATGTAATTTACATAGCTTCCCTCACAGTGACATTCCAATTTCCGAACACTCTACATACTTCACGGATTTGACAAACATTTTTAATGAGTTATGTACATGTGTATTACAGAACTTTCATCCACCATACAAGGCATATTTAAACCTAGAAACGTTAACTCTGAATTTGCAGCCTTTTCCTAATGCCAGTTTCGAAAATCAGGCCGTTTTCTCCAGAAAAAATTTTTGGAGCGATTTCTTCCCAATAGACCTGAAATTTACATAGATTCCATCTCCAGAAATTTCCATCATACCATCACGCTGCATGCATAGGCTTTCTACAATTATTCACATCAGGTTTGTTTGCATGTGGCTTTATGAACTTCCATCACAATACAATGCATATTGACACTTTGAAGCATTTTCTCTGATTTTGAAGGAATTTCCAAATGCCAGTTTCGAAAATGAGGCAGGTTTCGCAGAAAAAAATTTGGAGTGAGTTCTACCCAAGAGACATGTATTTTACCGAGATACACTCACCGTGATATTCTATGTTCTGAACACTCTCCATGTATCTCGGATTCGACAAATATTCTCTTCAGAGTTGTTAGTATGCGGATTGCCGAACTTTCATCCACCATACAAGGCATATTTACACCTACAATTGATTAATCTGAGTTCGCAGCTTTTTCCTAATGCCAGTTTCAAAATTCAGGCGGTTATCTCAGGAAAAAACTCTTGGAGCGATTTCTAACCTAGGGAAATGTAATTTACATAAATTTCCTCGCCGTGACATTCCGTGTTCCAAACGTTCTACATGCATAACGGATTCGAAAAATATTCACTACAGATTTGTTATCATGTGGATTACCGAACTATCATCACAAAACATTGAATATTGATACTTAGAAGTATTTTCTCAGATTTTGCAGCGTTTTCCAACCGCCAGTTTCAAAAATGAAGCAGTTTTCACAGAAAAATTCTATTGAAGTGAGTTCTACCAAATAGACAAGTAGTTTACATTGTTTCAATCACCGTGAAATTGCACGTTCCGAACATGGTACATGCATCACGGATTAGAAAAAAGATTCTTTAATATGTTGTGAAAAAGTGGATTACCAAACTTCCTTCCTACATAAAGGCATCTTTACACCTACAAATATTTTCTCACATTTTGCAGCTTTATCCAAATATCACATTTGAGTATCAAGCAATTTTCGCCGAAAAATTCTATTCTAGCTAGTTCTACCCAATAGAATTCTAATTTACATGGTTTCTTTACCGTGAAATTATGTCTTCTGAATGCGCTACAAGAATCACAGTTTGAAAAATATTACTACACACTTGTTAACATATGGATTACCGGAATTTCATCCACCAATCAACTCATATTGGCACTTAGAAGCATTTTCCCATATTTCGAAGATTTTTCCTAACACCAGATTTGAAAATGAGGCAGATTTTGCAGAAAAATTCTCTTGGAGCGAGTTCTACCCAATAGACATTTAATTTACATTGATGTGCTCATCATGACATTTTGTGATCTGAACACATTTCATGTATCTCGGTTTCGACAAATATTCACTACAGAGATGTTAGCATTTGGATTACCAAACTTTCATCCACCATACAAGGCATATTTACACCTACAAGTATTTACTCTCATTTCAAATTTTGTCCAAACGTCAAATTCGAAAATCATGCAATTTGTTCAGAAAAATTCTATTCAAGCTAGTTCTACCCAATAGAATTTTAATTTACGTAGTTTCATTACCATAAATTTCCATGTTCCAAACACGCTAAATAAGTCACGGATTCGAAAAGTATTCCCTTCATAGTTGGTTACGTGGATTACCAGACTTAAATTCCCCGTTCAAGGCATATTCACACTTAGAAGCATTTTCTCAGATTTCTCAGGTTTTTCCTAAAGCCAGTTTGGAAAATGAGGCTGATTTCACAGAAAATGTTCTTGGAGCCAGTTCTACCCAAAAGATATGTAGTGTAAGTAGTTCACTCACCGTGACATTCCGTGTTCTGAACATGTTACATGCATCAAGGATTCGACAATCATACTTTAATGAGTGTGAGCATGTGGATTATCAAATTTTCATCCACCTTACAAGACATGTTTTCACCTAGAAACATTTACTCACATTTCGCAGAATTTTCCTAACGTCAGTTTCGAAAATCAGGCAGTTTTCGCAGAAAAATCCTCTTGTTGCATGTTCCATCCAATAGACATCTCATTTTCATAGATACCATCACCGTAACATTCCGTGTTCCTAAAAAACGGTTCATGCACCAAGGATTAAACAAATATTCACTGCTGAGTTGTTAGCATGTGAATTACCAATCTTTAATAAACCATTGAAGACATATTGTCACCTTAAAGCATTTACTCTGATTTCACAGCGTTTTCATAACACCAGTTCCGAAACTGAGGCAGATTTTTCAGTAAAACTCTCCTGGAGAGGGTTCTAACCAATAGATATGTAATTTGCATAGCTTCCCTCACCGAGAAAGACCGTGTTCCGAACAGGCTACATACATCAAGGATTTGAGAAACATTTTAATGAGTTATGTACATGTGTATTACAGATCTTTCATCCACCATACAAGGCATATTGACACATAGAAACATTAACTCTGAGTTCGTAGCTTTTTCCAAATAGCAGTTTCGAAAATCAGGCAGTTTTCAAAGGAAAAACTGTTGGAGCGTGTTCTACCCAATAGGTACGTAAATTACATAGATTCCCCCACTGTGAAATTACATGTTTCGAACACATTACATGCAGAAAAGATTCGACAAAAATAAACTATAGAGTTGTTTGCATGAGGATGACAGGACTTTCATCACAATACAAGGCATATTGATGCTTAGAAGCATTTTCTCTGATTTCACAGAGCTTTCCAAACGCCAGTTTCGAAAATGAGGCAGATTTCACGGCAAAAACCTCTTGGAGCAGGTTCTAACCTATAGACATGTAATTAACATGGATTCGCTCTCCGTGAAATTCCGTGTTCTGAACACGATACATGCATCTCGGACTCGACAAATATTCACTACACTGTGGTTAGCATGTGGATTACAGCACTTTCATCCACCATACAAAGCTTACTGACACTTTGAAGAATTTTCTCAGATTTCACAGGTTAGTTTTAATGCCAGATAAGAAAATGAGGCAGATTTGGCAAAAAAATGCTCTTGGAGCGAGTTATACACAAAAGATATGTAATTTACCTAGTTTTACTCACCGTGACATTCCGTGTTCTGAACACGTTACATGCATCACGGATTCGACAAACATTCACTACAGAGTTGGTAGCATAAGGATTACCGAACATTCACCCACCATAAATGCCATATTGACATTTTGAAGCACTTTCCCATATTTCAAAATGTTTTCCTAATGCCAGGTTTGAAAATGAGGCAGATTAACAAAAAATTCTCTTGGAGCAAGTACTTCCCATAGAAATGTAATTTACATAGCTTCCCTCACAGTGACATTCCAATTTCCGAACACTCTACATACTTCACGGATTTGACAAACATTTTTAATGAGTTATGTACATGTGTATTACAGAACTTTCATCCACCATACAAGGCATATTTAAACTTAGAAACATTAACTCTGAATTTGCAGCCTTTTCCTAATGCCAGTTTCGAAAATCAGGCCGTTTTCTCCAGAAAAAATTTTTGGAGCGATTTCTTCCCAATAGACATGAAATTTAGATAGATTCCATCTCCGGAAACTTCCGTCATACGATCAAGCTACATGCATAGGCTTTCTACAATTATTCACATCAGGTTTGTTTGCATGTGGCTTTATGAACTTCCATCACAATACAATGCATATTGACACTTTGAAGCATTTTCTCTGATTTTGAAGGAATTTCCAAATGCCAGTTTCAAAAATGAGGCAGGTTTCGCAGAAAAACCTCGGAGTGAGTTCTACCCAAGAGACATGTATTTTACCGAGATACACTCACCGTGATATTCTATGATCTGAACACTCTCCATGTATCTCGGATTCGGCAAATATTCCCTTCAGAGTTGTTAGTATGCGGATTGCCGAACTTTCATCCACCATACAAGGCATATTTACACCTACAATTGATTAATCTGAGTTCGCAGCTTATTCCTAATGCCAGTTTCAAAAATCAGGCGGTTATCTCAGGAAAAAACTCTTGGAGCGATTTCTAACCTAGGGAAATGTAATTTACATAAATTTCCTCGCCGTGACATTCCGTGTTCCAAACGTTCTACATGCATAACGGATTCGAAAAATATTCACTATAGATTTGTTAGCATGTGGATTACCGAACTTTCATCACAAAACATTGAATATTGATACTTAGAAGTATTTTCTCAGATTTTGCAGCGTTTTCCAACCGCCAGTTTCAAAAATGAAGCAGTTTTCACAGAAAAATTCTATTGAAGTGAGTTCTACCAAATAGACAAGTAGTTTACATTGTTTCAATCACCGTGAAATTGCACGTTCCGAACATGGTACATGCATCACGGGTTAGAAAAAAGATTCTTTATTATGTTGTGAAAAAGTGGATTACCAAACTTTCTTCCTACATAAAGGCATCTTTACACCTACAAATATTTTCTCACATTTTGCAGCTTTATCCAAATATCACATTTGAGTATCAAGCAATTTTTGCCGAAAAATTCTATTCTAGCTAGTTCTACCCAATAGAATTCTAATTTACATGGTTTCTTTACCGTGAAATTCTGTCTTCTGAATGCGCTACAAGAATCACAGTTTGAAAAATATTACTACACACTTGTTAACATATGGATTACCGTACTTTCATCCACCAATCAAGTCATATTGGCACTTAGAACCATTTTCTCATATTTCGAAGATTTTTCCTAACACCAGATTTGAAAATGAGGCAGATTTTGCAGAAAAATTCTCTTGGAGCGAGTTCTACCCAATAGACATTTAACTTACATAGATGTGCTCATCATGACATTTTGTGATCTGAACACATTTCATGTATCTCGGTTTCGACAAATATTCACTACAGAGATGTTAGCATTTGATTACCAAACTTTCATCCACCATACAATGCATATTTACACCTACAAGTATTTACTCTCATTTCAAATTTTGTCCAAACGTCAAATTCGAAAATCATGCAATTTGTTCAGAAAAATTCTATTCAAGCTAGTTCTACCCAATAGAATTTTAATTTACGTAGTTTCATTACCGTAAATTTCCATGTTCCAAACACGCTAAATAAGTCACGGATTCGAAAAGTATTCCCTTCATAGTTGGTTACGTGGATTACCAGACTTAAATTCCCCGTTCAAGGCATATTCACACTTAGAAGCATTTTCTCAGATTTCTCAGGTTTTTCCTAAAGCCAGTTTGGAAAATGAGGCTGATTTCACAGAAAAAGTTCTTGGAGCCAGTTCTACCCAAAAGATATGTAATTTAAGTAGTTCACTCACCGTGACATTCCGTGTTCTGAACATGTTACATGCATCAAGGATTCGACAATCATCCTTTAATGAGTGTGAGCATGTGGATTATCAAATTTTCATCCACCTTACAAGACATGTTTTCACCTAGAAACATTTACTCACATTTCGCAGAATTTTCCTAACTTCAGTTTCGAAAATCAGGCAGTTTTCGCAGAAAAATCCTCTTGTTGCATGTTCCATCCAATAGACATCTCATTTTCATAGATACCATCACCGTAACATTCCGTGTTCCTAAAAAACGGTTCATGCACCAAGGATTCAACAAATATTCACTGCTGAGTTGTTAGCATGTGAATTACCAATCTTTAATAAACCATTGAAGACATATTGTCACCTTAAAGCATTTACTCTGATTTCACAGCGTTTTCATAACACCAGTTCCGAAACTGAGGCAGATTTTTCAGTAAAACTCTCCTGGAGAGGGTTCTAACCAATAGATATGTAATTTGCATAGCTTCCCTCACCGAGAAAGACCGTGTTCCGAACAGGCTATATACATCAAGGATTTGAGAAACATTTTTAATGAGTTATGTACATGTGTATTACAGATCTTTCATCCACCATACAAGGCATATTGACACATAGAAACATTAACTCTGAGTTCGCAGCTTTTTCCTAATAGCAGTTTTGAAAATCAGGCAGTTTTCAAAGGAAAAACTGTTGGAGCGTGTTCTGCCCAATAGGTACGTAAATTACATAGATTCCCCCACTGTGAAATTACATGTTTTGAACACATTACATGCAGAAAAGATTCGACAAAAATAAACTATAGAGTTGTTTGCATGAGGATGACAGGACTTTCATCACAGTACAAGGCATATTGATGCTTAGAAGCATTTTCTCTGATTTCACAGAGCTTTCCAAACGCCAGTTTCGAAAATGAGGCAGATTTCACGGCAAAAACCTCTTGGAGCAGGTTCTAACCTATAGACATGTAATTAACATGGATTCGATCTCCGTGAAATTCCGTGTTCTGAACACGATACATGCATCTCGGACTCGACAAATATTCACTACACTGTGGTTAGCATGTGGATTACAGCACTTTCATCCACCATACAAAGCTTACTGAAACTTTGAAGGATTTTCTCAGATTTCACAGGTTAGTTTTAATGTCAGATAAGAAAATGAGGCAGATTTGGCAAAAAAATGCTCTTGGAGCGAGTTATACACAAAAGATATGTAATTTACCTAGTTTTACTCACCGTGACATTCCGTGTTCTGAACACGTTACATGCATCACGGATTCGACAAACATTCACTACAGAGTTGGTAGCATAAGGATTACCGAACATTCACCCACCATAAATGCCATATTGACATTTTGAAGCACTTTCCCATATTTCAAAATGTTTTCCTAATGCCAGGTTTGAAAATGAGGCAGATTAACAAAAAATTCTCTTGGAGCAAGTACTTCCCATAGAAATGTAATTTACATAGCTTCCCTCACAGTGACATTCCAATTTCCGAACACTCTACATACTTCACGGATTTGACAAACATTTTTAATGAGTTATGTACATGTGTATTACAGAACTTTCATCCACCATACAAGGCATATTTAAACCTAGAAACGTTAACTCTGAATTTGCAGCCTTTTCCTAATGCCAGTTTCGAAAATCAGGCCGTTTTCTCCAGAAAAAATTTTTGGAGCGATTTCTTCCCAATAGACATGAAATTTACATAGATTCCATCTCCAGAAATTTCCATCATACCATCACGCTACATGCATAGGCTTTCTACAATTATTCACATCAGGTTTGTTTGCATGTGGCTTTATGAACTTCCATCACAATACAATGCATATTGACACTTTGAAGCATTTTCTCTGATTTTGAAGGAATTTCCAAATGCCAGTTTCGAAAATGAGGCAGGTTTCGCAGAAAAAAATTTGGAGTGAGTTCTACCCAAGAGACATGTATTTTACCGAGATACACTCACCGTGATATTCTATGTTCTGAACACTCTCCATGTATCTCGGATTCGACAAATATTCTCTTCAGAGTTGTTAGTATGCGGATTGCCGAACTTTCATCCACCATACAAGGCATATTTACACCTACAATTGATTAATCTGAGTTCGCCGCTTATTCCTAATGCCAGTTTCAAAATTCAGGCGGTTATCTCAGGAAAAAACTCTTGGAGCGATTTCTAACCTAGGGAAATGTAATTTACATAAATTTCCTCGCCGTGACATTCCGTGTTCCAAACGTTCTACATGCATAACGGATTCGAAAAATATTCACTACAGATTTGTTATCATGTGGATTACCGAACTTTCATCACAAAACATTGAATATTGATACTTAGAAGTATTTTCTCAGATTTTGCAGCGTTTTCCAACCGCCAGTTTCAAAAATGAAGCAGTTTTCACAGAAAAATTCTATTGAAGTGAGTTCTACCAAATAGACAAGTAGTTTACATTGTTTCAATCACCGTGAAATTGCACGTTCCGAACATGGTACATGCATCACGGGTTAGAAAAAAGATTCTTTAATATGTTGTGAAAAAGTGGATTACCAAACTTTCTTCCTACATAAAGGCATCTTTACACCTACAAATATTTTCTCACATTTTGCAGCTTTATCCAAATATCACATTTGAGTATCAAGCAATTTTCGCCGAAAAATTCTATTCTAGCTAGTTCTACCCAATAGAATTCTAATTTACATGGTTTCTTTACCGTGAAATTCTGTCTTCTGAATGCGCTACAAGAATCACAGTTTGAAAAATATTACTACACACTTGTTAACATATGGATTACCGGAATTTCATCCACCAATCAACTCATATTGGCACTTAGAAGCATTTTCCCATATTTCGAAGATTTTTCCTAACACCAGATTTGAAAATGAGGCAGATTTTGCAGAAAAATTCTCTTGGAGCGAGTTCTACCCAATAGACATTTAATTTACATTGATGTGCTCATCATGACATTTTGTGATCTGAACACATTTCATGTATCTCGGTTTCGACAAATATTCACTACAGAGATGTTAGCATTTGGATTACCAAACTTTCATCCACCATACAAGGCATATTTACACATACAAGTATTTACTCTCATTTCAAATTTTGTCCAAACGTCAAATTCGAAAATCATGCAATTTGTTCAGAAAAATTCTATTCAAGCTAGTTCTACCCAATAGAATTTTAATTTACGTAGTTTCATTACCATAAATTTCCATGTTCCAAACACGCTAAATAAGTCACGGATTCGAAAAGTATTCCCTTCATAGTTGGTTACGTGGATTACCAGACTTAAATTCCCCGTTCAAGGCATATTCACACTTAGAAGCATTTTCTCAGATTTCTCAGGTTTTTCCTAAAGCCAGTTTGGAAAATGAGGCTGATTTCACAGAAAATGTTCTTGGAGCCAGTTCTACCCAAAAGATATGTAATTTAAGTAGTTCACTCACCATGACATTCCGTGCTCTGAACATGTTACATGCATCAAGGATTCGACAATCATCCTTTAATGAGTGTGAGCATGTGGATTATCAAATTTTCATCCACCTTACAAGACATGTTTTCACCTAGAAACATTTACTCACATTTCGCAGAATTTTCCTAACGTCAGTTTCGAAAATCAGGCAGTTTTCGCAGAAAAATCCTCTTGTTGCATGTTCCATCCAATAGACATCTCATTTTCATAGATACCATCACCGTAACATTCCATGTTCCTAAAAAACGGTTCATGCACCAAGGATTCAACAAATATTCACTGCTGAGTTGTTAGCATGTGAATTACCAATCTTTAATAAACCATTGAAGACATATTGTCACCTTAAAGCATTTACTCTGATTTCACAGCGTTTTCATAACACCAGTTTCGAAACTGAGGCAGATTTTTCAGTAAAACTCTCCTGGAGAGGGTTCTAACCAATAGATATGTAATTTGCATAGCTTCCCTCACCGAGAAAGACCGTGTTCCGAACAGGCTATATACATCAAGGATTTGAGAAACATTTTTAATGAGTTATGTACATGTGTATTACAGATCTTTCATCCACCATACAAGGCATATTGACACATAGAAACATTAACTCTGAGTTCGCAGCTTTTTCCTAATAGCAGTTTCGAAAATCAGGCAGTTTTCAAAGGAAAAACTGTTGGAGCGTGTTCTACCCAATAGGTACGTAAATTACATAGATTCCCCCACTGAGAAATTACATGTTTCGAACACATTACATGCAGAAAAGATTCGACAAAAATAAACTATAGAGTTGTTTGCATGAGGATGACAGGACTTTCATCACAATACAAGGCATATTGATGCTTAGAAGCATTTTCTCTGATTTCACAGAGCTTTCCAAATGCCAGTTTCGAAAATGAGGCAGATTTCACGGCAAAAACCTCTTGGAGCAGGTTCTAACCTATAGACATGTAATTAACATGGATTCGCTCTCCGTGAAATTCCGTGTTCTGAACACGATACATGCATCTTGGACTCGACAAATATTCACTACACTGTGGTTAGCATGTGGATTACAGCACTTTCATCCACCATACAAAGCTTACTGACACTTTGAAGGATTTTCTCAGATTTCACAGGTTAGTTTTAATGCCAGATAAGAAAATGAGGCAGTTTTGGCAAAAAAATGCTCTTGGAGCGAGTTATACACAAAAGATATGTAATTTACCTAGTTTTACTCACCGTGACATTCCGTGTTCTGAACACGTTACATGCATCACGGATTCGACAAACATTCACTACAGAGTTGGTAGCATAAGGATTACCGAACATTCACCCACCATAAATGCCATATTGACATTTTGAAGCACTTTCCCATATTTCAAAATGTTTTCCTAATGCCAGGTTTGAAAATGAGGCAGATTAACAAAAAATTCTCTTGGAGCAAGTACTTCCCATAGAAATGTAATTTACATAGCTTCCCTCACAGTGACATTCCAATTTCCGAACACTCTACATACTTCACGGATTTGACAAACATTTTTAATGAGTTATGTACATGTGTATTACAGAACTTTCATCCACCATACAAGGCATATTTAAACCTAGAAACATTAACTCTGAATTTGCAGCCTTTTCCTAATGCCAGTTTCGAAAATCAGGCCGTTTTCTCCATAAAAAGTTTTTGGAGCGATTTCTTCCCAATAGACATGAAATTTACATAGATTCCATCTCCGGAAACTTCCGTCATACGATCACGCTACATGCATAGGCTTTCTACAATTATTCACATCAGGTTTGTTTGCATGTGGCTTTATGAACTTCCATCACAATACAATGCATATTGACACTTTGAAGCATTTTCTCTGATTTTGAAGGAATTTCCAAATGCCAGGTTCAAAAATGAGGCAGATTTCGCAGAAATAACTCTTGGAGTGAGTTCTACCCAAGAGACATGTATTTTACCTAGATACACTCACCGTGATATTCTATGTTCTGAACACTCTCCATGTATCTCGGATTCGACAAATAATCTCTTCAGAGTTGTTAGTATGCGGATTGCCAAACTTTCATCCACCATACAAGGCATATTTACACCTACAATTGATTAATCTGATTTCGCAGCTTATTCCTAATGCCAGTTTCAAAAATCAGGCGGTTATCTCAGGAAAAAACTCTTGGAGCGATTTCTAACATAGGGAAATGTAATTTACATAAATTTCCTCGCCGTGACATTCCGTGTTCCAAACGTTCTACATGCATAACGGATTCGAAAAATATTCACTACAGATTTGTTAGCATGTGGATTACCAAACTTTCATCACAAAACGTTGAATATTGATACTTAGAAGTATTTTCTCAGATTTTGCAGCGTTTTCCAAGCGCCAGTTTCAAAAATGAAGCAGTTTTCACAGAAAAATTCTATTGAAGTGAGTTCTACCAAATAGACAAGTAGTTTACATTGTTTCAATCACCGTGAAATTGCACGTTCCGAACATGGTACATGCATCACGGGTTAGAAAAAAGTTTCTTTAATATGTTGTGAAAAAGTGGATTACCAAACTTTCTTCCTATATAAAGGCATCTTTACACCTACAAATATTTTCTCACATTTTGCAGCTTTATCCAAATATCACATTTGAGTATCAAGCAATTTTCGCCGAAAAATTCTATTCTAGCTAGTTCTACCCAATAGAATTCTAATTTACATGGTTTCTTTACCGTGAAATTCTGTCTTCTGAACGCGCTACAAGAATCACAGTTTGAAAAATATTACTACACACTTGTTAACATATGGATTACCGGACTTTCATCCACCAATCAAGTCATATTGGCACTTAGAAGCATTTTCTCATATTTCGAAGATTTTTCCTAACACCAGATTTGAAAATGAGGCAGATTTTGCAGAAAAATTCTCTTGGAGCGAGTTCTACCCAATAGACATTTAATTTACATTGATGTGCTCATCATGACTTTTTGTGATCTGAACACATTTCATGTATCTCGGTTTCGACAAATATTCACTACAGAGATGTTAGCATTTGGATTACCAAACTTTCATCCACCATACAAGGCATATTTACACCTACAAGTATTTACTCTCATTTCAAATTTTGTCCAAACGTCAAATTCGAAAATCATGCAATTTGTTCAGAAAAATTCTATTCAAGCTAGTTCTACCCAATAGAATTTTAATTTACGTAGTTTCATTACCATAAATTTCCATGTTCCAAACACGCTAAATAAGTCACGGATTCGAAAAGTATTCCCTTCATAGTTGGTTACGTGGATTACCAGACTTAAATTCCCCGTTCAAGGCATATTCACACTTAGAAGCATTTTCTCAGATTTCTCAGGTTTTTCCTAAAGCCAGTTTGGAAAATGAGGCTGATTTCACAGAAAATGTTCTTGGAGCCAATTCTACCCAAAAGATATGTAGTGTAAGTAGTTCACTCACCGTGACATTCCGTGTTCTGAACATGTTACATGCATCAAGGATTCGACAATCATCCTTTAATGAGTGTGAGCATGTGGATTATCAAATTTTCATCCACCTTACAAGACATGTTTTCACCTAGAAACATTTACTCACATTTCGCAGAATTTTCCTAACGTCAGTTTCGAAAATCAGGCAGTTTTCGCAGAAAAATCCTCTTGTTGCATGTTCCATCCAATAGACATCTCATTTTCATAGATACCATCACCGTAACATTCCGTGTTCCTAAAAAACGGTTCATGCACCAAGGATTCAACAAATATTCACTGCTGAGTTGTTAGCATGTGAATTACCAATCTTTAATAAACCATTGAAGACATATTGTCACCTTAAAGCATTTACTCTGATTTCACAGCGTTTTCATAACACCAGTTTCGAAACTGAGGCAGATTTTTCAGTAAAACTCTCCTGGAGAGGGTTCTAACCAATAGATATGTAATTTGCATAGCTTCCCTAACCGAGAAAGACCGTGTTCCGAACAGGCTACATACATCAAGGATTTGAGAAACATTTTAATGAGTTATGTACATGTGTATTACAGATCTTTCATCCACCATACAAGGCATATTGACACATAGAAACATTAACTCTGAGTTCGTAGATTTTTCCAAATAGCAGTTTCGAAAATCAGGCAGTTTTCAAAGGAAAAACTGTTGGAGCGTGTTCTACCCAATAGGTACGTAAATTACATAGATTCTCCCACTGTGAAATTACATGTTTCGAACACATTACATGCAGAAAAGATTCGACAAAAATAAACTATAGAGTTGTTTGCATGAGGATGAAAGGACTTTCATCACAATACAAGGCATATTGATGCTTAGAAGCATTTTCTCTGATTTCACAGAGCTTTCCAAACGCCAGTTTCGAAAATGAGGCAGATTTCACGGCAAAAACCTCTTGGAGCAGGTTCTAACCTATAGACATGTAATTAACATGGATTCGATCTCCGTGAAATTCCGTGTTCTGAACACGATACATGCATCTCGGACTCGACAAATATTCACTACACTGTGGTTAGCATGTGGATTACAGCACTTTCATCCACCATACAAAGCTTACTGACACTTTGAAGAATTTTCTCAGATTTCACAGGTTAGTTTTAATGCCAGATAAGAAAATGAGGCAGATTTGGCAAAAAAATGCTCTTGGAGCGAGTTATACACAAAAGATATGTAATTTACCTAGTTTTACTCACCGTGACATTCCGTGTTCTGAACACGTTACATGCATCACGGATTCGACAAACATTCACTACAGAGTTGGTAGCATAAGGATTACCGAACATTCACCCACCATAAATGCCATATTGACATTTTGAAGCACTTTCCCATATTTCAAAAGGTTTTCCTAATGCCAGGTTTGAAAATGAGGCAGATTAACAAAAAATTCTCTTGGAGCAAGTACTTCCCATAGAAATGTAATTTACATAGCTTCCCTCACAGTGACATTCCAATTTCCGAACACTCTACATACTTCACGGATTTGACAAACATTTTTAATGAGTTATGTACATGTGTATTACAGAACTTTCATCCACCATACAAGGCATATTTAAACTTAGAAACATTAACTCTGAATTTGCAGCCTTTTCCTAATGCCAGTTTCGAAAATCAGGCCGTTTTCTCCAGAAAAAATTTTTGGAGCGATTTCTTGCCAATAGACATGAAATTTACATAGATTCCATCTCCGGAAACTACCGTCATACGATCAAGCTACATGCATAGGCTTTCTACAATTATTCACATCAGGTTTGTTTGCATGTGGCTTTATGAACTTCCATCACAATACAATGCATATTGACACTTTGAAGCATTTTCTCTGATTTTGAAGGAATTTCCAAATGCCAGTTTCAAAAATGAGGCAGGTTTCGCAGAAAAAACTCGGAGTGAGATCTACCCAAGAGACATGTATTTTACCGAGATACACTCACCGTGATATTCTATGATCTGAACACTCTCCATGTATCTCGGATTCGGCAAATATTCTCTTCAGAGTTGTTAGTATGCGGATTGCCGAACTTTCATCCACCATACAAGGCATATTTACACCTACAATTGATTAATCTGATTTCGCAGCTTATTCCTAATGCCAGTTTCAAAAATCAGGCGGTTATCTCAGGAAAAAACTCTTGGAGCGATTTCTAACCTAGGGAAATGTAATTTACATAAATTTCCTCGCCGTGACATTCCGTGTTCCCAACGTTCTACATGCATAACGGATTCGAAAAATATTCACTATAGATTTGTTAGCATGTGGATTACCGAACTTTCATCACAAAACATTGAATATTGATACTTAGAAGTATTTTCTCAGATTTTGCAGCGTTTTCCAAGCGCCAGTTTCAAAAATGAAGCAGTTTTCACAGAAAAATTCTATTGAAGTGAGTTCTACCAAATAGACAAGTAGTTTACATTGTTTCAATCACCGTGAAATTGCACGTTCCGAACATGGTACATGCATCACGGGTTAGAAAAAAGATTCTTTATTATGTTGTGAAAAAGTGGATTACCAAACTTTCTTCCTACATAAAGGCATCTTTACACCTACAAATATTTTCTCACATTTTGCAGCTTTATCCAAATATCACATTTGAGTATCAAGCAATTTTTGCCGAAAAATTCTATTCTAGCTAGTTCTACCCAATAGAATTCTAATTTACATGGTTTCTTTACCGTGAAATTCTGTCTTCTGAATGCGCTACAAGAATCACAGTTTGAAAAATATTACTACACACTTGTTAACATATGGATTACCGTATTTTCATCCACCAATCAAGTCATATTGGCACTTAGAAGCATTTTCTCATATTTCGAAGATTTTTCCTAACACCAGATTTGAAAATGAGGCAGATTTTGCAGAAAAATTCTCTTGGAGCGAGTTCTACCCAATAGATATTTAACTTACATAGATGTGCTCATCATGACATTTTGTGATCTGAACACATTTCATGTATCTCGGTTTCGACAAATATTCACTACAGAGATGTTAGCATTTGATTACCAAACTTTCATCCACCATACAATGCATATTTACACCTACAAGTATTTACTCTCATTTCAAATTTTGTCCAAACGTCAAATTCGAAAATCATGCAATTTGTTCAGAAAAATTCTATTCAAGCTAGTTCTACCCAATAGAATTTTAATTTACGTAGTTTCATTACCGTAAATTTCCATGTTCCAAACACGCTAAATAAGTCACGGATTCGAAAAGTATTCCCTTCATAGTTGGTTACGTGGATTACCAGACTTAAATTCCCCGTTCAAGGCATATTCACACTTAGAAGCATTTTCTCAGATTTCTCAGGTTTTTCCTAAAGCCAGTTTGGAAAATGAGGCTGATTTCACAGAAAAAGTTCTTGGAGCCAGTTCTACCCAAAAGATATGTAATTTAAGTAGTACACTCACCGTGACATTCCGTGTTCTGAACATGTTACATGCATCAAGGATTCGACAATCATCCTTTAATGAGTGTGAGCATGTGGATTATCAAATTTTCATCCACCTTACAAGACATGTTTTCACCTAGAAACATTTACTCACATTTCGCAGAATTTTCCTAACGTCAGTTTCGAAAATCAGGCAGTTTTCGCAGAAAAATCCTCTTGTTGCATGTTCCATCCAATAGACATCTCATTTTCATAGATACCATCACCGTAACATTCCGTGTTCCTAAAAAACGGTTCATGCACCAAGGATTCAACAAATATTCACTGCTGAGTTGTTAGCATGTGAATTACCAATCTTTAATAAACCATTGAAGACATATTGTCACCTTAAAGCATTTACTCTGATTTCACAGCGTTTTCATAACACCAGTTCCGAAACTGAGGCAGATTTTTCAGTAAAACTCTCCTGGAGAGGGTTCTAACCAATAGATATGTAATTTGCATAGCTTCCCTCACCGAGAAAGACCGTGTTCCGAACAGGCTATATACATCAAGGATTTGAGAAACATTTTTAATGAGTTATGTACATGTGTATTACAGATCTTTCATCCACCATACAAGGCATATTGACACATAGAAACATTAACTCTGAGTTCGCAGCTTTTTCCTAATAGCAGTTTTGAAAATCAGGCAGTTTTCAAAGGAAAAACTGTTGGAGCGTGTTCTGCCCAATAGGTACGTAAATTACATAGATTCCCCCACTGTGAAATTACTTGTTTTGAACACATTACATGCAGAAAAGATTCGACAAAAATAAACTATAGAGTTGTTTGCATGAGGATGACAGGACTTTCATCACAATACAAGGCATATTGATGCTTAGAAGCATTTTCTCTGATTTCACAGAGCTTTCCAAACGCCAGTTTCGAAAATGAGGCAGATTTCACGGCAAAAACCTCTTGGAGCAGGTTCTAACCTATAGACATGTAATTAACATGGATTCGATCTCCGTGAAATTCCGTGTTCTGAACACGATACATGCATCTCGGACTCGACAAATATTCACTACACTGTGGTTAGCATGTGGATTACAGCACTTTCATCCACCATACAAATCTTACTGACACTTTGAAGGATTTTCTCAGATTTCACAGGTTAGTTTTAATGCCAGATAAGAAAATGAGGCAGATTTGGCAAAAAAATGCTCTTGGAGCGAGTTATACACAAAAGATATGTAATTTACCTAGTTTTACTCACCGTGACATTCCGTGTTCTGAACACGTTACATGCATCACGGATTCGACAAACATTCACTACAGAGTTGGTAGCATAAGTATTACCGAACATTCACCCACCATAAATGCCATATTGACATTTTGAAGCACTTTCCCATATTTCAAAATGTTTTCCTAATGCCAGGTTTGAAAATGAGGCAGATTAACAAAAAATTCTCTTGGAGCAAGTACTTCCCATAGAAATGTAATTTACATAGCTTCCCTCACAGTGACATTCCAATTTCCGAACACTCTACATACTTCACGGATTTGACAAACATTTTTAATGAGTTATGTACATGTGTATTACAGAACTTTCATCCACCATACAAGGCATATTTAAACCTAGAAACGTTAACTCTGAATTTGCAGCCTTTTCCTAATGCCAGTTTCGAAAATCAGGCCGTTTTCTCCAGAAAAAATTTTTGGAGCGATTTCTTCCCAATAGACATGAAATTTACATAGATTCCATCTCCAGAAATTTCCATCATACCATCACGCTACATGCATAGGCTTTCTACAATTATTCACATCAGGTTTGATTGCATGTGGCTTTATGAACTTCCATCACAATACAATGCATATTGACACTTTGAAGCATTTTCTCTGATTTTGAAGGAATTTCCAAATGCCAGTTTCGAAAATGAGGCAGGTTTCGCAGAAAAAAATTTGGAGTGAGTTCTACCCAAGAGACATGTATTTTACCGAGATACACTCACCGTGATATTCTATGTTCTGAACACTCTCCATGTATCTCGGATTCGACAAATATTCTCTTCAGAGTTGTTAGTATGCGGATTGCCGAACTTTCATCCACCATACAAGGCATATTTACACCTACAATTGATTAATCTGAGTTCGCAGCTTATTCCTAATGCCAGTTTCAAAATTCAGGTGGTTATCTCAGGAAAAAACTCTTGGAGCGATTTCTAACCTAGGGAAATGTAATTTACATAAATTTCCTCGCCGTGACATTCCGTGTTCCAAACGTTCTACATGCATAACGGATTCGAAAAATATTCACTACAGATTTGTTATCATGTGGATTACCGAACTTTCATCACAAAACATTGAATATTGATACTTAGAAGTATTTTCTCAGATTTTGCAGCGTTTTCCAACCGCCAGTTTCAAAAATGAAGCAGTTTTCACAGAAAAATTCTATTGAAGTGAGTTCTACCAAATAGACAAGTAGTTTACATTGTTTCAATCACCGTGAAATTGCACGTTCCGAACATGGTACATGCATCACGGGTTAGAAAAAAGATTCTTTAATATGTTGTGAAAAAGTGGATTACCAAACTTTCTTCCTACATAAAGGCATCTTTACACCTACAAATATTTTCTCACATTTTGCAGCTTTATCCAAATATCACATTTGAGTATCAAGCAATTTTTGCCGAAAAATTCTATTCTAGCTAGTTCTACCCAATAGAATTCTAATTTACATGGTTTCTTTACCGTGAAATTCTGTCTTCTGAATGCGCTACAAGAATCACAGTTTGAAAAATATTACTACACACTTGTTAACATATGGATTACCGGAATTTCATCCACCAATCAAGTCATATTGGCACTTAGAAGCATTTTCCCATATTTCGAAGATTTTTCCTAACACCAGATTTGAAAATGAGGCAGATTTTGCAGAAAAATTCTCTTGGAGCGAGTTCTACCCAATAGACATTTAATTTACATTGATGTGCTCATCATGACATTTTGTGATCTGAACACATTTCATGTATCTCGGTTTCGACAAATATTCACTACAGAGATGTTAGCATTTGGATTACCAAACTTTCATCCACCATACAAGGCATATTTACACCTACAAGTATTTACTCTCATTTCAAATTTTGTCCAAACGTCAAATTCGAAAATCATGCAATTTGTTCAGAAAAATTCTATTCAAGCTAGTTCTACCCAATAGAATTTTAATTTACGTAGTTTCATTACCATAAATTTCCATGTTCCAAACACGCTAAATAAGTCACGGATTCGAAAAGTATTCCCTTCATAGTTGGTTACGTGGATTACCAGACTTAAATTCCCCGTTCAAGGCATATTCACACTTAGAAGCATTTTCTCAGATTTCTCAGGTTTTCCCTAAAGCCAGTTTGGAAAATGAGGCTGATTTCACAGAAAAAGTTCTTGGAGCCAGTTCTACCCAAAAGATATGTAATTTAAGTAGTTCACTCACCGTGACATTCCGTGCTCTGAACATGTTACATGCATCAAGGATTCGACAATCATCCTTTAATGAGTGTGAGCATGTGGATTATTAAATTTTCATCCACCTTACAAGACATGTTTTCACCTAGAAACATTTACTCACATTTCGCAGAATTTTCCTAACGTCAGTTTCGAAAATCAGGCAGTTTTCGCAGAAAAATCCTCTTGTTGCATGTTCCATCCAATAGACATCTCATTTTCATAGATACCATCACCGTAACATTCCGTGTTCCTAAAAAACGGTCCATGCACCAAGGATTCAACAAATATTCACTGCTGAGTTGTTAGCATGTGAATTACCAATCTTTAATAAACCATTGAAGACATATTGTCACCTTAAAGCATTTACTCTGATTTCACAGCGTTTTCATAACACCAGTTTCGAAACTGAGGCAGATTTTTCAGTAAAACTCTCCTGGAGAGGGTTCTAACCAATAGATATGTAATTTGCATAGCTTCCCTCACCGAGAAAGACCGTGTTCCGAACAGGCTATATACATCAAGGATTTGAGAAACATTTTTAATGAGTTATGTACATGTGTATTACAGATCTTTCATCCACCATACAAGGCATATTGACACATAGAAACATTAACTCTGAGTTCGCAGCTTTTTCCTAATAGCAGTTTTGAAAATCAGGCAGTTTTCAAAGGAAAAACTGTTGGAGCGTGTTCTGCCCAATAGGTACGTAAATTACATAGATTCCCCCACTGTGAAATTACATGTTTCGAACACATTACATGCAGAAAAGATTCGACAAAAATAAACTATAGAGTTGTTTGCATGAGGATGACAGGACTTTCATCACAATACAAGGCATATTGATGCTTAGAAGCATTTTCTCTGATTTCACAGAGCTTTCCAAATGCCAGTTTCGAAAATGAGGCAGATTTCACGGCAAAAACCTCTTGGAGCAGGTTCTAACCTATAGACATGTAATTAACATGGATTCGCTCTCCGTGAAATTCCGTGTTCTGAACACGATACATGCATCTCGGACTCGACAAATATTCACTACACTGTGGTTAGCATGTGGATTACAGCACTTTCATCCACCATACAAAGCTTACTGACACTTTGAAGAATTTTCTCAGATTTCACAGTTTAGTTTTAATGCCAGATAAGAAAATGAGGCAGATTTGGCAAAAAAATGCTCTTGGAGCGAGTTATACACAAAAGATATGTAATTTACCTAGTTTTACTCACCGTGACATTCCGTGTTCTGAACACGTTACATGCATCACGGATTCGACAAACATTCACTACAGAGTTGGTAGCATAAGGATTACCGAACATTCACCCACCATAAATGCCATATTGACATTTTGAAGCACTTTCCCATATTTCAAAATGTTTTCCTAATGCCAGGTTTGAAAATGAGGCAGATTAACAAAAAATTCTCTTGGAGCAAGTACTTCCCATAGAAATGTAATTTACATAGCTTCCCTCACAGTGACATTCCAATTTCCGAACACTCTACATACTTCACGGATTTGACAAACATTTTTAATGAGTTATGTACATGTGTATTACAGAACTTTCATCCACCATACAAGGCATATTTAAACCTAGAAACATTAACTCTGAATTTGCAGCCTTTTCCTAATGCCAGTTTCGAAAATCAGGCCGTTTTCTCCAGAAAAAGTTTTTGGAGCGATTTCTTGCCAATAGACATGAAATTTACATAGATTCCATCTCCGGAAACTTTCGTCATACGATCACGCTACATGCATAGGCTTTCTACAATTATTCACATCAGGTTTGTTTGCATGTGGCTTTATGAACTTCCATCACAATACAATGCATATTGACACTTTGAAACATTTTCCCTGATTTTGAAGGAATTTCCAAATGCCAGTTTCAAAAATGAGGCAGGTTTCGCAGAAAAAACTCTTGGAGTGAGTTCTACCCAAGAGACATGTATTTTACCGAGATACACTCACCGTGATATTCTATGATCTGAACACTCTCCATGTATCTCGGATTCGACAAATATTCTCTACAGAGGTGTTAGTATGCGGATTGCCAAACTTTCATCCACCATACAAGGCATATTTACACCTACAATTGATTAATCTCAGTTCGCAGCTTGTTCCTAATGCCAGTTTCAAAAATCAGGCGGTTATCTCAGGAAAAAACTCTTGGAGCGATTTCTAACCTAGGGAAATGTAATTTACATAAATTTCCTCGCCGTGACATTCCGTGTTCCAAACGTTCTACATGCATAACGGATTCGAAAATATTCACTACAGATTTGTTAGCATGTGGATTACCGAACTTTCATCACAAAACATTGAATATTGATACTTAGAAGTATTTTCTCAGATTTTGCAGCGTTTTCCAACCGCCAGTTTCAAAAATGAAGCAGTTTTCACAGAAAAATTCTATTGAAGTGAGTTCTACCAAATAGACAAGTAGTTTACATTGTTTCAATCACCGTGAAATTGCACGTTCCGAACATGGTACATGCATCACGGGTTAGAAAAAAGATTCTTTAATATGTTGTGAAAAAGTGGATTACCAAACTTTCTTCCTACATAAAGGCATCTTTACACCTACAAATATTTTCTCACATTTTGCAGCTTTATCCAAATATCACATTTGAGTATCAAGCAATTTTTGCCGAAAAATTCTATTCTAGCTAGTTCTACCCAATAGAATTCTAATTTACATGGTTTCTTTACCGTGAAATTCTGTCTTCTGAATGCGCTACAAGAATCACAGTTTGAAAAATATTACTACACACTTGTTAACATATGGATTACCGGAATTTCATCCACCAATCAAGTCATATTGGCACTTAGAAGCATTTTCCCATATTTCGAAGATTTTTCCTAACACCAGATTTGAAAATGAGGCAGATTTTGCAGAAAAATTCTCTTGGAGCGAGTTCTACCCAATAGACATTTAATTTACATTGATGTGCTCATCATGACATTTTGTGATCTGAACACATTTCATGTATCTCGGTTTCGACAAATATTCACTACAGAGATGTTAGCATTTGGATTACCAAACTTTCATCCACCATACAAGGCATATTTACACCTACAAGTATTTACTCTCATTTCAAATTTTGTCCAAACGTCAAATTCGAAAATCATGCAATTTGTTCAGAAAAATTCTATTCAAGCTAGTTCTACCCAATAGAATTTTAATTTACGTAGTTTCATTACCATAAATTTCCATGTTCCAAACACGCTAAATAAGTCACGGATTCGAAAAGTATTCCCTTCATAGTTGGTTACGTGGATTACCAGACTTAAATTCCCCGTTCAAGGCATATTCACACTTAGAAGCATTTTCTCAGATTTCTCAGGTTTTCCCTAAAGCCAGTTTGGAAAATGAGGCTGATTTCACAGAAAAAGTTCTTGGAGCCAGTTCTACCCAAAAGATATGTAATTTAAGTAGTTCACTCACCGTGACATTCCGTGCTCTGAACATGTTACATGCATCAAGGATTCGACAATCATCCTTTAATGAGTGTGAGCATGTGGATTATTAAATTTTCATCCACCTTACAAGACATGTTTTCACCTAGAAACATTTACTCACATTTCGCAGAATTTTCCTAACGTCAGTTTCGAAAATCAGGCAGTTTTCGCAGAAAAATCCTCTTGTTGCATGTTCCATCCAATAGACATCTCATTTTCATAGATACCATCACCGTAACATTCCGTGTTCCTAAAAAACGGTCCATGCACCAAGGATTCAACAAATATTCACTGCTGAGTTGTTAGCATGTGAATTACCAATCTTTAATAAACCATTGAAGACATATTGTCACCTTAAAGCATTTACTCTGATTTCACAGCGTTTTCATAACACCAGTTTCGAAACTGAGGCAGATTTTTCAGTAAAACTCTCCTGGAGAGGGTTCTAACCAATAGATATGTAATTTGCATAGCTTCCCTCACCGAGAAAGACCGTGTTCCGAACAGGCTATATACATCAAGGATTTGAGAAACATTTTTAATGAGTTATGTACATGTGTATTACAGATCTTTCATCCACCATACAAGGCATATTGACACATAGAAACATTAACTCTGAGTTCGCAGCTTTTTCCTAATAGCAGTTTTGAAAATCAGGCAGTTTTCAAAGGAAAAACTGTTGGAGCGTGTTCTGCCCAATAGGTACGTAAATTACATAGATTCCCCCACTGTGAAATTACATGTTTCGAACACATTACATGCAGAAAAGATTCGACAAAAATAAACTATAGAGTTGTTTGCATGAGGATGACAGGACTTTCATCACAATACAAGGCATATTGATGCTTAGAAGCATTTTCTCTGATTTCACAGAGCTTTCCAAATGCCAGTTTCGAAAATGAGGCAGATTTCACGGCAAAAACCTCTTGGAGCAGGTTCTAACCTATAGACATGTAATTAACATGGATTCGCTCTCCGTGAAATTCCGTGTTCTGAACACGATACATGCATCTCGGACTCGACAAATATTCACTACACTGTGGTTAGCATGTGGATTACAGCACTTTCATCCACCATACAAAGCTTACTGACACTTTGAAGAATTTTCTCAGATTTCACAGTTTAGTTTTAATGCCAGATAAGAAAATGAGGCAGATTTGGCAAAAAAATGCTCTTGGAGCGAGTTATACACAAAAGATATGTAATTTACCTAGTTTTACTCACCGTGACATTCCGTGTTCTGAACACGTTACATGCATCACGGATTCGACAAACATTCACTACAGAGTTGGTAGCATAAGGATTACCGAACATTCACCCACCATAAATGCCATATTGACATTTTGAAGCACTTTCCCATATTTCAAAATGTTTTCCTAATGCCAGGTTTGAAAATGAGGCAGATTAACAAAAAATTCTCTTGGAGCAAGTACTTCCCATAGAAATGTAATTTACATAGCTTCCCTCACAGTGACATTCCAATTTCCGAACACTCTACATACTTCACGGATTTGACAAACATTTTTAATGAGTTATGTACATGTGTATTACAGAACTTTCATCCACCATACAAGGCATATTTAAACCTAGAAACATTAACTCTGAATTTGCAGCCTTTTCCTAATGCCAGTTTCGAAAATCAGGCCGTTTTCTCCAGAAAAAGTTTTTGGAGCGATTTCTTGCCAATAGACATGAAATTTACATAGATTCCATCTCCGGAAACTTTCGTCATACGATCACGCTACATGCATAGGCTTTCTACAATTATTCACATCAGGTTTGTTTGCATGTGGCTTTATGAACTTCCATCACAATACAATGCATATTGACACTTTGAAACATTTTCCCTGATTTTGAAGGAATTTCCAAATGCCAGTTTCAAAAATGAGGCAGGTTTCGCAGAAAAAACTCTTGGAGTGAGTTCTACCCAAGAGACATGTATTTTACCGAGATACACTCACCGTGATATTCTATGATCTGAACACTCTCCATGTATCTCGGATTCGACAAATATTCTCTACAGAGGTGTTAGTATGCGGATTGCCAAACTTTCATCCACCATACAAGGCATATTTACACCTACAATTGATTAATCTCAGTTCGCAGCTTGTTCCTAATGCCAGTTTCAAAAATCAGGCGGTTATCTCAGGAAAAAACTCTTGGAGCGATTTCTAACCTAGGGAAATGTAATTTACATAAATTTCCTCGCCGTGACATTCCGTGTTCCAAACGTTCTACATGCATAACGGATTCGAAAATATTCACTACAGATTTGTTAGCATGTGGATTACCGAACTTTCATCACAAAACATTGAATATTGATACTTAGAAGTATTTTCTCAGATTTTGCAGCGTTTTCCAAGCGCCAGTTTCAAAAATGAAGCAGTTTTCACACAAAAATTCTATTGAAGTGAGTTCTACCAAATAGACAAGTAGTTTACATTGTTTCAATCACCGTGAAATTGCAAGTTCCGAACATGGTACATGCATCACGGGTTAGAAAAAAGATTCTTTAATATGTTGTGAAAAAGTGGATTACCAAACTTTCTTCCTACATAAAGGCATCTTTACACCTACAAATATTTTCTCACATTTTGCAGCTTTATCCAAATATCACATTTGAGTATCAAGCAATTTTCGCCGAAAAATTCTATTCTAGCTAGTTCTACCCAATAGAATTCTAATTTACATGGTTTCTTTACCGTGAAATTCTGTCTTCTGAACGCGCTACAAGAATCACAGTTTGAAAAATATTACTACACACTTGTTAACATATGGATTACCGGACTTTCATCCACCAATCAAGTCATATTGGCACTTAGAAGCATTTTCTCATATTTCGAAGATTTTTCCTAACACCAGATTTGAAAATGAGGCAGATTTTGCAGAAAAATTCTCTTGGAGCGAGTTCTACCCAATAGACATTTAATTTACATTGATGTGCTCATCATGACATTTTGTGATCTGAACACATTTCATGTATCTCGGTTTCGACAAATATTCACTACAGAGATGTTAGCATTTGGATTACCAAACTTTCATCCACCATACAAGGCATATTTACACCTACAAGTATTTACTCTCATTTCAAATTTTGTCCAAACGTCAAATTCGAAAATCATGCAATTTGTTCAGAAAAATTCTATTCAAGCTAGTTCTACCCAATAGAATTTTAATTTACGTAGTTTCATTACCATAAATTTCCATGTTCCAAACACGCTAAATAAGTCACGGATTCGAAAAGTATTCCCTTCATAGTTGGTTACGTGGATTACCAGACTTAAATTCCCCGTTCAAGGCATATTCACACTTAGAAGCATTTTCTCAGATTTCTCAGGTTTTTCCTAAAGCCAGTTTGGAAAATGAGGCTGATTTCACAGAAAATGTTCTTGGAGCCAATTCTACCCAAAAGATATGTAGTGTAAGTAGTTCACTCACCGTGACATTCCGTGTTCTGAACATGTTACATGCATCAAGGATTCGACAATCATCCTTTAATGAGTGTGAGCATGTGGATTATCAAATTTTCATCCACCTTACAAGACATGTTTTCACCTAGAAACATTTACTCACATTTCGCAGAATTTTCCTAACGTCAGTTTCGAAAATCAGGCAGTTTTCGCAGAAAAATCCTCTTGTTGCATGTTCCATCCAATAGACATCTCATTTTCATAGATACCATCACCGTAACATTCCGTGTTCCTAAAAAACGGTTCATGCACCAAGGATTCAACAAATATTCACTGCTGAGTTGTTAGCATGTGAATTACCAATCTTTAATAAACCATTGAAGACATATTGTCACCTTAAAGCATTTACTCTGATTTCACAGCGTTTTCATAACACCAGTTCCGAAACTGAGGCAGATTTTTCAGTAAAACTCTCCTGGAGAGGGTTCTAACCAATAGATATGTAATTTGCATAGCTTCCCTAACCGAGAAAGACCGTGTTCCGAACAGGCTACATACATCAAGGATTTGAGAAACATTTTAATGAGTTATGTACATGTGTATTACAGATCTTTCATCCACCATACAAGGCATATTGACACATAGAAACATTAACTCTGAGTTCGTAGATTTTTCCAAATAGCAGTTTCGAAAATCAGGCAGTTTTCAAAGGAAAAACTGTTGGAGCGTGTTCTACCCAATAGGTACGTAAATTACATAGATTCTCCCACTGTGAAATTACATGTTTCGAACACATTACATGCAGAAAAGATTCGACAAAAATAAACTATAGAGTTGTTTGCATGAGGATGAAAGGACTTTCATCACAATACAAGGCATATTGATGCTTAGAAGCATTTTCTCTGATTTCACAGAGCTTTCCAAACGCCAGTTTCGAAAATGAGGCAGATTTCACGGCAAAAACCTCTTGGAGCAGGTTCTAACCTATAGACATGTAATTAACATGGATTCGATCTCCGTGAAATTCCGTGTTCTGAACACGATACATGCATCTCGGACTCAACAAATATTCACTACACTGTGGTTAGCATGTGGATTACAGCACTTTCATCCACCATACAAAGCTTACTGACACTTTGAAGAATTTTCTCAGATTTCACAGGTTAGTTTTAATGCCAGATAAGAAAATGAGGCAGATTTGGCAAAAAAATGCTCTTGGAGCGAGTTATACACAAAAGATATGTAATTTACCTAGTTTTACTCACCGTGACATTCCGTGTTCTGAACACGTTACATGCATCACGGATTCGACAAACATTCACTACAGAGTTGGTAGCATAAGGATTACCGAACATTCACCCACCATAAATGCCATATTGACATTTTGAAGCACTTTCCCATATTTCAAAATGTTTTCCTAATGCCAGGTTTGAAAATGAGGCAGATTAACAAAAAATTCTCTTGGAGCAAGTACTTCCCATAGAAATGTAATTTACATAGCTTCCCTCACAGTGACATTCCAATTTCCGAACACTCTACATACTTCACGGATTTGACAAACATTTTTAATGAGTTATGTACATGTGTATTACAGAACTTTCATCCACCATACAAGGCATATTTAAACTTAGAAACATTAACTCTGAATTTGCAGCCTTTTCCTAATGCCAGTTTCGAAAATCAGGCCGTTTTCTCCAGAAAAAATTTTTGGAGCGATTTCTTCCCAATAGACATGAAATTTAGATAGATTCCATCTCCGGAAACTACCGTCATACGATCAAGCTACATGCATAGGCTTTCTACAATTATTCACATCAGGTTTGTTTGCATGTGGCTTTATGAACTTCCATCACAATACAATGCATATTGACACTTTGAAGCATTTTCTCTGATTTTGAAGGAATTTCCAAATGCCAGTTTCAAAAATGAGGCAGGTTTCGCAGAAAAAACTCGGAGTGAGTTTTACCCAAGAGACATGTATTTTACCGAGATACACTCACCGTGATATTCTATGATCTGAACACTCTCCATGTATCTCGGATTCGGCAAATATTCTCTTCAGAGTTGTTAGTATGCGGATTGCCGAACTTTCATCCACCATACAAGGCATATTTACACCTACAATTGATTAATCTGATTTCGCAGCTTATTCCTAATGCCAGTTTCAAAAATCAGGCGGTTATCTCAGGAAAAAACTCTTGGAGCGATTTCTAACCTAGGGAAATGTAATTTACATAAATTTCCTCGCCGTGACATTCCGTGTTCCAAACGTTCTACATGCATAACGGATTCGAAAAATATTCACTATAGATTTGTTAGCATGTGGATTACCGAACTTTCATCACAAAACATTGAATATTGATACTTAGAAGTATTTTCTCAGATTTTGCAGCGTTTTCCAAGCGCCAGTTTCAAAAATGAAGCAGTTTTCACAGAAAAATTCTATTGAAGTGAGTTCTACCAAATAGACAAGTAGTTTACATTGTTTCAATCACCGTGAAATTGCACGTTCCGAACATGGTACATGCATCACGGGTTAGAAAAAAGATTCTTTATTATGTTGTGAAAAAGTGGATTACCAAACTTTCTTCCTACATAAAGGCATCTTTACACCTACAAATATTTTCTCACATTTTGCAGCTTTATCCAAATATCACATTTGAGTATCAAGCAATTTTTGCCGAAAAATTCTATTCTAGCTAGTTCTACCCAATAGAATTCTAATTTACATGGTTTCTTTACCGTGAAATTCTGTCTTCTGAATGCGCTACAAGAATCACAGTTTGAAAAATATTACTACACACTTGTTAACATATGGATTACCGTATTTTCATCCACCAATCAAGTCATATTGGCACTTAGAAGCATTTTCTCATATTTCGAAGATTTTTCCTAACACCAGATTTGAAAATGAGGCAGATTTTGCAGAAAAATTCTCTTGGAGCGAGTTCTACCCAATAGATATTTAACTTACATAGATGTGCTCATCATGACATTTTGTGATCTGAACACATTTCATGTATCTCGGTTTCGACAAATATTCACTACAGAGATGTTAGCATTTGATTACCAAACTTTCATCCACCATACAATGCATATTTACACCTACAAGTATTTACTCTCATTTCAAATTTTGTCCAAACGTCAAATTCGAAAATCATGCAATTTGTTCAGAAAAATTCTATTCAAGCTAGTTCTACCCAATAGAATTTTAATTTACGTAGTTTCATTACCGTAAATTTCCATGTTCCAAACACGCTAAATAAGTCACGGATTCGAAAAGTATTCCCTTCATAGTTGGTTACGTGGATTACCAGACTTAAATTCCCCGTTCAAGGCATATTCACACTTAGAAGCATTTTCTCAGATTTCTCAGGTTTTTCCTAAAGCCAGTTTGGAAAATGAGGCTGATTTCACAGAAAAAGTTCTTGGAGCCAGTTCTACCCAAATGATATGTAATTTAAGTAGTTCACTCACCGTGACATTCCGTGTTCTGAACATGTTACATGCATCAAGGATTCGACAATCATCCTTTAATGAGTGTGAGCATGTGGATTATCAAATTTTCATCCACCTTACAAGACATGTTTTCACCTAGAAACATTTACTCACATTTCGCAGAATTTTCCTAACGTCAGTTTCGAAAATCAGGCAGTTTTCGCAGAAAAATCCTCTTGTTGCATGTTCCATCCAATAGACATCTCATTTTCATAGATACCATCACCGTAACATTCCGTGTTCCTAAAAAACGGTTCATGCACCAAGGATTCAACAAATATTCACTGCTGAGTTGTTAGCATGTGAATTACCAATCTTTAATAAACCATTGAAGACATATTGTCACCTTAAAGCATTTACTCTGATTTCACAGCGTTTTCATAACACCAGTTCCGAAACTGAGGCAGATTTTTCAGTAAAACTATCCTGGAGAGGGTTCTAACCAATAGATATGTAATTTGCATAGCTTCCCTCACCGAGAAAGACCGTGTTCCGAACAGGCTATATACATCAAGGATTTGAGAAACATTTTTAATGAGTTATGTACATGTGTATTACAGATCTTTCATCCACCATACAAGGCATATTGACACATAGAAACATTAACTCTGAGTTCGCAGCTTTTTCCTAATAGCAGTTTTGAAAATCAGGCAGTTTTCAAAGGAAAAACTGTTGGAGCGTGTTCTGCCCAATAGGTACGTAAATTACATAGATTCCCCCACTGTGAAATTACATGTTTTGAACACATTACATGCAGAAAAGATTCGACAAAAATAAACTATAGAGTTGTTTGCATGAGGATGACAGGACTTTCATCACAGTACCAGGCATATTGATGCTTAGAAGCATTTTCTCTGATTTCACAGAGCTTTCCAAACGCCAGTTTCGAAAATGAGGCAGATTTCACGGCAAAAACCTCTTGGAGCAGGTTCTAACCTATAGACATGTAATTAACATGGATTCGATCTCCGTGAAATTCCGTGTTCTGAACACGATACATGCATCTCGGACTCGACAAATATTCACTACACTGTGGTTAGCATGTGGATTACAGCACTTTCATCCACCATACAAATCTTACTGACACTTTGAAGAATTTTCTCAGATTTCACAGTTTAGTTTTAATGCCAGATAAGAAAATGAGGCAGATTTGGCAAAAAAATGCTCTTGGAGCGAGTTATACACAAAAGATATGTAATTTACCTAGTTTTACTCACCGTGACATTCCGTGTTCTGAACACGTTACATGCATCACGGATTCGACAAACATTCACTACAGAGTTGGTAGCATAAGGATTACCGAACATTCACCCACCATAAATGCCATGTTGACATTTTGAAGCACTTTCCCATATTTCAAAATGTTTTCCTAATGCCAGGTTTGAAAATGAGGCAGATTAACAAAAAATTCTCTTGGAGCAAGTACTTCCCATAGAAATGTAATTTACATAGCTTCCCTCACAGTGACATTCCAATTTCCGAACACTCTACATACTTCACGGATTTGACAAACATTTTTAATGAGTTATGTACATGTGTATTACAGAACTTTCATCCACCATACAAGGCATATTTAAACCTAGAAACATTAACTCTGAATTTGCAGCCTTTTCCTAATGCCAGTTTCGAAAATCAGGCCGTTTTCTCCAGAAAAAATTTTTGGAGCGATTTCTTGCCAATAGACATGAAATTTACATAGATTCCATCTCCGGAAACTTTCGTCATACGATCACGCTACATGCATAGGCTTTCTACAATTATTCACATCAGGTTTGTTTGCATGTGGCTTTATGAACTTCCATCACAATACAATGCATATTGACACTTTGAAACATTTTCTCTGATTTTGAAGGAATTTCCAAATGCCAGTTTCAAAAATGAGGCAGGTTTCGCAGAAAAAACTCTTGGAGTGAGTTCTACCCAAGAGACATGTATTTTACCGAGATACACTCACCGTGATATTCTATGATCTGAACACTCTCCATGTATCTCGGATTCGACAAATATTCTCTACAGAGGTGTTAGTATGCGGATTGCCAAACTTTCATCCACCATACAAGGCATATTTACACCTACAATTGATTAATCTCAGTTCGCAGCTTGTTCCTAATGCCAGTTTCAAAAATCAGGCGGTTATCTCAGGAAAAAACTCTTGGAGCGATTTGTAACCTATTGAAATGTAATTTACATAAATTTCCTCGCCGTGACATTCGGTGTTCCAAACGTTCTACATGCATAACGGATTCGAAAATATTCACTACAGATTTGTTAGCATGTGGATTACCGAACTTTCATCACAAAACATTGAATATTGATACTTAGAAGTATTTTCTCAGATTTTGCAGCGTTTTCCAAGCGCCAGTTTCAAAAATGAAGCAGTTTTCACACAAAAATACTATTGAAGTGAGTTCTACCAAATAGACAAGTAGTTTACATTGTTTCAATCACCGTGAAATTGCACGTTCCGAACATGGTACATGCATCACGGGTTAGAAAAAAGATTCTTTAATATGTTGTGAAAAAGTGGATTACCAAACTTTCTTCCTACATAAAGGCATCTTTACACCTACAAATATTTTCTCACATTTTGCAGCTTTATCCAAATATCACATTTGAGTATCAAGCAATTTTCGCCGAAAAATTCTATTCTAGCTAGTTCTACCCAATAGAATTCTAATTTACATGGTTTCTTTACCGTGAAATTCTGTCTTCTGAACGCGCTACAAGAATCACAGTTTGAAAAATATTACTACACACTTGTTAACATATGGATTACCGGACTTTCATCCACCAATCAAGTCATATTGTCACTTAGAAGCATTTTCTCATATTTCGAAGATTTTTCCTAACACCAGATTTGAAAATGAGGCAGATTTTGCAGAAAAATTCTCTTGGAGCGAGTTCTACCCAATAGACATTTAATTTACATTGATGTGCTCATCATGACATTTTGTGATCTGAACACATTTCATGTATCTCGGTTTCGACAAATATTCACTACAGAGATGTTAGCATTTGGATTACCAAACTTTCATCCACCATACAAGGCATATTTACACCTACAAGTATTTACTCTCATTTCAAATTTTGTCCAAACGTCAAATTCGAAAATCATGCAATTTGTTCAGAAAAATTCTATTCAAGCTAGTTCTACCCAATAGAATTTTAATTTACGTAGTTTCATTACCATAAATTTCCATGTTCCAAACACGCTAAATAAGTCACGGATTCGAAAAGTATTCCCTTCATAGTTGGTTACGTGGATTACCAGACTTAAATTCCCCGTTCAAGGCATATTCACACTTAGAAGCATTTTCTCAGATTTCTCAGGTTTTTCCTAAAGCCAGTTTGGAAAATGAGGCTGATTTCACAGAAAATGTTCTTGGAGCCAATTCTACCCAAAAGATATGTAGTGTAAGTAGTTCACTCACCGTGACATTCCGTGTTCTGAACATGTTACATGCATCAAGGATTCGACAATCATCCTTTAATGAGTGTGAGCATGTGGATTATCAAATTTTCATCCACCTTACAAGACATGTTTTCACCTAGAAACATTTACTCACATTTCGCAGAATTTTCCTAACGTCAGTTTCGAAAATCAGGCAGTTTTCGCAGAAAAATCCTCTTGTTGCATGTTCCATCCAATAGACATCTCATTTTCATAGATACCATCACCGTAACATTCCGTGTTCCTAAAAAACGGTTCATGCACCAAGGATTCAACAAATATTCACTGCTGAGTTGTTAGCATGTGAATTACCAATCTTTAATAAACCATTGAAGACATATTGTCACCTTAAAGCATTTACTCTGATTTCACAGCGTTTTCATAACACCAGTTCCGAAACTGAGGCAGATTTTTCAGTAAAACTCTCCTGGAGAGGGTTCTAACCAATAGATATGTAATTTGCATAGCTTCCCTCACCGAGAAAGACCGTGTTCCGAACAGGCTATATACATCAAGGATTTGAGAAACATTTTTAATGAGTTATGTACATGTGTATTACAGATCTTTCATCCACCATACAAGGCATATTGACACATAGAAACATTAACTCTGAGTTCGCAGCTTTTTCCTAATAGCAGTTTTGAAAATCAGGCAGTTTTCAAAGGAAAAACTGTTGGAGCGTGTTCTGCCCAATAGGTACGTAAATTACATAGATTCCCCCACTGTGAAATTACATGTTTTGAACACATTACATGCAGAAAAGATTCGACAAAAATAAACTATAGAGTTGTTTGCATGAGGATGACAGGACTTTCATCACAGTACCAGGCATATTGATGCTTAGAAGCATTTTCTCTGATTTCACAGAGCTTTCCAAACGCCAGTTTCGAAAATGAGGCAGATTTCACGGCAAAAACCTCTTGGAGCAGGTTCTAACCTATAGACATGTAATTAACATGGATTCGATCTCCGTGAAATTCCGTGTTCTGAACACGATACATGCATCTCGGACTCGACAAATATTCACTACACTGTGGTTAGCATGTGGATTACAGCACTTTCATCCACCATACAAATCTTACTGACACTTTGAAGAATTTTCTCAGATTTCACAGTTTAGTTTTAATGCCAGATAAGAAAATGAGGCAGATTTGGCAAAAAAATGCTCTTGGAGCGAGTTATACACAAAAGATATGTAATTTACCTAGTTTTACTCACCGTGACATTCCGTGTTCTGAACACGTTACATGCATCACGGATTCGACAAACATTCACTACAGAGTTGGTAGCATAAGGATTACCGAACATTCACCCACCATAAATGCCATGTTGACATTTTGAAGCACTTTCCCATATTTCAAAATGTTTTCCTAATGCCAGGTTTGAAAATGAGGCAGATTAACAAAAAATTCTCTTGGAGCAAGTACTTCCCATAGAAATGTAATTTACATAGCTTCCCTCACAGTGACATTCCAATTTCCGAACACTCTACATACCTCACGGATTTGACAAACATTTTTAATGAGTTATGTACATGTGTATTACAGAACTTTCATCCACCATACAAGGCATATTTAAACCTAGAAACATTAACTCTGAATTTGCAGCCTTTTCCTAATGCCAGTTTCGAAAATCAGGCCGTTTTCTCCAGAAAAAATTTTTGGAGCGATTTCTTGCCAATAGACATGAAATTTACATAGATTCCATCTCCGGAAACTTTCGTCATACGATCACGCTACATGCATAGGCTTTCTACAATTATTCACATCAGGTTTGTTTGCATGTGGCTTTATGAACTTCCATCACAATACAATGCATATTGACACTTTGAAACATTTTCTCTGATTTTGAAGGAATTTCCAAATGCCAGTTTCAAAAATGAGGCAGGTTTCGCAGAAAAAACTCTTGGAGTGAGTTCTACCCAAGAGACATGTATTTTACCGAGATACACTCACCGTGATATTCTATGATCTGAACACTCTCCATGTATCTCGGATTCGACAAATATTCTCTACAGAGGTGTTAGTATGCGGATTGCCAAACTTTCATCCACCATACAAGGCATATTTACACCTACAATTGATTAATCTCAGTTCGCAGCTTGTTCCTAATGCCAGTTTCAAAAATCAGGCGGTTATCTCAGGAAAAAACTCTTGGAGCGATTTGTAACCTATTGAAATGTAATTTACATAAATTTCCTCGCCGTGACATTCGGTGTTCCAAACGTTCTACATGCATAACGGATTCGAAAATATTCACTACAGATTTGTTAGCATGTGGATTACCGAACTTTCATCACAAAACATTGAATATTGATACTTAGAAGTATTTTCTCAGATTTTGCAGCGTTTTCCAAGCGCCAGTTTCAAAAATGAAGCAGTTTTCACACAAAAATTCTATTGAAGTGAGTTCTACCAAATAGACAAGTAGTTTACATTGTTTCAATCACCGTGAAATTGCACGTTCCGAACATGGTACATGCATCACGGGTTAGAAAAAAGATTCTTTAATATGTTGTGTAAAAGTGGATTACCAAACTTTCTTCCTACATAAAGGCATCTTTACACCTACAAATATTTTCTCACATTTTGCAGCTTTATCCAAATATCACATTTGAGTATCAAGCAATTTTCGCCGAAAAATTCTATTCTAGCTAGTTCTACCCAATAGAATTCTAATTTACATGGTTTCTTTACCGTGAAATTCTGTCTTCTGAACGCGCTACAAGAATCACAGTTTGAAAAATATTACTACACACTTGTTAACATATGGATTACCGGACTTTCATCCACCAATCAAGTCATATTGGCACTTAGAAGCATTTTCTCATATTTCGAAGATTTTTCCTAACACCAGATTTGAAAATGAGGCAGATTTTGCAGAAAAATTCTCTTGGAGCGAGTTCTACCCAATAGACATTTAATTTACATTGATGTGCTCATCATGACATTTTGTGATCTGAACACATTTCATGTATCTCGGTTTCGACAAATATTCACTACAGAGATGTTAGCATTTGGATTACCAAACTTTCATCCACCATACAAGGCATATTTACACCTACAAGTATTTACTCTCATTTCAAATTTTGTCCAAACGTCAAATTCGAAAATCATGCAATTTGTTCAGAAAAATTCTATTCAAGCTAGTTCTACCCAATAGAATTTTAATTTACGTAGTTTCATTACCATAAATTTCCATGTTCCAAACACGCTAAATAAGTCACGGATTCGAAAAGTATTCCCTTCATAGTTGGTTACGTGGATTACCAGACTTAAATTCCCCGTTCAAGGCATATTCACACTTAGAAGCATTTTCTCAGATTTCTCAGGTTTTTCCTAAAGCCAGTTTGGAAAATGAGGCTGATTTCACAGAAAATGTTCTTGGAGCCAATTCTACCCAAAAGATATGTAGTGTAAGTAGTTCACTCACCGTGACATTCCGTGTTCTGAACATGTTACATGCATCAAGGATTCGACAATCATCCTTTAATGAGTGTGAGCATGTGGATTATCAAATTTTCATCCACCTTACAAGACATGTTTTCACCTAGAAACATTTACTCACATTTCGCAGAATTTTCCTAACGTCAGTTTCGAAAATCAGGCAGTTTTCGCAGAAAAATCCTCTTGTTGCATGTTCCATCCAATAGACATCTCATTTTCATAGATACCATCACCGTAACATTCCGTGTTCCTAAAAAACGGTTCATGCACCAAGGATTCAACAAATATTCACTGCTGAGTTGTTAGCATGTGAATTACCAATCTTTAATAAACCATTGAAGACATATTGTCACCTTAAAGCATTTACTCTGATTTCACAGCGTTTTCATAACACCAGTTCCGAAACTGAGGCAGATTTTTCAGTAAAACTCTCCTGGAGAGGGTTCTAACCAATAGATATGTAATTTGCATAGCTTCCCTAACCGAGAAAGACCGTGTTCCGAACAGGCTACATACATCAAGGATTTGAGAAACATTTTAATGAGTTATGTACATGTGTATTACAGATCTTTCATCCACCATACAAGGCATATTGACACATAGAAACATTAACTCTGAGTTCGTAGATTTTTCCAAATAGCAGTTTCGAAAATCAGGCAGTTTTCAAAGGAAAAACTGTTGGAGCGTGTTCTACCCAATAGGTACGTAAATTACATAGATTCTCCCACTGTGAAATTACATGTTTCGAACACATTACATGCAGAAAAGATTCGACAAAAATAAACTATAGAGTTGTTTGCATGAGGATGAAAGGACTTTCATCACAATACAAGGCATATTGATGCTTAGAAGCATTTTCTCTGATTTCACAGAGCTTTCCAAACGCCAGTTTCGAAAATGAGGCAGATTTCACGGCAAAAACCTCTTGGAGCAGGTTCTAACCTATAGACATGTAATTAACATGGATTCGATCTCCGTGAAATTCCGTGTTCTGAACACGATACATGCATCTCGGACTCGACAAATATTCACTACACTGTGGTTAGCATGTGGATTACAGCACTTTCATCCACCATACAAAGCTTACTGACACTTTGAAGAATTTTCTCAGATTTCACAGGTTAGTTTTAATGCCAGATAAGAAAATGAGGCAGATTTGGCAAAAAAATGCTCTTGGAGCGAGTTATACACAAAAGATATGTAATTTACCTAGTTTTACTCACCGTGACATTCCGTGTTCTGAACACGTTACATGCATCACGGATTCGACAAACATTCACTACAGAGTTGGTAGCATAAGGATTACCGAACATTCACCCACCATAAATGCCATATTGACATTTTGAAGCACTTTCCCATATTTCAAAATGTTTTCCTAATGCCAGGTTTGAAAATGAGGCAGATTAACAAAAAATTCTCTTGGAGCAAGTACTTCCCATAGAAATGTAATTTACATAGCTTCCCTCACAGTGACATTCCAATTTCCGAACACTCTACATACTTCACGGATTTGACAAACATTTTTAATGAGTTATGTACATGTGTATTACAGAACTTTCATCCACCATACAAGGCATATTTAAACTTAGAAACATTAACTCTGAATTTGCAGCCTTTTCCTAATGCCAGTTTCGAAAATCAGGCCGTTTTCTCCAGAAAAAATTTTTGGAGCGATTTCTTCCCAATAGACATGAAATTTAGATAGATTCCATCTCCGGAAACTACCGTCATACGATCAAGCTACATGCATAGGCTTTCTACAATTATTCACATCAGGTTTGTTTGCATGTGGCTTTATGAACTTCCATCACAATACAATGCATATTGACACTTTGAAACATTTTCTCTGATTTTGAAGGAATTTCCAAATGCCAGTTTCAAAAATGAGGCAGGTTTCGCAGAAAAAACTCGGAGTGAGTTTTACCCAAGAGACATGTATTTTACCGAGATACACTCACCGTGATATTCTATGATCTGAACACTCTCCATGTATCTCGGATTCGGCAAATATTCTCTTCAGAGTTGTTAGTATGCGGATTGCCGAACTTTCATCCACCATACAAGGCATATTTACACCTACAATTGATTAATCTGATTTCGCAGCTTATTCCTAATGCCAGTTTCAAAAATCAGGCGGTTATCTCAGGAAAAAACTCTTGGAGCGATTTCTAACCTAGGGAAATGTAATTTACATAAATTTCCTCGCCGTGACATTCCGTGTTCCAAACGTTCTACATGCATAACGGATTCGAAAAATATTCACTATAGATTTGTTAGCATGTGGATTACCGAACTTTCATCACAAAACATTGAATATTGATACTTAGAAGTATTTTCTCAGATTTTGCAGCGTTTTCCAAGCGCCAGTTTCAAAAATGAAGCAGTTTTCACAGAAAAATTCTATTGAAGTGAGTTCTACCAAATAGACAAGTAGTTTACATTGTTTCAATCACCGTGAAATTGCACGTTCCGAACATGGTACATGCATCACGGGTTAGAAAAAAGATTCTTTATTATGTTGTGAAAAAGTGGATTACCAAACTTTCTTCCTACATAAAGGCATCTTTACACCTACAAATATTTTCTCACATTTTGCAGCTTTATCCAAATATCACATTTGAGTATCAAGCAATTTTTGCCGAAAAATTCTATTCTAGCTAGTTCTACCCAATAGAATTCTAATTTACATGGTTTCTTTACCGTGAAATTCTGTCTTCTGAATGCGCTACAAGAATCACAGTTTGAAAAATATTACTACACACTTGTTAACATATGGATTACCGTATTTTCATCCACCAATCAAGTCATATTGGCACTTAGAAGCATTTTCTCATATTTCGAAGATTTTTCCTAACACCAGATTTGAAAATGAGGCAGATTTTGCAGAAAAATTCTCTTGGAGCGAGTTCTACCCAATAGATATTTAACTTACATAGATGTGCTCATCATGACATTTTGTGATCTGAACACATTTCATGTATCTCGGTTTCGACAAATATTCACTACAGAGATGTTAGCATTTGATTACCAAACTTTCATCCACCATACAATGCATATTTACACCTACAAGTATTTACTCTCATTTCAAATTTTGTCCAAACGTCAAATTCGAAAATCATGCAATTTGTTCAGAAAAATTCTATTCAAGCTAGTTCTACCCAATAGAATTTTAATTTACGTAGTTTCATTACCGTAAATTTCCATGTTCCAAACACGCTAAATAAGTCACGGATTCGAAAAGTATTCCCTTCATAGTTGGTTACGTGGATTACCAGACTTAAATTCCCCGTTCAAGGCATATTCACACTTAGAAGCATTTTCTCAGATTTCTCAGGTTTTTCCTAAAGCCAGTTTGGAAAATGAGGCTGATTTCACAGAAAAAGTTCTTGGAGCCAGTTCTACCCAAATGATATGTAATTTAAGTAGTTCACTCACCGTGACATTCCGTGTTCTGAACATGTTACATGCATCAAGGATTCGACAATCATCCTTTAATGAGTGTGAGCATGTGGATTATCAAATTTTCATCCACCTTACAAGACATGTTTTCACCTAGAAACATTTACTCACATTTCGCAGAATTTTCCTAACGTCAGTTTCGAAAATCAGGCAGTTTTCGCAGAAAAATCCTCTTGTTGCATGTTCCATCCAATAGACATCTCATTTTCATAGATACCATCACCGTAACATTCCGTGTTCCTAAAAAACGGTTCATGCACCAAGGATTCAACAAATATTCACTGCTGAGTTGTTAGCATGTGAATTACCAATCTTTAATAAACCATTGAAGACATATTGTCACCTTAAAGCATTTACTCTGATTTCACAGCGTTTTCATAACACCAGTTCCGAAACTGAGGCAGATTTTTCAGTAAAACTCTCCTGGAGAGGGTTCTAACCAATAGATATGTAATTTGCATAGCTTCCCTCACCGAGAAAGACCGTGTTCCGAACAGGCTATATACATCAAGGATTTGAGAAACATTTTTAATGAGTTATGTACATGTGTATTACAGATCTTTCATCCACCATACAAGGCATATTGACACATAGAAACATTAACTCTGAGTTCGCAGCTTTTTCCTAATAGCAGTTTTGAAAATCAGGCAGTTTTCAAAGGAAAAACTGTTGGAGCGTGTTCTGCCCAATAGGTACGTAAATTACATAGATTCCCCCACTGTGAAATTACATGTTTTGAACACATTACATGCAGAAAAGATTCGACAAAAATAAACTATAGAGTTGTTTGCATGAGGATGACAGGACTTTCATCACAGTACAAGGCATATTGATGCTTAGAAGCATTTTCTCTGATTTCACAGAGCTTTCCAAACGCCAGTTTCGAAAATGAGGCAGATTTCACGGCAAAAACCTCTTGGAGCAGGTTCTAACCTATAGACATGTAATTAACATGGATTCGATCTCCGTGAAATTCCGTGTTCTGAACACGATACATGCATCTCGGACTCGACAAATATTCACTACACTGTGGTTAGCATGTGGATTACAGCACTTTCATCCACCATACAAATCTTACTGACACTTTGAAGAATTTTCTCAGATTTCACAGTTTAGTTTTAATGCCAGATAAGAAAATGAGGCAGATTTGGCAAAAAAATGCTCTTGGAGCGAGTTATACACAAAAGATATGTAATTTACCTAGTTTTACTCACCGTGACATTCCGTGTTCTGAACACGTTACATGCATCACGGATTCGACAAACATTCACTACAGAGTTGGTAGCATAAGGATTACCGAACATTCACCCACCATAAATGCCATGTTGACATTTTGAAGCACTTTCCCATATTTCAAAATGTTTTCCTAATGCCAGGTTTGAAAATGAGGCAGATTAACAAAAAATTCTCTTGGAGCAAGTACTTCCCATAGAAATGTAATTTACATAGCTTCCCTCACAGTGACATTCCAATTTCCGAACACTCTACATACTTCACGGATTTGACAAACATTTTTAATGAGTTATGTACATGTGTATTACAGAACTTTCATCCACCATACAAGGCATATTTAAACCTAGAAACATTAACTCTGAATTTGCAGCCTTTTCCTAATGCCAGTTTCGAAAATCAGGCCGTTTTCTCCAGAAAAAATTTTTGGAGCGATTTCTTGCCAATAGACATGAAATTTACATAGATTCCATCTCCGGAAACTTTCGTCATACGATGACGCTACATGCATAGGCTTTCTACAATTATTCACATCAGGTTTGTTTGCATGTGGCTTTATGAACTTCCATCACAATACAATGCATATTGACACTTTGAAACATTTTCTCTGATTTTGAAGGAATTTCCAAATGCCAGTTTCAAAAATGAGGCAGGTTTCGCAGAAAAAACTCTTGGAGTGAGTTCTACCCAAGAGACATGTATTTTACCGAGATACACTCACCGTGATATTCTATGATCTGAACACTCTCCATGTATCTCGGATTCGACAAATATTCTCTACAGAGGTGTTAGTATGCGGATTGCCAAACTTTCATCCACCATACAAGGCATATTTACACCTACAATTGATTAATCTCAGTTCGCAGCTTGTTCCTAATGCCAGTTTCAAAAATCAGGCGGTTATCTCAGGAAAAAACTCTTGGAGCGATTTGTAACCTATTGAAATGTAATTTACATAAATTTCCTCGCCGTGACATTCGGTGTTCCAAACGTTCTACATGCATAACGGATTCGAAAATATTCACTACAGATTTGTTAGCATGTGGATTACCGAACTTTCATCACAAAACATTGAATATTGATACTTAGAAGTATTTTCTCAGATTTTGCAGCGTTTTCCAAGCGCCAGTTTCAAAAATGAAGCAGTTTTCACACAAAAATTCTATTGAAGTGAGTTCTACCAAATAGACAAGTAGTTTACATTGTTTCAATCACCGTGAAATTGCACGTTCCGAACATGGTACATGCATCACGGGTTAGAAAAAAGATTCTTTAATATGTTGTGAAAAAGTGGATTACCAAACTTTCTTCCTACATAAAGGCATCTTTACACCTACAAATATTTTCTCACATTTTGCAGCTTTATCCAAATATCACATTTGAGTATCAAGCAATTTTCGCCGAAAAATTCTATTCTAGCTAGTTCTACCCAATAGAATTCTAATTTACATGGTTTCTTTACCGTGAAATTCTGTCTTCTGAACGCGCTACAAGAATCACAGTTTGAAAAATATTACTACACACTTGTTAACATATGGATTACCGGACTTTCATCCACCAATCAACTCATATTGGCACTTAGAAGCATTTTCTCATATTTCGAAGATTTTTCCTAACACCAGATTTGAAAATGAGGCAGATTTTGCAGAAAAATTCTCTTGGAGCGAGTTCTACCCAATAGACATTTAATTTACATTGATGTGCTCATCATGACATTTTGTGATCTGAACACATTTCATGTATCTCGGTTTCGACAAATATTCACTACAGAGATGTTAGCATTTGGATTACCAAACTTTCATCCACCATACAAGGCATATTTACACCTACAAGTATTTACTCTCATTTCAAATTTTGTCCAAACGTCAAATTCGAAAATCATGCAATTTGTTCAGAAAAATTCTATTCAAGCTAGTTCTACCCAATAGAATTTTAATTTACGTAGTTTCATTACCATAAATTTCCATGTTCCAAACACGCTAAATAAGTCACGGATTCGAAAAGTATTCCCTTCATAGTTGGTTACGTGGATTACCAGACTTAAATTCCCCGTTCAAGGCATATTCACACTTAGAAGCATTTTCTCAGATTTCTCAGGTTTTTCCTAAAGCCAGTTTGAAAAATGAGGCTGATTTCACAGAAAAAGTTCTTGGAGCCAGTTCTACCCAAAAGATATGTAATTTAAGTAGTTCACTCACCGTGACATTCCGTGTTCTGAACATGTTACATGCATCAAGGATTCGACAATCATCCTTTAATGAGTGTGAGCATGTGGATTATCAAATTTTCATCCACCTTACAAGACATGTTTTCACCTAGAAACATTTACTCACATTTCGCAGAATTTTCCTAACGTCAGTTTCGAAAATCAGGCAGTTTTCGCAGAAAAATCCTCTTGTTGCATGTTCCATCCAATAGACATCTCATTTTCATAGATACCATCACCGTAACATTCCGTGTTCCTAAAAAACGGTTCATGCACCAAGGATTCAACAAATATTCACTGCTGAGTTGTTAGCATGTGAATTACCAATCTTTAATAAACCATTGAAGACATATTGTCACCTTAAAGCATTTACTCTGATTTCACAGCGTTTTCATAACACCAGTTTCGAAACTGAGGCAGATTTTTCAGTAAAACTCTCCTGGAGAGGGTTCTAACCAATAGATATGTAATTTGCATAGCTTCCCTCACCGAGAAAGACCGTGTTCCGAACAGGCTACATACATCAAGGATTTGAGAAACATTTTTAATGAGTTATGTACATGTGTATTACAGATCTTTCATCCACCATACAAGGCATATTGACACATAGAAACATTAACTCTGAGCTCACAGCTTTTTCCTAATAGCAGTTTCGAAAATCAGGCAGTTTTCAAAGGAAAATACTTTTGGAGCGTGTTCTACCCAATAGGTACGTAAATTACATAGATTCCCCCACTGTGAAATTACATGTTTCGAACACATTACATGCAGAAAAGTTTCGACAAAAATAAACTATAGAGTTGTTTGCATGAGGATGACAGGACTTTCATCACAATACAAGGCATATTGATGCTTAGAAGCATTTTCTCTGATTTCACAGAGCTTTCCAAACGCCAGTTTCGAAAATGAGGCAGATTTCACGGCAAAAACCTCTTGGAGCAGGTTCTAACCTATAGACATGTAATTAACATGGATTCGCTCTCCGTGAAATTCCGTGTTCTGAACACGATACATGCATCTCGGACTCGACAAATATTCACTACATTGTGGTTAGCATGTGGATTACAGCACTTTCATCCACCATACAAAGCTTACTGACACTTTGAAGAATTTTCTCAGATTTCACAGGTTAGTTTTAATGCCAGATAAGAAAATGAGGCAGATTTGGCAAAAAAATGCTCTTGGAGCGAGTTATACACAAAAGATATGTAATTTACCTAGTTTTACTCACCGTGACATTCCGTGTTCTGAACACGTTACATGCATCACGGATTCGACAAACATTCACTACAGAGTTGGTAGCATAAGGATTACCGAACATTCACCCACCATAAATGCCATATTGACATTTTGAAGCACTTTCCCATATTTCAAAAGGTTTTCCTAATGCCAGGTTTGAAAATGAGGCAGATTAACAAAAAATTCTCTTGGAGCAAGTACTTCCCATAGAAATGTAATTTACATAGCTTCCCTCACAGTGACATTCCAATTTCCGAACACTCTACATACTTCACGGATTTGACAAACATTTTTAATGAGTTATGTACATGTGTATTACAGAACTTTCATCCACCATACAAGGCATATTTAAACCTAGAAACGTTAACTCTGAATTTGCAGCCTTTTCCTAATGCCAGTTTCGAAAATCAGGCCGTTTTCTCCAGAAAAAATTTTTGGAGCGATTTCTTGCCAATAGACATGAAATTTACATAGATTCCATCTCCGGAAATTTCCGTCATACGATCACGCTACATGCATAGGATTTCTACAATTATTCACATCAGGTTTGTTTGCATGAGGCTTTATGAACTTCCATCACAATACAATGCATATTGACACTTTGAAGCATTTTCTCTGATTTTGAAGGAATTTCCAAATGCCAGTTTCGAAAATGAGGCAGATTTCGCAGAAAAAAATTTGGAGTGAGTTCTACCCAAGAGACATGTATTTTACCGACATACGCTCACCGTGATATTCTACGTTCTGAACACTCTCCATGTATCTCGGATTCGACAAATATTCTCTACAGAGGTGTTAGTATGCGGATTGCCGAACTTTCATCCACCATACAAGGCATATTTACACCTACAATTGATTAATCTGAGTTCGCAGCTTATTCCTAACGCCAGTTTCAAAAATCAGGCTGTTATGTCAGGAAAAAACTCTTGCAGCGATTTCTAACCTATTGAAATGTAATTTACATAAATTTCCTCGCCGTGACATTCCGTTTTCCAAACGTTCTACATGCATAACGGATTCGAAAAATATTCACTACAGATTTGTTAGCATGTGGATTACAGAACTTACATCACAGAACATTGAATATTGATACTTAGAAGTATTTTCTCAGATTTTGCAGCGTTTTCCAAGCGCCAGTTTCAAAAATGAAGCAGTTATTACAGAAAAATTCTATTGAAGTGAGTTCTACCAAATAGACAAGTAGTTACATTGTTTCAATCACCGTGAAATTGCACGTTCCAAACATGGTACATGCATCACGGATTAGGAAAAAGATTCTTTAATATGTTGTGAAAAACTGGATTACCAAACTTTCTACCTACATAAAGGCATCTTTATACCTACAAATATTTTCTCACATTTTGCAGCTTTATCCAAATATCACATTTGAGTATCAAGCAATTTTCGCCGAAAAATTCTATTCTAGCTAGTTCTACCCAATAGAATTCTAATTTACATAGTTTCTTTACCGTGAATTTCGGTCTTCCGAACGCGCTACAGGAATCACAGTTTGAAAAATATTACTACACACTTGTTAACATATGGATTACCGGACTTTCATCCACCAATCAAGTCATATTGGCACTTAGAAGCATTTTCTCATATTTCGAAGAATTTTCCTAACACCAGATTTGAAAATGAGGCAGATTTTGCAGAAAAATTCTCTTGGAGCGAGTTCTACCCAATAGACATTTAATTTACATAGATGTGCTCATCATGACATTTTGTGATCTGAACACATTTCATGTATCTCGGTTTCGACAAATATTCACTACAGAGATGTTAGCATTTGGATTACCAATCTTACATCCACCATACAAGGCATATTTACACCTACAAGTATTTACTCTCATTTCAAAGTTTTGTCCAAACGTCAAATTCGAAAATCATGCAATTTGTTCAGAAAAATTCTATTCAAGCTAGTTCTACCCAATAGAATTTTAATTTACGTAGTTTCATTACCGTAAATTTCCATGTTCCAAACACGCTAAATAAGTCACGGATTCGAAAAGTATTCCCTTCATAGTTGGTTACGTGGATTACCAGACTTAAATTCCCCGTTCAAGGCATATTCACACTTAGAAGCATTTTCTCAGATTTCTCAGGTTTTTCCTAAAGCCAGTTTGGAAAATGAGGCTGATTTCACAGAAAATGTTCTTGGAGCCAGTTCTACCCAAAAGATATGTAATTTAACTAGTTCACTCACCGTGACATTCCGTGTTCTGAACATGTTACATGCATCAAGGATTCGACAATCATCCTTTAATGAGTGTGAGCATGTGGATTATCAAATTTTCATCCACCTTACAAGACATGTTTTCACCTAGAAACATTTACTCACATTTCGCAGAATTTTCCTAACGTCAGTTTCGAAAATCAGGCAGTTTTCGCAGAAAAATCCTCTTGTTGCATGTTCCATCCAATAGACATCTCATTTTCATAGATACCGTCACCGTAACATTCCGTGTTCCTAAAAAAAGTTTCATGCACCAAGGTTTCAACAAATATTCACTGCTGAGTTGTTAGCATGTGAATTACCAATCTTTAATAAACCATTGAAGACATATTGTCACCTTAAAACATTTACTCTGATTTCACAGCGTTTTCATAACACCAGTTTCGAAACTGAGGCAGATTTTTCAGTAAAACTCTCCTGGAGAGGGTTCTAACCAATAGATATGTAATTTGCATAGCTTCCCTCACCGAGAAAGACCGTGTTCCGAACAGGCTACATACATCAAGGATTTGAGAAACATTTTTAATGAGTTATGTACATGTGTATTACAGATCTTTCATCCACCATACAAGGCATATTGACACATAGAAACATTAACTCTGAGCTCACAGCTTTTTCCTAATAGCAGTTTCGAAAATCAGGCAGTTTTCAAAGGAAAAAACTGTTGGAGCGTGTTCTACCCAATAGGTACGTAAATTACATAGATTCCCCCACTGTGAAATTACATGTTTCGAACACATTACATGCAGAAAAGATTCGACAAAAATAAACTATAGAGTTGTTTGCATGAGGATGACAGGACTTTCATCACAATACAAGGCATATTGATGCTTAGAAGCATTTTCTCTGATTTCACAGAGCTTTCCAAACGCCAGTTTCGAAAATGAGGCAGATTTCACGGCAAAAACCTCTTGGAGCAGGTTCTAACCTATAGACATGTAATTAACATGGATTCGCTCTCCGTGAAATTCCGTGTTCTGAACACGATACATGCATCTCGGACTCGACAAATATTCACTACATTGTGGTTAGCATGTGGATTACAGCACTTTCATCCACCATACAAAGCTTACTGACACTTTGAAGAATTTTCTCAGATTTCACAGGTTAGTTTTAATGCCAGATAAGAAAATGAGGCAGATTTGGCAAAAAAATGCTCTTGGAGCGAGTTATACACAAAAGATATGTAATTTACCTAGTTTTACTCACCGTGACATTCCGTGTTCTGAACACGTTACATGCATCACGGATTCGACAAACATTCACTACAGAGTTGGTAGCATAAGGATTACCGAACATTCACCCACCATAAATGCCATATTGACATTTTGAAGCACTTTCCCATATTTCAAAAGGTTTTCCTAATGCCAGGTTTGAAAATGAGGCAGATTAACAAAAAATTCTCTTGGAGCAAGTACTTCCCATAGAAATGTAATTTACATAGCTTCCCTCACAGTGACATTCCAATTTCCGAACACTCTACATACTTCACGGATTTGACAAACATTTTTAATGAGTTATGTACATGTGTATTACAGAACTTTCATCCACCATACAAGGCATATTTAAACCTAGAAACGTTAACTCTGAATTTGCAGCCTTTTCCTAATGCCAGTTTCGAAAATCAGGCCGTTTTCTGCAGAAAAAATTTTTGGAGCGATTTCTTCCCAATAGATATGAAATTTACATAGATTCCATCTCCGGAAATTTCCGTCATACGATCACGCTACATGCATAGGCTTTCTACAATTATTCACATCAGGTTTGTTTGCATGTGGCTTTATGAACTTCCATCAAAATACAATGCATATTGACACTTTGAAGCATTTTCTCTGATTTTGAAGGAATTTCCAAATGCCAGTTTCGAAAATGAGGCAGATTTCGCAGAAAAAACTCTTGGAGTGAGTTCTACCCAAGAGACATGTATTTTACCGACATACGCTCACCGTGATATTCTATGATCTGAACACTCTCCATGTATCTCGGTTTCGACAAATATTCTCTAAAGAGGTGTTAGTATGCGGATTGCCGAACTTTCATCCACCATACAAGGCATATTTACACCTACAATTGATTAATCTGAGTTCGCAGCTTATTCCTAACGCCAGTTTCAAAAATCAGGCTGTTATCTCAGGAAAAAACTCTTGGAGCGATTTCTAACCTATTGAAATGTAATTTACATAAATTTCCTCGCCGTGACATTCCGTGTTCCAAACGTTCTACATGCATAACGGATTCGAAAAATATTCACTACAGATTTGTTAGCATGTGGATTACAGAACTTACATCACAGAACATTGAATATTGATACTTAGAAGTATTTTCTCAGATTTTGCAGTGTTTTCCAAGCGCCAGTTTCAAAAATGAAGCAGTTATTACAGAAAAATTCTATTGAAGTGAGTTCTACAAAATAGACAAGTAGTTACATTGTTTCAATCACCGTGAAATTGCACGTTCCAAACATGGTACATGCATCACGGATTAGGAAAAAGATTCTTTAATATGTTGTGAAAAAGTGGATTACCAAACTTTCTACCTACATAAAGGCATCTTTATACCTACAAATATTTTCTCACATTTTGCAGCTTTATCCAAATATCACATTTGAGTATCAAGCAATTTTCGCCGAAAAATTCTATTCTAGCTAGTTCTACCCAATAGAATTCTAATTTACATAGTTTCTTTACCGTGAATTTCGGTCTTCCGAACGCGCTACAGGAATCACAGTTTGAAAAATATTACTACACACTTGTTAACATATGGATTACCGGACTTTCATCCACCAATCAAGTCATATTGGCACTTAGAAACATTTTCTCATATTTCGAAGAATTTTCCTAACACCAGATTTGAAAATGAGGCAGATTTTGCAGAAAAATTCTCTTGGAGCGAGTTCTACCCAATAGACATTTAATTTACATAGATGTGCTCATCATGACATTTTGTGATCTGAACACATTTCATGTATCTCGGTTTCGACAAATATTCACTACAGAGATGTTAGCATTTGGATTACCAATCTTACATCCACCATACAAGGCATATTTTCACCTACAATTATTTACTCTCATTTCAAAGTTTTGTCCAAACGTCAAATTCGAAAATCATGCAATTTGTTCAGAAAAATTCTATTCAAGCTAGTTCTACCCAATAGAATTTTAATTTACGTAGTTTCATTACCGTAAATTTCCATGTTCCAAACACGCTAAATAAGTCACGGATTCGAAAATTATTCCCTTCATAGTTGGTTACGTGGATTACCAGACTTAAATTCCCCGTTCAAGGCATATTCACACTTAGAAGCATTTTCTCAGATTTCTCAGGTTTTTCCTAAAGCCAGTTTGGAAAATGAGGCTGATTTCACAGAAAATGTTCTTGGAGCCAGTTCTACCCAAAAGATATGTAATTTAACTAGTTCACTCACCGTGACATTCCGTGTTCTGAACATGTTACATGCATCAAGGATTCGACAATCATCCTTTAATGAGTGTGAGCATGTGGATTATCAAATTTTCATCCACCTTACAAGACATGTTTTCACCTAGAATCATTTACTCACATTTCGCAGAATTTTCCTTACGTCAGTTTCGAAAATCAGGCAGTTTTCGCAGAAAAATCCTATTGTTGCATGTTCCATCCAATAGACATCTCATTTTCATAGATACCATCACCGTAACATTCCGTGTTCCTAAAAAACGGTTCATGCACCAAGGATTCAACAAATATTCACTGCTGAGTTGTTAGCATGTGAATTACCAATCTTTAATAAACCATTGAAGACATATTGTCACCTTAAAGCATTTACTCTGATTTCACAGCGTTTTCATAACACCAGTTTCGAAACTGAGGCAGATTTTTCAGTAAAACTCTCCTGGAGAGGGTTCTAACCAATAGATATGTAATTTGCATAGCTTCCCTCACCGAGAAAGACCGTGTTCCGAACAGGCTACATACATCAAGGATTTGAGAAACATTTTTAATGAGTTATGTACATGTGTATTACAGATCTTTCATCCACCATACAAGGCATATTGACACATAGAAACATTAACTCTGAGCTCACAGCTTTTTCCTAATAGCAGTTTCGAAAATCAGGCAGTTTTCAAAGGAAAAAACTGTTGGAGCGTGTTCTACCCAATAGGTACGTAAATTACATAGATTCCCCCACTGTGAAATTACAAGTTTCGAACACATTACATGCAGAAAAGATTCGACAAAAATAAACTATAGGGTTGTTTGCATGAGGATGACAGGACTTTCATCACAATACAAGGCATATTGATGCTTAGAAGCATTTTCTCTGATTTCACAGAGCTTTCCAAACGCCAGTTTCGAAAATGAGGCAGATTTCACGGCAAAAACCTCTTGGAGCAGGTTCTAACCTATAGACATGTAATTAACATGGATTCGCTCTCCGTGAAATTCCGTGTTCTGAACACGATACATGCATCTCGGACTCGACAAATATTCACTACATTGTGGTTAGCATGTGGATTACAGCACTTTCATCCACCATACAAAGCTTACTGACACTTTGAAGAATTTTCTCAGATTTCACAGGTTAGTTTTAATGCCAGATAAGAAAATGAGGCAGATTTGGCAAAAAAATGCTCTTGGAGCGAGTTATACACAAAAGATATGTAATTTACCTAGTTTTACTCACCGTGACATTCCGTGTTCTGAACACGTTACATGCATCACGGATTCGACAAACATTCACTACAGAGTTGGTAGCATAAGGATTACCGAACATTCACCCACCATAAATGCCATATTGACATTTTGAAGCACTTTCCCATATTTCACAAGGTTTTCCTAATGCCAGGTTTGAAAATGAGGCAGATTAACAAAAAATTCTCTTGGAGCAAGTACTTCCCATAGAAATGTAATTTACATAGCTTCCCTCACAGTGACATTCCAATTTCCGAACACTCTACATACTTCACGGATTTGACAAAAATTTTTAATGAGTTATGTACATGTGTATTACAGAACTTTCATCCACCATACAAGGCATATTTAAACCTAGAAACGTTAACTCTGAATTTGCAGCCTTTTCCTAATGCCAGTTTCGAAAATCAGGCCGTTTTCTCCAGAAAAAATTTTTGGAGCGATTTCTTCCCAATAGACATGAAATTTACATAGATTCCATCTCCGGAAATTTCCGTCATACGATCACGCTACATGCATAGGCGTTCTACAATTATTCACATCAGGTTTGTTTGCATGTGGCTTTATGAACTTCCATCACAATACAATGCATATTGACACTTTGAAGCATTTTCTCTGATTTTGAAGGAATTTCCAAATGCCAGTTTCGAAAATGAGGCAGATTTCGCAGAAAAAACTCTTGGAGTGAGTTCTACCCAAGAGACATGTATTTTACCGACATACGCTCACCGTGATATTCTATGATCTGAACACTCTCCATGTATCTCGGTTTCGACAAATATTCTCTACAGAAGTGTTAGTATGCGGATTGCCGAACTTTCATCCACCATACAAGGCATATTTACACCTACAATTGATTAATCTGAGTTCGCAGCTTATTCCTAACGCCTGTTTCAAAAATCAGGCTGTTATCTCAGGAAAAAACTCTTGGAGCGATTTCTAACCTATTGAAATGTAATTTACATAAATTTCCTCGCCGTGACATTCCGTGTTCCAAACGTTCTACATGCATAACGGATTCGAAAAATATTCACTACAGATTTGTTAGCATGTGGATTACAGAACTTACATCACAGAACATTGAATATTGATACTTAGAAGTATTTTCTCAGATTTTGCAGTGTTTTCCAAGCGCCAGTTTCAAAAATGAAGCAGTTATTACAGAAAAATTCTATTGAAGTGAGTTCTACAAAATAGACAAGTAGTTACATTGTTTCAATCACCGTGAAATTGCACGTTCCAAACATGGTACACGCATCACGGATTAGGAAAAAGATTCTTTAATATGTTGTGAAAAAGTGGATTACCAAACTTTCTTCCTACATAAAGGCATCTTTACACCTACAAATATTTTCTCACATTTTGCAGCTTTATCCAAATATCACATTTGAGTATCAAGCAATTTTCGCCGAAAAATTCTATTCTAGCTAGTTCTACCCAATAGAATTCTAATTTACATAGTTTCTTTACCGTGAATTTCGGTCTTCCGAACGCGCTACAGGAATCACAGTTTGAAAAATATTACTACACACTTGTTAACATATGGATTACCGGACTTTCATCCACCAATCAAGTCATATTGGCACTTAGAAGCATTTTCTCATATTTCGAAGAATTTTCCTAACACCAGATTTGAAAATGAGGCAGATTTTGCAGAAAAATTCTCTTGGAGCGAGTTCTACCCAATAGACATTTAATTTACATAGATGTGCTCATCATGACATTTTGTGATCTGAACACATTTCATGTATCTCGGTTTCGACAAATATTCACTACAGAGATGTTAGCATTTGGATTACCAATCTTACATCCACCATACAAGGCATATTTTCACCTACAATTATTTACTCTCATTTCAAAGTTTTGTCCAAACGTCAAATTCGAAAATCATGCAATTTGTTCAGAAAAATTCTATTCAAGCTAGTTCTACCCAATAGAATTTTAATTTACGTAGTTTCATTACCGTAAATTTCCATGTTCCAAACACGCTAAATAAGTCACGGATTCGAAAAGTATTCCCTTCATAGTTGGTTACGTGGATTACCAGACTTAAATTCCCCGTTCAAGGCATATTCACACTTAGAAGCATTTTCTCAGATTTCTCAGGTTTTTCCTAAAGCCAGTTTGGAAAATGAGGCTGATTTCACAGAAAATGTTCTTGGAGCCAGTTCTACCCAAAAGATATGTAATTTAACTAGTTCACTCACCGTGACATTCCGTGTTCTGAACATGTTACATGCATCAAGGATTCGACAATCATCCTTTAATGAGTGTGAGCATGTGGATTATCAAATTTTCATCCACCTTACAAGACATGTTTTCACCTAGAAACATTTACTCACATTTCGCAGAATTTTCCTAACGTCAGTTTCGAAAATCAGGCAGTTTTCGCAGAAAAATCCTCTTGTTGCATGTTCCATCCAATAGACATCTCATTTTCATAGATACCATCACCGTAACATTCCGTGTTCCTAAAAAACGGTCCATGCACCAAGGATTCAACAAATATTCACTGCTGAGTTGTTAGCATGTGAATTACCAATCTTTAATAAACCATTGAAGACATATTGTGACCTTAAAGCATTTACTTTGATTTCACAGCGTTTTCATAACACCAGTTTCAAAACTGAGGCAGATTTTTCAGTAAAACTCTCCTGGAGAGGGTTCTAACCAATAGATATGTAATTTGCATAGCTTCCCTCACCGAGAAAGACCGTGTTCCGAACAGGCTACATACATCAAGGATTTGAGAAACATTTTTAATGAGTTATGTACATGTGTATTACAGATCTTTCATCCACCATACAAGGCATATTGACACATAGAAACATTAACTCTGAGCTCACAGCTTTTTCCTAATAGCAGTTTCGAAAATCAGGCAGTTTTCAAAGGAAAAACTGTTGGAGCGTGTTCTACCCAATAGGTACGTAAATTACATAGATTCCCCCACTGTGAAATTACATGTTTCGAACACATTACATGCAGAAAAGATTCGACAAAAATAAACTATAGAGTTGTTTGCATGAGGATGACAGGACTTTCATCACAATACAAGGCATATTGATGCTTAGAAGCATTTTCTCTGATTTCACAGAGCTTTCCAAACGCCAGTTTCGAAAATGAGGCAGATTTCACGGCAAAAACCTCTTGGAGCAGGTTCTAACCTATAGACATGTAATTAACATGGATTCGCTCTCCGTGAAATTCCGTGTTCTGAACACGATACATGCATCTCGGACTCGATAAATATTCACTACATTGTGGTTAGCATGTGGATTACAGCACTTTCATCCACCATACAAAGCTTACTGACACTTTGAAGAGTTTTCTCAGATTTCACAGGTTAGTTTTAATGCCAGATAAGAAAATGAGGCAGATTTGGCAAAAAAATGCTCTTGGAGCGAGTTATACACAAAAGATATGTAATTTACCTAGTTTTACTCACCGTGACATTCCGTGTTCTGAACACGTTACATGCATCACGGATTCGACAAACATTCACTACAGAGTTGGTAGCATAAGGATTACCGAACATTCACCCACCATAAATGCCATATTGACATTTTGAAGCACTTTCCCATATTTCAAAATGTTTTCCTAATGCCAGGTTTGAAAATGAGGCAGATTAACAAAAAATTCTCTTGGAGCAAGTACTTCCCATAGAAATGTAATTTACATAGCTTCCCTCACAGTGACATTCCAATTTCCGAACACTCTACATACTTCACGGATTTGACAAAAATTTTTAATGAGTTATGTACATGTGTATTACAGAACTTTCATCCACCATACAAGGCATATTTAAACCTAGAAACGTTAACTCTGAATTTGCAGCCTTTTCCTAATGCCAGTTTCGAAAATCAGGCCGTTTTCTCCAGAAAAAATTTTTGGAGCGATTTCTTCCCAATAGACATGAAATTTACATAGATTCCATCTCCGGAAATTTCCGTCATACGATCACGCTACATGCATAGGCGTTCTACAATTATTCACATCAGGTTTGTTTGCATGTGGCTTTAAGAACTTCCATCACAATACAATGCATATTGACACTTTGAAGCATTTTCTCTGATTTTGAAGGAATTTCCAAATGCCAGTTTCGAAAATGAGGCAGGTTTCGCAGAAAAAACTCTTGGAGTGAGTTCTACCCAAGAGACATGTATTTTACCGACATACGCTCACCATGATATTCTATGTTCTGAACACTCTCCATGTATCTCGGATTCGACAAATATTCTCTACAGAGGTGTTAGTATGCGGATTGCCGAACTTTCATCCACCATACAAGGCATATTTACACCTACAATTGATTAATCTGAGTTCGCAGCTTATTCCTAACGCCAGTTTCAAAAATCAGGCTGTTATCTCAGGAAAAAACTCTTGGAGTGATTTCTAACCTAGGGAAATGTAGTTTACATAAATTTCCTCGCCGTGACATTCCGTGTTCCAAACGTTCTACATGCATAACGGATTCGAAAAATATTCACTACAGATTTGTTAGCATATGGATTACCGAACTTACATCACAGAACATTGAATATTGATACTTAGAAGTATTTTCTCAGATTTTGCAGCGTTTTCCAAGCGTCAGTTTCAAAAATGATGCAGTTATTTCAGAAAAATTCTATTGAAGTGAGTTCTACAAAATAGACAAGTAGTTACATTGTTTCAATCACCGTGAAATTGCACGTTCCTAACATGGTACATGCATCACGGATTAGGAAAAAGATTCTTTAATATGTTGTGAAAAAGTGGATTACCAAACTTTCTTCCTACATAAAGGCATCTTTATACCTACAAATATTTTCTCACATTTTGCAGCTTTATCCAAATATCACATTTGAGTATCAAGCAATTTTCGCCGAAATATTCTATTCTAGCTAGTTCTACCCAATAGAATTCTAATTTACATAGTTTCTTTACCGTGAATTTCGGTCTTCCGAACGCGCTACAGGAATCACAGTTTGAAAAATATTACTACACACTTGTTAACATATGGATTACCGGACTTTCATCCACCAATCAAGTCATATTGGCACTTAGAAGCATTTTCTCATATTTCGAAGATTTTTCCTAACACCAGATTTGAAAATGAGGCAGATTTTGCAGAAAAATTCTCTTGGAGCGAGTTCTACCCAATAGACATTTAACTTACATAGATGTGCTCATCATGACATTTTGTGATCTGAACACATTTCATGTATCTCGGTTTCGACAAATATTCACTACAGAGATGTTAGCATTTGATTACCAAACTTTCATCCACCATACAATGCATATTTACACCTACAAGTATTTACTCTCATTTCAAAGTTTTGTCCAAACGTCAAATTCGAAAATCATGCAATTTGTTCAGAAAAATTCTATTCAAGCTAGTTCTACCCAATAGAATTTTAATTTACGTAGTTTCATTACCGTAAATTTCCATGTTCCAAACACGCTAAATAAGTCACGGATTCGAAAAGTATTCCCTTCATAGTTGGTTACGTGGATTACCAGACTTAAATTCCCCGTTCAAGGCATATTCACACTTAGAAGCATTTTCTCAGATTTCTCAGGTTTTTCCTAAAGCCAGTTTGGAAAATGAGGCTGATTTCACAGAAAATGTTCTTGGAGCCAGTTCTACCCAAAAGATATGTAATTTAACTAGTTCACTCACCGTGACATTCCGTGTTCTGAACATGTTACATGCATCAAGGATTCGACAATCATCCTTTAATGAGTGTGAGCATGTGGATTATCAAATTTTCATCCACCTTACAAGACATGTTTTCACCTAGAAACATTTACTCACATTTCGCAGAATTTTCCTAACGTCAGTTTCGAAAATCAGGCAGTTTTCGCAGAAAAATCCTCTTGTTGCATGTTCCATCCAATAGACATCTCATTTTCATAGATACCATCACCGTAACATTCCGTGTTCCTAAAAAACGGTTCATGCACCAAGGATTCAACTAATATTCACTGCTGAGTTGTTAGCATGTGAATTACCAATCTTTAATAAACCATTGAAGACATATTGTCACCTTAAAGCATTTACTCTGATTTCACAGCGTTTTCATAACACCAGTTTCGAAACTGAGGCAGATTTTTCAGTAAAACTCTCCTGGAGAGGGTTCTAACCAATAGATATGTAATTTGCATAGCTTCCCTCACCGAGAAAGACCGTGTTCCGAACAGGCTACATACATCAAGGATTTGAGAAACATTTTTAATGAGTTATGTACATGTGTATTACAGATCTTTCATCCACCATACAAGGCATATTGACACATAGAAACATTAACTCTGAGCTCACAGCTTTTTCCTAATAGCAGTTTCGAAAATCAGGCAGTTTTCAAAGGAAAAAACTGTTGGAGCGTGTTCTACCCAATAGGTACGTAAATTACATAGATTCCCCCACTGTGAAATTACATGTTTCGAACACATTACATGCAGAAAAGATTCGACAAAAATAAACTATAGAGTTGTTTGCATGAGGATGACAGGACTTTCATCACAATACAAGGCATATTGATGCTTAGAAGCATTTTCTCTGATTTCACAGAGCTTTCCAAACGCCAGTTTCGAAAATGAGGCAGATTTCACGGCAAAAACCTCTTGGAGCAGGTTCTAACCTATAGACATGTAATTAACATGGATTCGCTCTCCGTGAAATTCCGTGTTCTGAACACGATACATGCATCTCGGACTCGACAAATATTCACTACATTGTGGTTAGCATGTGGATTACAGCACTTTCATCCACCATACAAAGCTTACTGACACTTTGAAGAATTTTCTCAGATTTCACAGGTTAGTTTTAATGCCAGATAAGAAAATGAGGCAGATTTGGCAAAAAAATGCTCTTGGAGCGAGTTATACACAAAAGATATGTAATTTACCTAGTTTTACTCACCGTGACATTCCGTGTTCTGAACACGTTACATGCATCACGGATTCGACAAACATTCACTACAGAGTTGGTAGCATAAGGATTACCGAACATTCACCCACCATAAATGCCATATTGACATTTTGAAGCACTTTCCCATATTTCAAAATGTTTTCCTAATGCCAGGTTTGAAAATGAGGCAGATTAACAAAAAATTCTCTTGGAGCAAGTACTTCCCATAGAAATGTAATTTACATAGCTTCCCTCACAGTGACATTCCAATTTCCGAACACTCTACATACTTCACGGATTTGACAAACATTTTTAATGAGTTATGTACATGTGTATTACAGAACTTTCATCCACCATACAAGGCATATTTAAACCTAGAAACGTTAACTCTGAATTTGCAGCCTTTTCCTAACGCCAGTTTCGAAAATCAGGCCGTTTTCTCCAGAAAAAATTTTTGGAGCGATTTCTTCCCAATAGACATGAAATTTACATAGATTCCATCTCCGGAAATTTCCGTCATACGATCACGCTACATGCATAGGCGTTCTACAATTATTCACATCAGGTTTGTTTGCATGTGGCTTTATGAACTTCCATCACAATACAATGCATATTGACACTTTGAAGCATTTTCTCTGATTTTGAAGGAATTTCCAAATGCCAGTTTCGAAAATGAGGCAGATTTCGCAGAAAAAACTCTTGGACTGAGTTCTACCCAAGAGACATGTATTTTACTGACATACGCTCACCATGATATTCTATGTTCTGAACACTCTCCATGTATCTCGGATTCGACAAATATTCTCTACAGAGGTGTTAGTATGCGGATTGCCGAACTTTCATCCACCATACAAGGCATATTTACACCTACAATTGATTAATCTGAGTTCGCAGCTTATTCCTAACGCCAGTTTCAAAACTCAGGCTGTTATCTCAGGAAAAAACTCTTGGAGCGATTTCTAACCTAGGGAAATGTAATTTACATAAATTTCCTCGCCGTGACATTCCGTGTTCCAAACGTTCTACATGCATAACGGATTCTAAAAATAGTCACAACAGATTTGTTAGCATGTGGATTACCGAACTTACATCACAAAACATTGAATATTGATACTTAGAAGTATTTTCTCAGAATTTGCAGCGTTTTCCAAGCGCCAGTTTCAAAAATGAAGCAGTTATTACAGAAAAATTCTATTGAAGTGAGTTCTACAAAATAGACAAGTAGTTACATTTTTTCAATCACCGTGAAATTGCACGTTCCAAACATGGTACATGCATCACGGATTAGGAAAAAGATTCTTTAATATGTTGTGAAAAAGTGGATTACCAAACTTTCTTCCTACATAAAGGCATCTTTATACCTACAAATATTTTCTCACATTTTGCAGCTTTATCCAAATATCACATTTGAGTATCAAGCAATTTTCGCCAAAATATTCTATTCTAGCTAGTTCTACCCAATAGAATTCTAATTTACATAGATTCTTTACCGTGAATTTCTGTCTTCGGAACGCGCTACAAGAATCACAGTTTCAAAAAAATTACTACACACTTGTTAACATATGGATTACCGGACTTTCATCCACCAATCAAGTCATATTGGCACTTAGAAGCATTTTCTCATATTTCGAAGAATTTTCCTAACACCAGATTTGAAAATGAGGCAGATTTTGCAGAAAAATTCTCTTGGAGCGAGTTCTACCCAATAGACATTTAACTTACATAGATGTGCTCATCATGACATTTTGTGATCTGAACACATTTCATGTATCTCGGTTTCGACAAATATTCACTACAGAGATGTTAGCATTTGGATTACCAATCTTACATCCACCATACAAGGCATATTTACACCTACAAGTATTTACTCTCAATTCAATGTTTTGTCCAAACGTCAAATTCGAAAATCATGCAATTTGTTCAGAAAAATTCTATTCAAGCTAGTTCTACCCAATAGAATTTTAATTTACGTAGTTTCATTACCGTAAATTTCCATGTTCCAAACACGCTAAATAAGTCACGGATTCGAAAAATATTCCCTTCATAGTTGGTTACGTGGATTACCAGACTTAAATTCCCCGTTCAAGGCATATTCACACTTAGAAGCATTTTCTCAGATTTCTCAGGTTTTTCCTAAAGCCAGTTTGGAAAATGAGGCTGATTTCACAGAAAATGTTCTTGGGGCCAGTTCTACCCAAAAGATATGTAATTTAACTAGTTCACTCACCGTGACATTCCGTGTTCTGAACATGTTACATGCATCAAGGATTCGACAATCATCCTTTAATGAGTGTGAGCATGTGGATTATCAAATTTTCATCCACCTTACAAGACATGTTTTCACCTAGAAACATTTACTCACATTTCGCAGAATTTTCCTAACGTCAGTTTCGAAAATCAGGCAGTTTTCGCAGAAAAATCCTCTTGTTGCATGTTCCATCCAATAGACATCTCATTTTCATAGATACCATCACCGTAACATTCCGTGTTCCTAAAAAACGGTTCATGCACCAAGGATTCAACAAATATTCACTGCTGAGTTGTTAGCATGTGAATTACCAATCTTTAATAAACCATTGAAGACATATTGTCACCTTAAAGCATTTACTCTGATTTCACAGCGTTTTCATAACACCAGTTTCGAAACTGAGGCAGATTTTTCAGTAAAACTCTCCTGGAGAGGGTTCTAACCAATAGATATGTAATTTGCATAGCTTCCCTCACCGAGAAAGACCGTGTTCCGAACAGGCTACATACATCAAGGATTTGAGAAACATTTTTAATGAGTTATGTACATGTGTATTACAGATCTTTCATCCACCATACAAGGCATATTGACACATAGAAACATTAACTCTGAGCTCACAGCTTTTTCCTAATAGCAGTTTCGAAAATCAGGCAGTTTTCAAAGGAAAAAACTGTTGGAGCGTGTTCTACCCAATAGGTACGTAAATTACATAGATTCCCCCACTGTGAAATTACATGTTTCGAACACATTACATGCAGAAAAGATTCGACAAAAATAAACTATAGAGTTGTTTGCATGAGGATGACAGGACTTTCATCACAATACAAGGCATATTGATGCTTAGAAGCATTTTCTCTGATTTCACAGAGCTTTCCAAACGCCAGTTTCGAAAATGAGGCAGATTTCACGGCAAAAACCTCTTGGAGCAGGTTCTAACCTATAGACATGTAATTAACATGGATTCGCTCTCCGTGAAATTCCGTGTTCTGAACACGATACATGCATCTCGGACTCGACAAATATTCACTACATTGTGGTTAGCATGTGGATTACAGCACTTTCATCCACCATACAAAGCTTACTGACACTTTGAAGAATTTTCTCAGATTTCACAGGTTAGTTTTAATGCCAGATAAGAAAATGAGGCAGATTTGGCAAAAAAATGCTCTTGGAGCGAGTTATACACAAAAGATATGTAATTTACCTAGTTTTACTCACCGTGACATTCCGTGTTCTGAACACGTTACATGCATCACGGATTCGACAAACATTCACTACAGAGTTGGTAGCATAAGGATTACCGAACATTCACCCACCATAAATGCCATATTGACATTTTGAAGCACTTTCCCATATTTCAAAATGTTTTCCTAATGCCAGGTTTGAAAATGAGGCAGATTAACAAAAAATTCTCTTGGAGCAAGTACTTCCCATAGAAATGTAATTTACATAGCTTCCCTCACAGTGACATTCCAATTTCCGAACACTCTACATACTTCACGGATTTGACAAACATTTTTAATGAGTTATGTACATGTGTATTACAGAACTTTCATCCACCATACAAGGCATATTTAAACCTAGAAACGTTAACTCTGAATTTGCAGCCTTTTCCTAACGCCAGTTTCGAAAATCAGGCCGTTTTCTCCAGAAAAAATTTTTGGAGCGATTTCTTCCCAATAGACATGAAATTTACATAGATTCCATCTCCGGAAATTTCCGTCATACGATCACGCTACATGCATAGGCGTTCTACAATTATTCACATCAGGTTTGTTTGCATGTGGCTTTATGAACTTCCATCACAATACAATGCATATTGACACTTTGAAGCATTTTCTCTGATTTTGAAGGAATTTCCAAATGCCAGTTTCGAAAATGAGGCAGATTTCGCAGAAAAAACTCTTGGACTGAGTTCTACCCAAGAGACATGTATTTTACTGACATACGCTCACCATGATATTCTATGTTCTGAACACTCTCCATGTATCTCGGATTCGACAAATATTCTCTACAGAGGTGTTAGTATGCGGATTGCCGAACTTTCATCCACCATACAAGGCATATTTACACCTACAATTGATTAATCTGAGTTCGCAGCTTATTCCTAACGCCAGTTTCAAAACTCAGGCTGTTATCTCAGGAAAAAACTCTTGGAGCGATTTCTAACCTAGGGAAATGTAATTTACATAAATTTCCTCGCCGTGACATTCCGTGTTCCAAACGTTCTACATGCATAACGGATTCTAAAAATAGTCACAACAGATTTGTTAGCATGTGGATTACCGAACTTACATCACAAAACATTGAATATTGATACTTAGAAGTATTTTCTCAGAATTTGCAGCGTTTTCCAAGCGCCAGTTTCAAAAATGAAGCAGTTATTACAGAAAAATTCTATTGAAGTGAGTTCTACAAAATAGACAAGTAGTTACATTTTTTCAATCACCGTGAAATTGCACGTTCCAAACATGGTACATGCATCACGGATTAGGAAAAAGATTCTTTAATATGTTGTGAAAAAGTGGATTACCAAACTTTCTTCCTACATAAAGGCATCTTTATACCTACAAATATTTTCTCACATTTTGCAGCTTTATCCAAATATCACATTTGAGTATCAAGCAATTTTCGCCAAAATATTCTATTCTAGCTAGTTCTACCCAATAGAATTCTAATTTACATAGATTCTTTACCGTGAATTTCTGTCTTCGGAACGCGCTACAAGAATCACAGTTTCAAAAAAATTACTACACACTTGTTAACATATGGATTACCGGACTTTCATCCACCAATCAAGTCATATTGGCACTTAGAAGCATTTTCTCATATTTCGAAGAATTTTCCTAACACCAGATTTGAAAATGAGGCAGATTTTGCAGAAAAATTCTCTTGGAGCGAGTTCTACCCAATAGACATTTAACTTACATAGATGTGCTCATCATGACATTTTGTGATCTGAACACATTTCATGTATCTCGGTTTCGACAAATATTCACTACAGAGATGTTAGCATTTGGATTACCAATCTTACATCCACCATACAAGGCATATTTACACCTACAAGTATTTACTCTCAATTCAATGTTTTGTCCAAACGTCAAATTCGAAAATCATGCAATTTGTTCAGAAAAATTCTATTCAAGCTAGTTCTACCCAATAGAATTTTAATTTACGTAGATTCATTACCGTAAATTTCCATGTTCCAAACACGCTAAAGAAGTCACGGATTCGAAAAATATTCCCTTCATAGTTGGTTACGTGGATTACCAGACTTAAATTCCCCGTTCAAGGCATATTCACACTTAGAAGCATTTTCTCAGATTTCTCAGGTTTTTCCTAAAGCCAGTTTGGAAAATGAGGCTGATTTCACAGAAAATGTTCTTGGGGCCAGTTCTACCCAAAAGATATGTAATTTAACTAGTTCACTCACCGTGACATTCCGTGTTCTGAACATGTTACATGCATCAAGGATTCGACAATCATCCTTTAATGAGTGTGAGCATGTGGATTATCAAATTTTCATCCACCTTACAAGACATGTTTTCACCTAGAAACATTTACTCACATTTCGCAGAATTTTCCTAACGTCAGTTTCGAAAATCAGGCAGTTTTCGCAGAAAAATCCTCTTGTTGCATGTTCCATCCAATAGACATCTCATTTTCATAGATACCATCACCGTAACATTCCGTGTTCCTAAAAAACGGTTCATGCACCAAGGATTCAACAAATATTCACTGCTGAGTTGTTAGCATGTGAATTACCAATCTTTAATAAACCATTGAAGACATATTGTCACCTTAAAGCATTTACTCTGATTTCACAGCGTTTTCATAACACCAGTTTCGAAACTGAGGCAGATTTTTCAGTAAAACTCTCCTGGAGAGGGTTCTAACCAATAGATATGTAATTTGCATAGCTTCCCTCACCGAGAAAGACCGTGTTCCGAACAGGCTACATACATCAAGGATTTGAGAAACATTTTTAATGAGTTATGTACATGTGTATTACAGATCTTTCATCCACCATACAAGGCATATTGACACATAGAAACATTAACTCTGAGCTCACAGCTTTTTCCTAATAGCAGTTTCGAAAATCAGGCAGTTTTCAAAGGAAAAAACTGTTGGAGCGTGTTCTACCCAATAGGTACGTAAATTACATAGATTCCCCCACTGTGAAATTACATGTTTCGAACACATTACATGCAGAAAAGATTCGACAAAAATAAACTATAGAGTTGTTTGCATGAGGATGACAGGACTTTCATCACAATACAAGGCATATTGATGCTTAGAAGCATTTTCTCTGATTTCACAGAGCTTTCCAAACGCCAGTTTCGAAAATGAGGCAGATTTCACGGCAAAAACCTCTTGGAGCAGGTTCTAACCTATAGACATGTAATTAACATGGATTCGCTCTCCGTGAAATTCCGTGTTCTGAACACGATACATGCATCTCGGACTCGACAAATATTCACTACATTGTGGTTAGCATGTGGATTACAGCACTTTCATCCACCATACAAAGCTTACTGACACTTTGAAGAATTTTCTCAGATTTCACAGGTTAGTTTTAATGCCAGATAAGAAAATGAGGCAGATTTGGCAAAAAAATGCTCTTGGAGCGAGTTATACACAAAAGATATGTAATTTACCTAGTTTTACTCACCGTGACATTCCGTGTTCTGAACACGTTACATGCATCACGGATTCGACAAACATTCACTACAGAGTTGGTAGCATAAGGATTACCGAACATTCACCCACCATAAATGCCATATTGACATTTTGAAGCACTTTCCCATATTTCAAAATGTTTTCCTAATGCCAGGTTTGAAAATGAGGCAGATTAACAAAAAATTCTCTTGGAGCAAGTACTTCCCATAGAAATGTAATTTACATAGCTTCCCTCACAGTGACATTCCAATTTCCGAACACTCTACATACTTCACGGATTTGACAAACATTTTTAATGAGTTATGTACATGTGTATTACAGAACTTTCATCCACCATACAAGGCATATTTAAACCTAGAAACGTTAACTCTGAATTTGCAGCCTTTTCCTAATGCCAGTTTTGAAAATCAGGCCGTTTTCTCCAGAAAAAATTTTTGGAGCGATTTCTTCCCAATAGACATGAAATTTACATAGATTCCATCTCCGGAAATTTCCGTCATACGATCACGCTACATGCATAGGCTTTCTACAATTATTCACATCAGGTTTGTTTGCATGTGGCTTTATGAACTTCCATCACAATACAATGCATATTGACACTTTGAAACATTTTCTGTGATTTTGAAGGAATTTCCAAATGCCAGTTTCGAAAATGAGGCAGATTTCGCAGAAAAAACTCTTGGAGTGAGTTCTACGCAAGAGACATGTATTTTACCGACATACGCTCACCGTGATATTCTATGTTCTGAACACTCTTCATGTATCTCGGATTCGAAAAATATTCTCTACAGAGTTGTTAGTATGCGGATTGCCGAACTTTCATCCACCATACAAGGCATATTTACACCTACAATTGATTAATCTGAGTTCGCAGCTTATTCCTAATGCCAGTTTCAAAAATCAGGCTGTTATCTCAGGAAAAAACTCTTGGAGCGATTTCTAACCTAGGGAAATGTAATTTACATAAATTTCCTCGCTGTGACATTCCGTGTTCCAAACGTTCTACATGCATAACGGATTCGAAAAATATTCACTACAGATTTGTTAGCATGTGGATTACCGAACTTACATCACAAAATATTTAATATTGATACTTAGAAGTATTTTCTCAGATTTTGCAGCATTTTCCAAGCGCCAGTTTCAAAAATGAAGCAGTTATTACAGAAAAATTCTATTGAAGTGAGTTCTACAAAATAGACAAGTAGTTACATTGTTTCAATCACCGTGAAATTGCACGTTCCGATCATGGTACATGCATCACGGATTAGAAAAATGATTCTTTAATTTGTTGTGAAAAATTGGATTATCAAACTTTCTTCCTACATAAAGGCATCTTTATACCTACAAATATTTTCTCACATTTTGCAGCTTTATCCAAATATCACATTTGAGTATCAAGCAATTTTCGCCGAAATATACTATTCTAGCTAGTTCTACCCAATAGAATTCTAATTTACATAGTTTCTTTACCGTGTATTTCTGTCTTTCCAACGCGCTAGAAGAATCAGAGTTTGAAAAATATTACTACACACTTGTTAACATATGGATTACCGGACTTTCATCCACCAATCAAGTCATATTGGCACTTAGAAGCATTTTCTCATATTTCGAAGATTTTTCCTAACACCAGATTTGAAAATGAGGCAGATTTTGCAGAAAAATTCCCTTGGAGCGAGTTCTACCCAATAGACATTTAATTTACATAGATGTGCTCATCATGATATTTTGTGATCTGAACACATTTCATGTATCTCGGTTTTGACAAATATTCACTACAGAGATGTTAGCATTTGGATTACCAATCTTACATCCACCATACAAGGCATATTTACACCTACAAGTATTTACTCTCATTTCAAAGTTTTGTCCAAACGTCAAATTCGAAAATCATGCAATTTGTTCAGAAAAATTCTATTCAAGCTAGTTCTACCCAATAGAATTTTAATTTACGTAGTTTCATTACCGTAAATTTCCATGTTCCAAACACGCTAAATAAGTCACGGATTCGAAAAGTATTCCCTTCATAGTTGGTTACGTGGATTACCAGACTTAAATTCCCCGTTCAAGGCATATTCACACTTAGAAGCATTTTCTCAGATTTCTCAGGTTTTTCCTAAAGCCAGTTTGGAAAATGAGGCTGATTTCACAGAAAATGTTCTTGGAGCCAGTTCTACCCAAAAGATATGTAATTTAACTAGTTCACTCACCGTGACATTCCGTGTTCTGAACATGTTACATGCATCAAGGATTCGACAATCATCCTTTAATGAGTGTGAGCATGTGGATTATCAAATTTTCATCCACCTTACAAGACATGTTTTCACCTAGAAACATTTACTCACATTTCGCAGAATTTTCCTAACGTCAGTTTCGAAAATCAGGCAGTTTTCGCAGAAAAATCCTCTTGTTGCATGTTCCATCCAATAGACATCTCATTTTCATAGATACCATCACCGTAACATTCCGTGTTCCTAAAAAACGGTTCATGCACCAAGGATTCAACTAATATTCACTGCTGAGTTGTTAGCATGTGAATTACCAATCTTTAATAAACCATTGAAGACATATTGTCACCTTAAAGCATTTACTCTGATTTCACAGCGTTTTCATAACACCAGTTTCGAAACTGAGGCAGATTTTTCAGTAAAACTCTCCTGGAGAGGGTTCTAACCAATAGATATGTAATTTGCATAGCTTCCCTCACCGAGAAAGACCGTGTTCCGAACAGGCTACATACATCAAGGATTTGAGAAACATTTTTAATGAGTTATGTACATGTGTATTACAGATCTTTCATCCACCATACAAGGCATATTGACACATAGAAACATTAACTCTGAGCTCACAGCTTTTTCCTAATAGCAGTTTCGAAAATCAGGCAGTTTTCAAAGGAAAAAACTGTTGGAGCGTGTTCTACCCAATAGGTACGTAAATTACATAGATTCCCCCACTGTGAAATTACATGTTTCGAACACATTACATGCAGAAAAGATTCGACAAAAATAAACTATAGAGTTGTTTGCATGAGGATGACAGGACTTTCATCACAATACAAGGCATATTGATGCTTAGAAGCATTTTCTCTGATTTCACAGAGCTTTCCAAACGCCAGTTTCGAAAATGAGGCAGATTTCACGGCAAAAACCTCTTGGAGCAGGTTCTAACCTATAGACATGTAATTAACATGGATTCGCTCTCCGTGAAATTCCGTGTTCTGAACACGATACATGCATCTCGGACTCGACAAATATTCACTACATTGTGGTTAGCATGTGGATTACAGCACTTTCATCCACCATACAAAGCTTACTGACACTTTGAAGAATTTTCTCAGATTTCACAGGTTAGTTTTAATGCCAGATAAGAAAATGAGGCAGATTTGGCAAAAAAATGCTCTTGGAGCGAGTTATACACAAAAGATATGTAATTTACCTAGTTTTACTCACCGTGACATTCCGTGTTCTGAACACGTTACATGCATCACGGATTCGACAAACATTCACTACAGAGTTGGTAGCATAAGGATTACCGAACATTCACCCACCATAAATGCCATATTGACATTTTGAAGCACTTTCCCATATTTCAAAATGTTTTCCTAATGCCAGGTTTGAAAATGAGGCAGATTAACAAAAAATTCTCTTGGAGCAAGTACTTCCCATAGAAATGTAATTTACATAGCTTCCCTCACAGTGACATTCCAATTTCCGAACACTCTACATACTTCACGGATTTGACAAACATTTTTAATGAGTTATGTACATGTGTATTACAGAACTTTCATCCACCATACAAGGCATATTTAAACCTAGAAACGTTAACTCTGAATTTGCAGCCTTTTCCTAATGCCAGTTTCGAAAATCAGGCCGTTTTCTCCAGAAAAAATTTTTGGAGCGATTTCTTCCCAATAGACATGAAATTTACATAGATTCCATCTCCGGAAATTTCCGTCATACGATCACGCTACATGCATAGGATTTCTACAATTATTCACATCAGGTTTGTTTGCATGTGGCTTTATGAACTTCCATCACAATACAATGCATATTGACACTTTGAAGCATTTTCTCTGATTTTGAAGGTATTTCCAAATGCCAGTTTCGAAAATGAGGCAGATTTCGCAGAAAAAAATTTGGAGTGAGTTCTACCCAAGAGACATGTATTTTACCGACATACGCTCACCGTGATATTCTATGTTCTGAACACTCTCCATGTATCTCGGATTCGAAAAATATTCTCTACAGAGTTGTTAGTATGCGGATTGCCGAACTTTCATCCACCATACAAGGCATATTTACACCTACAATTGATTAATCTGAGTTCACAGCTTATTCCTAACGCCAGTTTCAAAAATCAGGCTGTTATCTCAGGAAAAAACTCTTGGAGCGATTTCTAACCTAGGGAAATTTAATTTACATAAATTTCCTCGCCGTGACATTCCGTGTTCCAAACGTTCTACATGCATAACGGATTCGAAAAATATTCATTACAGATTTGTTAGCATGTGGATTACCGAACTTTCATCACAAAACTTTGAATATTGATACTTAGAAGAATTTTCTCAGATTTTGCAGCGTTTTCCAAGCGCCAGTTTCAAAAATGAAGCAGTTATTACAGAAAAATTCTATTGAAGTGAGTTCTACAAAATAGACAATTAGTTACATTATTTCAATCACCGTGAAATTGCACGTTCCAAACATGGTACATGCATCACGGATTAGGAAAAAGATTCTTTAATATGTTGTGAAAAATTGGATTACCAAACTTTCTTCCTACATAAAGGCATCTTTATACCTACAAATATTTTCTCACATTTTGCAGCTTTATCCAAATATCACATTTGAGTATCAAGCAATTTTCGCCGAAATATACTATTCTAGCTAGTTCTACCCAATAGAATTCTAATTTACATAGTTTCTTTACCGTGAATTTCTGTCTTCGGAACGCGCTACAAGAATCACAGTTTGAAAAATATTACTACACACTTGTTAACATATGGATTACCGGACTTTCATCCACCAATCAAGTCATATTGGCACTTAGAAGCATTTTCTCATATTTCGAAGATTTTTCCTAACACCAGATTTGAAAATGAGGCAGATTTTGCAGAAAAATTCTCTTGGAGCGAGTTCTACCCAATAGACATTTAATTTACATAGATGTGCTCATCACGACATTTTGTGATCTGAACACATTTAATGTATCTCGGTTTTGACAAATATTCACTACAGTGATGTTAGCATTTGGATTACCAATCTTACATCCACCATACAAGGCATATTTACACCTACAAGTATTTACTCTCAATTCAAAGTTTTGTCCAAACGTCAAATTCGAAAATCATGCTATTTGTTCAGAAAAATTCTATTCAAGCTAGTTCTACCCAATAGAATTTTAATTTACGTAGTTTCATTACCGTAAATTTCCATGTTCCAAACACGCTAAATAAGTCACGGGTTCAAAAATATTCCCTTCATAGTTGGTTACGTGGATTACCAGACTTAAATTCCCCGTTCAAGGCATATTCACACTTAGAAGCATTTTCTCAGATTTCTCAGGTTTTTCCTAAAGCCAGTTTGGAAAATGAGGCTGATTTCACAGAAAATGTTCTTGGGGCCAATTCTACCCAAAAGATATGTAATTTAACTAGTTCACTCACCGTGACATTCCGTGTTCTGAACATGTTACATGCATCAAGGATTCGACAATCATCCTTTAATGAGTGTGAGCATGTGGATTATCAAATTTTCATCCACCTTACAAGACATGTTTTCACCTAGAAACATTTACTCACATTTCGCAGAATTTTCCTAACGTCAGTTTCGAAAATCAGGCAGTTTTCGCAGAAAAATCCTCTTGTTGCATGTTCCATCCAATAGACATCTCATTTTCATAGATACCATCACCGTAACATTCCGTGTTCCTAAAAAACTGTTCATGCACCAAAGATTCAACAAATATTCACTGCTGAGTTGTTAGCATGTGAATTACCAATCTTTAATAAACCATTGAAGACATATTGTCACCTTAAGCATTTACTCTGATTTCACAGCGTTTTCATAACACCAGTTTCGAAACTGAGGCAGATTTTTCAGTAAAACTCTCCTGGAGAGGGTTCTAACCAATAGATATGTAATTTGCATAGCTTCCCTCACCGAGAAAGACCGTGTTCCGAACAGGCTACATACATCAAGGATTTGAGAAACATTTTTAATGAGTTATGTACATGTGTATTACAGGTCTTTCATCCACCATACAAGGCATATTGACACATAGAAACATTAACTCTGAGCTCACAGCTTTTTCCTAATAGCAGTTTCGAAAATCAGGCAGTTTTCAAAGGAAAAAACTGTTGGAGCGTGTTCTACCCAATAGGTACGTAAATTACATAGATTCCCCCACTGTGAAATTACATGTTTCGAACACATTACATGCAGAAAAGATTCGACAAAAATAAACTATAGAGTTGTTTGCATGAGGATGACAGGACTTTCATCACAATACAAGGCATATTGATGCTTAGAAGCATTTTCTCTGATTTCACAGAGCTTTCCAAACGCCAGTTTCGAAAATGAGGCAGATTTCACGGCAAAAACCACTTGGAGCAGGTTCTAACCTATAGACATGTAATTAACATGGATTCGCTCTCCGTGAAATTCCGTGTTCTGAACACGATACATGCATCTCGGACTCGACAAATATTCACTACATTGTGGTTAGCATGTGGATTACAGCACTTTCATCCACCATACAAAGCTTACTGACACTTTGAAGAATTTTCTCAGATTTCACAGGTTAGTTTTAATGCCAGATAAGAAAATGAGGCAGATTTGGCAAAAAAATGCTCTTGGAGCGAGTTATACACAAAAGATATGTAATTTACCTAGTTTTACTCACCGTGACATTCCGTGTTCTGAACACGTTACATGCATCACGGATTCGACAAACATTCACTTCAGAGTTGGTAGCATAAGGATTACCGAACATTCACCCACCATAAATGCCATATTGACATTTTGAAGCACTTTCCCATATTTCAAAATGTTTTCCTAATGCCAGGTTTGAAAATGAGGCAGATTAACAAAAAATTCTCTTGGAGCAAGTACTTCCCATAGAAATGTAATTTACATAGCTTCCCTCACAGTGACATTCCAATTTCCGAACACTCTACATACTTCACGGATTTGACAAACATTTTTAATGAGTTATGTACATGTGTATTACAGAACTTTCATCCACCATACAAGGCATATTTAAACCTAGAAACGTTAACTCTGAATTTGCAGCCTTTTCCTAATGCCAGTTTCGAAAATCAGGCCGTTTTCTCCAGAAAAAATTTTTGGAGCGATTTCTTCCCAATAGACATGAAATTTACATAGATTCCATCTCCGGAAATTTCCGTCATACGATCACGCTACATGCATAGGATTTCTACAATTATTCACATCAGGTTTGTTTGCATGTGGCTTTATGAACTTCCATCACAATACAATGCATATTGACACTTTGAAGCATTTTCTCTGATTTTGAAGGTATTTCCAAATGCCAGTTTCGAAAATGAGGCAGATTTCGCAGAAAAAAATTTGGAGTGAGTTCTACCCAAGAGACATGTATTTTACCGACATACGCTCACCGTGATATTCTATGTTCTGAACACTCTCCATGTATCTCGGATTCGAAAAATATTCTCTACAGAGTTGTTAGTATGCGGATTGCCGAACTTTCATCCACCATACAAGGCATATTTACACCTACAATTGATTAATCTGAGTTCACAGCTTATTCCTAACGCCAGTTTCAAAAATCAGGCTGTTATCTCAGGAAAAAACTCTTGGAGCGATTTCTAACCTAGGGAAATTTAATTTACATAAATTTCCTCGCCGTGACATTCCGTGTTCCAAACGTTCTACATGCATAACGGATTCGAAAAATATTCATTACAGATTTGTTAGCATGTGGATTACCGAACTTTCATCACAAAACTTTGAATATTGATACTTAGAAGAATTTTCTCAGATTTTGCAGCGTTTTCCAAGCGCCAGTTTCAAAAATGAAGCAGTTATTACAGAAAAATTCTATTGAAGTGAGTTCTACAAAATAGACAATTAGTTACATTATTTCAATCACCGTGAAATTGCACGTTCCAAACATGGTACATGCATCACGGATTAGGAGAAAGATTCTTTAATATGTTGTGAAAAATTGGATTACCAAACTTTCTTCCTACATAAAGGCATCTTTATACCTACAAATATTTTCTCACATTTTGCAGCTTTATCCAAATATCACATTTGAGTATCAAGCAATTTTCGCCGAAATATACTATTCTAGCTAGTTCTACCCAATAGAATTCTAATTTACATAGTTTCTTTACCGTGAATTTCTGTCTTCGGAACGCGCTACAAGAATCACAGTTTGAAAAATATTACTACACACTTGTTAACATATGGATTACCGGACTTTCATCCACCAATCAAGTCATATTGGCACTTAGAAGCATTTTCTCATATTTCGAAGATTTTTCCTAACACCAGATTTGAAAATGAGGCAGATTTTGCAGAAAAATTCTCTTGGAGCGAGTTCTACCCAATAGACATTTAATTTACATAGATGTGCTCATCACGACATTTTGTGATCTGAACACATTTAATGTATCTCGGTTTTGACAAATATTCACTACAGTGATGTTAGCATTTGGATTACCAATCTTACATCCACCATACAAGGCATATTTACACCTACAAGTATTTACTCTCAATTCAAAGTTTTGTCCAAACGTCAAATTCGAAAATCATGCTATTTGTTCAGAAAAATTCTATTCAAGCTAGTTCTACCCAATAGAATTTTAATTTACGTAGTTTCATTACCGTAAATTTCCATGTTCCAAACACGCTAAATAAGTCACGGGTTCAAAAATATTCCCTTCATAGTTGGTTACGTGGATTACCAGACTTAAATTCCCCGTTCAAGGCATATTCACACTTAGAAGCATTTTCTCAGATTTCTCAGGTTTTTCCTAAAGCCAGTTTGGAAAATGAGGCTGATTTCACAGAAAATGTTCTTGGGGCCAATTCTACCCAAAAGATATGTAATTTAACTAGTTCACTCACCGTGACATTCCGTGTTCTGAACATGTTACATGCATCAAGGATTCGACAATCATCCTTTAATGAGTGTGAGCATGTGGATTATCAAATTTTCATCCACCTTACAAGACATGTTTTCACCTAGAAACATTTACTCACATTTCGCAGAATTTTCCTAACGTCAGTTTCGAAAATCAGGCAGTTTTCGCAGAAAAATCCTCTTGTTGCATGTTCCATCCAATAGACATCTCATTTTCATAGATACCATCACCGTAACATTCCGTGTTCCTAAAAAACTGTTCATGCACCAAAGATTCAACAAATATTCACTGCTGAGTTGTTAGCATGTGAATTACCAATCTTTAATAAACCATTGAAGACATATTGTCACCTTAAGCATTTACTCTGATTTCACAGCGTTTTCATAACACCAGTTTCGAAACTGAGGCAGATTTTTCAGTAAAACTCTCCTGGAGAGGGTTCTAACCAATAGATATGTAATTTGCATAGCTTCCCTCACCGAGAAAGACCGTGTTCCGAACAGGCTACATACATCAAGGATTTGAGAAACATTTTTAATGAGTTATGTACATGTGTATTACAGATCTTTCATCCACCATACAAGGCATATTGACACATAGAAACATTAACTCTGAGCTCACAGCTTTTTCCTAATAGCAGTTTCGAAAATCAGGCAGTTTTCAAAGGAAAAAACTGTTGGAGCGTGTTCTACCCAATAGGTACGTAAATTACATAGATTCCCCCACTGTGAAATTACATGTTTCGAACACATTACATGCAGAAAAGATTCGACAAAAATAAACTATAGAGTTGTTTGCATGAGGATGACAGGACTTTCATCACAATACAAGGCATATTGATGCTTAGAAGCATTTTCTCTGATTTCACAGAGCTTTCCAAACGCCAGTTTCGAAAATGAGGCAGATTTCACGGCAAAAACCACTTGGAGCAGGTTCTAACCTATAGACATGTAATTAACATGGATTCGCTCTCCGTGAAATTCCGTGTTCTGAACACGATACATGCATCTCGGACTCGACAAATATTCACTACATTGTGGTTAGCATGTGGATTACAGCACTTTCATCCACCATACAAAGCTTACTGACACTTTGAAGAATTTTCTCAGATTTCACAGGTTAGTTTTAATGCCAGATAAGAAAATGAGGCAGATTTGGCAAAAAAATGCTCTTGGAGCGAGTTATACACAAAAGATATGTAATTTACCTAGTTTTACTCACCGTGACATTCCGTGTTCTGAACACGTTACATGCATCACGGATTCGACAAACATTCACTACAGAGTTGGTAGCATAAGGATTACCGAACATTCACCCACCATAAATGCCATATTGACATTTTGAAGCACTTTCCCATATTTCAAAATGTTTTCCTAATTCCAGGTTTGAAAATGAGGCAGATTAACAAAAAATTCTCTTGGAGCAAGTACTTCCCATAGAAATGTAATTTACATAGCTTCCCTCACAGTGACATTCCAATTTCCGAACACTCTACATACTTCACGGATTTGACAAACATTTTTAATGAGTTATGTACATGTGTATTACAGAACTTTCATCCACCATACAAGGCATATTTAAACCTAGAAACGTTAACTCTGAATTTGCAGCCTTTTCCTAATGCCAGTTTCGAAAATCAGGCCGTTTTCTCCAGAAAAAATTTTTGGAGCGATTTCTTCCCAATAGACATGAAATTTACATAGATTCCATCTCCGGAAATTTCCGTCATACGATCACGCTACATGCATAGGCTTTCTACAATTATTCACATCAGGTTTGTTTGCATGTGGCTTTATGAACTTCCATCACAATACAATGCATATTGACACTTTGAAGCATTTTCTCTGATTTTGAAAGAATTTCCAAATGCCAGTTTCGAAAATGAGGCAGATTTCGCAGAAAAAACCCTTGGAGTGAGTTCTATTCAAGAGACATGTATTTTAACGACATACGCTCACCGTGATATTCTACGTTCTGAACACTCTCCATGTATCTCGGATTCGACAAATATTCTCTACAGAGGTGTTAGTATGCGGATTGCCGAACTTTCATCCACCATACAAGGCATATTTACACCTACAATTGATTAATCTGAGTTCGCAGCTTATTCCTAACGCCAGTTTCAAAAATCAGGCTGTTATCTCAGGAAAAAACTCTTGCAGCGATTTCTAACCTAGGGAAATTTAATTTACATAAATTACCTCGCCGTGACATTCCGTGTTCCAAACGTTCTACATGCATAACGGATTCGAAAAATATTCACTACAGATTTGTTAGCATGTGGATTACCGAACTTACATCACAAAACATTGAATATTGATACTTAGAAGTATTTTCTCAGATTTTGCAGCGTTTTCCAAGCGCCAGTTTCAAAAATGAAGCAGTTATTACAGAAAAATTCTATTGAAGTGAGTTCTACAAAATAGACAAGTAGTTACATTGTTTCAATCACCGTGAAATTGCACGTTCCAAACATGGTACATGCATCACGGATTAGGAAAAAGATTCTTTATTATGTTGTGAAAAATGGATTACCAAACTTTCTTCCTACATAAAGGCATCTTTATACCTACAAATATTTTCTCACATTTTGCAGCTTTATCCAAATATCACATTTGAGTATCAAGCAATTTTCGCCGAAATATTCTATTCTAGCTAGTTCTACCCAATAGAATTCTAATTTACATAGTTTCTTTACCGTGAATTTCTGTCTTCGGAATGCGCTACAAGAATCACAGTTTGAAAAATTTTACTACACACTTGTTAACATATGGATTACCGGACTTTCATCCACCAATCAAGTCATATTGGCACTTAGAAGCATTTTCTCATATTTCGAAGATTTTTCCTAACACCAGATTTGAAAATGAGGCAGATTTTGCAGAAAAATTCTCTTGGAGCGAGTTCTACCCAATAGACATTTAATTTACATAGATGTGCTCATCATGACATTTTGTGATCTGAACACATTTCATGTATCTCGGTTTTGACAAATATTCACTACAGAGATGTTAGCATTTGGATTACCAATCTTACATCCACCATACAAGGCATATTTACACCTACAAGTATTTACTCTCAATTCAAAATTTTGTCCAATCGTCAAATTCGAAAATCATGCAATTTGTTCAGAAAAATTCTATTCAAGCTAGTTCTACGCAATAGAATTTTAATTTACGTAGTTTCATTACCGTAAATTTCCATGTTCCAAACACGCTAAATAAGTCACGGATTTGAAAAATATTCCCTTCATAGTTGGTTACGTGGATTACCAGACTTAAATTCCCCGTTCAAGGCATATTCACACTTAGAAGAATTTTCTCAGATTTCTCAGGTTTTTCCTAAAGCCAGTTTGGAAAATGAGGCTGATTTCACAGAAAATGTTCTTGGAGCCAGTTCTACCCAAAAGATATGTAATTTAACTAGTTCACTCACCGTGACATTCCGTGTTCTGAACATGTTACATGCATCAAGGATTCGACAATCATCCTTTAATGAGTGTGAGCATGTGGATTATCAAATTTTCATCCACCTTACAAGTCATGTTTTCACCTAGAAACATTTACTCACATTTCGCAGAATTTTCCTAACGTCTGTTTCGAAAATCAGGCAGTTTTCACAGAAAAATCCTCTTGTTGCATGTTCCATCCAATAGACATCTCATTTTCATAGATACCATCACCGTAACATTCCGTGTTCCTAAAAAACGGTTCATGCACCAAGGATTCAACAAATATTCACTGCTGAGTTGTTAGCATGTGAATTACCAATCTTTAATAAACCATTGAAGACATATTGTCACCTTAAAGCATTTACTCTGATTTCACAGCGTTTTCATAACACCAGTTTCGAAACTGAGGCAGATTTTTCAGTAAAACTCTCCTGGAGAGGGTTCTAACCAATAGATATGTAATTTGCATAGCTTCCCTCACCGAGAAAGACCGTGTTCCGAACAGGCTACATACATCAAGGATTTGAGAAACATTTTTAATGAGTTATGTACATGTGTATTACAGATCTTTCATCCACCATACAAGGCATATTGACACATAGAAACATTAACTCTGAGCTCACAGCTTTTTCCTAATAGCAGTTTCGAAAATCAGGCAGTTTTCAAAGGAAAAAACTGTTGGAGCGTGTTCTACCCAATAGGTACGTAAATTACATAGATTCCCCCACTGTGAAATTACATGTTTCGAACACATTACATGCAGAAAAGATTCGACAAAAATAAACTATAGAGTTGTTTGCATGAGGATGACAGGACTTTCATCACAATACAAGGCATATTGATGCTTAGAAGCATTTTCTCTGATTTCACAGAGCTTTCCAAACGCCAGTTTCGAAAATGAGGCAGATTTCACGGCAAAAACCTCTTGGAGCAGGTTCTAACCTATAGACATGTAATTAACATGGATTCGCTCTCCGTGAAATTCCGTGTTCTGAACACGATACATGCATCTCGGACTCGACAAATATTCACTACATTGTGGTTAGCATGTGGATTACAGCACTTTCATCCACCATACAAAGCTTACTGACACTTTGAAGAATTTTCTCAGATTTCACAGGTTAGTTTTAATGCCAGATAAGAAAATGAGGCAGATTTGGCAAAAAAATGCTCTTGGAGCGAGTTATACACAAAAGATATGTAATTTACCTAGTTTTACTCACCGTGACATTCCGTGTTCTGAACACGTTACATGCATCACGGATTCGACAAACATTCACTACAGAGTTGGTAGCATAAGGATTACCGAACATTCACCCACCATAAATGCCATATTGACATTTTGAAGCACTTTCCCATATTTCAAAATGTTTTCCTAATGTCAGGTTTGAAAATGAGGCAGATTAACAAAAAATTCTCTTGGAGCAAGTACTTCCCATAGAAATGTAATTTACATAGCTTCCCTCACAGTGACATTCCAATTTCCGAACACTCTACATACTTCACGGATTTGACAAACATTTTTAATGAGTTATGTACATGTGTATTACAGAACTTTCATCCACCATACAAGGCATATTTAAACCTGGAAACGTTAACTCAGAATTTGCAGCCTTTTCCTAATGCCAGTTTCGAAAATCAGGCCGTTTTCTCCAGAAAAAGATTTTGGAGCGATTTCTTCCCAATAGACATGAAATTTACATAGATTCCATCTCCGGAAATTTCCGTCATACGATCACGCTACATGCATAGGCTTTCTACAATTATTCACATCAGGTTTGTTTGCATGTGGCTTTATGAACTTCCATCACAATACAATGCATATTGACACTTTGAAGCATTTTCTCTGATTTTGAAAGAATTTCCAAATGCCAGTTTCGAAAATGAGGCAGGTTTCGCAGAAAAAACTCTTGGAGTGAGTTCTACCCAAGAGACATGTATTTTACCAACATACGCTCACCGTGATATTCTACGTTCTGAACACTCTCCATGTATCTCGGATTCGACAAATATTCTCTACAGAGTTGTTAGTATGCGGATTGCCGAACTTTCATCCACCATACAAGGCATATTTACACCTACAATTGATTAATCTGAGTTCGCAGCTTATTCCTAACGCCAGTTTCAAAAATCAGGCTGTTATCTCAGGAAAAAACTCTTGCAGCGATTTCTAACCTAGGGAAATTTAATTTACATAAATTACCTCGCCGTGACATTCCGTGTTCCAAACGTTCTACATGCATAACGGATTCGAAAAATATTCACTACAGATTTGTTAGCATGTGGATTACCGAACTTACATCACAAAACATTGAATATTGATACTTAGAAGTATTTTCTCAGATTTTGCAGCGTTTTCCAAGCGCCAGTTTCAAAAATGAAGCAGTTATTACAGAAAAATTCTATTGAAGTGAGTTCTACAAAATAGACAAGTAGTTACATTTTTTCAATCACCGTGAAATTGCACGTTCCAAACATGGTACATGCATCACGGATTAGGAAAAAGATTCTTTATTATGTTGTGAAAAATGGATTACCAAACTTTCTTCGTACATAAAGGCATCTTTATACCTACAAATATTTTCTCACATTTTGCAGCTTTATCCAAATATCACATTTGAGTATCAAGCAATTTTCGCCGAAATATTCTATTCTAGCTAGTTCTACCCAATAGAATTCTAATTTACATAGTTTCTTTACCGTGAATTTCTGTCTTCGGAATGCGCTACAAGAATCACAGTTTGAAAAATATTACTACACACTTGTTAACATATGGATTACCGGACTTTCATCCACCAATCAAGTCATATTGGCACTTAGAAGCATTTTCTCATATTTCGAAGATTTTTCCTAACACCAGATTTGAAAATGAGGCAGATTTTGCAGAAAAATTCTCTTGGAGCGAGTTCTACCCAATAGACATTTAATTTACATAGATGTGCTCATCATGACATTTTGTGATCTGAACACATTTCATGTATCTCGGTTTTGACAAATATTCACTACAGAGATGTTAGCATTTGGATTACCAATCTTACATCCACCATACAAGGCATATTTACACCTACAAGTATTTACTCTCAATTCAAAATTTTGTCCAATCATCAAATTCGAAAATCATGCAATTTGTTCAGAAAAATTCTATTCAAGCTAGTTCTACCCAATAGAATTTTAATTTACGTAGTTTCATTACCGTAAATTTCCATGTTCCAAACACGCTAAATAAGTCACGGATTTGAAAAGTATTCCCTTCATAGTTGGTTACGTGGATTACCAGACTTAAATTCCCCGTTCAAGGCATATTCACACTTAGAAGCATTTTCTCAGATTTCTCAGGTTTTTCCTAAAGCCAGTTTGGAAAATGAGGCTGATTTCACAGAAAATGTTCTTGGAGCCAGTTCTACCCAAAAGATATGTAATTTAACTAGTTCACTCACCGTGACATTCCGTGTTCTGAACATGTTACATGCATCAAGGATTCGACAATCATCCTTTAATGAGTGTGAGCATGTGGATTATCAAATTTTCATCCACCTTACAAGTCATGTTTTCACCTAGAAACATTTACTCACATTTCGCAGAATTTTCCTAACGTCAGTTTCGAAAATCAGGCAGTTTTCGCAGAAAAATCCTCTTGTTGCATGTTCCATCCAATAGACATCTCATTTTCATAGATACCATCACCGTAACATTCCGTGTTCCTAAAAAACGGTTCATGCACCAAGGATTCAACAAATATTCACTGCTGAGTTGTTAGCATGTGAATTACCAATCTTTAATAAACCATTGAAGACATATTGTCACCTTAAAGCATTTACTCTGATTTCACAGCGTTTTCATAACACCAGTTTCGAAACTGAGGCAGATTTTTCAGTAAAACTCTCCTGGAGAGGGTTCTAACCAATAGATATGTAATTTGCATAGCTTCCCTCACCGAGAAAGACCGTGTTCCGAACAGGCTACATACATCAAGGATTTGAGAAACATTTTTAATGAGTTATGTACATGTGTATTACAGATCTTTCATCCACCATACAAGGCATATTGACACATAGAAACATTAAATCTGAGCTCACAGCTTTTTCCTAATAGCAGTTTCGAAAATCAGGCAGTTTTCAAAGGAAAAAACTGTTGGAGCGTGTTCTACCCAATAGGTACGTAAATTACATAGATTCCCCCACTGTGAAATTACATGTTTCGAACACATTACATGCAGAAAAGATTCGACAAAAATAAACTATAGAGTTGTTTGCATGAGGATTAAAGGACTTTCATCACAATACAAGGCATATTGATGCTTAGAAGAATTTTCTCTGATTTCACAGAGCTTTCCAAATGCCAGTTTCGAAAATGAGGCAGATTTCACGGCAAAAACCTCTTGGAGCAGGTTCTAACCTATAGACATGTAATTAACATGGATTCGCTCTCCGTGAAATTCCGTGTTCTGAACACGATACATGCATCTCGGACTCGACAAATATTCACTACATTGTGGTTAGCATGTGGATTACAGCACTTTCATCCACCATACAAAGCTTACTGACACTTTGAAGAATTTTCTCAGATTTCACAGGTTAGTTTTAATGCCAGATAAGAAAATGAGGCAGATTTGGCAAAAAAATGCTCTTGGAGCGAGTTATACACAAAAGATATGTAATTTACCTAGTTTTACTCACCGTGACATTCCGTGTTCTGAACACGTTACATGCATCACGGATTCGACAAACATTCACTACAGAGTTGGTAGCATAAGGATTACCGAACATTCACCCACCATAAATGCCATATTGACATTTTGAAGCACTTTCCCATATTTCAAAATGTTTTCCTAATGCCAGGTTTGAAAATGAGGCAGATTAACAAAAAATTCTCTTGGAGCAAGTACTTCCCATAGAAATGTAATTTACATAGCTTCCCTCACAGTGACATTCCAATTTCCGAACACTCTACATACTTCACGGATTTGACAAACATTTTTAATGAGTTATGTACATGTGTATTACAGAACTTTCATCCACCATACAAGGCATATTTAAACCTAGAAACCTTAACTCTGAATTTGCAGCCTTTTCCTAATGCCAGTTTCGAAAATCAGGCCGTTTTCTCCAGAAAAAATTTTTGGAGCGATTTCTTCCCAATAGACATGAAATTTACATAGATTCCATCTCCGGAAATTTCCGTCATACGATCACGCTACATGCATAGGCTTTCTACAATTATTCACATCAGGTTTGTTTGCATGTGGCTTTATGAACTTCCATCACAATACAATGCATATTGACACTTTGAAGCATTTTCTCTGATTTTGAAAGAATTTCCAAATGCCAGTTTCGAAAATGAGGCAGGTTTCGCAGAAAAAACTCTTGGAGTGAGTTCTACCCAAGAGACATGTATTTTACCAACATACGCTCACCGTGATATTCTACGTTCTGAACACTCTCCATGTATCTCGGATTCGACAAATATTCTCTACAGAGTTGTTAGTATGCGGATTGCCGAACTTTCATCCACCATACAAGGCATATTTACACCTACAATTGATTAATCTGAGTTCGCAGCTTATTCCTAACGCCAGTTTCAAAAATCAGGCTGTTATCTCAGGAAAAAACTCTTGCAGCGATTTCTAACCTAGGGAAATTTAATTTACATAAATTACCTCGCCGTGACATTCCGTGTTCCAAACGTTCTACATGCATAACGGATTTGAAAAATATTCACTACTGATATGTTAGCATGTGGATTACCGAACTTACATCACAAAACTTTGAATATTGATACTTAGAAGTATTTTCTCAGATTTTGCAGCGTTTTCCAAGCGCCAGTTTCAAAAATGAAGCAGTTATTACAGAAAAATTCTATTGAAGTGAGTTCTACAAAATAGACAAGTAGTTACATTGTTTCAATCACCGTGAAATTGCACGTTCCAAACATGGTACATGCATCACGGATTAGGAAAAAGATTCTTTAATATGTTGTGAAAAAGTGGATTACCAAACTTTCTTCCTACATAAAGGCATCTTTATACGTACAAATATTTTCTCACATTTTGCAGCTTTATCCAAATATCACATTTGAGTATCAAGCAATTTTCGCCGAAATATTCTATTCTAGCTAGTTCTACCCAATAGAATTCTAATTTACATAGTTTCTTTACCGTGAATTTCTGTCTTCGGAATGCGCTACAAGAATCACAGTTTGAAAAATATTACTACACACTTGTTAACATATGGATTACCGGACTTTCATCCACCAATCAAGTCATATTGGCACTTAGAAGCATTTTCTCATATTTCGAAGATTTTTCCTAACACCAGATTTGAAAATGAGGCAGATTTTGCAGAAAAATTCTCTTGGAGCGAGTTCTACCCAATAGACATTTAATTTACATAGATGTGCTCATCATGACATTTTGTGATCTGAACACATTTCATGTATCTCGGTTTTGACAAATATTCACTACAGAGATGTTAGCATTTGGATTACCAATCTTACATCCACCATACAAGGCATATTTACACCTACAAGTATTTACTCTCAATTCAAAATTTTGTCCAATCGTCAAATTCGAAAATCATGCAATTTGTTCAGAAAAATTCTATTCAAGCTAGTTCTACCCAATAGAATTTTAATTTATGTAGTTTCATTACCGTAAATTTCCATGTTCCAAACACGTTAAATAAGTCACGGATTCGAAAAGTATTCCCTTCATAGTTGGTTACGTGGATTACCAGACTTAAATTCCCCATTCAAGGCATATTTACACTTAGAAGCATTTTCTCAGATTTCTCAGGTTTTCCTAAAGCCAGTTTGGAAAATGAGGCTGATTTCACAGAAAATGTTCTTGGAGCCAGTTCTACCCAAAAGATATGTAATTTAACTAGTTCACTCACCGTGACATTCCGTGTTCTGAACATGTTACATGCATCAAGGATTCGACAATCATCCTTTAATGAGTGTGAGCATGTGGATTATCAAATTTTCATCCACCTTACAAGACATGTTTTCACCTAGAAACATTTACTCACATTTCGCAGAATTTTCCTAACGTCAGTTTCGAAAATCAGGCAGTTTTCGCAGAAAAATCCTCTTGTTGCATGTTCCATCCAATAGACATCTCATTTTCATAGATACCATCACCGTAACATTCCGTGTTCCTAAAAAACGGTTCATGCACCAAGGATTCAACAAATATTCACTGCTGAGTTGTTAGCATGTGAATTACCAATCTTTAATAAACCATTGAAGACATATTGTCACCTTAAAGCATTTACTCTGATTTCACAGCGTTTTCATAACACCAGTTTCGAAACTGAGGCAGATTTTTCAGTAAAACTCTCCTGGAGAGGGTTCTAACCAATAGATATGTAATTTGCATAGCTTCCCTCACCGAGAAAGACCGTGTTCCGAACAGGCTACATACATCAAGGATTTGAGAAACATTTTTAATGAGTTATGTACATGTGTATTACAGATCTTTCATCCACCATACAAGGCATATTGACACATAGAAACATTAACTCTGAGCTCACAGCTTTTTCCTAATAGCAGTTTCGAAAATCAGGCAGTTTTCAAAGGAAAAAACTGTTGGAGCGTGTTCTACCCAATAGGTACGTAAATTACATAGATTCCCCCACTGTGAAATTACATGTTTCGAACACATTACATGCAGAAAAGATTCGACAAAAATAAACTATAGAGTTGTTTGCATGAGGATGACAGGACTTTCATCACAATACAAGGCATATTGATGCTTAGAAGCATTTTCTCTGAGTTCAAAGAGCTTTCCAAACGCCAGTTTCGAAAATGAGGCAGATTTCACGGCAAAAACCTCTTGGAGCAGGTTCTAACCTATAGACATGTAATTAACATGGATTCACTCTCCGTGAAATTCCGTGTTCTGAACACGATACATGCATCTCGGACTCGACAAATATTCACTACATTGTGGTTAGCATGTGGATTACAGCACTTTCATCCACCATACAAAGCTTACTGACACTTTGAAGAATTTTCTCAGATTTCACAGGTTAGTTTTAATGCCAGATAAGAAAATGAGGCAGATTTGGCAAAAAAATGCTCTTGGAGCGAGTTATACACAAAAGATATGTAATTTACCTAGTTTTACTCACCGTGACATTCCGTGTTCTGAACACGTTACATGCATCACGGATTCGACAAACATTCACTACAGAGTTGGTAGCATAAGGATTACCGAACATTCACCCACCATAAATGCCATATTGACATTTTGAAGTACTTTCCCATATTTCAAAATGTTTTCCTAATGCCAGGTTTGAAAATGAGGCAGATTAACAAAAAATTCTCTTGGAGCAAGTACTTCCCATAGAAATGTAATTTACATAGCTTCCCTCACAGTGACATTCCAATTTCCGAACACTCTACATACTTCACGGATTTGACAAACATTTTTAATGAGTTATGTACATGTGTATTACAGAACTTTCATCCACCATACAAGGCATATTTAAACCTAGAAACGTTAACTCTGAATTTGCAGCCTTTTCCTAATGCCAGTTTCGAAAATCAGGCCGTTTTCTCCAGAAAAAATTTTTGGAGCGATTTCTTCCCAATAGACATGAAATTTACATAGATTCCATCTCCGGAAATTTCCGTCATACGATCACGCTACATGCATAGGCTTTCTACAATTATTCACATCAGGTTTGTTTGCATGTGGCTTTATGAACTTCCATCACAATACAATGCATATTGACACTTTGAAGCATTTTCCCTGATTTTGAAAGAATTTCCAAATGCCAGTTTCGAAAATGAGGCAGATTTCGCAGAAAAAACTCTTGGAGTGAGTTCTACCCAAGAGACATGTATTTTACCGACATACGCTCACCGTGATATTCTACGTTCTGAACAATCTCCATGTATCTCGGATTCGACAAATATTCTCTACAGAGTTGTTAGTATGCGGATTGCCGAACTTTCATCCACCATACAAGGCATATTTACACCTACAATTGATTAATCTGAGTTCGCAGCTTATTCCTAACGCCAGTTTCAAAAATCAGGCTGTTATCTCAGGAAAAAACTCTTGCAGCGATTTCTAACCTAGGGAAATTTAATTTACATAAATTACCTCGCCGTGACATTCCGTGTTCCAAACGTTCTACATGCATAACGGATTCGAAAAATATTCACTACAGATTTGTTAGCATGTGGATTACCGAACTTACATCACAAAACATTGAATATTGATACTTAGAAGTATTTTCTCAGATTTTGCAGCGTTTTCCAAGCGCCAGTTTCAAAAATGAAGCAGTTATTACAGAAAAATTCTATTGAAGTGAGTTCTACAAAATAGACAAGTAGTTACATTGTTTCAATCACCGTGAAATTGCACGTTCCAAACATGGTACATGCATCACGGATTAGGAAATAGATTCTTTAATATGTTGTGAAAAAGTGGATTACCAAACTTTCTTCCTACATAAAGGCATCTTTATACCTACAAATATTTTCTCACATTTTGCAGCTTTATCCAAATATCACATTTGAGTATCAAGCAATTTTCGCCGAAATATTCTATTCTAGCTAGTTCTACCCAATAGAATTCTAATTTACATAGTTTCTTTACCGTGAATTTCTGCCTTCGGAATGCGCTACAAGAATCACAGTTTGAATAATATTACTACACACTTGATAACATATGGATTACCGGACTTTCATCCACCAATCAAGTCATATTGGCACTTAGAAGCATTTTCTCATATTTCGAAGATTTTTCCTAACACCAGATTTGAAAATGAGGCAGATTTTGCAGAAAAATTCTCTTGGAGCGAGTTCTACCCAATAGACATTTAATTTGCATAGATGTGCTCATCATGACATTTTGTGATCTGAACACATTTCATGTATCTCGGTTTTGACAAATATTCACTACAGAGATGTTAGCATTTGGATTACCAATCTTACATCCACCATACAAGGCATATTTACACCTACAAGTATTTACTCTCAATTCAAAGTTTTGTCCAAACGTCAAATTCGAAAATCATGCAATTTGTTCAGAAAAATTCTATTCAAGCTAGTTCTACCCAATAGAATTTTAATTTACGTAGTTTCATTACCGTAAATTTCCATGTTCCAAACACGCTAAATAAGTCACGGATTCGAAAAATATTCCCTTCATAGTTGGTTACGTGGATTACCAGGCTTAAATTCCCCGTTCAAGGCATATTCACACTTAGAAGCATTTTCTCAGATTTCTCAGGTTTTCCTAAAGCCAGTTTGGAAAATGAGGCTGATTTCACAGAAAATGTTCTTGGAGCCAGTTCTACCTAAAAGATATGTAATTTAACTAGTTCACTCACTGTGACATTCCGTGTTCTGAATATGTTACATGCATCAAGGATTCGACATTCATCCTTTAATGAGTGTGAGCATGTGGATTATCAAATTTTCATCCACCTTACAAGACATGTTTTCACCTAGAAACATTTACTCACATTTCGCAGAATTTTCCTAACGTCAGTTTCGAAAATCAGGCAGTTTTCGCAGAAAAATCCTCTTGTTGCATGTTCCATCCAATAGACATCTCATTTTCATAGATACCATCACCGTAACATTCCGTGTTCCTAAAAAACGGTTCATGCACCAAGGATTCAACAAATATTCACTGCTGAGTTGTTAGCATGTGAATTACCAATCTTTAATAAACCATTGAAGACATATTGTCACCTTAAAGCATTTACTCTGATTTCACAGCGTTTTCATAACACCAGTTTCGAAACTGAGGCAGATTTTTCAGTAAAACTCTCCTGGAGAGGGTTCTAACCAATAGATATTTAATTTGCATAGCTTCCCTCACCGAGAAAGACCGTGTTCCGAACAGGCTACATACATCAAGGATTTGAGAAACATTTTTAATGAGTTATGTACATGTGTATTACAGATCTTTCATCCACCATACAAGGCTTATTGACACATAGAAACATTAACTCTGAGCTCACAGCTTTTTCCTAATAGCAGTTTCGAAAATCAGGCAGTTTTCAAAGGAAAAAACTGTTGGAGCGTGTTCTACCCAATAGGTACGTAAATTACATAGATTCCCCCACTGTGAAATTACATGTTTCGAACACATTACATGCAGAAAAGATTCGACAAAAATAAACTATAGAGTTGTTTGCATGAGGATGACAGGACTTTCATCACAATACAAGGCATATTGATGCTTAGAAGCATTTTCTCTGATTTCACAGAGCTTTCCAAACGCCAGTTTCGAAAATGAGGCAGATTTCACGGCAAAAACCTCTTGGAGCAGGTTCTAACCTATAGACATGTAATTAACATGGATTCGCTCTCCGTGAAATTCCGTGTTCTGAACACGATACATGCATCTCGGACTCGACAAATATTCACTACATTGTGGTTAGCATGTGGATTACAGCACTTTCATCCACCATACAAAGCTTACTGACACTTTGAAGAATTTTCTCAGATTTCACAGGTTAGTTTTAATGCCAGATAAGAAAATGAGGCAGATTTGGCAAAAAAATGCTCTTGGAGCGAGTTATACACAAAAGATATGTAACTTACCTAGTTTTACTCACCGTGACATTCCGTGTTCTGAACACGTTACATGCATCACGGATTCGACAAACATTCACTACAGAGTTGGTAGCATAAGGATTACCGAACATTCACCCACCATAAATGCCATATTGACATTTTGAAGCACTTTCCCATATTTCAAAAGGTTTTCCTAATGCCAGGTTTGAAAATGAGGCAGATTAACAAAAAATTTCTTGGAGCAAGTACTTCCCATAGAAATGTAATTTACATAGCTTCCCTCACAGTGACATTCCAATTTCCGAACACTCTACATACTTCACGGATTTGACAAACATTTTTAATGAGTTATGTACCTGTGTATTACAGAACTTTCATCCACCATACAAGGCATATTTAAACCTAGAAACGTTAACTCTGAATTTGCAGCCTTTTCCTAATGCCCGTTTCGAAAATCAGGCCGTTTTCTCCAGAAAAAGTTTTTGGAGCGATTTCTTCCCAATAGACATGAAATTTACATAGATTCCATCTCCGGAAATTTCCGTCATACCATCACGCTACATGCGTAGGCTTTCTACAATTATTCACATCAGGTTTGTTTGCATGTGGCTTTATGAACTTCCATCACAATACAATGCATATTGACACTTTGAAGCATTTTCTCTGATTTTGAAAGAATTTCCAAATGCCAGTTTCGAAAATGAGGCAGATTTCGCAGAAAAAACTCTTGGAGTGAGTTCTACCCAAGAGACATGTATTTTACCGACATACGCTCACCGTGATATTCTACGTTCTGAACACTCTCCATGTATCTCGGATTCGACAAATATTCTCTACAGAGTTGTTAGTATGCGGATTGCCGAACTTTCATCCACCATACAAGGCATATTTACACCTACATTTGATTAATCTGAGTTCGCAGCTTATTCCTAACGCCAGTTTCAAAAATCAGGCTGTTATCTCAGGAAAAAACTCTTGGAGCGATTTCTAACCTAGGGAAATGTAATTTACATAAATTTCCTCGCCGTGACATTCCGTGTTCCAAACGTTGTACATGCATAACGGATTCGAAAAATATTCACTACAGATTTGTTAGCATGTGGATTACCGAACTTACATCACAAAACATTGAATATTGATACTTAGAAGTATTTTCTCAGATTTTGCAGCGTTTTCCAAGCGCCAGTTTCAAAAATGAAGCAGTTATTACAGAAAAATTCTATTGAAGTGAGTTCTACCAAATAGACAAGTAGTTTACATTGTTTCAATCACCGTGAAATTGCACGTTCCAAACATGGTACATGCATCACGGATTAGGAAAAAGATTCTTTATTATGTTGTGAAAAAGTGGATTATCAAACTTTCTTCCTACATAAAGGCATCTTTATACCTACAAATATTTTCTAACATTTTGCAGCTTTATCCAAATATCTCATTTGAGTATCAAGCAATTTTCGCCGAAATATTCTATTCTAGCTAGTTCTACCCAATAGAATTCTAATTTACATAGTTTCTTTACCGTGAATTTCTGTCTTCCGAACGCGCTACAAGAATCACAGTTTGAAAAATATTACTACACACTTGTTAACATATGGATTACCGGACTTTCATCCACCAATCAAGTCATATTGGCACTTAGAAGCATTTTCTCATATTTCGAAGATTTTTCCTAACACCAGATTTGAAAATGAGGCAGATTTTGCAGAAAAATTCTCTTGGAGCGAGTTCTACCCAATAGACATTTAATTTACATAGATGTGCTCATCATGACATTTTGTGATCTGAACACATTTCATGTATCTCGGTTTCGACAAATATTCACTACAGAGATGTTAGCATTTGGATTACCAATCTTACATCCACCATACAAGGCATATTTACACCTACAAGTATTTACTCTCAATTCAAAGTTTTGTCCAAACGTCAAATTCGAAAATCATGCAATTTGTTCAGAAAAATTCTATTCAAGCTAGTTCTACCCAATAGAATTTTAATTTACGTAGTTTCATTACCGTAAATTTCCATGTTCCAAACACGCTAAATAAGTCACGGATTCGAAAAGTATTCCCTTCATAGTTGGTTACGTGGATTACCAGACTTAAATTCCCCGCTCAAGGCATATTCACACTTAGAAGCATTTTCTCAGATTTCTCAGGTTTTTCCTAAAGCCAGTTTGGAAAATGAGGTTGATTTCAGAGAAAATGTTCTTGGAGCCAGTTCTACCCAAAAGATATGTAATTTAACTAGTTCACTCACCGTGACATTCCGTGTTCTGAACATGTTACATGCATCAAGGATTCGACAATCATCCTTTAATGAGTGTGAGCATGTGGATTATCAAATTTTCATCCACCTTACAAGACATGTTTTCACCTAGAAACCTTTACTCACATTTCGCAGAATTTTCCTATCGTCAGTTTCGAAAATCAGGCAGTTTTCGCAGAAAAATCCTCTTGTTGCATGTTCCATCCAATAGACATCACTCATTTTCATAGATACCATCACCGTAACATTCCGTGTTCCTAAAAAACGGTTCATGCACCAAGGATTCAACAAATATTCACTGCTGAGTTGTTAGCATGTGAATTACCAATCTTTAATAAACCATTGAAGACATATTGTCACCTTAAAGCATTTACTCTGATTTCACAGCGTTTTCATAACACCAGTTTCGAAACTGAGGCAGATTTTTCAGTAAAACTCTCCTGGAGAGGGTTCTAACCAATAGATATGTAATTTGCATAGCTTCCCTCACCGAGAAAGACCGTGTTCCGAACAGGCTACATACATCAAGGATTTGAGAAACATTTTTAATGAGTTATGTACATGTGTATTACAGATCTTTCATCCACCATACAAGGCATATTGACACATAGAAACATTAACTCTGAGCTCACAGCTTTTTCCTAATAGCAGTTTCGAAAATCAGGCAGTTTTCAAAGGAAAAAACTGTTGGAGCGTGTTCTACCCAATAGGTACGTAAATTACATAGATTCCCCCACTGTGAAATTACATGTTTCGAACACATTACATGCAGAAAAGATTCGACAAAAATAAACTATAGAGTTGTTTGCATGAGGATGACAGGACTTTCATCACAATACAAGGCATATTGATGCTTAGAAGCATTTTCTCTGATTTCACAGAGTTTTCCAAACGCCAGTTTCGAAAATGAGGCAGATTTCACGGCAAAAACCTCTTGGAGCAGGTTCTAACCTATAGACATGTAATTAACATGGATTCGCTCTCCGTGAAATTCCGTGTTCTGAACACGATACATGCATCTCGGACTCGACAAATATTCACTACATTGTGGTTAGCATGTGGATTACAGCACTTTCATCCACCATACAAAGCTTACTGACACTTTGAAGAATTTTCTCAGATTTCACAGGTTAGTTTTAATGCCAGATAAGAAAATGAGGCAGATTTGGCAAAAAAATGCTCTTGGAGCGAGTTATACACAAAAGATATGTAATTTACCTAGTTTTACTCACCGTGACATTCCGTGTTCTGAACACGTTACATGCATCACGGATTCGACAAACATTCACTACAGAGTTGGTAGCATAAGGATTACCGAACATTCACCCACCATAAATGCCATATTGACATTTTGAAGCACTTTCCCATATTTCAAAATGTTTTCCTAATGCCAGGTTTGAAAATGAGGCAGATTAACAAAAAATTCTCTTGGAGCAAGTACTTCCCATAGAAATGTAATTTACATAGCTTCCCTCACAGTGACATTCCAATTTCCGAACACTCTACATACTTCACGGATTTGACAAACATTTTTAATGAGTTATGTACATGTGTATTACAGAACTTTCATCCACCATACAAGGCATATTTAAACCTAGAAACGTTAACTCTGAATTTGCAGCCTTTTCCTAATGCCAGTTTTGAAAATCAGGCCATTTTCCCCAGAAAAAATTTTTGGAGCGATTTCTTCCCAATAGACATGAAATTTACATAGATTCCATCTCCGGAAATTTCCGTCATACGATCACGCTACATGCATAGGCTTTCTACAATTATTCACATCAGGTTTGTTTGCATGTGGCTTTATGAACTTCCATCACAATACAATGCATATTGACACTTTGAAGCATTTTCTCTGATTTTGAAAGAATTTCCAAATGCCAGTTTTGAAAATGAGGCAGATTTCGCAGAAAAAACTCTTGGAGTGAGTTCTACCCAAGAGACATGTATTTTACCAACATACGCTCACCGTGATATTCTACGTTCTGAACACTCTCCATGTATCTCGGATTCGACAAATATTCTCTACAGAGTTGTTAGTATGCGGATTGCCGAACTTTCTTCCACCATACAAGGCATATTTACACCTACAATTCATTAATCTGAGTTCGCAGCTTATTCCTAACGCCAGTTTCAAAAATCAGGCTGTTATCTCAGGAAAAAACTCTTGCAGCGATTTCTAACCTAGGGAAATGTAATTTACATAAATTTCCTCGCCGTGACATTCCGTGTTCCAAACGTTCTACATGCATAACGGATTCGAAAAATATTCACTACAGATTTGTTAGCATGTGGATTACCGAACTTACATCACAAAACATTGAATATTGATACTTAGAAGTATTTTCTCAGATTTTGCAGCGTTTACCAAGCGCCAGTTTCAAAAATGAAGCAGTTATTACAGAAAAATTCTATTGAAGTGAGTTCTACCAAATAGACAAGTAGTTTACATTGTTTCAATCACCGTGAAATTGCACGTTCCAAACATGGTACATGCATCACGGATTAGGAAAAAGATTCTTTATTATGTTGTGAAAAAATTGGATTATCAAACTTTCTTCCTACATAAAGGCATCTTTATACCTACAAATATTTTCTCACATTTTGCAGCTTTATCCAAATATCACATTTGTGTATCAAGCAATTTTCGCCGAAATATTCTATTCTAGCTAGTTCTACCCAATAGAATTCTAATTTACATAGTTTCTTTACCGTGAATTTCTGTCTTCCGAACGCGCTACAAGAATCACAGTTTGAAAAATATTACTACACACTTGTTAACATATGGATTACCGGACTTTCATCCACCAATCAAGTCATATTGGCACTTAGAAGCATTTTCTCATATTTCGAAGATTTTTCCTAACACCAGATTTGAAAATGAGGCAGATTTTGCAGAAAAATTCTCTTGGAGCGAGTTCTACCCAATAGACATTTAATTTACATAGATGTGCTCATCATGACATTTTGTGATCTGAACACATTTCATGTATCTCGGTTTCGACAAATATTCACTACAGAGATGTTAGCATTTGGATTACCAATCTTACATCCACCATACAAGGCATATTTACACCTACAAGTATTTACTCTCAATTCAAAGTTTTGTCCAAACGTCAAATTCGAAAATCATGCAATTTGTTCAGAAAAATTCTATTCAAGCTAGTTCTACCCAATAGAATTTTAATTTACGTAGTTTCATTACCGTAAATTTCCATGTTCCAAACACGCTAAATAAGTCACGGATTCGAAAAGTATTCCCTTCATAGTTGGTTACGTGGATTACCAGACTTAAATTCCCCGTTCAAGGCATATTCACACTTAGAAGCATTTTCTCAGATTTCTCAGGTTTTTCCTAAAGCCAGTTTGGAAAATGAGGCTGATTTCACAGAAAATGTTCTTGGAGCCAGTTCTACCCAAAAGATATGTAATTTAACTAGTTCACTCACCGTGACATTCCGTGTTCTGAACATGTTACATGCATCAAGGATTCGACAATCATCCTTTAATGAGTGTGAGCATGTGGATTATCAAATTTTCATCCACCTTACAAGACATGTTTTCACCTAGAAACATTTACTCACATTTCGCAGAATTTTCCTATCGTCAGTTTCGAAAATCAGGCAGTTTTCGCAGAAAAATCCTCTTGTTGCATGTTCCATCCAATAGACATCACTCATTTTCATAGATACCATCACCGTAACATTCCGTGTTCCTAAAAAACGGTTCATGCACCAAGGATTCAACAAATATTCACTGCTGAGTTGTTAGCATGTGAATTACCAATCTTTAATAAACCATTGAAGACATATTGTCACCTTAAAGCATTTACTCTGATTTCACAGCGTTTTCATAACACCAGTTTCGAAACTGAGGCAGATTTTTCAGTAAAACTCTCCTGGAGAGGGTTCTAACCAATAGATATGTAATTTGCATAGCTTCCCTCACCGAGAAAGACCGTGTTCCGAACAGGCTACATACATCAAGGATTTGAGAAACATTTTTATTGAGTTATGTACATGTGTATTACAGATCTTTCATCCACCATACAAGGCATATTGACACATAGAAACATTAACTCTGAGCTCACAGCTTTTTCCTAATAGCAGTTTCGAAAATCAGGCAGTTTTCAAAGGAAAAAACTGTTGGAGCGTGTTCTACCCAATAGGTACATAAATTACATAGATTCCCCCACTGTGAAATTACATGTTTCGAACACATTACATGCAGAAAAGATTCGACAAAAATAAACTATAGAGTTGTTTGCATGAGGATGACAGGACTTTCATCACAATACAAGGCATATTGATGCTTAGAAGCATTTTCTCTGATTTCACAGAGCTTTCCAAACGCCAGTTTCGAAAATGAGGCAGATTTCACGGCAAAAACCTCTTGGAGCAGGTTCTAACCTATAGACATGTAATTAACATGGATTTGCTCTCCGTGAAATTCCGTGTTCTGAACACGATACATGCATCTCGGACTCGACAAATATTCACTACATTGTGGTTAGCATGTGGATTACAGCACTTTCATCCACCATACAAAGCTTACTGACACTTTGAAGAATTTTCTCAGATTTCACAGGTTAGTTTTAATGCCAGATAAGAAAATGAGGCAGATTTGGCAAAAAAATGCTCTTGGAGCGAGTTATACACAAAAGATATGTAATTTACCTAGTTTTACTCACCGTGACATTCCGTGTTCTGAACACGTTACATGCATCACGGATTCGACAAACATTCACTACAGAGTTGGTAGCATAAGGATTACCGAACATTCACCCACCATAAATGCCATATTGACATTTTGAAGCACTTTCCCATATTTCAAAATGTTTTCCTAATGCCAGGTTTGAAAATGAGGCAGATTAACAAAAAATTCTCTTGGAGCAAGTACTTCCCATAGAAATGTAATTTACATAGCTTCCCTCACAGTGACATTCCAATTTCCGAACACTCTACATACTTCACGGATTTGACAAACATTTTTAATGAGTTATGTACATGTGTATTACAGAACTTTCATCCACCATACAAGGCATATTTAAACCTAGAAACGTTAACTCTGAATTTGCAGCCTTTTCCTAATGCCAGTTTTGAAAATCAGGCCATTTTCCCCAGAAAAAATTTTTGGAGCGATTTCTTCCCAATAGACATGAAATTTACATAGATTCCATCTCCGGAAATTTCCGTCATACGATCACGCTACATGCATAGGCTTTCTACAATTATTCACATCAGGTTTGTTTGCATGTGGCTTTATGAACTTCCATCACAATACAATGCATATTGACACTTTGAAGCATTTTCTCTGATTTTGAAAGAATTTCCAAATGCCAGTTTTGAAAATGAGGCAGATTTCGCAGAAAAAACTCTTGGAGTGAGTTCTACCCAAGAGACATGTATTTTACCAACATACGCTCACCGTGATATTCTACGTTCTGAACACTCTCCATGTATCTCGGATTCGACAAATATTCTCTACAGAGTTGTTAGTATGCGGATTGCCGAACTTTCTTCCACCATACAAGGCATATTTACACCTACAATTCATTAATCTGAGTTCGCAGCTTATTCCTAACGCCAGTTTCAAAAATCAGGCTGTTATCTCAGGAAAAAACTCTTGCAGCGATTTCTAACCTAGGGAAATGTAATTTACATAAATTTCCTCGCCGTGACATTCCGTGTTCCAAACGTTCTACATGCATAACGGATTCGAAAAATATTCACTACAGATTTGTTAGCATGTGGATTACCGAACTTACATCACAAAACATTGAATATTGATACTTAGAAGTATTTTCTCAGATTTTGCAGCGTTTACCAAGCGCCAGTTTCAAAAATGAAGCAGTTATTACAGAAAAATTCTATTGAAGTGAGTTCTACCAAATAGACAAGTAGTTTACATTGTTTCAATCACCGTGAAATTGCACGTTCCAAACATGGTACATGCATCACGGATTAGGAAAAAGATTCTTTATTATGTTGTGAAAAAATTGGATTATCAAACTTTCTTCCTACATAAAGGCATCTTTATACCTACAAATATTTTCTCACATTTTGCAGCTTTATCCAAATATCACATTTGTGTATCAAGCAATTTTCGCCGAAATATTCTATTCTAGCTAGTTCTACCCAATAGAATTCTAATTTACATAGTTTCTTTACCGTGAATTTCTGTCTTCCGAACGCGCTACAAGAATCACAGTTTGAAAAATATTACTACACACTTGTTAACATATGGATTACCGGACTTTCATCCACCAATCAAGTCATATTGGCACTTAGAAGCATTTTCTCATATTTCGAAGATTTTTCCTAACACCAGATTTGAAAATGAGGCAGATTTTGCAGAAAAATTCTCTTGGAGCGAGTTCTACCCAATAGACATTTAATTTACATAGATGTGCTCATCATGACATTTTGTGATCTGAACACATTTCATGTATCTCGGTTTCGACAAATATTCACTACAGAGATGTTAGCATTTGGATTACCAATCTTACATCCACCATACAAGGCATATTTACACCTACAAGTATTTACTCTCAATTCAAAGTTTTGTCCAAACGTCAAATTCGAAAATCATGCAATTTGTTCAGAAAAATTCTATTCAAGCTAGTTCTACCCAATAGAATTTTAATTTACGTAGTTTCATTACCGTAAATTTCCATGTTCCAAACACGCTAAATAAGTCACGGATTCGAAAAGTATTCCCTTCATAGTTGGTTACGTGGATTACCAGACTTAAATTCCCCGTTCAAGGCATATTCACACTTAGAAGCATTTTCTCAGATTTCTCAGGTTTTTCCTAAAGCCAGTTTGGAAAATGAGGCTGATTTCACAGAAAATGTTCTTGGAGCCAGTTCTACCCAAAAGATATGTAATTTAACTAGTTCACTCACCGTGACATTCCGTGTTCTGAACATGTTACATGCATCAAGGATTCGACAATCATCCTTTAATGAGTGTGAGCATGTGGATTATCAAATTTTCATCCACCTTACAAGACATGTTTTCACCTAGAAACATTTACTCACATTTCGCAGAATTTTCCTATCGTCAGTTTCGAAAATCAGGCAGTTTTCGCAGAAAAATCCTCTTGTTGCATGTTCCATCCAATAGACATCACTCATTTTCATAGATACCATCACCGTAACATTCCGTGTTCCTAAAAAACGGTTCATGCACCAAGGATTCAACAAATATTCACTGCTGAGTTGTTAGCATGTGAATTACCAATCTTTAATAAACCATTGAAGACATATTGTCACCTTAAAGCATTTACTCTGATTTCACAGCGTTTTCATAACACCAGTTTCGAAACTGAGGCAGATTTTTCAGTAAAACTCTCCTGGAGAGGGTTCTAACCAATAGATATGTAATTTGCATAGCTTCCCTCACCGAGAAAGACCGTGTTCCGAACAGGCTACATACATCAAGGATTTGAGAAACATTTTTATTGAGTTATGTACATGTGTATTACAGATCTTTCATCCACCATACAAGGCATATTGACACATAGAAACATTAACTCTGAGCTCACAGCTTTTTCCTAATAGCAGTTTCGAAAATCAGGCAGTTTTCAAAGGAAAAAACTGTTGGAGCGTGTTCTACCCAATAGGTACATAAATTACATAGATTCCCCCACTGTGAAATTACATGTTTCGAACACATTACATGCAGAAAAGATTCGACAAAAATAAACTATAGAGTTGTTTGCATGAGGATGACAGGACTTTCATCACAATACAAGGCATATTGATGCTTAGAAGCATTTTCTCTGATTTCACAGAGCTTTCCAAACGCCAGTTTCGAAAATGAGGCAGATTTCACGGCAAAAACCTCTTGGAGCAGGTTCTAACCTATAGACATGTAATTAACATGGATTTGCTCTCCGTGAAATTCCGTGTTCTGAACACGATACATGCATCTCGGACTCGACAAATATTCACTACATTGTGGTTAGCATGTGGATTACAGCACTTTCATCCACCATACAAAGCTTACTGACACTTTGAAGAATTTTCTCAGATTTCACAGGTTAGTTTTAATGCCAGATAAGAAAATGAGGCAGATTTGGCAAAAAAATGCTCTTGGAGCGAGTTATACACAAAAGATATGTAATTTACCTAGTTTTACTCACCGTGACATTCCGTGTTCTGAACACGTTACATGCATCACGGATTCGACAAACATTCACTACAGAGTTGGTAGCATAAGGATTACCGAACATTCACCCACCATAAATGCCATATTGACATTTTGAAGCACTTTCCCATATTTCAAAATGTTTTCCTAATGTCAGGTTTGAAAATGAGGCAGATTAAAAAAAATTCTCTTGGAGCAAGTACTTCCCATAGAAATGTAATTTACATAGCTTCCCTCACAGTGACATTCCAATTTCCGAACACTCTACATACTTCACGGATTTGACAAATATTTTTAATGAGTTATGTACATGTGTATTACAGAACTTTCATCCACCATACAAGGCATATTTAAACCTAGAAACCTTAACTCTGAATTTGCAGCCTTTTCCTAATGCCAGTTTCGAAAATCAGGCCGTTTTCTCCAGAAAAAATTTTTGGAGCGATTTCTTCCCAATAGACATGAAATTTACATAGATTCCATCTCCGGAAATTTCCGTCATACGATCACGCTACATGCATAGGATTTCTACAATTATTCACATCAGGTTTGTTTGCATGTGGCTTTATGAACTTCCATCACAATACAATACATATTGACACTTTGAAGCATTTTCTCTGATTTTGAAAGAATTTCCAAATGCCAGTTTTGAAAATGAGGCAGATTTCGCAGAAAAAACTCTTGGAGTGAGTTCTACCCAAGAGACATGTATTTTACCGACATACGCTCACCGTGATATTCTACGTTCTGAACACTCTCCATGTATCTCGGATTCGACAAATATTCTCTACAGAGTTGTTAGTATGCGGATTGCCGAACTTTCATCCACCATACAAGGCATATTTACACCTACATTTGATTAATCTGAGTTCGCAGCTTATTCCTAACGCCAGTTTCAAAAATCAGGCTGTTATCTCAGGAAAAAACTCTTGCAGCGATTTCTAACCTAGGGAAATGTAATTTACATAAATTTCCTCGCCGTGACATTCCGTGTTCCAAACGTTCTACATGCATAACGGATTCGAAAAATATTCACTACAGATTTGTTAGCATGTGGATTACCGAACTTACATCACAAAACATTGAATATTGATACTTAGAAGTATTTTCTCAGATTTTGCAGCGTTTACCAAGCGCCAGTTTCAAAAATGAAGCAGTTATTACAGAAAAATTCTATTGAAGTGAGTTCTACCAAATAGACAAGTAGTTTACATTGTTTCAATCACCGTGAAATTGCACGTTCCAAACATGGTACATGCATCACGGATTAGGAAAAAGATTCTTTATTATGTTGTGAAAAAATTGGATTATCAAACTTTCTTCCTACATAAAGGCATCTTTATACCTACAAATATTTTCTCACATTTTGCAGCTTTATCCAAATATCACATTTGTGTATCAAGCAATTTTCGCCGAAATATTCTATTCTAGCTAGTTCTACCCAATAGAATTCTAATTTACATAGTTTCTTTACCGTGAATTTCTGTATTCCGAACGCGCTACAAGAATCACAGTTTGAAAAATATTACTACACACTTGTTAACATATGGATTACCGGACTTTCATCCACCAATCAAGTCATATTGGCACTTAGAAGCATTTTCTCATATTTCGAAGATTTTTCCTAACACCAGATTTGAAAATGAGGCAGATTTTGCAGAAAAATTCTCTTGGAGCGAGTTCTACCCAATAGACATTTAATTTACATAGATGTGCTCATCATGACATTTTGTGATCTGAACACATTTCATGTATCTCGGTTTCGACAAATATTCACTACAGAGATGTTAGCATTTGGATTACCAATCTTACATCCACCATACAAGGCATATTTACACCTACAAGTATTTACTCTCAATTCAAAGTTTTGTCCAAACGTCAAATTCGAAAATCATGCAATTTGTTCAGAAAAATTCTATTCAAGCTAGTTCTACCCAATAGAATTTTAATTTACGTAGTTTCATTACCGTAAATTTCCATGTTCCAAACACGCTAAATAAGTCACGGATTCGAAAAGTATTCCCTTCATAGTTGGTTACGTGGATTACCAGACTTAAATTCCCCGTTCAAGGCATATTCACACTTAGAAGCATTTTCTCAGATTTCTCAGGTTTTTCCTAAAGCCAGTTTGGAAAATGAGGCTGATTTCACAGAAAATGTTCTTGGAGCCAGTTCTACCCAAAAGATATGTAATTTAACTAGTTCACTCACCGTGACATTCCGTGTTCTGAACATGTTACATGCATCAAGGATTCGACAATCATCCTTTAATGAGTGTGAGCATGTGGATTATCAAATTTTCATCCACCTTACAAGACATGTTTTCACCTAGAAACATTTACTCACATTTCGCAGAATTTTCCTATCGTCAGTTTCGAAAATCAGGCAGTTTTCGCAGAAAAATCCTCTTGTTGCATGTTCCATCCAATAGACATCACTCATTTTCATAGATACCATCACCGTAACATTCCGTGTTCCTAAAAAACGGTTCATGCACCAAGGATTCAACAAATATTCACTGCTGAGTTGTTAGCATGTGAATTACCAATCTTTAATAAACCATTGAAGACATATTGTCACCTTAAAGCATTTACTCTGATTTCACAGCGTTTTCATAACACCAGTTTCGAAACTGAGGCAGATTTTTCAGTAAAACTCTCCTGGAGAGGGTTCTAACCAATAGATATGTAATTTGCATAGCTTCCCTCACCGAGAAAGACCGTGTTCCGAACAGGCTACATACATCAAGGATTTGAGAAACATTTTTATTGAGTTATGTACATGTGTATTACAGATCTTTCATCCACCATACAAGGCATATTGACACATAGAAACATTAACTCTGAGCTCACAGCTTTTTCCTAATAGCAGTTTCGAAAATCAGGCAGTTTTCAAAGGAAAAAACTGTTGGAGCGTGTTCTACCCAATAGGTACATAAATTACATAGATTCCCCCACTGTGAAATTACATGTTTCGAACACATTACATGCAGAAAAGATTCGACAAAAATAAACTATAGAGTTGTTTGCATGAGGATGACAGGACTTTCATCACAATACAAGGCATATTGATGCTTAGAAGCATTTTCTCTGATTTCACAGAGCTTTCCAAACGCCAGTTTCGAAAATGAGGCAGATTTCACGGCAAAAACCTCTTGGAGCAGGTTCTAACCTATAGACATGTAATTAACATGGATTTGCTCTCCGTGAAATTCCGTGTTCTGAACACGATACATGCATCTCGGACTCGACAAATATTCACTACATTGTGGTTAGCATGTGGATTACAGCACTTTCATCCACCATACAAAGCTTACTGACACTTTGAAGAATTTTCTCAGATTTCACAGGTTAGTTTTAATGCCAGATAAGAAAATGAGGCAGATTTGGCAAAAAAATGCTCTTGGAGCGAGTTATACACAAAAGATATGTAATTTACCTAGTTTTACTCACCGTGACATTCCGTGTTCTGAACACGTTACATGCATCACGGATTCGACAAACATTCACTACAGAGTTGGTAGCATAAGGATTACCGAACATTCACCCACCATAAATGCCATATTGACATTTTGAAGCACTTTCCCATATTTCAAAATGTTTTCCTAATGTCAGGTTTGAAAATGAGGCAGATTAAAAAAAATTCTCTTGGAGCAAGTACTTCCCATAGAAATGTAATTTACATAGCTTCCCTCACAGTGACATTCCAATTTCCGAACACTCTACATACTTCACGGATTTGACAAACATTTTTAATGAGTTATGTACATGTGTATTACAGAACTTTCATCCACCATACAAGGCATATTTAAACCTAGAAACCTTAACTCTGAATTTGCAGCCTTTTCCTAATGCCAGTTTCGAAAATCAGGCCGTTTTCTCCAGAAAAAATTTTTGGAGCGATTTCTTCCCAATAGACATGAAATTTACATAGATTCCATCTCCGGAAATTTCCGTCATACGATCACGCTACATGCATAGGATTTCTACAATTATTCACATCAGGTTTGTTTGCATGTGGCTTTATGAACTTCCATCACAATACAATACATATTGACACTTTGAAGCATTTTCTCTGATTTTGAAAAATTTCCAAATGCCAGTTTTGAAAATGAGGCAGATTTCGCAGAAAAAACTCTTGGAGTGAGTTCTATCCAAGAGACATGTATTTTACCGACATACGCTCACCGTGATATTCTACGTTCTGAACACTCTCCATGTATCTCGGATTCGACAAATATTCTCTACAGAGTTGTTAGTATGCGGATTGCCGAACTTTCATCCACCATACAAGGCATATTTACACCTACATTTGATTAATCTGAGTTCGCAGCTTATTCCTAACGCCAGTTTCAAAAATCAGGCTGTTATCTCAGGAAAAAACTCTTGGAGCGATTTCTAACCTAGGGAAATGTAATTTACATAAATTTCCTCGCCGTGACATTCCGTGTTCCAAACGTTCTACATGCATAACGGGTTCGAAAAATATTCAATACAGATTTGTTAGCATGTGGATTACCGAACTTACATCACAAAACATTGAATATTGATACTTAGAAGTATTTTCTCAGATTTTGCAGCGTTTTCCAAGCGCCAGTTTCAAAAATGAAGCAGTTATTACAGAAAAATTCTATTGAAGTGAGTTCTACCAAATAGACAATTAGTTTACATTGTTTCAATCACCGTGAAATTGCACGTTCCAAACATGGTACATGCATCACGGATTAGGAAAAAGATTCTTTAATATGTTGTGAAAAATGGATTATCAAACTTTCTTCCTACATAAAGGCATCTTTATACCTACAAATATTTTCTCACATTTTGCAGCTTTATCCAAATATCACATTTGAGTATCAAGCAATTTTCACCAAAATATTCTATTCTAGCTAGTTCTACCCAATAGAATTCTAATTTACATAGTTTCTTTACCGTGAATTTCTGTCTTCCGAACGCGCTACAAGAATCACAGTTTGAAAAATATTACTACACACTTGTTAACATATGGATTACCGGACTTTCATCCACCAATCTAGTCATATTGGCACTTAGAAGCATTTTCTCATATTTCGAAGATTTTTCCTAACACCAGATTTGAAAATGAGGCAGATTTTGCAGAAAAATTCTCTTGGAGCGAGTTCTACCCAATAGACATTTAATTTACATAGATGTGCTCATCATGACATTTTGTGATCTGAACACATTTCATGTATCTCGGTTTCGACAAATATTCACTACAGAGATGTTAGCATTTGGATTACCAATCTTACATCCACCATACAAGGCATATTTACACCTACAAGTATTTACTCTCAATTCAAAGTTTTGTCCAAACGTCAAATTCGAAAATCATGCAATTTGTTCAGAAAAATTCTATTCAAGCTAGTTCTACCCAATAGAATTTTAATTTACGTAGTTTCATTACCGTAAATTTCCATGTTCCAAACACGCTAAATAAGTCACGGATTCGAAAAGTATTCCCTTCATAGTTGGTTACGTGGATTACCAGACTTAAATTCCCCGTTCAAGGCATATTCACACTTAGAAGCATTTTCTCAGATTTCTCAGGTTTTTCCTAAAGCCAGTTTGGAAAATGAGGCTGATTTCACAGAAAATGTTCTTGGAGCCAGTTCTACCCAAAAGATATGTAATTTAACTAGTTCACTCACCGTGACATTCCGTGTTCTGAACATGTTACATGCATCAAGGATTCGACAATCATCCTTTAATGAGTGTGAGCATGTGGATTATCAAATTTTCATCCACCTTACAAGACATGTTTTCACCTAGAAACATTTACTCACATTTCACAGAATTTTCCTAACGTCAGTTTCGAAAATCAGGCAGTTTTCGCAGAAAAATCCTCTTGTTGCATGTTCCATCCAATAGACATCACCCATTTTCATAGATACCATCACCGTAACATTCCGTGATCCTAAAAAACGGTTCATGCACCAAGGATTCAACAAATATTCACTGCTGAGTTGTTAGCATGTGAATTACCAATCTTTAATAAACCATTGAAGACATATTGTCACCTTAAAGCATTTACTCTGATTTCACAGCGTTTTCATAACACCAGTTTCGAAACTGAGGCAGATTTTTCAGTAAAACTCTCCTGGAGAGGGTTCTAACCAATAGATATGTAATTTGCATAGCTTCCCTCACCGAGAAAGACCGTGTTCCGAACAGGCTACATACATCAAGGATTTGAGAAACATTTTTAATGAGTTATGTACATGTGTATTACAGATCTTTCATCCACCATACAAGGCATATTGACACATAGAAACATTAACTCTGAGCTCACAGCTTTTTCCTAATAGCAGTTTTGAAAATCAGGCAGTTTTCAAAGGAAAAAACTTTTGGAGCGTGTTCTACCCAATAGGTACGTAAATTACATAGATTCCCCCACTGTGAAATTACATGTTTCGAACACATTACATGCAGAAAAGATTCGACAAAAATAAACTATAGAGTTGTTTGCATGAGGATGACAGGACTTTCATCACAATACAAGGCATATTGATGCTTAGAAGCATTTTCTCTGATTTCACAGAGCTTTCCAAACGCCAGTTTCGAAAATGAGGCAGATTTCACGGCAAAAACCTCTTGGAGCAGGTTCTAACCTATAGACATGTAATTAACATGGATTCGCTCTCCGTGAAATTCCGTGTTCTGAACACGATACATGCATCTCGGACTCGACAAATATTCACTACATTGTGGTTAGCATGTGGATTACAGCACTTTCATCCACCATACAAAGCTTACTGACACTTTGAAGAATTTTCTCAGATTTCACAGGTTAGTTTTAATGCCAGATAAGAAAATGAGGCAGATTTGGCAAAAAAATGCTCTTGGAGCGAGTTATACACAAAAGATATGTAATTTACCTAGTTTTACTCACCGTGACATTCCGTGTTCTGAACACGTTACATGCATCACGGATTCGACAAACATTCACTACAGAGTTGGTAGCATAAGGATTACCGAACATTCACCCACCATAAATGCCATATTGACATTTTGAAGCACTTTCCCATATTTCAAAATGTTTTCCTAATGCCAGGTTTGAAAATGAGGCAGATTAACAAAAAATTCTCTTGGAGCAAGTACTTCCCATAGAAATGTAATTTACATAGCTTCCCTCACAGTGACATTCCAATTTCCGAACACTCTACATACTTCACGGATTTGACAAACATTTTTAATGAGTTATGTACATGTGTATTACAGAACTTTCATCCACCATACAAGGCATATTTAAACCTAGAAACGTTAACTCTGAATTTGCAGCCTTTTCCTAATGCCAGTTTCGAAAATCAGGCCGTTTTCTCCAGAAAAAATTTTTGGAGCGATTTCTTCCCAATAGACATGAAATTTACATAGATTCCATCTCCGGAAATTTCCGTCATACGATCACGCTACATGCATAGGCTTTCTACAATTATTCACATCAGGTTTGTTTGCATGTGGCTTTATGAACTTCCATCACAATACAATGCATATTGACACTTTGAAGCATTTTCTCTGATTTTGAAAGAATTTCCAAATGCCAGTTTCGAAAATGAGGCAGATTTCGCAGAAAAAACTCTTGGAGTGAGTTCTACCCAAGAGACATGTATTTTACCGACATACGCTCACCGTGATATTCTACGTTCTGAACACTCTCCATGTATCTGGGATTCGACAAATATTCTCTACAGAGTTGTTAGTATGCGGATTGCCGAACTTTCATCCACCATACAAGGCATATTTACACCTACAATTGATTAATCTGAGTTCGCAGCTTATTCCTAACGCCAGTTTCAAAAATCAGGCTGTTATCTCAGGAAAAAACTCTTGGAGCGATTTCTAACCTAGGGAAATGTAATTTACATAAATTTCCTCGCCGTGACATTCCGTGTTCCAAACGTTCTACATGCATAACGGATTCGAAAAATATTCACTACAGATTTGTTAGCATGTGGATTACAGAACTTACATCACATAACATTGAATATTGATACTTAGAAGTATTTTCTCAGATTTTGCAGCGTTTTCCAAGCGCCAGTTTCAAAAATGAAGCAGTTATTACAGAAAAATTCTATTGAAGTGAGTTCTACCAAATAGACAAGTAGTTTACATTGTTTCAATCACCGTGAAATTGCACGTTCCAAACATGGTACATGCATCACGGATTAGGAAAAAGATTCTTTATTATGTTGTGAAAAAGTGGATTATCAAACTTTCTTCCTACATAAAGGCATCTTTATACCTACAAATATTTTCTCACATTTTGCAGCTTTATCCAAATATCACATTTGAGTATCAAGCAATTTTCGCCGAAATATTCTATTCTAGCTAGTTCTACCCAATAGAATTCTAATTTACATAGTTTCTTTACCGTGAATTTCTGTCTTCCGAACGCGCTACAAGAATCACAGTTTGAAAAATATTACTACACACTTGTTAACATATGGATTACCGGACTTTCATCCACCAATCAAGTCATATTGGCACTTAGAAGCATTTTCTCATATTTCGAAGATTTTTCCTAACACCAGATTTGAAAATGAGGCAGATTTTGCAGAAAAATTCTCTTGGAGCGAGTTCTACCCAATAGACATTTAATTTACATAGATGTGCTCATCATGACATTTTGTGATCTGAACACATTTCATGTATCTCGGTTTCGACAAATATTCACTACAGAGATGTTAGCATTTGGATTACCAATCTTACATCCACCATACAAGGCATATTTACACCTACAAGTATTTACTCTCAATTCAAAGTTTTGTCCAAACGTCAAATTCGAAAATCATGCAATTTGTTCAGAAAAATTCTATTCAAGCTAGTTCTACCCAATAGAATTTTAATTTACGTAGTTTCATTACCGTAAATTTCCATGTTCCAAACACGCTAAATAAGTCACGGATTCGAAAAGTATTCCCTTCATAGTTGGTTACGTGGATTACCAGACTTAAATTCCCCGTTCAAGGCATATTCACACTTAGAAGCATTTTCTCAGATTTCTCAGGTTTTTCCTAAAGCCAGTTTGGAAAATGAGGCTGATTTCACAGAAAATGTTCTTGGAGCCAGTTCTACCCAAAAGATATGTAATTTAACTAGTTCACTCACCGTGACATTCCGTGTTCTGAACATGTTACATGCATCAAGGATTCGACAATCATCCTTTAATGAGTGTGAGCATGTGGATTATCAAATTTTCATCCACCTTACAAGACATGTTTTCACCTAGAAACATTTACTCACATTTCGCAGAATTTTCCTAACGTCAGTTTGGAAAATCAGGCAGTTTTCGCAGAAAAATCCTCTTGTTGCATGTTCCATCCAATAGACATCACCCATTTTCATAGATACCATCACCGTAACATTCCGTGTTCCTAAAAAACGGTTCATGCACCAAGGATTCAACAAATATTCACTGCTGAGTTGTTAGCATGTGAATTACCAATCTTTAATAAACCATTGAAGACATATTGTCACCTTAAAGCATTTACTCTGATTTCACAGCGTTTTCATAACACCAGTTTCGAAACTGAGGCAGATTTTTCAGTAAAACTCTCCTGGAGAGGGTTCTAACCAATAGATATGTAATTTGCATAGCTTCCCTCACCGAGAAAGACCGTGTTCCGAACAGGCTACATACATCAAGGATTTGAGAAACATTTTTAATGAGTTATGTACATGTGTATTACAGATCTTTCATCCACCATACAAGGCATATTGACACATAGAAACATTAACTCTGAGCTCACAGCTTTTTCCTAATAGCAGTTTCGAAAATCAGGCAGTTTTCAAAGGAAAAAACTTTTGGAGCGTGTTCTACCCAATAGGTACGTAAATTACATAGATTCCCCCACTGTGAAATTACATGTTTCGAACACATTACATGCAGAAAAGATTCGACAAAAATAAACTATAGAGTTGTTTGCATGAGGATGACAGGACTTTCATCACAATACAAGGCATATTGATGCTTAGAAGCATTTTCTCTGAGTTCACAGAGCTTTCCAAACGCCAGTTTCGAAAATGAGGCAGATTTCACGGCAAAAACCTCTTGGAGCAGGTTCTAACCTATAGACATGTAATTAACATGGATTCGCTCTCCGTGAAATTCCGTGTTCTGAACACGATACATGCATCTCGGACTCGACAAATATTCACTACATTGTGGTTAGCATGTGGATTACAGCACTTTCATCCACCATACAAAGCTTACTGACACTTTGAAGAATTTTCTCAGATTTCACAGGTTAGTTTTAATGCCAGATAAGAAAATGAGGCAGATTTGGCAAAAAAATGCTCTTGGAGCGAGTTATACACAAAAGATATGTAATTTACCTAGTTTTACTCACCGTGACATTCCGTGTTCTGAACACGTTACATGCATCACGGATTCGACAAACATTCACTACAGAGTTGGTAGCATAAGGATTACCGAACATTCACCCACCATAAATGCCATATTGACATTTTGAAGCACTTTCCCATATTTCAAAATGTTTTCCTAATGCCAGGTTTGAAAATGAGGCAGATTAACAAAAAATTCTCTTGGAGCAAGTACTTCCCATAGAAATGTAATTTACATAGCTTCCCTCACAGTGACATTCCAATTTCCGAACACTCTACATACTTCACGGATTTGACAAACATTTTTAATGAGTTATGTACATGTGTATTACAGAACTTTCATCCACCATACAAGACATATTTAAACCTAGAAACATTAACTCGGAATTTGCAGCCTTTTCCTAATGCCAGTTTCGAAAATCAGGCCGTTTTCTCCAGAAAAATTTTTGGAGCGATTTCTTCCCAATAGACATGAAATTTACATAGATTCCATCTCCGGAAATTTCCGTCATACGATCACGCTACATGCATAGGCTTTCTACAATTATTCACATCAGGTTTGTTTGCATGTGGCTTTATGAACTTCCATCACAATACAATGCATATTGACACTTTGAAGCATTTTCTCTGATTTTGAAGGAATTTCCAAATGCCAGTTTCGAAAATGAGGCAGATTTCGCAGAAAAAACTGTTGGAGTGAGTTCTACCCAAGAGACATGTATTTTACCGACATACACTCACCGTGATATTCTATGTTCTGAACACTCTCCATGTATCTCGGATTCGACAAATATTCTCTTCAGAGTTGTTAGTATGCGGATTGCCGAACTTTCATCCACCATACAAGGCATATTTACACCTACAATTGATTAATCTGAGTTCGCAGCTTATTCCTAACGCCAGTTTCAAAAATCAGGCTGTTATCTCAGGAAAAAACTCTTGGAGCGTTTACTAACCTAGGGAAATGTAATTTACATAAATTTCCTCGCCGTGACATTCCGTGTTCCAAACGTTCTACATGCATAACGGATTCGAAAAATATTCACTACAGATTTGTTAGCATGTGGATTACAGAACTTACATCACAAAACATTGAATATTGATACTTAGAAGTATTTTCTCAGATTTTGCAGCGTTTTCCAAGCGCCAGTTTCAAAAATGAAGCAGTTATTACAGAAAAATTCTATTGAAGTGAGTTCTACCAAATAGACAAGTAGTTTACATTGTTTCAATCACCGTGAAATTGCACGTTCCAAACATGGTACATGCATCACGGATTAGGAAAAAGATTCTTTATTATGTTGTGAAAAAGTGGATTATCAAACTTTCTTCCTACATAAAGGCATCTTTATACCTACAAATATTTTCTCACATTTTGCAGCTTTATCCAAATATCACATTTGAGTATCAAGCAATTTTCGCCGAAATATTCTATTCTAGCTAGTTCTACCCAATAGAATTCTAATTTACATAGTTTCTTTACCGTGAATTTCTGTCTTCCGAACGCGCTACAAGAATCACAGTTTGAAAAATATTACTACACACTTGTTAACATATGGATTACCGGACTTTCATCCACCAATCAAGTCATATTGGCACTTAGAAGCATTTTCTCATATTTCGAAGATTTTTCCTAACACCAGATTTGAAAATGAGGCAGATTTTGCAGAAAAATTCTCTTGGAGCGAGTTCTACCCAATAGACATTTAATTTACATTGATGTGCTCATCATGACATTTTGTGATCTGAACACATTTCATGTATCTCGGTTTCGACAAATATTCACTACAGAGATGTTAGCATTTGGATTACCAATCTTACATCCACCATACAAGGCATATTTACACCTACAAGTATTTACTCTCAATTCAAAGTTTTGTCCAAACGTCAAATTCGAAAATCATGCAATTTGTTCAGAAAAATTCTATTCAAGCTAGTTCTACCCAATAGAATTTTAATTTACGTAGTTTCATTACCGTAAATTTCCATGTTCCAAACACGCTAAATAAGTCACGGATTCGAAAAGTATTCCCTTCATAGTTGGTTACGAGGATTACCAGACTTAAATTCCCCGTTCAAGGCATATTCACACTTAGAAGCATTTTCTCAGATTTCTCAGGTTTTTCCTAAAGCCAGTTTGGAAAATGAGGCTGATTTCACAGAAAATGTTCTTGGAGCCAGTTCTACCCAAAAGATATGTAATTTAACTAGTTCACTCACCGTGACATTCCGTGTTCTGAACATGTTACATGCATCAAGGATTCGACAATCATCCTTTAATGAGTGTGAGCATGTGGATTATCAAATTTTCATCCACCTTACAAGACATGTTTTCACCTAGAAACATTTACTCACATTTTGCAGAATTTTCCTAACGTCAGTTTGGAAAATCAGGCAGTTTTCGCAGAAAAATCCTCTTGTTGCATGTTCCATCCAATAGACATCACCCATTTTCATAGATACCATCACCGTAACATTCCGTGTTCCTAAAAAACGGTTCATGCACCAAGGATTCAACAAATATTCACTGCTGAGTTGTTAGCATGTGAATTACCAATCTTTAATAAACCATTGAAGACATATTGTGACCTTAAAGCATTTACTCTGATTTCACAGCGTTTTCATAACACCAGTTTCGAAACTGAGGCAGATTTTTCAGTAAAACTCTCCTGGAGAGGGTTCTAACCAATAGATATGTAATTTGCATAGCTTCCCTCACCGAGAAAGACCGTGTTCCGAACAGGCTACATACATCAAGGATTTGAGAAACATTTTTAATGAGTTATGTACATGTGTATTACAGATCTTTCATCCACCATACAAGGCATATTGACACATAGAAACATTAACTCTGAGCTCACAGCTTTTTCCTAATAGCAGTTTCGAAAATCAGGCAGTTTTCAAAGGAAAAAACTTTTGGAGCGTGTTCTACCCAATAGGTACGTAAATTACATAGATTCCCCCACTGTGAAATTACATGTTTCGAACACATTACATGCAGAAAAGATTCGACAAAAATAAACTATAGAGTTGTTTGCATGAGGATGACAGGACTTTCATCACAATACAAGGCATATTGATGCTTAGAAGCATTTTCTCTGATTTCACAGAGCTTTCCAAACGCCAGTTTCGAAAATGAGGCAGATTTCACGGCAAAATCCTCTTGGAGCAGGTTCTAACCTATAGACATGTAATTAACATGGATTCGCTCTCCGTGAAATTCCGTGTTCTGAACACGATACATGCATCTCGGACTCGACAAATATTCACTACATTGTGGTTAGCATGTGGATTACAGCACTTTCATCCACCATACAAAGCTTACTGACACTTTGAAGAATTTTCTCAGATTTCACAGGTTAGTTTTAATGCCAGATAAGAAAATGAGGCAGATTTGGCAAAAAAATGCTCTTGGAGCGAGTTATACACAAAAGATATGTAATTTACCTTGTTTTACTCACCGTGACATTCCGTGTTCTGAACACGTTACATGCATCACGGATTCGACAAACATTCACTACAGAGTTGGTAGCATAAGGATTACCGAACATTCACCCACCATAAATGCCATATTGACATTTTGAAGCACTTTCCCATATTTCAAAATGTTTTCCTAATGCCAGGTTTGAAAATGAGGCAGATTAACAAAAAATTCTCTTGGAGCAAGTACTTCCCATAGAAATGTAATTTACATAGCTTCCCTCACAGTGACATTCCAATTTCCGAACACTCTACATACTTCACGGATTTGACAAACATTTTTAATGAGTTATGTACATGTGTATTACAGAACTTTCATCCACCATACAAGGCATATTTAAACCTAGAAACGTTAACTCTGAATTTGCAGCCTTTTCCTAATGCCAGTTTCGAAAATCAGGCCGTTTTCTCCAGAAAAAAATTTTTGGAGCGATTTCTTCCCAATAGACATGAAATTTACATAGATTCCATCTCCGGAAATTTCCGTCATACGATCACGCTACATGCATAGGCTTTCTACAATTATTCACATCAGGTTTGTTTGCATGTGGCTTTATGAACTTCCATCACAATACAATGCATATTGACACTTTGAAGCATTTTCTCTGATTTTGAAGGAATTTCCAAATGCCAGTTTCGAAAATGAGGCAGATTTCGCAGAAAAAACTCTTGGAGTGAGTTCTACCCAAGAGACATGTATTTTACCAACATACACTCACCGTGATATTCTACGTTCTGAACACTCTCCATGTATCTCGGATTCGACAAATATTCTCTTCAGAGTTGTTAGTATGCGGATTGCCGAACTTTCATCCACCATACAAGGCATATTTACACCTACAATTGATTAATCTGAGTTCGCAGCTTATTCCTAACGCCAGTTTCAAAAATCAGGCTGTTATCTCAGGAAAAAACTCTTGGAGCGATTTCTAACCTAGGGAAATGTAATTTACATAAATTTCCTCGCCGTGACATTCCGTGTTCCAAACGTTCTACATGCATAACGGATTCGAAAAATATTCACTACAGATTTGTTAGCATGTGGATTACCGAACTTACATCACAAAACATTGAATATTGATACTTAGAAGTATTTTCTCAGATTTTGCAGCGTTTTCCAAGCGCCAGTTTCAAAAATGAAGCAGTTATTACAGAAAAATTCTATTGAAGTGAGTTCTACCAAATAGACAAGTAGTTTACATTGTTTCAATCACCGTGAAATTGCACGTTCCAAACATGGTACATGCATCACGGATTAGGAAAAAGATTCTTTAATATGTTGTGAAAAAGTGGATTACCAAACTTTCTTCCTACATAAAGGCATCTTTATACCTACAAATATTTTCTCACATTTTGCAGCTTTATCCAAATATCACATTTGAGTATCAAGCAATTTTCGCCGAAATATTCTATTCTAGCTAGTTCTACCCAATAGAATTCTAATTTACATAGTTTCTTTACCGTGAATTTCTGTCTTCCAAACGCGCTACAAGAATCACAGTTTGAAAAATATTACTACACACTTGTTAACATATGGATTACCGGACTTTCATCCACCAATCAAGTCATATTGGCACTTAGAAGCATTTTCTCATATTTCGAAGAATTTTCCTAACACCAGATTTGAAAATGAGGCAGATTTTGCAGAAAAATTCTCTTGGAGCGAGTTCTACCCAGTAGACATTTAATTTACATAGATGTGCTCATCATGACATTTTGTGATCTGAACACGTTTCATGTATCTCGGTTTCGACAAATATTCACTACAGAGATGTTAGCATTTGGATTACCAATCTTACATCCACCATACAAGGCATATTTACACCTACAAGTATTTACTCTCAATTCAAAGTTTTGTCCAAACGTCAAATTCGAAAATCATGCAATTTGTTCAGAAAAATTCTATTCAAGCTAGTTCTACCCAATAGAATTTTAATTTACGTAGTTTCATTACCGTAAATTTCCATGTTCCAAACACGCTAAATAAGTCACGGATTCGAAAAGTATTCCCTTCATAGTTGGTTACGTGGATTACCAGACTTAAATTCCCCGTTCAAGGCATATTCACACTTAGAAGCATTTTCTCAGATTTCTCAGGTTTTTCCTAAAGCCAGTTTGGAAAATGAGGCTGATTTCACAGAAAATGTTCTTGGAGCCAGTTCTACCCAAAAGATATGTAATTTAACTAGTTCACTCACCGTGACATTCCGTGTTCTGAACATGTTACATGCATCAAGGATTCGACAATCATCCTTTAATGAGTGTGAGCATGTGGATTATCAAATTTTCATCCACCTTACAAGACATGTTTTCACCTAGAAACATTTACTCACATTTCGCAGAATTTTCCTAACGTCAGTTTCGAAAATCAGGCAGTTTTCGCAGAAAAATCCTCTTGTTGCATGTTCCATCCAATAGACATCACCCATTTTCATAGATACCATCACCGTAACATTCCGTGTTCCTAAAAAACGGTTCATGCACCAAGGATTCAACAAATATTCACTGCTGAGTTGTTAGCATGTGAATTACCAATCTTTAATAAACCATTGAAGACATATTGTCACCTTAAAGCATTTACTCTGATTTCACAGCGTTTTCATAACACCAGTTTCGAAACTGAGGCAGATTTTTCAGTAAAACTCTCCTGGAGAGGGTTCTAACCAATAGATATGTAATTTGCATAGCTTCCCTCACCGAGAAAGACCGTGTTCCGAACAGGCTACATACATCAAGGATTTGAGAAACATTTTTAATGAGTTATGTACATGTGTATTACAGATCTTTCATCCACCATACAAGGCATATTGACACATAGAAACATTAACTCTGAGCTCACAGCTTTTTCCTAATAGCAGTTTCGAAAATCAGGCAGTTTTCAAAGGAAAAAACTGTTGGAGCGTGTTCTACCCAATAGGTACGTAAATTACATAGATTCCCCCACTGTGAAATTACATGTTTCGAACACATTACATGCAGAAAAGATTCGACAAAAATAAACTACAGAGTTGTTTGCATGAGGATGACAGGACTTTCATCACAATACAAGGCATATTGATGCTTAGAAGCATTTTCTCTGAGTTCACAGAGCTTTCCAAACGCCAGTTTCGAAAATGAGGCAGATTTCACGGCAAAAACCTCTTGGAGCAGGTTCTAACCTATAGACATGTAATTAACATGGATTCGCTCTCCGTGAAATTCCGTGTTCTGAACACGATACATGCATCTCGGACTCGACAAATATTCACTACATTGTGGTTAGCATGTGGATTACAGCACTTTCATCCACCATACAAAGCTTACTGACACTTTGAAGAATTTTCTCAGATTTCACAGGTTAGTTTTAATGCCAGATAAGAAAATGAGGCAGATTTGGCAAAAAAATGCTCTTGGAGCGAGTTATACACAAAAGATATGTAATTTACCTAGTTTTACTCACCGTGACATTCCGTGTTCTGAACACGTTACATGCATCACGGATTCGACAAACATTCACTACAGAGTTGGTAGCATAAGGATTACCGAACATTCACCCACCATAAATGCCATATTGACATTTTGAAGCACTTTCCCATATTTCAAAATGTTTTCCTAATGCCAGGTTTGAAAATGAGGCAGATTAACAAAAAATTCTCTTGGAGCAAGTACTTCCCATAGAAATGTAATTTACATAGCTTCCCTCACAGTGACATTCCAATTTCCGAACACTCTACATACTTCACGGATTTGACAAACATTTTTAATGAGTTATGTACATGTGTATTACAGAACTTTCATCCACCATACAAGGCATATTTAAACCTAGAAACGTTAACTCTGAATTTGCAGCCTTTTCCTAATGCCAGTTTCGAAAATCAGGCCGTTTTCTCCAGAAAAAATTTTTGGAGCGATTTCTTCCCAATAGACATGAAATTTACATAGATTCCATCTCCGGAAATTTCCGTCATACGATCACGCTACATGCATAGGCTTTCTACAATTATTCACATCAGGTTTGTTTGCATGTGGCTTTATGAACTTCCATCACAATACAATGCATATTGACACTTTGAAGCATTTTCTCTGATTTTGAAGGAATTTCCAAATGCCAGTTTCGAAAATGAGGCAGATTTCGCAGAAAAAACTCTTGGAGTGAGTTCTACCCAAGAGACATGTATTTTACCGACATACGCTCACCGTGATATTCTATGTTCTGAACACTCTCCATGTATCTCGGATTCGACAAATATTCTCTTCAGAGTTGTTAGTATGCGGATTGCCGAACTTTCATCCACCATACAAGGCATATTTACACCTACAATTGATTAATCTGAGTTCGCAGCTTATTCCTAACGCCAGTTTCAAAAATCAGGCTGTTATCTCAGGAAAAAACTCTTGGAGCGTTTACTAACCTAGGGAAATGTAATTTACATAAATTTCCTCGCCGTGACATTCCGTGTTCCAAACGTTCTACATGCATAACGGATTCGAAAAATATTCACTACAGATTTGTTAGCATGTGGATTACCGAACTTACATCACAAAACATTGAATATTGATACTTAGAAGTATTTTCTCAGATTTTGCAGCGTTTTCCAAGCGCCAGTTTCAAAAATGAAGCAGTTATTACAGAAAAATTCTATTGAAGTGAGTTCTACCAAATAGACAAGTAGTTTACATTGTTTCAATCACCGTGAAATTGCACGTTCCAAACATGGTACATGCATCACGGATTAGGAAAAAGATTCTTTATTATGTTGTGAAAAAGTGGATTATCAAACTTTCTTCCTACATAAAGGCATCTTTATACCTACAAATATTTTCTCACATTTTGCAGCTTTATCCAAATATCACATTTGAGTATCAAGCAATTTTCGCCGAAATATTCTATTCTAGCTAGTTCTACCCAATAGAATTCTAATTTACATAGTTTCTTTACCGTGAATTTCTGTCTTCCGAACGCGCTACAAGAATCACAGTTTGAAAAATATTACTACACACTTGTTAACATATGGATTACCAGACTTTCATCCACCAATCAAGTCATATTGGCACTTAGAAGCATTTTCTCATATTTCGAAGATTTTTCCTAACACCAGATTTGAAAATGAGGCAGATTTTGCAGAAAAATTCTCTTGGAGCGAGTTCTACCCAATAGACATTTAATTTACATTGATGTGCTCATCATGACATTTTGTGATCTGAACACATTTCATGTATCTCTGTTTCGACAAATATTCACTACAGAGATGTTAGCATTTGGATTACCAATCTTACATCCACCATACAAGGCATATTTACACCTACAAGTATTTACTCTCAATTCAAAGTTTTGTCCAAACGTCAAATTCGAAAATCATGCAATTTGTTCAGAAAAATTCTATTCAAGCTAGTTCTACCCAATAGAATTTTAATTTATGTAGTTTCATTACCGTAAATTTCCATGTTCCAAACACGCTAAATAAGTCACGGATTCGAAAAGTATTCCCTTCATAGTTGGTTACGAGGATTACCAGACTTAAATTCCCCGTTCAAGGCATATTCACACTTAGAAGCATTTTCTCAGATTTCTCAGGTTTTTCCTAAAGCCAGTTTGGAAAATGAGGCTGATTTCACAGAAAATGTTCTTGGAGCCAGTTCTACCCAAAAGATATGTAATTTAACTAGTTCACTCACCGTGACATTCCGTGTTCTGAACATGTTACATGCATCAAGGATTCGACAATCATCCTTTAATGAGTGTGAGCATGTGGATTATCAAATTTTCATCCACCTTACAAGACATGTTTTCACCTAGAAACATTTACTCACATTTTGCAGAATTTTCCTAACGTCAGTTTGGAAAATCAGGCAGTTTTCGCAGAAAAATCCTCTTGTTGCATGTTCCATCCAATAGACATCACCCATTTTCATAGATACCATCACCGTAACATTCCGTGTTCCTAAAAAACGGTTCATGCACCAAGGATTCAACAAATATTCACTGCTGAGTTGTTAGCATGTGAATTACCAATCTTTAATAAACCATTGAAGACATATTGTGACCTTAAAGTATTTACTCTGATTTCACAGCGTTTTCATAACACCAGTTTCGAAACTGAGGCAGATTTTTCAGTAAAACTCTCCTGGAGAGGGTTCTAACCAATAGATATGTAATTTGCATAGCTTCCCTCACCGAGAAAGACCGTGTTCCGAACAGGCTACATACATCAAGGATTTGAGAAACATTTTTAATGAGTTATGTACATGTGTATTACAGATCTTTCATCCACCATACAAGGCATATTGACACATAGAAACATTAACTCTGAGCTCACAGCTTTTTCCTAATAGCAGTTTCGAAAATCAGGCAGTTTTCAAAGGAAAAAACTTTTGGAGCGTGTTCTACCCAATAGGTACGTAAATTACATAGATTCCCCCACTGTGAAATTACATGTTTCGAACACATTACATGCAGAAAAGATTCGACAAAAATAAACTATAGAGTTGTTTGCATGAGGATGACAGGACTTTCATCACAATACAAGGCATATTGATGCTTAGAAGCATTTTCTCTGATTTCACAGAGCTTTCCAAACGCCAGTTTCGAAAATGAGGCAGATTTCACGGCAAAAACCTCTTGGAGCAGGTTCTAACCTATAGACATGTAATTAACATGGATTCGCTCTCCGTGAAATTCCGTGTTCTGAACACGATACATGCATCTCGGACTCGACAAATATTCACTACATTGTGGTTAGCATGTGGATTACAGCACTTTCATCCACCATACAAAGCTTACTGACACTTTGAAGAATTTTCTCAGATTTCACAGGTTAGTTTTAATGCCAGATAAGAAAATGAGGCAGATTTGGCAAAAAAATGCTCTTGGAGCGAGTTATACACAAAAGATATGTAATTTACCTTGTTTTACTCACCGTGACATTCCGTGTTCTGAACACGTTACATGCATCACGGATTCGACAAACATTCACTACAGAGTTGGTAGCATAAGGATTACCGAACATTCACCCACCATAAATGCCATATTGACATTTTGAAGCACTTTCCCATATTTCAAAATGTTTTCCTAATGCCAGGTTTGAAAATGAGGCAGATTAACAAAAAATTCTCTTGGAGCAAGTACTTCCCATAGAAATGTAATTTACATAGCTTCCCTCACAGTGACATTCCAATTTCCGAACACTCTACATACTTCACGGATTTGACAAACATTTTTAATGAGTTATGTACATGTGTATTACAGAACTTTCATCCACCATACAAGGCATATTTAAACCTAGAAACGTTAACTCTGAATTTGCAGCCTTTTCCTAATGCCAGTTTCGAAAATCAGGCCGTTTTCTCCAGAAAAAAATTTTTGGAGCGATTTCTTCCCAATAGACATGAAATTTACATAGATTCCATCTCCGGAAATTTCCGTCATACGATCACGCTACATGCATAGGCTTTCTACAATTATTCACATCAGGTTTGTTTGCATGTGGCTTTATGAACTTCCATCACAATACAATGCATATTGACACTTTGAAGCATTTTCTCTGATTTTGAAGGAATTTCCAAATGCCAGTTTCGAAAATGAGGCAGATTTCGCAGAAAAAACTCTTGGAGTGAGTTCTACCCAAGAGACATGTATTTTACCAACATACACTCACCGTGATATTCTACGTTCTGAACACTCTCCATGTATCTCGGATTCGACAAATATTCTCTTCAGAGTTGTTAGTATGCGGATTGCCGAACTTTCATCCACCATACAAGGCATATTTACACCTACAATTGATTAATCTGAGTTCGCAGCTTATTCCTAACGCCAGTTTCAAAAATCAGGCTGTTATCTCAGGAAAAAACTCTTGGAGCGATTTCTAACCTAGGGAAATGTAATTTACATAAATTTCCTCGCCGTGACATTCCGTGTTCCAAACGTTCTACATGCATAACGGATTCGAAAAATATTCACTACAGATTTGTTAGCATGTGGATTACCGAACTTACATCACAAAACATTGAATATTGATACTTAGAAGTATTTTCTCAGATTTTGCAGCGCTTTCCAAGCGCCAGTTTCAAAAATGAAGCAGTTATTACAGAAAAATTCTATTGAAGTGAGTTCTACAAAATAGACAAATAGTTACATTTTTTCAATCACCGTGAAATTGCACGTTCCAAACATGGTACATGCATCACGGATTAGGAAAAAGATTCTTTAATATGTTGTGAAAAAGTGGATTACCAAACTTTCTTCCTACATAAAGGCATCTTTACACCTACAAATATTTTCTCACATTTTGCAGCTTTATCCAAATATCACATTTGAGTATCAAGCAATTTTCGCCGAAATATTCTATTCTAGCTAGTTCTACCCAATAGAATTCTAATTTACATAGTTTCTTTACCGTGAATTTCTGTCTTCCAAACGCGCTACAAGAATCACAGTTTGAAAAATATTACTACACACTTGTTAACATATGGATTACCGGACTTTCATCCACCAATCAAGTCATATTGGCACTTAGAAGCATTTTCTCATATTTCGAAGAATTTTCCTAACACCAGATTTGAAAATGAGGCAGATTTTGCAGAAAAATTCTCTTGGAGCGAGTTCTACCCAGTAGACATTTAATTTACATAGATGTGCTCATCATGACATTTTGTGATCTGAACACGTTTCATGTATCTCGGTTTCGACAAATATTCACTACAGAGATGTTAGCATTTGGATTACCAATCTTACATCCACCATACAAGGCATATTTACACCTACAAGTATTTACTCTCAATTCAAAGTTTTGTCCAAACGTCAAATTCGAAAATCATGCAATTTGTTCAGAAAAATTCTATTCAAGCTAGTTCTACCCAATAGAATTTTAATTTACGTAGTTTCATTACCGTAAATTTCCATGTTCCAAACACGCTAAATAAGTCACGGATTCGAAAAGTATTCCCTTCATAGTTGGTTACGTGGATTACCAGACTTAAATTCCCCGTTCAAGGCATATTCACACTTAGAAGCATTTTCTCAGATTTCTCAGGTTTTTCCTAAAGCCAGTTTGGAAAATGAGGCTGATTTCACAGAAAATGTTCTTGGAGCCAGTTCTACCCAAAAGATATGTAATTTAACTAGTTCACTCACCGTGACATTCCGTGTTCTGAACATGTTACATGCATCAAGGATTCGACAATCATCCTTTAATGAGTGTGAGCATGTGGATTATCAAATTTTCATCCACCTTACAAGACATGTTTTCACCTAGAAACATTTACTCACATTTCGCAGAATTTTCCTAACGTCAGTTTCGAAAATCAGGCAGTTTTCGCAGAAAAATCCTCTTGTTGCATGTTCCATCCAATAGACATCTCATTTTCATAGATACCATCACCGTAACATTCCGTGTTCCTAAAAAACGGTTCATGCACCAAGGATTCAACAAATATTCACTGCTGAGTTGTTAGCATGTGAATTACCAATCTTTAATAAACCATTGAAGACATATTGTCACCTTAAAGCATTTACTCTGATTTCACAGCGTTTTCATAACACCAGTTTCGAAACTGAGGCAGATTTTTCAGTAAAACTCTCCTGGAGAGGGTTCTAACCAATAGATATGTAATTTGCATAGCTTCCCTCACCGAGAAAGACCGTGTTCCGAACAGGCTACATACATCAAGGATTTGAGAAACATTTTTAATGAGTTATGTACATGTGTATTACAGATCTTTCATCCACCATACAAGGCATATTGACACATAGAAACATTAACTCTGAGCTCACAGCTTTTTCCTAATAGCAGTTTTGAAAATCAGGCAGTTTTCAAAGGAAAAAACTGTTGGAGCGTGTTCTACCCAATAGGTACGTAAATTACATAGATTCCCCCACTGTGAAATTACATGTTTCGAACACATTACATGCAGAAAAGATTCGACAAAAATAAACTACAGAGTTGTTTGCATGAGGATGACAGGACTTTCATCACAATACAAGGCATATTGATGCTTAGAAGCATTTTCTCTGATTTCACAGAGCTTTCCAAACGCCAGTTTCGAAAATGAGGCAGATTTCACGGCAAAAACCTCTTGGAGCAGGTTCTAACCTATAGACATGTAATTAACATGGATTCGCTCTCCGTGAAATTCCGTGTTCTGAACACGATACATGCATCTCGGACTCGACAAATATTCACTACATTGTGGTTAGCATGTGGATTACAGCACTTTCATCCACCATACAAAGCTTACTGACACTTTGAAGAATTTTCTCAGATTTCACAGGTTAGTTTTAATGCCAGATAAGAAAATGAGGCAGATTTGGCAAAAAAATGCTCTTGGAGCGAGTTATACACAAAAGATATGTAATTTACCTAGTTTTACTCACCGTGACATTCCGTGTTCTGAACACGTTACATGCATCACGGATTCGACAAACATTCACTACAGAGTTGGTAGCATAAGGATTACCGAACATTCACCCACCATAAATGCCATATTGACATTTTGAAGCACTTTCCCATATTTCAAAATGTTTTCCTAATGCCAGGTTTGAAAATGAGGCAGATTAACAAAAAATTCTCTTGGAGCAAGTACTTCCCATAGAAATGTAATTTACATAGCTTCCCTCACAGTGACATTCCAATTTCCGAACACTCTACATACTTCACGGATTTGACAAACATTTTTAATGAGTTATGTACATGTGTATTACAGAACTTTCATCCACCATACAAGGCATATTTAAACCTAGAAACGTTAACTCTGAATTTGCAGCCTTTTCCTAATGCCAGTTTCGAAAATCAGGCCGTTTTCTCCAGAAAAAATTTTTGGAGCGATTTCTTCCCAATAGACATGAAATTTACATAGATTCCATCTCCGGAAATTTCCGTCATACGATCACGCTACATGCATAGGCTTTCTACAATTATTCACATCAGGTTTGTTTGCATGTGGCTTTATGAACTTCCATCACAATACAATGCATATTGACACTTTGAAGCATTTTCTCTGATTTTGAAGGAATTTCCAAATGCCAGTTTCGAAAATGAGGCAGATTTCGCAGAAAAACTCTTGGAGTGAGTTCTACCCAAGAGACATGTATTTTACCAACATACGCTCACCGTGATATTCTACGTTCTGAACACTCTCCATGTATCTCGGATTTGAAAAATATTCTCTACAGAGTTGTTAGTATGCGGATTGCCGAACTTTCATCCACCATACAAGGCATATTTACACCTACAATTGATTAATCTGAGTTCGCAGCTTATTCCTAACGCCAGTTTCAAAAATCAGGCTGTAATCTCAGGAAAAAACTCTTGGAGAGATTTCTAACCTAGGGAAATGTAATTTACATAAATTTCCTCGCCGTGACATTCCATGTTCCAAACGTTCTACATGCATAACGGATTCGAAAAATATTCATTACAGATTTGTTAGCATGTGGATTACCGAACTTACATCACAAAACATTGAATATTGATACTTAGAAGTATTTTCTCAGATTTTGCAGCGTTTTCCAAGCGCCAGTTTCAAAAATGAAGCAGTTATTACAGAAAAATTCTATTGAAGTGAGTTCTACCAAATAGACAAGTAGTTTACATTGTTTCAATCACCGTGAAATTGCACGTTCCAAACATGGTACATGCATCACGGATTAGGAAAAAGATTCTTTATTATGTTGTGAAAAATTGGATTATCAAACTTTCTTCCTACATAAAGGCATCTTTATACCTACAAATATTTTCTCACATTTTGCAGCTTTATCCAAATATCACATTTGAGTATCAAGCAATTTTTGCCGAAATATTCTATTCTAGCTAGTTCTACCCAATAGAATTCTAATTTACATAGTTTCTTTACCGTGAATTTCTGTCTTCCGAACGCGCTACAAGAATCACAGTTTGAAAAATATTACTACACACTTGTTAACATATGGATTACCAGACTTTCATCCACCAATCAAGTCATATTGGCACTTAGAAGCATTTTCTCATATTTCGAAGATTTTTCCTAACACCAGATTTGAAAATGAGGCAGATTTTGCAGAAAAATTCTCTTGGAGCGAGTTCTACCCAATAGACATTTAATTTACATAGATGTGCTCATCATGACATTTTGTGATCTGAACACATTTCATGTATCTCTGTTTCGACAAATATTCACTACAGAGATGTTAGCATTTGGATTACCAATCTTACATCCACCATACAAGGCATATTTACACCTACAAGTATTTACTCTCAATTCAAAGTTTTGTCCAAACGTCAAATTCGAAAATCATGCAATTTGTTCAGAAAAATTCTATTCAAGCTAGTTCTACCCAATAGAATTTTAATTTACGTAGTTTCATTACCGTAAATTTCCATGTTCCAAACACGCTAAATAAGTCACGGATTCGAAAAGTATTCCCTTCATAGTTGGTTACGTGGATTACCAGACTTAAATTCCCCGTTCAAGGCATATTCACACTTAGAAGCATTTTCTCAGATTTCTCAGGTTTTTCCTAAAGCCAGTTTGGAAAATGAGGCTGATTTCACAGAAAATGTTCTTGGAGCCAGTTCTACCCAAAAGATATGTAATTTAACTAGTTCACTCACCGTGACATTCCGTGTTCTGAACATGTTACATGCATCAAGGTTTCGACAATCATCCTTTAATGAGTGTGAGCATGTGGATTATCAAATTTTCATCCACCTTACAAGACATGTTTTCACCTAGAAACATTTACTCACATTTCGCAGAATTTTCCTAACGTCAGTTTCGAAAATCAGGCAGTTTTCGCAGAAAAATCCTCTTGTTGCATGTTCCATCCAATAGACATCTCATTTTCATAGATACCATCACCGTAACATTCCGTGTTCCTAAAAAACGGTTCATGCACCAAGGATTCAACAAATATTCACTGCTGAGTTGTTAGCATGTGAATTACCAATCTTTAATAAACCATTGAAGACATATTGTCACCTTAAAGCATTTACTCTGATTTCACAGCGTTTTCATAACACCAGTTTCGAAACTGAGGCAGATTTTTCAGTAAAACTCTCCTGGAGAGGGTTCTAACCAATAGATATGTAATTTGCATAGCTTCCCTCACCGAGAAAGACCGTGTTCCGAACAGGCTACATACATCAAGGATTTGAGAAACATTTTTAATGAGTTATGTACATGTGTATTACAGATCTTTCATCCACCATACAAGGCATATTGACACATAGAAACATTAACTCTGAGTTCGCAGCTTTTTCCTAATAGCAGTTTCGAAAATCAGGCAGTTTTCAAAGGAAAAAACTGTTGGAGCGTGTTCTACCCAATAGGTACGTAAATTACATAGATTCCCCCACTGTGAAATTACATGTTTCGAACACATTACATGCAGAAAAGATTCGACAAAAATAAACTATAGAGTTGTTTGCATGAGGATGACAGGACTTTCATCACAATACAAGGCATATTGATGCTTAGAAGCATTTTCTCTGATTTCACAGAGCTTTCCAAACGCCAGTTTCGAAAATGAGGCAGATTTCACGGCAAAAACCTCTTGGAGCAGGTTCTAACCTATAGACATGTAATTAACATGGATTCGCTCTCCGTGAAATTCCGTGTTCTGAACACGATACATGCATCTCGGACTCGACAAATATTCACTACATTGTGGTTAGCATGTGGATTACAGCACTTTCATCCACCATACAAAGCTTACTGACACTTTGAAGAATTTTCTCAGATTTCACAGGTTAGTTTTAATGCCAGATAAGAAAATGAGGCAGATTTGGCAAAAAAATGCTCTTGGAGCGAGTTATACACAAAAGATATGTAATTTACCTAGTTTTACTCACCGTGACATTCCGTGTTCTGAACACGTTACATGCATCACGGATTCGACAAACATTCACTACAGAGTTGGTAGCATAAGGATTACCGAACATTCACCCACCATAAATGCCATATTGACATTTTGAAGCACTTTCCCATATTTCAAAATGTTTTCCTAATGCCAGGTTTGAAAATGAGGCAGATTAACAAAAATTCTCTTGGAGCAAGTACTTCCCATAGAAATGTAATTTACATAGCTTCCCTCACAGTGACATTCCAATTTCCGAACACTCTACATACTTCACGGATTTGACAAACATTTTTAATGAGTTATGTACATGTGTATTACAGAACTTTCATCCACCATAAAAGGCATATTTAAACCTAGAAACGTTAACTCTGAATTTGCAGCCTTTTCCTAATGCCAGTTTCGAAAATCAGGCCGTTTTGTCCAGAAAAAATTTTTGGAGCGATTTCTTCCCAATAGACATGAAATTTACATAGATTCCATCTACGGAAATTTCCGTCATACGATCACGCTACATGCATAGGCTTTCTACAATTATTCACATCAGGTTTGTTTGCATGTGGCTTTATGAACTTCCATCACAATACAATGCATATTGACACTTTGAAGCATTTTCTCTGATTTTGAAGGAATTTCCAAATGCCAGTTTCGAAAATGAGGCAGATTTCGCAGAAAAAACTCTTGGAGTGAGTTCTACCCAAGAGACATGTATTTTACCGACATACGCTCACCGTGATATTCTACGTTCTGAACACTCTCCATGTATCTCGGATTCGACAAATATTCTCTTCAGAGTTGTTAGTATGCGGATTGCCGAACTTTCATCCACCATACAAGGCATATTTACACCTACAATTGATTAATCTGAGTTCGCAGCTTATTCCTAACGCCAGTTTCAAAAATCAGGCTGTTATCTCAGGAAAAAACTCTTGGAGCGTTTTCTAACCTAGGGAAATGTAATTTACATAAATTTCCTCGCCGTGACATTCCGTGTTCCAAACGTTCTACATGCATAACGGATTCGAAAAATATTCACTACAGATTTGTTAGCATGTGGATTACCGAACTTACATCACAAAACATTGAATATTGATACTTAGAAGTATTTTCTCAGATTTTGCAGCGTTTTCCAAGCGCCAGTTTCAAAAATGAAGCAGTTATTACAGAAAAATTCTATTGAAGTGAGTTCTACCAAATAGACAAGTAGTTTACATTGTTTCAATCACCGTGAAATTGCACGTTCCAAACATGGTACATGCATCACGGATTAGGAAAAAGATTCTTTATTATGTTGTGAAAAAGTGGATTATCAAACTTTCTTCCTACATAAAGGCATCTTTATACCTACAAATATTTTCTCACATTTTTCAGCTTTATCCAAATATCACATTTGAGTATCAAGCAATTTTTGCCGAAATATTTTATTCTAGCTAGTTCTACCCAATAGAATTCTAATTTACATAGTTTCTTTACCGTGAATTTCTGTCTTCCGAACGCGCTACAAGAATCACAGTTTGAAAAATATTACTACACACTTGTTAACATATGGATTACCGGACTTTCATCCACCAATCAAGTCATATTGGCACTTAGAAGCATTTTCTCATATTTTGAAGATTTTTCCTAACACCAGATTTGAAAATGAGGCAGATTTTGCAGAAAAATTCTCTTGGAGCGAGTTCTACCCAATAGACATTTAATTTACATAGATGTGCTCATCATGACATTTTGTGATCTGAACACATTTCATGTATCTCGGTTTCGACAAATATTCACTACAGAGATGTTAGCATTTGGATTACCAATCTTACATCCACCATACAAGGCATATTTACACCTACAAGTATTTACTCTCAATTCAAAGTTTTGTCCAAACGTCAAATTCGAAAATCATGCAATTTGTTCAGAAAAATTCTATTCAAGCTAGTTCTACCCAATAGAATTTTAATTTATGTAGTTTCATTACCGTAAGTTTCCATGTTCCAAACACGCTAAATAAGTCACGGATTCGAAAAGTATTCCCTTCATAGTTGGTTACGTGGATTACCAGACTTAAATTCCCCGTTCAAGGCATATTCACACTTAGAAGCATTTTCTCAGATTTCTCAGGTTTTTCCTAAAGCCAGTTTGGAAAATGAGGCTGATTTCACAGAAAATGTTCTTGGAGCCAGTTCTACCCAAAAGATATGTAATTTAACTAGTTCACTCACCGTGACATTCCGTGTTCTGAACATGTTACATGCATCAAGGATTCGACAATCATCCTTTAATGAGTGTGAGCATGTGGATTATCAAATTTTCATCCACCTTACAAGACATGTTTTCACCTAGAAACATTTACTCACATTTCGCAGAATTTTCCTAACGTCAGTTTCGAAAATCAGGCAGTTTTCGCAGAAAAATCCTCTTGTTGCATGTTCCATCCAATAGACATCACCCATTTTCATAGATACCATCACCGTAACATTCCGTGTTCCTAAAAAACGGTTCATGCACCAAGGATTCAACAAATATTCACTGCTGAGTTGTTAGCATGTGAATTACCAATCTTTAATAAACCATTGAAGACATATTGTGACCTTAAAGCATTTACTCTGATTTCACAGCGTTTTCATAACACCAGTTTCGAAACTGAGGCAGATTTTTCAGTAAAACTCTCCTGGAGAGGGTTCTAACCAATAGATATGTAATTTGCATAGCTTCCCTCACCGAGAAAGACCGTGTTCCGAACAGGCTACATACATCAAGGATTTGAGAAACATTTTTAATGAGTTATGTACATGTGTATTACAGATCTTTCATCCACCATACAAGGCATATTGACACATAGAAACATTAACTCTGAGCTCACAGCTTTTTCCTAATAGCAGTTTCGAAAATCAGGCAGTTTTCAAAGGAAAAAACTGTTGGAGCGTGTTCTACCCAATAGGTACGTAAATTACATAGATTCCCCCACTGTGAAATTACATGTTTCGAACACATTACATGCAGAAAAGATTCGACAAAAATAAACTATAGAGTTGTTTGCATGAGGATGACAGGACTTTCATCACAATACAAGGCATATTGATGCTTAGAAGCATTTTCTCTGATTTCACAGAGCTTTCCAAACGCCAGTTTCGAAAATGAGGCAGATTTCACGGCAAAAACCTCTTGGAGCAGGTTCTAACCTATAGACATGTAATTAACATGGATTCGCTCTCCGTGAAATTCCGTGTTCTGAACACGATACATGCATCTCGGACTCGACAAATATTCACTACATTGTGGTTAGCATGTGGATTACAGCACTTTCATCCACCATACAAAGCTTACTGACACTTTGAAGAATTTTCTCAGATTTCACAGGTTAGTTTTAATGCCAGATAAGAAAATGAGGCAGATTTGGCAAAAAAATGCTCTTGGAGCGAGTTATACACAAAAGATATGTAATTTACCTAGTTTTACTCACCGTGACATTCCGTGTTCTGAACACGTTACATGCATCACGGATTCGACAAACATTCACTACAGAGTTGGTAGCATAAGGATTACCGAACATTCACCCACCATAAATGCCATATTGACATTTTGAAGCACTTTCCCATATTTCAAAATGTTTTCCTAATGCCAGGTTTGAAAATGAGGCAGATTAACAAAAAATTCTCTTGGAGCAAGTACTTCCCATAGAAATGTAATTTACATAGCTTCCCTCACAGTGACATTCCAATTTCCGAACACTCTACATACTTCACGGATTTGACAAACATTTTTAATGAGTTATGTACATGTGTATTACAGAACTTTCATCCACCATACAAGGCATATTTAAACCTAGAAACGTTAACTCTGAATTTGCAGCCTTTTCCTAATGCCAGTTTCGAAAATCAGGCCGTTTTCTCCAGAAAAAAATTTTTGGAGCGATTTCTTCCCAATAGACATGAAATTTACATAGATTCCATCTCCGGAAATTTCCGTCATACGATCACGCTACATGCATAGGCTTTCTACAATTATTCACATCAGGTTTGTTTGCATGTGGCTTTATGAACTTCCATCACAATACAATGCATATTGACACTTTGAAGCATTTTCTCTGATTTTGAAGGAATTTCCAAATGCCAGTTTCGAAAATGAGGCAGATTTCGCAGAAAAAACTCTTGGAGTGAGTTCTACCCAAGAGACATGTATTTTACCAACATACGCTCACCGTGATATTCTACGTTCTGAACACTCTCCATGTATCTCGGATTCGACAAATATTCTCTACAGAGTTGTTAGTATGCGGATTGCCGAACTTTCATCCACCATACAAGGCATATTTACACCTACAATTGATTAATCTGAGTTCGCAGCTTATTCCTAACGCCAGTTTCAAAAATCAGGCTGTTATCTCAGGAAAAAACTCTTGGAGCGATTTCTAACCTAGGGAAATGTAATTTACATAAATTTCCTCGCCGTGACATTCCGTGTTCCAAACGTTCTACATGCATAACGGATTCGAAAAATATTCACTACAGATTTGTTAGCATGTGGATTACCGAACTTACATCACAAAACATTGAATATTGATACTTAGAAGTATTTTCTCAGATTTTGCAGCATTTTCCAAGCGCCAGTTTCAAAAATGAAGCAGTTATTACAGAAAAATTCTATTGAAGTGAGTTCTACAAAATAGAAAAATAGTTACATTTTTTCAATCACCATGAAATTGCACGTTCCAAACATGGTACATGCATCACGGATTAGGAAAAAGATTCTTTAATATGTTGTGAAAAAGTGGATTACCAAACTTTCTTCCTACATAAAGGCATCTTTACACCTACAAATATTTTCTCACATTTTGCAGCTTTATCCAAATATCACATTTGAGTATCAAGCAATTTTCGCCGAAATATTCTATTCTAGCTAGTTCTACCCAATAGAATTCTAATTTACATAGTTTCTTTACCGTGAATTTCTGTCTTCCAAACGCGCTACAAGAATCACAGTTTGAAAAATATTACTACACACTTGTTAACATATGGATTACCGGACTTTCATCCACCAATCAAGTCATATTGGCACTTAGAAGCATTTTCTCATATTTCGAAGATTTTTCCTAACACCAGATTTGAAAATGAGGCAGATTTTGCAGAAAAATTCTCTTGGAGCGAGTTCTACCCAATAGACATTTAATTTACATAGATGTGCTCATCATGACATTTTGTGATCTGAACACATTTCATGTATCTCGGTTTCGACAAATATTCACTACAGAGATGTTAGCATTTGGATTACCAATCTTACATCCACCATACAAGGCATATTTACACCTACAAGTATTTACTCTCAATTCAAAGTTTTGTCCAAACGTCAAATTCGAAATTCATGCAATTTGTTCAGAAAAATTCTATTCAAGCTAGTTCTACCCAATAGAATTTTAATTTACGTAGTTTCATTACCGTAAATTTCCATGTTCCAAACACGCTAAATAAGTCACGGATTCGAAAAGTATTCCCGTCATAGTTGGTTACGTGGATTACCAGACTTAAATTCCCCGTTCAAGGCATATTCACACTTAGAAGCATTTTCTCAGATTTCTCAGGTTTTTCCTAAAGCCAGTTTGGAAAATGAGGCTGATTTCACAGAAAATGTTCTTGGAGCCAGTTCTACCCAAAAGATATGTAATTTAACTAGTTCACTCACCGTGACATTCCGTGTTCTGAACATGTTACATGCATCAAGGATTCGACAATCATCCTTTAATGAGTGTGAGCATGTGGATTATCAAATTTTCATCCACCTTACAAGACATGTTTTCACCTAGAAACATTTACTCACATTTCGCAGAATTTTCCTAACGTCAGTTTCGAAAATCAGGCAGTTTTCGCAGAAAAATCCTCTTGTTGCATGTTCCATCCAATAGACATCTCATTTTCATAGATACCATCACCGTAACATTCCGTGTTCCTAAAAAACGGTTCATGCACCAAGGATTCAACAAATATTCACTGCTGAGTTGTTAGCATGTGAATTACCAATCTTTAATAAACCATTGAAGACATATTGTCACCTTAAAGCATTTACTCTGATTTCACAGCGTTTTCATAACACCAGTTTCGAAACTGAGGCAGATTTTTCAGTAAAACTCTCCTGGAGAGGGTTCTAACCAATAGATATGTAATTTGCATAGCTTCCCTCACCGAGAAAGACCGTGTTCCGAACAGGCTACATACATCAAGGATTTGAGAAACATTTTTAATGAGTTATGTACATGTGTATTACAGATCTTTCATCCACCATACAAGGCATATTGACACATAGAAACATTAACTCTGAGCTCACAGCTTTTTCCTAATAGCAGTTTCGAAAATCAGGCAGTTTTCAAAGGAAAAAACTGTTGGAGCGTGTTCTACCCAATAGGTACGTAAATTACATAGATTCCCCCACTGTGAAATTACATGTTTCGAACACATTACATGCAGAAAAGATTCGACAAAAATAAACTATAGAGTTGTTTGCATGAGGATGACAGGACTTTCATCACAATACAAGGCATATTGATGCTTAGAAGCATTTTCTCTTAGTTCACAGAGCTTTCCAAACGCCAGTTTCGAAAATGAGGCAGATTTCACGGCAAAAACCTCTTGGAGCAGGTTCTAACCTATAGACATGTAATTAACATGGATTCGCTCTCCGTGAAATTCCGTGTTCTGAACACGATACATGCATCTCGGACTCGACAAATATTCACTACATTGTGGTTAGCATGTGGATTACAGCACTTTCATCCACCATACAAAGCTTACTGACACTTTGAAGAATTTTCTCAGATTTCACAGGTTAGTTTTAATGCCAGATAAGAAAATGAGGCAGATTTGGCAAAAAAATGCTCTTGGAGCGAGTTATACACAAAAGATATGTAATTTACCTAGTTTTACTCACCGTGACATTCCGTGTTCTGAACACGTTACATGCATCACGGATTCGACAAACATTCACTACAGAGTTGGTAGCATAAGGATTACCGAACATTCACCCACCATAAATGCCATATTGACATTTTGAAGCACTTTCCCATATTTCAAAATGTTTTCCTAATGCCAGGTTTGAAAATGAGGCAGATTAACAAAAAATTCTCTTGGAGCAAGTACTTCCCATAGAAATGTAATTTACATAGCTTCCCTCACAGTGACATTCCAATTTCCGAACACTCTACATACTTCACGGATTTGACAAACATTTTTAATGAGTTATGTACATGTGTATTACAGAACTTTCATCCACCATACAAGGCATATTTAAACCTAGAAACGTTAACTCTGAATTTGCAGCCTTTTCCTAATGCCAGTTTCGAAAATCAGGCCGTTTTCTCCAGAAAAAATTTTTGGAGCGATTTCTTCCCAATAGACATGAAATTTACATAGATTCCATCTCCGGAAATTTCCGTCATACGATCACGCTACATGCATAGGCTTTCTACAATTATTCACATCAGGTTTGTTTGCATGTGGCTTTATGAACTTCCATCACAATACAATGCATATTGACACTTTGAAGCATTTTCCCTGATTTTGAAAGAATTTCCAAATGCCAGTTTCGAAAATGAGGCAGATTTCGCAGAAAAAACTCTTGGAGTGAGTTCTACCCAAGAGACATGTATTTTACCGACATACGCTCACCGTGATATTCTACGTTCTGAACAATCTCCATGTATCTCGGATTCGACAAATATTCTCTACAGAGTTGTTAGTATGCGGATTGCCGAACTTTCATCCACCATACAAGGCATATTTACACCTACAATTGATTAATCTGAGTTCGCCGCTTATTCCTAACGCCAGTTTCAAAAATCAGGCTGTTATCTCAGGAAAAAACTCTTGCAGCGATTTCTAACCTAGGGAAATTTAATTTACATAAATTACCTCGCCGTGACATTCCGTGTTCCAAACGTTCTACATGCATAACGGATTCGAAAAATATTCATTACAGATTTGTTAGCATGTGGATTACCGAACTTACATCACAAAACATTGAATATTGATACTTAGAAGTATTTTCTCAGATTTTGCAGCGTTTTCCAAGCGCCAGTTTCAAAAATGAAGCAGTTATTACAGAAAAATTCTATTGAAGTGAGTTCTACCAAATAGACAAGTAGTTTACATTGTTTCAATCACCGTGAAATTGCACGTTCCAAACATGGTACATGCATCACGGATTAGGAAAAAGATTCTTTATTATGTTGTGAAAAAGTGGATTATCAAACTTTCTTCCTACATAAAGGCATCTTTATACCTACAAATATTTTCTAACATTTTGCAGCTTTATCCAAATATCACATTTGAGTATCAAGCAATTTTCACCGAAATATTTTATTCTAGCTAGTTCTACCCAATAGAATTCTAATTTACATAGTTTCTTTACCGTGAATTTCTGTCTTCCGAACGCGCTACAAGAATCACAGTTTGAAAAATATTACTACACACTTGTTAACATATGGATTACCGGACTTTCATCCACCAATCAAGTCATATTGGCACTTAGAAGCATTTTCTCATATTTCGAAGATTTTTCCTAACACCAGATTTGAAAATGAGGCAGATTTTGCAGAAAAATTCTCTTGGAGCGAGTTCTACCCAATAGACATTTAATTTACATTGATGTGCTCATCATGACATTTTGTGATCTGAACACGTTTCATGTATCTCGGTTTCGACAAATATTCACTACAGAGATGTTAGCATTTGGATTACCAATCTTACATCCACCATACAAGGCATATTTACACCTACAAGTATTTACTCTCAATTCAAAGTTTTGTCCAAACGTCAAATTCGAAAATCATGCAATTTGTTCAGAAAAATTCTATTCAAGCTAGTTCTACCCAATAGAATTTTAATTTACGTAGTTTCATTACCGTAAATTTCCATGTTCCAAACACGCTAAATAAGTCACGGATTCGAAAAGTATTCCCTTCATAGTTGGTTACGTGGATTACCAGACTTAAATTCCCCGTTCAAGGCATATTCACACTTAGAAGCATTTTCTCAGATTTCTCAGGTTTTTCCTAAAGCCAGTTTGGAAAATGAGGCTGATTTCACAGAAAATGTTCTTGGAGCCAGTTCTACCCAAAAGATATGTAATTTAACTAGTTCACTCACCGTGACATTCCGTGTTCTGAACATGTTACATGCATCAAGGATTCGACAATCATCCTTTAATGAGTGTGAGCATGTGGATTATCAAATTTTCATCCACCTTACAAGACATGTTTTCACCTAGAAACATTTACTCACATTTCGCAGAATTTTCCTAACGTCAGTTTCGAAAATCAGGCAGTTTTCGCAGAAAAATCCTCTTGTTGCATGTTCCATCCAATAGACATCTCATTTTCATAGATACCATCACCGTAACATTCCGTGTTCCTAAAAAACGGTTCATGCACCAAGGATTCAACAAATATTCACTGCTGAGTTGTTAGCATGTGAATTACCAATCTTTAATAAACCATTGAAGACATATTGTCACCTTAAAGCATTTACTCTGATTTCACAGCGTTTTCATAACACCAGTTTCGAAACTGAGGCAGATTTTTCAGTAAAACTCTCCTGGAGAGGGTTCTAACCAATAGATATGTAATTTGCATAGCTTCCCTCACCGAGAAAGACCGTGTTCCGAACAGGCTACATACATCAAGGATTTGAGAAACATTTTTAATGAGTTATGTACATGTGTATTACAGATCTTTCATCCACCATACAAGGCATATTGACACATAGAAACATTAACTCTGAGTTTGCAGCTTTTTCCTAATAGCAGTTTCGAAAATCAGGCAGTTTTCAAAGGAAAAAACTGTTGGAGCGTGTTCTACCCAATAGGTACGTAAATTACATAGATTCCCCCACTGTGAAATTACATGTTTCGAACACATTACATGCAGAAAAGATTCGACAAAAATAAACTATAGAGTTGTTTGCATGAGGATGACAGGACTTTCATCACAATACAAGGCATATTGATGCTTAGAAGCATTTTCTCTGATTTCACAGAGCTTTCCAAACGCCAGTTTCGAAAATGAGGCAGATTTCACGGCAAAAACCTCTTGGAGCAGGTTCTAACCTATAGACATGTAATTAACATGGATTCGCTCTCCGTGAAATTCCGTGTTCTGAACACGATACATGCATCTCGGACTCGACAAATATTCACTACATTGTGGTTAGCATGTGGATTACAGCACTTTCATCCACCATACAAAGCTTACTGACACTTTGAAGAATTTTCTCAGATTTCACAGGTTAGTTTTAATGCCAGATAAGAAAATGAGGCAGATTTGGCAAAAAAATGCTCTTGGAGCGAGTTATACACAAAAGATATGTAATTTACCTAGTTTTACTCACCGTGACATTCCGTGTTCTGAACACGTTACATGCATCACGGATTCGACAAACATTCACTACAGAGTTGGTAGCATAAGGATTACCGAACATTCACCCACCATAAATGCCATATTGACATTTTGAAGCACTTTCCCATATTTCAAAATGTTTTCCTAATGCCAGGTTTGAAAATGAGGCAGATTAACAAAAAATTCTCTTGGAGCAAGTACTTCCCATAGAAATGTAATTTACATAGCTTCCCTCACAGTGACATTCCAATTTCCGAACACTCTACATACTTCACGGATTTGACAAACATTTTTAATGAGTTATGTACATGTGTATTACAGAACTTTCATCCACCATACAAGGCATATTTAAACCTAGAAACGTTAACTCTGAATTTGCAGCCTTTTCCTAATGCCAGTTTCGAAAATCAGGCCGTTTTCTCCAGAAAAAATTTTTGGAGCGATTTCTTCCCAATAGACATGAAATTTACATAGATTCCATCTCCGGAAATTTCCGTCATACGATCACGCTACATGCATAGGCTTTCTACAATTATTCACATCAGGTTTGTTTGCATGTGGCTTTATGAACTTCCATCACAATACAATGCATATTGACACTTTGAAGCATTTTCTCTGATTTTGAAAGAATTTCCAAATGCCAGTTTCGAAAATGAGGCAGATTTCGCAGAAAAAACTCTTGGAGTGAGTTCTACCCAAGAGACATGTATTTTACCGACATACGCTCACCGTGATATTCTACGTTCTGAACAATCTCCATGTATCTCGGATTCGACAAATATTCTCTACAGAGTTGTTAGTATGCGGATTGCCGAACTTTCATCCACCATACAAGGCATATTTACACCTACAATTGATTAATCTGAGTTCGCCGCTTATTCCTAACGCCAGTTTCAAAAATCAGGCTGTTATCTCAGGAAAAAACTCTTGCAGCGATTTCTAACCTAGGGAAATTTAATTTACATAAATTACCTCGCCGTGACATTCCGTGTTCCAAACGTTCTACATGCATAACGGATTCGAAAAATATTCATTACAGATTTGTTAGCATGTGGATTACCGAACTTACATCACAAAACATTGAATATTGATACTTAGAAGTATTTTCTCAGATTTTGCAGCGTTTTCCAAGCGCCAGTTTCAAAAATGAAGCAGTTATTACAGAAAAATTCTATTGAAGTGAGTTCTACCAAATAGACAAGTAGTTTACATTGTTTCAATCACCGTGAAATTGCACGTTCCAAACATGGTACATGCATCACGGATTAGGAAAAAGATTCTTTATTATGTTGTGAAAAAGTGGATTATCAAACTTTCTTCCTACATAAAGGCATCTTTATACCTACAAATATTTTCTAACATTTTGCAGCTTTATCCAAATATCACATTTGAGTATCAAGCAATTTTCACCGAAATATTTTATTCTAGCTAGTTCTACCCAATAGAATTCTAATTTACATAGTTTCTTTACCGTGAATTTCTGTCTTCCGAACGCGCTACAAGAATCACAGTTTGAAAAATATTACTACACACTTGTTAACATATGGATTACCGGACTTTCATCCACCAATCAAGTCATATTGGCACTTAGAAGCATTTTCTCATATTTCGAAGATTTTTCCTAACACCAGATTTGAAAATGAGGCAGATTTTGCAGAAAAATTCTCTTGGAGCGAGTTCTACCCAATAGACATTTAATTTACATTGATGTGCTCATCATGACATTTTGTGATCTGAACACGTTTCATGTATCTCGGTTTCGACAAATATTCACTACAGAGATGTTAGCATTTGGATTACCAATCTTACATCCACCATACAAGGCATATTTACACCTACAAGTATTTACTCTCAATTCAAAGTTTTGTCCAAACGTCAAATTCGAAAATCATGCAATTTGTTCAGAAAAATTCTATTCAAGCTAGTTCTACCCAATAGAATTTTAATTTACGTAGTTTCATTACCGTAAATTTCCATGTTCCAAACACGCTAAATAAGTCACGGATTCGAAAAGTATTCCCTTCATAGTTGGTTACGTGGATTACCAGACTTAAATTCCCCGTTCAAGGCATATTCACACTTAGAAGCATTTTCTCAGATTTCTCAGGTTTTTCCTAAAGCCAGTTTGGAAAATGAGGCTGATTTCACAGAAAATGTTCTTGGAGCCAGTTCTACCCAAAAGATATGTAATTTAACTAGTTCACTCACCGTGACATTCCGTGTTCTGAACATGTTACATGCATCAAGGATTCGACAATCATCCTTTAATGAGTGTGAGCATGTGGATTATCAAATTTTCATCCACCTTACAAGACATGTTTTCACCTAGAAACATTTACTCACATTTCGCAGAATTTTCCTAACGTCAGTTTCGAAAATCAGGCAGTTTTCGCAGAAAAATCCTCTTGTTGCATGTTCCATCCAATAGACATCTCATTTTCATAGATACCATCACCGTAACATTCCGTGTTCCTAAAAAACGGTTCATGCACCAAGGATTCAACAAATATTCACTGCTGAGTTGTTAGCATGTGAATTACCAATCTTTAATAAACCATTGAAGACATATTGTCACCTTAAAGCATTTACTCTGATTTCACAGCGTTTTCATAACACCAGTTTCGAAACTGAGGCAGATTTTTCAGTAAAACTCTCCTGGAGAGGGTTCTAACCAATAGATATGTAATTTGCATAGCTTCCCTCACCGAGAAAGACCGTGTTCCGAACAGGCTACATACATCAAGGATTTGAGAAACATTTTTAATGAGTTATGTACATGTGTATTACAGATCTTTCATCCACCATACAAGGCATATTGACACATAGAAACATTAACTCTGAGTTTGCAGCTTTTTCCTAATAGCAGTTTCGAAAATCAGGCAGTTTTCAAAGGAAAAAACTGTTGGAGCGTGTTCTACCCAATAGGTACGTAAATTACATAGATTCCCCCACTGTGAAATTACATGTTTCGAACACATTACATGCAGAAAAGATTCGACAAAAATAAACTATAGAGTTGTTTGCATGAGGATGACAGGACTTTCATCACAATACAAGGCATATTGATGCTTAGAAGCATTTTCTCTGATTTCACAGAGCTTTCCAAACGCCAGTTTCGAAAATGAGGCAGATTTCACGGCAAAAACCTCTTGGAGCAGGTTCTAACCTATAGACATGTAATTAACATGGATTCGCTCTCCGTGAAATTCCGTGTTCTGAACACGATACATGCATCTCGGACTCGACAAATATTCACTACATTGTGGTTAGCATGTGGATTACAGCACTTTCATCCACCATACAAAGCTTACTGACACTTTGAAGAATTTTCTCAGATTTCACAGGTTAGTTTTAATGCCAGATAAGAAAATGAGGCAGATTTGGCAAAAAAATGCTCTTGGAGCGAGTTATACACAAAAGATATGTAATTTACCTAGTTTTACTCACCGTGACATTCCGTGTTCTGAACACGTTACATGCATCACGGATTCGACAAACATTCACTACAGAGTTGGTAGCATAAGGATTACCGAACATTCACCCACCATAAATGCCATATTGACATTTTGAAGCACTTTCCCATATTTCAAAATGTTTTCCTAATGCCAGGTTTGAAAATGAGGCAGATTAACAAAAAATTCTCTTGGAGCAAGTACTTCCCATAGAAATGTAATTTACATAGCTTCCCTCACAGTGACATTCCAATTTCCGAACACTCTACATACTTCACGGATTTGACAAACATTTTTAATGAGTTATGTACATGTGTATTACAGAACTTTCATCCACCATACAAGGCATATTTAAACCTAGAAACGTTAACTCTGAATTTGCAGCCTTTTCCTAATGCCAGTTTCGAAAATCAGGCCGTTTTCTCCAGAAAAAATTTTTGGAGCGATTTCTTCCCAATAGACATGAAATTTACATAGATTCCATCTCCGGAAATTTCCGTCATACGATCACGCTACATGCATAGGCTTTCTACAATTATTCACATCAGGTTTGTTTGCATGTGGCTTTATGAACTTCCATCACAATACAATGCATATTGACACTTTGAAGCATTTTCTCTGATTTTGAAAGAATTTCCAAATGCCAGTTTCGAAAATGAGGCAGATTTCGCAGAAAAAACTCTTGGAGTGAGTTCTACCCAAGAGACATGTATTTTACCGACATACGCTCACCGTGATATTCTACGTTCTGAACAATCTCCATGTATCTCGGATTCGACAAATATTCTCTACAGAGTTGTTAGTATGCGGATTGCCGAACTTTCATCCACCATACAAGGCATATTTACACCTACAATTGATTAATCTGAGTTCGCCGCTTATTCCTAACGCCAGTTTCAAAAATCAGGCTGTTATCTCAGGAAAAAACTCTTGCAGCGATTTCTAACCTAGGGAAATTTAATTTACATAAATTACCTCGCCGTGACATTCCGTGTTCCAAACGTTCTACATGCATAACGGATTCGAAAAATATTCATTACAGATTTGTTAGCATGTGGATTACCGAACTTACATCACAAAACATTGAATATTGATACTTAGAAGTATTTTCTCAGATTTTGCAGCGTTTTCCAAGCGCCAGTTTCAAAAATGAAGCAGTTATTACAGAAAAATTCTATTGAAGTGAGTTCTACCAAATAGACAAGTAGTTTACATTGTTTCAATCACCGTGAAATTGCACGTTCCAAACATGGTACATGCATCACGGATTAGGAAAAAGATTCTTTATTATGTTGTGAAAAAGTGGATTATCAAACTTTCTTCCTACATAAAGGCATCTTTATACCTACAAATATTTTCTAACATTTTGCAGCTTTATCCAAATATCACATTTGAGTATCAAGCAATTTTCACCGAAATATTTTATTCTAGCTAGTTCTACCCAATAGAATTCTAATTTACATAGTTTCTTTACCGTGAATTTCTGTCTTCCGAACGCGCTACAAGAATCACAGTTTGAAAAATATTACTACACACTTGTTAACATATGGATTACCGGACTTTCATCCACCAATCAAGTCATATTGGCACTTAGAAGCATTTTCTCATATTTCGAAGATTTTTCCTAACACCAGATTTGAAAATGAGGCAGATTTTGCAGAAAAATTCTCTTGGAGCGAGTTCTACCCAATAGACATTTAATTTACATTGATGTGCTCATCATGACATTTTGTGATCTGAACACGTTTCATGTATCTCGGTTTCGACAAATATTCACTACAGAGATGTTAGCATTTGGATTACCAATCTTACATCCACCATACAAGGCATATTTACACCTACAAGTATTTACTCTCAATTCAAAGTTTTGTCCAAACGTCAAATTCGAAAATCATGCAATTTGTTCAGAAAAATTCTATTCAAGCTAGTTCTACCCAATAGAATTTTAATTTACGTAGTTTCATTACCGTAAATTTCCATGTTCCAAACACGCTAAATAAGTCACGGATTCGAAAAGTATTCCCTTCATAGTTGGTTACGTGGATTACCAGACTTAAATTCCCCGTTCAAGGCATATTCACACTTAGAAGCATTTTCTCAGATTTCTCAGGTTTTTCCTAAAGCCAGTTTGGAAAATGAGGCTGATTTCACAGAAAATGTTCTTGGAGCCAGTTCTACCCAAAAGATATGTAATTTAACTAGTTCACTCACCGTGACATTCCGTGTTCTGAACATGTTACATGCATCAAGGATTCGACAATCATCCTTTAATGAGTGTGAGCATGTGGATTATCAAATTTTCATCCACCTTACAAGACATGTTTTCACCTAGAAACATTTACTCACATTTCGCAGAATTTTCCTAACGTCAGTTTTGAAAATCAGGCAGTTTTCGCAGAAAAATCCTCTTGTTGCATGTTCCATCCAATAGACATCTCATTTTCATAGATACCATCACCGTAACATTCCGTGTTCCTAAAAAACGGTTCATGCACCAAGGATTCAACAAATATTCACTGCTGAGTTGTTAGCATGTGAATTACCAATCTTTAATAAACCATTGAAGACATATTGTCACCTTAAAGCATTTACTCTGATTTCACAGCGTTTTCATAACACCAGTTTCGAAACTGAGGCAGATTTTTCAGTAAAACTCTCCTGGAGAGGGTTCTAACCAATAGATATGTAATTTGCATAGCTTCCCTCACCGAGAAAGACCGTGTTCCGAACAGGCTACATACATCAAGGATTTGAGAAACATTTTTAATGAGTTATGTACATGTGTATTACAGATCTTTCATCCACCATACAAGGCATATTGACACATAGAAACATTAACTCTGAGTTTGCAGCTTTTTCCTAATAGCAGTTTCGAAAATCAGGCAGTTTTCAAAGGAAAAAACTGTTGGAGCGTGTTCTACCCAATAGGTACGTAAATTACATAGATTCCCCCACTGTGAAATTACATGTTTCGAACACATTACATGCAGAAAAGATTCGACAAAAATAAACTATAGAGTTGTTTGCATGAGGATGACAGGACTTTCATCACAATACAAGGCATATTGATGCTTAGAAGCATTTTCTCTGATTTCACAGAGCTTTCCAAACGCCAGTTTCGAAAATGAGGCAGATTTCACGGCAAAAACCTCTTGGAGCAGGTTCTAACCTATAGACATGTAATTAACATGGATTCGCTCTCCGTGAAATTCCGTGTTCTGAACACGATACATGCATCTCGGACTCGACAAATATTCACTACATTGTGGTTAGCATGTGGATTACAGCACTTTCATCCACCATACAAAGCTTACTGACACTTTGAAGAATTTTCTCAGATTTCACAGGTTAGTTTTAATGCCAGATAAGAAAATGAGGCAGATTTGGCAAAAAAATGCTCTTGGAGCGAGTTATACACAAAAGATATGTAATTTACCTAGTTTTACTCACCGTGACATTCCGTGTTCTGAACACGTTACATGCATCACGGATTCGACAAACATTCACTACAGAGTTGGTAGCATAAGGATTACCGAACATTCACCCACCATAAATGCCATATTGACATTTTGAAGCACTTTCCCATATTTCAAAATGTTTTCCTAATGCCAGGTTTGAAAATGAGGCAGATTAACAAAAAATTCTCTTGGAGCAAGTACTTCCCATAGAAATGTAATTTACATAGCTTCCCTCACAGTGACATTCCAATTTCCGAACACTCTACATACTTCACGGATTTGACAAACATTTTTAATGAGTTATGTACATGTGTATTACAGAACTTTCATCCACCATACAAGGCATATTTAAACCTAGAAACGTTAACTCTGAATTTGCAGCCTTTTCCTAATGCCAGTTTCGAAAATCAGGCCGTTTTCTCCAGAAAAAATTTTTGGAGCGATTTCTTCCCAATAGACATGAAATTTACATAGATTCCATCTCCGGAAATTTCCGTCATACGATCACGCTACATGCATAGGCTTTCTACAATTATTCACATCAGGTTTGTTTGCATGTGGCTTTATGAACTTCCATCACAATACAATGCATATTGACACTTTGAAGCATTTTCCCTGATTTTGAAAGAATTTCCAAATGCCAGTTTCGAAAATGAGGCAGATTTCGCAGAAAAAACTCTTGGAGTGAGTTCTACCCAAGAGACATGTATTTTACCGACATACGCTCACCGTGATATTCTACGTTCTGAACAATCTCCATGTATCTCGGATTCGACAAATATTCTCTACAGAGTTGTTAGTATGCGGATTGCCGAACTTTCATCCACCATACAAGGCATATTTACACCTACAATTGATTAATCTGAGTTCGCCGCTTATTCCTAACGCCAGTTTCAAAAATCAGGCTGTTATCTCAGGAAAAAACTCTTGCAGCGATTTCTAACCTAGGGAAATTTAATTTACATAAATTACCTCGCCGTGACATTCCGTGTTCCAAACGTTCTACATGCATAACGGATTCGAAAAATATTCATTACAGATTTGTTAGCATGTGGATTACCGAACTTACATCACAAAACATTGAATATTGATACTTAGAAGTATTTTCTCAGATTTTGCAGCGTTTTCCAAGCGCCAGTTTCAAAAATGAAGCAGTTATTACAGAAAAATTCTATTGAAGTGAGTTCTACCAAATAGACAAGTAGTTTACATTGTTTCAATCACCGTGAAATTGCACGTTCCAAACATGGTACATGCATCACGGATTAGGAAAAAGATTCTTTATTATGTTGTGAAAAAGTGGATTATCAAACTTTCTTCCTACATAAAGGCATCTTTATACCTACAAATATTTTCTAACATTTTGCAGCTTTATCCAAATATCACATTTGAGTATCAAGCAATTTTCACCGAAATATTTTATTCTAGCTAGTTCTACCCAATAGAATTCTAATTTACATAGTTTCTTTACCGTGAATTTCTGTCTTCCGAACGCGCTACAAGAATCACAGTTTGAAAAATATTACTACACACTTGTTAACATATGGATTACCGGACTTTCATCCACCAATCAAGTCATATTGGCACTTAGAAGCATTTTCTCATATTTCGAAGATTTTTCCTAACACCAGATTTGAAAATGAGGCAGATTTTGCAGAAAAATTCTCTTGGAGCGAGTTCTACCCAATAGACATTTAATTTACATTGATGTGCTCATCATGACATTTTGTGATCTGAACACGTTTCATGTATCTCGGTTTCGACAAATATTCACTACAGAGATGTTAGCATTTGGATTACCAATCTTACATCCACCATACAAGGCATATTTACACCTACAAGTATTTACTCTCAATTCAAAGTTTTGTCCAAACGTCAAATTCGAAAATCATGCAATTTGTTCAGAAAAATTCTATTCAAGCTAGTTCTACCCAATAGAATTTTAATTTACGTAGTTTCATTACCGTAAATTTCCATGTTCCAAACACGCTAAATAAGTCACGGATTCGAAAAGTATTCCCTTCATAGTTGGTTACGTGGATTACCAGACTTAAATTCCCCGTTCAAGGCATATTCACACTTAGAAGCATTTTCTCAGATTTCTCAGGTTTTTCCTAAAGCCAGTTTGGAAAATGAGGCTGATTTCACAGAAAATGTTCTTGGAGCCAGTTCTACCCAAAAGATATGTAATTTAACTAGTTCACTCACCGTGACATTCCGTGTTCTGAACATGTTACATGCATCAAGGATTCGACAATCATCCTTTAATGAGTGTGAGCATGTGGATTATCAAATTTTCATCCACCTTACAAGACATGTTTTCACCTAGAAACATTTACTCACATTTCGCAGAATTTTCCTAACGTCAGTTTCGAAAATCAGGCAGTTTTCGCAGAAAAATCCTCTTGTTGCATGTTCCATCCAATAGACATCTCATTTTCATAGATACCATCACCGTAACATTCCGTGTTCCTAAAAAACGGTTCATGCACCAAGGATTCAACAAATATTCACTGCTGAGTTGTTAGCATGTGAATTACCAATCTTTAATAAACCATTGAAGACATATTGTCACCTTAAAGCATTTACTCTGATTTCACAGCGTTTTCATAACACCAGTTTCGAAACTGAGGCAGATTTTTCAGTAAAACTCTCCTGGAGAGGGTTCTAACCAATAGATATGTAATTTGCATAGCTTCCCTCACCGAGAAAGACCGTGTTCCGAACAGGCTACATACATCAAGGATTTGAGAAACATTTTTAATGAGTTATGTACATGTGTATTACAGATCTTTCATCCACCATACAAGGCATATTGACACATAGAAACATTAACTCTGAGTTTGCAGCTTTTTCCTAATAGCAGTTTCGAAAATCAGGCAGTTTTCAAAGGAAAAAACTGTTGGAGCGTGTTCTACCCAATAGGTACGTAAATTACATAGATTCCCCCACTGTGAAATTACATGTTTCGAACACATTACATGCAGAAAAGATTCGACAAAAATAAACTATAGAGTTGTTTGCATGAGGATGACAGGACTTTCATCACAATACAAGGCATATTGATGCTTAGAAGCATTTTCTCTTAGTTCACAGAGCTTTCCAAACGCCAGTTTCGAAAATGAGGCAGATTTCACGGCAAAAACCTCTTGGAGCAGGTTCTAACCTATAGACATGTAATTAACATGGATTCGCTCTCCGTGAAATTCCGTGTTCTGAACACGATACATGCATCTCGGACTCGACAAATATTCACTACATTGTGGTTAGCATGTGGATTACAGCACTTTCATCCACCATACAAAGCTTACTGACACTTTGAAGAATTTTCTCAGATTTCACAGGTTAGTTTTAATGCCAGATAAGAAAATGAGGCAGATTTGGCAAAAAAATGCTCTTGGAGCGAGTTATACACAAAAGATATGTAATTTACCTAGTTTTACTCACCGTGACATTCCGTGTTCTGAACACGTTACATGCATCACGGATTCGACAAACATTCACTACAGAGTTGGTAGCATAAGGATTACCGAACATTCACCCACCATAAATGCCATATTGACATTTTGAAGCACTTTCCCATATTTCAAAATGTTTTCCTAATGCCAGGTTTGAAAATGAGGCAGATTAACAAAAAATTCTCTTGGAGCAAGTACTTCCCATAGAAATGTAATTTACATAGCTTCCCTCACAGTGACATTCCAATTTCCGAACACTCTACATACTTCACGGATTTGACAAACATTTTTAATGAGTTATGTACATGTGTATTACAGAACTTTCATCCACCATACAAGGCATATTTAAACCTAGAAACGTTAACTCTGAATTTGCAGCCTTTTCCTAATGCCAGTTTCGAAAATCAGGCCGTTTTCTCCAGAAAAAATTTTTGGAGCGATTTCTTCCCAATAGACATGAAATTTACATAGATTCCATCTCCGGAAATTTCCGTCATACGATCACGCTACATGCATAGGCTTTCTACAATTATTCACATCAGGTTTGTTTGCATGTGGCTTTATGAACTTCCATCACAATACAATGCATATTGACACTTTGAAGCATTTTCCCTGATTTTGAAAGAATTTCCAAATGCCAGTTTCGAAAATGAGGCAGATTTCGCAGAAAAAACTCTTGGAGTGAGTTCTACCCAAGAGACATGTATTTTACCGACATACGCTCACCGTGATATTCTACGTTCTGAACAATCTCCATGTATCTCGGATTCGACAAATATTCTCTACAGAGTTGTTAGTATGCGGATTGCCGAACTTTCATCCACCATACAAGGCATATTTACACCTACAATTGATTAATCTGAGTTCGCCGCTTATTCCTAACGCCAGTTTCAAAAATCAGGCTGTTATCTCAGGAAAAAACTCTTGCAGCGATTTCTAACCTAGGGAAATTTAATTTACATAAATTACCTCGCCGTGACATTCCGTGTTCCAAACGTTCTACATGCATAACGGATTCGAAAAATATTCATTACAGATTTGTTAGCATGTGGATTACCGAACTTACATCACAAAACATTGAATATTGATACTTAGAAGTATTTTCTCAGATTTTGCAGCGTTTTCCAAGCGCCAGTTTCAAAAATGAAGCAGTTATTACAGAAAAATTCTATTGAAGTGAGTTCTACCAAATAGACAAGTAGTTTACATTGTTTCAATCACCGTGAAATTGCACGTTCCAAACATGGTACATGCATCACGGATTAGGAAAAAGATTCTTTATTATGTTGTGAAAAAGTGGATTATCAAACTTTCTTCCTACATAAAGGCATCTTTATACCTACAAATATTTTCTAACATTTTGCAGCTTTATCCAAATATCACATTTGAGTATCAAGCAATTTTCACCGAAATATTTTATTCTAGCTAGTTCTACCCAATAGAATTCTAATTTACATAGTTTCTTTACCGTGAATTTCTGTCTTCCGAACGCGCTACAAGAATCACAGTTTGAAAAATATTACTACACACTTGTTAACATATGGATTACCGGACTTTCATCCACCAATCAAGTCATATTGGCACTTAGAAGCATTTTCTCATATTTCGAAGATTTTTCCTAACACCAGATTTGAAAATGAGGCAGATTTTGCAGAAAAATTCTCTTGGAGCGAGTTCTACCCAATAGACATTTAATTTACATTGATGTGCTCATCATGACATTTTGTGATCTGAACACGTTTCATGTATCTCGGTTTCGACAAATATTCACTACAGAGATGTTAGCATTTGGATTACCAATCTTACATCCACCATACAAGGCATATTTACACCTACAAGTATTTACTCTCAATTCAAAGTTTTGTCCAAACGTCAAATTCGAAAATCATGCAATTTGTTCAGAAAAATTCTATTCAAGCTAGTTCTACCCAATAGAATTTTAATTTACGTAGTTTCATTACCGTAAATTTCCATGTTCCAAACACGCTAAATAAGTCACGGATTCGAAAAGTATTCCCTTCATAGTTGGTTACGTGGATTACCAGACTTAAATTCCCCGTTCAAGGCATATTCACACTTAGAAGCATTTTCTCAGATTTCTCAGGTTTTTCCTAAAGCCAGTTTGGAAAATGAGGCTGATTTCACAGAAAATGTTCTTGGAGCCAGTTCTACCCAAAAGATATGTAATTTAACTAGTTCACTCACCGTGACATTCCGTGTTCTGAACATGTTACATGCATCAAGGATTCGACAATCATCCTTTAATGAGTGTGAGCATGTGGATTATCAAATTTTCATCCACCTTACAAGACATGTTTTCACCTAGAAACATTTACTCACATTTCGCAGAATTTTCCTAACGTCAGTTTCGAAAATCAGGCAGTTTTCGCAGAAAAATCCTCTTGTTGCATGTTCCATCCAATAGACATCTCATTTTCATAGATACCATCACCGTAACATTCCGTGTTCCTAAAAAACGGTTCATGCACCAAGGATTCAACAAATATTCACTGCTGAGTTGTTAGCATGTGAATTACCAATCTTTAATAAACCATTGAAGACATATTGTCACCTTAAAGCATTTACTCTGATTTCACAGCGTTTTCATAACACCAGTTTCGAAACTGAGGCAGATTTTTCAGTAAAACTCTCCTGGAGAGGGTTCTAACCAATAGATATGTAATTTGCATAGCTTCCCTCACCGAGAAAGACCGTGTTCCGAACAGGCTACATACATCAAGGATTTGAGAAACATTTTTAATGAGTTATGTACATGTGTATTACAGATCTTTCATCCACCATACAAGGCATATTGACACATAGAAACATTAACTCTGAGTTTGCAGCTTTTTCCTAATAGCAGTTTCGAAAATCAGGCAGTTTTCAAAGGAAAAAACTGTTGGAGCGTGTTCTACCCAATAGGTACGTAAATTACATAGATTCCCCCACTGTGAAATTACATGTTTCGAACACATTACATGCAGAAAAGATTCGACAAAAATAAACTATAGAGTTGTTTGCATGAGGATGACAGGACTTTCATCACAATACAAGGCATATTGATGCTTAGAAGCATTTTCTCTGATTTCACAGAGCTTTCCAAACGCCAGTTTCGAAAATGAGGCAGATTTCACGGCAAAAACCTCTTGGAGCAGGTTCTAACCTATAGACATGTAATTAACATGGATTCGCTCTCCGTGAAATTCCGTGTTCTGAACACGATACATGCATCTCGGACTCGACAAATATTCACTACATTGTGGTTAGCATGTGGATTACAGCACTTTCATCCACCATACAAAGCTTACTGACACTTTGAAGAATTTTCTCAGATTTCACAGGTTAGTTTTAATGCCAGATAAGAAAATGAGGCAGATTTGGCAAAAAAATGCTCTTGGAGCGAGTTATACACAAAAGATATGTAATTTACCTAGTTTTACTCACCGTGACATTCCGTGTTCTGAACACGTTACATGCATCACGGATTCGACAAACATTCACTACAGAGTTGGTAGCATAAGGATTACCGAACATTCACCCACCATAAATGCCATATTGACATTTTGAAGCACTTTCCCATATTTCAAAATGTTTTCCTAATGCCAGGTTTGAAAATGAGGCAGATTAACAAAAAATTCTCTTGGAGCAAGTACTTCCCATAGAAATGTAATTTACATAGCTTCCCTCACAGTGACATTCCAATTTCCGAACACTCTACATACTTCACGGATTTGACAAACATTTTTAATGAGTTATGTACATGTGTATTACAGAACTTTCATCCACCATACAAGGCATATTTAAACCTAGAAACGTTAACTCTGAATTTGCAGCCTTTTCCTAATGCCAGTTTCGAAAATCAGGCCGTTTTCTCCAGAAAAAATTTTTGGAGCGATTTCTTCCCAATAGACATGAAATTTACATAGATTCCATCTCCGGAAATTTCCGTCATACGATCACGCTACATGCATAGGCTTTCTACAATTATTCACATCAGGTTTGTTTGCATGTGGCTTTATGAACTTCCATCACAATACAATGCATATTGACACTTTGAAGCATTTTCCCTGATTTTGAAAGAATTTCCAAATGCCAGTTTCGAAAATGAGGCAGATTTCGCAGAAAAAACTCTTGGAGTGAGTTCTACCCAAGAGACATGTATTTTACCGACATACGCTCACCGTGATATTCTACGTTCTGAACAATCTCCATGTATCTCGGATTCGACAAATATTCTCTACAGAGTTGTTAGTATGCGGATTGCCGAACTTTCATCCACCATACAAGGCATATTTACACCTACAATTGATTAATCTGAGTTCGCCGCTTATTCCTAACGCCAGTTTCAAAAATCAGGCTGTTATCTCAGGAAAAAACTCTTGCAGCGATTTCTAACCTAGGGAAATTTAATTTACATAAATTACCTCGCCGTGACATTCCGTGTTCCAAACGTTCTACATGCATAACGGATTCGAAAAATATTCATTACAGATTTGTTAGCATGTGGATTACCGAACTTACATCACAAAACATTGAATATTGATACTTAGAAGTATTTTCTCAGATTTTGCAGCGTTTTCCAAGCGCCAGTTTCAAAAATGAAGCAGTTATTACAGAAAAATTCTATTGAAGTGAGTTCTACCAAATAGACAAGTAGTTTACATTGTTTCAATCACCGTGAAATTGCACGTTCCAAACATGGTACATGCATCACGGATTAGGAAAAAGATTCTTTATTATGTTGTGAAAAAGTGGATTATCAAACTTTCTTCCTACATAAAGGCATCTTTATACCTACAAATATTTTCTAACATTTTGCAGCTTTATCCAAATATCACATTTGAGTATCAAGCAATTTTCACCGAAATATTTTATTCTAGCTAGTTCTACCCAATAGAATTCTAATTTACATAGTTTCTTTACCGTGAATTTCTGTCTTCCGAACGCGCTACAAGAATCACAGTTTGAAAAATATTACTACACACTTGTTAACATATGGATTACCGGACTTTCATCCACCAATCAAGTCATATTGGCACTTAGAAGCATTTTCTCATATTTCGAAGATTTTTCCTAACACCAGATTTGAAAATGAGGCAGATTTTGCAGAAAAATTCTCTTGGAGCGAGTTCTACCCAATAGACATTTAATTTACATTGATGTGCTCATCATGACATTTTGTGATCTGAACACGTTTCATGTATCTCGGTTTCGACAAATATTCACTACAGAGATGTTAGCATTTGGATTACCAATCTTACATCCACCATACAAGGCATATTTACACCTACAAGTATTTACTCTCAATTCAAAGTTTTGTCCAAACGTCAAATTCGAAAATCATGCAATTTGTTCAGAAAAATTCTATTCAAGCTAGTTCTACCCAATAGAATTTTAATTTACGTAGTTTCATTACCGTAAATTTCCATGTTCCAAACACGCTAAATAAGTCACGGATTCGAAAAGTATTCCCTTCATAGTTGGTTACGTGGATTACCAGACTTAAATTCCCCGTTCAAGGCATATTCACACTTAGAAGCATTTTCTCAGATTTCTCAGGTTTTTCCTAAAGCCAGTTTGGAAAATGAGGCTGATTTCACAGAAAATGTTCTTGGAGCCAGTTCTACCCAAAAGATATGTAATTTAACTAGTTCACTCACCGTGACATTCCGTGTTCTGAACATGTTACATGCATCAAGGATTCGACAATCATCCTTTAATGAGTGTGAGCATGTGGATTATCAAATTTTCATCCACCTTACAAGACATGTTTTCACCTAGAAACATTTACTCACATTTCGCAGAATTTTCCTAACGTCAGTTTCGAAAATCAGGCAGTTTTCGCAGAAAAATCCTCTTGTTGCATGTTCCATCCAATAGACATCTCATTTTCATAGATACCATCACCGTAACATTCCGTGTTCCTAAAAAACGGTTCATGCACCAAGGATTCAACAAATATTCACTGCTGAGTTGTTAGCATGTGAATTACCAATCTTTAATAAACCATTGAAGACATATTGTCACCTTAAAGCATTTACTCTGATTTCACAGCGTTTTCATAACACCAGTTTCGAAACTGAGGCAGATTTTTCAGTAAAACTCTCCTGGAGAGGGTTCTAACCAATAGATATGTAATTTGCATAGCTTCCCTCACCGAGAAAGACCGTGTTCCGAACAGGCTACATACATCAAGGATTTGAGAAACATTTTTAATGAGTTATGTACATGTGTATTACAGATCTTTCATCCACCATACAAGGCATATTGACACATAGAAACATTAACTCTGAGTTTGCAGCTTTTTCCTAATAGCAGTTTCGAAAATCAGGAAGTTTTCAAAGGAAAAAACTGTTGGAGCGTGTTCTACCCAATAGGTACGTAAATTACATAGATTCCCCCACTGTGAAATTACATGTTTCGAACACATTACATGCAGAAAAGATTCGACAAAAATAAACTATAGAGTTGTTTGCATGAGGATGACAGGACTTTCATCACAATACAAGGCATATTGATGCTTAGAAGCATTTTCTCTGATTTCACAGAGCTTTCCAAACGCCAGTTTCGAAAATGAGGCAGATTTCACGGCAAAAACCTCTTGGAGCAGGTTCTAACCTATAGACATGTAATTAACATGGATTCGCTCTCCGTGAAATTCCGTGTTCTGAACACGATACATGCATCTCGGACTCGACAAATATTCACTACATTGTGGTTAGCATGTGGATTACAGCACTTTCATCCACCATACAAAGCTTACTGACACTTTGAAGAATTTTCTCAGATTTCACAGGTTAGTTTTAATGCCAGATAAGAAAATGAGGCAGATTTGGCAAAAAAATGCTCTTGGAGCGAGTTATACACAAAAGATATGTAATTTACCTGGTTTTACTCACCGTGACATTCCGTGTTCTGAACACGTTACATGCATCACGGATTCGACAAACATTCACTACAGAGTTGGTAGCATAAGGATTACCGAACATTCACCCACCATAAATGCCATATTGACATTTTGAAGCACTTTCCCATATTTCAAAATGTTTTCCTAATGCCAGGTTTGAAAATGAGGCAGATTAACAAAAAATTCTCTTGGAGCAAGTACTTCCCATAGAAATGTAATTTACATAGCTTCCCTCACAGTGACATTCCAATTTCCGAACACTCTACATACTTCACGGATTTGACAAACATTTTTAATGAGTTATGTACATGTGTATTACAGAACTTTCATCCACCATACAAGGCATATTTAAACCTAGAAACGTTAACTCTGAATTTGCAGCCTTTTCCTAATGCCAGTTTCGAAAATCAGGCCGTTTTCTCCAGAAAAAATTTTTGGAGCGATTTCTTCCCAATAGACATGAAATTTACATAGATTCCATCTCCGGAAATTTCCGTCATACGATCACGCTACATGCATAGGCTTTCTACAATTATTCACATCAGGTTTGTTTGCATGTGGCTTTATGAACTTCCATCACAATACAATGCATATTGACACTTTGAAGCATTTTCCCTGATTTTGAAAGAATTTCCAAATGCCAGTTTCGAAAATGAGGCAGATTTCGCAGAAAAAACTCTTGGAGTGAGTTCTACCCAAGAGACATGTATTTTACCGACATACGCTCACCGTGATATTCTACGTTCTGAACAATCTCCATGTATCTCGGATTCGACAAATATTCTCTACAGAGTTGTTAGTATGCGGATTGCCGAACTTTCATCCACCATACAAGGCATATTTACACCTACAATTGATTAATCTGAGTTCGCCGCTTATTCCTAACGCCAGTTTCAAAAATCAGGCTGTTATCTCAGGAAAAAACTCTTGCAGCGATTTCTAACCTAGGGAAATTTAATTTACATAAATTTCCTCGCCGTGACATTCCGTGTTCCAAACGTTCTACATGCATAACGGATTCGAAAAATATTCATTACAGATTTGTTAGCATGTGGATTACCGAACTTACATCACAAAACATTGAATATTGATACTTAGAAGTATTTTCTCAGATTTTGCAGCGTTTTCCAAGCGCCAGTTTCAAAAATGAAGCAGTTATTACAGAAAAATTCTATTGAAGTGAGTTCTACCAAATAGACAAGTAGTTTACATTGTTTCAATCACCGTGAAATTGCACGTTCCAAACATGGTACATGCATCACGGATTAGGAAAAAGATTCTTTATTATGTTGTGAAAAAGTGGATTATCAAACTTTCTTCCTACATAAAGGCATCTTTATACCTACAAATATTTTCTCACATTTTGCAGCTTTATCCAAATATCACATTTGAGTATCAAGCAATTTTCGCCGAAATATTCTATTCTAGCTAGTTCTACCCAATAGAATTCTAATTTACATAGTTTCTTTACCGTGAATTTCTGTCTTCCGAACGCGCTACAAGAATCACAGTTTGAAAAATATTACTACACACTTGTTAACATATGGATTACCGGACTTTCATCCACCAATCAAGTCATATTGGCACTTAGAAGCATTTTCTCATATTTCGAAGATTTTTCCTAACACCAGATTTGAAAATGAGGCAGATTTTGCAGAAAAATTCTCTTGGAGCGAGTTCTACCCAATAGACATTTAATTTACATAGATGTGCTCATCATGACATTTTGTGATCTGAACACATTTCATGTATCTCGGTTTCGACAAATATTCACTACAGAGATGTTAGCATTTGGATTACCAATCTTACATCCACCATACAAGGCATATTTACACCTACAAGTATTTACTCTCAATTCAAAGTTTTGTCCAAACGTCAAATTCGAAAATCATGCAATTTGTTCAGAAAAATTCTATTCAAGCTAGTTCTACCCAATAGAATTTTAATTTACGTAGTTTCATTACCGTAAATTTCCATGTTCCAAACACGCTAAATAAGTCACGGATTCGAAAAATATTCCCTTCATAGTTGGTTACGTGGATTACCAGACTTAAATTCCCCGTTCAAGGCATATTCACACTTAGAAGCATTTTCTCAGATTTCTCAGGTTTTTCCTAAAGCCAGTTTGGAAAATGAGGCTGATTTCACAGAAAATGTTCTTGGGGCCAGTTCTACCCAAAAGATATGTAATTTAACTAGTTCACTCACCGTGACATTCCGTGTTCTGAACATGTTACATGCATCAAGGATTCGACAATCATCCTTTAATGAGTGTGAGCATGTGGATTATCAAATTTTCATCCACCTTACAAGACATGTTTTCACCTAGAAACATTTACTCACATTTCGCAGAATTTTCCTAACGTCAGTTTCGAAAATCAGGCAGTTTTCGCAGAAAAATCCTCTTGTTGCATGTTCCATCCAATAGACATCTCATTTTCATAGATACCATCACCGTAACATTCCGTGTTCCTAAAAAACGGTTCATGCACCAAGGATTCAACAAATATTCACTGCTGAGTTGTTAGCATGTGAATTACCAATCTTTAATAAACCATTGAAGACATATTGTCACCTTAAAGCATTTACTCTGATTTCACAGCGTTTTCATAACACCAGTTTCGAAACTGAGGCAGATTTTTCAGTAAAACTCTCCTGGAGAGGGTTCTAACCAATAGATATGTAATTTGCATAGCTTCCCTCACCGAGAAAGACCGTGTTCCGAACAGGCTACATACATCAAGGATTTGAGAAACATTTTTAATGAGTTATGTACATGTGTATTACAGATCTTTCATCCACCATACAAGGCATATTGACACATAGAAACATTAACTCTGAGCTCACAGCTTTTTCCTAATAGCAGTTTCGAAAATCAGGCAGTTTTCAAAGGAAAAAACTGTTGGAGCGTGTTCTACCCAATAGGTACGTAAATTACATAGATTCCCCCACTGTGAAATTACATGTTTCGAACACATTACATGCAGAAAAGATTCGACAAAAATAAACTATAGAGTTGTTTGCATGAGGATGACAGGACTTTCATCACAATACAAGGCATATTGATGCTTAGAAGCATTTTCTCTGATTTCACAGAGCTTTCCAAACGCCAGTTTCGAAAATGAGGCAGATTTCACGGCAAAAACCTCTTGGAGCAGGTTCTAACCTATAGACATGTAATTAACATGGATTCGCTCTCCGTGAAATTCCGTGTTCTGAACACGATACATGCATCTCGGACTCGACAAATATTCACTACATTGTGGTTAGCATGTGGATTACAGCACTTTCATCCACCATACAAAGCTTACTGACACTTTGAAGAATTTTCTCAGATTTCACAGGTTAGTTTTAATGCCAGATAAGAAAATGAGGCAGATTTGGCAAAAAAATGCTCTTGGAGCGAGTTATACACAAAAGATATGTAATTTACCTAGTTTTACTCACCGTGACATTCCGTGTTCTGAACACGTTACATGCATCACGGATTCGACAAACATTCACTACAGAGTTGGTAGCATAAGGATTACCGAACATTCACCCACCATAAATGCCATATTGACATTTTGAAGCACTTTCCCATATTTCAAAATGTTTTCCTAATGCCAGGTTTGAAAATGAGGCAGATTAAAAAAAATTCTCTTGGAGCAAGTACTTCCCATAGAAATGTAATTTACATAGCTTCCCTCACAGTGACATTCCAATTTCCGAACACTCTACATACTTCACGGATTTGACAAACATTTTTAATGAGTTATGTACATGTGTATTACAGAACTTTCATCCACCATACAAGGCATATTTAAACCTAGAAACGTTAACTCTGAATTTGCAGCCTTTTCCTAATGCCAGTTTCGAAAATCAGGCCGTTTTCTCCAGAAAAAATTTTTGGAGCGATTTCTTCCCAATAGACATGAAATTTACATAGATTCCATCTCCGGAAATTTCCGTCATACGATCACGCTACATGCATAGGCTTTCTACAATTATTCACATCAGGTTTGTTTGCATGTGGCTTTATGAACTTCCATCACAATACAATGCATATTGACACTTTGAAGCATTTTCTCTGATTTTGAAGGAATTTCCAAATGCCAGTTTCGAAAATGAGGCAGATTTCGCAGAAAAAACTCTTGGAGTGAGTTCTACCCAAGAGACATGTATTTTACCAACATACGCTCACCGTGATATTCTACGTTCTGAACACTCTCCATGTATCTCGGATTCGACAAATATTCTCTACAGAGTTGTTAGTATGCGGATTGCCGAACTTTCATCCACCATACAAGGCATATTTACACCTACAATTGATTAATCTGAGTTCGCAGCTTATTCCTAACGCCAGTTTCAAAAATCAGGCTGTTATCTCAGGAAAAAACTCTTGGAGCGATTTCTAACCTAGGGAAATGTAATTTACATAAATTTCCTCGCCGTGACATTCCGTGTTCCAAACGTTCTACATGCATAACGGATTCGAAAAATATTCATTACAGATTTGTTAGCATGTGGATTACCGAACTTACATCACAGAACATTGAATATTGATACTTAGAAGTATTTTCTCAGATTTTGCAGCGTTTTCCAAGCGCCAGTTTCAAAAATGAAGCAGTTATTACAGAAAAATTCTATTGAAGTGAGTTCTACAAAATAGACAAGTAGTTACATTGTTTCAATCACCGTGAAATTGCACGTTCCAAACATGGTACATGCATCACGGATTAGGAAAAAGATTCTTTAATATGTTGTGAAAAAGTGGATTACCAAACTTTCTTCCTACATAAAGGCATCTTTGCATCTACAAATATTTTCTCACATTTTGCAGCTTTATCCAAATATCACATTTGAGTATCAAGCAATTTTCGCCGAAATATTCTATTCTAGCTAGTTCTACCCAATAGAATTCTAATTTACATAGTTTCTTTACCGTGAATTTCTGTCTTCGGAACGCGCTACAAGAATCACAGTTTGAAAAATATTACTACACACTTGTTAACATATGGATTACCGGACTTTCATCCACCAATCAAGTCATATTGGCACTTAGAAGCATTTTCTCATATTTCGAAGATTTTTCCTAACACCAGATTTGAAAATGAGGCAGATTTTGCAGAAAAATTCTCTTGGAGCGAGTTCTACCCAATAGACATTTAATTTACATAGATGTGCTCATCATGACATTTTGTGATCTGAACACATTTCATGTATCTCGGTTTCGACAAATATTCACTACAGAGATGTTAGCATTTGGATTACCAATCTTACATCCACCATACAAGGCATATTTACACCTACAAGTATTTACTCTCAATTCAAAGTTTTGTCCAAACGTCAAATTCGAAAATCATGCAATTTGTTCAGAAAAATTCTATTCAAGCTAGTTCTACCCAATAGAATTTTAATTTACGTAGTTTCATTACCGTAAATTTCCATGTTCCAAACACGCTAAATAAGTCACGGATTCAAAAAGTATTCCCGTCATAGTTGGTTACGTGGATTACCAGACTTAAATTCCCCGTTCAAGGCATATTCACACTTAGAAGCATTTTCTCAGATTTCTCAGGTTTTTCCTAAAGCCAGTTTGGAAAATGAGGCTGATTTCACAGAAAATGTTCTTGGAGCCAGTTCTACCCAAAAGATATGTAATTTAACTAGTTCACTCACCGTGACATTCCGTGTTCTGAACATGTTACATGCATCAAGGATTCGACAATCATCCTTTAATGAGTGTGAGCATGTGGATTATCAAATTTTCATCCACCTTACAAGACATGTTTTCACCTAGAAACATTTACTCACATTTCGCAGAATTTTCCTAACGTCAGTTTCGAAAATCAGGCAGTTTTCGCAGAAAAATCCTCTTGCATGTTCCATCCAATAGACATCTCATTTTCATAGATACCATCACCGTAACATTCCGTGTTCCTAAAAAACGGTTCATGCACCAAGGATTCAACAAATATTAACTGCTGAGTTGTTAGCATGTGAATTACCAATCTTTAATAAACCATTGAAGACATATTGTCACCTTAAAGCATTTACTCTGATTTCACAGCGTTTTCATAACACCAGTTTCGAAACTGAGGCAGATTTTTCAGTAAAACTCTCCTGGAGAGGGTTCTAACCAATAGATATGTAATTTGCATAGCTTCCCTCACCGAGAAAGACCGTGTTCCGAACAGGCTACATACATCAAGGATTTGAGAAACATTTTTAATGAGTTATGTACATGTGTATTACAGATCTTTCATCCACCATACAAGGCATATTGACACATAGAAACATTAACTCTGAGCTCACAGCTTTTTCCTAATAGCAGTTTCGAAAATCAGGCAGTTTTCAAAGGAAAAAACTTTTGGAGCGTGTTCTACCCAATAGGTACGTAAATTACATAGATTCCCCCACTGTGAAATTACATGTTTCAAACACATTACATGCAGAAAAGATTCGACAAAAATAAACTATAGAGTTGTTTGCATGAGGATGACAGGACTTTCATCACAATACAAGGCATATTGATGCTTAGAAGCATTTTCTCTGATTTCACAGAGCTTTCCAAACGCCAGTTTCGAAAATGAGGCAGATTTCACGGCAAAAACCTCTTGGAGCAGGTTCTAACCTATAGACATGTAATTAACATGGATTCGCTCTCCGTGAAATTCCGTGTTCTGAACACGATACATGCATCTCGGACTCGACAAATATTCACTACATTGTGGTTAGCATGTGGATTACAGCACTTTCATCCACCATACAAAGCTTACTGACACTTTGAAGAATTTTCTCAGATTTCACAGGTTAGTTTTAATGCCAGATAAGAAAATGAGGCAGATTTGGCAAAAAAATGCTCTTGGAGCGAGTTATACACAAAAGATATGTAATTTACCTAGTTTTACTCACCGTGACATTCCGTGTTCTGAACACGTTACATGCATCACGGATTCGACAAACATTCACTACAGAGTTGGTAGCATAAGGATTACCGAACATTCACCCACCATAAATGCCATATTGACATTTTGAAGCACTTTCCCATATTTCAAAATGTTTTCCTAATGCCAGGTTTGAAAATGAGGCAGATTAACAAAAAATTCTCTTGGAGCAAGTACTTCCCATAGAAATGTAATTTACATAGCTTCCCTCACAGTGACATTCCAATTTCCGAACACTCTACATACTTCACGGATTTGACAAACATTTTTAATGAGTTATGTACATGTGTATTACAGAACTTTCATCCACCATACAAGGCATATTTAAACCTAGAAACGTTAACTCTGAATTTGCAGCCTTTTCCTAATGCCAGTTTCGAAAATCAGGCCGTTTTCTCCAGAAAAAATTTTTGGAGCGATTTCTTCCCAATAGACATGAAATTTACATAGATTCCATCTCCGGAAATTTCCGTCATACGATCACGCTACATGCATAGGCTTTCTACAATTATTCACATCAGGTTTGTTTGCATGTGGCTTTATGAACTTCCATCACAATACAATGCATATTGACACTTTGAAGCATTTTCTCTGATTTTGAAGGAATTTCCAAATGCCAGTTTCGAAAATGAGGCAGATTTCGCAGAAAAAACTCTTGGAGTGAGTTCTACCCAAGAGACATGTATTTTACCAACATACGCTCACCGTGATATTCTACGTTCTGAACACTCTCCATGTATCTGGGATTCGACAAATATTCTCTACAGAGTTGTTAGTATGCGGATTGCCGAACTTTCATCCACCATACAAGGCATATTTACACCTACAATTGATTAATCTGAGTTCGCAGCTTATTCCTAACGCCAGTTTCAAAAATCAGGCTGTTATCTCAGGAAAAAACTCTTGGAGCGATTTCTAACCTAGGGAAATGTAATTTAAATAAATTTCCTCGCCGTGACATTCCGTGTTCCAAACGTTCTACATGCATAACGGATTCGAAAAATATTCATTACAGATTTGTTAGCATGTGGATTACCGAACTTACATCACAAAACATTGAATATTGATACTTAGAAGTATTTTCTCAGATTTTGCAGCGTTTTCCAAGCGCCAGTTTCAAAAATGAAGCAGTTATTACAGAAAAATTCTATTGAAGTGAGTTCTACCAAATAGACAAGTAGTTTACATTTTTTCAATCACCGTGAAATTGCACGTTCCAAACATGGTACATGCATCACGGATTAGGAAAAAGATTCTTTATTATGTTGTGAAAAAGTGGATTATCAAACTTTCTTCCTACATAAAGGCATCTTTATACCTACAAATATTTTCTCACATTTTGCAGCTTTATCCAAATATCACATTTGAGTATCAAGCAATTTTCGCCGAAATATTCTATTCTAGCTAGTTCTACCCAATAGAATTCTAATTTACATAGTTTCTTTACCGTGAATTTCTGTCTTCCGAACGCGCTACAAGAATCACAGTTTGAAAAATATTACTACACACTTGTTAACATATGGATTACCGGACTTTCATCCACCAATCAAGTCATATTGGCACTTAGAAGCATTTTCTCATATTTCGAAGATTTTTCCTAACACCAGATTTGAAAATGAGGCAGATTTTGCAGAAAAATTCTCTTGGAGCGAGTTCTACCCAATAGACATTTAATTTACATAGATGTGCTCATCATGACATTTTGTGATCTGAACACATTTCATGTATCTCGGTTTCGACAAATATTCACTACAGAGATGTTAGCATTTGGATTACCAATCTTACATCCACCATACAAGGCATATTTACACCTACAAGTATTTACTCTCAATTCAAAGTTTTGTCCAAACGTCAAATTCGAAAATCATGCAATTTGTTCAGAAAAATTCTATTCAAGCTAGTTCTACCCAATAGAATTTTAATTTACGTAGTTTCATTACCGTAAATTTCCATGTTCCAAACACGCTAAATAAGTCACGGATTCGAAAAATATTCCCTTCATAGTTGGTTACGTGGATTACCAGACTTAAATTCCCCGTTCAAGGCATATTCACACTTAGAAGCATTTTCTCAGATTTCTCAGGTTTTTCCTAAAGCCAGTTTGGAAAATGAGGCTGATTTCACAGAAAATGTTCTTGGGGCCAGTTCTACCCAAAAGATATGTAATTTAACTAGTTCACTCACCGTGACATTCCGTGTTCTGAACATGTTACATGCATCAAGGATTCGACAATCATCCTTTAATGAGTGTGAGCATGTGGATTATCAAATTTTCATCCACCTTACAAGACATGTTTTCACCTAGAAACATTTACTCACATTTCGCAGAATTTTCCTAACGTCAGTTTCGAAAATCAGGCAGTTTTCGCAGAAAAATCCTCTTGTTGCATGTTCCATCCAATAGACATCTCATTTTCATAGATACCATCACCGTAACATTCCGTGTTCCTAAAAAACGGTTCATGCACCAAAGATTCAACAAATATTCACTGCTGAGTTGTTAGCATGTGAATTACCAATCTTTAATAAACCATTGAAGACATATTGTCACCTTAAAGCATTTACTCTGATTTCACAGCGTTTTCATAACACCAGTTTCGAAACTGAGGCAGATTTTTCAGTAAAACTCTCCTGGAGAGGGTTCTAACCAATAGATATGTAATTTGCATAGCTTCCCTCACCGAGAAAGACCGTGTTCCGAACAGGCTACATACATCAAGGATTTGAGAAACATTTTTAATGAGTTATGTACATGTGTATTACAGATCTTTCATCCACCATACAAGGCATATTGACACATAGAAACATTAACTCTGAGCTCACAGCTTTTTCCTAATAGCAGTTTCGAAAATCAGGCAGTTTTCAAAGGAAAAAACTGTTGGAGCGTGTTCTACCCAATAGGTACGTAAATTACATAGATTCCCCCACTGTGAAATTACATGTTTCGAACACATTACATGCAGAAAAGATTCGACAAAAATAAACTATAGAGTTGTTTGCATGAGGATGACAGGACTTTCATCACAATACAAGGCATATTGATGCTTAGAAGCATTTTCTCTGATTTCACAGAGCTTTCCAAACGCCAGTTTCGAAAATGAGGCAGATTTCACGGCAAAAACCTCTTGGAGCAGGTTCTAACCTATAGACATGTAATTAACATGGATTCGCTCTCCGTGAAATTCCGTGTTCTGAACACGATACATGCATCTCCGACTCGACAAATATTCACTACATTGTGGTTAGCATGTGGATTACAGCACTTTCATCCACCATACAAAGCTTACTGACACTTTGAAGAATTTTCTCAGATTTCACAGGTTAGTTTTAATGCCAGATAAGAAAATGAGGCAGATTTGGCAAAAAAATGCTCTTGGAGCGAGTTATACACAAAAGATATGTAATTTACCTAGTTTTACTCACCGTGACATTCCGTGTTCTGAACACGTTACATGCATCACGGATTCGACAAACATTCACTACAGAGTTGGTAGCATAAGGATTACCGAACATTCACCCACCATAAATGCCATATTGACATTTTGAAGCACTTTCCCATATTTCAAAATGTTTTCCTAATGCCAGGTTTGAAAATGAGGCAGATTAACAAAAAATTCTCTTGGAGCAAGTACTTCCCATAGAAATGTAATTTACATAGCTTCCCTCACAGTGACATTCCAATTTCCGAACACTCTACATACTTCACGGATTTGACAAACATTTTAATGAGTTATGTACATGTGTATTACAGAACTTTCATCCACCATAAAAGGCATATTTAAACCTAGAAACGTTAACTCTGAATTTGCAGCCTTTTCCTAATGCCAGTTTCGAAAATCAGGCCGTTTTCTCCAGAAAAAATTTTTGGAGCGATTTCTTCCCAATAGACATGAAATTTACATAGATTCCATCTCCGGAAATTTCCGTCATACGATCACGCTACATGCATAAGCTTTCTACAATTATTCACATCAGGTTTGTTTGCATGTGGCTTTATGATCTTCCATCACAATACAATGCATATTGACACTTTGAAGCATTTTCTCTGATTTTGAAGGAATTTCCAAATGCCAGTTTCGAAAATGAGGCAGATTTCGCAGAAAAAACTCTTGGAGTGAGTTCTACACAAGAGACATGTATTTTACCAACATACGCTCACCGTGATATTCTACGTTCTGAACACTCTCCATGTATCTCGGATTCGACAAATATTCTCTACAGAGTTGTTAGTATGCGGATTGCCGAACTTTCATCCACCATACAAGGCATATTTACACCTACAATTGATTAATCTGAGTTCGCAGCTTATTCCTAACGCCAGTTTCAAAAATCAGGCTGTTATCTCAGGAAAAAACTCTTGGAGCGATTTCTAACCTAGGGAAATGTAATTTACATAAATTTCCTCGCCGTGACATTCCGTGTTCCAAACGTTCTACATGCATAACGGATTCGAAAAATATTCATTACAGATTTGTTAGCATGTGGATTACCGAACTTACATCACAAAACATTGAATATTGATACTTAGAAGTATTTTCTCAGATTTTGCAGCATTTTCCAAGCGCCAGTTTCAAAAATGAAGCAGTTATTACAGAAAAATTCTATTGAAGTGAGTTCTACAAAATAGACAAGTAGTTACATTGTTTCAATCACCGTGAAATTGCACGTTCCAAACATGGTACATGCATCACGGATTAGGAAAAAGATTCTTTAATATGTTGTGAAAAAGTGGATTACCAAACTTTCTTCCTACATAAAGGCATCTTTGCATCTACAAATATTTTCTCACATTTTGCAGCTTTATCCAAATATCACATTTGAGTATCAAGCAATTTTCACCGAAATATTCTATTCTAGCTAGTTCTACCCAATAGAATTCTAATTTACATAGTTTCTTTACCGTGAATTTCTTTCTTCCAAACGCGCTACAAGAATCACAGTTTGAAAAATATTACTACACACTTGTTAACATATGGATTACCGGACTTTCATCCACCAATCAAGTCATATTGGCACTTAGAAGCATTTTCTCATATTTCGAAGATTTTTCCTAACACCAGATTTGAAAATGAGGCAGATTTTGCAGAAAAATTCTCTTGGAGCGAGTTCTACCCAATAGACATTTAATTTACATAGATGTGCTCATCATGACATTTTGTGATCTGAACACATTTCATGTATCTCGGTTTCGACAAATATTCACTACAGAGATGTTAGCATTTGGATTACCAATCTTACATCCACCATACAAGGCATATTTACACCTACAAGTATTTACTCTCAATTCAAAGTTTTGTCCAAACGTCAAATTCGAAAATCATGCAATTTGTTCAGAAAAATTCTATTCAAGCTAGTTCTACCCAATAGAATTTTAATTTACGTAGTTTCATTACCGTAAATTTCCATGTTCCAAACACGCTAAATAAGTCACGGATTCGAAAAGTATTCCCTTCATAGTTGGTTACGTGGATTACCAGACTTAAATTCCCCGTTCAAGGCATATTCACACTTAGAAGCATTTTCTCAGATTTCTCAGGTTTTTCCTAAAGCCAGTTTGGAAAATGAGGCTGATTTCACAGAAAATGTTCTTGGAGCCAGTTCTACCCAAAAGATATGTAATTTAACTAGTTCACTCACCGTGACATTCCGTGTTCTGAACATGTTACATGCATCAAGGATTCGACAATCATCCTTTAATGAGTGTGAGCATGTGGATTATCAAATTTTCATCCACCTTACAAGACATGTTTTCACCTAGAAACATTTACTCACATTTCGCAGAATTTTCCTAACGTCAGTTTCGAAAATCAGGCAGTTTTCGCAGAAAAATCCTCTTGTTGCATGTTCCATCCAATAGACATCTCATTTTCATAGATACCATCACCGTAACATTCCGTGTTCCTAAAAAACGGTTCATGCACCAAGGATTCAACAAATATTCACTGCTGAGTTGTTAGCATGTGAATTACCAATCTTTAATAAACCATTGAAGACATATTGTGACCTTAAAGCATTTACTCTGATTTCACAGCGTTTTCATAACACCAGTTTCGAAACTGAGGCAGATTTTTCAGTAAAACTCTCCTGGAGAGGGTTCTAACCAATAGATATGTAATTTGCATAGCTTCCCTCACCGAGAAAGACCGTGTTCCGAACAGGCTACATACATCAAGGATTTGAGAAACATTTTTAATGAGTTATGTACATGTGTATTACAGATCTTTCATCCACCATACAAGGCATATTGACACATAGAAACATTAACTCTGAGCTCACAGCTTTTTCCTAATAGCAGTTTCGAAAATCAGGCAGTTTTCAAAGGAAAAAACTGTTGGAGCGTGTTCTACCCAATAGGTACGTAAATTACATAGATTCCCCCACTGTGAAATTACATGTTTCGAACACATTACATGCAGAAAAGATTCGACAAAAATAAACTATAGAGTTGTTTGCATGAGGATGACAGGACTTTCATCACAATACAAGGCATATTGATGCTTAGAAGCATTTTCTCTGATTTCACAGAGCTTTCCAAACGCCAGTTTCGAAAATGAGGCAGATTTCACGGCAAAAACCTCTTGGAGCAGGTTCTAACCTATAGACATGTAATTAACATGGATTCGCTCTCCGTGAAATTCCGTGTTCTGAACACGATACATGCATCTCGGACTCGACAATTATTCACTACATTGTGGTTAGCATGTGGATTACAGCACTTTCATCCACCATACAAAGCTTACTGACACTTTGAAGAATTTTCTCAGATTTCACAGGTTAGTTTTAATGCCAGATAAGAAAATGAGGCAGATTTGGCAAAAAAATGCTCTTGGAGCGAGTTATACACAAAAGATATGTAATTTACCTAGTTTTACTCACCGTGACATTCCGTGTTCTGAACACGTTACATGCATCACGGATTCGACAAACATTCACTACAGAATTGGTAGCATAAGGATTACCGAACATTCACCCACCATAAATGCCATATTGACATTTTGAAGCACTTTCCCATATTTCAAAATGTTTTCCTAATGCCAGGTTTGAAAATGAGGCAGATTAACAAAAAATTCTCTTGGAGCAAGTACTTCCCATAGAAATGTAATTTACATAGCTTCCCTCACAGTGACATTCCAATTTCCGAACACTCTACATACTTCACGGATTTGACAAACATTTTTAATGAGTTATGTACATGTGTATTACAGAACTTTCATCCACCATACAAGGCATATTTAAACCTAGAAACGTTAACTCTGAATTTGCAGCCTTTTCCTAATGCCAGTTTCGAAAATCAGGCCGTTTTCTCCAGAAAAAATTTTTGGAGCGATTTCTTCCCAATAGACATGAAATTTACATAGATTCCATCTCCGGAAATTTCCATCATACCATCACGCTACATGCATAGGCTTTCTACAATTATTCACATCAGGTTTGTTTGCATGTGGCTTTATGAACTTCCATCACAATACAATGCATATTGACACTTTGAAGCATTTTCTCTGATTTTGAAGGAATTTCCAAATGCCAGTTTCGAAAATGAGGCAGATTTCGCAGAAAAAACTCTTGGAGTGAGTTCTACCCAAGAGACATGTATTTTACCAACATACGCTCACCGTGATATTCTACGTTCTGAACACTCTCCATGTATCTCGGATTCGACAAATATTCTCTACAGAGTTGTTAGTATGCGGATTGCCGAACTTTCATCCACCATACAAGGCATATTTACACCTACAATTGATTAATCTGAGTTCGCAGCTTATTCCTAATGCCAGTTTCAAAAATCAGGCTGTTATCTCAGGAAAAAACTCTTGGAGCGATTTCTAACCTAGGGAAATGTAATTTACATAAATTTCCTCGCCGTGACATTCCGTGTTCCAAACGTTCTACATGCATAACGAATTCGAAAAATATTCATTACAGATTTGTTAGCATGTGGATTACCGAACTTACATCACAAAACATTGAATATTGATACTTAGAAGTATTTTCTCAGATTTTGCAGCATTTTCCAAGCGCCAGTTTCAAAAATGAAGCAGTTATTACAGAAAAATTCTATTGAAGTGAGTTCTACCAAATAGACAACTAGTTTACATTGTTTCAATCACCGTGAAATTGCACGTTCCAAACATGGTACATGCATCACGGATTAGGAAAAAGATTCTTTATTATGTTGTGAAAAAGTGGATTATCAAACTTTCTTCCTACATAAAGGCATCTTTATACCTACAAATATTTTCTAACATTTTGCAGCTTTATCCAAATATCACATTTGAGTATCAAGCAATTTTCGCCGAAATATTCTATTCTAGCTAGTTCTACCCAATAGAATTCTAATTTACATAGTTTCTTTACCATGAATTTCTGTCTTCCAAACGCGCTACAAGAATCACAGTTTGAAAAATATTACTACACACTTGTTAACATATGGATTACCAGACTTTCATCCACCAATCAAGTCATATTGGCACTTAGAAGCATTTTCTCATATTTCGAAGATTTTTCCTAACACCAGATTTGAAAATGAGGCAGATTTTGCAGAAAAATTCTCTTGGAGCGAGTTCTACCCAATAGACATTTAATTTACATAGATGTGCTCATCATGACATTTTGTGATCTGAACACATTTCATGTATCTCGGTTTCGACAAATATTCACTACAGAGATGTTAGCATTTGGATTACCAATCTTACATCCACCATACAAGGCATATTTACACCTACAAGTATTTACTCTCAATTCAAAGTTTTGTCCAAACGTCAAATTCGAAAATCATGCAATTTGTTCAGAAAAATTCTATTCAAGCTAGTTCTACCCAATAGAATTTTAATTTATGTAGTTTCATTACCGTAAATTTCCATGTTCCAAACACGCTAAATAAATCACGGATTCGAAAAGTATTCCCTTCATAGTTGGTTACGTGGATTACCAGACTTAAATTCCCCGTTCAAGGCATATTCACACTTAGAAGCATTTTCTCAGATTTCTCAGGTTTTTCCTAAAGCCAGTTTGGAAAATGAGGCTGATTTCACAGAAAATGTTCTTGGAGCCAGTTCTACCCAAAAGATATGTAATTTAACTAGTTCACTCACCGTGACATTCTGTGTTCTGAACATGTTACATGCATCAAGGATTCGACAATCATCCTTTAGTGAGTGTAAGCATGTGGATTATCAAATTTTCATCCACCTTACAAGACATGTTTTCACCTAGAAACATTTACTCACATTTCGCAGAATTTTCCTAACGTCAGTTTCGAAAATCAGGCAGTTTTCGCAGAAAAATCCACTTGTTGCATGTTCCATCCAATAGACATCACCCATTTTCATAGATACCATCACCGTAACATTCCGTGTTCCTAAAAAACGGTTCATGCACCAAGGATTCAACAAATATTCACTGCTGAGTTGTTAGCATGTGAATTACCAATCTTTAATAAACCATTGAAGACATATTGTCACCTTAAAGCATTTACTCTGATTTCACAGCGTTTTCATAACACCAGTTTCGAAACTGAGGCAGATTTTTCAGTAAAACTCTCCTGGAGAGGGTTCTAACCAATAGATATGTAATTTGCATAGCTTCCCTCACCGAGAAAGACCGTGTTCCGAACAGGCTACATACATCAAGGATTTGAGAAACATTTTTAATGAGTTATGTACATGTGTATTACAGATCTTTCATCCACCATACAAGGCATATTGACACATAGAAACATTAACTATGAGCTCACAGCTTTTTCCTAATAGCAGTTTCGAAAATCAGGCAGTTTTCAAAGGAAAAAACTGTTGGAGCGTGTTCTACCCAATAGGTACGTAAATTACATAGATTCCCCCACTGTGAAATTACATGTTTCGAACACATTACATGCAGAAAAGATTCGACAAAAATAAACTATAGAGTTGTTTGCATGAGGATGACAGGACTTTCATCACAATACACGGCATATTGATGCTTAGAAGCATTTTCTCTGATTTCACAGAGCTTTCCAAACGCCAGTTTCGAAAATGAGGCAGATTTCACGGCAAAAACCTCTTGGAGCAGGTTCTAACCTATAGACATGTAATTAACATGGATTCGCTCTCCGTGAAATTCCATGTTCTGAACACGATACATGCATCTCGGACTCGACAAATATTCACTACATTGTGGTTAGCATGTGGATTACAGCACTTTCATCCACCATACAAAGCTTACTGACACTTTGAAGAATTTTCTCAGATTTCACAGGTTAGTTTTAATGCCAGATAAGAAAATGAGGCAGATTTGGCAAAAAAATGCTCTTGGAGCGAGTTATACACAAAAGATATGTAATTTACCTAGTTTTACTCACCGTGACATTCCGTGTTCTGAACACGTTACATGCATCACGGATTCGACAAACATTCACTACAGAGTTGGTAGCATAAGGATTACCGAACATTCACCCACCATAAATGCCATATTGAAATTTTGAAGTACTTTCCCATATTTCAAAATGTTTTCCTAATGCCAGGTTTGAAAATGAGGCAGATTAACAAAAAATTCTCTTGGAGCAAGTACTTCCCATAGAAATGTAATTTACATAGCTTCCCTCACAGTGACATTCCAATTTCCGAACACTCTACATACTTCACGGATTTGACAAACATTTTTAATGAGTTATGTACATGTGTATTACAGAACTTTCATCCACCATACAAGGCATATTTAAACCTAGAAACGTTAACTCTGAATTTGCAGCCTTTTCCTAATGCCAGTTTCGAAAATCAGGCCGTTTTCTCCAGAAAAAATTTTTGGAGCGTTTTCTTCCCAATAGACATGAAATTTACATAGATTCCATCTCCGGAAATTTCCGTCATACGATCACGCTACATGCATAGGATTTCTACAATTATTCACATCAGGTTTGTTTGCATGTGGCTTTATGAACTTCCATCACAATACAATGCATATTGACACTTTGAAGCATTTTCTCTGATTTTGAAGGAATTTCCAAATGCCAGTTTCGAAAATGAGGCAGATTTCGCAGAAAAAACTCTTGGAGTGAGTTCTACCCAAGAGACATGTATTTTACCAACATACGCTCACCGTGATATTCTACGTTCTGAACACTCTCCATGTATCTCGGATTCGACAAATATTCTCAACAGAGTTGTTAGTATGCGGATTGCCGAACTTTCATCCACCATACAAGGCATATTTACACCTACAATTGATTAATCTGAGTTCGCAGCTTATTCCTAACGCCAGTTTCAAAAATCAGGCTGTTATCTCAGGAAAAAACTCTTGGAGCGATTTCTAACCTAGGGAAATGTAATTTACATAAATTTCCTCGCCGTGTCATTCCGTGTTCCAAACGTTCTACATGCATAACGGATTCGAAAAAAATTCACTACAGATTTGTTAGCATGTGGATTACCGAACTTACATCACAAAACATTGAATATTGATACTTAGAAGTATTTTCTCAGATTTTGCAGCGTTTTCCAAGCGCCAGTTTCAAAAATGAAGCAGTTATTACAGAAAAATTCTATTGAAGTGAGTTCTACAAAATAGACAAGTAGTTACATTGTTTCAATCACCGTGAAATTGCACGTTCCAAACATGGTACATGCATCACGGATTAGGAAAAAGATTCTTTAATATGTTGTGAAAAAGTGGATTACCAAACTTTCTTCCTACATAAAGGCATCTTTACACCTACAAATATTTTCTCACATTTTGCAGCTTTATCCAAATATCACATTTGAGTATCCAGCAATTTTCGCCGAAATATTATATTCTAGCTAGTTCTACCCAATAGAATTCTAATTTACATAGTTTCTTTACCGTGAATTTCTGTCTTCCGAACGCGCTACAAGAATCACAGTTTGAAAAATATTACTACACACTTGTTAACATATGGATTACCGGACTTTCATCCACCAATCAAGTCATATTGGCACTTAGAAGCATTTTCTCATATTTCGAAGATTTTTCCTAACACCAGATTTGAAAATGAGGCAGATTTTGCAGAAAAATTCTCTTGGAGCGAGTTCTACCCAATAGACATTTAATTTACATAGATGTGCTCATCATGACATTTTGTGATCTGAACACATTTCATGTATCTCGGTTTTGACAAATATTCACTACAGAGATGTTAGCATTTGGATTACCAATCTTACATCCACCATACAAGGCATATTTACACCTACAAGTATTTACTCTCAATTCAAAGTTTTGTCCAAACGTCAAATTCGAAAATCATGCAATTTGTTCAGAAAAATTCTATTCAAGCTAGTTCTACCCAATAGAATTTTAATTTACGTAGTTTCATTACCGTAAATTTCCATGTTCCAAACACGCTAAATAAGTCACGGATTCGAAAAGTATTCCCTTCATAGTTGGTTACGTGGATTACCAGACTTAAATTCCCCGTTCAAGGCATATTCACACTTAGAAGCATTTTCTCAGATTTCTCAGGTTTTTCCTAAAGCCAGTTTGGAAAATGAGGCTGATTTCACAGAAAATGTTCTTGGAGCCAGTTCTACCCAAAAGATATGTAATTTAACTAGTTCAATCACCGTGACATTCCGTGTTCTGAACATGTTACATGCATCAAGGATTCGACAATCATCCTTTAATGAGTGTGAGCATGTGGATTATCAAATTTTAATCCACCTTACAAGACATGTTTTCACCTAGAAACATTTAATCACATTTCGCAGAATTTTCCTAACGTCAGTTTCGAAAATCAGGCAGTTTTCGCAGAAAAATCCTCTTGTTGCATGTTCCATCCAATAGACATCTCATTTTCATAGATACCATCACCGTAACATTCCGTGTTCCTAAAAAACGGTTCATGCACCAAGGATTCAACAAATATTCACTGCTGAGTTGTTAGCATGTGAATTACCAATCTTTAATAAACCATTGAAGACATATTGTCACCTTAAAGCATTTACTCTGATTTCACAGCGTTTTCATAACACCAGTTTCGAAACTGAGGCAGATTTTTCAGTAAAACTCTCCTGGAGAGGGTTCTAACCAATAGATATGTAATTTGCATAGCTTCCCTCACCGAGAAAGACCGTGTTCCGAACAGGCTACATACATCAAGGATTTGAGAAACATTTTTAATGAGTTATGTACATGTGTATTACAGATCTTTCATCCACCATACAAGGCATATTGACACATAGAAACATTAACTCTGAGCTCACAGCTTTTTCCTAATAGCAGTTTCGAAAATCAGGCAGTTTTCAAAGGAAAAAACTGTTGGAGCGTGTTCTACCCAATAGGTACGTAAATTACATAGATTCCCCCACTGTGAAATTACATGTTTCGAACACATTACATGCAGAAAAGTTTCGACAAAAATAAACTATAGAGTTGTTTGCATGAGGATGACAGGACTTTCATCACAATACAAGGCATATTGATGCTTAGAAGCATTTTCTCTGATTTCACAGAGCTTTCCAAACGCCAGTTTCGAAAATGAGGCAGATTTCACGGCAAAAACCTCTTGGAGCAGGTTCTAACCTATAGACATGTAATTAACATGGATTCGCTCTCCGTGAAATTCCGTGTTCTGAACACGATACATGCATCTCGGACTCGACAAATATTCACTACATTGTGGTTAGCATGTGGATTACAGCACTTTCATCCACCATACAAAGCTTACTGACACTTTGAAGAATTTTCTCAGATTTCACAGGTTAGTTTTAATGCCAGATAAGAAAATGAGGCAGATTTGGCAAAAAAATGCTCTTGGAGCGAGTTATACACAAAAGATATGTAATTTACCTAGTTTTACTCACCGTGACATTCCGTGTTCTGAACACGTTACATGCATCACGGATTCGACAAACATTCACTACAGAGTTGGTAGCATAAGGATTACCGAACATTCACCCACCATAAATGCCATATTGACATTTTGAAGCACTTTCCCATATTTCAAAATGTTTTCCTAATGCCAGGTTTGAAAATGAGGCAGATTAACAAAAAATTCTCTTGGAGCAAGTACTTCCCATAGAAATGTAATTTACATAGCTTCCCTCACAGTGACATTCCAATTTCCGAACACTCTACATACTTCACGGATTTGACAAACATTTTTAATGAGTTATGTACATGTGTATTACAGAACTTTCATCCACCATACAAGGCATATTTAAACCTAGAAACGTTAACTCTGAATTTGCAGCCTTTTCCTAATGCCAGTTTCGAAAATCAGGCCGTTTTCTCCAGAAAAAATTTTTGGAGCGATTTCTTCCCAATAGACATGAAATTTACATAGATTCCATCTCCGGAAATTTCCATCATACGATCACGCTACATGCATAGGCTTTCTACAATTATTCACATCAGGTTTGTTTGCATGTGGCTTTATGAACTTCCATCACAATACAATGCATATTGACACTTTGAAGCATTTTCTCTGATTTTGAAGGAATTTCCAAATGCCAGTTTCGAAAATGAGGCAGAGTTCGCAGAAAAAACTCTTGGAGTGAGTTCTACCCAAGAGACATGTATTTTACCAACATACGCTCACCGTGATATTCTATGTTCTGAACACTCCCCATGTATCTCGGATTCGACAAATATTCTCTACAGAGTTGTTAGTATGCGGATTGCCGAACTTTCATCCACCATACAAGGCATATTTACACCTACAATTGATTAATGTGAGTTCACAGCTTATTCCTAACGCCAGTTTCAAAAATCAGGCTGTTATCTCAGGAAAAAACTCTTGGAGCGATTTCTAACCTAGGGAAATGTAATTTACATAAATTTCCTCGCCGTGACATTCCGTGTTCCAAACGTTCTACATGCATAACGGATTTGAAAAATATTCACTACAGATTTGTTAGCATGTGGATTACCGAACTTACATCACAAAACATTGAATATTGATACTTAGAAGTATTTTCTCAGATTTTGCAGCGTTTTCCAAGCGCCAGTTTCAAAAATGAAACAGTTTTCACAGAAAAATTCTATTGAAGTGAGTTCTACAAAATAGACAAATAGTTACATTGTTTCAATCACCGTGAAATTGCACGTTCCAAACATGGTACATGCATCACGGATTAGGAAAAAGATTCTTTATTATGTTGTGAAAAAGTGGATTACCAAACTTTCTTCCTACATAAAGGCATCTTTATACCTACAAATATTTTCTCACATTTTGCAGCTTTATCCAAATATCACATTTGAGTATCAAGCAATTTTCGCCGAAATATTCTATTCTAGCTAGTTCTACCCAATAGAATTCTAATTTACATAGTTTCTTTACCGTGAATTTCTGTCTTCCGAACGCGCTACAAGAATCACAGTTTGAAAAATATTACTACACACTTGTTAACATATGGATTACCGGACTTTCATCCACCAATCAAGTCATATTGGCACTTAGAAGCATTTTCTCATATTTCGAAGATTTTTCCTAACACCAGATTTGAAAATGAGGCAGATTTTGCAGAAAAATTCTCTTGGAGCGAGTTCTATCCAATAGACATTTAATTTACATTGATGTGCTCATCATGACATTTTGTGATCTGAACACATTTCATGTATCTCGGTTTCGACAAATATTCACTACAGAGATGTTAGCATTTGGATTACCAATCTTACATCCACCATACAAGGCATATTTACACCTACAAGTATTTACTCTCAATTCAAAGTTTTGTCCAAACGTCAAATTCGAAAATCATGCAATTTGTTCAGAAAAATTCTATTCAAGCTAGTTCTACCCAATAGAATTTTAATTTACGTAGTTTCATTACCGTAAATTTCCATGTTCCAAACACGCTAAATAAGTCACGGATTCGAAAAGTATTCCCTTCATAGTTGGTTACGTGGATTACCAGACTTAAATTCCCCGTTCAAGGCATATTCACACTTAGAAGCATTTTCTCAGATTTCTCAGGTTTTTCCTAAAGCCAGTTTGGAAAATGAGGCTGATTTCACAGAAAATGTTCTTGGAGCCAGTTCTACCCAAAAGATATGTAATTTAACTAGTTCACTCACCGTGACATTCCGTGTTCTGAACATGTTACATGCATCAAGGATTCGACAATCATCCTTTAATGAGTGTGAGCATGTGGATTATCAAATTTTCATCCACCTTACAAGACATGTTTTCACCTAGAAACATTTACTCACATTTCGCAGAATTTTCCTAACGTCAGTTTCGAAAATCAGGCAGTTTTCGCAGAAAAATCCTCTTGTTGCATGTTCCATCCAATAGACATCTCATTTTCATAGATACCATCACCGTAACATTCCGTGTTCCTAAAAAACGGTTCATGCACCAAGGATTCAACAAATATTCACTGCTGAGTTGTTAGCATGTGAATTACCAATCTTTAATAAACCATTGAAGACATATTGTCACCTTAAAGCATTTACTCTGATTTCACAGCGTTTTCATAACACCAGTTTCGAAACTGAGGCAGATTTTTCAGTAAAACTCTCCTGGAGAGGGTTCTAACCAATAGATATGTAATTTGCATAGCTTCCCTCACCGAGAAAGACCGTGTTCCGAACAGGCTACATACATCAAGGATTTGAGAAACATTTTTAATGAGTTATGTACATGTGTATTACAGATCTTTCATCCACCATACAAGGCATATTGACACATAGAAACATTAACTCTGAGTTCGCAGCTTTTTCCTAATAGCAGTTTCGAAAATCAGGCAGTTTTCAAAGGAAAAAACTGTTGGAGCGTGTTCTACCCAATAGGTACGTAAATTACATAGATTCCCCCACTGTGAAATTACATGTTTCGAACACATTACATGCAGAAAAGATTCGACAAAAATAAACTATAGAGTTGTTTGCATGAGGATGACAGGACTTTCATCACAATACAAGGCATATTGATGCTTAGAAGCATTTTCTCTGATTTCACAGAGCTTTCCAAACGCCAGTTTCGAAAATGAGGCAGATTTCACGGCAAAAACCTCTTGGAGCAGGTTCTAACCTATAGACATGTAATTAACATGGATTCGCTCTCCGTGAAATTCCGTGTTCTGAACACGATACATGCATCTCGGACTCGACAAATATTCACTACATTGTGGTTAGCATGTGGATTACAGCACTTTCATCCACCATACAAAGCTTACTGACACTTTGAAGAATTTTCTCAGATTTCACAGGTTAGTTTTAATGCCAGATAAGAAAATGAGGCAGATTTGGCAAAAAAATGCTCTTGGAGCGAGTTATACACAAAAGATATGTAATTTACCTAGTTTTACTCACCGTGACATTCCGTGTTCTGAACACGTTACATGCATCACGGATTCGACAAACATTCACTACAGAGTTGGTAGCATAAGGATTACCGAACATTCACCCACCATAAATGCCATATTGACATTTTGAAGTACTTTCCCATATTTCAAAATGTTTTCCTAATGCCAGGTTTGAAAATGAGGCAGATTAACAAAAAATTCTCTTGGAGCAAGTACTTCCCATAGAAATGTAATTTACATAGCTTCCCTCACAGTGACATTCCAATTTCCGAACACTCTACATACTTCACGGATTTGACAAACATTTTTAATGAGTTATGTACATGTGTATTACAGAACTTTCATCCACCATACAAGGCATATTTAAACCTAGAAACATTAACTCTGAATTTGCAGCCTTTTCCTAATGCCAGTTTCGAAAATCAGGCCGTTTTCTCCAGAAAAAATTTTTGGAGCGATTTCTTCCCAATAGACATGAAATTTACATAGATTCCATCTCCGGAAATTTCCATCATGCGATCACGCTACATGCATAGGTTTTCTACAATTATTCACATCAGGTTTGTTTGCATGTGGCTTTATGAACTTCCATCACAATACAATGCATATTGACACTTTGAAGCATTTTCTCTGATTTTGAAGGAATTTCCAAATGCCAGTTTCGAAAATGAGGCAGAGTTCGCAGAAAAAACTCTTGGAGTGAGTTCTACCCAAGAGACATATATTTTACCGACATACGCTCACCGTGATATTCTATGTTCTGAACACTCTCCATGTATCTCGGATTCGACAAATATTCTCTACAGAGTTGTTAGTATGCGGATTGCCGAACTTTCATCCACCATACAAGGCATATTTACACCTACAATTGATTAATCTGAGTTCGCAGCTTATTCCTAACGCCAGTTTCAAAAATCAGGCTGTTATCTCAGGAAAAATCTCTTGGAGCGATTTCTAACCTAGGGAAATGTAATTTACATAAATTTCCTCACCGTGACATTCCGTGTTCCAAACGTTCTACATGCATAACGGATTCGAAAATTATTCACTACAGATTTGTTAGCATGTGGATTACCGAACTTTCATCACAAAACATTGAATATTGATACTTAGAAGTATTTTCTCAGATTTTGCAGCATTTTCCAAGCGCCAGTTTCAAAAATGAAGCAGTTATTACAGAAAAATTCTATTGAAGTGAGTTCTACAAAATAGACACATAGTTACATTGTTTCAATCACCGTGAAATTGCACGTTCCAAACATGGTACATGCATCACGGATTAGGAAAAAGATTCTTTATTATGTTGTGAAAAAGTGGATTACCAAACTTTCTTCCTACATAAAGGCATCTTTATACCTACAAATATTTTCTCACATTTTGCAGCTTTATCCAAATATCACATTTGAGTATCAAGCAATTTTCGCCAAAATATTCTATTCTAGCTAGTTCTACCCAATAGAATTCTAATTTACATAGTTTCTTTACCGTGAATTTCTGTCTTCCGAACGCGCTACAAGAATCACAGTTTGAAAAATATTACTACACACTTGTTAACATATGGATTACCGGACTTTCATCCACCAATCAAGTCATATTGGCACTTAGAAGCATTTTCTCATATTTCGAAGATTTTTCCTAACACCAGATTTGAAAATGAGGCAGATTTTGCAGAAAAATTCTCTTGGAGCGAGTTCTATCCAATAGACATTTAATTTACATTGATGTGCTCATCATGACATTTTGTGATCTGAACACATTTCATGTATCTCGGTTTCGACAAATATTCACTACAGAGATGTTAGCATTTGGATTACCAATCTTACATCCACCATACAAGGCATATTTACACCTACAAGTATTTACTCTCATTTCAATTTTTGTCCAAACGTCAAATTCGAAAATCATGCAATTTGTTCAGAAAAATTCTATTCAAGCTAGTTCTACCCAATAGAATTTTAATTTATGTAGTTTCATTACCGTAAATTTCCATGTTCCAAACACGCTAAATAAGTCACGGATTCGAAAAGTATTCCCTTCATAGTTGGTTACGTGGATTACCAGACTTAAATTCCCCGTTCAAGGCATATTCACACTTAGAAGCATTTTCTCAGATTTCTCAGGTTTTTCCTAAACCAGTTTGGAAAATGAGGCTGATTTCACAGAAAATGTTCTTGGAGCCAGTTCTACCCAAAAGATATGTAATTTAACTAGTTCACTCACCGTGACATTCCGTGTTCTGAACATGTTACATGCATCAAGGATTCGACAATCATCCTTTAATGAGTGTGAGCATGTGGATTATCAAATTTTCATCCACCTTACAAGACATGTTTTCACCTAGAAACGTTTAATCACATTTCGCAGAATTTTCCTAACGTCAGTTTCGAAAATCAGGCAGTTTTCAAAGGAAAAAACTGTTGTAGCGTGTTCTACCCAATAGGTACGTAAATTACATAGATTCCCCCACTGTGAAATTACATGTTTCGAACACATTACATGCAGAAAAGATTCGACAAAAATAAACTATAGAGTTGTTTGCATGAGGATGACAGGACTTTCATCACAATAAAAGGCATATTGATGCTTAGAAGCATTTTCTCTGATTTCACAGAGCTTTCCAAACGCCAGTTTCGAAAATGAGGCAGATTTCACGGCAAAAACCTCTTGGAGCAGGTTCTAACCTATAGACATGTAATTAACATGGATTCGCTCTCCGTGAAATTCCGTGTTCTGAACACGATACATGCATCTCGGACTCGACAAATATTCACTACATTGTGGTTAGCATGTGGATTACAGCACTTTCATCCACCATACAAAGCTTACTGACACTTTGAAGTATTTTCTCAGATTTCACAGGTTAGTTTTAATGCCAGATAAGAAAATGAGGCAGATTTGGCAAAAAAATGCTCTTGGAGCGAGTTATACACAAAAGATATGTAATTTACCTAGTTTTACTCACCGTGACATTCCGTGTTCTGAACACGTTACATGCATCACGGATTCGACAAACATTCACTACAGAGTTGGTAGCATAAGGATTAGCGAACATTCACCCACCATAAATGCCATATTGACATTTTGAAGCACTTTCCCATATTTCAAAATGTTTTCCTAATGCCAGGTTTGAAAATGAGGCAGATTAATAAAAAATTCTCTTGGAGCAAGTACTTCCCATAGAAATGTAATTTACATAGCTTCCCTCACAGTGACATTCCAATTTCCGAACACTCTACATACTTCACGGATTTTACAAACATTTTTAATGAGTTATGTACATGTGTATTACAGAACTTTCATCCACCATACAAGGCATATTTAAACCTAGAAACATTAACTCTGAATTTGCAGCCTTTTCCTAATGCCAGTTTCGAAAATCAGGCCGTTTTCTCCAGAAAAAATTTTTGGAGCGATTTCTTCCCAATAGACATGAAATTTACATAGATTCCATCTCCGGAAATTTCCGTCATACGATCACGCTACATGCATAGGTTTTCTACAATTATTCACATCAGGTTTGTTTGCATGTGGCTTTATGAACTTACATCACAATACAATGCATATTGACACTTTGAAGCATTTTCTCTGATTTTGAAGGAATTTCCAAATGCCAGTTTCGAAAATGAGGCAGAGTTCGCAGAAAAAACTCTTGGAGTGAGTTCTACCCAAGAGACATGTATTTTACCGACATACGCTCACCGTGATATTCTATGTTCTGAACACTCTCCATGTATCTCGGATTCGACAAATATTCTCTACAGAGTTGTTAGTATGCGGATTGCCGAACTTTCATCCACCATACAAGGCATATTTACACCTACAATTGATTAATCTGAGTTCGCAGCTTATTCCTAACGCCAGTTTCAAAAATCAGGCTGTTATCTCAGGAAAAATCTCTTGGAGCGATTTCTAACCTAGGGAAATGTAATTTACATAAATTTCCTCACCGTGACATTCCGTGTTCCAAACGTTCTACATGCATAACGGATTCGAAAATTATTCACTACAGATTTGTTAGCATGTGGATTACCGAACTTTCATCACAAAACATTGAATATTGATACTTAGAAGTATTTTCTCAGATTTTGCAGCATTTTCCAAGCGCCAGTTTCAAAAATGAAGCAGTTATTACAGAAAAATTCTATTGAAGTGAGTTCTACAAAATAGACAAATAGTTACATTGTTTCAATCACCGTGAAATTGCACGTTCCAAACATGGTACATGCATCACGGATTAGGAAAAAGATTCTTTATTATGTTGTGAAAAAGTGGATTACCAAACTTTCTTCCTACATAAAGGCATCTTTATACCTACAAATATTTTCTCACATTTTGCAGCTTTATCCAAATATCACATTTGAGTATCAAGCAATTTTCGCCAAAATATTCTATTCTAGCTAGTTCTACCCAATAGAATTCTAATTTACATAGTTTCTTTACCGTGAATTTCTGTCTTCCGAACGCGCTACAAGAATCACAGTTTGAAAAATATTACTACACACTTGTTAACATATGGATTACCGGACTTTCATCCACCAATCAAGTCATATTGGCACTTAGAAGCATTTTCTCATATTTCGAAGATTTTTCCTAACACCAGATTTGAAAATGAGGCAGATTTTGCAGAAAAATTCTCTTGGAGCGAGTTCTACCCAATAGACATTTAATTTACATTGATGTGCTCATCATGACATTTTGTGATCTGAACACATTTCATGTATCTCGGTTTCGAAAAATATTCACTACACAGATGTTAGCATTTGGATTACCAATCTTACATCCACCATACAAGGCATATTTACACCTACAAGTATTTACTCTCATTTCAATTTTTGTCCAAACGTCAAATTCGAAAATCATGCAATTTGTTCAGAAAAATTCTATTCAAGCTAGTTCTACCCAATAGAATTTTAATTTATGTAGTTTCATTACCATAAATTTCCATGTTCCAAACACGCTAAATAAGTCACGGATTCGAAAAGTATTCCCTTCATAGTTGGTTACGTGGATTACCAGACTTAAATTCCCCGTTCAAGGCATATTCACACTTAGAAGCATTTTCTCAGATTTCTCAGGTTTTTCCTAAAGCCAGTTTGGAAAATGAGGCTGATTTCACAGAAAATGTTCTTGGAGCCAGTTCTACCCAAAAGATATGTAATTTAACTAGTTCACTCACCGTGACATTCCGTGTTCTGAACATGTTACATGCATCAAGGATTCGACAATCATCCTTTAATGAGTGTGAGCATGTGGATTATCAAATTTTCATCCACCTTACAAGACATGTTTTCACCTAGAAACGTTTAATCACATTTCGCAGAATTTTCCTAACGTCAGTTTCGAAAATCAGGCAGTTTTCGCAGAAAAATCCTCTTGTTGCATGTTCCATCCAATAGACATCTCATTTTCATAGATACCATCACCGTAACATTCCGTGTTCCTAAAAAACGGTTCATGCACCAAGGATTCAACAAATATTCACTGCTGAGTTGTTAGCATGTGAATTACCAATCTTTAATAAACCATTGAAGACATATTGTCACCTTAAAGCATTTACTCTGATTTCACAGCGTTTTCATAACACCAGTTTCGAAACTGAGGCAGATTTTTCAGTAAAACTCTCCTGGAGAGGGTTCTAACCAATAGATATGTAATTTGCATAGCTTCCCTCACCGAGAAAGACCGTGTTCCGAACAGGCTACATACATCAAGGATTTGAGAAACATTTTTAATGAGTTATGTACATGTGTATTACAGATCTTTCATCCACCATACAAGGCATATTGACACATAGAAACATTAACTATGAGCTCACAGCTTTTTCCTAATAGCAGTTTCGAAAATCAGGCAGTTTTCAAAGGAAAAAACTGTTGGAGCGTGTTCTACCCAATAGGTACGTAAATTACATAGATTCCCCCACTGTGAAATTACATGTTTCGAACACATTACATGCAGAAAAGATTCGACAAAAATAAACTATAGAGTTGTTTGCATGAGGATGACAGGACTTTCATCACAATACACGGCATATTGATGCTTAGAAGCATTTTCTCTGATTTCACAGAGCTTTCCAAACGCCAGTTTCGAAAATGAGGCAGATTTCACGGCAAAAACCTCTTGGAGCAGGTTCTAACCTATAGACATGTAATTAACATGGATTCGCTCTCCGTGAAATTCCATGTTCTGAACACGATACATGCATCTCGGACTCGACAAATATTCACTACATTGTGGTTAGCATGTGGATTACAGCACTTTCATCCACCATACAAAGCTTACTGACACTTTGAAGAATTTTCTCAGATTTCACAGGTTAGTTTTAATGCCAGATAAGAAAATGAGGCAGATTTGGCAAAAAAATGCTCTTGGAGCGAGTTATACACAAAAGATATGTAATTTACCTAGTTTTACTCACCGTGACATTCCGTGTTCTGAACACGTTACATGCATCACGGATTCGACAAACATTCACTACAGAGTTGGTAGCATAAGGATTAACGAACATTCACCCACCATAAATGCCATATTGAAATTTTGAAGTACTTTCCCATATTTCAAAATGTTTTCCTAATGCCAGGTTTGAAAATGAGGCAGATTAACAAAAAATTCTCTTGGAGCAAGTACTTCCCATAGAAATGTAATTTACATAGCTTCCCTCACAGTGACATTCCAATTTCCGAACACTCTACATACTTCACGGATTTGACAAACATTTTTAATGAGTTATGTACATGTGTATTACAGAACTTTCATCCACCATACAAGGCATATTTAAACCTAGAAACGTTAACTCTGAATTTGCAGCCTTTTCCTAATGCCAGTTTCGAAAATCAGGCCGTTTTCTCCAGAAAAAATTTTTGGAGCGTTTTCTTCCCAATAGACATGAAATTTACATAGATTCCATCTCCGGAAATTTCCGTCATACGATCACGCTACATGCATAGGATTTCTACAATTATTCACATCAGGTTTGTTTGCATGTGGCTTTATGAACTTCCATCACAATACAATGCATATTGACACTTTGAAGCATTTTCTCTGATTTTGAAGGAATTTCCAAATGCCAGTTTCGAAAATGAGGCAGATTTCGCAGAAAAAACTCTTGGAGTGAGTTCTACCCAAGAGACATGTATTTTACCAACATACGCTCACCGTGATATTCTACGTTCTGAACACTCTCCATGTATCTCGGATTCGACAAATATTCTCAACAGAGTTGTTAGTATGCGGATTGCCGAACTTTCATCCACCATACAAGGCATATTTACACCTACAATTGATTAATCTGAGTTCGCAGCTTATTCCTAACGCCAGTTTCAAAAATCAGGCTGTTATCTCAGGAAAAAACTCTTGGAGCGATTTCTAACCTAGGGAAATGTAATTTACATAAATTTCCTCGCCGTGTCATTCCGTGTTCCAAACGTTCTACATGCATAACGGATTCGAAAAAAATTCACTACAGATTTGTTAGCATGTGGATTACCGAACTTACATCACAAAACATTGAATATTGATACTTAGAAGTATTTTCTCAGATTTTGCAGCGTTTTCCAAGCGCCAGTTTCAAAAATGAAGCAGTTATTACAGAAAAATTCTATTGAAGTGAGTTCTACAAAATAGACAAGTAGTTACATTGTTTCAATCACCGTGAAATTGCACGTTCCAAACATGGTACATGCATCACGGATTAGGAAAAAGATTCTTTAATATGTTGTGAAAAAGTGGATTACCAAACTTTCTTCCTACATAAAGGCATCTTTACACCTACAAATATTTTCTCACATTTTGCAGCTTTATCCAAATATCACATTTGAGTATCCAGCAATTTTCGCCGAAATATTCTATTCTAGCTAGTTCTACCCAATAGAATTCTAATTTACATAGTTTCTTTACCGTGAATTTCTGTCTTCCGAACACGCTACAAGAATCACAGTTTGAAAAATATTACTACACACTTGTTAACATATGGATTACCGGACTTTCATCCACCAATCAAGTCATATTGGCACTTAGAAGCATTTTCTCATATTTCGAAGATTTTTCCTAACACCAGATTTGAAAATGAGGCAGATTTTGCAGAAAAATTCTCTTGGAGCGAGTTCTACCCAATAGACATTTAATTTACATAGATGTGCTCATCATGACATTTTGTGATCTGAACACATTTCATGTATCTCGGTTTTGACAAATATTCACTACAGAGATGTTAGCATTTGGATTACCAATCTTACATCCACCATACAAGGCATATTTACACCTACAAGTATTTACTCCCAATTCAAAGTTTTGTCCAAACGTCAAATTCGAAAATCATGCAATTTGTTCAGAAAAATTCTATTCAAGCTAGTTCTACCCAATAGAATTTTAATTTACGTAGTTTCATTACCGTAAATTTCCATGTTCCAAACACGCTAAATAAGTCACGGATTCGAAAAGTATTCCCTTCATAGTTGGTTACGTGGATTACCAGACTTAAATTCCCCGTTCAAGGCATATTCACACTTAGAAGCATTTTCTCAGATTTCTCAGGTTTTTCCTAAAGCCAGTTTGGAAAATGAGGCTGATTTCACAGAAAATGTTCTTGGAGCCAGTTCTACCCAAAAGATATGTAATTTAACTAGTTCAATCACCGTGACATTCCGTGTTCTGAACATGTTACATGCATCAAGGATTCGACAATCATCCTTTAATGAGTGTGAGCATGTGGATTATCAAATTTTCATCCACCTTACAAGACATGTTTTCACCTAGAAACATTTACTCACATTTCGCAGAATTTTCCTAACGTCAGTTTCGAAAATCAGGCAGTTTTCGCAGAAAAATCCTCTTGTTGCATGTTCCATCCAATAGACATCTCATTTTCATAGATACCATCACCGTAACATTCCGTGTTCCTAAAAAACGGTTCATGCACCAAGGATTCAACAAATATTCACTGCTGAGTTGTTAGCATGTGAATTACCAATCTTTAATAAACCATTGAAGACATATTGTGACCTTAAAGCATTTACTCTGATTTCACAGCGTTTTCATAACACCAGTTTCGAAACTGAGGCAGATTTTTCAGTAAAACTCTCCTGGAGAGGGTTCTAACCAATAGATATGTAATTTGCATAGCTTCCCTCACCGAGAAAGACCGTGTTCCGAACAGGCTACATACATCAAGGATTTGAGAAACATTTTTAATGAGTTATGTACATGTGTATTACAGATCTTTCATCCACCATACAAGGCATATTGACACATAGAAACATTAACTCTGAGCTCACAGCTTTTTCCTAATAGCAGTTTCGAAAATCAGGCAGTTTTCAAAGGAAAAAACTGTTGGAGCGTGTTCTACCCAATAGGTACGTAAATTACATAGATTCCCCCACTGTGAAATTACATGTTTCGAACACATTACATGCAGAAAAGTTTCGACAAAAATAAACTATAGAGTTGTTTGCATGAGGATGACAGGACTTTCATCACAATACAAGGCATATTGATGCTTAGAAGCATTTTCTCTGATTTCACAGAGCTTTCCAAACGCCAGTTTCGAAAATGAGGCAGATTTCACGGCAAAAACCTCTTGGAGCAGGTTCTAACCTATAGACATGTAATTAACATGGATTCGCTCTCCGTGAAATTCCGTGTTCTGAACACGATACATGCATCTCGGACTCGACAAATATTCACTACATTGTGGTTAGCATGTGGATTACAGCACTTTCATCCACCATACAAAGCTTACTGACACTTTGAAGAATTTTCTCAGATTTCACAGGTTAGTTTTAATGCCAGATAAGAAAATGAGGCAGATTTGGCAAAAAAATGCTCTTGGAGCGAGTTATACACAAAAGATATGTAATTTACCTAGTTTTACTCACCGTGACATTCCGTGTTCTGAACACGTTACATGCATCACGGATTCGACAAACATTCACTACAGAGTTGGTAGCATAAGGATTACCGAACATTCACCCACCATAAATGCCATATTGACATTTTGAAGCACTTTCCCATATTTCAAAATGTTTTCCTAATGCCAGGTTTGAAAATGAGGCAGATTAACAAAAAATTCTCTTGGAGCAAGTACTTCCCATAGAAATGTAATTTACATAGCTTCCCTCACAGTGACATTCCAATTTCCGAACACTCTACATACTTCACGGATTTGACAAACATTTTTAATGAGTTATGTACATGTGTATTACAGAACTTTCATCCACCATACAAGGCATATTTAAACCTAGAAACGTTAACTCTGAATTTGCAGCCTTTTCCTAATGCCAGTTTCGAAAATCAGGCCGTTTTCTCCAGAAAAAATTTTTGGAGCGATTTCTTCCCAATAGACATGAAATTTACATAGATTCCATCTCCGGAAATTTCCATCATACGATCACGCTACATGCATAGGCTTTCTACAATTATTCACATCAGGTTTGTTTGCATGTGGCTTTATGAACTTCCATCACAATACAATGCATATTGACACTTTGAAGCATTTTCTCTGATTTTGAAGGAATTTCCAAATGCCAGTTTCGAAAATGAGGCAGAGTTCGCAGAAAAAACTCTTGGAGTGAGTTCTACCCAAGAGACATGTATTTTACCAACATACGCTCACCGTGATATTCTATGTTCTGAACACTCCCCATGTATCTCGGATTCGACAAATATTCTCTACAGAGTTGTTAGTATGCGGATTGCCGAACTTTCATCCACCATACAAGGCATATTTACACCTACAATTGATTAATGTGAGTTCACAGCTTATTCCTAACGCCAGTTTCAAAAATCAGGCTGTTATCTCAGGAAAAAACTCTTGGAGCGATTTCTAACCTAGGGAAATGTAATTTACATAAATTTCCTCGCCGTGACATTCCGTGTTCCAAACGTTCTACATGCATAACGGATTTGAAAAATATTCACTACAGATTTGTTAGCATGTGGATTACCGAACTTACATCACAAAACATTGAATATTGATACTTAGAAGTATTTTCTCAGATTTTGCAGCGTTTTCCAAGCGCCAGTTTCAAAAATGAAACAGTTTTCACAGAAAAATTCTATTGAAGTGAGTTCTACAAAATAGACAAATAGTTACATTGTTTCAATCACCGTGAAATTGCACGTTCCAAACATGGTACATGCATCACGGATTAGGAAAAAGATTCTTTATTATGTTGTGAAAAAGTGGATTACCAAACTTTCTTCCTACATAAAGGCATCTTTATACCTACAAATATTTTCTCACATTTTGCAGCTTTATCCAAATATCACATTTGAGTATCAAGCAATTTTCGCCGAAATATTCTATTCTAGCTAGTTCTACCCAATAGAATTCTAATTTACATAGTTTCTTTACCGTGAATTTCTGTCTTCCGAACGCGCTACAAGAATCACAGTTTGAAAAATATTACTACACACTTGTTAACATATGGATTACCGGACTTTCATCCACCAATCAAGTCATATTGGCACTTAGAAGCATTTTCTCATATTTCGAAGATTTTTCCTAACACCAGATTTGAAAATGAGGCAGATTTTGCAGAAAAATTCTCTTGGAGCGAGTTCTATCCAATAGACATTTAATTTACATTGATGTGCTCATCATGACATTTTGTGATCTGAACACATTTCATGTATCTCGGTTTCGACAAATATTCACTACAGAGATGTTAGCATTTGGATTACCAATCTTACATCCACCATACAAGGCATATTTACACCTACAAGTATTTACTCTCAATTCAAAGTTTTGTCCAAACGTCAAATTCGAAAATCATGCAATTTGTTCAGAAAAATTCTATTCAAGCTAGTTCTACCCAATAGAATTTTAATTTACGTAGTTTCATTACCGTAAATTTCCATGTTCCAAACACGCTAAATAAGTCACGGATTCGAAAAGTATTCCCTTCATAGTTGGTTACGTGGATTACCAGACTTAAATTCCCCGTTCAAGGCATATTCACACTTAGAAGCATTTTCTCAGATTTCTCAGGTTTTTCCTAAAGCCAGTTTGGAAAATGAGGCTGATTTCACAGAAAATGTTCTTGGAGCCAGTTCTACCCAAAAGATATGTAATTTAACTAGTTCACTCACCGTGACATTCCGTGTTCTGAACATGTTACATGCATCAAGGATTCGACAATCATCCTTTAATGAGTGTGAGCATGTGGATTATCAAATTTTCATCCACCTTACAAGACATGTTTTCACCTAGAAACATTTACTCACATTTCGCAGAATTTTCCTAACGTCAGTTTCGAAAATCAGGCAGTTTTCGCAGAAAAATCCTCTTGTTGCATGTTCCATCCAATAGACATCTCATTTTCATAGATACCATCACCGTAACATTCCGTGTTCCTAAAAAACGGTTCATGCACCAAGGATTCAACAAATATTCACTGCTGAGTTGTTAGCATGTGAATTACCAATCTTTAATAAACCATTGAAGACATATTGTCACCTTAAAGCATTTACTCTGATTTCACAGCGTTTTCATAACACCAGTTTCGAAACTGAGGCAGATTTTTCAGTAAAACTCTCCTGGAGAGGGTTCTAACCAATAGATATGTAATTTGCATAGCTTCCCTCACCGAGAAAGACCGTGTTCCGAACAGGCTACATACATCAAGGATTTGAGAAACATTTTTAATGAGTTATGTACATGTGTATTACAGATCTTTCATCCACCATACAAGGCATATTGACACATAGAAACATTAACTCTGAGTTCGCAGCTTTTTCCTAATAGCAGTTTCGAAAATCAGGCAGTTTTCAAAGGAAAAAACTGTTGGAGCGTGTTCTACCCAATAGGTACGTAAATTACATAGATTCCCCCACTGTGAAATTACATGTTTCGAACACATTACATGCAGAAAAGATTCGACAAAAATAAACTATAGAGTTGTTTGCATGAGGATGACAGGACTTTCATCACAATACAAGGCATATTGATGCTTAGAAGCATTTTCTCTGATTTCACAGAGCTTTCCAAACGCCAGTTTCGAAAATGAGGCAGATTTCACGGCAAAAACCTCTTGGAGCAGGTTCTAACCTATAGACATGTAATTAACATGGATTCGCTCTCCGTGAAATTCCGTGTTCTGAACACGATACATGCATCTCGGACTCGACAAATATTCACTACATTGTGGTTAGCATGTGGATTACAGCACTTTCATCCACCATACAAAGCTTACTGACACTTTGAAGAATTTTCTCAGATTTCACAGGTTAGTTTTAATGCCAGATAAGAAAATGAGGCAGATTTGGCAAAAAAATGCTCTTGGAGCGAGTTATACACAAAAGATATGTAATTTACCTAGTTTTACTCACCGTGACATTCCGTGTTCTGAACACGTTACATGCATCACGGATTCGACAAACATTCACTACAGAGTTGGTAGCATAAGGATTACCGAACATTCACCCACCATAAATGCCATATTGACATTTTGAAGTACTTTCCCATATTTCAAAATGTTTTCCTAATGCCAGGTTTGAAAATGAGGCAGATTAACAAAAAATTCTCTTGGAGCAAGTACTTCCCATAGAAATGTAATTTACATAGCTTCCCTCACAGTGACATTCCAATTTCCGAACACTCTACATACTTCACGGATTTGACAAACATTTTTAATGAGTTATGTACATGTGTATTACAGAACTTTCATCCACCATACAAGGCATATTTAAACCTAGAAACATTAACTCTGAATTTGCAGCCTTTTCCTAATGCCAGTTTCGAAAATCAGGCCGTTTTCTCCAGAAAAAATTTTTGGAGCGATTTCTTCCCAATAGACATGAAATTTACATAGATTCCATCTCCGGAAATTTCCATCATGCGATCACGCTACATGCATAGGTTTTCTACAATTATTCACATCAGGTTTGTTTGCATGTGGCTTTATGAACTTCCATCACAATACAATGCATATTGACACTTTGAAGCATTTTCTCTGATTTTGAAGGAATTTCCAAATGCCAGTTTCGAAAATGAGGCAGAGTTCGCAGAAAAAACTCTTGGAGTGAGTTCTACCCAAGAGACATGTATTTTACCGACATACGCTCACCGTGATATTCTATGTTCTGAACACTCTCCATGTATCTCGGATTCGACAAATATTCTCTACAGAGTTGTTAGTATGCGGATTGCCGAACTTTCATCCACCATACAAGGCATATTTACACCTACAATTGATTAATCTGAGTTCGCAGCTTATTCCTAACGCCAGTTTCAAAAATCAGGCTGTTATCTCAGGAAAAATCTCTTGGAGCGATTTCTAACCTAGGGAAATGTAATTTACATAAATTTCCTCACCGTGACATTCCGTGTTCCAAACGTTCTACATGCATAACGGATTCGAAAATTATTCACTACAGATTTGTTAGCATGTGGATTACCGAACTTTCATCACAAAACATTGAATATTGATACTTAGAAGTATTTTCTCAGATTTTGCAGCATTTTCCAAGCGCCAGTTTCAAAAATGAAGCAGTTATTACAGAAAAATTCTATTGAAGTGAGTTCTACAAAATAGACACATAGTTACATTGTTTCAATCACCGTGAAATTGCACGTTCCAAACATGGTACATGCATCACGGATTAGGAAAAAGATTCTTTATTATGTTGTGAAAAAGTGGATTACCAAACTTTCTTCCTACATAAAGGCATCTTTATACCTACAAATATTTTCTCAAATTTTGCAGCTTTATCCAAATATCACATTTGAGTATCAAGCAATTTTCGCCAAAATATTCTATTCTAGCTAGTTCTACCCAATAGAATTCTAATTTACATAGTTTCTTTACCGTGAATTTCTGTCTTCCGAACGCGCTACAAGAATCACAGTTTGAAAAATATTACTACACACTTGTTAACATATGGATTACCGGACTTTCATCCACCAATCAAGTCATATTGGCACTTAGAAGCATTTTCTCATATTTCGAAGATTTTTCCTAACACCAGATTTGAAAATGAGGCAGATTTTGCAGAAAAATTCTCTTGGAGCGAGTTCTACCCAATAGACATTTAATTTACATTGATGTGCTCATCATGACATTTTGTGATCTGAACACATTTCATGTATCTCGGTTTCGACAAATATTCACTACAGAGATGTTAGCATTTGGATTACCAATCTTACATCCACCATACAAGGCATATTTACACCTACAAGTATTTACTCTCATTTCAATTTTTGTCCAAACGTCAAATTCGAAAATCATGCAATTTGTTCAGAAAAATTCTATTCAAGCTAGTTCTACCCAATAGAATTTTAATTTATGTAGTTTCATTACCGTAAATTTCCATGTTCCAAACACGCTAAATAAGTCACGGATTCGAAAAGTATTCCCTTCATAGTTGGTTACGTGGATTACCAGACTTAAATTCCCCGTTCAAGGCATATTCACACTTAGAAGCATTTTCTCAGATTTCTCAGGTTTTTCCTAAAGCCAGTTTGGAAAATGAGGCTGATTTCACAGAAAATGTTCTTGGAGCCAGTTCTACCCAAAAGATATGTAATTTAACTAGTTCACTCACCGTGACATTCCGTGTTCTGAACATGTTACATGCATCAAGGATTCGACAATCATCCTTTAATGAGTGTGAGCATGTGGATTATCAAATTTTCATCCACCTTACAAGACATGTTTTCACCTAGAAACGTTTAATCACATTTCGCAGAATTTTCCTAACGTCAGTTTCGAAAATCAGGCAGTTTTCAAAGGAAAAAACTGTTGTAGCGTGTTCTACCCAATAGGTACGTAAATTACATAGATTCCCCCACTGTGAAATTACATGTTTCGAACACATTACATGCAGAAAAGATTCGACAAAAATAAACTATAGAGTTGTTTGCATGAGGATGACAGGACTTTCATCACAATAAAAGGCATATTGATGCTTAGAAGCATTTTCTCTGATTTCACAGAGCTTTCCAAACGCCAGTTTCGAAAATGAGGCAGATTTCACGGCAAAAACCTCTTGGAGCAGGTTCTAACCTATAGACATGTAATTAACATGGATTCGCTCTCCGTGAAATTCCGTGTTCTGAACACGATACATGCATCTCGGACTCGACAAATATTCACTACATTGTGGTTAGCATGTGGATTACAGCACTTTCATCCACCATACAAAGCTTACTGACACTTTGAAGTATTTTCTCAGATTTCACAGGTTAGTTTTAATGCCAGATAAGAAAATGAGGCAGATTTGGCAAAAAAATGCTCTTGGAGCGAGTTATACACAAAAGATATGTAATTTACCTAGTTTTACTCACCGTGACATTCCGTGTTCTGAACACGTTACATGCATCACGGATTCGACAAACATTCACTACAGAGTTGGTAGCATAAGGATTAGCGAACATTCACCCACCATAAATGCCATATTGACATTTTGAAGCACTTTCCCATATTTCAAAATGTTTTCCTAATGCCAGGTTTGAAAATGAGGCAGATTAACAAAAAATTCTCTTGGAGCAAGTACTTCCCATAGAAATGTAATTTACATAGCTTCCCTCACAGTGACATTCCAATTTCCGAACACTCTACATACTTCACGGATTTTACAAACATTTTTAATGAGTTATGTACATGTGTATTACAGAACTTTCATCCACCATACAAGGCATATTTAAACCTAGAAACATTAACTCTGAATTTGCAGACTTTTCCTAATGCCAGTTTCGAAAATCAGGCCGTTTTCTCCAGAAAAAATTTTTGGAGCGATTTCTTCCCAATAGACATGAAATTTACATAGATTCCATCTCCGGAAATTTCCATCATGCGATCACGCTACATGCATAGGTTTTCTACAATTATTCACATCAGGTTTGTTTGCATGTGGCTTTATGAACTTCCATCACAATACAATGCATATTGACACTTTGAAGCATTTTCTCTGATTTTGAAGGAATTTCCAAATGCCAGTTTCGAAAATGAGGCAGAGTTCGCAGAAAAAACTCTTGGAGTGAGTTCTACCCAAGAGACATGTATTTTACCGACATACGCTCACCGTGATATTCTATGTTCTGAACACTCTCCATGTATCTCGGATTCGACAAATATTCTCTACAGAGTTGTTAGTATGCGGATTGCCGAACTTTCATCCACCATACAAGGCATATTTACACCTACAATTGATTAATCTGAGTTCGCAGCTTATTCCTAACGCCAGTTTCAAAAATCAGGCTGTTATCTCAGGAAAAATCTCTTGGAGCGATTTCTAACCTAGGGAAATGTAATTTACATAAATTTCCTCACCGTGACATTCCGTGTTCCAAACGTTCTACATGCATAACGGATTCGAAAATTATTCACTACAGATTTGTTAGCATGTGGATTACCGAACTTTCATCACAAAACATTGAATATTGATACTTAGAAGTATTTTCTCAGATTTTGCAGCATTTTCCAAGCGCCAGTTTCAAAAATGAAGCAGTTATTACAGAAAAATTCTATTGAAGTGAGTTCTACAAAATAGACAAATAGTTACATTGTTTCAATCACCGTGAAATTGCACGTTCCAAACATGGTACATGCATCACGGATTAGGAAAAAGATTCTTTATTATGTTGTGAAAAAGTGGATTACCAAACTTTCTTCCTACATAAAGGCATCTTTATACCTACAAATATTTTCTCACATTTTGCAGCTTTATCCAAATATCACATTTGAGTATCAAGCAATTTTCGCCAAAATATTCTATTCTAGCTAGTTCTACCCAATAGAATTCTAATTTACATAGTTTCTTTACCGTGAATTTCTGTCTTCCGAACGCGCTACAAGAATCACAGTTTGAAAAATATTACTACACACTTGTTAACATATGGATTACCGGACTTTCATCCACCAATCAAGTCATATTGGCACTTAGAAGCATTTTCTCATATTTCGAAGATTTTTCCTAACACCAGATTTGAAAATGAGGCAGATTTTGCAGAAAAATTCTCTTGGAGCGAGTTCTACCCAATAGACATTTAATTTACATTGATGTGCTCATCATGACATTTTGTGATCTGAACACATTTCATGTATCTCGGTTTCGACAAATATTCACTACAGAGATGTTAGCATTTGGATTACCAATCTTACATCCACCATACAAGGCATATTTACACCTACAAGTATTTACTCTCATTTCAATTTTTGTCCAAACGTCAAATTCGAAAATCATGCAATTTGTTCAGAAAAATTCTATTCAAGCTAGTTCTACCCAATAGAATTTTAATTTATGTAGTTTCATTACCGTAAATTTCCATGTTCCAAACACGCTAAATAAGTCACGGATTCGAAAAGTATTCCCTTCATAGTTGGTTACGTGGATTACCAGACTTAAATTCCCCGTTCAAGGCATATTCACACTTAGAAGCATTTTCTCAGATTTCTCAGGTTTTTCCTAAAGCCAGTTTGGAAAATGAGGCTGATTTCACAGAAAATGTTCTTGGAGCCAGTTCTACCCAAAAGATATGTAATTTAACTAGTTCACTCACCGTGACATTCCGTGTTCTGAACATGTTACATGCATCAAGGATTCGACAATCATCCTTTAATGAGTGTGAGCATGTGGATTATCAAATTTTCATCCACCTTACAAGACATGTTTTCACCTAGAAACATTTACTCACATTTCGCAGAATTTTCCTAACGTCAGTTTCGAAAATCAGGCAGTTTTCGCAGAAAAATCCTCTTGTTGCATGTTCCATCCAATAGACATCTCATTTTCATAGATACCATCACCGTAACATTCCGTGTTCCTAAAAAACGGTTCATGCACCAAGGATTCAACAAATATTCACTGCTGAGTTGTTAGCATGTGAATTACCAATCTTTAATAAACCATTGAAGACATATTGTCACCTTAAAGCATTTACTCTGATTTCACAGCGTTTTCATAACACCAGTTTCGAAACTGAGGCAGATTTTTCAGTAAAACTCTCCTGGAGAGGGTTCTAACCAATAGATATGTAATTTGCATAGCTTCCCTCACCGAGAAAGACCGTGTTCCGAACAGGCTACATACATCAAGGATTTGAGAAACATTTTTAATGAGTTATGTACATGTGTATTACAGATCTTTCATCCACCATACAAGGCATATTGACACATAGAAACATTAACTCTGAGTTCGCAGCTTTTTCCTAATAGCAGTTTCGAAAATCAGGCAGTTTTCAAAGGAAAAAACTGTTGGAGCGTGTTCTACCCAATAGGTACGTAAATTACATAGATTCCCCCACTGTGAAATTACATGTTTCGAACACATTACATGCAGAAAAGATTCGACAAAAATAAACTATAGAGTTGTTTGCATGAGGATGACAGGACTTTCATCACAATACAAGGCATATTGATGCTTAGAAGCATTTTCTCTGATTTCACAGAGCTTTCCAAACGCCAGTTTCGAAAATGAGGCAGATTTCACGGCAAAAACCTCTTGGAGCAGGTTCTAACCTATAGACATGTAATTAACATGGATTCGCTCTCCGTGAAATTCCGTGTTCTGAACACGATACATGCATCTCGGACTCGACAAATATTCACTACATTGTGGTTAGCATGTGGATTACAGCACTTTCATCCACCATACAAAGCTTACTGACACTTTGAAGAATTTTCTCAGATTTCACAGGTTAGTTTTAATGCCAGATAAGAAAATGAGGCAGATTTGGCAAAAAAATGCTCTTGGAGCGAGTTATACACAAAAGATATGTAATTTACCTAGTTTTACTCACCGTGACATTCCGTGTTCTGAACACGTTACATGCATCACGGATTCGACAAACATTCACTACAGAGTTGGTAGCATAAGGATTACCGAACATTCACCCACCATAAATGCCATATTGACATTTTGAAGCACTTTCCCATATTTCAAAATGTTTTCCTAATGCCAGGTTTGAAAATGAGGCAGATTAACAAAAAATTCTCTTGGAGCAAGTACTTCCCATAGAAATGTAATTTACATAGCTTCCCTCACAGTGACATTCCAATTTCCGAACACTCTACATACTTCACGGATTTGACAAACATTTTTAATGAGTTATGTACATGTGTATTACAGAACTTTCATCCACCATACAAGGCATATTTAAACCTAGAAACGTTAACTCTGAATTTGCAGCCTTTTCCTAATGCCAGTTTCGAAAATCAGGCCGTTTTCTCCAGAAAAAATTTTTGGAGCGATTTCTTCCCAATAGACATGAAATTTACATAGATTCCATCTCCGGAAATTTCCATCATACGATCACGCTACATGCATAGGCTTTCTACAATTATTCACATCAGGTTTGTTTGCATGTGGCTTTATGAACTTCCATCACAATACAATGCATATTGACACTTTGAAGCATTTTCTCTGATTTTGAAGGAATTTCCAAATGCCAGTTTCGAAAATGAGGCAGAGTTCGCAGAAAAAACTCTTGGAGTGAGTTCTACCCAAGAGACATGTATTTTACCAACATACGCTCACCGTGATATTCTATGTTCTGAACACTCCCCATGTATCTCGGATTCGACAAATATTCTCTACAGAGTAGTTAGTATGCGGATTGCCGAACTTTCATCCACCATACAAGGCATATTTACACCTACAATTGATTAATGTGAGTTCACAGCTTATTCCTAACGCCAGTTTCAAAAATCAGGCTGTTATGTCAGGAAAAAACTCTTGCAGCGATTTCTAACCTAGGGAAATGTAATTTACATAAATTTCCTCGCCGTGACATTCCGTGTTCCAAACGTTCTACATGCATAACGGATTTGAAAAATATTCACTACAGATTTGTTAGCATGTGGATTACCGAACTTACATCACAAAACATTGAATATTGATACTTAGAAGTATTTTCTCAGATTTTGCAGCGTTTTCCAAGCGCCAGTTTCAAAAATGAAACAGTTTTCACAGAAAAATTCTATTGAAGTGAGTTCTACAAAATAGACAAATAGTTACATTGTTTCAATCACCGTGAAATTGCACGTTCCAAACATGGTACATGCATCACGGATTAGGAAAAAGATTCTTTAATATGTTGTGAAAAAGTGGATTACCAAACTTTCTTCCTACATAAAGGCATCTTTACACCTACAAATATTTTCTCACATTTTGCAGCTTTATCTAAATATCACATTTGAGTATCCAGCAATTTTCGCCGAAATATTCTATTCTAGCTAGTTCTACCCAATAGAATTCTAATTTACATAGTTTCTTTACCGTGAATTTCTGTCTTCCGAACGCGCTACAAGAATCACAGTTTGAAAAATATTACTACACACTTGTTAACATATGGATTACCGGACTTTCATCCACCAATCAAGTCATATTGGCACTTAGAAGCATTTTCTCATATTTCGAAGATTTTTCCTAACACCAGATTTGAAAATGAGGCAGATTTTGCAGAAAAATTCTCTTGGAGCGAGTTCTACCCAATAGACATTTAATTTACATTGATGTGCTCATCATGACATTTTGTGATCTGAACACATTTCATGTATCTCGGTTTCGACAAATATTCACTACAGAGATGTTAGCATTTGGATTACCAATCTTACATCCACCATACAAGGCATATTTACACCTACAAGTATTTACTCTCAATTCAAAGTTTTGTCCAAACGTCAAATTCGAAAATCATGCAATTTGTTCAGAAAAATTCTATTCAAGCTAGTTCTACCCAATAGAATTTTAATTTACGTAGTTTCATTACCGTAAATTTCCATGTTCCAAACACGCTAAATAAGTCACGGATTCGAAAAGTATTCCCTTCATAGTTGGTTACGTGGATTACCAGACTTAAATTCCCCGTTCAAGGCATATTCACACTTAGAAGCATTTTCTCAGATTTCTCAGGTTTTTCCTAAAGCCAGTTTGGAAAATGAGGCTGATTTCACAGAAAATGTTCTTGGAGCCAGTTCTACCCAAAAGATATGTAATTTAACTAGTTCACTCACCGTGACATTCCGTGTTCTGAACATGTTACATGCATCAAGGATTCGACAATCATCCTTTAATGAGTGTGAGCATGTGGATTATCAAATTTTCATCCACCTTACAAGACATGTTTTCACCTAGAAACATTTACTCACATTTCGCAGAATTTTCCTAACGTCAGTTTCGAAAATCAGGCAGTTTTCGCAGAAAAATCCTCTTGTTGCATGTTCCATCCAATAGACATCTCATTTTCATAGATACCATCACCGTAACATTCCGTGTTCCTAAAAAACGGTTCATGCACCAAGGATTCAACAAATATTCACTGCTGAGTTGTTAGCATGTGAATTACCAATCTTTAATAAACCATTGAAGACATATTGTCACCTTAAAGCATTTACTCTGATTTCACAGCGTTTTCATAACACCAGTTTCGAAACTGAGGCAGATTTTTCAGTAAAACTCTCCTGGAGAGGGTTCTAACCAATAGATATGTAATTTGCATAGCTTCCCTCACCGAGAAAGACCGTGTTCCGAACAGGCTACATACATCAAGGATTTGAGAAACATTTTTAATGAGTTATGTACATGTGTATTACAGATCTTTCATCCACCATACAAGGCATATTGACACATAGAAACATTAACTCTGAGTTCGCAGCTTTTTCCTAATAGCAGTTTCGAAAATCAGGCAGTTTTCAAAGGAAAAAACTGTTGGAGCGTGTTCTACCCAATAGGTACGTAAATTACATAGATTCCCCCACTGTGAAATTACATGTTTCGAACACATTACATGCAGAAAAGATTCGACAAAAATAAACTATAGAGTTGTTTGCATGAGGATGACAGGACTTTCATCACAATACAAGGCATATTGATGCTTAGAAGCATTTTCTCTGATTTCACAGAGCTTTCCAAACGCCAGTTTCGAAAATGAGGCAGATTTCACGGCAAAAACCTCTTGGAGCAGGTTCTAACCTATAGACATGTAATTAACATGGATTCGCTCTCCGTGAAATTCCGTGTTCTGAACACGATACATGCATCTCGGACTCGACAAATATTCACTACATTGTGGTTAGCATGTGGATTACAGCACTTTCATCCACCATACAAAGCTTACTGACACTTTGAAGTATTTTCTCAGATTTCACAGGTTAGTTTTAATGCCAGATAAGAAAATGAGGCAGATTTGGCAAAAAAATGCTCTTGGAGCGAGTTATACACAAAAGATATGTAATTTACCTAGTTTTACTCACCGTGACATTCCGTGTTCTGAACACGTTACATGCATCACGGATTCGACAAACATTCACTACAGAGTTGGTAGCATAAAGATTAGCGAACATTCACCCACCATAAATGCCATATTGACATTTTGAAGCACTTTCCCATATTTCAAAATGTTTTCCTAATGCCAGGTTTGAAAATGAGGCAGATTAACAAAAAATTCTCTTGGAGCAAGTACTTCGCATAGAAATGTAATTTACATAGCTTCCCTCACAGTGACATTCCAATTTCCGAACACTCTACATACTTCACGGATTTGACAAACATTTTTAATGAGTTATGTACATGTGTATTACAGAACTTTCATCCACCATACAAGGCATATTTAAACCTAGAAACATTAACTCTGAATTTGCAGCCTTTTCCTAATGCCAGTTTCGAAAATCAGGCTATTTTCTCCAGAAAAAATTTTTGGAGCGATTTCTTCCCAATAGACATGAAATTTACATAGTTTCATCTCCGGAAATTTCCATCATGCGATCACGCTACATGCATAGGCTTTCTACAATTATTCACATCAGGTTTGTTTGCATGTGGCTTTATGAACTTCCATCACAATACAATGCATATTGACACTTTGAAGCATTTTCTCTGATTTTGAAGGAATTTCCAAATGCCAGTTTCGAAAATGAGGCAGAGTTCGCAGAAAAAACTCTTGGAGTGAGTTCTACCCAAGAGACATGTATTTTACCGACATACGCTCACCGTGATATCCTATGTTCTGAACACTCTCCATGTATCTCGGATTCGACAAATATTCTCTACAGAGTTGTTAGTATGCAGATTGCCGAACTTTCATCCACCATACAAGGCATATTTACACCTACAATTGATTAATGTGAGTTCGCAGCTTATTCCTAACGCCAGTTTCAAAAATCAGGCTGTTATCTCAGGAAAAATCTCTTGGAGCGATTTCTAACCTAGGGAAATGTAATTTACATAAATTTCCTCGCCGTGACATTCCGTGTTCCAAACGTTCTACATGCATAACGGATTCGAAAAATATTCACTACAGATATGTTAGCATGTGGATTACCGAACTTTCATCACAAAACATTGAATATTGATACTTAGAAGTATTTTCTCAGATTTTGCAGCGTTTTTAAAGCGCCAGTTTCAAAAATGAAGCAGTTATTACAGAAAAATTCTATTGAAGTGAGTTCTACAAAATAGACAAATAGTTACATTTTTTCAATAACCGTGAAATTGCACGTTCCAAACATGGTACATGCATCACGGATTAGGAAAAAGATTCTTTAATATGCTGTGAAAAAGTGGATTACCAAACTTTCTTCCTACATAAAGGCATCTTTATACCTACAAATATTTTCTCACATTTTGCAGCTTTATCCAAATATCACATTTGAGTATCAAGCAATTTTTGCCGAAATATTCTATTCTAGCTAGTTCTACCCAATAGAATTCTAATTTACATAGATTCTTTACCGTGAATTTCTGTCTTCCGAACGCGCTACAAGAATCACAGTTTGAAAAATATTACTACACACTTGTTAACATATGGATTACCGGACTTTCATCCACCAATCAATTCATATTGGCACTTAGAAGCATTTTCTCATATTTCGAGTATTTTTCCTAACACCAGATTTCAAAATGAGGCAGATTTTGCAGAAAAATTCTCTTGGAGCGAGTTCTACCCAATAGACATTTAATTTACATTGATGTGCTCATCATGACATTTTGTGATCTGAACACATTTCATGTATCTCGGTTTCGAAAAATATTCACTACACAGATGTTAGCATTTGGATTACCAATCTTACATCCACCATACAAGGCATATTTACACCTACAAGTATTTACTCTCATTTCAAAGTTTTGTCCAAACGTCAAATTCGAAAATCATGCAATTTGTTCAGAAAAATTCTATTCAAGCTAGTTCTACCCAATAGAATTTTAATTTATGTAGTTTCATTACCGTAAATTTCCATGTTCCAAACACGCTAAATAAGTCACGGATTCAAAAATTATTCCCTTCATAGTTGGTTACGTGGATTACCAGACTTAAATTCCCCGTTCAAGGCATATTCACACTTAGAAGCATTTTCTCAGATTTCTCAGGTTTTTCCTAAAGCCAGTTTGGAAAATGAGGCTGATTTCACAGAAAATGTTCTTGGAGCCAGTTCTACCCAAAAGATATGTAATTTAACTAGTTCACTCACCGTGACATTCCGTGTTCTGAACATGTTACATGCATCCAGGATTCGACAATCATCCTTTAATGAGTGTGAGCATGTGGATTATCAAATTTTCATCCACCTTACAAGACATGTTTTCACCTAGAAACATTTACTCACATTTCGCAGAATTTTCCTAACGTCAGTTTCGAAAATCAGGCAGTTTTCGCAGAAAAATCCTCTTGTTGCATGTTCCATCCAATAGACATCTCATTTTCATAGATACCATCACCGTAACATTCCGTGTTCCTAAAAAACGGTTCATGCACCAAGGATTCAACAAATATTCACTGCTGAGTTGTTAGCATGTGAATTACCAATCTTTAATAAACCATTGAAGACATATTGTGACCTTAAAGCATTTACTCTGATTTCACAGCGTTTTCATAACACCAGTTTCGAAACTGAGGCAGATTTTTCAGTAAAACTCTCCTGGAGAGGGTTCTAACCAATAGATATGTAATTTGCATAGCTTCCCTCACCGAGAAAGACCGTGTTCCGAACAGGCTACATACATCAAGGATTTGAGAAACATTTTTAATGAGTTATGTACATGTGTATTACAGATCTTTCATCCACCATACAAGGCATATTGACACATAGAAACATTAACTCTGAGCTCACAGCTTTTTCCTAATAGCAGTTTCGAAAATCAGGCAGTTTTCAAAGGAAAAAACTGTTGGAGCGTGTTCTACCCAATAGGTACGTAAATTACATAGATTCCCCCACTGTGAAATTACATGTTTCGAACACATTACATGCAGAAAAGATTCGACAAAAATAAACTATAGAGTTGTTTGCATGAGGATGACAGGACTTTCATCACAATACAAGGCATATTGATGCTTAGAAGCATTTTCTCTGATTTCACAGAGCTTTCCAAACGCCAGTTTCGAAAATGAGGCAGATTTCATGGGAAAAACCTCTTGGAGCAGGTTCTAACCTATAGACATGTAATTAACATGGATTCGCTCTCCGTGAAATTCCGTGTTCTGAACACGATACATGCATCTCGGACTCGACAAATATTCACTACATTGTGGTTAGCATGTGGATTACAGCACTTTCATCCACCATACAAAGCTTACTGACACTTTGAAGAATTTTCTCAGATTTCACAGGTTAGTTTTAATGCCAGATAAGAAAATGAGGCAGATTTGGCAAAAAAATGCTCTTGGAGCGAGTTATACACAAAAGATATGTAATTTACCTAGTTTTACTCACCGTGACATTCCGTGTTCTGAACACGTTACATGCATCACGGATTCGACAAACATTCACTACAGAGTTGGTAGCATAAGGATTACCGAACATTCACCCACCATAAATGCCATATTGACATTTTGAAGCACTTTCCCATATTTCAAAATGTTTTCCTAATGCCAGGTTTGAAAATGAGGCAGATTAACAAAAAATTCTCTTGGAGCAAGTACTTCCCATAGAAATGTAATTTACATAGCTTCCCTCACAGTGACATTCCAATTTCCGAACACTCTACATACTTCACGGATTTGAGAAACATTTTTAATGAGTTATGTACATGTGTATTACAGAACTTTCATCCACCATACAAGGCATATTTAAACCTAGAAACATTAACTCTGAATTTGCAGCCTTTTCCTAATGCCAGTTTCGAAAATCAGGCCGTTTTCTCCAGAAAAAATTTTTGGAGCGATTTCTTCCCAATAGACATGAAATTTACATAGATTCCATCTCCGGAAATTTCCATCATGCGATCACGCTACATGCATAGGTTTTCTACAATTATTCACATCAGGTTTGTTTGCATGTGGCTTTATGAACTTCCATCACAATACAATGCATATTGACACTTTGAAGCATTTTCTCTGATTTTGAAGGAATTTCCAAATGCCAGTTTCGAAAATGAGGCAGAGTTCGCAGAAAAAACTCTTGGAGTGAGTTCTACCCAAGAGACATGTATTTTACCGACATACGCTAACCGTGATATCCTATGTTCTGAACACTCTCCATGTATCTTGGATTCGACAAATATTCTCTACAGAGTTGTTAGTATGCAGATTGCCGAACTTTCATCCACCATACAAGGCATATTTACACCTACAATTGATTAATGTGAGTTCGCAGCTTATTCCTAATGCCAGTTTCAAAAATCAGGATGTTATCTCAGGAAAAAACTCTTGGAGCGATTTCTAACCTAGGGAAATGTAATTTACATAAATTTCCTCGCCGTGACATTCCGTGTTCCAAACGTTCTACATGCATAACGGATTCGAAAAATATTCACTACAGATATGTTAGTATGTGGATTACCGAATTTTCATTACAAAACATTGAATATTGATACTTAGAAGTATTTTCTCAGATTTTGCAGCGTTTTCCAAGCGCCAGTTTCAAAAATGAAGCAGTTATTACAGAAAAATTCTATTGAAGTGTGTTCTACAAAATAGACAAGTAGTTACATTGTTTCAATCACCGTGAAATTGCACGTTCCAAACATGGTACATGCATCACGGATTAGAAAAAGATTCTTTAATATGTTGTTAAAATTGGATTACCAAACTTTCTTCCTACATAAAGGCATCTTTACACCTACAAATATTTTCTCACATTTTGCAGCTTTATCCAAATATCACATTTGAGTATCAAGCAATTTTCGCCGAAATATTCTATTCTAGCTAGTTCTACCCAAAAGAATTCTAATTTACATAGATTCTTTACCGTGAATTTCTGTCTTCCAAACGCGCTACAAGAATCACAGTTTGAAAAATATTACTACACACTTGTTAACATATGGATTACCGGACTTTCATCCACCAATCAAGTCATATTGGCACTTAGAAGCATTTTCTCATATTTCGAAGATTTTTCCTAACACCAGATTTGAAAATGAGGCAGATTTTGCAGAAAAATTCTCTTGGAGCGAGTTCTACCCAATAGACATTTAATTTACATAGATGTGCTCATCATGACATTTTGTGATCTGAACACATTTCATGTATCTCGGTTTCGACAAATATTCACTACAGAGATGTTAGCATTTGGATTACCAATCTTACATCCACCATACAAGGCATATTTACACCTACAAGTATTTACTCTCAATTCAAAGTTTTGTCCAAACGTCAAATTCGAAAATCATGCAATTTGTTCAGAAAAATTCTATTCAAGCTAGTTCTACCCAATAGAATTTTAATTTACGTAGTTTCATTACCGTAAATTTCCATGTTCCAAACACGCTAAATAAGTCACGGATTCGAAAAGTATTCCCTTCATAGTTGGTTACGTGGATTACCAGACTTAAATTCCCCGTTCAAGGCATATTCACACTTAGAAGCATTTTCTCAGATTTCTCAGGTTTTTCCTAAAGCCAGTTTGGAAAATGAGGCTGATTTCACAGAAAATGTTCTTGGAGCCAGTTCTACCCAAAAGATATGTAATTTAACTAGTTCACTCACCGTGACATTCCGTGTTCTGAACATGTTACATGCATCAAGGATTCGACAATCATCCTTTAATGAGTGTGAGCATGTGGATTATCAAATTTTCATCCACCTTACAAGACATGTTTTCACCTAGAAACATTTACTCACATTTCGCAGAATTTTCCTAACGTCAGTTTCGAAAATCAGGCAGTTTTCGCAGAAAAATCCTCTTGTTGCATGTTCCATCCAATAGACATCTCATTTTCATAGATACCATCACCGTAACATTCCGTGTTCCTAAAAAACGGTTCATGCACCAAGGATTCAACAAATATTCACTGCTGAGTTGTTAGCATGTGAATTACCAATCTTTAATAAACCATTGAAGACATATTGTCACCTTAAAGCATTTACTCTGATTTCACAGCGTTTTCATAACACCAGTTTCGAAACTGAGGCATATTTTTCAGTAAAACTCTCCTGGAGAGGGTTCTAACCAATAGATATGTAATTTGCATAGCTTCCCTCACCGAGAAAGACCGTGTTCCGAACAGGCTACATACATCAAGGATTTGAGAAACATTTTTAATGAGTTATGTACATGTGTATTACAGATCTTTCATCCACCATACAAGGCATATTGACACATAGAAACATTAACTCTGAGCTCACAGCTTTTTCCTAATAGCAGTTTCGAAAATCAGGCAGTTTTCAAAGGAAAAAACTGTTGGAGCGTGTTCTACCCAATAGGTACGTAAATTACATAGATTCCCCCACTGTGAAATTACATGTTTCGAACACATTACATGCAGAAAAGATTCGACAAAAATAAACTATAGAGTTGTTTGCATGAGGATGACAGGACTTTCATCACAATACAAGGCATATTGATGCTTAGAAGCATTTTCTTTGATTTCACAGAGCTTTCCAAACGCCAGTTTCGAAAATGAGGCAGATTTCATGGGAAAAACCTCTTGGAGCAGGTTCTAACCTATAGACATGTAATTAACATGGATTCGCTCTCCGTGAAATTCCGTGTTCTGAACACGATACATGCATCTCGGACTCGACAAATATTCACTACATTGTGGTTAGCATGTGGATTACAGCACTTTCATCCACCATACAAAGCTTACTGACACTTTGAAGTATTTTCTCAGATTTCACAGGTTAGTTTTAATGCCAGATAAGAAAATGAGGCAGATTTGGCAAAAAAATGCTCTTGGAGCGAGTTATACACAAAAGATATGTAATTTACCTAGTTTTACTCACCGTGACATTCCGTGTTCTGAACACGTTACATGCATCACGGATTCGACAAACATTCACTACAGAGTTGGTAGCATAAGGATTACCGAACATTCACCCACCATAAATGCTATATTGACATTTTGAAGCACTTTCCCGTATTTCAAAATGTTTTCCTAATGCCAGGTTTGAAAATGAGGCAGATTAACAAAAAATTCTCTTGGAGCAAGTACTTCCCATAGAAATGTAATTTACATAGCTTCCCTCACAGTGACATTCAAATTTCCGAACACTCTACATACTTCACGGATTTGACAAACATTTTTAATGAGTTATGTACATGCGTATTACAGAACTTTCATCCACCATACAAGGCATATTTAAACCTAGAAACGTTAACTCTGAATTTGCAGCCTTTTCCTAATGCCAGTTTCGAAAATCAGGCCGTTTTCTCCAGAAAAAATTTTTGGAGCGATTCCTTCCCAATAGACATGAAATTTACATAGATTCCATCTCCAGAAATTTCCGTCATACGATCACGCTACATGCATAGGCTTTCTACAATTATTCACATCAGGTTTGTTTGCATGTGGCTTTATGAACTTCCATCACAATACAATGCATATTGTCACTTTGAAGCATTTTCTCTGATTTTGAAGGAATTTCCAAATGCCAGTTTCGAAAATGAGGCAGAGTTCGCAGAAAAAACTCTTGGAGTGAGTTCTACCCAAGAGACATGTATTTTACCGACATACGCTAACCGTGATATCCTATGTTCTGAACACTCTCCATGTATCTTGGATTCGACAAATATTCTCTACAGAGTTGTTAGTATGCAGATTGCCGAACTTTCATCCACCATACAAGGCATATTTACACCTACAATTGATTAATGTGAGTTCGCAGCTTATTCCTAATGCCAGTTTCAAAAATCAGGATGTTATCTCAGGAAAAAACTCTTGGAGCGATTTCAAACCTAGGGAAATGTAATTTACATAAATTTCCTCGCCGTGACATTCCGTGTTCCAAACGTTCTACATGCATAACGGATTCGAAAAATATTCACTACAGATTTGTTAGTATGTGGATTACCGAATTTTCATTACAAAACATTGAATATTGATACTTAGAAGTATTTTCTCAGATTTTGCAGCGTTTTCCAAGCGCCAGTTTCAAAAATGAAGCAGTTATTACAGAAAAATTCTATTGAAGTGAGTTCTACAAAATAGACAAGTAGTTACATTGTTTCAATCACCGTGAAATTGCACGTTCCAAACATGGTACATGCATCACGGATTAGAAAAAGATTCTTTAATATGTTGTTAAAATTGGATTACCAAACTTTCTTCCTACATAAAGGCATCTTTATACCTACAAATATTTTCTAACATTTTGCAGCTTTATCCAAATATCACATTTGAGTATCAAGCAATTTTCGCCGAAATATTCTATTCTAGCTAGTTCTACCCAATAGAATTCTAATTTACATAGATTCTTTACCGTGAATTTCTGTCTTCCAAACGCGCTACAAGAATCACAGTTTGAAAAATATTACTACACACTTGTTAACATATGGATTACCGGACTTTCATCCACCAATCAAGTCATATTGGCACTTAGAAGCATTTTCTCATATTTCGAAGATTTTTCCTAACACCAGATTTGAAAATGAGGCAGATTTTGCAGAAAAATTCTCTTGGAGCGAGTTCTACCCAATAGACATTTAATTTACATAGATGTGCTCATCATGACATTTTGTGATCTGAACACATTTCATGTATCTCGGTTTCGACAAATATTCACTACAGAGATGTTAGCATTTGGATTACCAATCTTACATCCACCATACAAGGCATATTTACACCTACAAGTATTTACTCTCAATTCAAAGTTTTGTCCAAACATCAAATTCGAAAATCATGCAATTTGTTCAGAAAAATTCTATTCAAGCTAGTTCTACCCAATAGAATTTTAATTTACGTAGTTTCATTACCATAAATTTCCATGTTCCAAACACGCTAAATAAGTCACGGATTCGAAAATTATTCCCTTCATAGTTGGTTACGTGGATTACCAGACTTAAATTCCCCGTTCAAGGCATATTCACACTTAGAAGCATTTTCTCAGATTTCTCAGGTTTTTCCTAAAGCCAGTTTGGAAAATGAGGCTGATTTCACAGAAAATGTTCTTGGAGCCAGTTCTACCCAAAAGATATGTAATTTAACTAGTTCACTCACCGTGACATTCCGTGTTCTGAACATGTTACATGCATCAAGGATTCGACAATCATGCTTTAATGAGTGTGAGCATGTGGATTATCAAATTTTCATCCACCTTACAAAACATGTTTTCACCTAGAAACATTTACTCACATTTCGCAGAATTTTCCTAACGTCAGTTTCGAAAATCAGGCAGTTTTCGCAGAAAAATCCTCTTGTTGCATGTTCCATCCAATAGATATCTTATTTTCATAGATACCATCACTGTAACATTCCGTGTTCCTAAAAAACGGTTCATGCACCAAGGATTCAACAAATATTCACTGCTGAGTTGTTAGCATGTGAATTACCAATCTTTAATAAACCATTGAAGACATATTGTCACCTTAAAGCATTTACTCTGATTTCACAGCGTTTTCATAACACCAGTTTCGAAACTGAGGCAGATTTTTCAGTAAAACTCTCCTGGAGAGGGTTCTAACCAATAGATATGTAATTTGCATAGCTTCCCTCACCGAGAAAGACCGTGTTCCGAACAGGCTACATACATCAAGGATTTGAGAAACATTTTAATGAGTTATGTACATGTGTATTACAGATCTTTCATCCACCATACAAGGCATATTGACACATAGAAACATTAACTCTGAGCTCACAGCTTTTTCCTAATAGCAGTTTCGAAAATCAGGCAGTTTTCAAAGGAAAAAACTGTTGGAGCGTGTTCTACCCAATAGGTTCGTAAATTACATAGATTCCCCCACTGTGAAATTACATGTTTCGAACACATTACATGCAGAAAAGATTCGACAAAAATAAACTATAGAGTTGTTTGCATGAGGATGACAGGACTTTCATCACAATACAAGGCATATTGATGCTTAGAAGCATTTTCTCTGATTTCACAGAGCTTTCCAAACGCCAGTTTCGAAAATGAGGCAGATTTCACGGCAAAAACCTCTTGGAGTAGGTTCTAACCTTTAGACATGTAATTAACATGGATTCGCTCTCCGTGAAATTCCGTGTTCTGAACACGATACATGCATCTCGGACTCGACAAATATTCACTACATTGTGGTTAGCATGTGGATTACAGCACTTTCATCCACCATACAAAGCATACTGACACTTTGAAGGATTTTCTCAGATTTCACAGGTTAGTTTTAATGCCAGATAAGAAAATGAGGCAGATTTGGCAAAAAAATGCTCTTGGAGCGAGTTATACACAAAAGATATGTAATTTACCTAGTTTTACTCACCGTGACATTCCGTGTTCTGAACACGTTACATGCATCACGGATTCGACAAACATTCACTACAGAGTTGGTAGCATAAGGATTACCGAACATTCACCCACCATAAATGCTATATTGACATTTTGAAGCACTTTCCCGTATTTCAAAATGTTTTCCTAATGCCAGGTTTGAAAATGAGGCAGATTAACAAAAAATTCTCTTGGAGCAAGTACTTCCCATAGAAATGTAATTTACATAGCTTCCCTCACAGTGACATTCAAATTTCCGAACACTCTACATACTTCACGGATTTGACAAACATTTTTAATGAGTTATGTACATGCGTATTACAGAACTTTCATCCACCATACAAGGCATATTTAAACCTAGAAACGTTAACTCTGAATTTGCAGCCTTTTCCTAATGCCAGTTTCGAAAATCAGGCCGTTTTCTCCAGAAAAAATTTTTGGAGCGATTCCTTCCCAATAGACATGAAATTTACATAGATTCCATCTCCAGAAATTTCCGTCATACGATCACGCTACATGCATAGGCTTTCTACAATTATTCACATCAGGTTTGTTTGCATGTGGCTTTATGAACTTCCATCACAATACAATGCATATTGTCACTTTGAAGCATTTTCTCTGATTTTGAAGGAATTTCCAAATGCCAGTTTCGAAAATGAGGCAGATTTCGCAGAAAAAACTCTTGGAGTGAGTTCTACCCAAGAGACATGTATTTTACCAACATACGCTCACCGTGATATTCTACGTTCTGAACACTCTCCATGTATCTCGGATTCGACAAATATTCTCTACAGAGTTGTTAGTATGCGGATTGCCGAACTTTCATCCACCATACAAGGCATATTTACACCTACAATTGATTAATCTGAGTTCGCAGCTTATTCCTAACGCCAGTTTCAAAAATCAGGCTGTTATCTCAGGAAAAAACTCTTGGAGCGATTTCTAACCTAGGGAAATGTAATTTACATAAATTTCTTCGCCGTGACATTCCGTGTTCCAAACGTTCTACATGCATAACGGATTCGAAAAATATTCATTACAGATTTGTTAGCATGTGGATTACCGAACTTACATCACAAAACATTGAATATTGATACTTAGAAGTATTTTCTCAGATTTTGCAGCGTTTTCCAAGCGCCAGTTTCATAAATGAAGCAGTTATTACAGAAAAATTCTATTGAAGGGAGTTCTACCAAATAGACAACTAGTATACATTGTTTCAATCACCGTGAAATTGCACGTTCCTAACATGGTACATGCATCACGGATTAGGAAAAAGATTCTTTATTATGTTGTGAAAAAGTGGATTATCAAACTTTCTTCCTACATAAAGGCATCTTTATACCTACAAATATTTTCTAACATTTTGCAGCTTTATCCAAATATCACATTTGAGTATCAAGCAATTTTCGCCGAAATATTCTATTCTAGCTAGTTCTACCCAATAGAATTCTAATTTACATAGTTTCTTTACCGTGAATTTCTGTCTTCCAAACGCGCTACAAGAATCACAGTTTGAAAAATATTACTACACACTTGTTAACATATGGATTACCGGACTTTCATCCACCAATCAAGTCATATTGGCACTTAGAAGCATTTTCTCATATTTCGAAGATTTTTCCTAACACCAGATTTGAAAATGAGGCAGATTTTGCAGAAAAATTCTCTTGGAGCGAGTTCTACCCAATAGACATTTAATTTACATAGATGTGCTCATCATGACATTTTGTGATCTGAACACATTTCATGTATCTCGGTTTCGACAAATATTCACTACAGAGATGTTAGCATTTGGATTACCAATCTTACATCCACCATACAAGGCATATTTACACCTACAAGTATTTACTCTCAATTCAAAGTTTTGTCCAAACGTCAAATTCGAAAATCATGCAATTTGTTCAGAAAAATTCTATTCAAGCTAGTTCTACCCAATAGAATTTTAATTTACGTAGTTTCATTACCGTAAATTTCCATGTTCCAAACACGCTAAATAAGTCACGGATTCGAAAAGTATTCCCTTCATAGTTGGTTACGTGGATTACCAGACTTAAATTCCCCGTTCAAGGCATATTCAGACTTAGAAGCATTTTCTCAGATTTCTCAGGTTTTTCCTAAAGCCAGTTTGGAAAATGAGGCTGATTTCACAGAAAATGTTCTTGGAGCCAGTTCTACCCAAAAGATATGTAATTTAACTAGTTCACTCACCGTGACATTCTGTGTTCTGAACATGTTACATGCATCAAGGATTCGACAATCATCCTTTAGTGAGTGTAAGCATGTGGATTATCAAATTTTCATCCACCTTACAAGACATGTTTTCACCTAGAAACATTTACTCACATTTCGCAGAATTTTCCTAACGTCAGTTTCGAAAATCAAGCAGTTTTCGCAGAAAAATCCACTTGTTGCATGTTCCATCCAATAGACATCACCCATTTTCATAGATACCATCACCGTAACATTCCGTGTTCCTAAAAAACGGTTCATGCACCAAGGATTCAACAAATATTCACTGCTGAGTTGTTAGCATGTGAATTACCAATCTTTAATAAACCATTGAAGACATATTGTCACCTTAAAGCATTTACTCTGATTTCACAGCGTTTTCATAACACCAGTTTCGAAACTGAGGCAGATTTTTCAGTAAAACTCTCCTGGAGAGGGTTCTAACCAATAGATATGTAATTTGCATAGCTTCCCTCACCGAGAAAGACCGTGTTCCGAACAGGCTACATACATCAAGGATTTGAGAAACATTTTTAATGAGTTATGTACATGTGTATTACAGATCTTTCATCCACCATACAAGGCATATTGACACATAGAAACATTAACTCTGAGCTCACAGCTTTTTCCTAATAGCAGTTTCGAAAATCAGGCAGTTTTCAAAGGAAAAAACTGTTGGAGCGTGTTCTACCCAATAGGTTCGTAAATTACATAGATTCCCCCACTGTGAAATTACATGTTTCGAACACATTACATGCAGAAAAGATTCGACAAAAATAAACTATAGAGTTGTTTGCATGAGGATGACAGGACTTTCATCACAATACAAGGCATATTGATGCTTAGAAGCATTTTCTCTGATTTCACAGAGCTTTCCAAACGCCAGTTTCGAAAATGAGGCAGATTTCACGGCAAAAACCTCTTGGAGTAGGTTCTAACCTTTAGACATGTAATTAACATGGATTCGCTCTCCGTGAAATTCCGTGTTCTGAACATGATACATGCATCTCGGACTCGACAAATATTCACTACATTGTGGTTAGCATGTGGATTACAGCACTTTCATCCACCATACAAAGCATACTGACACTTTGAAGGATTTTCTCAGATTTCACAGGTTAGTTTTAATGCCAGATAAGAAAATGAGGCAGATTTGGCAAAAAAATGCTCTTGGAGCGAGTTATACACAAAAGATATGTAATTTACCTAGTTTTACTCACCGTGACATTCCGTGTTCTGAACACGTTACATGCATCACGGATTCGACAAACATTCACTACAGAGTTGGTAGCATAAGGATTACCGAACATTCACCCACCATAAATGCTATATTGACATTTTGAAGCACTTTCCCGTATTTCAAAATGTTTTCCTAATGCCAGGTTTGAAAATGAGGCAGATTAACAAAAAATTCTCTTGGAGCAAGTACTTCCCATAGAAATGTAATTTACATAGCTTCCCTCACAGTGACATTCAAATTTCCGAACACTCTACATACTTCACGGATTTGACAAACATTTTTAATGAGTTATGTACATGCGTATTACAGAACTTTCATCCACCATACAAGGCATATTTAAACCTAGAAACGTTAACTCTGAATTTGCAGCCTTTTCCTAATGCCAGTTTCGAAAATCAGGCCGTTTTCTCCAGAAAAAATTTTTGGAGCGATTCCTTCCCAATAGACATGAAATTTACATAGATTCCATCTCCAGAAATTTCCGTCATACGATCACGCTACATGCATAGGCTTTCTACAATTATTCACATCAGGTTTGTTTGCATGTGGCTTTATGAACTTCCATCACAATACAATGCATATTGTCACTTTGAAGCATTTTCTCTGATTTTGAAGGAATTTCCAAATGCCAGTTTCGAAAATGAGGCAGATTTCGCAGAAAAAACTCTTGGAGTGAGTTCTACCCAAGAGACATGTATTTTACCAACATACGCTCACCGTGATATTCTACGTTCTGAACACTCTCCATGTATCTCGGATTCGACAAATATTCTCTACAGAGTTGTTAGTATGCGGATTGCCGAACTTTCATCCACCATACAAGGCATATTTACACCTACAATTGATTAATCTGAGTTCGCAGCTTATTCCTAACGCCAGTTTCAAAAATCAGGCTGTTATCTCAGGAAAAAACTCTTGGAGCGATTTCTAACCTAGGGAAATGTAATTTACATAAATTTCTTCGCCGTGACATTCCGTGTTCCAAACGTTCTACATGCATAACGGATTCGAAAAATATTCATTACAGATTTGTTAGCATGTGGATTACCGAACTTACATCACAAAACATTGAATATTGATACTTAGAAGTATTTTCTCAGATTTTGCAGCGTTTTCCAAGCGCCAGTTTCATAAATGAAGCAGTTATTACAGAAAAATTCTATTGAAGGGAGTTCTACCAAATAGACAACTAGTATACATTGTTTCAATCACCGTGAAATTGCACGTTCCTAACATGGTACATGCATCACGGATTAGGAAAAAGATTCTTTATTATGTTGTGAAAAAGTGGATTATCAAACTTTCTTCCTACATAAAGGCATCTTTATACCTACAAATATTTTCTAACATTTTGCAGCTTTATCCAAATATCACATTTGAGTATCAAGCAATTTTCGCCGAAATATTCTATTCTAGCTAGTTCTACCCAATAGAATTCTAATTTACATAGTTTCTTTACCGTGAATTTCTGTCTTCCAAACGCGCTACAAGAATCACAGTTTGAAAAATATTACTACACACTTGTTAACATATGGATTACCGGACTTTCATCCACCAATCAAGTCATATTGGCACTTAGAAGCATTTTCTCATATTTCGAAGATTTTTCCTAACACCAGATTTGAAAATGAGGCAGATTTTGCAGAAAAATTCTCTTGGAGCGAGTTCTACCCAATAGACATTTAATTTACATAGATGTGCTCATCATGACATTTTGTGATCTGAACACATTTCATGTATCTCGGTTTCGACAAATATTCACTACAGAGATGTTAGCATTTGGATTACCAATCTTACATCCACCATACAAGGCATATTTACACCTACAAGTATTTACTCTCAATTCAAAGTTTTGTCCAAACGTCAAATTCGAAAATCATGCAATTTGTTCAGAAAAATTCTATTCAAGCTAGTTCTACCCAATAGAATTTTAATTTACGTAGTTTCATTACCGTAAATTTCCATGTTCCAAACACGCTAAATAAGTCACGGATTCGAAAAGTATTCCCTTCATAGTTGGTTACGTGGATTACCAGACTTAAATTCCCCGTTCAAGGCATATTCACACTTAGAAGCATTTTCTCAGATTTCTCAGGTTTTTCCTAAAGCCAGTTTGGAAAATGAGGCTGATTTCACAGAAAATGTTCTTGGAGCCAGTTCTACCCAAAAGATATGTAATTTAACTAGTTCACTCACCGTGACATTCTGTGTTCTGAACATGTTACATGCATCAAGGATTCGACAATCATCCTTTAGTGAGTGTAAGCATGTGGATTATCAAATTTTCATCCACCTTACAAGACATGTTTTCACCTAGAAACATTTACTCACATTTCGCAGAATTTTCCTAACGTCAGTTTCGAAAATCAAGCAGTTTTCGCAGAAAAATCCACTTGTTGCATGTTCCATCCAATAGACATCACCCATTTTCATAGATACCATCACCGTAACATTCCGTGTTCCTAAAAAACGGTTCATGCACCAAGGATTCAACAAATATTCACTGCTGAGTTGTTAGCATGTGAATTACCAATCTTTAATAAACCATTGAAGACATATTGTCACCTTAAAGCATTTACTCTGATTTCACAGCGTTTTCATAACACCAGTTTCGAAACTGAGGCAGATTTTTCAGTAAAACTCTCCTGGAGAGGGTTCTAACCAATAGATATGTAATTTGCATAGCTTCCCTCACCGAGAAAGACCGTGTTCCGAACAGGCTACATACATCAAGGATTTGAGAAACATTTTTAATGAGTTATGTACATGTGTATTACAGATCTTTCATCCACCATACAAGGCATATTGACACATAGAAACATTAACTCTGAGTTCGCAGCTTTTTCCTAATAGCAGTTTCGAAAATCAGGCAGTTTTCAAAGGAAAAAACTGTTGGAGCGTGTTCTACCCAATAGGTACGTAAATTACATAGATTCCCCCACTGTGAAATTACATGTTTCGAACACATTACATGCAGAAAAGATTCGACAAAAATAAACTATAGAGTTGTTTGCATGAGGATGACAGGACTTTCATCACAATACACGGCATATTGATGCTTAGAAGCATTTTCTCTGATTTCACAGAGCTTTCCAAACGCCAGTTTCGAAAATGAGGCAGATTTCATGGGAAAAACCTCTTGGAGCAGGTTCTAACCTATAGACATGTAATTAACATGGATTCGCTCTCCGTGAAATTCCGTGTTCTGAACACGATACATGCATCTCGGACTCGACAAATATTCACTACATTGTGGTTAGCATGTGGATTACAGCACTTTCATCCACCATACAAAGCTTACTGACACTTTGAAGAATTTTCTCAGATTTCACAGGTTAGTTTTAATGCCAGATAAGAAAATGAGGCAGATTTGGCAAAAAAATGCTCTTGGAGCGAGTTATACACAAAAGATATGTAATTTACCTAGTTTTACTCACCGTGACATTCCGTGTTCTGAACACGTTACATGCATCACGGATTCGACAAACATTCACTACAGAGTTGGTAGCATAAGGATTACCGAACATTCACCCACCATAAATGCCATATTGACATTTTGAAGCACTTTCCCATATTTCAAAAGGTTTTCCTAATGCCAGGTTTGAAAATGAGGCAGATTAACAAAAAATTCTCTTGGAGCAAGTACTTCCCATAGAAATGTAATTTACATAGCTTCCCTCACAGTGACATTCCAATTTCCGAACACTCTACATACTTCACGGATTTGACAAACATTTTTAATGAGTTATGTACATGTGTATTACAGAACTTTCATCCACCATACAAGGCATATTTAAACCTAGAAACGTTAACTCTGAATTTGCAGCCTTTTCCTAATGCCAGTTTCGAAAATCAGGCCGTTTTCTCCAGAAAAAATTTTTGGAGCGATTTCTTTCCAATAGACATGAAATTTACATAGATTCCATCTCCGGAAATTTCCGTCATACGATCACGCTACATGCATAGGATTTCTACAATTATTCACATCAGGTTTGTTTGCATGTGGCTTTATGAACTTCCATCACAATACAATGCATATTGACACTTTGAAGCATTTTCTCTGATTTTGAAGGAATTTCCAAATGCCAGTTTCGAAAATGAGGCAGATTTCGCAGAAAAAAATCTTGGAGTGAGTTCTACCCAAGAGACATGTATTTTACCAACATACGCTCACCGTGATATTCTACGTTCTGAACACTCTCCATGTATCTCGGATTCGACAAATATTCTCAACAGAGTTGTTAGTATGCGGATTGCCGAACTTTCATCCACCATACAAGGCATATTTACACCTACAATTGATTAATCTGAGTTCGCAGCTTATTCCTAACGCCAGTTTCAAAAATCAGGCTGTTATCTCAGGAAAAAACTCTTGGAGCGATTTCTAACCTAGGGAAATGTAATTTACATAAATTTCCTCGCCGTGACATTCCGTGTTCCAAACGTTCTACATGCATAACGGATTCGAAAAAAATTCACTACAGATTTGTTAACATGTGGATTACCGAACTTACATCACAAAACATTGAATATTGATACTTAGAAGTATTTTCTCAGATTTTGCAGCGTTTTCCAAGCGCCAGTTTCAAAAATGAAGCAGTTATTACAGAAAAATTCTATTGAAGTGAGTTCTACAAAATAGACAAGTAGTTACATTGTTTCAATCACCGTGAAATTGCACGTTCCAAACATGGTACATGCATCACGGATTAGGAAAAAGATTCTTTAATATGTTGTGAAAAAGTGGATTACCAAACTTTCTTCCTACATAAAGGCATCTTTACACCTACAAATATTTTCTCACATTTTGCAGCTTTATCCAAATATCACATTTGAGTATCAAGCAATTTTCGCCGAAATATTCTATTCTAGCTAGTTCTACCCAATAGAATTCTAATTTACATAGTTTCTTTACCGTGAATTTCTGTCTTCCAAACGCGCTACAAGAATCACAGTTTGAAAAATATTACTACACACTTGTTAACATATGGATTACCGGACTTTCATCCACCAATCAAGTCATATTGGCACTTAGAAGCATTTTCTCATATTTCGAAGTTTTTTCCTAACACCAGATTTGAAAATGAGGCAGATTTTGCAGAAAAATTCTCTTGGAGCGAGTTCTACCCAATAGACATTTAATTTACATAGATGTGCTCATCATGACATTTTGTGATCTGAACACATTTCATGTATCTCGGTTTTGACAAATATTCACTACAGAGATGTTAGCATTTGGATTACCAATCTTACATCCACCATACAAGGCATATTTACACCTACAAGTATTTACTCTCAATTCAAAGTTTTGTCCAAACGTCAAATTCGAAAATCATGCAATTTGTTCAGAAAAATTCTATTCAAGCTAGTTCTACCCAATAGAATTTTAATTTACGTAGTTTCATTACCGTAAATTTCCATGTTCCAAACACGCTAAATAAGTCACGGATTCGAAAAGTATTCCCTTCATAGTTGGTTACGTGGATTACCAGACTTAAATTCCCCGTTCAAGGCATATTCACACTTAGAAGCATTTTCTCAGATTTCTCAGGTTTTTCCTAAAGCCAGTTTGGAAAATGAGGCTGATTTCACAGAAAATGTTCTTGGAGCCAGTTCTACCCAAAAGATATGTAATTTAACTAGTTCACTCACCGTGACATTCCGTGTTCTGAACATGTTACATGCATCAAGGATTCGACAATCATCCTTTAATGAGTGTGAGCATGTGGATTATCAAATTTTCATCCACCTTACAAGACATGTTTTCACCTAGAAACATTTACTCACATTTCGCAGAATTTTCCTAACGTCAGTTTCGAAAATCAGGCAGTTTTCGCAGAAAAATCCTCTTGTTGCATGTTCCATCCAATAGACATCTCATTTTCATAGATACCATCACCGTAACATTCCGTGTTCCTAAAAAACGGTTCATGCACCAAGGATTCAACAAATATTCACTGCTGAGTTGTTAGCATGTGAATTACCAATCTTTAATAAACCATTGAAGACATATTGTCACCTTAAAGCATTTACTCTGATTTCACAGCGTTTTCATAACACCAGTTTCGAAACTGAGGCAGATTTTTCAGTAAAACTCTCCTGGAGAGGGTTCTAACCAATAGATATGTAATTTGCATAGCTTCCCTCACCGAGAAAGACCGTGTTCCGAACAGGCTACATACATCAAGGATTTGAGAAACATTTTTAATGAGTTATGTACATGTGTATTACAGATCTTTCATCCACCATACAAGGCATATTGACACATAGAAACATTAACTCTGAGCTCACAGCTTTTTCCTAATAGCAGTTTCGAAAATCAGGCAGTTTTCAAAGGAAAAAACTGTTGTAGCGTGTTCTACCCAATAGGTACGTAAATTACATAGATTCCCCCACTGTGAAATTACATGTTTCGAACACATTACATGCAGAAAAGATTCGACAAAAATAATCTATAGAGTTGTTTGCATGAGGATGACAGGACTTTCATCACAATACAAGGCATATTGATGCTTAGAAGCATTTTCTCTGATTTCACAGAGCTTTCCAAACGCCAGTTTCGAAAATGAGGCAGATTTCACGGCAAAAACCTCTTGGAGCAGGTTCTAACCTATAGACATGTAATTAACATGGATTCGCTCTCCGTGAAATTCCGTGTTCTGAACACGATACATGCATCTCGGACTCGACAAATATTCACTACATTGTGGTTAGCATGTGGATTACAGCACTTTCATCCACCATACAAAGCTTACTGACACTTTGAAGTATTTTCTCAGATTTCACAGGTTAGTTTTAATGTCAGATAAGAAAATGAGGCAGATTTGGCAAAAAAATGCTCTTGGAGCGAGTTATACACAAAAGATATGTAATTTACCTAGTTTTACTCACCGTGACATTCCGTGTTCTGAACACGTTACATGCATCACGGATTCGACAAACATTCACTACAGAGTTGGTAGCATAAGGATTACCGAACATTCACCCACCATAAATGCCATATTGACATTTTGAAGCACTTTCCCATATTTCAAAATGTTTTCCTAATGCCAGGTTTGAAAATGAGGCAGATTAACAAAAAATTCTCTTGGAGCAAGTACTTCCCATAGAAATGTAATTTACATAGCTTCCCTCACAGTGACATTCCAATTTCCGAACACTCTACATACTTCACGGATTTGACAAACATTTTTAATGAGTTATGTACATGTGTATTACAGAACTTTCATCCACCATACAAGGCATATTTAAACCTAGAAACGTTAACTCTGAATTTGCAGCCTTTTCCTAATGCCAGTTTCGAAAATCAGGCCGTTTTCTCCAGAAAAAATTTTTGGAGCGATTTCTTCCCAATAGACATGAAACTTACATAGATTCCATCTCCGGAAATTTCCGTCATACGATCACGCTACATGCATAGGATTTCTACAATTATTCACATCAGGTTTGTTTGCATGTGGCTTTATGAACTTCCATCACAATACAATGCATATTGACACTTTGAAGCATTTTCTCTGATTTTGAAAGAATTTCCAAATGCCAGTTTCGAAAATGAGGCAGATTTCGCAGAAAAAACTCTTGGAGTGAGTTCTACCCAAGAGACATGTATTTTACCGACATACGCTCACCGTGATATTCTACGTTCTGAACACTCTCCATGTATTACGGATTCGACAAATATTCTCTACAGAGTTGTTAGTATGCGGATTGCCGAACTTTCATCCACCATACAAGGCATATTTACACCTACAATTGATTAATCTGAGTTCGCAGCTTATTCCTAACGCCAGTTTCAAAAATCAGGCTGTTATCTCAGGAAAAAACTCTTGGAGCGATTTCTAACCTAGGGAAATTTAATTTACATAAATTTCCTCGCCGTGACATTCCGTGTTCCAAACGTTCTACATGCATAACGGATTCGAAAAATATTCACTACAGATTTGTTAGCATGTGGATTACCGAACTTACATCACAAAACATTGAATATTGATACTTAGAAGTATTTTCTCAGATTTTGCAGCGTTTTCCAAGCGCCAGTTTCAAAAATGAAGCAGTTATTACAGAAAAATTCTATTGAAGTGAGTTCTACAAAATAGACAAGTAGTTACATTGTTTCAATCACCGTGAAATTGCACGTTCCAAACATGGTACATGCATCACGGATTAGGAAAAAGATTCTTTATTATGTTGTGAAAAAGTGGATTACCAAACATTCTTCCTACATAAAGGCATCTTTACACCTACAAATATTTTCTAACATTTTGCAGCTTTATCCAAATATCACATTTGAGTATCAAGCAATTTTCGCCGAAATATTCTATTCTAGCTAGTTCTACCCAATAGAATTCTAATTTACATAGTTTCTTTACCGTGAATTTCTGTCTTCCGAACGCGCTACAAGAATCACAGTTTGAAAAATATTACTACACACTTGTTAACATATGGATTACCGGACTTTCATCCACCAATCAAGTCATATTGGCACTTAGAAGCATTTTCTCATATTTCGAAGATTTTTCCTAACACCAGATTTGAAAATGAGGCAGATTTTGCAGAAAAATTCTCTTGGAGCGAGTTCTACCCAATAGACATTTAATTTACATAGATGTGCTCATCATGACATTTTGTGATCTGAACACATTTCATGTATCTCGGTTTTGACAAATATTCACTACAGAGATGTTAGCATTTGGATTACCAATCTTACATCCACCATACAAGGCATATTTACACCTACAAGTATTTACTCTCAATTCAAAGTTTTGTCCAAATGTCAAATTCGAAAATCATGCAATTTGTTCAGAAAAATTCTATTCAAGCTAGTTCTACCCAATAGAATTTTAATTTACGTAGTTTCATTACCGTAAATTTCCATGTTCCAAACACGCTAAATAAGTCACGGATTCGAAAAGTATTCCCTTCATAGTTGGTTACGTGGATTACCAGACTTAAATTCCCCGTTCAAGGCATATTCACACTTAGAAGCATTTTCTCAGATTTCTCAGGTTTTTCCTAAAGCCAGTTTGGAAAATGAGGCTGATTTCACAGAAAATGTTCTTGGAGCCAGTTCTACCCAAAAGATATGTAATTTAACTAGTTCACTCACCGTGACATTCCGTGTTCTGAACATGTTACATGCATCAAGGATTCGACAATCATCCTTTAATGAGTGTGAGCATGTGGATTATCAAATTTTCATCCACCTTACAAGACATGTTTTCACCTAGAAACATTTACTCACATTTCGCAGAATTTTCCTAACGTCAGTTTCGAAAATCAGGCAGTTTTCGCAGAAAAATCCTCTTGTTGCATGTTCCATCCAATAGACATCTCATTTTCATAGATACCATCACCGTAACATTCCGTGTTCCTAAAAAACGGTTCATGCACCAAGGATTCAACAAATATTCACTGCTGAGTTGTTAGCATGTGAATTACCAATCTTTAATAAACCATTGAAGACATATTGTCACCTTAAAGCATTTACTCTGATTTCACAGCGTTTTCATAACACCAGTTTCGAAACTGAGGCAGATTTTTCAGTAAAACTCTCCTGGAGAGGGTTCTAACCAATAGATATGTAATTTGCATAGCTTCCCTCACCGAGAAAGACCGTGTTCCGAACAGGCTACATACATCAAGGATTTGAGAAACATTTTTAATGAGTTATGTACATGTGTATTACAGATCTTTCATCCACCATACAAGGCATATTGACACATAGAAACATTAACTCTGAGCTCACAGCTTTTTCCTAATAGCAGTTTCGAAAATCAGGCAGTTTTCAAAGGAAAAAACTGTTGGAGCGTGTTCTACCCAATAGGTACGTAAATTACATAGATTCCCCCACTGTGAAATTACATGTTTCGAACACATTACATGCAGAAAAGATTCGACAAAAATAAACTATAGAGTTGTTTGCATGAGGATGACAGGACTTTCATCACAATACAAGGCATATTGATGCTTAGAAGCATTTTCTCTGATTTCACAGAGCTTTCCAAACGCCAGTTTCGAAAATGAGGCAGATTTCACGGCAAAAACCTCTTGGAGCAGGTTCTAACCTATAGACATGTAATTAACATGGATTCGCTCTCCGTGAAATTCCGTGTTCTGAACACGATACATGCATCTCGGACTCGACAAATATTCACTACATTGTGGTTAGCATGTGGATTACAGCACTTTCATCCACCATACAAAGCTTACTGACACTTTGAAGAATTTTCTCAGATTTCACAGGTTAGTTTTAATGCCAGATAAGAAAATGAGGCAGATTTGGCAAAAAAATGCTCTTGGAGCGAGTTATACACAAAAGATATGTAATTTACCTAGTTTTACTCACCGTGACATTCCGTGTTCTGAACACGTTACATGCATCACGGATTCGACAAACATTCACTACAGAGTTGGTAGCATAAGGATTACCGAACATTCACCCACCATAAATGCCATATTGACATTTTGAAGCACTTTCCCATATTTCAAAATGTTTTCCTAATGCCAGGTTTGAAAATGAGGCAGATTAACAAAAAATTCTCTTGGAGCAAGTACTTCCCATAGAAATGTAATTTACATAGCTTCCCTCACAGTGACATTCCAATTTCCGAACACTCTACATACTTCACGGATTTGACAAACATTTTTAATGAGTTATGTACATGTGTATTACAGAACTTTCATCCACCATACAAGGCATATTTAAACCTAGAAACGTTAACTCTGAATTTGCAGCCTTTTCCTAATGCCAGTTTAGAAAATCAGGCCGTTTTCTCCAGAAAAAATTTTTGGAGCGATTTCTTCCCAATAGACATGAAATTTACATAGATTCCATCTCCGGAAATTTCCATCATACGATCACGCTACATGCATAGGCTTTCTACAATTATTCACATCAGGTTTGTTTGCATGTGGCTTTATGAACTTCCATCACAATACAATGCATATTGACACTTTGAAGCATTTTCTCTGATTTTGAAGGAATTTCCAAATGCCAGTTTCGAAAATGAGGCAGAGTTCGCAGAAAAAACTCTTGGAGTGAGTTCTACCCAAGAGACATGTATTTTACCAACATACGCTCACCGTGATATTCTATGTTCTGAACACTCCCCATGTATCTCGGATTCGACAAATATTCTCTACAGAGTTGTTAGTATGCGGATTGCCGAACTTTCATCCACCATACAAGGCATATTTACACCTACAATTGATTAATGTGAGTTCACAGCTTATTCCTAACGCCAGTTTCAAAAATCAGGCTGTTATCTCAGGAAAAAACTCTTGGAGCGATTTCTAACCTAGGGAAATGTAATTTACATAAATTTCCTCGCCGTGACATTCCGTGTTCCAAACGTTCTACATGCATAACGGATTTGAAAAATATTCACTACAGATTTGTTAGCATGTGGATTACCGAACTTACATCACAAAACATTGAATATTGATACTTAGAAGTATTTTCTCAGATTTTGCAGCGTTTTCCAAGCGCCAGTTTCAAAAATGAAGCAGTTTTCACAGAAAAATTCTATTGAAGTGAGTTCTACAAAATAGACAAATAGTTACATTTTTTCAATCACCGTGAAATTGCACGTTCCAAACATGGTACATGCATCACGGATTAGGAAAAAGATTCTTTATTATGTTGTGAAAAAGTGGATTACCAAACTTTCTTCCTACATAAAGGCATCTTTATACCTACAAATATTTTCTCACATTTTGCAGCTTTATCCAAATATCACATTTGAGTATCAAGCAATTTTCGCCGAAATATTCTATTCTAGCTAGTTCTACCCAATAGAATTCTAATTTACATAGTTTCTTTACCGTGAATTTCTGTCTTCCGAACGCGCTACAAGAATCACAGTTTGAAAAATATTACTACACACTTGTTAACATATGGATTACCGGACTTTCATCCACCAATCAAATCATATTGGCACTTAGAAGCATTTTCTCATATTTCGAAGATTTTTCCTAACACCAGATTTGAAAATGAGGCAGATTTTTCAGAAAAATTCTCTTGGAGCGAGTTCTACCCAATAGACATTTAATTTACATTGATGTGCTCATCATGACATTTTGTGATCTGAACACATTTCATGTATCTCGGTTTCGACAAATATTCACTACAGAGATGTTAGCATTTGGATTACCAATCTTACATCCACCATACAAGGCATATTTACACCTACAAGTATTTACTCTCAATTCAAAGTTTTGTCCAAACGTCAAATTCGAAAATCATGCAATTTGTTCAGAAAAATTCTATTCAAGCTAGTTCTACCCAATAGAATTTTAATTTATGTAGTTTCATTACCGTAAATTTCCATGTTCCAAACACGCTAAATAAGTCACGGATTCGAAAAGTATTCCCTTCATAGTTGGTTACGTGGATTACCAGACTTAAATTCCCCGTTCAAGGCATATTCACACTTAGAAGCATTTTCTCAGATTTCTCAGGTTTTTCCTAAAGCCAGTTTGGAAAATGAGGCTGATTTCACAGAAAATGTTCTTGGAGCCAGTTCTACCCAAAAGATATGTAATTTAACTAGTTCACTCACCGTGACATTCCGTGTTCTGAACATGTTACATGCATCAAGGATTCGACAATCATCCTTTAATGAGTGTGAGCATGTGGATTATCAAATTTTCATCCACCTTACAAGACATGTTTTCACCTAGAAACATTTACTCACATTTCGCAGAATTTTCCTAACGTCAGTTTCGAAAATCAGGCAGTTTTCGCAGAAAAATCCTCTTGTTGCATGTTCCATCCAATAGACATCTCATTTTCATAGATACCATCACCGTAACATTCCGTGTTCCTAAAAAACGGTTCATGCACCAAGGATTCAACAAATATTCACTGCTGAGTTGTTAGCATGTGAATTACCAATCTTTAATAAACCATTGAAGACATATTGTGACCTTAAAGCATTTACTCTGATTTCACAGCGTTTTCATAACACCAGTTTCGAAACTGAGGCAGATTTTTCAGTAAAACTCTCCTGGAGAGGGTTCTAACCAATAGATATGTAATTTGCATAGCTTCCCTCACCGAGAAAGACCGTGTTCCGAACAGGCTACATACATCAAGGATTTGAGAAACATTTTTAATGAGTTATGTACATGTGTATTACAGATCTTTCATCCACCATACAAGGCATATTGACACATAGAAACATTAACTCTGAGCTCACAGCTTTTTCCTAATAGCAGTTTCGAAAATCAGGCAGTTTTCAAAGGAAAAAACTGTTGTAGCGTGTTCTACCCAATAGGTACGTAAATTACATAGATTCCCCCACTGTGAAATTACATGTTTCGAACACATTACATGCAGAAAAGATTCGACAAAAATAAACTATAGAGTTGTTTGCATGAGGATGACAGGACTTTCATCACAATACAAGGCATATTGATGCTTAGAAGCATTTTCTCTGATTTCACAGAGCTTTCCAAACGCCAGTTTCGAAAATGAGGCAGATTTCACGGCAAAAACCTCTTGGAGCAGGTTCTAACCTATAGACATGTAATTAACATGGATTCGCTCTCCGTGAAATTCCGTGTTCTGAACACGATACATGCATCTCGGACTCGACAAATATTCACTACATTGTGGTTAGCATGTGGATTACAGCACTTTCATCCACCATACAAAGCTTACTGACACTTTGAAGAATTTTCTCAGATTTCACAGGTTAGTTTTAATGCCAGATAAGAAAATGAGGCAGATTTGGCAAAAAAATGCTCTTGGAGCGAGTTATACACAAAAGATATGTAATTTACCTAGTTTTACTCACCGTGACATTCCGTGTTCTGAACACGTTACATGCATCACGGATTCGACAAACATTCACTACAGAGTTGGTAGCATAAGGATTACCGAACATTCACCCACCATAAATGCCATATTGACATTTTGAAGTACTTTCCCATATTTCAAAAGGTTTTCCTAATGCCAGGTTTGAAAATGAGGCAGATTAACAAAAAATTCTCTTGGAGCAAGTACTTCCCATAGAAATGTAATTTACATAGCTTCCCTCACAGTGACATTCCAATTTCCGAACACTCTACATACTTCACGGATTTGACAAACATTTTTAATGAGTTATGTACATGTGTATTACAGAACTTTCATCCACCATACAAGGCATATTTAAACCTAGAAACATTAACTCTGAATTTGCAGCCTTTTCCTAATGCCAGTTTCGAAAATCAGGCCGTTTTCTCCAGAAAAAATTTTTGGAGCGATTTCTTCCCAATAGACATGAAATTTACATAGATTCCATCTCCGGAAATTTCCATCATGCGATCACGCTACATGCATAGGTTTTCTACAATTATTCACATCAGGTTTGTTTGCATGTGGCTTTATGAACTTCCATCACAATACAATGCATATTGACACTTTGAAGCATTTTCTCTGATTTTGAAGGAATTTCCAAATGCCAGTTTCGAAAATGAGGCAGAGTTCGCAGAAAAAACTCTTGGAGTGAGTTCTACCCAAGAGACATGTATTTTACCGACATACGCTCACCGTGATATTCTATGTTCTGAACACTCTCCATGTATCTCGGATTCGACAAATATTCTCTACAGAGTTGTTAGTATGCGGATTGCCGAACTTTCATCCACCATACAAGGCATATTTACACCTACAATTGATTAATCTGAGTTCGCATCTTATTCCTAACGCCAGTTTCAAAAATCAGGCTGTTATCTCAGGAAAAATCTCTTGGAGCGATTTCTAACCTAGGGAAATGTAATTTACATAAATTTCCTCGCCGTGACATTCCGTGTTCCAAACGTTCTACATGCATAACGGATTCGAAAATTATTCACTACAGATTTGTTAGCATGTGGATTACCGAACTTTCATCACAAAACATTGAATATTGATACTTAGAAGTATTTTCTCAGATTTTGCAGCATTTTCCAAGCGCCAGTTTCAAAAATGAAGCAGTTATTACAGAAAAATTCTATTGAAGTGAGTTCTACAAAATAGACAAATAGTTACATTTTTTCAATAACCGTGAAATTGCACGTTCCAAACATGGTACATGCATCACGGGTTAGGAAAAAGATTCTTTAATATGTTGTGAAAAAGTGGATTACCAAAGTTTCTTCCTACATAAAGGCATCTTTATACCTACAAATATTTTCTCACATTTTGCAGCTTTATCCAAATATCACATTTGAGTATCAAGCAATTTTCGCCAAAATATTCTATTCTAGCTAGTTCTACCCAATAGAATTCTAATTTACATAGATTCTTTACCGTGAATTTCTGTCTTCCGAACGCGCTACAAGAATCACAGTTTGAAAAATATTACTACACACTTGTTAACATATGGATTACCGGACTTTCATCCACCAATCAAATCATATTGGCACTTAGAAGCATTTTCTCATATTTTGAAGATTTTTCCTAACACCAGATTTGAAAATGAGGCAGATTTTGCAGAAAAATTCTCTTGGAGCGAGTTCTACCCAATAGACATTTAATTTACATTGATGTGCTCATCATGACCTTTTGTGATCTGAACACATTTCATGTATCTCGGTTTCGACAAATATTCACTACAGAGATGTTAGCATTTGGATTACCAATCTTACATCCACCATACAAGGCATATTTACACCTACAAGTATTTACTCTCATTTCAATTTTTGTCCAAACGTCAAATTCGAAAATCATGCAATTTGTTCAGAAAAATTCTATTCAAGCTAGTTCTACCCAATAGAATTTTAATTTATGTAGTTTCATTACCGTAAATTTCCATGTTCCAAACACGCTAAATAAGTCACGGATTCGAAAAGTATTCCCTTCATAGTTGGTTACGTGGATTACCAGACTTAAATTCCCCATTCAAGGCATATTCACACTTAGAAGCATTTTCTCAGATTTCTCAGGTTTTTCCTAAAGCCAGTTTGGAAAATGAGGCTGATTTCACAGAAAATGTTCTTGGAGCCAGTTCTACCCAAAAGATATGTAATTTAACTAGTTCACTCACCGTGACATTCCGTGTTCTGAACATGTTACATGCATCAAGGATTCGACAATCATCCTTTAATGAGTGTGAGCATGTGGATTATCAAATTTTCATCCACCTTACAAGACATGTTTTCACCTAGAAACATTTACTCACATTTCGCAGAATTTTCCTAACGTCAGTTTCGAAAATCAGGCAGTTTTCGCAGAAAAATCCTCTTGTTGCATGTTCCATCCAATAGACATCTCATTTTCATAGATACCATCACCGTAACATTCCGTGTTCCTAAAAAACGGTTCATGCACCAAGGATTCAACAAATATTCACTGCTGAGTTGTTAGCATGTGAATTACCAATCTTTAATAAACCATTGAAGACATATTGTCACCTTAAAGCATTTACTCTGATTTCACAGCGTTTTCATAACACCAGTTTCGAAACTGAGGCAGATTTTTCAGTAAAACTCTCCTGGAGAGGGTTCTAACCAATAGATATGTAATTTGCATAGCTTCCCTCACCGAGAAAGACCGTGTTCCGAACAGGCTACATACATCAAGGATTTGAGAAACATTTTTAATGAGTTATGTACATGTGTATTACAGATCTTTCATCCACCATACAAGGCATATTGACACATAGAAACATTAACTCTGAGTTCGCAGCTTTTTCCTAATAGCAGTTTCGAAAATCAGGCAGTTTTCAAAGGAAAAAACTGTTGGAGCGTGTTCTACCCAATAGGTACGTAAATTACATAGATTCCCCCACTGTGAAATTACATGTTTCGAACACATTACATGCAGAAAAGATTCGACAAAAATAAACTATAGAGTTGTTTGCATGAGGATGACAGGACTTTCATCACAATACAAGGCATATTGATGCTTAGAAGCATTTTCTCTGATTTCACAGAGCTTTCCAAACGCCAGTTTCGAAAATGAGGCAGATTTCACGGCAAAAACCTCTTGGAGCAGGTTCTAACCTATAGACATGTAATTAACATGGATTCGCCTTCCGTGAAATTCCGTGTTCTGAACACGATACATGCATCTCGGACTCGACAAATATTCACTACATTGTGGTTAGCATGTGGATTACAGCACTTTCATCCACCATACAAAGCTTACTGACACTTTGAAGAATTTTCTCAGATTTCACAGGTTAGTTTTAATGCCAGATAAGAAAATGAGGCAGATTTGGCAAAAAAATGCTCCTGGAGCGAGTTATACACAAAAGATATGTAATTTACCTAGTTTTACTCACCGTGACATTCCGTGTTCTGAACACGTTACATGCATCACGGATTCGACAAACATTCACTACAGAGTTGGTAGCATAAGGATTACCGAACATTCACCCACCATAAATGCCATATTGACATTTTGAAGCACTTTCCCATATTTCAAAATGTTTTCCTAATGCCAGGTTTGAAAATGAGGCAGATTAACAAAAAATTCTCTTGGAGCAAGTACTTCCCATAGAAATGTAATTTACATAGCTTCCCTCACAGTGACATTCCAATTTCCGAACACTCTACATACTTCACGGATTTGACAAACATTTTTAATGAGTTATGTACATGTGTATTACAGAACTTTCATCCACCATACAAGGCATATTTAAACCTAGAAACGTTAACTCTGAATTTGCAGCCTTTTCCTAATGCCAGTTTAGAAAATCAGGCCGTTTTCTCCAGAAAAAATTTTTGGAGCGATTTCTTCCCAATAGACATGAAATTTACATAGATTCCATCTCCGGAAATTTCCATCATACGATCACGCTACATGCATAGGCTTTCTACAATTATTCACATCAGGTTTGTTTGCATGTGGCTTTATGAACTTCCATCACAATACAATGCATATTGACACTTTGAAGCATTTTCTCTGATTTTGAAGGAATTTCCAAATGCCAGTTTCGAAAATGAGGCAGAGTTCGCAGAAAAAACTCTTGGAGTGAGTTCTACCCAAGAGACATGTATTTTACCAACATACGCTCACCGTGATATTCTATGTTCTGAACACTCCCCATGTATCTCGGATTCGACAAATATTCTCTACAGAGTTGTTAGTACGCGGATTGCCGAACTTTCATCCACCATACAAGGCATATTTACACCTACAATTGATTAATGTGAGTTCACAGCTTATTCCTAACGCCAGTTTCAAAAATCAGGCTGTTATCTCAGGAAAAAACTCTTGGAGCGATTTCTAACCTAGGGAAATGTAATTTACATAAATTTCCTCGCCGTGACATTCCGTGTTCCAAACGTTCTACATGCATAACGGATTTGAAAAATATTCACTACAGATTTGTTAGCATGTGGATTACCGAACTTACATCACAAAACATTGAATATTGATACTTAGAAGTATTTTCTCAGATTTTGCAGCGTTTTCCAAGCGCCAGTTTCAAAAATGAAGCAGTTTTCACAGAAAAATTCTATTGAAGTGAGTTCTACAAAATAGACAAATAGTTACATTTTTTCAATAACCGTGAAATTGCACGTTCCAAACATGGTACATGCATCACGGATTAGGAAAAAGATTCTTTATTATGTTGTGAAAAAGTGGATTACCAAACTTTCTTCCTACATAAAGGCATCTTTATACCTACAAATATTTTCTCACATTTTGCAGCTTTATCCAAATATCACATTTGAGTATCAAGCAATTTTCGCCGAAATATTCTATTCTAGCTAGTTCTACCCAATAGAATTCTAATTTACATAGTTTCTTTACCGTGAATTTCTGTCTTCCGAACGCGCTACAAGAATCACAGTTTGAAAAATATTACTACACACTTGTTAACATATGGATTACCGGACTTTCATTCACCAATCAAATCATATTGGCACTTAGAAGCATTTTCTCATATTTCGAGTATTTTTCCTAACACCAGATTTGAAAATGAGGCAGATTTTGCAGAAAAATTCTCTTGGAGCGAGTTCTACCCAATAGACATTTAATTTACATTGATGTGCTCATCATGACATTTTGTGATCTGAACACATTTCATGTATCTCGGTTTCGACAAATATTCACTACAGAGATGTTAGCATTTGGATTACCAATCTTACATCCACCATACAAGGCATATTTACACCTACAAGTATTTACTCTCAATTCAAAGTTTTGTCCAAACGTCAAATTCGAAAATCATGCAATTTGTTCAGAAAAATTCTATTCAAGCTAGTTCTACCCAATAGAATTTTAATTTATGTAGTTTCATTACCGTAAATTTCCATGTTCCAAACACGCTAAATAAGTCACGGATTCGAAAAGTATTCCCTTCATAGTTGGTTACGTGGATTACCAGACTTAAATTCCCTGTTCAAGGCAAATTCACACTTAGAAGCATTTTCTCAGATTTCTCAGGTTTTTCCTAAAGCCAGTTTGGAAAATGAGGCTGATTTCACAGAAAATGTTCTTGGAGCCAGTTCTACCCAAAAGATATGTAATTTAACTAGTTCACTCACCGTGACATTCCGTGTTCTGAACATGTTACATGCATCAAGGATTCGACAATCATCCTTTAATGAGTGTGAGCATGTGGATTATCAAATTTTCATCCACCTTACAAGACATGTTTTCACCTAGAAACATTTACTCACATTTCGCAGAATTTTCCTAACGTCAGTTTCGAAAATCAGGCAGTTTTCGCAGAAAAATCCTCTTGTTGCATGTTCCATCCAATAGACATCTCATTTTCATAGATACCATCACCGTAACATTCCGTGTTCCTAAAAAACGGTTCATGCACCAAGGATTCAACAAATATTCACTGCTGAGTTGTTAGCATGTGAATTACCAATCTTTAATAAACCATTGAAGACATATTGTCACCTTAAAGCATTTACTCTGATTTCACAGCGTTTTCATAACACCAGTTTCGAAACTGAGGCAGATTTTTCAGTAAAACTCTCCTGGAGAGGGTTCTAACCAATAGATATGTAATTTGCATAGCTTCCCTCACCGAGAAAGACCGTGTTCCGAACAGGCTACATACATCAAGGATTTGAGAAACATTTTTAATGAGTTATGTACATGTGTATTACAGATCTTTCATCCACCATACAAGGCATATTGACACATAGAAACATTAACTTTGAGTTCGCAGCTTTTTCCTAATAGCAGTTTCGAAAATCAGGCAGTTTTCAAAGGAAAAAACTGTTGGAGCGTGTTCTACCCAATAGGTACGTAAATTACATAGATTCCCCCACTGTGAAATTACATGTTTCGAACACATTACATGCAGAAAAGATTCGACAAAAATAAACTATAGAGTTGTTTGCATGAGGATGACAGGACTTTCATCACAGTACAAGGCATATTGATGCTTAGAAGCATTTTCTCTGATTTCACAGAGCTTTCCAAACGCCAGTTTCGAAAATGAGGCAGATTTCATGGGAAAAACCTCTTCGAGCAGGTTCTAACCTATAGACATGTAATTAACATGGATTCGCTCTCCGTGAAATTCCGTGTTCTGAACACGATACATGCATCTCGGACTCGACAAATATTCACTACATTGTGGTTAGCATGTGGATTACAGCACTTTCATCCACCATACAAAGCTCACTGACACTTTGAAGAATTTTCTCAGATTTCACAGGTTAGTTTTAATGCCAGATAAGAAAATGAGGCAGATTTGGCAAAAAAATGCTCTTGGAGCGAGTTATACACAAAAGATATGTAATTTACCTAGTTTTACTCACCGTGACATTCCGTGTTCTGAACACGTTACATGCATCACGGATTCGACAAACATTCACTACAGAGTTGGTAGCATAAGGATTACCGAACATTCACCCACCATAAATGCCATATTGACATTTTGAAGTACTTTCCCATATTTCAAAATGTTTTCCTAATGCCAGGTTTGAAAATGAGGCAGATTAACAAAAAATTCTCTTGGAGCAAGTACTTCCCATAGAAATGTAATTTACATAGCTTCCCTCACAGTGACATTCCAATTTCCGAACACTCTACATACTTCACGGATTTGACAAACATTTTTAATGAGTTATGTACATGTGTATTACAGAACTTTCATCCACCATACAAGGCATATTTAAACCTAGAAACATTAACTCTGAATTTGCAGCCTTTTCCTAATGCCAGTTTCGAAAATCAGGCCGTTTTCTCCAGAAAAAATTTTTGGAGCGATTTCTTCCCAATAGACATGAAATTTACATAGATTCCATCTCCGGAAATTTCCATCATGCGATCACGCTACATGCATAGGTTTTCTACAATTATTCACATCAGGTTTGTTTGCATGTGGCTTTATGAACTTCCATCACAATACAATGCATATTGACACTTTGAAGCATTTTCTCTGATTTTGAAGGAATTTCCAAATGCCAGTTTCGAAAATGAGGCAGAGTTCGCAGAAAAAACTCTTGGAGTGAGTTCTACCCAAGAGACATGTATTTTACCGACATACGCTCACCGTGATATTCTATGTTCTGAACACTCTCCATGTATCTCGGATTCGACAAATATTCTCTACAGAGTTGTTAGTATGCGGATTGCCGAACTTTCATCCACCATACAAGGCATATTTACACCTACAATTGATTAATCTGAGTTCGCAGCTTATTCCTAACGCCAGTTTCAAAAATCAGGCTGTTATCTCAGGAAAAATCTCTTGGAGCGATTTCTAACCTAGGGAAATGTAATTTACATAAATTTCCTCGCCGTGACATTCCGTGTTCCAAACGTTCTACATGCATAACGGATTCGAAAATTATTCACTACAGATTTGTTAGCATGTGGATTACCGAACTTTCATCACAAAACATTGAATATTGATACTTAGAAGTATTTTCTCAGATTTTGCAGCATTTTCCAAGCGCCAGTTTCAAAAATGAAGCAGTTATTACAGAAAAATTCTATTGAAGTGAGTTCTACAAAATAGACAAATAGTTACATTTTTTCAATAACCGTGAAATTGCACGTTCCAAACATGGTACATGCATCACGGATTAGGAAAAAGATTCTTTAATATGTTGTGAAAAAGTGGATTACCAAACTTTCTTCCTACATAAAGGCATCTTTATACCTACAAATATTTTCTCACATTTTGCAGCTTTATCCAAATATCACATTTGAGTATCAAGCAATTTTCGCCAAAATATTCTATTCTAGCTAGTTCTACCCAATAGAATTCTAATTTACATAGTTTCTTTACCGTGAATTTCTGTCTTCCGAACGCGCTACAAGAATCACAGTTTGAAAAATATTACTACACACTTGTTAACATATGGATTACCGGACTTTCATCCACCAATCAAATCATATTGGCACTTAGAAGCATTTTCTCATATTTCGAAGATTTTTCCTAACACCAGATTTGAAAATGAGGCAGATTTTGCAGAAAAATTCTCTTGGAGCGAGTTCTACCCAATAGACATTTAATTTACATTGATGTGCTCATCATGACCTTTTGTGATCTGAACACATTTCATGTATCTCGGTTTCGACAAATATTCACTACAGAGATGTTAGCATTTGGATTACCAATCTTACATCCACCATACAAGGCATATTTACACCTACAAGTATTTACTCTCATTTCAATTTTTGTCCAAACGTCAAATTCGAAAATCATGCAATTTGTTCAGAAAAATTCTATTCAAGCTAGTTCTACCCAATAGAATTTTAATTTATGTAGTTTCATTACCGTAAATTTCCATGTTCCAAACACGCTAAATAAGTCACGGATTCGAAAAGTATTCCCTTCATAGTTGGTTACGTGGATTACCAGACTTAAATTCCCCGTTCAAGGCATATTCACACTTAGAAGCATTTTCTCAGATTTCTCAGGTTTTTCCTAAAGCCAGTTTGGAAAATGAGGCTGATTTCACAGAAAATGTTCTTGGAGCCAGTTCTACCCAAAAGATATGTAATTTAACTAGTTCACTCACCGTGACATTCCGTGTTCTGAACATGTTACATGCATCAAGGATTCGACAATCATCCTTTAATGAGTGTGAGCATGTGGATTATCAAATTTTCATCCACCTTACAAGACATGTTTTCACCTAGAAACATTTACTCACATTTCGCAGAATTTTCCTAACGTCAGTTTCGAAAATCAGGCAGTTTTCGCAGAAAAATCCTCTTGTTGCATGTTCCATCCAATAGACATCTCATTTTCATAGATACCATCACCGTAACATTCCGTGTTCCTAAAAAACGGTTCATGCACCAAGGATTCAACAAATATTCACTGCTGAGTTGTTAGCATGTGAATTACCAATCTTTAATAAACCATTGAAGACATATTGTGACCTTAAAGCATTTACTCTGATTTCACAGCGTTTTCATAACACCAGTTTCGAAACTGAGGCAGATTTTTCAGTAAAACTCTCCTGGAGAGGGTTCTAACCAATAGATATGTAATTTGCATAGCTTCCCTCACCGAGAAAGACCGTGTTCTGAACAGGCTACATACATCAAGGATTTGAGAAACATTTTTAATGAGTTATGTACATGTGTATTACAGATCTTTCATCCACCATACAAGGCATATTGACACATAGAAACATTAACTCTGAGCTCACAGCTTTTTCCTAATAGCAGTTTCGAAAATCAGGCAGTTTTCAAAGGAAAAAACTGTTGGAGCGTGTTCTACCCAATAGGTACGTAAATTACATAGATTCCCCCACTGTGAAATTACATGTTTCGAACACATTACATGCAGAAAAGATTCGACAAAAATAAACTATAGAGTTGTTTGCATGAGGATGACAGGACTTTCATCACAATACAAGGCATATTGATGCTTAGAAGCATTTTCTCTGATTTCACAGAGCTTTCCAAACGCCAGTTTCGAAAATGAGGCAGATTTCATGGGAAAAACCTCTTGGAGCAGGTTCTAACCTATAGACATGTAATTAACATGGATTCGCTCTCCGTGAAATTCCGTGTTCTGAACACGATACATGCATCTCGGACTCGACAAATATTCACTACATTGTGGTTAGCATGTGGATTACAGCACTTTCATCCACCATACAAAGCTTACTGACACTTTGAAGAATTTTCTCAGATTTCACAGGTTAGTTTTAATGCCAGATAAGAAAATGAGGCAGATTTGGCAAAAAAATGCTCTTGGAGCGAGTTATACACAAAAGATATGTAATTTACCTAGTTTTACTCACCGTGACATTCCGTGTTCTGAACACGTTACATGCATCACGGATTCGACAAACATTCACTACAGAGTTGGTAGCATAAGGATTACCGAACATTCACCCACCATAAATGCCATATTGACATTTTGAAGCACTTTCCCATATTTCAAAATGTTTTCCTAATGCCAGGTTTGAAAATGAGGCAGATTAACAAAAAATTCTCTTGGAGCAAGTACTTCCCATAGAAATGTAATTTACATAGCTTCCCTCACAGTGACATTCCAATTTCCGAACACTCTACATACTTCACGGATTTGACAAACATTTTTAATGAGTTATGTACATGTGTATTACAGAACTTTCATCCACCATACAAGGCATATTTAAACCTAGAAACATTAACTCTGAATTTGCAGCCTTTTCCTAATGCCAGTTTCGAAAATCAGGCCGTTTTCTCCAGAAAAAATTTTTGGAGCGATTTCTTCCCAATAGACATGAAATTTACATAGATTCCATCTCCGGAAATTTCCATCATGCGATCACGCTACATGCATAGGTTTTCTACAATTATTCACATCAGGTTTGTTTGCATGTGGCTTTATGAACTTCCATCACAATACAATGCATATTGACACTTTGAAGCATTTTCTCTGATTTTGAAGGAATTTCCAAATGCCAGTTTCGAAAATGAGGCAGAGTTCGCAGAAAAAACTCTTGGAGTGAGTTCTACCCAAGAGACATGTATTTTACCGACATACGCTAACCGTGATATCCTATGTTCTGAACACTCTCCATGTATCTCGGATTCGACAAATATTCTCTACAGAGTTGTTAGTATGCAGATTGCCGAACTTTCATCCACCATACAAGGCATATTTACACCTACAATTGATTAATGTGAGTTCGCAGCTTATTCCTAATGCCAGTTTCAAAAATCAGGATGTTATCTCAGGAAAAAACTCTTGGAGCGATTTCTAACCTAGGGAAATGTAATTTACATAAATTTCCTCGCCGTGACATTCCGTGTTCCAAACGTTCTACATGCATAACGGATTCGAAAAATATTCACTACAGATTTGTTAGCATGTGGATTACCGAATTTTCATTACAAAACATTGAATATTGATACTTAGAAGTATTTTCTCAGATTTTGCAGCGTTTTCCAAGCGCCAGTTTCAAAAATGAAGCAGTTATTACAGAAAAATTCTATTGAAGTGAGTTCTACAAAATAGACAAGTAGTTAAATTGTTTCAATCACCGTGAAATTGCACGTTCCAAACATGGTACATGCATCACGGATTAGGAAAAAGATTCTTTAATATGTTGTTAAAATTGGATTACCAAACTTTCTTCCTACATAAAGGCATCTTTACACCTACAAATATTTTCTCACATTTTGCAGCTTTATCCAAATATCACATTTGAGTATCAAGCAATTTTCGCCGAAATATTCTATTCTAGCTAGTTCTACCCAATAGAATTCTAATTTACATAGATTCTTTACCGTGAATTTCTGTCTTCCAAACGCGCTACAAGAATCACAGTTTGAAAAATATTACTACACACTTGTTAACATATGGATTACCGGACTTTCATCCACCAATCAAGTCATATTGGCACTTAGAAGCATTTTCTCATATTTCGAAGATTTTTCCTAACACCAGATTTGAAAATGAGGCAGATTTTGCAGAAAAATTCTCTTGGAGCGAGTTCTACCCAATAGACATTTAATTTACATAGATGTGCTCATCATGACATTTTGTGATCTGAACACATTTCATGTATCTCGGTTTCGACAAATATTCACTACAGAGATGTTAGCATTTGGATTACCAATCTTACATCCACCATACAAGGCATATTTACACCTACAAGTATTTACTCTCAATTCAAAGTTTTGTCCAAACATCAAATTCGAAAATCATGCAATTTGTTCAGAAAAATTGTATTCAAGCTAGTTCTACCCAATAGAATTTTAATTTACGTAGTTTCATTACCGTAAATTTCCATGTTCCAAACACGCTAAATAAGTCACGGATTCGAAAAGTATTCCCTTCATAGTTGGTTACGTGGATTACCAGACTTAAATTCCCCGTTCAAGGCATATTCACACTTAGAAGCATTTTCTCAGATTTCTCAGGTTTTTCCTAAAGCCAGTTTGGAAAATGAGGCTGATTTCACAGAAAATGTTCTTGGAGCCAGTTCTACCCAAAAGATATGTAATTTAACTAGTTCACTCACCGTGACATTCCGTGTTCTGAACATGTTACATGCATCAAGGATTCGACAATCATGCTTTAATGAGTGTGAGCATGTGGATTATCAAATTTTCATCCACCTTACAAGACATGTTTTCACCTAGAAACATTTACTCACATTTCGCAGAATTTTCCTAACGTCAGTTTCGAAAATCAGGCAGTTTTCGCAGAAAAATCCTCTTGTTGCATGTTCCATCCAATAGACATCTCATTTTCATAGATACCATTACTGTAACATTCCGTGTTCCTAAAAAACGGTTCATGCACCAAGGATTCAACAAATATTCACTGCTGAGTTGTTAGCATGTGAATTACCAATCTTTAATAAACCATTGAAGACATATTGTGACCTTAAAGCATTTACTCTGATTTCACAGCGTTTTCATAACACCAGTTTCGAAACTGAGGCAGATTTTTCAGTAAAACTCTCCTGGAGAGGGTTCTAACCAATAGATATGTAATTTGCATAGCTTCCCTCACCGAGAAAGACCGTGTTCCGAACAGGCTACATACATCAAGGATTTGAGAAACATTTTAATGAGTTATGTACATGTGTATTACAGATCTTTCATCCACCATACAAGGCATATTGACACATAGAAACATTAACTCTGAGTTCGCAGCTTTTTCCTAATAGCAGTTTCGAAAATCAGGCAGTTTTCAAAGGAAAAAACTGTTGGAGCGTGTTCTACCCAATAGGTACGTAAATTACATAGATTCCCCCACTGTGAAATTACATGTTTCGAACACATTACATGCAGAAAAGATTCGACAAAAATAAACTATAGAGTTGTTTGCATGAGGATGACAGGACTTTCATCACAATACAAGGCATATTGATGCTTAGAAGCATTTTCTCTGATTTCACAGAGCTTTCCAAACGCCAGTTTCGAAAATGAGGCAGATTTCACGGCAAAAACCTCTTGGAGCAGGTTCTAACCTATAGACATGTAATTAACATGGATTCGCTCTCCGTGAAATTCCGTGTTCTGAACACGATACATGCATCTTGGACTCGACAAATATTCACTACACTGTGTTTAGCATGTGGATTACAGCACTTTCATCCACCATACAAAGCTTACTGACACTTTGAAGAATTTTCTAAGATTTCACAGGTTAGTTTTAATGCCACATAAGAAAATGAGGCAGATTTGGCAAAAAAATTCTCTTGGAGCGAGTTATACACAAAAGATATGTAATTTACCTAGTTTTACTCACCGTGACATTCCGTGTTCTGAACACGTTACATGCATCACGGATTCGACAAACATTCACTACCGAGTTGGTAGCATAAGGATTACCGAACATTCACCCACCATAAATGCCATATTGACATTTTGAAGCACTTTCCCATATTTCAAAAGGTTTTCCTAATGCCAGGTTTGAAAATGAGGCAGATTAACAAAAAATTCTCTTGGAGCAAGTACTTCCCATAGAAATGTAATTTACATAGCTTCCCTCACAGTGACATTCCAATTTCCGAACACTCTACATACTTCACGGATTTGACAAACATTTTTAATGAGTTATGTACATGTGTATTACAGAACTTTCATCCACCATACAAGGCATATTTAAACCTAGAAACATTAACTCTGAATTTGCAGCCTTTTCCTAATGCCAGTTTCGAAAATCAGGCCGTTTTCTCCAGAAAAAGTTTTTGGAGCGATTTCTTCCCAATAGACATGAAATTTACATAGATTCCATCTCCGGAAATTTCCGTCATACGATCACGCTACATGCATAGGATTTCTACACTTATTCACATCAGGTTTGTTTGCATGTGGCTTTATGAACTTCCATCACAATACAATGCATATTGACACTTTGAAGCATTTTCTCTGATTTTGAAGGAATTTCCAAATGCCAGTTTCAAAAATGAGGCAGGTTTCGCAGAAAAAACTCTTGGAGTGAGTTCTACCCAAGAGACATGTATTTTACCGAGATACACTCACCGTGATATTCTATGTTCTGAACACTCTCCATGTATCTCGGATTCGACAAATATTCTCTTCAGAGTTGTTAGTATGCGGATTGCCGAACTTTCATCCACCATACAAGGCATATTTACACCTACAATTGATTAATCTGAGTTCGCAGCTTATTCCTAATGCCAGTTTCAAAAATCAGGCTGTTATCTCAGGAAAAAACTCTTGGAGCGATTTCTAACCTAGGGAAATGTAATTTACATAAATTTCCTCGCCGTGACATTCCGTGTTCCAAACGTTCTACATGCATAACGGATTGGAAAATTATTCACTACAGATTTGTTAGCATGTGGATTACCGAACTTTCATCACAAAACATTGAATTTTGATACTTACAAGTATTTTCTCAGATTTTGCAGCGTTTTCCAAGCGCCAGTTTCAAAAATGAAGCAGTTTTCACAGAAAAATTCTATTGAAGTGAGTTCTACCAAATAGACAAGTAGTTTACATTGTTTCAATCACCGTGAAATTGCACGTTCCGAACATGGTACATGCATCACGGGTTAGGAAAAAGATTCTTTAATATGTTGTGAAAAAGTGGATTACCAAAGTTTCTTCCTACATAAAGGCATCTTTACACCTACAAATATTTTCTCACATTTTGCAGCTTTATCCAAATATCACATTTGAGTATCAAGCAATTTTCGCCAAAATATTCTATTCTAGCTAGTTCTACCCAATAGAATTCTAATTTACATAGATTCTTTACCGTGAAATTCTGTCTTCCGAAAGCGCTACAAGAATCACAGTTTGAAAAATATTACTACACACTTGTTAACATATGGATTACCGGACTTTCATCCACCAATCAAGTCATATTGGCACTTAGAAGCATTTTCTCATATTTCGAAGATTTTTCCTAACACCAGATTTGAAAATGAAGCAGATTTTGCAGAAAAATTCTCCTGGAGCGAGTTCTATCCAATAGACATTTAATTTACATAGATGTGCTCATCATGACATTTTGTGATCTGAACACATTTCATGTAACTCGGTTTCGACAAATATTCACTACAGAGATGTTAGCATTTGGATTACCAATCTTACATTCACCATACAAGGCATATTTACACCTACAAGTATTTACTCTCATTTCAAAGTTTTGTCCAAACGTCAAATTCGAAAATCATGCAATTTGTTCAGAAAAATTCTATTCAAGCTAGTTCTACCCAATAGAATTTTAATTTACGTAGTTTCATTACCGTAAATTTCCATGTTCCAAACACGTTAAATAAGTCACGGATTCGAAAAGTATTCCCTTCATAGTTGGTTACGTGGATTACCAGACTTAAATTCCCCGTTCAAGGCATATTCACACTTAGAAGCATTTTCTCAGATTTCTCAAGTTTTTCCTAAAGCCAGTTTGGAAAATGAGGCTGATTTCACAGAAAATGTTCTTGGAGCCAATTCTACCCAAAAGATATGTAGTTTAAGTAGTTCACTCACCGTGACATTCCGTGTTCTGAACATGTTACATGCATCAAGGATTCGACAATCATCCTTTAATGAGTGTGAGCATGTGGATTATCAAATTTTCATCCACCTTACAAGACATGTTTTCACCTAGAAACATTTACTCACATTTCGCAGAATTTTCCTAACGTCAGTTTCGAAAATCAGGCATTTTTCGCAGAAAAATCCTCTTGTTGCATGTTCCATCCAATAGACATCTCATTTTCATAGATACCATCACCGTAACATTCCGTGTTCCTAAAAAACGGTTCATGCACCAAGGATTCAACAAATATTCACTGCTGAGTTGTTAGCATGTGAATTACCAATCTTTAATAAACCATTGAAGACATATTGTCACCTTAAAGCATTTACTCTGATTTCACAGCGTTTTCATAAAACCAGTTTCGAAACTGAGGCAGATTTTTCAGTAAAACTCTCCTGGAGAGGGTTCTAACCAATAGATATGTAATTTGCATAGCTTCCCTCACCGAGAAAGACCGTGTTCCGAACAGGCTACATACATCAAGGATTTGAGAAACATTTTTAATGAGTTATGTACATGTGTATTACAGATCTTTCATCCACCATACAAGGCATATTGACACATAGAAACATTAACTCTGAGTTCGCAGATTTTTCCTAATAGCAGTTTCGAAAATCAGGCAGTTTTCAAAGGAAAAACTGTTGGAGCGTGTTCTACCCAATAGGTACGTAAATTACATAGATTCTCCCACTGTGAAATTACATGTTTCGAACACATTACATGCAGAAAAGATTCGACAAAAATAAACTATAGAGTTGTTTGCATGAGGATGACAGGACTTTCATCACAATACAAGGCATATTGATGCTTAGAAGCATTTTCTCTGATTTCACAGAGCTTTCCAAACGCCAGTTTCGAAAATGAGGCAGATTTCACGGCAAAAACCTCTTGGAGCTGGTTCTAACCTATAGACATGTAATTAACATGGATTCGCTCTCCGTGAAATTCCGTGTTCTGAACACGATACATGCATCTTGGACTCGACAAATATTCACTACACTGTGGTTAGCATGTGGATTACAGCACTTTCATCCACCATACAAAGCTTACTGACACTTTGAAGGATTTTCTCAGATTTCACAGGTTAGTTTTAATGCCAGATAAGAAAATGAGGCAGATTTGGCAAAAAAATGCTCTTGGAGCGAGTTATACACAAAAGATATGTAATTTACCTAGTTTTACTCACCGTGACATTCCGTGTTCTGAACACGTTACATGCATCACGGATTCGACAAACATTCACTACAGAGTTGGTAGCATAAGCATTACCGAACATTCACCCACCATAAATGCCATATTGATATTTTGAAGCACTTTCCCATATTTCAAAATGTTTTCCTAATGCCAGGTTTGAAAATGAGGCAGATTAACAAAAAATTCTCTTGGAGCAAGTACTTCCCATAGAAATGTAATTTACATAGCTTCCCTCACAGTGACATTCCAATTTCCGAACACTCTACATACTTCACGGATTTGACAAACATTTTTAATGAGTTATGTACATGTGTATTACAGAACTTTCATCCACCATACAAGGCATATTTAAACCTAGAAACGTTAACTCTGAATTTGCAGCCTTTTCCTAATGCCAGTTTCGAAAATCAGGCCGTTTTCTCCAGAAAAAGTTTTTGGAGCGATTTCTTCCCAATAGACATGAAATTTACATAGATTCCATCTCCGGAAATTTCCGTCATACGATCACGCTACATGCATAGGATTTCTACACTTATTCACATCAGGTTTGTTTGCATGTGGCTTTATGAACTTCCATCACAATACAATGCATATTGACACTTTGAAGCATTTTCTCTGATTTTGAAGGAATTTCCAAATGCCAGTTTCAAAAATGAGGCAGGTTTCGCAGAAAAAACTCTTGGAGTGAGTTCTACCCAAGAGACATGTATTTTACCGAGATACACTCACCGTGATATTCTATGTTCTGAACACTCTCCATGTATCTCGGATTCGACAAATATTCTCTTCAGAGTTGTTAGTATGCGGATTGCCGAACTTTCATCCACCATACAAGGCATATTTACACCTACAATTGATTAATCTGAGTTCGCAGCTTATTCCTAATGCCAGTTTCAAAAATCAGGCTGTTATCTCAGGAAAAAACTCTTGGAGCGATTTCTAACCTAGGGAAATGTAATTTACATAAATTTCCTCGCCGTGACATTCCGTGTTCCAAACGTTCTACATGCATAACGGATTGGAAAATTATTCACTACAGATTTGTTAGCATGTGGATTACCGAACTTTCATCACAAAACATTGAATATTGATACTTACAAGTATTTTCTCAGATTTTGCAGCGTTTTCCAAGCGCCAGTTTCAAAAATGAAGCAGTTTTCACAGAAAAATTCTATTGAAGTGAGTTCTACCAAATAGACAAGTAGTTTACATTGTTTCAATCACCGTGAAATTGCACGTTCCGAACATGGTACATGCATCACGGGTTAGGAAAAAGATTCTTTAATATGTTGTGAAAAAGTGGATTACCAAAGTTTCTTCCTACATAAAGGCATCTTTACACCTACAAATATTTTCTCACATTTTGCAGCTTTATCCAAATATCACATTTGAGTATCAAGCAATTTTCGCCAAAATATTCTATTCTAGCTAGTTCTACCCAATAGAATTCTAATTTACATAGATTCTTTACCGTGAAATTCTGTCTTCCGAAAGCGCTACAAGAATCACAGTTTGAAAAATATTACTACACACTTGTTAACATATGGATTACCGGACTTTCATCCACCAATCAAGTCATATTGGCACTTAGAAGCATTTTCTCATATTTCGAAGATTTTTCCTAACACCAGATTTGAAAATGAAGCAGATTTTGCAGAAAAATTCTCCTGGAGCGAGTTCTATCCAATAGACATTTAATTTACATAGATGTGCTCATCATGACATTTTGTGATCTGAACACATTTCATGTAACTCGGTTTCGACAAATATTCACTACAGAGATGTTAGCATTTGGATTACCAATCTTACATTCACCATACAAGGCATATTTACACCTACAAGTATTTACTCTCATTTCAAAGTTTTGTCCAAACGTCAAATTCGAAAATCATGCAATTTGTTCAGAAAAATTCTATTCAAGCTAGTTCTACCCAATAGAATTTTAATTTACGTAGTTTCATTACCGTAAATTTCCATGTTCCAAACACGTTAAATAAGTCACGGATTCGAAAAGTATTCCCTTCATAGTTGGTTACGTGGATTACCAGACTTAAATTCCCCGTTCAAGGCATATTCACACTTAGAAGCATTTTCTCAGATTTCTCAAGTTTTTCCTAAAGCCAGTTTGGAAAATGAGGCTGATTTCACAGAAAATGTTCTTGGAGCCAATTCTACCCAAAAGATATGTAGTTTAAGTAGTTCACTCACCGTGACATTCCGTGTTCTGAACATGTTACATGCATCAAGGATTCGACAATCATCCTTTAATGAGTGTGAGCATGTGGATTATCAAATTTTCATCCACCTTACAAGACATGTTTTCACCTAGAAACATTTACTCACATTTCGCAGAATTTTCCTAACGTCAGTTTCGAAAATCAGGCATTTTTCGCAGAAAAATCCTCTTGTTGCATGTTCCATCCAATAGACATCTCATTTTCATAGATACCATCACCGTAACATTCCGTGTTCCTAAAAAACGGTTCATGCACCAAGGATTCAACAAATATTCACTGCTGAGTTGTTAGCATGTGAATTACCAATCTTTAATAAACCATTGAAGACATATTGTCACCTTAAAGCATTTACTCTGATTTCACAGCGTTTTCATAAAACCAGTTTCGAAACTGAGGCAGATTTTTCAGTAAAACTCTCCTGGAGAGGGTTCTAACCAATAGATATGTAATTTGCATAGCTTCCCTCACCGAGAAAGACCGTGTTCCGAACAGGCTACATACATCAAGGATTTGAGAAACATTTTTAATGAGTTATGTACATGTGTATTACAGATCTTTCATCCACCATACAAGGCATATTGACACATAGAAACATTAACTCTGAGTTCGCAGATTTTTCCTAATAGCAGTTTCGAAAATCAGGCAGTTTTCAAAGGAAAAACTGTTGGAGCGTGTTCTACCCAATAGGTACGTAAATTACATAGATTCTCCCACTGTGAAATTACATGTTTCGAACACATTACATGCAGAAAAGATTCGACAAAAATAAACTATAGAGTTGTTTGCATGAGGATGACAGGACTTTCATCACAATACAAGGCATATTGATGCTTAGAAGCATTTTCTCTGATTTCACAGAGCTTTCCAAACGCCAGTTTCGAAAATGAGGCAGATTTCACGGCAAAAACCTCTTGGAGCTGGTTCTAACCTATAGACATGTAATTAACATGGATTCGCTCTCCGTGAAATTCCGTGTTCTGAACACGATACATGCATCTTGGACTCGACAAATATTCACTACACTGTGGTTAGCATGTGGATTACAGCACTTTCATCCACCATACAAAGCTTACTGACACTTTGAAGGATTTTCTCAGATTTCACAGGTTAGTTTTAATGCCAGATAAGAAAATGAGGCAGATTTGGCAAAAAAATGCTCTTGGAGCGAGTTATACACAAAAGATATGTAATTTACCTAGTTTTACTCACCGTGACATTCCGTGTTCTGAACACGTTACATGCATCACGGATTCGACAAACATTCACTACAGAGTTGGTAGCATAAGCATTACCGAACATTCACCCACCATAAATGCCATATTGATATTTTGAAGCACTTTCCCATATTTCAAAATGTTTTCCTAATGCCAGGTTTGAAAATGAGGCAGATTAACAAAAAATTCTCTTGGAGCAAGTACTTCCCATAGAAATGTAATTTACATAGCTTCCCTCACAGTGACATTCCAATTTCCGAACACTCTACATACTTCACGGATTTGACAAACATTTTTAATGAGTTATGTACATGTGTATTACAGAACTTTCATCCACCATACAAGGCATATTTAAACTTAGAAACATTAACTCTGAATTTGCAGCCTTTTCCTAATGCCAGTTTCGAAAATCAGGCCGTTTTCTCCAGAAAAAATTTTTGGAGCGATTTCTTCCCAATAGACATGAAATTTAGATAGATTCCATCTCCGGAAACTTCCGTCATACGATCAAGCTACATGCATAGGCTTTCTACAATTATTCACATCAGGTTTGTTTGCATGTGGCTTTATGAACTTCCATCACAATACAATGCATATTGACACTTTGAAGCATTTTCTCTGATTTTGAAGGAATTTCCAAATGCCAGTTTCAAAAATGAGGCAGGTTTCGCAGAAAAAACTCGGAGTTAGTTCTACCCAAGAGACATGTATTTTACCGAGATACACTCACCGTGATATTCTATGTTCTGAACACTCTCCATGTATCTCGGATTCGACAAATATTCTCTTCAGAGTTGTTAGTATGCGGATTGCCGAACTTTCATCCACCATACAAGGCATATTTACACCTACAATTGATTAATCTGAGTTCGCAGCTTATTCCTAATGCCAGTTTCAAAAATCAGGATGTTATCTCAGGAAAAAACTCTTGGAGCGATTTCTAACCTAGGGAAATGTAATTTACATAAATTTCCTCGCCGTGACATTCCGTGTTCCAAACGTTCTACATGCATAACGGATTCGAAAAATATTCACTATAGATTTGTTAGCATGTGGATTACCGAACTTTCATCACAAAACATTGAATATTGATACTTAGAAGTATTTTCTCAGATTTTGCAGCGTTTTCCAAGCGCCAGTTTCAAAAATGAAGCAGTTTTCACAGAAAAATTCTATTGAAGTGAGTTCTACCAAATAGACAAGTAGTTTACATTGTTTCAATCACCGTGAAATTGCACGTTCCTAACATGGTACATGCATCACGGGTTAGGAAAAAGATTCTTTAATATGTTGTGAAAAAGTGGATTACCAAAGTTTCTTCCTACATAAAGGCATCTTTACACCTACAAATATTTTCTCACATTTTGCAGCTTTATCCAAATATCACATTTGAGTATCAAGCAATTTTCGCCAAAATATTCTATTCTAGCTAGTTCTACCCAATAGAATTCTAATTTACATAGATTCTTTACCGTGAAATTCTGTCTTCCGAAAGCGCTACAAGAATCACAGTTTGAAAAATATTACTACACACTTGTTAACATATGGATTACCGGACTTTCATCCACCAATCAAGTCATATTGGCACTTAGAAGCATTTTCTCATATTTCGAAGATTTTTCCTAACACCAGATTTGAAAATGAAGCAGATTTTGCAGAAAAATTCTCCTGGAGCGAGTTCTATCCAATAGACATTTAATTTACATAGATGTGCTCATCATGACATTTTGTGATCTGAACACATTTCATGTAACTCGGTTTCGACAAATATTCACTACAGAGATGTTAGCATTTGGATTACCAATCTTACATTCACCATACAAGGCATATTTACACCTACAAGTATTTACTCTCATTTCAAAGTTTTGTCCAAACGTCAAATTCGAAAATCATGCAATTTGTTCAGAAAAATTCTATTCAAGCTAGTTCTACCCAATAGAATTTTAATTTACGTAGTTTCATTACCGTAAATTTCCATGTTCCAAACACGTTAAATAAGTCACGGATTCGAAAAGTATTCCCTTCATAGTTGGTTACGTGGATTACCAGACTTAAATTCCCCGTTCAAGGCATATTCACACTTAGAAGCATTTTCTCAGATTTCTCAAGTTTTTCCTAAAGCCAGTTTGGAAAATGAGGCTGATTTCACAGAAAATGTTCTTGGAGCCAATTCTACCCAAAAGATATGTAGTTTAAGTAGTTCACTCACCGTGACATTCCGTGTTCTGAACATGTTACATGCATCAAGGATTCGACAATCATCCTTTAATGAGTGTGAGCATGTGGATTATCAAATTTTCATCCACCTTACAAGACATGTTTTCACCTAGAAACATTTACTCACATTTCGCAGAATTTTCCTAACGTCAGTTTCGAAAATCAGGCATTTTTCGCAGAAAAATCCTCTTGTTGCATGTTCCATCCAATAGACATCTCATTTTCATAGATACCATCACCGTAACATTCCGTGTTCCTAAAAAACGGTTCATGCACCAAGGATTCAACAAATATTCACTGCTGAGTTGTTAGCATGTGAATTACCAATCTTTAATAAACCATTGAAGACATATTGTCACCTTAAAGCATTTACTCTGATTTCACAGCGTTTTCATAAAACCAGTTTCGAAACTGAGGCAGATTTTTCAGTAAAACTCTCCTGGAGAGGGTTCTAACCAATAGATATGTAATTTGCATAGCTTCCCTCACCGAGAAAGACCGTGTTCCGAACAGGCTACATACATCAAGGATTTGAGAAACATTTTTAATGAGTTATGTACATGTGTATTACAGATCTTTCATCCACCATACAAGGCATATTGACACATAGAAACATTAACTCTGAGTTCGCAGATTTTTCCTAATAGCAGTTTCGAAAATCAGGCAGTTTTCAAAGGAAAAACTGTTGGAGCGTGTTCTACCCAATAGGTACGTAAATTACATAGATTCTCCCACTGTGAAATTACATGTTTCGAACACATTACATGCAGAAAAGATTCGACAAAAATAAACTATAGAGTTGTTTGCATGAGGATGACAGGACTTTCATCTCAATACAAGGCATATTGATGCTTAGAAGCATTTTCTCGGATTTCACAGAGCTTTCCAAACGCCAGTTTCGAAAATGAGGCAGATTTCACGGCAAAAAACTCTTGGAGCTGGTTCTAACCTATAGACATGTAATTAACATGGATTCGCTCTCCGTGAAATTCCGTGTTCTGAACACGATACATGCATCTTGGACTCGACAAATATTCAGTACACTGTGGTTAGCATGTGGATTACAGCACTTTCATCCACCATACAAAGCTTACTGACACTTTGAAGGATTTTCTCAGATTTCACAGGTTAGTTTTAATGCCAGATAAGAAAATGAGGCAGATTTGGCAAAAAAATTCTCTTGGAGCGAGTTATACACAAAAGATATGTAATTTACCTAGTTTTACTCACCGTGACATTCCGTGTTCTGAACACGTTACATGCATCACGGATTCGACAAACATTCACTACAGAGTTGGTAGCATAAGCATTACCGAACATTCACCCACCATAAATGCCATATTGATATTTTGAAGCACTTTCCCATATTTCAAAATGTTTTCCTAATGCCAGGTTTGAAAATGAGGCAGATTAACAAAAAATTCTCTTGGAGCAAGTACTTCCCATAGAAATGTAATTTACATAGCTTCCCTCACAGTGACATTCCAATTTCCGAACACTCTACATACTTCACGGATTTGACAAACATTTTTAATGAGTTATGTACATGTGTATTACAGAACTTTCATCCACCATACAAGGCATATTTAAACTTAGAAACATTAACTCTGAATTTGCAGCCTTTTCCTAATGCCAGTTTCGAAAATCAGGCCGTTTTCTCCAGAAAAAATTTTTGGAGCGATTTCTTCCCAATAGACATGAAATTTAGATAGATTCCATCTCCGGAAACTTCCGTCATACGATCAAGCTACATGCATAGGCTTTCTACAATTATTCACATCAGGTTTGTTTGCATGTGGCTTTATGAACTTCCATCACAATACAATGCATATTGACACTTTGAAGCATTTTCTCTGATTTTGAAGGAATTTCCAAATGCCAGTTTCAAAAATGAGGCAGGTTTCGCAGAAAAAACTCGGAGTTAGTTCTACCCAAGAGACATGTATTTTACCGAGATACACTCACCGTGATATTCTATGTTCTGAACACTCTCCATGTATCTCGGATTCGACAAATATTCTCTTCAGAGTTGTTAGTATGCGGATTGCCGAACTTTCATCCACCATACAAGGCATATTTACACCTACAATTGATTAATCTGAGTTCGCAGCTTATTCCTAATGCCAGTTTCAAAAATCAGGATGTTATCTCAGGAAAAAACTCTTGGAGCGATTTCTAACCTAGGGAAATGTAATTTACATAAATTTCCTCGCCGTGACATTCCGTGTTCCAAACGTTCTACATGCATAACGGATTCGAAAAATATTCACTATAGATTTGTTAGCATGTGGATTACCGAACTTTCATCACAAAACATTGAATATTGATACTTAGAAGTATTTTCTCAGATTTTGCAGCGTTTTCCAAGCGCCAGTTTCAAAAATGAAGCAGTTTTCACAGAAAAATTCTATTGAAGTGAGTTCTACCAAATAGACAAGTAGTTTACATTGTTTCAATCACCGTGAAATTGCACGTTCCGAACATGGTACATGCATCACGGGTTAGAAAAAAGATTCTTTATTATGATGTGAAAAAGTGGATTACCAAACTTTCTTCCTACATAAAGGCATCTTTACACCTACAAATATTTTCTCACATTTTGCAGCTTTATCCAAATATCACATTTGAGTATCAAGCAATTTTTGCCGAAAAATTCTATTCTAGCTAGTTCTACCCAATAGAATTCTAATTTACATGGTTTCTTTACCGTGAAATTCTGTCTTCTGAATGCGCTACAAGAATCACAGTTAGAAAAATATTACTACACACTTGTTAACATATGGATTACCGTACTTTCATCCACCAATCAAGTCATATTGGCACTTAGAAGCATTTTCTCATATTTCGAAGATTTTTCCTAACACCAGATTTGAAAATGAGGCAGATTTTGCAGAAAAATTCTCTTGGAGCGAGTTCTACCCAATAGATATTTAACTTAAATAGATGAGCTCATCATGACATTTTGTGATCTGAACACAATTCATGTATCTCGGTTTCGACAAATATTCACTACAGAGATGTTAGCATTTGGATTACCAAACTTTCATCCACCATACAAGGCATATTTACACCTACAAGTATTTACTCTCATTTCAAATTTTGTCCAAACGTCAAATTCGAAAATCATGCAATTTGTTCAGAAAAATTCTATTCAAGCTAGTTCTACCCAATAGAATTTTAATTTACGTAGTTTCATTACCATAAATTTCCATGTTCCAAACACGCTAAATAAGTCACGGATTCCAAAAGTATTCCCTTCATAGTTGGTTACGTGGATTACCAGACTTAAATTCCCCGTTCAAGGCATATTCACACTTAGAAGCATTTTCTCAGATTTCTCAAGTTTTTCCTAAAGCCAGTTTGGAAAATGAGGCTGATTTCACAGAAAATGTTCTTGGAGCCAATTCTACCCAAAAGATATGTAATTTAAGTAGTTCACTCACCGTGACATTCCGTGTTCTGAACATGTTACATGCATCAAGGATTCGACAATCATCCTTTAATGAGTGTGAGCATGTGGATTATCAAATTTTCATCCACCTTACAAGACATGTTTTCACCTAGAAACATTTACTCACATTTCGCAGAATTTTCCTAACGTCAGTTTCGAAAATCAGGCATTTTTCGCAGAAAAATCCTCTTGTTGCATGTTCCATCCAATAGACATCTCATTTTCATAGATACCATCACCGTAACATTCCGTGTTCCTAAAAAACGGTTCATGCACCAAGGATTCAACAAATATTCACTGCTGAGTTGTTAGCATGTGAATTACCAATCTTTAATAAACCATTGAAGACATATTGTCACCTTAAAGCATTTACTCTGATTTCACAGCGTTTTCATAACACCAGTTTCGAAACTGAGGCAGATTTTTCAGTAAAACTCTCCTGGAGAGGGTTCTAACCAATAGATATGTAATTTGCATAGCTTCCCTCACCGAGAAAGACCGTGTTCCGAACAGGCTATATACATCAAGGACTTGAGAAACATTTTTAATGAGTTATGTACATGTGTATTACAGATCTTTCATCCACCATACAAGGCATATTGACACATAGAAACATTAACTCTGAGTTCGCAGCTTTTTCCTAATAGCAGTTTTGAAAATCAGGCAGTTTTCAAAGGAAAAACTGTTGGAGCGTGTTCTGCCCAATAGGTACGTAAATTACATAGATTCCCCCACTGTGAAATTACATGTTTTGAACACATTACATGCAGAAAAGATTCGACAAAAATAAACTATAGAGTTGTTTGCATGAGGATGACAGGACTTTCATCACAGTACAAGGCATATTGATGCTTAGAAGCATTTTCTCTGATTTCACAGAGCTTTCCAAACGCCAGTTTCGAAAATGAGGCAGATTTCACGGCAAAAACCTCTTGGAGCAGGTTCTAACCTATAGACATGTAATTAACATGGATTCGATCTCCGTGAAATTCCGTGTTCTGAACACGATACATGCATCTCGGACTCGACAAATATTCACTACATTGTGGTTAGCATGTGGATTACAGCACTTTCATCCACCATACAAAACTTACTGACACTTTGAAGGATTTTCTCAGATTTCACAGGTTAGTTTTAATGTCAGACAAGAAAATGAGGCAGATTTGGCAAAAAAATTCTCTTGGAGCGAGTTATACACAAAAGATATGTAATTTACCTAGTTTTACTCACCGTGACATTCCGTGTTCTGAACACGTTACATGCATCACGGATTCGACAAACATTCACTACAGAGTTGGTAGCATAAGGATTACCGAACATTCACCCACCATAAATGCCATATTGACATTTTGAAGCACTTTCCCATATTTCAAAATGTTTTCCTAATGCCAGGTTTGAAAATGAGGCAGATTAACAAAAAATTCTCTTGGAGCTAGTACTTCCCATAGAAATGTAATTTACATAGCTTCCCTCACAGTGACATTCCAATTTCCGAACACTCTACATACTTCACGGATTTGACAAACATTTTTAATGAGTTATGTACATGTGTATTACAGAACTTTCATCCACCATACAAGGCATATTTAAACCTAGAAACGTTAACTCTGAATTTGCAGCCTTTTCCTAATGCCAGTTTCGAAAATCAGGCCGTTTTCTCCAGAAAAAATTTTTGGAGCGATTTCTTCCCAATAGACATGAAATTTACATAGATTCCTTCTCCAGAAATTTCCATCATACCATCACGCTACATGCATAGGCTTTCTACAATTATTCACATCAGGTTTGTTTGCATGTGGCTTTATGAACTTCCATCACAATACAATGCATATTGACACTTTGAAGCATTTTCTCTAATTTTGAAGGAATTTCCAAATGCCAGTTTCAAAAATGAGGCAGGTTTCGCAGAAAAAACTCTTGGAGTGAGTTCTACCCAAGAGACATGTATTTTACCGAGATACACTCACCGTGATATTCTATGTTCTGAACACTCTCCATGTATCTCGGATTCGACAAATATTCTCTTCAGAGTTGTTAGTATGCGGATTGCCGAACTTTCATCCACCATACAAGGCATATTTACACCTACAATTGATTAATCTGAGTTCGCAGCTTATTCCTAATGCCAGTTTCAAAAATCAGGATGTTATCTCAGGAAAAAACTCTTGGAGCGATTTCTAACCTAGGGAAATGTAATTTACATAAATTTCCTCGCCGTGACATTCCGTGTTCCAAACGTTCTACATGCATAACTGATTCGAAAAATATTCACTACAGATTTGTTAGCATGTGGATTACCGAACTTTCATCACAAAACATTGAATATTGATACTTAGAAGTATTTTCTCAGATTTTGCAGCGTTTTCCAAGTGCCAGTTTCAAAAATGAAGCAGTTTTCACAGAAAAATTATATTGAAGTGAGTTCTACCAAATAGACAAGTAGTTTACATTGTTTCAATCACCGTGAAATTGCACGTTCCGAACATGGTACATGCATCACGGATTAGAAAAAAGATTCTTTAATATGTTGTGAAAAATTGGATTACCAAACTTTCTTCCTACATAAAGGCATCTTTACACCTACAAATATTTTCTCACATTTTGCAGCTTTATCCAAATATCACATTTGAGTATCAAGCAATTTTCGCCGAAAAATTCTATTCTAGCTAGTTCTAACCACTAGAATTCTAATTTACATGGTTTCTTTACCGTGAAATTCTGTCTTCTGAACGCGCTACAAGAATCACAGTTTGAAAAATATTACTACACACTTGTTAACATATGGATTACCGGACTTTCATCCACCAATCAAGTCATATTGGCACTTAGAAGCATTTTCTCATATTTCGAAGATTTTTCCTAACACCAGATTTGAAAATGAGGCAGATTTTGCAGAAAAATTCTCTTGGAGCGAGTTCTACCCAATAGACATTTAATTTACATTGATGTGCTCATCATGACATTTTGTGATCTGAACACATTTCATGTATCTCGGTTTCGAAAAATATTCACTACAGAGATGTTAGCATTTGGATTACCAATCTTTCATCCACCATACAAGGCATATTTACACCTACAAGTATTTACTCTCATTTCAAATTTTGTCCAAACGTCAAATTCGAAAATCATGCAATTTGTTCAGAAAAATTCTATTCAAGCTAGTTCTACCCAATAGAATTTTAATTTACGTAGTTTCATTACCATAAATTTCCATGTTCCAAACACGCTAAATAAGTCACGGATTCGAAAAGTATTCCCTTCATAGTTGGTTACGTGGATTACCAGACTTAAATTCCCCGTTCAAGGCATATTCACACTTAGAAGCATTTTCTCAGATTTCTCAGGTTTTTCCTAAAGCCAGTTTGGAAAATGAGGCTGATTTCACAGAAAAAGTTCTTGGAGCCAATTCTACCCAAAAGATATGTAATTTAAGTAGTTCACTCACCGTGACATTCCGTGTTCTGAACATGTTACATGCATCAAGGATTCGACAATCATTCTTTAATGAGTGTGAGCATGTGGATTATCAAATTTTCATCCACCTTACAAGACATGTTTTCACCTAGAAACATTTACTCACCTTTCGCAGAATTTTCCTAACGTCAGTTTCGAAAATCAGGCAGTTTTCGCAGAAAAATCCTCTTGTTGCATGTTCCATCCAATAGACATCTCATTTTCATAGATACCATCACCGTAACATTCCGTGTTCCTAAAAAACGGTTCATGCACCAAGGATTCAACAAATATTCACTGCTGAGTTGTTAGCATGTGAATTACCAATCTTTAATAAACCATTGAAGACATATTGTCACCTTAAAGCATTTACTCTGATTTCACAGCGTTTTCATAACACCAGTTTCGAAACTGAGGCAGATTTTTCAGTAAAACTCTCCTGGAGAGGGTTCTAACCAATAGATATGTAATTTGCATAGCTTCCCTCACCGAGAAAGACCGTGTTCCGAACAGGCTACATACATCAAGGATTTGAGAAACATTTTTAATGAGTTATGTACATGTGTATTACAGATCTTTCATCCACCATACAAGGCATATTGACACATAGAAACATTAACTCTGAGTTCGCAGCTTTTTCCTAATAGCAGTTTCGAAAATCAGGCAGTTTTCAAAGGAAAAACTGTTGGAGCGTGTTCTACCCAATAGGTACGTAAATTACATAGATTCCCCCACTGTGAAATTACATGTTTCGAACACATTACATGCAGAAAAGATTCGACAAAAATAAACTATAGAGTTGTTTGCATGAGGATGACAGGACTTTCATCACAATACAAGGCATATTGATGCTTAGAAGCATTTTCTCTGATTTCACAGAGCTTTCCAAACGCCAGTTTCGAAAATGAGGCAGATTTCACGGCAAAAACCTCTTGGAGCAGGTTCTAACCTATAGACATGTAATTAACATGGATTCGCTCTCCGTGAAATTCCGTGTTCTGAACACGATACATGCATCTTGGACTCGACAAATATTCACTACATTGTGGTTAGCATGTGGATTACAGCACTTTCATCCACCATACAAAGCTTACTGACACTTTGAAGGATTTTCTCAGATTTCACAGGTTAGTTTTAATGCCAGATAAGAAAATGAGGCAGATTTGGCAAAAAAATGCTCTTGGAGCGAGTTATACACAAAAGATATGTAATTTACCTAGTTTTACTCACCGTGACATTCCGTGTTCTGAACACGTTACATGCATCACGGATTCGACAAACATTCACTACAGAGTTGGTAGCATAAGGATTACCGAACATTCACCCACCATAAATGCCATATTGACATTTTGAAGCACTTTCCCATATTTCAAAATGTTTTCCTAATGCCAGGTTTGAAAATGAGGCAGATTAACAAAAAATTCTCTTGGAGCAAGTACTTCCCATAGAAATGTAATTTACATAGCTTCCCTCACAGTGACATTCCAATTTCCGAACACTCTACATACTTCACGGATTTGACAAACATTTTTAATGAGTTATGTACATGTGTATTACAGAACTTTCATCCACCATACAAGGCATATTTAAACCTAGAAACATTAACTCTGAATTTGCAGCCTTTTCCTAATGCCAGTTTCGAAAATCAGGCCGTTTTCTCCAGAAAAAGTTTTTGGAGCGATTTCTTCCCAATAGACATGAAATTTACATAGATTCCATCTCCGGAAATTTCCGTCATACGATCACGCTACATGCGTAGGCTTTCTACAATTATTCACATCAGGTTTGTTTGCATGTGGCTTTATGAACTTCCATCACAGTACAATGCATATTGACACTTTGAAGCATTTTCTCTGATTTTGAAGGAATTTCCAAATGCCAGTTTCAAAAATGAGGCAGATTCGCAGAAAAAACTCTTGGAGTGAGTTCTACCCAAGAGACATGTATTTTACCGAGATACACTCACCGTGATATTCTATGTTCTGAAAACTCTCCATGTGTCTAGGATTCGACAAATATTCTCTACAGAGTTGTTAGAATGCAGATTGCCGAACTTTCATCCACCATACAAGGCATATTTACACCTACAATTGATTAATCTGAGTTCGCAGCTTATTCCTAACGCCAGTTTCAAAAATCAGGCTGTTATCTCAGGAAAAAACTCTTGGAGCGATTTCTAACCTAGGGAAATGTAATTTTCATGAATTTCCTCGCCGTGACATTCCGTGTTCCAAACGTTCTACATGCATAACGGATTCGAAAAATATTCACTACAGATATGTTAGCATGTGGATTACCGAACTTTCATCACAATAGATTGAATATTGATACTTAGAAGTATTTTCTCAGATTTTGCAATGTTTTCCAAACGCCAGTTTCAAAAATGAAGCATTTATCGCAGAAAAATTCTCTTGGAGCGAGTTTTACCCAATAGTGTAGTAATTTACATTGTTTCAGTCACCGTGAAATTCCACGTTCCAAACACGGTATATGCATCACGGATTAGAAAAAGATTCTTTAATATGTTGTGAAAATGTGGATTACAGTACTTTCTTCCACATAAAATCATATATACCCCAAGAAATATTTACTCTCATTTTGAAGCTTTCTCAATAATTCAGATTCGATAGTCATGCAATTTTCGCAGAAAAATTGTATTCTAGCTAGTTCTACACAAAAGAATTGTAATTTACATTGTTTCATTACGGTGAAATTCCTTATTCCAAAAGCGCTACATGAATCAAGGTTTGAAAAATCATTACTACACTGTTATAAACATGTGGATTACCGGACTTTCATTCACCATTCAATGCATATTGACACTTAGAAGCATTTTCTAAGATTTCACAGGGTTCTCCTAATGGCAGTTTAGCAAATGAAGCACATTTCGCGGAAAAATCCTCTTCAAGCGAGTTCTACCCAATAGACATGTAATTTAAATTGTTTCCTTCAATATGACCCTCTGTATTTCGTACACGTTACATGCATCACTAATTCGACAAACATTCTCTAATGAGCATGAGCTTGTGGATTACTAAAATTTCATCCACCATACAAGGCATATTTACACCTAGTTGTAGTTATTTTAATTTCGCAGATTTTTCCTAACATCCAGTTTTGAAAATCATGAAATTTTCGCAGAAAAATTAAATTCAAGCGAGTTCTATCCAGTAGAATTGTTATTTTCCGAGTTTCACTCACCGAGACATTCCGTGTTCTGAAAAAGTTACATTAATCACGGCTACGACAGACATTATTTAATGACCGTGAGCATTTGGATTACCAATGTTTCAACCACAATACAAGGCATATTTACACCTAGAAATATTTACTTAGATTTCACAGAATTTTCCTAAATTCAGTTACAAAAATCAGGCAGTTTTCGCCGAAAAATACTCTTGCTGCATGTTCGATCCAATAGACATCCCATTTTCATAGATACCGTCACCGTAACATTCCGTGTTCCGAAAAATTTACATGCACCGTGGATTCAACTAATATTCACTCCTGAGTTGTTAGAATGTGAATTACACATCTTTATTAAACAATTGAAGACATATTGTCACCTTAAAGCTTTTGCTCAGGTTTTGCAGTGTTTTCATAACACCAGATTACAAACACAGGTAGATTTTACAGTAAAATGCTCCTGGAGCGGGTTCTCACCAATAGATATGTAATTTACATAGTTTCCTTCAACGTGACATTCCGTGTGCCGAACACACTACATATATCACGGATTTGAGAAACATTTTTAATGAGTTGTGTACATGTGTATTACAGAACTTTCATGCACCATACAAGGCATATTTACACCTAGAAACATTAACTCTGAGTTTGCAGCTTTTTCCTAATAGCAGTTTCGAAAATCAGGCAGTTTCCTAAGGAAAAAACTGTTGGAGCGTGTTCTACCCAATAGATATGTAAATTACATAGATTCTCCCGCTGTGAAATTCCGTGTTTCACACACGCTACATGCAGATAGGATTCGACAAAAATACACTACATAGTTGTTTGCATGTGGATTACAGGACTTTCATCACAATACAATGCATATTGATACTTAAAAGCATTTTCTCTGATTTCACAGAGATTTACAAACGCCAGTTTCGAAACAGAGGCAGATATCACGGCAAAATTCTCTTGGAGTGGGTTCAAAACAATAGACATGTAATTTACATGGATTCGCTCACCGTGAAATTCCATGTTCCGAACACGCTACATGCATCTCGGATTCGACAAATATTCACTACAGAGTTGTTAGCAAGTGGATTACAGCAGTTTCATCCACCATACATGGCTTACTGACACTTTGAAGACTTTTCACAGGTTTCACAGGTTAGTTTTAATGCCAGGTTTGAAAATGAGGCAGATTTGGCAGGAAAATGCTCTTGGAGCGAGTTCTAACCAAAAGATATGTAATTTGCTTAGTTTCACTCACCGTGACTTTCTGTGATCTGAAAACGTAACATGCATCACGGATTCGACCAACATCCTTTAATGATTTGTGAACATGTGTATTACCGAACTTTCATCCCCTTTACAATGCATAATTATACCTAGAAATTTTTTTCTGATTTAGTAGATTTCTCCTAATGTCAGTTTTTTAATCATGCAGTTTTCCCAGAAAAATCCTCATGGAGCGAGTTCTACACAATAGAGTTGCAATTTACATAGAATATGTCATCGTGAAATTCCGTGTTCCGAAAAATCTACATGCATCACGGATTCGACAAATATTCACTACAGAGTGGTTAGCATAAGGATTACTAGACGTTCATCCACCATAAAAGCCATATTGGCACTTTGAAGCATTTTCTCATATTTCGAAAGTTTTTCCTAATGCCAGTTTTGAAAATGAGGCAGAATTTGCAGAAAAAGCTCTTGGAGCGAGTTCTACCCAAGTGATATGTATTTTACATACATTTGCTCACCGTGATATTCTGTGTTCCGAACACGCATTATGTATCTCAGATTCGACAAATATTCACTACAGAGTTGTTAGCATGCGGATTACCGAACTTTCATCCACCCTACAAGGCATATTTACACCGAGAATCCATTCATCTGAGTTCGCAATTTTTTCCTAACGGCAGTCTCAAAAATCAGGCAGATTTCTCTGGGAAAAACTCTTGGAGTGATTTCTAACCAAGAGAAATGTTATTTACATCAACTCCCTGGCCATGAAATTCCGTGTTCCGAACATGCTACATGCATAATGGATTCGACAAATATTCACTACAGATTTGTTAGCATGTGGATTAGCGAACTTCGATCACAATAGATTGAATATTGATACTTAGTAGTATTTTCTCAGATTTTGCTGTGTTTTCCAAACGCCAGTTTCAATAATGAAGCATTTATCGCAGAAAAATTTTCTTGGAGCGAGTTCTACCCAATAGAGAAGTAATTTACATTGTTTCAGTCACTGTGAAATTCCAAATTCTGAACACGGTATATGCATCACGGATTAGAAAAAGATTCTTTAATATATTGTGAAAATGTGGATTACCGAACATTCTTCCAACATAAAGGCATATATACACCTAGAAATATTTACTCTCATTTTGAAGCTTTCTCCAAACTTCAGATTCGATAATCATGCAATTTTCGCAGAAAAATTCTATTCTGGCTAGTTCTACCCAATAGAATTGTAATTTACATTGTTTCATTATTGTGAAATTCCGTTTTCCAAAAGCGCTACAATGATCAAGGTTTGAAAAATAATTACTACAGTGTTATTAACATGTGGATTACCGGACTTTCATTCACCATTCAAGGCATATTGACACTTAGAAGCATTTTCTAAGAATTCACAGGGTTCTCCAAATGTCAGTTTTGAAAATGAGGCACATTTCGCAGAAAAATTCTCTTCAAGCGAGTTCTACCCAATAGACATGTAATTTACATTGTTTCCTTCAATATGACACTCTGTATTCCGTACACATTACATGCATCACGAATTCGACAAACATTCTCTAATGAGTGTGAGCATGTGGATTACTAAAATTTCATCCACCATACAAGGCATATTTACACCTACTTGTAGTTATTCTGATTTCGCAGGTTTTTCCTAACATCCAGTTTTGAAAATCATGAAATTTTCGCAGAAAAATTCAATTCGAGCGAGTTCTATCCAGTAGAATTGTTATTTTCCGAGTTTCACTCACCGAGACATTCCGTGTTCCGAAAACGTTACAATAATCACGGCTTCAACAAACATTATTTGATGACCATGAGCATGTGGATTACCAATGTTTCAACCACAATACAAGGCATATTTACACCTAGGAATATTTACTTAGATTTCGCAGATTTTTCCTAACGTCAGTTATGACAATCAGGCAGTTTTCGCAGAAAAATTCTCTTGCTGCATGTTCGATCCAATAGACATCCCATTTTCATACATACCTTCACCGTAACATTCCGTGTTCCGAAAAAGGCACATGCACCATGGATTCAACTAATATTCACTCCTGAGTTGTTAGAATGTGAATTACACATCTTTATTAAACAATTGGAGACATATTGTCACCTTAAAGCTTTTGCTCAGGTTTTCCAGTGTTTTCATTACACCAGTTTACAAACAGAGGTAGATTTTACAGTAAAATGCTCCTGGAGCGGGTTCTCACCAATAGATATGTAATTTACATAGTTTCCTTCAACGTGACATTCCGTGTGCCGAACACACTACATATATCACGGATTTGAGAAACATTTTTAATGAGTTGTGTACATGTGTATTACAGAACTTTCATGCACCATACAAGGCATATTTACACCTAGAAACATTAACTCTGAGTTTGCAGCTTTTTCCTAATAGCAGTTTCGAAAATCAGGCAGTTTCCTAAGGAAAAAACTGTTGGAGCGTGTTCTACCCAATAGATATGTAAATTACATAGATTCTCCCGCTGTGAAATTCCGTGTTTCGCACACGCTACATGCAGATAGGATTCGACAAAAATACACTACAGAGTTGTTTGCGTGTGGATTACAGGACTTTCATCACAATACAAGGCATATTGATACTTAAAAGCATTTTCTCTGATTTCACAGTGATTTCCAAACGCCAGTTTCGAAACTGAGGCAGATTTCACGGCAAAATTCTCTTGGAGCGGGTTCAAAACAATAGACATGTAATTTACATGGATTCGCTCACCATGAAATTCCGTGATCAGAACACGCTACATGCATCTCGGATTCGACAAATATTCACTACAGAGTTGTTAGCAAGTGGATTACAGCAGTTTCATTCACCATACATGGCTTACTGACACTTTGAAGACTTTCCTCAGATTTCACAGGTTAGTTTTAATGCCAGGTTTGAAAATGAGGCAGAATTGGCAGGAAAATGCTCTTGGACCGAGTTCTAACCAAAAGATATGTAATTTGCTTAGTTTCACTCACCGTGACTTTCCGTGATCTGAACACGTAACATGCATCACGGATTCGACAAACATCCTTTAATGAGTTGTGAACATGTATATTACCGAACTTTCATCCACCTTACAATGCATATTTATACGTAGAAATTTTTTCTGATTTCGTAGATTTCTCCTAATGTCAGTTTTTTAATCATGCAGTTTTCGCAGAAAAATCCTCATGGAGCGAGTTCTACACAATAGACTTGCAATTTACATAGAACCTGTCATCGTGAAATTCCGTGTTCCGAAAAAGCTACATGCATCACGGATTCGACAAATATTCACTACAGAGTTGTTAGCATAAGGATTACCGGACTTTCATCCACCATAATAGCCATATTGACACTTTGAAGCATTTTCTCATATTTCGAAAGTTTTTCCTAATGTCAGTTTTGAAAATGAGGCAGAATTTGCAGAGAAAGCTCTTGGAGCGAGTTCTACCCAAGTGATATGTATTTTACATACATTCGCTCACCGTGATATTCTGTGTTCCGAACACGCTTTATGTATCTCGGATTCGACAAATATTCACTACAGAGTTGTTAGCATGCGGATTACAGAACTTTCATCCACCCTACAAGGCATATTTACACCGAGAATCTATTCATCTTAGTTCGCAATTTTTTCCTAACGGCAGTCTAAATATCAGGCAGATTTCTCTGGGAAAAACTCTTGGAGTGATTTCTAACCAAGAGATATGTAATTTACATCAACTCCCTGGCCATGACATTCCGTGTTCCGAACATGCTACATGCATAATGGATTCGACAAATATTCACTACAGATTTGTTAGCATGTGGATTACCGAACTTCGATCACAATAGATTGAATATTGATACTTAGAAGTATTTTCTCAGATTTTGCAGTGTTTTCCAAACGCCAGTTTCAATAATGAAGCATTTATCGCAAAAAAATACACTTGGAGCGAGTTCTACCCAATAGAGAAGTAATTTACATTGTTTCAGTCACCGTGAAATTCCAAATTCTGAACACGGTATATGCATCACGGATTAGAAAAAGATTCTTTAATATATTGTGAAAATGTGGATTACCGAACATTCTTCCAACCTAAAGGCATATATACACCTAGAAATATTTACTCTCATTTTGAAGCTTTCTCCAAACTTCAGATTCGATAATCATGCAATTTTCGCAGAAAAATTATATTCTAGCTAGTTCTACCCAATAGAATTGTAATTTACATTGTTTCATTACTGTGAAATTCCGTTTTCCAAAAGCGCTAAATGAATCAAGGTTTGAAAAATAATTACTACACTGTTAATAACATGTGGATTACCGGACTTTCATTCACCATTCAAGGCATATTGACACTTAGAAGCATTTTCTAAGAATTCACAGGGTTCTCCAAATGTCAGTTTTGAAAATGAGGCACATTTCGCAGAAAAATTCTCTTCAAGCGAGTTCTACCCAATAGACATGGAATTTACATTGTTTCCTTCAATATGACACTCTGTATTCCGTACACATTACATGCATCACGAATTCGACAAACATTCTCTAATGAGTGTGAGCATGTGGATTACTAAAATTTCATCCACCATAAAAGGCATATTTACACCTACTTGCAGTTATTCTGATTTCGCAGGTTTTTTTTTAACATCCAGTTTTGAAAATCATGAAATTTTCGCTGAAAAATTCAATTCGAGCGAGTTCTATCCAGTAGAATTGTTATTTTCCGAGTTTCACTCACCGAGACATTCCGTGTTCCGAAAACGTTACAATAATCACGGCTTCGACAAACATTATTTGATGACCATGAGCATGTGGATTACCGATGTTTCAACCACAATACAAGGCATATTTACACCTAGGAATATTTACTTAGAATTCGCAGATTTTTCCTAACGTCAGTTATGACAATCAGGCAGTTTTCGCAGAAAAATTCTCTTGCTGCATGTTCGATCCAATAGACATCCCATTTTCATAGATACCTTCACCGTAACATTCCGTGTTCCGAAAAAGGCACATGCACCATGGATTCATCAAATATTCACTCCTGAGTTGTTAGAATGGGAATTACACATCTTTATTAAACAATTGAAGACATATTGTCACCTTAAAGCTTTTGCTCAGGTTTTGCAGTGTTTTCATAACACCAGTTTACAAACACAGGTAGATTTTACAGTAAAATTCTCCTGGAGCGGGTTCTCACCAATAGATATGTAATTTACATAGTTTCCTTCAACGTGACATTCCGTGTGCCGAACACACTACATATATCACGGATTTGAGAAACATTTTTAATGAGTTGTGTACATGTGTATTACAGAACTTTCATGCACCATACAAGGCATATTTACACCTAGAAACATTAACTCTGAGTTTGCAGCTTTTTCCTAATAGCAGTTTCGAAAATCAGGCAGTTTCCTAAGGAAAAAAACTGTTGGAGCGTGTTCTACCCAATAGATATATAAATTATATAGATTCTCCCGCTGTGAAATTCCGTGTTTCGCACACGCTACATGCAGATAGGATTCGACAAAAATACACTACAGAGTTGTTTGCATGTGGATTACAGGACTTTCATCACAATACAAGGCATATTGATACTTAAAAGCATTTTCTCTGATTTCACAGAGCTTTCCAAACGCCAGTTTCAAAACTGAGGCAAAGATCACGGCAAAATTCTCTTGGAGCGGGTTCAAAACAATAGACATGTAATTTACATGGATTCGCTCACCGTGAAATTCCGTGTCCCGAACACGCTACATGCATCTCGGATTCGACAAATATTCACTACAGAGTTGTTAGCAAGTGGATTACAGCAGTTTCATCCACCATACATGGCTTACTGACACTTTGAAGACTTTTCACAGATTTCACAGGTTAGTTTTAATGCCAGGTTTGAAAATGAGGCAGATTTGGCAGGAAAATGCTCTTGGAGCGAGTTCTAACCAAAAGATATGTAATTTGCTTAGTTTCACTCACCGTGACTTTCCGTGATCTGAAAACGTAACATGCATCACGGATTCGACAAACATCCTTTAATGAGTTGTGAACATGTGTATTACCGAACTATCATCCACTTTAAAATGCATATTTATACCTAGAAATTTTTTTCTGATTTAGAAATTTCTCCTAATGTCAGTTTTTTAATCATGCAGTTTTCGCAGAAAAATCCTCATGGAGCGAGTTCTACACAATAGACTTGCAATTTACATAGAATATGTCATCGTGAAATTCCGTGTTCCGAAAAAGCTACATGCATCACGGATTCGACAAATATTCACTACAGAGTTGTTAGCATAAGGATTACCGGACTTTCATCCACCATAATAGCCATATTGACACTTTGAAGCATTTTCTCATATTTCGAAAGTTTTTCCTAATGTCAGTTTTGAAAATGAGGCAGAATTTGCAGAAAAAGCTCTTGGAGCGAGTTCTACCCAAGTGATATGTATTTTACATACATTCGCTCACCGTGATATTCTGTGTTCCGAACACGCTTTATGTATCTCGGATTCGACAATATTCACTACAGAGTTGTTAGCAGGCGGATTACCGAACTTTCATCCACCCTATAAGGCATATTTACACCGAGAATCTATTCATCTTATTTCGCAATATTTTCCTAATGCCAGTCTCAAAAATCAGGCAGATTTCTCTGGGAAAAACTCTTGGAGTTATTTCTAACCAAGAGAAATGTAATTTACATCAAATCCCTGGCCATGAAATTCCGTGTTCCGAACATGCTACATGCATAATGGATTCGACAAATATTCACTACAGATTTTTTAGCATGTGGATTACCGAACTTCGACTACAATAGATTGAATATTGATACTTAGAAGTATTTTCTCAGATTTTGCAGTGTTTTCCAAACGCCAGTTTCAATAATGAAGCATTTATCGCAGAAAAATTCTCTTGGAGCGAGTTCTACCCAATAGAGAAGTAATTTACATTGTTTCAGTCACCGTGAAATTCCAAATTCTGAACACGGTATATGCATCACGGATTAGAAAAAGATTCTTTAATATGTTGTGAAAATGTGGATTACCGAACATTCTTCTAACATAAAGGCATATATACACCTAGAAATATTTACTCTCATTTTGAAGCATTGTCCAAACTTCAGATTCGATAATCATGCAATTTTCGCAGAAAAATTCTATTCTAGCTAGTTCTACCCAATAGAATTGTAATTTACATTGATTCATTACTGTGAAATTCCGTTTTCCAAAAGCGCTACATGAATCAAGGTTTGAAAAATAATTACTACACTGTTATTAACATGTGGATTACCGGACTTTCATTCACCATTCAAGGCATATTGACACTTAGAAGCATTTTCTCAGAATTCACAGGGTTCTCCAAATGTCAGTTTTGAAAATGAGGCACATTTCGCAGAAAAATTCTCTTCAAGCGAGTTCTACCCAATAGACATGTAATTTACATTGTTTCCTTCAATATGACACTCTGTATTCCGTACACATTACATGCATCACGAATTCGACAAACATTCTCTAATGAGTGTGAGCATGTGGATTACTAAAATTTCATCCACCATACAAGGCATATTTACACCTACTTGTAGTTATTCTGATTTCGCAGGTTTTTCCTAACATCCAGTTTTGAAAATCATGAAATTTTCGCAGAAAAATTCAATTCGAGCGAGTTCTATCCAGTAGAATTGTTATTTTCCGAGTTTCACTCACCGAGACATTCCGTGTTCCGAAAACGTTACAATAATCACGGCTTCGACAAACATTATTTGATGACCATGAGCATGTGGATTACCGATGTTTCAACCACAATACAAGGCATATTTACACCTAGGAATATTTACTTAGAATTCGCAGATTTTTCCTAACGTCAGTTATGACAATCAGGCAGTTTTCGCAGAAAAATTCTCTTGCTGCATGTTCGATCCAATAGACATCCCATTTTCATAGATACCTTCACCGTAACATTCCGTGTTCCGAAAAAGGCACATGCACCATGGATTCATCAAATATTCACTCCTGAGTTGTTAGAATGGGAATTACACATCTTTATTAAACAATTGAAGACATATTGTCACCTTAAAGCTTTTGCTCAGGTTTTGCAGTGTTTTCATAACACCAGTTTACAAACACAGGTAGATTTTACAGTAAAATGCTCCTGGAGCGGGTTCTCACCAATAGATATGTAATTTACATAGTTTCCTTCAACGTGACATTCCGTGTGCCGAACACACTACATATATCACGGATTTGAGAAACATTTTTAATGAGTTGTGTACATGTGTATTACAGAACTTTCATGCACCATACAAGGCATATTTACACCTAGAAACATTAACTCTGAGTTTGCAGCTTTTTCCTAATAGCAGTTTCGAAAATCAGGCAGTTTCCTAAGGAAAAAAACTGTTGGAGCGTGTTCTACCCAATAGATATGTAAATTATATAGATTCTCCCGCTGTGAAATTCCGTGTTTCGCACACGCTACATGCAGATAGGATTCGACAAAAATACACTACAGAGTTGTTTGCATGTGGATTACAGGACTTTCATCACAATACAAGGCATATTGATACTTAAAAGCATTTTCTCTGATTTCACAGAGATTTCCAAACGCCAGTTTCGAAACTGAGGCAGATTTCACGGCAAAATTCTCTTGGAGCGGGTTCAAAACAATAGACATGTAATTTACATGGATTCGCTCACCATGAAATTCCGTGATCAGAACACGCTACATGCATCTCGGATTCGACAAATATTCACTACAGAGTTGTTAGCAAGTGGATTACAGCAGTTTCATTCACCATACATGGCTTACTGACACTTTGAAGACTTTCCTCAGATTTCACAGGTTAGTTTTAATGCCAGGTTTGAAAATGAGGCAGAATTGGCAGGAAAATGCTCTTGGACCGAGTTCTAACCAAAAGATATGTAATTTGCTTAGTTTCACTCACCGTGACTTTCCGTGATCTGAACACGTAACATGCATCACGGATTCGACAAACATCCTTTAATGAGTTGTGAACATGTATATTACCGAACTTTCATCCACCTTACAATGCATATTTATACGTAGAAATTTTTTCTGATTTCGTAGATTTCTCCTAATGTCAGTTTTTAAATCATGCAGTTTTCGCAGAAAAATCCTCATGGAGCGAGTTCTACACAATAGACTTGCAATTTACATAGAACCTGTCATCGTGAAATTCCGTGTTCCAAAAAAGCTACATGCATCACGGATTCGACAAATATTCACTACAGAGTTGTTAGCATAAGGATTACCGGACTTTCATCCACCATAATAGCCATATTGACACTTTGAAGCATTTTCTCATATTTCGAAAGTTTTTCCTAATGTCAGTTTTGAAAATGAGGCAGAATTTGCAGAAAAAGCTCTTGGAGCGAGTTCTCCCCAAGTGATATGTATTTTACATACATTCGCTCACCGTGATATTCTGTGTTCCGAACACGCTTTATGTATCTCGGATTCGACAAATATTCACTACAGAGTTGTTAGCATGCGGATTACAGAACTTTCATCCACCCTACAAGGCATATTTACACCGAGAATCTATTCATCTTAGTTCGCAATTTTTTCCTAACGGCAGTCTAAATATCAGGCAGATTTCTCTGGGAAAAACTCTTGGAGTGATTTCTAACCAAGAGATATGTAATTTACATCAACTCCCTGGCCATGACATTCCGTGTTCCGAACATGCTACATGCATAATGGATTCGACAAATATTCACTACAGATTTGTTAGCATGTGGATTACCGAACTTCGATCACAATAGATTGAATATTGATACTTAGAAGTATTTTCTCAGATTTTGCAGTGTTTTCCAAACGCCAGTTTCAATAATGAAGCATTTATCGCAAAAAAATACACTTGGAGCGAGTTCTACCCAATAGAGAAGTAATTTACATTGTTTCAGTCACCGTGAAATTCCAAATTCTGAACACGGTATATGCATCACGGATTAGAAAAAGATTCTTTAATATATTGTGAAAATGTGGATTACCGAACATTCTTCCAACCTAAAGGCATATATACACCTAGAAATATTTACTCTCATTTTGAAGCTTTCTCCAAACTTCAGATTCGATAATCATGCAATTTTCGCAGAAAAATTCTATTCTAGCTAGTTCTACCCAATAGAATTGTAATTTACATTGTTTCATTACTGTGAAATTCCGTTTTCCAAAAGCGCTAAATGAATCAAGGTTTGAAAAATAATTACTACACTGTTATTAACATGTGGATTACCGGACTTTCATTCACCATTCAAGGCATATTGACACTTAGAAGCATTTTCTCAGAATTCACAGGGTTCTCCAAATGTCAGTTTTGAAAATGAGGCACATTTCGCAGAAAAATTCTCTTCAAGCGAGTTCTACCCAATAGACATGGAATTTACATTGTTTCCTTCAATATGACACTCTGTATTCCGTACACATTACATGCATCACGAATTCGACAAACATTCTCTAATGAGTGTGAGCATGTGGATTACTAAAATTTCATCCACCATAAAAGGCATATTTACACCTACTTGCAGTTATTCTGATTTCGCAGGTTTTTTTTTAAACATCCAGTTTTGAAAATCATGAAATTTTCGCAGAAAAATTCAATTCGAGCGAGTTCTATCCAGTAGAATTGTTATTTTCCGAGTTTCACTCACCGAGACATTCCGTGTTCCGAAAACGTTACAATAATCACGGCTTCGACAAACATTATTTGATGACCATGAGCATGTGGATTACCGATGTTTCAACCACAATACAAGGCATATTTACACCTAGGAATATTTACTTAGAATTCGCAGATTTTTCCTAACATCAGTTATGACAATCAGGCAGTTTTCGCAGAAAAATTCTCTTGCTGCATGTTCGATCCAATAGACATCCCATTTTCATAGATACCTTCACCGTAACATTCCGTGTTCCGAAAAAGGCACATGCACCATGGATTCATCAAATATTCACTCCTGAGTTGTTAGAATGGGAATTACACATCTTTATTAAACAATTGAAGACATATTGTCACCTTAAAGCTTTTGCTCAGGTTTTGCAGTGTTTTCATAACACCAGTTTACAAACACAGGTAGATTTTACAGTAAAATGCTCCTGGAGCGGGTTCTCACCAATAGATATGTAATTTACATAGTTTCCTTCAACGTGACATTCCGTGTGCCGAACACACTACATATATCACGGATTTGAGAAACATTTTTAATGAGTTGTGTACATGTGTATTACAGAACTTTCATGCACCATACAAGGCATATTTACACCTAGAAACATTAACTCTGAGTTTGCAGCTTTTTCCTAATAGCAGTTTCGAAAATCAGGCAGTTTCCTAAGGAAAAAAACTGTTGGAGCGTGTTCTACCCAATAGATATGTAAATTATATAGATTCTCCCGCTGTGAAATTCCGTGTTTCGCACACGCTACATGCAGATAGGATTCGACAAAAATACACTACAGAGTTGTTTGCATGTGGATTACAGGACTTTCATCACAATACAAGGCATATTGATACTTAAAAGCATTTTCTCTGATTTCACAGAGATTTCCAAACGCCAGTTTCGAAACTGAGGCAGATTTCACGGCAAAATTCTCTTGGAGCGGGTTCAAAACAATAGACATGTAATTTACATGGATTCGCTCACCATGAAATTCCGTGATCAGAACACGCTACATGCATCTCGGATTCGACAAATATTCACTACAGAGTTGTTAGCAAGTGGATTACAGCAGTTTCATTCACCATACATGGCTTACTGACACTTTGAAGACTTTCCTCAGATTTCACAGGTTAGTTTTAATGCCAGGTTTGAAAATGAGGCAGAATTGGCAGGAAAATGCTCTTGGACCGAGTTCTAACCAAAAGATATGTAATTTGCTTAGTTTCACTCACCGTGACTTTCCGTGATCTGAACACGTAACATGCATCACGGATTCGACAAACATCCTTTAATGAGTTGTGAACATGTATATTACCGAACTTTCATCCACCTTACAATGCATATTTATACGTAGAAATTTTTTCTGATTTCGTAGATTTCTCCTAATGTCAGTTTTTAAATCATGCAGTTTTCGCAGAAAAATCCTCATGGAGCGAGTTCTACACAATAGACTTGCAATTTACATAGAACCTGTCATCGTGAAATTCCGTGTTCCAAAAAAGCTACATGCATCACGGATTCGACAAATATTCACTACAGAGTTGTTAGCATAAGGATTACCGGACTTTCATCCACCATAATAGCCATATTGACACTTTGAAGCATTTTCTCATATTTCGAAAGTTTTTCCTAATGTCAGTTTTGAAAATGAGGCAGAATTTGCAGAAAAAGCTCTTGGAGCGAGTTCTCCCCAAGTGATATGTATTTTACATACATTCGCTCACCGTGATATTCTGTGTTCCGAACACGCTTTATGTATCTCGGATTCGACAAATATTCACTACAGAGTTGTTAGCATGCGGATTACAGAACTTTCATCCACCCTACAAGGCATATTTACACCGAGAATCTATTCATCTTAGTTCGCAATTTTTTCCTAACGGCAGTCTAAATATCAGGCAGATTTCTCTGGGAAAAACTCTTGGAGTGATTTCTAACCAAGAGATATGTAATTTACATCAACTCCCTGGCCATGACATTCCGTGTTCCGAACATGCTACATGCATAATGGATTCGACAAATATTCACTACAGATTTGCTAGCATGTGGATTACCGAACTTCGATCACAATAGATTGAATATTGATACTTAGAAGTATTTTCTCAGATTTTGCAGTGTTTTCCAAACGCCAGTTTCAATAATGAAGCATTTATCGCAAAAAAATACACTTGGAGCGAGTTCTACCCAATAGAGAAGTAATTTACATTGTTTCAGTCACCGTGAAATTCCAAATTCTGAACACGGTATATGCATCACGGATTAGAAAAAGATTCTTTAATATATTGTGAAAATGTGGATTACCGAACATTCTTCCAACCTAAAGGCATATATACACCTAGAAATATTTACTCTCATTTTGAAGTTTTCTCCAAACTTCAGATTCGATAATCATGCAATTTTCGCAGAAAAATTATATTCTAGCTAGTTCTACCCAATAGAATTGTAATTTACATTGTTTCATTACTGTGAAATTCCGTTTTCCAAAAGCGCTAAATGAATCAAGGTTTGAAAAATAATTACTACACTGTTATTAACATGTGGATTACCGGACTTTCATTCACCATTCAAGGCATATTGACACTTAGAAGCATTTTCTAAGAATTCACAGGGTTCTCCAAATATCAGTTTTGAAAATGAGGTACATTTCGCAGAAAAATTCTCTTCAAGCGAGTTCTACCCAATAGACATGGAATTTACATTGTTTCCTTCAATATGACACTCTGTATTCCGTACACATTACATGCATCACGAATTCGACAAACATTCTCTAATGAGTGTGAGCATGTGGATTACTAAAATTTCATCCACCATAAAAGGCATATTTACACCTACTTGCAGTTATTCTGATTTCGCAGGGTTTTTTTTAACATCCAGTTTTGAAAATCATGAAATTTTCGCAGAAAAATTCAATTCGAGCGAGTTCTATCCAGTAGAATTGTTATTTTCCGAGTTTCACTCACCGAGACATTCCGTGTTCCGAAAACGTTACAATAATCACGGCTTCGACAAACATTATTTGATGACCATGAGCATGTGGATTGCCAATGTTTCAACCACAATACAAGGCATATTTACACCTAGGAATATTTACTTAGATTTCACAGATTTTTCCTAACGTCAGTTATGACAATCAGGCAGTTTTCGCAGAAAAATTCTCTTGCTGCATGTTCGATCCAATAGACATCCCATTTTCATAGATACCTTCACCGTAACATTCCGTGTTCCGAAAAAGGCACATGCACCATGGATCCATCAAATATTCACTCCTGAGTTGTTAGAATGGGAATTACACATCTTTATTAAACAATTGAAGACATATTGTCACCTTAAAGCTTTTGCTCAGGTTTTGCAGTGTTTTCATAACACCAGTTTACAAACAGAGGTAGATTTTACAGTTAAATCCTCCTGGAGCGGGTTCTCACCAATAGATATGTAATTTACATAGTTTCCTTCAACGTGACATTCCGTGTGCCGAACACATTACATATATCACGGATTTGAGAAACATTTTTAATGAGTTGTGTACATGTGTATTACAGAACTTTCATGCACCATACAAGGCATATTTACACCTAGAAACATTAACTCTGAGTTTGCAGCTTTTTCCTAATAGCAGTTTCGAAAATCAGGCAGTTTCCTAAGGAAAAAAACTGTTGGAGCGTGTTCTACCCAATAGATATGTAAATTATATAGATTCTCCCGCTGTGAAATTCCATGTTTCGCACACGCTACATGCAGATAGGATTCGACAAAAATATACTACAGAGTTGTTTGCATGTGGATTACAGGACTTTCATCACAATACAAGGCATATTGATACTTAAAAGCATTTTCTCTGTTTTCACAGAGATTTCCAAACGCCAGTTTCGAATCTGAGGCAGATTTCACGGCAAAATTCTCTTGGAGCGGGTTCAAAACAATAGACATGTAATTTACATGGATTCGCTCACCATGAAATTCCGTATTCCGAACACGCTACATGCATCTCGGATTCGACACATATTCACTACAAAGTTGTTAGCAAGTGGATTACAGCATTTTCATTCACCATACATGGCTTACTGACACTTTGAAGACTTTTCACAGATTTCACAGGTTAGTTTTAATGCCAGGTTTGAAAATGAGGCAGAATTGGCAGGAAAATGCTCTTGGAGCGAGTTCTAACCAAAAGGTATGTAATTTACTTAGTTTCACTCACCGTGACCTTCCGTGATCTGAACACATAACATGCATCACGGATTCGACAAACATCCTTTAATGAGTTGTGAACATGTGTATTACCGAACTTTCATTCACTTTACAATGCATATTTATACATAGAAAGTTTTTTCTGATTTAGTAGATTTCTCCTAAAGTCAGTTTTTAATCATGCAGTTTTCCCAGAAAAATCCTCATGGAGCGAGTTCTACACAATAGACTTGCAATTTACATAGAACCTGTCATCTTGAAATTCCGTGTTCCGAAAAAGCTACATGCATCACTGATTCGACAAATATTCACTACAGAGTTGATAGCATAAGGATTACCGGACTTTTATCCACCATAAAAGCCATATTGACACTTTGAAGCATTTTCTCATATTTCGAAAGTTTTTCCTAATGCCAGTTTTGAAAATGAGGCAGAATTTGCAGAAAAAGCTCTTGGAGCGAGTTCTACCCAAGTGATATGTATTTTACATACATTCGCTCACCGTGATATTCTGTGTTCCGAACACGCTTTATGTATCTCGGATTCGACAAATATTCACTACAGAGTTGTTAGCATGCGGATTACCGAACTTTCATCCACCCTACAAGGCATATTTACACCAAGAATCTATTCATCTTAGTTCGCAATTTTTTCCTAACGCCAGTCTAAAAATCAGGCAGATTTCTCTGGGAAAAACTCTTGGAGTGATTTCTAACCAAGAGAAATGTAATTTACATCAACTCCCCGGCCATGAAATTCCGTGTTCCGAACATGCTACATGCATAATGGATTCGACAAATATTCACTACAGATTTGTTAGCATGTGGATTACCGAACTTCGAACACAATAGATTGAATATTGATACTTAGAAGTATTTTCTCAGATTTTGCAGTGTTTTCCAAACGCCAGTTTCAATAATGAAGCATTTATCGCAGAAAAATACTCTTGGAGCGAGTTCTACCCAATAGAGAAGTAATTTACATTGTTTCAGTCACCGTGAAATTCCAAACTCTGAACACTGTATATGCATCATGGATTAGAAAAAGATTCTTTAATATGTTGTGAAAATGTTGATTACCGAACATTCTTTCAACATAAAGGCATATATACACCTAGAAATATTTACTCTCATTTTGAAGCTTTGTCCAAACTTCAGATTCGATAATCATGCAATTTTCGCAGAAAAATTCTATTCTAGCTAGTTCTACCCAATAGAATTGTAATTTACATTGTTTCATTAGTGTGAAATTCCTTTTTCCAAAAGCGCTAAATGAATCAAGGTTTGAAAAATAATTACTACACTGTTATTAACATGTGAATTACAGGACTTTCATTCACCATTCAAGGCAAATTGAGACTTAGTAGAATTTTCTCCGTTTTCACAGGGTTCTCCTAATGGCAGTTTTGGAAATGAGGCACATTTCACAGAAAAATTCTCTTCAAGTTACTTCTACACAATAGACATGTACTTTACATTGTTTCCTTCAATATGACACTCTGTATTTCGTACACATTACATGCATCATGAATTCGAGAATCATTCTCTAATGAGTGTGAGCATGTGGATTACCAAAATTTCATCTCCCATACATGGCATATTTACACCTAGATGTAGTTATTCGGATTTCGCAGGTTTTCCTAACATCCAGTTTTGAAAATCATGAAATTTTCGCAGAAAATTTCAATTCAAGCGAGTTCTATCCAGTAGAAATGTTATTTTCCGAGTTTCACTCACCGAGCCATTCCGTTTTCTGAAAAAGTTATGTTAATCACGGTTTCGACAAACATTATTTAATGACCGTGAGCATGTGGATTACCGATGTTTCAACCACAATATAAGGCATATTTACACCTAGAAATATTTACTTAGATTTCGCAGATTTTCCTAACGTTAGTTACGAAAATCAGGCAGTTTTTGCCGAAAAATACTCTTGCTGCATGTTCGATCCAATAGACATCCCATTATCATAGATACCATCACCGTAACATTCCGTGTACCGAAAAAGTTACATGCACCATGGATTCAACTAATATTCACTCCTGAGTTGTTAGAATTTGAATTACACATCTTTAATAAACCATTGAAGACATATTGTCACCTTAAAGCTTTTGCTCAGGTTTTGCAGTGTTTTCATAACACCAGTTTCCAAACAGAGGTAGATTTTACAGTAAAATGCTCCTGGAGCAGTTTCTCACTAATAGATATGTAATTTACATAGTTTCCTTCAACGTGACATTCCGTGTTCCGAACACACTACATACATCACGGATTTGAGAAACATTTTTAATGAGTTGTGTACATGTGTATTACAGAACTTTCATCCACCATACAAGACATATTTATATCTAGAAACATTAACACTTAGTTTGCAGCTTTTTCCTAATAGTTTGGAAAATCAGGCAGTTTTCTAAGGAAAAAACTTTTGGAGCGTGTTCTACCCAATAGATATGTAAATTACATATATTCTCCCGCTGTGAAATTCCGTGTTTCGCACAGGCTACATGCAGATGTGATTCGACAAAAATACACTACAGAGCTTTTTGCATGTGGATTACAGGACTTTCATTACAATACAAGGCATATTGATGCTTAGAAGCATTTTCTCTGATTTCACAGAGATTTCCTAACGCCAGTTTCGAAACTCATGCAGATTTCACAGCAAAAAACTCTTGGAGTGGGTTCAAAACAATAGAAATGTAATTTACATGGATTCACTCACCGTGAAATTCCGTGTTCCGAACACGCTACATGCATCTCGGATTCGACAAATATTCACTACAGAGTTGTTAGCAAGTGGATTACAGCAGTTTCATCCGCCATACATGGCTTACTGACACTTTGAAGACTTTTCTCAGATTTCACAATTTAGTTTTAATGCCAGGTTTGAAAATGAGGCAGATTTGGCAGGAAAATGCTCTTGGAGCGAATTCTAACCAAAAGTTATGTAATTTACTGTTTCACTCACCGTGACATTCCATGATCTGAACACGTATCATGCATCACAGATTCGACAAACATCTTTTAATTACTTGTGAACATGTGTATTACCGGTTTCATCCACCTTTCAATGCATATTTATACATAGAAAGTTTTTTCTGATTTAGTAGATTTCCCTAATGTCAGTTTTTAAATCATGCAGTTTTCACAGAAAAATCGTATTGGAGCGAGTTCTACCCAATAGACTTGCAATTTACATAGAATCTCTCATCGTGTAATTCCGTGTTCCGAAAAAGCTACATGCATCACGGATTCGACAAATATTCACTACAGAGTTGTTAGCATAAGGATTACCGGACTTTCATCCACCATAAAAGCCATATTGACACTTTGAAGCGTTTTCTCATATTTCGAAAGTTTTTCCTAATGCCAGTATTGAAAATGAGGCAGAATTCACAAAAAAAGCTCTTGGAGCGAGTTCTACCCAAGTGACATGTATTTTACATACATTCGCTCACCGTGATATTCTGTGTTCCGAACACACTTCATGTATCTCGGATTCGACAAATATTCACTACAGAGTTGTTAGCATGCGGATTACCGAACTTTCATCCACCCTACAAGGCATATTTACACCGAGAAATTATTCATCTGAGTTCGCAATTATTTCCTAATGCCAGTCTCAAAAATCAGGCAGATTTCTCAGGGAAAATCTCTTGGAGTGATTTCTAACCAAGAGAAATTTAATTTACATAAACTCCCCGGCCATGAAATTCCGTGTTCCGAACATGCTACATGCATAATTGATTCGACAAATATTCACTACAGAATTGTTAGCATGTGGATTACCGAACTTTCATCACAATAGATTGAATATTGATACTTAGAAGAATTTTCTCCGATTTTGCAGTGTTTTCCAAACGCCAGTTTCAAAAATGAAGCATTTATTGCAGAAAAATCCTCTTGGAGCGAGTTCTACCCAATAGAGAAGTAATTTACATTGTTTCAGTCACCGTGAAATTCCACGTTCCAAGCAAGGTATATGCATCACGGATTAGAAAAAGATTCTTTAATATGTTGTGAAAATGTGGATTACCGAACTTTCTTCCAACATAAAGGTATATTTACACATAGAAATATTTACTCTCATTTTGAAGCTTTCTCAAAACTTCAGATTCGATAATCATGCAATTTTCGCAGAAAAATTCTTTTCTAGCAGGTTCTACCCAATAGAAATGTAATTTATATTGTTTCATTACGGTGAAATTCCGTTTTCCAAAAGCGCTACATGAATCAGATTTTGAAAAATAATTACTACACTGTTATTAACATGTGAATTACAGGACTTTCATTCACCATTCAAGGCAAATTGAGACTTAGTAGCATTTTCTCCGTTTTCACAGGGTTCTCCTAATGGCAGTTTTGGAAATGAGGCACATTTCGCAGAAAAATTCTCTTCAAGCGAGTTCTACCCAATAGACATGTAACTTACATTGTTTCCTTCAATATGACACTCTGTATTTCGTACACATTACATGCATCATGAATTCGAGAATCAATCTCTAATGAGTGTGAGCATGTGGATTTCCAAAATTTCATCCCCCATACATGGCATATTTACACCTAGATGTAGTTATTCTGATTTCGCAGGTTTTTCCTAACATCCAGTGTTGAAATTCAAGCGAGTTTTATCCAGTAGAAATGTTATTTTCCGAGTTTCACTCACCGAGACATTCTGTGTTCCGAAAACGTTACGTTAATCACGGCTTCGACAAACATTATTTAATGACCACGAGCATGTGGATTACCAATGTTTCAAACACAATACAAGGCATATTTACACCTAGAAATATTTACTTAGATTTCGCAGATTTTTCCTAAAGTCAGTTACGAAAATCAGGCAGTTTTCGCCGAAAAATACTCTTGCTGCATGTTCGATCCAATAGACATCCCATTTTCATAGATACCGTCACCGTAACATTCCGTGTTCTGAAAAAGTTACATGCACCATGGATTCAACTAATATTCACTCCTGAGTTGTTAGAATTTGAATTACACATCTTTAATAAACCATTGAAGACATATTGTCACCTTAAAATTTTGCTCAGGTTTTGCAGTGTTTTCATAATACCAGTTTCCAAACAGAGGTAGATTTTACAATAAAATGCTCCTGGAGCGGGTTCTCACCAATAGATATGTAATTTACATAGATTCCTTCAACGTGACATTCCGTGTTCCAAACACACTACATACATCACGGATTTGAGAAACATTTTTAATGAGTTGTGTACATGTGTATTACAGAACTTTCATCCACCATACAAGACATATTTATACCTAGAAACATTAACTCTTAGTTTGCAGCTTTTTCCTAATAGTTTGGAAAATCAGGCAGTTTCCTAAGGAAAAAACTGTTGGAGCGTGTTCTACCCAATAGATATGTAAATTACATAGATTCTCCCGCTGTGAAATTCCGTGTTTCGCACAGGCTACATGCAGATAGGATTCGACAAAAATACACTACAGTGTTGTTTGCATGTGGATTACAGGACTTTCATCACAATACAAGGCATATTGATGCTTAGAAGCATTTTCTCTGATTTTACAGAGCTTTCCAAACGCCAGTTTCGAAACTGAGGCAGATTTCACAGCAAAAACCTCTTGGAGCGGGTTCAAAACAATAGAAATGTAATTTACATGGATTCACTCACCGTGAAATTCCGTGTTCCGAACACGCTACATGCATCTCGGATTCGACAAATATTCACTACAGAGTTGTTAGCAAGTGGATTACAGCAGTTTCATCCACCATACATGGCTTACTGACACTTTGAAGACTTTTCTCAGATTTCACAGGTTAGTTTAAATGCCAGGTTTGAAAATGAGGCAGAATTGGCAGGAAAATGCTCTTGGAGCGAGTTCTAACCAAAAGATATGTAATTTACTTAGTTTCACTCACCGTGACCTTCCGTGATCTGAACACGTAACATGCATCACGGATTCGACAAACATCCTTTAATGAGTTGTGAACATGTGTATTACCGAACTTTCATCCACCTTACAATGCATATTTATACATAGAAATTATTTTCTGATTTAGTATATTTCTCCTAGTGTCAGTTTTTAAATCATGCAGTTTTCACAGAAAAATCCTCTTGGAGCGAGTTCTACCCAATAGACATGCAATTTACATAGAATCTCTCATCGTGAAATTCCGTGTTCCGAAAAAGCTACATGCATCACAGATTCGACAAATATTCACTACAGAGTTGTTAGCATAAGGATTACCAGACTTTCGTCCACCATAAAAGCCATATTGTCACTTTGAAGCATTTTCTCATATTTCGAAAGGTTTTCTTAATGACAGTTTTCAAAATGAGGCAGCATACGCAGAAAAAGCTCTTGGAGCGAGTTCTACCCAAGTGATATGTATTTTACATACATTCGCTCACCGTGATATTCTGTGTTACGAACACGCTTTATGTATCACGGATTCGACAAATATTCACTACAGAGTTGTTAGCATGCGGATTACCGATCTTTCATCCACCCTACAAGGCATATTTACACCGAGAATCAATTCATCTTAGTTCGCAATTTTTTCCTAACGGCAGTCTCAGAAATCAGGCAGATTTCTCTGGGAAAAACTCTTGGAGTGATTTCTAACCAAGAGAAATGTAATTTACATCAACTCCCTGGCCATGAAATTCCGTGTTCCGAACATGCTACATGCATACTGGATTCGACAAATATTCACTACAGATTTGTTAGCAAGTGGATTACAGCAGTTTCATCCACCATACATGGCTTACTGACACTTTGAAGACTTTTCTCAGATTTCACAGAGTAGTTTTAATGCCAGGTTTGAAAATGAGGCAGATTTGGCAGGAAAATGCTCTTGGAGCGAGTTCTAACCAAAAGATATGTAATATACCTAGTTTCACTCACCGTGACATTCCGTGTTCTGAACAAGTTACATGCATCACGGATTCGAAAAACATTCTTTAATGAGTTGTGAACATGTGTATTACCGAACTTTCATCCACCTTACAATGCATATTTATACATAGAAAGTTTTTTCTGATTTAGTAGATTTCACCTAATGTCAGTTTTTAAATCATGCAGTTTTCTCAGAAAAATCCTCTTGGAGCGAGTTCTACCCAATAGATATTCAATTTACATAGAACCTGTCATCGTGAAATTCCGTGTTCAGAAAAAGCTACATGCATCACGGATTCGACAAATATTCACTACAGAGTTGTTAGCATGCAGATTACCGAACTTTCATCCACCCTACAAGGCATATTTATACCGAGAATCTATTCATCTGAGTTCGCAGAATTTTCCTAACGACAGTTTTGAAAATCAGGCAGATTTCTCAGGAAAAATCTCTTGGAGTGATTTCTAACAAAGAGAAATGTAATTTACATAAAATTCCTGGCCATGAAATTCCGTGTTCTGAACATGCTACACGCATAATGGATTCGAAAATTATTCTCTACAGATTTGTTAGCTTGTGGATTACCGAACTTTCATCACAATAGTTTGAATATTTATACTTAAAAGTATTTTCTCAGATTTTGCTGTGTTTTCCAAACGCCAGTTTAAAAAATAATGCAGTTTTCACAGAAAAATACTCTTGGAGCAAGTTCTACCCAATAGAGAAATAATTTACATTGTTTCAGTCACCGTGAAATTCCACGTTCCAAACACTGTATATGCATCACGGATTAGAAAAAGATTCTTTAATATTTTGTGAAAATGTGGATTACAGAACTTTCAAACACATAAAGTCATATTTACACCTAGAAATATTTACTCTCATTTTGAAGCATTCTCCAAATTTCAGATTCGATAATCATGCAATTTTCACAGAAAAATCCTATTCTAGCTAGTTCTACCCAATAGAATTTTAATTTAAATTGTTTCATTACGGTGAAATTCCATTTCAAAAAACGCTACATGAATCACGGTTAGATAAATAATTACTACACTGTTATTAACATGTGGATTACCGGACTTTCATTCACCATTCAAGGCATATTGACACTTAGGAGCATTTTCTCAGATTTCACAGTGTTCTCCTAATGGCAATTTTGAAAATGAGGCACATTTCGCAGAAAAATTCTCTTCAAGCGAGTTCTACCCAATAGACATGTAATTTACATTGTTTCCTTCAATATGACACTCTGTATTCCGTACACGTTTCATGCATCACGAATTCGACAAACATTCTCTAATGAGTGTGAGCATGTGGATTACCAAAATTTCATTCACCATACAAGGCATATTTACACCTAGTTGTTGTTATTCTGATTTCGCAGGTTTTTCCTAACATCCACTTCCGAAAATCATGAAATTTTCGCAGAAAAATTCAATTCAAGCGAGTTCTATCCAGTAGAAATGTTATTATCCGAGTTTCACTCACCGAGACATTCCGTGTCCCGAAAATGTTACATTAATCACGGCTTCGACAAACATTATTTATTAACCGTGAGCATGTGGATTACCAATGTTTCAACCACAATACAAGGCATATTTACACCTAGAAATATTTACTTAAATTTCACAGATTTTTCCTAACGTCAGTTACGAAAATCAGGCAGTTTTCGCAGAAAAATTCTCTTGCTGCATATTCGATCCAATACACATCCCATTTCCATAGATACCATCACCATAACATTCCGTGTTCCGAAAAAGGTACATGCACCATGGATTCAACATATATTCACTCCTGAGTTGTTAGAATGTGAATTACACATCTTTAATAAACCATTGAAGACATATTGTCACCTTAAAGCTTTTGCTCAGGTTTTGCAGTGTTTTCATAACACCAGTTTCCAAACAGAGGTAGATTTTACAGTAAAATGCTCCTGGAGCGGGTTCTCACCAATAGATATGTAATTTACCTATTTTCCTTCAACGTGGCATTCCGTGTACTGAACAAACTACATACATCATGGATTTGAGAAACATTTTTAATGAGTTGTGTACATGTGTATTACAGAACTTTCATCCACCGTACAAGGCATATTTACACCTAGAAACATTAACTCTGAGTTTGCAGCTTTTTCCTAATAGCAGTTTCAAAAATCAGGCAGTTTACTAAGGAAAAAACTTTTTGAGCGTGTCTTACGCAATAGATATGTAAATTACATAGATTATCCCGCTGTGAAATTCCGTGTTTCGCCCACGCTACATGAAGATAGGATTCAACAAAAATACACTACAGAGTTGTTTGCATGTGGATTACAGGACTTTCATCACAATACAAGGCATATTGATGCTTAGAAACATTTTCTCTGATTTCACAGAGCTTTCCAAACGCCAGTTTCGAAACTGAGGCAGTTTTCATGGCAAAAACCTCTTGGAGCGTGTTCAAAACAATAGACCTGTACTTTACATGGATTAGCTCACCGTGAAATTCCGTGTTCCGAACACGCTTCATGCATCTCGGATTCAAAAATTTTCACTACAGAGTTGTAAGCAAGTGGATTACAGCACTTTCATCTGCCATACATTGCTTACTGACACTTTGAAGACTTTTCTCAGATTTCACAGAGTAGTTTTAATGTCAGGCTTGAAAATGAGGCAGATTTGGCAGGAAAATGCTCTTGGGGCGAGTTCTAACCAAAAGATATGTAATTTACCTAGTTTCACTCACCGTGATATTCCGTGTTCTGAACACGTTACATGCATCACGGATTCGACAAACATTCTTTAATGAGTTGTGAACATGTGTATTACCGAACTTTCATCCACCTTACAATGCATATTTATACATAGAAATTATTTTCTGATTTAGTATATTTCTCCTAGTGTCAGTTTTTAAATCATGCAGTTTTCACAGAAAAATCCTCTTGGAGCAAGTTCTACCCAATAGACATGCAATTTACGTAGAACCCGTCATCGTGAAATTCTGTGATCCAAAAAAGTACATGCATCACGGTTTCGAAAAATATTCACTTCAGACTTGTTAGCATAAAGATTACCGAACTTTCATCCACCATAAAAGCCATATTGACACTTTGAAGCATTTTCTCATATTTCAAAAGATTTTCCTAATGCCAGTTTTGAAAATGAGGCAGAATTCGCAGAAAAAGTTCTTGGAACGAGTTCTACCCGAGAGATCTATTTTACATAGATTCGCTTACTGTGATATTCTGTGTTCCCAACACGCTTCATGTATCTCGGATTCGACAAATATTCACTACAGAGTTGTTATCATGCGGATTAATGATCTTTCATCCACCATACAAGGCATAAATACACCGAGAAACTATTCATCTGAGTTCGCAGTGTTTCCTAAATCCAGTTTCGAAAATCAGGCAGATTTCTCAGGAAAAATCTCTTGGAGTGTTTTCTAACCAAGAGAAATGTAATTTACATAAACCCTCTGGCCATGAAATTCCGTGTTCCAAACATGCTACTTGCATAATTAATTCGAAAAATATTCACTACAGATTTGTTAGCATGTGGATTACCGAACTTTCATCACAATAGTTTGAAAATTGATACTTAGAAGTATTTTCTCAGATTTTGCAGTGTTTTCCAAATGCCAATTTCAAAAATGAAGCATTTATCACAGAAAAATTCCCTTGGAGCGAGTTCTACACAATAGAGAAGTCATTCACATTGTTTCAGTCACCGTGAAATTCCATGTTAAAAACACGGTATATGCATCACGGATTAGAAAAAGCTTCTTTAATATGTTGTGGAAATGTGGATTACCGAACTTTCTTCCAACATAAAGGCATATTTACACCTAGAAATATTTACTCTCATTTTGAAGCATTCTCCAAATTTCAGATTCGATAATCATGCAAGTTTCACAGAAAAATCCTATTCTAGCTAGTTCTACCCAATAGAATTTTAATTTAAATTGTGTCATTACGGTGAAATTCCATTTCAAAAAGCGCTACATGAATCACGGTTTGAAAAATCATTACTACACTGTTATTAACTTGTGGATTACCGGACTTTCATTCACCATTCAATGCATATTGACACTTAGAAGCATTTTCTAAGATTTCACAGTGTTCTCCTTGGCAGTTTTGAAAATGAGGCACATTTCGCAGAAAAATCCTCTTCAAGCGAGTTCTACCCAATACACATGTAATTTACATTGTTTCCTTCAATATGACACACTGTATTCCGTACACATTACATGCATCACGAATTCGACAAACATTCTCTAATGAGTGTGAGCATGTGGATTACCAAAGTTTCATTCACCATACAAGGCATATTTATCCCTAGATGTAGTTATTCTGATTTTGCAGGTTTTCCCTAACATCCAATTCCGAAAATCATGAAATTTTCGCAGAAAAATTCAATTCAAGCGAGTTCTATCCAGTAGAATTGTTATTTTCCGAGTTTCACTCACCGAGACATTCCGTGTTCAAAAAACGTTACACTAATCACGGCTTTGACAAACATTATTTAATGACCGTGACCATGTGGATTACCGATGTTTCAACCACAATACAAGGCATATTGACAACTAGAAGTATTTACTTAGATTTCGCAGATTTTTCCTAAATTCAGTTACGAAAATCAGGCAGTTTTCGCAGAAAAATTCTCTTGCTGCATGTTCGACCCAATAGACATCCCATTTTCATAGATACCGTCACCGTAACTTCCCGTGATCCGAAAAAGTTACATGCACCATGGATTCAACAAATATTCACTGCTGAGTTGTTAGAATGTGAATTACACATCTTTAATAAACCATTGAAGACATATTGTCACCTTAAAATTTTGCTCAGATTTTGCAGTGTTTTCATAACACCAGTTTCCAAACAGAGGTAGATTTTACACTAAAATGCTCCTGGAGCGGGTTCTCACCAATAGATATGTAATTTACATAGTTTCCATCAACGTGACATTCCGTGTACTGAATACACTATATTCATCACGGATTTGAGAAACATTTTTAATGAGTTGTGTACATGTGTATTACAGATCTTTCATCCACCATACAAGGCATATTTACACCTAGAAACATTAACTCTGAGTTTGCAGATTTTTCCTAATAGCAGTTTCAAAATCAGGCAGTTTCCTAAGGAAAAAACTGTTGGAGCGTGTTCTACCCAATAGATATGTAAATTAAATAGATTCTCCCGCTGTGAAATTCCGTGTTTCGCACACGCTACATGCAGATAGGATTCGACAAAAATACACTACAGAGTTGTTTGCATGTGGATTACAGGACTTTCATCACAATACAAGGCATATTGATGCTTAGAAGCATTTTCTCTTATTTCACAGAGCTTTCCAAACGACAGTTTCGAAACTGAGGCAGATTTCAAGGCAAAAACCTCTTGGAGCGGGTTCAAAACAATAGACATTTAATTTACATGGATTCGCACACCATGAAATTCCGTGTTCCGAACACGCTTCATGCATCTCGGATTCAAAAATTTTCACTACAGAGTTGTTAGCAAGTGGAATACATCACTTTCATTGACCATAGATTGCTTACTGACTGTTTGAATACTTTTCTCAGATTTCACAGATTAGTTTAAATGCCAGGTTTGAAAATGAGGCAGATTTGGCAGGAAAATGCTCTTGGAGCGAGTTCTAACCAAAAGATATGTAATATACCTAGTTTCACTCACCGTGACATTCCGTGTTCTGAACAAGTTACATGCATCACGGATTCGAAAAACATTCTTTAATGAGTTGTGAACATGTGTATTACCGAACATTCATCCACCTTACAATGCATATTTATACATAGAAAGTTTTTTCTGATTTAGTAGATTTCACCTAATGTCAGTTTTTAAATCATGCAGTTTTCTCAGAAAAATCCTCTTGGAGCGAGTTCTACCCAATAGATATTCAATTTACATAGAACCTGTCATCGTGAAATTCCGTGTTCAGAAAAAGCTACATGCATCACGGATTCGACAAATATTCACTACAGAGTTGTTAGCATGCAGATTACCGAACTTTCATCCACCCTACAAGGCATATTTATACCGAGAATCTATTCATCTGAGTTCGCAGAGTTTTCCTAACGACAGTTTCAAAAATCAGGCAGATTTCTCAGGAAAAATCTCTTGTAGTGATTTCTAACAAAGAGAAATGTAATTTACATAAAATCCCTGGCCATGAAATTCCGTGTTCTGAACATGCTACACGCATAATGGATTCGAAAATTATTCTCTACAGATTTGTTAGCTTGTGGATTACCGAACTTTCATCACAATAGTTTGAATATTTATACTTAAAAGTATTTTCTCAGATTTTGCTGCGTTTTCCAAACGCCAGTTTAAAAAATAATGCAGTTTTCACAGAAAAATTCTCTTGGAGCAAGTTCTACCCAATAGAGAAATAATTTACATTGTTTCAGTCACCGTGAAATTCCACGTTCCAAACACGGTATATGCATCACGGATTAGAAAAAGATTCTTTAATATTTTGTGAAAATGTGGATTACAGAACTTTCAAACACATAAAGTCATATTTACACCTAGAAATATTTACTCTCATTTTGAAGCATTCTCCAAATTTCAGATTCGATAATCATGCAATTTTCACAGAAAAATCCTATTCTAGCTAGTTCTACCCAATAGAATTTTAATTTAAATTGTTTCATTACGGTGAAATTCCATTTCAAAAAACGCTACATGAATCACGGTTAGATAAATAATTACTACACTGTTATTAACATGTGGATTACCGGACTTTCATTCACCATTCAAGGCATATTGACACTTAGGAGCATTTTCTCAGATTTCACAGTGTTCTCCTAATGGCAATTTTGAAAATGAGGCACATTTCGCAGAAAAATTCTCTTCAAGCGAGTTCTACCCAATAGACATGTAATTTACATTGTTTCCTTCAATATGACACTCTGTATTCCGTACACGTTTCATGCATCACGAATTCGACAAACATTCTCTAATGAGTGTGAGCATGTGGATTACCAAAATTTCATTCACCATACAAGGCATATTTACACCTAGTTGTTGTTATTCTGATTTCGCAGGTTTTTCCTAACATCCACTTCCGAAAATCATGAAATTTTCGCAGAAAAATTCAATTCAAGCGAGTTCTATCCAGTAGAAATGTTATTATCCGAGTTTCACTCACCGAGACATTCCGTGTCCCGAAAATGTTACATTAATCACGGCTTCGACAAACATTATTTATTAACCGTGAGCATGTGGATTACCAATGTTTCAACCACAATACAAGGCATATTTACACCTAGAAATATTTACTTAAATTTCACAGATTTTTCCTAACGTCAGTTACGAAAATCAGGCAGTTTTCGCAGAAAAATTCTCTTGCTGCATATTCGATCCAATACACATCCCATTTCCATAGATACCATCACCGTAACATTCCGTGTTCCGAAAAAGGTACATGCACCATGGATTCAGCATATATTCACTCCTGAGTTGTTAGAATGTGAATTACACATCTTTAATAAACCATTGAAGACATATTGTCACCTTAAAGCTTTTGCTCAGGTTTTGCAGTGTTTTCATAACACCAGTTTCCAAACAGAGGTAGATTTTACAGTAAAATGCTCCTGGAGCGGGTTCTCACCAATAGATATGTAATTTACCTATTTAACTTCAACGTGACATTCCGTGTACCGAACAAACTACATACATCATGGATTTGAGAAACATTTTTAATGAGTTGTGTACATGTGTATTACAGACCTTTCATCCACCGTACAAGGCATATTTACACCTAGAAACATTAACTCTGAGTTTGCAGCTTTTTCCTAATAGCAGTTTCAAAAATCAGGCAGTTTACTAAGGAAAAAACTTTTTGAGCGTGTCTTACGCAATAGATATGTAAATTACATAGATTATCCCGCTGTGAAATTCCGTGTTTCGCCCACGCTACATGAAGATAGGATTCAACAAAAATACACTACAGAGTTGTTTGCATGTGGATTACAGGACTTTCATCACAATACAAGGCATATTGATGCTTAGAAACATTTTCTCTGATTTCACAGAGCTTTCCTAACGCCAGTTTCGAAACTGAGGCAGTTTTCATGGCAAAAACCTCTTGGAGCGTGTTCAAAACAATAGACCTGTACTTTACATGGATTCGCTCACCGTGAAATTCCGTGTTCCGAACACGCTTCATGCATCTCGGATTCAAAAATTTTCACTACAGAGTTGTTAGCAAGTGGATTACAGCACTTTCATCCGCCATACATGGCTTACTGACACTTTGAAGACTTTTCTCAGATTTCACAGAGTAGTTTTAATATCAGGCTTGAAAATGAGGCAGATTTGGCAGGAAAATGCTCTTGGGGCGAGTTCTAACCAAAAGATATGTAATTTACCTAGTTTCACTCACCGTGATATTCCGTGTTCTGAACACGTTACATGCATCACGGATTCGAAAACATTCTTTAAAAAGTTGTGAACATGTGTATTACCGAACTTTCATCCACCTTACAATGCATATTTATACATAGAAATTATTTTCTGATTTAGTATATTTCTCCTAGTGTCAGTTTTTAAATCATGCAGTTTTCACAGAAAAATCCTCTTGGAGCGAGTTCTACCCAATAGACATGCAATTTACATAGAATCTCTCATCGTGAAATTCCGTGTTCCGAAAAAGCTACATGCATCACAGATTCGACAAATATTCACTACAGAGTTGTTAGCATAAGGATTACCAGACTTTCGTCCACCATAAATGCCATATTGTCACTTTGAAGCATTTTCTCATATTTCGAAAGTTTTTCTTAATGACAGTTTTCAAAAAGAGGCAGCATACGCAGAAAAAGCTCTTGGAGCGAGTTCTACCCAAGTGACATATATTTTACATACATTCGCTCACCGTGATATTCTGTGTTACGAACACGCTTTATGTATCACGGATTCGACAAATATTCACTACAGAGTTGTTAGCATGTGGATTACCGATCTTTCATCCACCCTACAAGGCATATTTACACCGAGAATCAACTCATCTTAGTTCGCAATTTTTTCCTAACGGCAGTCTCAGAAATCAGGCAGATTTCTCTGGGAAAAACTCTTGGAGTGATTTCTAACCAAGAGAAATGTAATTTACATCAACTCCCTGGCCATGAAATTCCGTGTTCCGAACATGCTACATGCATACTGGATTCGACAAATATTCACTACAGATTTGTTAGCAAGTGGATTACAGCAGTTTCATCCACCATACATGGCTTACTGACACTTTGAAGACTTTTCTCAGATTTCACAGAGTAGTTTTAATGCCAGGTTTGAAAATGAGGCAGATTTGGCAGGAAAATGCTCTTGGAGCTAGTTCTAACCAAAAGATATGTAATATACCTGGTTTCACTCACCGTGACATTCCGTGTTCTGAACAAGTTACATGCATCACGGATTCGAAAAACATTCTTTAATGAGTTGTGAACATGTGTATTACCGAACTTTCATCCACCTTACAATGCATATTTATACATAGAAAGTTTTTTCTGATTTAGTAGATTTCACCTAATGTCAGTTTTTAAATCATGCAGTTTTCTCAGAAAAATCCTCTTGGAGCGAGTTCTACCCAATAGATATTCAATTTACATAGAACCTGTCATCGTGAAATTCCGTGTTCAGAAAAAGCTACATGCATCACGGATTCGACAAATATTCACTACAGAGTTGTTAGCATGCAGATTACCGAACTTTCATCCACCCTACAAGGCATATTTATACCGAGAATCTATTCATCTGAGTTCGCAGAGTTTTCCTAACGACAGTTTCGAAAATCAGGCAGATTTCTCAGGAAAAATCTCTTGTAGTGATTTCTAACAAAGAGAAATGTAATTTACATAAAATCCCTGGCCATGAAATTCCGTGTTCTGAACATGCTACACGCATAATGGATTCGAAAATTATTCTCTACAGATTTGTTAGCTTGTGGATTACCGAACTTTCATCACAATAGTTTGAATATTTATACTTAAAATTATTTTCTCAGATTTTGCTGCGTTTTCCAAACGCCAGTTTAAAAAGTAATGCAGTTTTCACAGAAAAATTCTCTTGGAGCAAGTTCTACCCAATAGAGAAATAATTTACATTGTTTCAGTCACCGTGAAATTCCACGTTCCAAACACTGTATATGCATCACGGATTAGAAAAAGATTCTTTAATATTTTGTGAAAATGTGGATTACAGAACTTTCAAACACATAAAGTCATATTTACACCTAGAAATATTTACTCTCATTTTGAAGCATTCTCCAAATTTCAGATTCGATAATCATGCAATTTTCACAAAAAAATCCTATTCTAGCTAGTTCTACCCAATAGAATTTTAATTTAAATTGTTTCATTACGGTGAAATTCCATTTCAAAAAACGCTACATGAATCACGGTTAGATAAATAATTACTACACTGTTATTAACATGTGGATTACCGGACTTTCATTCACCATTCAAGGCATATTGACACTTAGGAGCATTTTCTCAGATTTCACAGTGTTCTCCTAATGGCAATTTTGAAAATGAGGCACATTTCGCAGAAAAATTCTCTTCAAGCGAGTTCTACCCAATAGACATGTAATTTACATTGTTTCCTTCAATATGACACTCTGTATTCCGTACACGTTTCATGCATCACGAATTCGACAAACATTCTCTAATGAGTGTGAGCATGTGGATTACCAAAATTTCATTCACCATACAAGGCATATTTACACCTAGTTGTTGTTATTCTGATTTCGCAGGTTTTTCCTAACATCCACTTCCGAAAATCATGAAATTTTCGCAGAAAAATTCAATTCAAGCGAGTTCTATCCAGTAGAAATGTTATTATCCGAGTTTCACTCACCGAGACATTCCGTGTCCCGAAAATGTTACGTTAATCACGGCTTCGACAAACATTATTTATTAACCGTGAGCATGTGGATTACCAATGTTTCAACCACAATACAAGGCATATTTACACCTAGAAATATTTACTTAAATTTCACAGATTTTTCCTAACGTCAGTTACGAAAATCAGGCAGTTTTCGCAGAAAAATTCTCTTGCTGCATATTCGATCCAATACACATCCCATTTCCATAGATACCATCACCATAACATTCCGTGTTCCGAAAAAGGTACATGCACCATGGATTCAACATATATTCACTCCTGAGTTGTTAGAATGTGAATTACACATCTTTAATAAACCATTGAAGACATATTGTCACCTTAAAGCTTTTGCTCAGGTTTTGCAGTGTTTTCATAACACCAGTTTCCAAACAGAGGTAGATTTTACAGTAAAATGCTCCTGGAGCGGGTTCTCACCAATAGATATGTAATTTGCCTATTTTCCTTCAACGTGACATTCCGTGTACCGAACAAACTACATACATCATGGATTTGAGAAACATTTTTAATGAGATGTGTACATGTGTATTACAGAACTTTCATCCACCGTACAAGGCATATTTACACCTAGAAACATTAACTCTGAGTTTGCAGCTTTTTCCTAATAGCAGTTTCAAAATCAGGCAGTTTCCTAAGGAAAAAACTGTTGGAGCGTGTTCTACCCAATAGATATGTAAATTACATAGATTCTCCCGCTGTGAAATTCCGTGTTTCGCACACGCTACATGCAGATAGGATTCGACAAAAATACACTACAGTGTTGTTTGCATGTGGATTACAGGACTTTCATCAAAATACAAGGCATATTGATGCTTAGAAGCATTTTCTCTGATTTCACAGAGCTTTCCAAACGACAGTTTCGAAACTGAGGCAGATTTCAAGGCAAAAACCTCTTGGAGCGGGTTCAAAACAATAGACATTTAATTTACATGGATTCGCACACCATGAAATTCCGTGTTCCGAACACGCTTCATGCATCTCGGATTCAAAAATTTTCACTACAGAGTTGTTAGCAAGTGGAATACATCACTTTCATTGACCATAGATTGCTTACTGACTGTTTGAATACTTTTCTCAGATTTCACAGATTAGTTTAAATGCCAGGTTTGAAAATGAGGCAGATTTGTCAGGAAAATGCTCTTGGAGCGAGTTCTAACCAAAAGATATGTAATATACCTAGTTTCACTCACCGTGACATTCCGTGTTCTGAACAAGTTACATGCATCACGGATTCGAAAAACATTCTTTAATGAGTTGTGAACATGTGTATTACCGAACATTCATCCACCTTACAATGCATATTTATACATAGAAAGTTTTTTCTGATTTAGTAGATTTCACCTAATGTCAGTTTTTAAATCATGCAGTTTTCTCAGAAAAATCCTCTTGGAGCGAGTTCTACCCAATAGATATTCAATTTACATAGAACCTGTCATCGTGAAATTCCGTGTTCAGAAAAAGCTACATGCATCACGGATTCGACAAATATTCACTACAGAGTTGTTAGCATGCAGATTACCGAACTTTCATCCACCCTACAAGGCATATTTATACCGAGAATCTATTCATCTGAGTTCGCAGAGTTTTCCTAACGACAGTTTCGAAAATCAGGCAGATTTCTCAGGAAAAATCTCTTGGAGTGATTTCTAACAAAGAGAAATGTAATTTACATAAAATCCCTGGCCATGAAATTCCGTGTTCTGAACATGCTACACGCATAATGGATTCGAAAATTATTCTCTACAGATTTGTTAGCTTGTGGATTACCGAACTTTCATCACAATAGTTTGAATATTTATACTTAAAAGTATTTTCTCAGATTTTGCTGCGTTTTCCAAACGCCAGTTTAAAAAATAATGCAGTTTTCACAGAAAAATTCTCTTGGAGCAAGTTCTACCCAATAGAGAAATAATTTACATTGTTTCAGTCACCGTGAAATTCCACATTCCAAACACGGTATATGCATCACGGATTAGAAAAAGATTCTTTAATATTTTGTGAAAATGTGGATTACAGAACTTTCAAACACATAAAGTCATATTTACACCTAGAAATATTTACTCTCATTTTGAAGCATTCTCCAAATTTCAGATTCGATAATCATGCAATTTTCACAGAAAAATCCTATTCTAGCTAGTTCTACCCAATAGAATTTTAATTTAAATTGTTTCATTACGGTGAAATTCCATTTCAAAAAACGCTACATGAATCACGGTTAGATAAATAATTACTACACTGTTATTAACATGTGGATTACCGGACTTTCATTCACCATTCAAGGCATATTGACACTTAGGAGCATTTTCTCAGATTTCACAGTGTTCTCCTAATGGCAATTTTGAAAATGAGGCACATTTCGCAGAAAAATTCTCTTCAAGCGAGTTCTACCCAATAGACATGTAATTTACATTGTTTCCTTCAATATGACACTCTGTATTCCGTACACGTTTCATGCATCACGAATTCGACAAACATTCTCTAATGAGTGTGAGCATGTGGATTACCAAAATTTCATTCACCATACAAGGCATATTTACACCTAGTTGTTGTTATTCTGATTTCGCAGGTTTTTCCTAACATCCACTTCCGAAAATCATGAAATTTTCGCAGAAAAATTCAATTCAAGCGAGTTCTATCCAGTAGAAATGTTATTATCCGAGTTTCACTCACCGAGACATTCCGTGTCCCGAAAATGTTACATTAATCACGGCTTCGACAAACATTATTTATTAACCGTGAGCATGTGGATTACCAATGTTTCAACCACAATACAAGGCATATTTACACCTAGAAATATTTACTTAAATTTCACAGATTTTTCCTAACGTCAGTTACGAAAATCAGGCAGTTTTCGCAGAAAAATTCTCTTGCTGCATATTCGATCCAATACACATCCCATTTCCATAGATACCATCACCGTAACATTCCGTGTTCCGAAAAAGGTACATGCACCATGGATTCAACATATATTCACTCCTGAGTTGTTAGAATGTGAATTACACATCTTTAATAAACCATTGAAGACATATTGTCACCTTAAAGCTTTTGCTCAGGTTTTGCAGTGTTTTCATAACACCAGTTTCCAAACAGAGGTAGATTTTACAGTAAAATGCTCCTGGAGCGGGTTCTCACCAATAGATATGTAATTTACCTATTTTCCTTCAACGTGACATTCCGTGTACCGAACAAACTACATACATCATGGATTTGAGAAACATTTTTAATGAGTTGTGTACATGTGTATTACAGACCTTTCATCCACCGTACAAGGCATATTTACACCTAGAAACATTAACTCTGAGTTTGCAGCTTTTTCCTAATAGCAGTTTCAAAAATCAGGCAGTTTACTAAGGAAAAAACTTTTTGAGCGTGTCTTACGCAATAGATATGTAAATTACATAGATTATCCCGCTGTGAAATTCCGTGTTTCGCCCACGCTACATGAAGATAGGATTCAACAAAAATACACTACAGAGTTGTTTGCATGTGGATTACAGGACTTTCATCACAATACAAGGCATATTGATGCTTAGAAACATTTTCTCTGATTTCACAGAACTTTCCAAACGCCAGTTTCGAAACTGAGGCAGTTTTCATGGCAAAAACCTCTTGGAGCGTGTTCAAAACAATAGACCTGTACTTTACATGGATTCGCTCACCGTGAAATTCCGTGTTCCGAACACGCTTCATGCATCTCGGATTCAAAAATTTTCACTACAGAGTTGTTAGCAAGTGGATTACAGCACTTTCATCCGCCATACATGGCTTACTGACACTTTGAAGACTTTTCTCAGATTTCACAGAGTAGTTTTAATATCAGGCTTGAAAATGAGGCAGATTTGGCAGGAAAATGCTCTTGGGGCGAGTTCTAACCAAAAGATATGTAATTTACCTACTTTCACTCACCGTGATATTCCGTGTTCTGAACACGTTACATGCATCACGGATTCGAAAACATTCTTTAATAAGTTGTGAACATGTGTATTACCGAACTTTCATCCACCTTACAATGCATATTTATACATAGAAATTATTTTCTGATTTAGTATATTTCTCCTAGTGTCAGTTTTTAAATCATGCAGTTTTCTCAGAAAAATCCTCTTGGAGCGAGTTCTACCCAATAGACATGCAATTTACGTAGAACCCGTCATCGTGAAATTCTGTGATCCAAAAAAATACATGCATCACGGTTTCGAAAAATATTCAATTCAGACTTGTTAGCATAAAGATTACCGAACTTTCATCCACCATAAAAGCCATATTGACACTTTGAAGCATTTTCTCATATTTCAAAAGAATTTCCTAATGCCAGTTTTGAAAATGAGGCAGAATTCGCAGAAAAAGTTCTTGGAACGAGTTCTACCCGAGAGATCTATTTTACATAGATTCGCTTACTGTGATATTCTGTGTTCCCAACACGCTTCATGTATCTCGGATTCGACAAATATTCACTACAGAGTTGTTATCATGCGGATTAATGATCTTTCATCCACCATACAAGGCATAAATACACCGAGAATCTATTCATCTGAGTTCGCAGTGTTTCCTAAATCCAGTTTCGAAAATCAGGCAGATTTCTCAGGAAAAATCTCTTGGAGTGTTTTCTAAACAAGAGAAATGTAATTTACATAAACCCTCTGGCCATGAAATTCCGTGTTCCGAACATGCTACTTGCATAATTAATTCGAAAAATATTCACTACAGATTTGTTAGCATGTGGATTACCGAACTTTCATCACAATAGTTTGAAAATTGATACTTAGAAGTATTTTCTCAGATTTTGCAGTGTTTTCCAAATGCCAATTTCAAAAATGAAGCATTTATCACAGAAAAATTCCCTTGGAGAGAGTTCTACCCAATAGAGAAGTAATTTACATTGTTTCGGTCACCGTGAAATTCCATGTTAAAACACGGTATATGCATCACGGATTAGAAAAAGCTTCTTTAATATGTTGTGGAAATGTGGATTACCGAACTTTCTTCCAACATAAAGGCATATTTACACCTAGAAATATTTACTCTCATTTTGAAGCATTCTCCAAATTTCAGATTCGATAATCATGCAAGTTTCACAGAAAAATCCTATTCTAGCTAGTTCTACCCAATAGAATTTTAATTTAAATTGTGTCATTACGGTGAAATTCCATTTCAAAAAGCGCTACATGAATCACGGTTTGAAAAATCATTACTACACTGTTATTAACTTGTGGATTACCGGACTTTCATTCACCATTCAATGCATATTGACACTTAGAAGCATTTTCTAAGATTTCACAGTGTTCTCCTTGGCAGTTTTGAAAATGAGGCACATTTCGCAGAAAAATTCTCTTCAAGCGAGTTCTACCCAATAGACATGTAATTTACATTGTTTCCTTCAATATGACACACTGTATTCCGTACACATTACATGCATCACGAATTCGACAAACATTCTCTAATGAGTGTGAGCATGTGGATTACCAAAGTTTCATTCACCATACAAGGCATATTTATCCCTAGATGTAGTTATTCTGATTTTGCAGGTTTTCCCTAACATCCAATTCCGAAAATCATGAAATTTTCGCAGAAAAATTCAATTCAAGCGAGTTCTATCCAGTAGAATTGTTATTTTCCGAGTTTCACTCACCGAGACATTCCGTGTTCAAAAAACGTTACACTAATCACGGCTTTGACAAACATTATTTAATGACCGTGACCATGTGGATTACCGATGTTTCAACCACAATACAAGGCATATTGACACCTAGAAGAATTTACTTAGATTTCGAAGATTTTTCCTAAATTCAGTTACGAAAATCAGGCAGTTTTCGCAGAAAAATTCTCTTGCTGCATGTTCGATCCAATAGACATCCCATTTTCATAGATACCGTCACCGTAACATCCCGTGTTCCGAAAAAGTTACATGCACCATGGATTCAACAAATATTCACTGCTGAGTTGTTAGAATGTGAATTACACATCTTTAATAAACCATTGAAGACATATTGTCACCTTAAAATTTTGCTCAGATTTTGCAGTGTTTTCATAACACCAGTTTCCAAACAGAGGTAGATTTTACACTAAAATGCTCCTAGAGCGGTTTCTCACCAATAGATATGTAATTTACATAGTTTCCATCAACGTGACATTCCGTGTACTGAATACACTATATTCATCACGGATTTGAGAAACATTTTTAATGAGTTGTGTACATGTGTATTACAGATCTTTCATCCACCATACAAGGCATATTTACACCTAGAAACATTAACTCTGAGTTTGCAGCTTTTTCCTAATAGCAGTTTCAAAATCAGTCAGTTTCCTAAGGAAAAAACTGTTGGAGCGTGTTCTACCCAATAGATATGTAAATTACATAGATTCTCCCGCTGTGAAATTCCGTGTTTCGCACACGCTACATGCAGATAGGATTCGACAAAAATACACTACAGAGTTGTTTGCATGTGGATTACAGGACTTTCATCAAAATACAAGGCATATTGATGCTTAGAAGCATTTTCTCTGATTTCACAGAGCTTTCCAAATGACAGTTTCGAAACTGAGGCAGATTTCAAGGCAAAAACCTCTTGGAGCGGGTTCAAAACAATAGACATTTAATTTACATGGATTCGCACACCATGAAATTCCGTGTTCCGAACACGCTTCATGCATCTCGGATTCAAAAATTTTCACTACAGAGTTGTTAGCAAGTGGAATACATCACTTTCATTGACCATAGATTGCTTACTGACTCTTTGAATACTTTTCTCAGATTTCACAGATTAGTTTAAATGCCAGGTTTGAAAATGATGCAGATTTGGCAGGAAAATGCTCTTGGAGCGAGTTCTAACCAAAAGATATGTAATATACCTAGTTTCACTCACCGTGACATTCCGTGTTCTGAACAAGTTACATGCATCACGGATTCGAAAAACATTCTTTAATGAGTTGTGAACATGTGTATTACCGAACATTCATCCACCTTACAATGCATATTTATACATAGAAAGTTTTTTCTGATTTAGTAGATTTCACATAATGTCAGTTTTTAAATCATGCAGTTTTCACAGAAAAATCCTCTTGGAGCGAGTTCTACCCAATAGATATTCAATTTACATAGAACCTGTCATCGTGAAATTCCGTGTTCAGAAAAAGCTACATGCATCACGGATTCGACAAATATTCACTACAGAGTTGTTAGCATGCAGATTACCGAACTTTCATCCACCCTACAAGGCATATTTATACCGAGAATCTATTCATCTGAGTTCGCAGTGTTTTCTTAACGACAGTTTCGAAAATCAGGCAGATTTCTCAGGAAAAATCTCTTGGAGTGATTTCTAACAAAGAGAAATGTAATTTACATAAAATCCCTGGCCATGAAATTCCGTGTTCTGAACATGCTACACGCATAATGGATTCGAAAATTATTCTCTACAGATTTGTTAGCTTGTGGATTACCGAACTTTCATCACAATAGTTTGAATATTTATACTTAAAAGTATTTTCTCAGAATTTGCTCCGTTTTCCAAATGCCAGTTTAAAAAATAATGCAGTTTTCACAGAAAAATTCTCTTGGAGCAAGTTCTACCCAATAGAGAAATAATTTACATTGTTTCAGTCACCGTGAAATTCCACGTTCCAAACACGGTATATGCATCACGGATTAGAAAAAGATTCTTTAATATTTTGTGAAAATGTGGATTACAGAACTTTCAAACACATAAAGTCATATTTACACCTAGAAATATTTACTCTCAATTTGAAGCATTCTCCAAATTTCAGATTCGATAATCATGCAATTTTCACAGAAAAATCCTATTCTAGCTAGTTCTACCCAATAGAATTTTAATTTAAATTGTTTCATTACGGTGAAATTCCATTTCAAAAAACGCTAGATGAATCACGGTTAGATAAATAATTACTACACTGTTATTAACTTGTGGATTACCGGACTTTCATTCACCATTCAATTCATATTGACACTTAGAAGCATTTTCTAAGATTTCAGTGTGTTCTCCTAATGGCAGTTTTGAAAATGAGGCACATTTCGCAGAAAAATTCTCTTCAAGCGAGTTCTACCCAATAGACATGTAATTTACATTGTTTCCTTCAATATGACACTCTGTATTCCGTACACGTTTCATGCATCACGAATTCGACAAACATTCTCTAATGAGTGTGAGCATGTGGATTACCAAAATTTCATTCACCATACAAGGCATATTTACACCTAGTTGTTGTTATTCTGATTTCGCAGGTTTTTCCTAACATCCACTTCCGAAAATCATGAAATTTTCGCAGAAAAATTCAATTCAAGCGAGTTCTATCCAGTAGAATTGTTATTATCCGAGTTTCACTCACCGAGACATTCCGTGTCCCGAAAATGTTACGTTAATCACGGCTTCGACAAACATTATTTATTAACCGTGAGCATGTGGATTACCAATGTTTCAACCACAATACAAGGCATATTTACACCTAGAAATATTTACTTAGATTTCACAGATTTTTCCTAACGTCAGTTACGAAAATCAGGCAGTTTTCGCAGAAAAATTCTCTTGCTGCATATTCGATCCAATACACATCCCATTTCCATAGATACCGTCATCGTAACATTCCGTGTTCCAAAAAAGGTACATGCACCATGGATTCAACAAATATTCACTCCTGAGATGTTAGAATGTGAATTACACATCTTTAATAAACCATTGAAGACATATTGTCACCTTAAAGCTTTTGCTCATGTTTTGCAGTGTTTTCATAACACCAGTTTCCAAACAGAGGTAGATTTTACAGTAAAATTCTCCTGGAGCGTGTTCTCACCAATAGATATGTAATTTACCTATTTTCTTTCAACGTGACATTCCGTGTACCGAACAAACTACATACATCATGGATTTGAGAAACATTTTTAATGAGTTGTGTACATGTGTATTACAGATCTTTCATCCACCGTACAAGGCATATTTACACCTAGAAACTTTAACTCTGAGTTTGCAGCTTTTTCCTAATAGCAGTTTCAAAAATCAGGCAGTTTACTAAGGAAAAATCTTTTTGAGCTTGTCTTACGCAATAGATATGTAAATTACACAGATTATCCCGCTGTGAAATTCCGTGTTTCGCCCACGCTACATGCAGTTAGGATTCAACAAAAATACACTACAGAGTTGTTTGCATGTGGATTACAGGACTTTCATCACAATACAAGGAATATAGATGCTTAGAAACATTTTCTCTGATTTCACAGAGCTTTCCAATCGCCAGTTTCGAAACTGAGGCAGTTTTCACCGCAAAAACCTCTTGGAGCGTGTTCAAATCAATAGACATGTACTTTACATGGATTCGCTCACCGTGAAATTCCGTGTTCCGAACACGCTTCATGCATCTTGGATTCAAAAATTTTCACTCCAGAGTTGTTAGCAAGTGGATTACAGCACTTTCATCCACCATAAATGGCTTACTGACACTTTGAAGACTTTTCTCAGATTTCACAGAGTAGTTTTAATGTCAGGTTTGAAAATGAGGCAGATTTGGCAGGAAAATGCTCTTGGAGCGAGTTCTAACCAAAAGATATGTAATTTACCTAGTTTCACTCACCGTGATATTCCGTGTTCTGAACACGTTACATGCATCACGGGTTCGACAAACATTCTTTAATGAGTTGTGAACATGTGTATTACAGAACTATCATCCACCTTACAATGCATATTCATACATAGAATTTATTTTCTGATTTAGTATATTTCTCCTAGTGTCAGTTTTTAAATCATGCAGTTTTCACAGAAAAATCCTCTTGGAGCGATTTCTACCCAATAGACATGCAATTTACGTAGAACCCGTCATCGTGAAATTCCGTGATCCAAAAAAATACATGCATCACGGTTTCGAAAAATATTCACTTCAGACTTGTTAGCATAAAGATTACCGAACTTTCATCCACCATAAAAGCCATATTGACACTTTGAAGCATTTTCTCATTTTTCAAAAGATTTTCCTAATGCCAGTTTTGAAAATGAGGCAGAATTCGCAGAAAAAGTTCTTGGAACGAGTTCTACCCGAGAGATCTATTTTACATAGATTCGCTTACTGTGATATTCTGTGTTCCCAACACACTTCATGTATCTCAGATTCGACAAATATTCACTACAGAGTTGTTATCATGCGGATTAACGATCTTTCATCCACCATACAAGGCATAAATACACCGAGAATCTATTCATCTGAGTTCGCAGTGTTTCCTAATTCCAGTTTCGAAAATCAGGCAGATTTCTCAGGAAAAATCTCTTGGAGTGTTTTCTAACGAAGAGAAATGTATTCTACATAAACCCTCTGGCCATGAAATTCCATGTTCCGAACATGCTACTTGCATAATTAATTCGAAAAATATTCACTACAGATTTGTTAGCATGTGGATTACCGAACTTTCATCACAATAGATTAAAAATTGATACTTAGAAGTATTTTCTCAGATTTTGCAGTGTTTTCCAAACGCCAATTTCAAAAATGAAGCATTTATCGCAGAAAAATTCCCTTGGAGAGAGTTCTACCCAATAGAGAAGTAATTTACATTGTTTCAGTCACCGTGAAATTCCATGTTAAAAACACGGTATATGCATCACGGATTAGAAAAAGCTTCTTTAATATGTTGTGGAAATGTGGATTACCGAACTTTCTTCCAACATAAAGGCATATTTACACCTAGAAATATTTACTCTCATTTTGAAGCATTCTCCAAATTTCAGATTCAATAATCATGCAATTTTCACAGAAAAATCCTATTCTAGCTAGTTCTACCCAATAGAATTTTAATTTAAATTGTGTCATTACGGTGAAATTCCATTTCAAAAAGCGCTACATGAAACACGGTTTGAAAAATCATTACTACACTGTTATTAACTTGTGGATTACCGGACTTTCATTCACCATTCAATTCATATTGACACTTAGAAGCATTTTCTAAGATTTCAGTGTGTTCTCCTAATGGCAGTTTTGAAAATGAGGCACATTTCGCAGAAAAATTCTCTTCAAGCGAGTTCTACCCAATAGACATGTAATTTACATTGTTTCCTTCAATATGACACTCTGTATTCCGTACACGTTTCATGCATCACGAATTCGACAAACATTCTCTAATGAGTGTGAGCATGTGGATTACCAAAATTTCATTCACCATACAAGGCATATTTACACCTAGTTGTTGTTATTCTGATTTCGCAGGTTTTTCCTAACATCCACTTCCGAAAATCATGAAATTTTCACAGAAAAATTCAATTCAAGCGAGTTCTATCCAGTAGAAATGTTATTATCCGAGTTTCACTCACCAAGACATTCCGTGTCCCAAAAATGTTACATTAATCACGGCTTCGACAAACATTATTTATTAACCGTGAGCATGTGGATTACCAATGTTTCAACCACAATACAAGGCATATTTACACCTAGAAATATTTACTTAGATTTCACAGATTTTTCCTAACGTCAGTTACGAAAATCAGGCAGTTTTCGCAGAAAACTTCTCTTGCTGCATATTCGATCCAATACACATCCCATTTCCATAGATACCGTCACCGTAACATTCCGTGTTCCAAAAAAGGTACATGCACCATGGATTCAACATATATTCACTCCTGAGATGTTAGAATGTGAATTACACATCTTTAATAAACCATTGAAGACATATTGTCACCTTAAAGCTTTTGCTCATGTTTTGCAGTGTTTTCATAACACCAGTTTCCAAACAGAGGTAGATTTTACAGTAAAATGCTCCTGGAGCGGGTTCTCACCAATAGATATGTAATTTACCTATTTTCCTTCAACGTGACATTCCGTGTACCGAACAAACTACATACATCATGGATTTGAGAAACATTTTTAATGAGTTGTGTACATGTGTATTACAGATCTTTCATCCACCGTACAAGGCATATTTACACCTAGAAACATTAACTCTGAGTTTGCAGCTTTTTCCTAATAGCAGTTTCAAAAATCAGGCAGTTTACTAAGGAAAAATCTTTTTGAGCTTGTCTTACGCAATAGATATGTAAATTACATAGATTATCCCGCTGTGAAATTCCGTGTTTCGCCCGCGCTACATGCAGATAGGATTCAACAAAAATACACTACAGAGTTGTTTGCATGTGGATTACAGTACTTTCATCACAATGCAAGGAATATTGTTGCTTAGAAACATTTTCTCTGATTTCACAGAGCTTTCCAATCACCAGTTTCGAAACTGAGGCAGTTTTCACCGCAAAAACCTCTTGGAGCGTGTTCAAATCAATAGACATGTACTTTACATGGATTCGCTCACCGTGAAATTCCGTGTTCCGAACACGCTTCATGCATCTTGGATTCAAAAATTTTCACTCCAGAGTTGTTAGCAAGTGGATTACAGCACTTTCATCCACCATAAATGGCTTACTGACACTTTGAAGACTTTTCTCAGATTTCACAGAGTAGTTTTAATGTCAGGTTTGAAAATGAGGCAGATTTGGCAGGAAAATGCTCTTGGAGCGAGTTCTAACCAAAAGATATGTAATTTACCTAGTTTCACTCACCGTGATATTCCGTGTTCTGAACACGTTACATGCATCACGGGTTCGACAAACATTCTTTAATGAGTTGTGAACATGTGTATTACAGAACTATCATCCACCTTACAATGCATATTTATACATAGAATTTATTTTCTGATTTACTATATTTCTCCTAGTGTCAGTTTTTAAATCATGCAGTTTTCACAGAAAAATCCTCTTGGAGCGATTTCTACCCAATAGACATGCAATTTACGTAGAACCCGTCATCGTGAAATTCCGTGATCCAAAAAAATACATGCATCACGGTTTCGAAAAATATTCACTTCAGACTTGTTAGCATAAAGATTACCGAACTTTCATCCACCATAAAAGCCATATTGACACTTTGAAGCATTTTCTCATTTTTCAAAAGATTTTCCTAATGCCAGTTTTGAAAATGAGGCAGAATTCGCAGAAAAAGTTCTTGGAACGAGTTCTACCCGAGAGATCTATTTTACATAGATTCGCTTACTGTGATATTCTGTGTTCCCAACACACTTCATGTATCTCAGATTCGACAAATATTCACTACAGAGTTGTTATCATGCGGATTAACGATCTTTCATCCACCATACAAGGCATAAATACACCGAGAATCTATTCATCTGAGTTCGCAGTGTTTCCTAATTCCAGTTTCGAAAATCAGGCAGATTTCTCAGGAAAAATCTCTTGGAGTGTTTTCTAACCAAGAGAAATGTATTTTACATAAACCCTCTGGCCATGAAATTCCGTGTTCCGAACATGCTACTTGCATAATTAATTCGAAAAATATTCACAACAGATTTGTTAGCATGTGGATTACCGAACTTTCATCACAATAGTTTGAATATTGATACTTAGAAGTATTTTCTCAGATTTTGCAGTGTTTTCCAAACGCCAATTTCAAAAATGAAGCATTTATCGCAGAAAAATTCCCTTGGAGAGAGTTCTACCCAATAGAGAAGTAATTTACATTGTTTCAGTCACCGTGAAATTCCATGTTAAAAACACGGTATATGCATCACGGATTAGAAAAAGCTTCTTTAATATGTTGTGGAAATGTGGATTACCGAACTTTCTTCCAACATAAAGGCATATTTACACCTAGAAATATTTACTCTCATTTTGAAGCATTCTCCAAATTTCAGATTCGATAATCATGCAATTTTCACAGAAAAATCCTATTCTAGCTAGTTCTACCCAATAGAATTTTAATTTAAATTGTGTCATTACGGTGAAATTCCATTTCAAAAAGCGCTACATGAAACACGGTTTGAAAAATCATTACTACACTGTTATTAACTTGTAGATTACCGGACTTTCATTCACCATTCAATTCATATTGACACTTAGAAGCATTTTCTAAGATTTCAGTGTGTTCTCCTAATGGCAGTTTTGAAAATGAGGCACATTTCGCAGAAAAATTCTCTTCAAGCGAGTTCTACCCAATAGACATGTAATTTACATTGTTTCCTTCAATATGACACTCTGTATTCCGTACACGTTTCATGCATCACGAATTCGACAAATATTCTCTAATGAGTGTGAGCATGTGTATTACCAAAATTTCATTCACCATACAAGGCATATTTATCCCTAGATGTAGTTATTCTGATTTCGCAGGTTTTCCCTGACATCCACTTCCTAAAATCATGAAATTTTCGCAGAAAAATTCAATTCAAGCGAGTTCTATCCAGTAGAAATGTTATTATCCGAGTTTCACTCACCGAGACATTCCGTGTTCAAAAAACGTTACTCTAATCACGGCTTTGACAAACATTATTTAATGACCGTGACCATGTGGATTACCGATGTTTCAACCACAATACAAGGCATATTGACACCTAGAAGTATTTACTTAGATTTCGCAGATTTTTCCTAAATTCAGTTACGAAAATCAGGCAGTTTTCGCAGAAAAATTCTCTTGCTGCATGTTCGTTCCAATAGAAACCCCATTTTCATAGACACCGTCACCGTAACATCCCGTGTTCCGAAAAAGTTACATGCACCATGGATTCAACAAATATTCACTGCTGAGTTGTTAGAATGTGAATTACACATCTTTAAAAAACCATTGAAGACATATTGTCACCTTAAAATTTTGCTCAGATTTTGCAGTGTTTTCATAACACCAGTTTCCTAACAGAGGTAGATTTTACACTAAAATGCTCCTGGAGCTGTTTCTCACCAATAGATATGTAATTTACATAGTTTCCATCAACGTGACATTCCGTGTACTGAATACACTACATTCATCACGGATTTGAGAAACATTTTTAATGAGTTGTGTACATGTGTATTACAGAACTTTCATCCAACATACAAGGCATATTTACACCTAGAAACATTAACTCTGAGTTTGCAGCTTTTTCCTAAGAGCAGTTTCAAAATCAGGCAGTTTACTAAGGAAAAAACTGTTGGAGCGTGTTCTACCCAATAGATATATAAATTACATAGATTCTCCCGCTGTGAAATTCCGTGTTTCGCACACGCTACACGCAGATAGGATTCGACAAAAATACACTACAGAGTTGTTTGCATGTGGATTACAGGACTTTCATCACAATACAAGGCATATTGATGCTTAGAAGCATTTTCTCTGATTTCACAGAGCTTTCCAAACGACAGTTTCGAAACTGAGGCAGATTTCAAGGCAAAAACCTCTTGGAGCGGGTTCAAAACAATAGACATTTAATTTACATGGATTCGCACACCATGAAATTCCGTGTTCCGAACACGCTTCATGCATCTCGGATTCAAAAATTTTCACTACAGAGTTGTTAGCAAGTGGAATACATCACTTTCATTGACCATAGATTGCTTACTGACTCTTTGAATACTTTTCTCAGATTTCACAGATTAGTTTAAATGCCAGGTTTGAAAATGAGGCAGATTTGGCAGGAAAATGCTCTTGGAGCGAGTTCTAACCAAAAGATATGTAATATACCTAGTTTCACTCACCGTGACATTCCGTGTTCTGAACAAGTTACATGCATCACGGATTCGAAAAACATTCTTTAATGAGTTGTGAACATGTGTATTACCGAACATTCATCCACCTTACAATGCATATTTATACATAGAAAGTTTTTTCTGATTTAGTAGATTTCACCTAATGTCAGTTTTTAAATCATGCAGTTTTCTCAGAAAAATCCTCTTGGAGCGAGTTCTACCCAATAGATATTCAATTTACATAGAACCTGTCATCGTGAAATTCCGTGTTCAGAAAAAGCTACATGCATCACGGATTCGACAAATATTCACTACAGAGTTGTTAGCATGCAGATTACCGAACTTTCATCCACCCTACAAGGCATATTTATACCGAGAATCTATTCATCTGAGTTCGCAGAGTTTTCCTAACGACAGTTTCGAAAATCAGGCAGATTTCTCAGGAAAAATCTCTTGGAGTGATTTCTAACAAAGAGAAATGTAATTTACATAAAATCCCTGGCCATGAAATTCCGTGTTCTGAACATGCTACACGCATAATGGATTCGAAAATTATTCTCTACAGATTTGTTAGCTTGTGGATTACCGAACTTTCATCACAATAGTTTGAATATTTATACTTAAAAGTATTTTCTCAGATTTTGCTGCGTTTTCCAAACGCCAGTTTAAAAAATAATGCAGTTTTCACAGAAAAATTCTCTTGGAGCAAGTTCTACCCAATAGAGAAATAATTTACATTGTTTCAGTCACCGTGAAATTCCACATTCCAAACACGGTATATGCATCACGGATTAGAAAAAGATTCTTTAATATTTTGTGAAAATGTGGATTACAGAACTTTCAAACACATAAAGTCATATTTACACCTAGAAATATTTACTCTCATTTTGAAGCATTCTCCAAATTTCAGATTCGATAATCATGCAATTTTCACAGAAAAATCCTATTCTAGCTAGTTCTACCCAATAGAATTTTAATTTAAATTGTTTCATTACGGTGAAATTCCATTTCAAAAAACGCTACATGAATCACGGTTAGATAAATAATTACTACACTGTTATTAACATGTGGATTACCGGACTTTCATTCACCATTCAAGGCATATTGACACTTAGGAGCATTTTCTCAGATTTCACAGTGTTCTCCTAATGGCAATTTTGAAAATGAGGCACATTTCGCAGAAAAATTCTCTTCAAGCGAGTTCTACCCAATAGACATGTAATTTACATTGTTTCCTTCAATATGACACTCTGTATTCCGTACACGTTTCATGCATCACGAATTCGACAAACATTCTCTAATGAGTGTGAGCATGTGGATTACCAAAATTTCATTCACCATACAAGGCATATTTACACCTAGTTGTTGTTATTCTGATTTCGCAGGTTTTTCCTAACATCCACTTCCGAAAATCATGAAATTTTCGCAGAAAAATTCAATTCAAGCGAGTTCTATCCAGTAGAAGTGTTATTATCCGAGTTTCACTCACCGAGACATTCCGTGTCCCGAAAATGTTACATTAATCACGGCTTCGACAAACATTATTTATTAACCGTGAGCATGTGGATTACCAATGTTTCAACCACAATACAAGGCATATTTACACCTAGAAATATTTACTTAGATTTCACAGATTTTTCCTAACGTCAGTTACGAAAATCAGGCAGTTTTCGCAGAAAACTTCTCTTGCTGCATATTCGATCCAATACACATCCCATTTCCATAGATACCGTCACCGTAACATTCCGTGTTCCAAAAAAGGTACATGCACCATGGATTCAACATATATTCACTCCTGAGATGTTAGAATGTGAATTACACATCTTTAATAAACCATTGAAGACATATTGTCACCTTAAAGCTTTTGCTCATGTTTTGCAGTGTTTTCATAACACCAGTTTCCAAACAGAGGTAGATTTTACAGTAAAATGCTCCTGGAGCGGGTTCTCACCAATAGATATGTAATTTACCTATTTTCTTTCAACGTGACATTCCGTTTACCGAACAAACTACATACATCATGGATTTGAGAAACATTTTTAATGAGTTGTGTACATGTGTATTACAGATCTTTCATCCACCGTACAAGGCATATTTACACCTAGAAATATTAACTCTGAGTTTGCAGCATTTTCCTAATAGCAGTTTCAAAAATCAGGCAGTTTACTAAGGAAAAATCTTTTTGAGCTTGTCTTACGCAATAGATATGTAAATTACATAGATTATCCCGCTGTGAAATTCCGTGTTTCGCCCACGCTCCATGCAGTTAGGATTCAACAAAAATACACTACAGAGTTGTTTGCATGTGTATTACAGGACTTTCATCACAATACAAGGAATATTGATGCTTAGAAACATTTTCTCTGATTTCACAGAGCTTTCCAATCGCCAGTTTCGAAACTGAGGCAGTTTTCATGGCAAAAACCCCTTGGAGCGTGTTCAAATCAATAGACATGTACTTTACATGGATTCGCACACCGTGAAATTCCGTGTTCCGTACACGCTTCATGCATCTTGGATTCAAAAATTTTCACTACAGAGTTGTTAGCAAGTGGATTACAGCACTTTCATCCACCATAAATGGCTTACTGACACTTTGAAGACTTTTCTCAGATTTCACAGTGTAGTTTTAATGTCAGGTTTGAAAATGAGGCAGATTTGGCAGGAAAATGCTCTTGGAGCGAGTTCTAACCAAAAGATATGTAATTTACCTAGTTTCACTCACCGTGATATTCCGTGTTCTGAACACGTTACATGCATCACGGGTTCGACAAACATTCTTTAATGAGTTGTGAACATGTGTATTACAGAACTATCATCCACCTTACAATGCATATTTATACATAGAATTTATTTTCTGATTTAGTATATTTCTCCTAGTGTCAGTTTTTAAATCATGCAGTTTTCACATAAAAATCCTCTTGGAGCGATTTCTACCCAATAGACATGCAATTTACGTAGAACCCGTCATCGTGAAATTCCGTGATCCAAAAAAATACATGCATCACGGTTTCGAAAAATATTCACTTCAGACTTGTTAGCATAAAGATTACCGAACTTTCATCCACCATAAAAGCCATATTGACACTTTGAAGCATTTTCTCATTTTTCAAAAGATTTTCCTAATGCCAGTTTTGAAAATGAGGCAGAATTCGCAGAAAAAGTTCTTGGAACGAGTTCTACCCGAGAGATCTATTTTACATAGATTCGCTTACTGTGATATTCTGTGTTCCCAACACACTTCATGTATCTCAGATTCGACAAATATTCACTACAGAGTTGTTATCATGCGGATTAACGATCTTTCATCCACCATACAAGGCATAAATACACCGAGAATCTATTCATCTGAGTTCGCAGTGTTTCCTAATTCCAGTTTCGAAAATCAGGCAGATTTCTCAGGAAAAATCTCTTAGAGTGTTTTCTAACGAAGAGAAATGTATTTTACATAAACCCTCTGGCCATGAAATTCCGTGTTCCGAACATGCTACTTGCATAATTAATTCGAAAAATATTCACTACAGATTTGTTAGCATGTGGATTACCGAACTTTCATCACAATAGATTGAAAATTGATACTTAGAAGTATTTTCTCAGATTTTGCAGTGTTTTCCAAACGCCAATTTCAAAAATGAAGCATTTATCGCAGAAAAATTCCCTTGGAGAGAGTTCTACCCAATAGAGAAGTAATTTACATTGTTTCAGTCACCGTGAAATTCCATGTTAAAAACACGGTATATGCATCACGGATTAGAAAAAGCTTCTTTAATATGTTGTGGAAATGTGGATTACCGAACTTTCTTCCAACATAAAGGCATATTTACACCTAGAAATATTTACTCTCATTTTGAAGCATTCTCCAAATTTCAGATTCAATAATCATGCAATTTTCACAGAAAAATCCTATTCTAGCTAGTTCTACCCAATAGAATTTTAATTTAAATTGTGTCATTACGGTGAAATTCCATTTCAAAAAGCGCTACATGAAACACGGTTTGAAAAATCATTACTACACTGTTATTAACTTGTGGATTACCAGACTTTCATTCACCATTAAATTCATATTGACACTTAGAAGCATTTTCTAAGATTTCAGTGTGTTCTCCTAATGGCAGTTTTGAAAATGAGGCACATTTCGCAGAAAAATTCTCTTCAAGCGAGTTCTACCCAATAGACATGTAATTTACATTGTTTCCTTCAATATGACACTCTGTATTCCGTACACGTTTCATGCATCACGAATTCGACAAACATTCTCTAATGAGTGTGAGCATGTGGATTACCAAAATTTCATTCACCATACAAGGCATATTTACACCTAGTTGTTGTTATTCTGATTTCGCAGGTTTTTCCTAACATCCACTTCCGAAAATCATGAAATTTTCGCAGAAAAATTCAATTCAAGCGAGTTCTATCCAGTAGAAATGTTATTATCCGAGTTTCACTCACCGAGACATTCCGTGTCCCAAAAATGTTACATTAATCACGGCTTCGACAAACATTATTTATTAACCGTGAGCATGTGGATTACCAATGTTTCAACCACAATACAAGGCATATTTACACCTAGAAATATTTACTTAGATTTCACAGATTTTTCCTAACGTCAGTTACGAAAATCAGGCAGTTTTCGCAGAAAAATTCTCTTGCTGCATATTCGATCCAATACACATCCCATTTCCATAGATACCGTCACCGTAACATTCCGTGTTCCAAAAAAGTACATGCACCATGGATTCAACATATATTCACTCCTGAGTTGTTAGAATGTGAATTACACATCTTTAATAAACCATTGAAGACATATTGTCACCTTAAAGCTTTTGCTCATGTTTTGCAGTGTTTTCATAACACCAGTTTCCAAACAGAGGTAGATTTTACAGTAAAATGCTCCTGGAGCGGGTTCTCACCAATAGATATGTAATTTACCTATTTTCCTTCAACGTGACATTCCGTGTATCGAACAAACTACATACATCATGGATTTGAGAAACATTTTTAATGAGTTGTGTACATGTGTATTACAGATCTTTCATCCACCGTACAAGGCATATTTACACCTAGAAACATTAACTCTGAGTTTGCAGCTTTTTCCTAATAGCAGTTTCAAAAATCAGGCAGTTTACTAAGGAAAAATCTTTTTGAGCTTGTCTTACGCAATAGATATGTAAATTACATAGATTATCCCGCTGTGAAATTCCGTGTTTCGCCCGCGCTACATGCAGATAGGATTCAACAAAAATACACTACAGAGTTGTTTGCATGTGGATTACAGGACTTTCATCACAATGCAAGGAATATTGATGCTTAGAAACATTTTCTCTGATTTCACAGAGCTTTCCAAACGCCAGTTTCGAAACTGAGGCAGTTTTCACCGCAAAAACCTCTTGGAGCGTGTTCAAATCAATAGACATGTACTTTACATGGATTCGCTCACCGTGAAATTCCGTGTTCCGAACACGCTTCATGCATCTTGGATTCAAAAATTTTCACTCCAGAGTTGTTAGCAAGTGGATTACAGCACTTTCATCCACCAAAAATGGCTTACTGACACTTTGAAGACTTTTCTCAGATTTCACAGAGTAGTTTTAATGTCAGGTTTGAAAATGAGGCAGATTTGGCAGGAAAATGCTCTTGGAGCGAGTTCTAACCAAAAGATATGTAATTTACCTAGTTTCACTCACCGTGATATTCCGTGTTCTGAACACGTTACATGCATCACGGGTTCGACAAACATTCTTTAATGAGTTGTGAACATGTGTATTACAGAACTATCTTCCACCTTACAATGCATATTTATACATAGAATTTATTTTCTGATTTACTATATTTCTCCAAGTGTCAGTTTTTAAATCATGCAGTTTTCACAGAAAAATCCTCTTGGAGCGATTTCTACCCAATAGACATGCAATTTACGTAGAACCCGTCATCGTGAAATTCCGTGATCCAAAAAAATACATGCATCACGGTTTCGAAAAATATTCACTTCAGACTTGTTAGCATAAAGATTACCGAACTTTCATCCACCATAAAAGCCATATTGACACTTTGAAGCATTTTCTCATTTTTCAAAAGATTTTCCTAATGCCAGTTTTGAAAATGAGGCAGAATTCGCAGAAAAAGTTCTTGGAACGAGTTCTACCCGAGAGATCTATTTTACATAGATTCGCTTACTGTGATATTCTGTGTTCCCAACACACTTCATGTATCTCAGATTCGACAAATATTCACTACAGAGTTGTTATCATGCGGATTAACGATCTTTCATCCACCATACAAGGCATAAATACACCGAGAATGTATTCATCTGAGTTCGCAGTGTTTCCTAATTCCAGTTTCGAAAATCAGGCAGATTTCTCAGGAAAAATCTCTTAGAGTGTTTTCTAACCAAGAGAAATGTATTTTACATAAACCCTCTGGCCATGAAATTCCGTGTTCCGAACATGCTACTTGCATAATTAATTCGAAAAATATTCACAACAGATTTGTTAGCATGTGGATTACCGAACTTTCATCACAATAGTTTGAATATTGATACTTAGAAGTATTTTCTCAGATTTTGCAGTGTTTTCCAAACGCCAGTTTCAAAAATGAAGCATTTATCGCAGAAAAATTCCCTTGGAGAAAGTTCTACCCAATAGAGAAGTAATTTACATTGTTTCAGTCACCGTGAAATTCCATGTTAAAAACACGGTATATGCATCACGGATTAGAAAAAGCTTCTTTAATATGTTGTGGAAATGTGGATTACCGAACTTTCTTCCAACATAAAGGCATATTTACACCTAGAAATATTTACTCTCATTTTGAAGCATTCTCCAAATTTCAGATTCGATAATCATGCAATTTTCACAGAAAAATCCTATTCTAGCTAGTTCTACCCAATAGAATTTTAATTTAAATTGTGTCATTACGGTGAAATTCCATTTCAAAAAGCGCTACATGAAACACGGTTTGAAAAATCATTACTACACTGTTATTAACTTGTAGATTACCGGACTTTCATTCACCATTCAATTCATATTGACACTTAGAAGCATTTTCTAAGATTTCAGTGTGTTCTCCTAATGGCAGTTTTGAAAATGAGGCACATTTCGCAGAAAAATTCTCTTCAGGCGAGTTCTACCCAATAGACATGTAATTTACATTGTTTCCTTCAATATGACACACTGTATTCCGTACAAGTTACATGCATCACGAATTCAACAAACATTCTCTAATGAGTGTGAGCATGTGGATTACCAAAATTTCATTCAACATACAAGGCATATTTACACCTAGTTGTTGTTATTCTGATTTTGCAGGATTTTCCTAACATCCACTTCCTAAAATCATGAAATTTTCGCAGAAAAATTCAATTCAAGCGAGTTCTATCCAGTAGAAATGTTATTATCCGAGTTTCACTCACCGAGACATTCCGTGTTCAAAAAACGTTACACTAATCACGGCTTTGACAAACATTATTTAATGACCGTGACCATGTGGATTACCGATGTTTCAACCACAATACAAGGCATATTGACACCTAGAAGTATTTACTTAGATTTCGCAGATTTTTCCTAAATTCAGTTACGAAAATCAGGCAGTTTTCGCAGAAAAATTCTCTTGCTGCATGTTCGATCCAATAGACACCCCATTTTCATAGATACCGTCACCGTAACATCCCGTGATCCGAAAAAGTTACATGCACCATGGATTCAACAAATATTCACTGCTGAGTTGTTAGAATGTGAATTACACATCTTTAATAAACCATTGAATTCATATTGTCACCTTAAAGCTTTTGCTCAGGTTTTGCAGTATTTTCATAACACCAGTTTCCAAACAGAGGTAGATTTTACAGTAAAATGCTCCTGGAGCGGTTTCTCACCAATAGATATGTAATTTACATAGTTTCCATCAATGTGACATTCTGTGTACCGAACATACTATATTCATCACGGATTTGAGAAACATTTTTAATGAGTTGTGTACATGTGTATTACAGAACTTTCATCCACCATACAAGGCATATTTACACCTAGAAACTTTAACTATGAATTTGCAGCTTTTTCCTAATAGCAGTTTCAAAAATCAGGCAGTTTCCTAAGGAAAAAACTGTTGGAGCGTGTCCTACCCAATAGATATGTAAATTACATAGATTCTCCCGCTGTGAAATTCTGTGTTTCGCACACGATACATGCAGATAGGATTCGACAAAAATACACTACAGAGTTGTTTGCATGTGGATTACAGGACTTTCATCACAATACAAGGCATATTGATGTGTAGAAACATTTTCTCTGATTTCACAGAGTTTCCAAACGACAGTGTCGAAACTGAGGCAGACTTCAAGGCAAAAACCTCTTGGAGCGGGTACAAAACAATAGACATTTAATTTACATGGATTCACACACCATGAAATTCCGTGTTCCGAACACGCTTCATGCATCTCCGATTCAAAAATTTTCACTACAGAGTTGTTAGCAAGTGGAATACATCACTTTCATTGACCATAGATTGCTTACTGACTCTTTGAATACTTTTCTCAGATTTCACAGATTAGTTTAAATGCCAGGTTTGAAAATGAGGCAGATTTGGCAGGAAAATGCTCTTGGAGCGTGTTCTAACCAAAAGATATGTAATATACCTAGTTTCACTCACTGAGACATTCCGTGTTCTGAACAATTTACATGCATCATGGATTCAAATAACATTCTTTAATGAGTTGTGAACATGTGTATTACAGAACTTTCATCCACCTTACAATGCATATTTATACATAGAATGTTTTTCTGATTTAGTAGATTTCACCTAATGTCAGTTTTTAAATCATGCAGTTTTCTCAGAAAAATCCTCTTGGAGCGAGTTCTACCCAATAGACTTGCAATTTACATAGAACCTGTCATCGTGAAATTCCATGTTCCGAAAAAGCTACATGAATCACGGATTCGACCAATATTCACTACAGATTTGTTAGAATAAGGATTAACGATCTTTCATCCACCATAAAAGCCATATTGACACTTTGAAGCATTTTCTCATATTTCGAAAGTTTTTCCTAATGCCAGTTTTGAAAATGAGGCAGAATTCGCAGAAAAAGCTCTTGGAGCGTGTTCTACCCAAGTGACATGCATTTTACATAGATTCGCTCACCGTGATATTCTGTGTCCCAAACACTCTTCATGTATCTTGGATTCGACAAATATTCACTACAGAGTTGTTAGCATGCGGATTAACGATCTTTCAACCACCATACAAGGCATAAATACACCGGGAATCTTTTCATCTGAGTTCGCAGTGTTTCCTAATTCCAGTTTCGAAATTCAGGCAGATTTCTCAGGAAAAATCTCTTGGAGTGTTTTCTAACCAAGAGAAATATAATTTACATAAACTCTCTGGCCATGAAATTCCGTGTCCCGAACATGCTACTTGCATAATGAATTCAAAAAATATTCACTACAAATTTGTTAGCATGTGGACTACCGAACTTTCATCACAATAGATTGAAAATTGATACTTAGAAGTATTTTCTCAAATTTTGCATTGTTTTCCAAACGCCAGTTTCAAAAATGAAGCATTTGTCGCAGAAAAATTCCCTTGGAGAGAATTCTACCCAATAGAGAAGTAATTTACATTGTTTCAGTCACCGTGAAATTCCATGTTAAAAACACGTTATATGCATCACGGATTAGAAAAAGATTGTTTAATATGTTGTGAAAATGTGGATTACCGAACTTTCTTCCAAAATAAAGGCATATTTACACCTAGAAATATTTACACTAATTTTGAAGCATTCTCCAAATTTCAGATACGATAATCATGCAATTTTCGCAGAAAAATTCTATTCTAGCTAGTTCTACCCAATAGAATTTTAATTTAAATTGTGTCATTACGGTGAAATTCCATTTCAAAAAGCGCTACATGAATCACGGTTTGAAAAATCATTACTACACTGTTATTAACATGGGGATTACCGGACTTTCATTCACCATTCAATGCATATTGACACTTAGAATAATTTTCTAAGATTTCACAGGGTTCTCCTAATGGCAGTTTTGAAAATGAGGCACATTTCGCAGAAAAAACTCTTCAAGCGAGTTCTACCAAATAGACATGTAATTTTCATTGTTTCCTTCAATTTGACACACTGTATTCCGTACACGTTACATGCATCACGAATTCGACAAACATTCTCTAATGAGTGTGAGCATGTGGATTACCAAAATTTCATTCACCATACAAGGCATATTTATCCCTAGATGTAGTTATTCTGATTTCACAGGTTTTCCCTAACATCCACTTCCGAAAATCATGAAATTTTCGCAGAAAAATTCAATTCAAGCGAGTTCTATCCAGTAGAATTGTTATTTTCCGAGTTTCACTCACCGAGACATTCCGTGTTCAAAAAACGTTACATTAATCACGGCTTTGACAAACATTGTTTAATGACCGTGACCATGTGGATTACCGATGTTTCAACCACAATACAAGGCATATTCACACCTAGAAATATTTACTTAGATTTCGCAGATATTTCCTAAATTCAGTTACGAAAATCAGGCAGTTTTCGCAGAAAAATTCTCTTGCTGCATGTTCGATCCAATAGACACCCCATTTTCATAGATACCGTCACCGTAACATCCCGTGATCCGAAAAAGTTACATGCACCATGGATTCAACAAATATTCACTGCTGAGATGTTTGAATGTGAATTACACATCTTTAATAAACCATTGAATTCATATTGTCACCTTAAAGCTTTTGCTCAGGTTTTGCAGTGTTTTCATAACACCAGTTTCCAAACAGAGGTAGATTTTACAGTAAAATGCTCCTGGAGCGGTTTCTCAACAATAGATATGTAATTTACATAGTTTCCATCAATGTGACATTCCGTGTACCGAACACACTATATTCATCACGGATTTGAGAAACATTTTTAATGAGTTGTGTACATGTGTATTACAGAACTTTCATCCACCATACAAGGCATATTTACACCTAGAAACTTTAACTATGAATTTGCAGCTTTTTCCTAATAGCAGTTTCAAAAATCAGGCAGTTTCCTAAGGAAAAAACTGTTGGAGCGTGTCCTACCCAATAGATATGTAAATTACATAGATTCTCCCGCTGTGAAATTCTGTGTTTCGCACACGATACATGCAGATAGGATTCGACAAAAATACACTACAGCGTTGTTTGCATGTGGATTACAGGACTTTCATCACAATACAAGGCATATTGATGCTTAGAAACATTTTCTCTGATTTCACAGAGTTTCCAAACGACAGTGTCGAAACTGAGGCAGACTTCAAGGCAAAAACCTCTTGGAGCGGGTTCAAAACAATAGACATTTAATTTACATGGATTCACACACCATGAAATTCCGTGTTCCGAACACGCTTCATGCATCTCGGATTCAAAAATTTTCACTACAGAGTTGTTAGCAAGTGGAATACATCACTTTCATTGACCATAGATTGCTTACTGACTCTTTGAATACTTTTCTCAGATTTCACAGATTAGTTTAAATGCCAGGTTTGAAAATGAGGCAGATTTGGCAGGAAAATGCTCTTGGAGCGTGTTCTAACCAAAAGATATGTAATATACCTAGTTTCACTCACTGAGACATTCCGTGTTCTGAACAATTTACATGCATCATGGATTCAAATAACATTCTTTAATGAGTTGTGAACATGTGTATTACAGAACTTTCATCCACCTTACAATGCATATTTATACATAGAATGTTTTTCTGATTTAGTAGATTTCACCTAATGTCAGTTTTTAAATCATGCAGTTTTCTCAGAAAAATCCTCTTGGAGCGAGTTCTACCCAATAGACTTGCAATTTACATAGAACCTGTCATCGTGAAATTCCATGTTCCGAAAAAGCTACATGAATCACGGATTCGACCAATATTCACTACAGATTTGTTAGAATAAGGATTAACGATCTTTCATCCACCATAAAAGCCATATTGACACTTTGAAGCATTTTCTCATATTTCGAAAGTTTTTCCTAATGCCAGTTTTGAAAATGAGGCAGAATTCGCAGAAAAAGTTCTTGGAGCGTGTTCTACCCAAGTGACATGCATTTTACATAGATTCGCTCACCGTGATATTCTGTGTCCCAAACACTCTTCATGTATCTTGGATTCGACAAATATACACTACAGAGTTGTTAGCATGTGGATTAACGATCTTTCAACCACCATACAAGTCATAAATACACCGGGAATCTTTTCATCTGAGTTCGCAGTGTTTCCTAATTCCAGTTTCGAAATTCAGGCAGATTTCTCAGGAAAAATCTCTTGGAGTGTGTTCTAACCAAGAGAAATATAATTTACATAAACTCTCTGGCCATGAAATTCCGTGTCCCGAACATGCTACTTGCATAATGAATTCGAAAAATATTCACTACAAATTTGTTAGCATGTGGACTACCGAACTTTCATCACAATAGATTGAAAATTGATACTTAGAATTATTTTCTCAAATTTTGCATTGTTTTCTAAACGCCAGTTTCAAAAATGAAGCATTTATCGCAGAAAAATTCCCTTGGAGAGAGTTCTACCCAATAGAGAAGTAATTTACATTGTTTCAGTCACCGTGAAATTCCATGTTAAAAACACGTTATATGCATCACGGATTAGGAAAAGATTGTTTAATATGTTGTGAAAATGTGGATTACCGAACTTTCTTCCAACATAAAGGCATATTTACACCTAGAAATATTTACACTAATTTTGAAGCATTCTCCAAATTTCAGATACGATAATCATGCAATTTTCGCAGAAAAATTCTATTCTAGCTAGTTCTACCCAATAGAATTTTAATTTAAATTGTGTCATTACGGTGAAATTCCATTTCAAAAAGCGCTACATGAATCACGGTTTGAAAAATCATTACTACACTGTTATTAACATGTGGATTACCGGACTTTCATTCACCATTCAATGCATATTGACACTTAGAATAATTTTGTAATATTTCACAGGGTTCTCCTAATGGCAGTTTTGAAAATGAGGCACATTTCGCAGAAAAAACTCTTCAAGCGAGTTCTACCAAATAGACATGTAATTTTCATTGTTTCCTTCAATTTGACACACTGTATTCCGTACACGTTACATGCATCACGAATTCGACAAACATTCTCTAATGAGTGTGAGCATGTGGATTACCAAAATTTCATTCACCATACAAGGCATATTTATCCCTAGATGTAGTTATTCTGATTTCACAGGTTTTCCCTAACATCCACTTCCGAAAATCATGAAATTTTCGCAGAAAAATTCAATTCAAGCGAGTTCTATCCAGTAGAATTGTTATTTTCTGAGTTTCACTCACCGAGACATTCCGTGTTCAAAAAACGTTACATTAATCACGGCTTTGACAAACATTATTTAATGACCGTGACCATGTGGATTACCGATATTTTAACCACAATACAAGGCATATTCACACCTAGAAATATTTACTTATATTTCGCAGATATTTCCTAAATTCAGTTACGAAAATCAGGCAGTTTTCGCAGAAAAATTCTCTTGCTGCATGTTCGATCCAATAGACATCCCATTTACATAGATACCGTCACTGTAACATCCCGTGTTCCGAAAAAGTTACATGCACCATGGATTCAACAAATATTCACTGCTGAGTTGTTAGAATGTGAATTACACATCTTTAATAAACCATTGAAGACATATTGTGACCTTAAAATTTTGCTCAGATTTTGCAGTGTTTTCATAACACCAGTTTCCAAACAGAGGTAGATTTTACAGTAAAATGCTCCTGGAGCGGTTTCTCACCAATAGATATGTAATTTACATAGTTTCCTTCAACGTGACATTCCGTGTACTGAATACACTACATTCATCGCGGATTTGAGAAACATTTTTAATGAGTTGTGTACATGTGTATTACAGAACTTTCATCCACCATACAAGGCATATTTACACCTAGAAACATTAACTCTGAGTTTGCAGATTTTTCCTAATAGCAGTTTCAAAATCAGGCAGTTTCCTAAGGAAAAAAACTATTGGAGCGTGTTCTACCCAATAGATATGTAAATTACATAGATTCTCCCGCTGTGAAATTCCGTGTTTCGCACACGCTACATGCAGATAGGATTCGACAAAAATACACTACAGAGTTGTTTGCATGTGGATTACAGGACTTTCATCACAATACAAGGCATATTGATGCTTAGAAGCATTTTCTCTGATTTCACAGAGTTTCCAAACGACAGTTTCGAAACTGAGGCAGATTTCAAGGCAAAAGCCTCTTGGAGCGGGTTCAAAACAACAGACATTTAATTTACATGGATTCGCACACCATGAAATTCCGTGTTCCGAACACGCTTCATGCATCTCGGATTCAAAAATTTTCACTACAGAGTTGTTAGCAAGTGGAATACATCACTTTCATTGACCATAGATTGCTTACTGACTCTTTGAATACTTTTCTCAGATTTCACAGATTAGTTTAAATGCCAGGTTTGAAAATGAGGCAGATTTGGCAGGAAAATGCTCTTGGAGCGAGTTCTAACCAAAAGATATGTAATATACCTAGTTTCACTCACCGTGAAATTCCGTGTTCTGAACAAGTTACATGCATCACGGATTCGAAAAACATTCTTTAATGAGTTGTGAACATGTGTATTACCGAACTTTCATCCACCTTACAATGCATATTTATACATAGAATGTTTTTTCTGATTTAGTAGATTTCACCTAATGTCAGTTTTTAAATCATGCAGTTTTCTCAGAAAAATCCTCTTGGAGCGAGTTCTACCCAATAGATATTCAATTTACATAGAACCTGTCATCGTGAAATTCCGTGTTCGGAAAAAGCTACATGCATCACGGATTCGACAAATATTCACTACAGAGTTGTTAGCATAAGGATTAACGAACTTTCATCCACCATAAAAGCCATATTGACATTTTGAAGCATTTTCTCATATTTCGAAAGTTTTTCCGAATGCCAGTATTGAAAATGAGGCAGAATTCGCAGAAAAAGCTCTTGGAGCGTGTTCTAACCAAGTGACATGCATTTTACATAGATTCGCTCACCGTGATATTCTGTGTCCCAAACACGCTTCATGTATCTCGGATTCGACAAATATTCACTACAGAGTTGTTAGCATGCGGATTAACGATCTTTCATCCACCATACAAGGCATATTTACACCGAGAATCTATTCATCTGAGTTCGCAGTGTTTTTCTAATGACAGTTTCGAAAATCAGGCAGATTTCTCAGGAAAAATCTCTTGGAGTGATTTCTAACCAAGAGAAATGTAATTTATATAAAATCCCTGGCCATGAAATTCGGTGTTCTGAACATGCTACACGCATAATGGATTCGAAAAATATTCTCTACAGATTTGTTAGCATGTTGATTACCGAACTTTCATCACAATAGTTTGAATATTGATACTTAGAAGTATTTTCTCAGATTTTGCTGCGTTTTCCAAACGCCAGTTTCAAAAATAATGCATTTTTCACAGAAAAATTCTCTTGGAGCGTGTTCTACCCAATAGAGAAGTAATTTACATTGTTTCAGTCACCGTGAAATTCCACGTTCCAAACACGGTATATGCATCACGGATTAGAAAAAGCTTCTTTAATATGTTGTGAAAATGTGGATTACCGAACTTTCTTCCAACATAAAGGCATATTTACACCTAGAAATATTTACTCTCATTTTGAAGCATTCTCCAAATTTCAGATTCGATAATCATGCAATTTTCGCAGAAAAATTCTATTCTAGCTAGTTCTACCCAATAGAATTTTAATTTAAATTGTGTCATTACGGTGAAATTCCATTTCAAAAAGCGCTACATGAATCACGGTTTGAAAAATCATTACTACACTGTTATTAACTTGTGGATTACCGGACTTTCATTCACCATTCAATGCATATAGACACTTAGAATAATTTTGTAATATTTCACAGGGTTCTCCTAATGGCAGTTTTGAAAATGAGGCACATTTCGCAGAAAAAACTCTTCAAGCGAGTTCTACCAAATAGACATGTAATTTTCATTGTTTCCTTCAATTTGACACACTGTATTCCGTACACGTTACATGCATCACGAATTCGACAAACATTCTCTAATGAGTGTGAGCATGTGGATTACCAAAATTTCATTCACCATACAAGGCATATTTATCCCTAGATGTAGTTATTCTGATTTCACAGGTTTTCCCTAACATCCACTTCCGAAAATCATGAAATTTTCGCAGAAAAATTCAATTCAAGCGAGTTCTATCCAGTAGAATTGTTATTTTCTGAGTTTCACTCACCGAGACATTCCGTGTTCAAAAAACGTTACATTAATCACGGCTTTGACAAACATTATTTAATGACCGTGACCATGTGGATTACCGATATTTTAACCACAATACAAGGCATATTCACACCTAGAAATATTTACTTATATTTCGCAGATATTTCCTAAATTCAGTTACGAAAATCAGGCAGTTTTCGCAGAAAAATTCTCTTGCTGCATGTTCGATCCAATAGACATCCCATTTACATAGATACCGTCACCGTAACATCCCGTGTTCCGAAAAAGTTACATGCACCATGGATTCAACAAATATTCACTGCTGAGTTGTTAGAATGTGAATTACACATCTTTAATAAACCATTGAAGACATATTGTCACCTTAAAATTTTGCTCAGATTTTGCAGTGTTTTCATAACACCAGTTTCCAAACAGAGGTAGATTTTACAGTAAAATGCTCCTGGAGCGGTTTCTCACCAATAGATATGTAATTTACATAGTTTCCTTCAACGTGACATTCCGTGTACTGAATACACTACATTCATCGCGGATTTGAGAAACATTTTTAATGAGTTGTGTACATGTGTATTACAGAACTTTCATCCACCATACAAGGCATATTTACACCTAGAAACATTAACTCTGAGTTTGCAGATTTTTCCTAATAGCAGTTTCAAAATCAGGCAGTTTCCTAAGGAAAAAAACTATTGGAGCGTGTTCTACCCAATAGATATGTAAATTACATAGATTCTCCCGCTGTGAAATTCCGTGTTTCGCACACGCTACATGCAGATAGGATTCGACAAAAATACACTACAGAGTTGTTTGCATATGGATTACAGGACTTTCATCACAATACAAGGCATATTGATGCTTAGAAGCATTTTCTCTGATTTCACAGAGTTTCCAAACGACAGTTTCGAAACTGAGGCAGATTTCAAGGCAAAAGCCTCTTGGAGCGGGTTCAAAACAACAGACATTTAATTTACATGGATTCGCACACCATGAAATTCCGTGTTCCGAACACGCTTCATGCATCTCGGATTCAAAAATTTTCACTACAGAGTTGTTAGCAAGTGGAATACATCACTTTCATTGACCATAGATTGCTTACTGACTCTTTGAATACTTTTCTCAGATTTCACAGATTAGTTTAAATGCCAGGTTTGAAAATGAGGCAGATTTGGCAGGAAAATGCTCTTGGAGCGAGTTCTAACCAAAAGATATGTAATATACCTAGTTTCACTCACCGTGAAATTCCGTGTTCTGAACAAGTTACATGCATCACGGATTCGAAAAACATTCTTTAATGAGTTGTGAACATGTGTATTACCGAACTTTCATCCACCTTACAATGCATATTTATACATAGAATGTTTTTTCTGATTTAGTAGATTTCACCTAATGTCAGTTTTTAAATCATGCAGTTTTCTCAGAAAAATCCTCTTGGAGCGAGTTCTACCCAATAGATATTCAATTTACATAGAACCTGTCATCGTGAAATTCCGTGTTCGGAAAAAGCTACATGCATCACGGATTCGACAAATATTCACTACAGAGTTGTTAGCATAAGGATTAACGAACTTTCATCCACCATAAAAGCCATATTGACACTTTGAATCATTTTCTCATATTTCGAAAGTTTTTCCGAATGCCAGTATTGAAAATGAGGCAGAATTCGCAGAAAAAGCTCTTGGAGCGTGTTCTAACCAAGTGACATGCATTTTACATAGATTCGCTCACCGTGATATTCTGTGTCCCAAACACGCTTCATGTATCTCGGATTCGACAAATATTCACTACAGAGTTGTTAGCATGCGGATTAACGATCTTTCATCCACCATACAAGGCATATTTACACCGAGAATCTATTCATCTGAGTTCGCAGTGTTTTTCTAATGACAGTTTCGAAAATCAGGCAGATTTCTCAGGAAAAATCACTTTGAGTGATTTCTAACCAAGAGAAATGTAATTTATATAAAATCCCTGGCCATGAAATTCGGTGTTCTGAACATGCTACACGCATAATGGATTCGAAAAATATTCTCTACAGATTTGTTAGCATGTTGATTACCGAACTTTCATCACAATAGTTTGAATATTGATACTTAGAAGTATTTTCTCAGATTTTGCTGCGTTTTCCAAACGCCAGTTTAAAAAATAATGCATTTTTCACAGAAAAATTCTCTTGGAGCGTGTTCTACCCAATAGAGAAGTAATTTACATTGTTTCAGTCACCGTGAAATTCCACGTTCCAAACACGGTATATGCATCACGGATTAGAAAAAGATTCTTTAATATGTTGTGAAATTGTTGATTACCGAACTTTCTTCCAACATAAAGGAATATTTACACCTAGAAATATTTACTCTCATTTTGAAGCATTCTCCAAATTTCAGATTCGATAATCATGCAATTTTCGCAGAAAAATTCTATTCTAGCTAGTTCTACCCAATAGAATTTTAATTTAAATTGTGTCATTACGGTGAAATTCCATTTCAAAAAGCGCTACATGAATCACGGTTTGAAAAATCATTACTACACTGTTATTAACATGTGGATTACCGGACTTTCATTCACTATTTAATGCATATTGACACTTAGAAGCATTTTCTCAGATTTCACAGGGTTCTCCTAATGGCAGTTTTGAAAATGAGGCACATTTCGCAGAAAAATACTCTTCAAGCGAGTTCTACCCAATAGACATGTAATTTACATTGTTTCCTTCAATATGACACACTGTATTCCGTACACGTTACATGCATCACGAATTCGACAAACATTCTCTAATGAGTGTGAGCATGTGGATTACCAAAATTTCATTCACCATACAAGGCATATTTATCCCTAGATGTAGTTATTCTGATTTCGCAGGTTTTCCCTAACATCCACTTCCGAAAATCATGAAATTTTCGCAGAAAAATTCAATTCAAGCGAGTTCTATCCAGTAGAATTGTTACTTTCCGAGTTTCACTCACTGAGACATTCCGTGTTCAAAAAACGTTACATTAATCACGGCTTTGACAAACATTATTTAATGACCGTGACCATGTGGATTACCGATGTTTCAATCACAATAAAAGGCATATTTACACCTAGAAATATTCACTTAAATTTCGCAGATTTTTCCTAAATTCAGTTACGAAAATCAGGCAGTTTTCACATAAAAATTCTCTTGCTGCATGTTCGATCCAATAGACATCCCATTTACATAGATACAGTCACTGTAACATCCCGTGTCCTGAAAAAGTTACATGCACCATGGATTCAACAAATATTCACTGCTGAGTTGTTAGAATGTGAATTACAAATCTTTAATAAACCATTGAAGTCATATTGTCACCTTAAAACTTTTGCTCAGGTTTTGCAGTATTTTCATAACACCAGTTTCCAAACAGAGGTAGATTTTACAGTAAAATGCTCCTGGAGCGGTTTCTCACCAATAGATATGTAATTTACATAGTTTCCATCAATGTGACATTCCGTGTACCGAACACACTACATTCAACACGGATTTGAGAAACATTTTTAATGAGTTGTATACATGTGTATTACAGAACTTTCATCCACCATACAAGGCATATTTACACCTAGAAACTTTAACTATGAATTTGCAGCTTTTTCCTAATAGCAGTTTCAAAAATCAGGCAGTTTCCTAAGGAAAAAACTGTTGGAGCGTGTCCTACCCAATAGATATGTAAATTACATAGATTCTCCCGCTGTGAAATTCTGTGTTTCGCACACGATACATGCAGATAGGATTCGACAAAAATACACTACAGCGTTGTTTGCATGTGGATTACAGGACTTTCATCACAATACAAGGCATATTGATGCTTAGAAACATTTTCTCTGATTTCACAGAGTTTCCAAACGACAGTGTCGAAACTGAGGCAGATTTCAAGGCAACAACCTCTTGGAGCGGGTTCAAAACAATAGACATTTAATTTACATGGATTCACACACCATGAAATTCCGTGTTCCGAACACGCTTCATGCATCTCGGATTCAAAAATTTTCACTACAGAGTTGTTAGCAAGTGGAATACATCACTTTCATTGACCATAGATTGCTTACTGACTCTTTGAATACTTTTCTCAGATTTCACAGATTAGTTTAAATGCCAGGTTTGAAAATGAGGCAGATTTGGCAGGTAAATGCTCTTGGAGCGTGTTCTAACCAAAAGATATGTAATATACCTAGTTTCACTCACTGAGACATTCCGTGTTCTGAACAATTTACATGCATCATGGATTCAAAAAACATTCTTTAATGAGTTGTGAACATGTGTATTACATAACTTTCATCCACCTTACAATGCATATTTATACATAGAATGTTTTTCTGATTTAGTAAATTTCACCTAATGTCAGTTTTTAAATCATGCAGTTTTCTCAGAAAAATCCTCTTGGAGCGAGTTCTACCCAATAGACTTGCAATTTACATAGAACCTGTCATCGTGAAATTCCATGTTCCGAAAAAGCTACATGAATCACGGATTCGACCAATATTCACTACAGATTTGTTAGAATAAGGATTAACGATCTTTCATCCACCATAAAAGCCATATTGACACTTTGAAGCATTTTCTCATATTTCGAAAGTTTTTCCTAATGCTAGTTTTGAAAATGAGGCAGAATTCGCAGAAAAAGCTCTTGGAGCGTGTTCTACCCAAGTGACATGCATTTTACATAGATTCGCTCACCGTGATATTCTGTGTCCCAAACACTCTTCATGTATCTTGGATTCGACAAATATTCACTACAGAGTTGTTAGCATGCGGATTAACGATCTTTCATCCACCATACAAGGCATAAATACACCGGGAATCTTTTCATCTGAGTTCGCAGTGTTTCCTAATTCCAGTTTCGAAAATCAGGCAGATTTCTCAGGAAAAATCTCTTGGAGTGTTTTCTAACCAAGAGAAATATAATTTACATAAACTCTCTGGCCATGAAATTCCGTGTCCCGAACATGCTACTTGCATAATGAATTCGAAAAATATACACTACAAATTTGTTAGCATGTGGATTATCGAACTTTCATCACAATAGATTGAAAATTGATACTTAGAAGTATTTTCTCAAATTTTGCATTGTTTTCCAAACGCCAGTTTCAAAAATGAAGCATTTCTCGCAGAAAAATACCCTTGGAGAGAGTTCTACCCAATAGAGAAGTAATTTACATTGTTTCAGTCACCGTGAAATTCCATGTTAAAAACACGTTATATGCATCACGGATTAGAAAAAGATTGTTTAATATGTTGTGAAAATGTTGATTACCGAACTTTCTTCCAACATAAAGGCATATTTACACCTAGAAATATTTACTCTCATTTTGAAGCATTCTCCAAATTTCAGATACGATAATCATGCAATTTTCGCAGAAAAATTCTATTCTAGCTAGTTCTACCCAATAGAATTTTAATTTAAATTGTGTCATTACGGTGAAATTCCATTTCAAAAAGCGCTACATGAATCACGGTTTGAAAAATCATTACTACACTGTTATTAACTTGTGGATTACCGGACTTTCATTCACCATTCAATGCATATTGACACTTAGAATAATTTTGTAAGATTTCACAGGGTTCTCCTAATGGCAGTTTTGAAAATGAGGCACATTTCGCAGAAAAAACTCTTCAAGCGAGTTCTACCAAATAGACATGTAATTTTCATTGTTTCCTTCAATTTGACACACTGTATTCCGTACACGTTACATGCATCACGAATTCGACAAACATTCTCTAATGAGTGTGAGCATGTGGATTACCAAAATTTCATTCACCATACAAGGCATATTTATCCCTAGATGTAGTTATTCTGATTTCACAGGTTTTCCCTAACATCCACTTCCGAAAATCATGAAATTTTCGCAGAAAAATTCAATTCAAGCGAGTTCTATCCAGTAGAATTGTTATTTTCCGAGTTTCACTCACCGAGACATTCCGTGTTCAAAAAACGTTACATTAATCACGGCTTTGACAAACATTATTTAATGACCGTGACCATGTGGATTACCGATGTTTCAACCACAATACAAGGCATATTCACACCTAGAAATATTTACTTATATTTCGCAGATTTTTCCTAAATTCAGTTACGAAAATCAGGCAGTTTTCGCAGAAAAATTCTCTTGCTGCATGTTCGATCCAATAGACATCCCATTTACATAGATACCGTCACCGTAACATCCCGTGTTCCGAAAAAGTTACATGCACCATGGATTCAACAAATATTCACTGCTGAGTTGTTAGAATGTGAATTACACATCTTTAATAAACCATTGAAGACATATTGTCACCTTAAAATTTTGCTCAGATTTTGCAGTGTTTTCATAACACCAGTTTCCAAACAGAGGTAGATTTTACAGTAAAATGCTCCTGGAGCGGGTTCTCACCAATAGTTATGTAATTTACCTATTTTCTTTCAACGTGACATTCCGTGTACTGATTACACTACATTCATCGCGGATTTGAGAAACATTTTTAATGAGTTGTGTACATGTGTATTACAGAACTTTCATCCACCATACAAGACATATTTACACCTAGAAACATTAACTCTGAGTTTGCAGCTTTTTCCTAATAGCAGTTTCAAAATCAGGCAGTTTCCTAAGGAAAAAAACTGTTGGAGCGTGTTCTACCCAATAGATATGTAAATTACATAGATTCTCCCGCTGTGAAATTCCGTGTTTCGCACACGCTACATGCAGATAGGATTCGACAAAAATACACTACAGAGTTGTTTGCATGTGGATTACAGGACTTTCATCACAATACAAGGCATATTGATGCTTAGAAGCATTTTCTCTGATTTCACAGAGTTTCCAAACGACAGTTTCAAAACTGAGGCAGATTTCAAGGCAAAAGCCTCTTGGAGCGGGTTCAAAACAACAGACATTTAATTTACATGGATTCACACACCATGAAATTCCGTGTTCCGAACACGCTTCATGCATCTCGGATTCAAAAATTTTCACTACAGAGTTGTTAGCAAGTGGAATACATCACTTTCATTGACCATAGATTGCTTACTGACTCTTTGAATACTTTTCTCAGATTTCACAGATTAGTTTAAATGCCAGGTTTGAAAATGAGGCAGATTTGGCAGGAAAATGCTCTTGGAGCGTGTTCTAACCAAAAGATATGTAATATACCTAGTTTCACTCACTGAGACTTTCCGTGTTCTGAACAATTTACATGCATCATGGATTCAAAAAACATTCTTTAATGAGTTGTGAACATGTGTATTACAGAACTTTCATCCACCTTACAATGCATATTTATACATAGAATGTTTTTCTGATTTAGTAAATTTCACCTAATGTCAGTTTTTAAATCATGCAGTTTTCTCAGAAAAATCCTCTTGGAGCGAGTTCTACCCAATAGACTTGCAATTTACATAGAACCTGTCATCGTGAAATTCCATGTTCCGAAAAAGCTACATGAATCACGGATTCGACCAATATTCACTACAGATTTGTTAGAATAAGGATTAACGATCTTTCATCCACCATAAAAGCCATATTGACACTTTGAAGCATTTTCTCATATTTCGAAAGTTTTTCCTAATGCTAGTTTTGAAAATGAGGCAGAATTCGCAGAAAAAGCTCTTGGAGCGTGTTCTACCCAAGTGACATGCATTTTACATAGATTCGCTCACCGTGATATTCTGTGTCCCAAACACTCTTCATGTATCTTGGATTCGACAAATATTCACTACAGAGTTGTTAGCATGCGGATTAACGATCTTTCATCCACCATACAAGGCATAAATACACCGGGAATCTTTTCATCTGAGTTCGCAGTGTTTCCTAATTCCAGTTTCGAAAATCAGGCAGATTTCTCAGGAAAAATCTCTTGGAGTGTTTTCTAACCAAGAGAAATATAATTTACATAAACTCTCTGGCCATGAAATTCCGTGTCCCGAACATGCTACTTGCATAATGAATTCGAAAAATATACACTACAAATTTGTTAGCATGTGGATTATCGAACTTTCATCACAATAGATTGAAAATTGATACTTAGAAGTATTTTCTCAAATTTTGCATTGTTTTCCAAACGCCAGTTTCAAAAATGAAGCATTTCTCGCAGAAAAATACCCTTGGAGAGAGTTCTACCCAATAGAGAAGTAATTTACATTGTTTCAGTCACCGTGAAATTCCATGTTAAAAACACGTTATATGCATCACGGATTAGAAAAAGATTGTTTAATATGTTGTGAAAATGTTGATTACCGAACTTTCTTCCAACATAAAGGCATATTTACACCTAGAAATATTTACTCTCATTTTGAAGCATTCTCCAAATTTCAGATACGATAATCATGCAATTTTCGCAGAAAAATTCTATTCTAGCTAGTTCTACCCAATAGAATTTTAATTTAAATTGTGTCATTACGGTGAAATTCCATTTCAAAAAGCGCTACATGAATCACGGTTTGAAAAATCATTACTACACTGTTATTAACTTGTGGATTACCGGACTTTCATTCACCATTCAATGCATATTGACACTTAGAATAATTTTGTAAGATTTCACAGGGTTCTCCTAATGGCAGTTTTGAAAATGAGGCACATTTCGCAGAAAAAACTCTTCAAGCGAGTTCTACCAAATAGACATGTAATTTTCATTGTTTCCTTCAATTTGACACACTGTATTCCGTACACGTTACATGCATCACGAATTCGACAAACATTCTCTAATGAGTGTGAGCATGTGGATTACCAAAATTTCATTCACCATACAAGGCATATTTATCCCTAGATGTAGTTATTCTGATTTCACAGGTTTTCCCTAACATCCACTTCCGAAAATCATGAAATTTTCGCAGAAAAATTCAATTCAAGCGAGTTCTATCCAGTAGAATTGTTATTTTCCGAGTTTCACTCACCGAGACATTCCGTGTTCCAAAAACGTTACATTAATCACGGCTTTGACAAACATTATTTAATGACCGTGACCATGTGGATTACCGATGTTTCAACCACAATACAAGGCATATTCACACCTAGAAATATTTACTTATATTTCGCAGATTTTTCCTAAATTCAGTTACGAAAATCAGGCAGTTTTCGCAGAAAAATTCTCTTGCTGCATGTTCGATCCAATAGACATCCCATTTACATAGATACCGTCACCGTAACATCCCGTGTTCCGAAAAAGTTACATGCACCATGGATTCAACAAATATTCACTGCTGAGTTGTTAGAATGTGAATTACACATCTTTAATAAACCATTGAAGACATATTGTCACCTTAAAATTTTGCTCAGATTTTGCAGTGTTTTCATAACACCAGTTTCCAAACAGAGGTAGATTTTACAGTAAAATGCTCCTGGAGCGGGTTCTCACCAATAGTTATGTAATTTACCTATTTTCTTTCAACGTGACATTCCGTGTACTGATTACACTACATTCATCGCGGATTTGAGAAACATTTTTAATGAGTTGTGTACATGTGTATTACAGAACTTTCATCCACCATACAAGGCATATTTACACCTAGAAACATTAACTCTGAGTTTGCAGCTTTTTCCTAATAGCAGTTTCAAAATCAGGCAGTTTCCTAAGGAAAAAAACTGTTGGAGCGTGTTCTACCCAATAGATATGTAAATTACATAGATTCTCCCGCTGTGAAATTCCGTGTTTCGCACACGCTACATGCAGATAGGATTCGACAAAAATACACTACAGAGTTGTTTGCATGTGGATTACAGGACTTTCATCACAATACAAGGCATATTGATGCTTAGAAGCATTTTCTCTGATTTCACAGAGTTTCCAAACGACAGTTTCAAAACTGAGGCAGATTTCAAGGCAAAAGCCTCTTGGAGCGGGTTCAAAACAACAGACATTTAATTTACATGGATTCGCACACCATGAAATTCCGTGTTCCGAACACGCTTCATGCATCTCGGATTCAAAAATTTTCACTACAGAGTTGTTAGCAAGTGGAATACATCACTTTCATTGATCATAGATTGCTTACTGACTCTTTGAATACTTTTCTCAGATTTCACAGATTAGTTTAAATACCAGGTTTGAAAATGAGGCAGATTTGGCAGGAAAATGCTCTTGGAGCGAGTTCTAACCAAAATATATGTAATATACCTAGTTTCACTCACCGTGAAATTCCGTGTTCTGAACAAGTTACATGCATCACGGATTCGAAAAACATTCTTTAATGAGTTGTGAACATGTGTATTACCGAACTTTCATCCACCTTACAATGCATATTTATACATAGAATTTTTTTTCTGATTTAGTAGATTTCACCTAATGTCAGTTTTTAAATCATGCAGTTTTCTCAGAAAAATCCTCTTGGAGCGAGTTCTACCCAATAGATATTCAATTTACATAGAACCTGTCATCGTGAAATTCCGTGTTCAGAAAAAGCTACATGCATCACGGATTCGACAAATATTCACTACAGAGTTGTTAGAATAAGGATTAACGATCTTTCATCCACCATAAAAGCCATATTGACACTTTGAAGCATTTTCTCATATTTCGAAAGTTTTTCCTAATGCCAGTATTGAAAATGAGGCAGAATTCGCAGAAAAAGCTCTTGGAGCGTGTTCTACCCAAGTGACATGCATTTTACATAGATTCGCTCACCGTGATATTCTGTGTCCCAAACACGCTTCATGTATCTCGGATTCGACAAATATTCACTACAGAGTTGTTAGCATGCGGATTAACGATCTTTCATCCACCATACAAGGCATATTTACACCGAGAATCTATTCATCTGAGTTCGCAGTGTTTTTCTAACGACAGTTTCGAAAATCAGGCAGATTTCTCAGGAAAAATCTCTTGGAGTGATTTCTAACCAAGAGAAATGTAATTTATATAAAATCCCTGGCCATAAAATTCGGTGTTCTGAACATGCTACACGCATAATGGATTCGAAAAATATTCTCTACAGATTTGTTAGCATGTTGATTACCGAACTTTCATCACAATAGTTTGAATATTGATACTTAGAAGTATTTTCTCAGATTTTGCTGTGTTTTCCAAACGCCAGTTTAAAAAATAATGCATTTTTCACAGAAAAATTCTCTTGGAGCGTGTTCTACCCAATAGAGAAGTAATTTACATTGTTTCAGTCACCGTGAAATTCCACGTTCCAAACACGGTATATGCATCACGGATTAGAAAAGATTCTTTAATATGTTGTGAAATTGTGGATTACCGAACTTTCTTCCAACATAAAGGAATATTTACACCTAGAAATATTTACTCTCATTTTGAAGCATTCTCCAAATTTCAGATTCGATAATCATGCAATTTTCGCAGAAAAACTCTATTCTAGCTAGTTCTACCCAATAGAATTTTAATTTAAATTGTGTCATTACGGTGAAATTCCATTTCAAAAAGCGCTACATGAATCACGGTTTGAAAAATCATTACTACACTGTTATTAACTTGTGGATTACCGGACTTTCATTCACCATTCAATGCATATTGACACTTAGAATAATTTTGTAAGATTTCACAGGGTTCTCCTAATGGCAGTTTTGAAAATGAGGCACATTTCACAGAAAAAACTCTTCAAGCGAGTTCTACCAAATAGACATGTAATTTTTATTGTGTCCTTCAATTTGACACACTGTATTCCGTACACGTTACATGCATCACGAATTCGACAAACATTCTCTAATGAGTGTGAGCATGTGGATTACCAAAATTTCATTCACCATACAAGGCATATTTATCCCTAGATGTAGTTATTCTGATTTCACAGGTTTTCCCTAACATCCAGTTACGAAAATCATGAAATTTTCGCAGAAAAATTCATTTCAAGCGAGTTCTATCCAGTAGAATTGTTATTTTCTGAGTTTCACTCACCGAGACATTCCGTGTTCAAAAAACGTTACATTAATCACGGCTTTGACAAACATTATTTAATGACCGTGACCATGTGGATTACCGATGTTTCAACCACAATACAAGGCATATTCACACCTAGAAATATTTACTTAGATTTCGCAGATTTTTCCTAAATTCAGTTACGAAAATCAGGCAATTTTCGCAGAAAAATTCTCTTGCTGCATGTTCGATCCAATAGACATCCCATTTACATAGATACCATCACCGTAACATCCCGTGTTCCGAAAAAGTTACATGCACCATGGATTCAACAAATATTCACTGCTGAGTTGTTAGAATGTGAATTACACATCTTTAATAAACCATTGAAGACATATTGTCACCTTAAAATTTTGCTCAGATTTTGCAGTGTTTTCATAACACCAGTTTCCAAACAGAGGTAGATTTTACAGTAAAATGCTCCTGGAGCGGGTTCTCACCAATAGATATGTAATTTACCTATTTTCTTTCAACGTGACATTCCGTGTACTGATTACACTACATTCATCGCGGATTTGAGAAACATTTTTAATGAGTTGTTTACATGTGTATTACAGAACTTTCATCCACCATACAAGGCATATTTACACCTAGAAACATTAACTCTGAGTTTGCAGCTTTTTCCTAATAGCAGTTTCAAAATCAGGCAGTTTCCTAAGGAAAAAAACTGTTGGAGCGTGTTCTACCCAATAGATATGTAAATTACATAGATTCTCCCGCTGTGAAATTCCGTGTTTCGCACACGCTACATGCAGATAGGATTCGACAAAAATACACTACAGAGTTGTTTGCATGTGGATTACAGGACTTTCATCACAATACAAGGCATATTGATGCTTAGAAGCATTTTCTCTGATTTCACAGAGTTTCCAAACGACAGTTTCGAAACTGAGGCAGATTTCAAGGCAAAAGCCTCTTGGAGCGGGTTCAAAACAGCAGACATTTAATTTACATGGATTCGCACACCATGAAATTCCGTGTTCCGAACACGCTTCATGCATCTCGGATTCAAAAATTTTCACTACAGAGTTGTTAGCAAGTGGAATACATCACTTTCATTGACCATAGATTGCTTACTGACTCTTTGAATACTTTTCTCAGATTTCACAGATTAGTTTAAATGCCAGGTTTGAAAATGAGGCAGATTTGGCAGGAAAATGCTCTTGGAGCGAGTTCTAACCAAAAGATATGTAATATACCTAGTTTCACTCACCGTGAAATTCCGTGTTCTGAACAAGTTACATGCATCACGGATTCGAAAAACATTCTTTAATGAGTTGTGAACATGTGTATTACCGAACTTTCATCCACCTTACAATGCATATTTATACATAGAATGTTTTTTCTGATTTAGTAGATTTCACCTAATGTCAGTTTTTAAATCATGCAGTTTTCTCAGAAAAATCCTCTTGGAGCGAGTTCTACCCAATAGATATTCAATTTACATAGAACCTGTCATCGTGAAATTCCGTGTTCGGAAAAAGCTACATGCATCACGGATTCGACAAATATTCAATACAGAGTTGTTAGAATAAGGATTAACGATCTTTCATCCACCATAAAAGCCATATTGACACTTTGAAGCATTTTCTCATATTTCAAAAGTTTTTCCTAATGCCAGTATTGAAAATGAGGCAGAATTCGCAGAAAAAGCTCTTGGAGCGTGTTCTACCCAAGTGACATGCATTTTACATAGATTCGCTCACCGTGATATTCTGTGTCCCAAACACGCTTCATGTATCTCGGATTCGACAAATATTCACTACAGAGTTGTTAGCATGCGGATTAACGATCTTTCATCCACCATACAAGGCATATTTACACCGAGAATCTATTCATCTGAGTTCGCAGTGTTTTTCTAACAACAGTTTCGAAAATCAGGCAGATTTCTCAGGAAAAATCTCTTGGAGTGATTTCTAACCAAGAGAAATGTAATTTATATAAAATCCCTGGCCATGAAATTCGGTGTTCTGAACATGCTACACGCATAATGGATTCGAAAAATATTCTCTACAGATTTGTTAGCATGTTGATTACCGAACTTTCATCACAATAGTTTGAATATTGATACTTAGAAGTATTTTCTCAGATTTTGCTGTGTTTTCCAAACGCCAGTTTAAAAAATAATGCATTTTTCACAGAAAAATACCCTTGGAGAGAGTTCTACCCAATAGAGAAGTAATTTACATTGTTTCAGTCACCGTGAAATTCCACGTTCCAAACACGGTATATGCATCACGGATTAGAAAAAGATTCTTTAATATGTTGTGAAATTGTGGATTACCGAACTTTCTTCCAACATAAAGGAATATTTACACCTAGAAATATTTACTCTCATTTTGAAGCATTCTCCAAATTTCAGATTCGATAATCATGCAATTTTCGCAAAAAACTCTATTCTAGCTAGTTCTACCCAATAGAATTTTAATTTAAATTGTGTCATTACGGTGAAATTCCATTTCAAAAAGCGCTACATGAATCACGGTTTGAAAAATCATTACTACACTGTTATTAACATGTGGATTACCGGACTTTCATTCACCATTCAATGCATATTGACACTTAGAATAATTTTGTAATATTTCACAGGGTTCTCCTATTGGCAGTTTTGAAAATGAGGCACATTTCGCAGAAAAAACTCTTCAAGCGAGTTCTACCAAATAGACATGTAATTTTCATTGTTTCCTTCAATTTGACACACTGTATTCCGTACACGTTACATGCATCACGAATTCGACAAACATTCTCTAATGAGTGTGAGCATGTGGATTACCAAAATTTCATTCACCATACAAGGCATATTTATCCCTAGATGTAGTTATTCTGATTTCGCAGGTTTTCCCTAACATCCACTTCCGAAAATCATGAAATTTTCGCAGAAAAATTCAATTCAAGCGAGTTCTATCCAGTAGAATTGTTCTTTTCTGAGTTTCACTCACCGAGACATTCCGTGTTCAAAAAACGTTACATTAATCACGGCTTTGACAAACATTATTTAATGACCGTGACCATGTGGATTACCGATGTTTCAACCACTATACAAGGCATATTCACACCTAGAAATATTTACTTAGATTTCGCTGATTTTTCCTAAATTCAGTTACGAAAATCAGGCAGTTTTCGCAGAAAAATTCTCTTGCTGCATGTTCGATCCAATAGACATCCCATTTACATAGATACCGTCACCGTAACATCCCGTGTTCCGAAAAAGTTACATGCACCATGGATTCAACAAATATTCACTGCTGAGTTGTTAGAATGTGAATTACTCATCTTTAATAAACCATTGAAGACATATTGTCACCTTAAAATTTTGCTCAGATTTTGCAGTGTTTTCATAACACAGGTTCCAAACAGAGGTAGATTTTACAGTAAAATGCTCCTGGAGCGGTTTCTCACCAATAGATATGTAATTTACATAGTTTCCATCAACGTGACATTCCGTGTACTGAATACACTACATTCATCGCGGATTTGAGAAACATTTTTAATGAGTTGTGTACATGTGTATTACAGAACTTTCATCCACCATACAAGGCATATTTACACCTAGAAACATTAACTCTGAGTTTGCAGCATTTTCCTAATAGCAGTTTCAAAATCAGGCAGTTTCCTAAGGAAAAAAACTGTTGGAGCGTGTTCTACCCAATAGATATGTAAATTACATAGATTCTCCCGCTGTGAAATTCCGTGTTTCGCACACGCTACATGCAGATAGGATTCGACAAAAATACACTACAGAGTTGTTTGCATGTGGATTACAGGACTTTCATCACAATACAAGGCATATTGATGCTTAGAAGCATTTTCTCTGATTTCACAGAGTTTCCAAACGACAGTTTCGAAACTGAGGCAGATTTCAAGGCAAAAGCCTCTTGGAGCGGGTTCAAAACAACAGACATTTAATTTACATGGATTCGCACACCATGAAATTCCGTGTTCCGAACACGCTTCATGCATCTCGGATTCAAAAATTTTCACTACAGAGTTGTTAGCAAGTGGAATACATCACTTTCATTGACCATAGATTGCTTACTGACTCTTTGAATACTTTTCTCAGATTTCACAGATTAGTTTAAATGCCAGGTTTGAAAATGAGGCAGATTTGGCAGGAAAATGCTCTTGGAGCGAGTTCTAACCAAAAGATATGTAATATACCTAGTTTCACTCACCGTGAAATTCCGTGTTCTGAACAAGTTACATGCATCACGGATTCGAAAAACATTCTTTAATGAGTTGTGAACATGTGTATTACCGAACTTTCATCCACCTTACAATGCATATTTATACATAGAATGTTTTTTCTGATTTAGTAGATTTCACCTAATGTCAGTTTTTAAATCATGCAGTTTTCTCAGAAAAATCCTCTTGGAGCGAGTTCTACCCAATAGATATTCAATTTACATAGAACCTGTCATCGTGAAATTCCGTGTTCGGAAAAAGCTACATGCATCACGGATTCGACAAATATTCACTACAGAGTTGTTAGCATAAGGATTAACGAACTTTCATCCACCATAAAAGCCATATTGACACTTTGAATCATTTTCTCATATTTCAAATTTTTTCCTAATGCCAGTATTGAAAATGAGGCAGAATTCGCAGAAAAAGCTCTTGGAGCGTGTTCTACCCAAGTGACATGCATTTTACATAGATTCGCTCACCGTGATATTCTGTGTCCCAAACACGCTTCATGTATCTCGGATTCGACAAATATTCACTACAGAGTTGTTAGCATGCGGATTAACGATCTTTCATCCACCATACAAGGCATATTTACACCGAGAATCTATTCATCTGAGTTCGCATTGTTTTTCTAACAACAGTTTCGAAAATCAGGCAGATTTCTCAGGAAAAATCTCTTGGAGTGATTTCTAACCAAGAGAAATGTAATTTATATAAAATCCCTGGCCATGAAATTCGGTGTTCTGAACATGCTACACGCATAACGGATTCGAAAAATATTCTCTACAGATTTGTTAGCATGTTGATTACCGAACTTTCATCACAATAGTTTGAATATTGATACTTAGAAGTATTTTCTCAGATTTTGCTGTGTTTTCCAAACGCCAGTTTAAAAAATAATGCATTTTTCACAGAAAAATTCTCTTGGAGCGTGTTCTACCCAATAGAGAAGTAATTTACATTGTTTCAGTCACCGTGAAATTCCACGTTCCAAACACGGTATATGCATCACGGATTAGAAAAAGATTCTTTAATATGTTGTGAAATTGTGGATTACCGAACTTTCTTCCAACATAAAGGAATATTTACACCTAGAAATATTTACTCTCATTTTGAAGCATTCTCCAAATTTCAGATTCGATAATCATGCAATTTTCGCAAAAAACTCTATTCTAGCTAGTTCTACCCAATAGAATTTTAATTTAAATTGTGTCATTACGGTGAAATTCCATTTCAAATGCGCTACATGAATCACGGTTTGAAAAATCATTACTACACTGTTATTAACATGTGGATTACCGGACTTTCATTCACCATTCAATGCATATTGACACTTAGAATAATTTTGTAATATTTCACAGGGTTCTCCTAATGGCAGTTTTGAAAATGAGGCACATTTCGCAGAAAAAACTCTTCAAGCGAGTTCTACCAAATAGACATGTAATTTTCATTGTTTCCTTCAATTTGACACACTGTATTCCGTACACGTTACATGCATCACGAATTCGACAAACATTCTCTAATGAGTGTGAGCATGTGGATTACCAAAATTTCATTCACCATACAAGGCATATTTATCCCTAGATGTAGTTATTCTGATTTCGCAGGTTTTCCCTAACATCCACTTCCGAAAATCATGAAATTTTCGCAGAAAAATTCAATTCAAGCGAGTTCTATCCAGTAGAATTGTTATTTTCTGAGTTTCACTCACCGAGACATTCCGTGTTCAAAAAACGTTACATTAATCACGGCTTTGACAAACATTATTTAATGACCGTGACCATGTGGATTACCGATGTTTCAACCACAATACAAGGCATATTCACACCTAGAAATATTTACTTAGATTTCGCAGATTTTTCCTAAATTCAGTTACGAAAATCAGGCAGTTTTCGCAGAAAAATTCTCTTGCTGCATGTTCGATCCAATAGACATCCCATTTACATAGATACCGTCACCATAACATCCCGTGTTCCGAAAAAGTTACATGCACCATGGATTCAACAAATATTCACTGCTGAGTTGTTAGAATGTGAATTACACATCTTTAATAAACCATTGAAGACATATTGTCACCTTAAAATTTTGCTCAGATTTTGCAGTGTTTTCATAACACAGGTTCCAAACAGAGGTAGATTTTACAGTAAAATGCTCCTGGAGCGGTTTCTCACCAATAGATATGTAATTTACATAGTTTCCATCAACGTGACATTCCGTGTACTGAATACACTACATTCATCGCGGATTTGAGAAACATTTTTAATGAGTTGTGTACATGTGTATTACAGAACTTTCATCCACCATACAAGGCATATTTACACCTAGAAACATTAACTCTGAGTTTGCAGCTTTTTCCTAATAGCAGTTTCAAAATCAGGCAGTTTCCTAAGGAAAAAAACTGTTGGAGCGTGTTCTACCCAATAGATATGTAAATTACATAGATTCTCCCGCTGTGAAATTCCGTGTTTCGCACACGCTACATGCAGATAGGATTCGACAAAAATACACTACAGAGCTGTTTGCATGTGGATTACAGGACTTTCATCACAATACAAGGCATATTGATGCTTAGAAGCATTTTCTCTGATTTCACAGAGTTTCCAAACGACAGTTTCGAAACTGAGGCAGATTTCAAGGCAAAAGCCTCTTGGAGCGGGTTCAAAACAATAGACATTTAATTTACATGGATTCGCACACCATGAAATTCCGTGTTCCGAACACGCTTCATGCATCTCGGATTCAAAAATTTTCACTACAGAGTTGTTAGCAAGTGGAATACATCACTTTCATTGACCATAGATTTCTTACTGACTCTTTGAATACTTTTCTCAGATTTCACAGATTAGTTTAAATGCCAGGTTTGAAAATGAGGCAGATTTGGCAGGAAAATGCTCTTGGAGCGAGTTCTAACCAAAAGATATGTAATATACCTAGTTTCACTCACCGTGAAATTCCGTGTTCTGAACAAGTTACATGCATCACGGATTCGAAAAACATTCTTTAATGAGTTGTGAACATGTGTATTACCGAACTTTCATCCACCTTACAATGCATATTTATACATAGAATGTTTTTTCTGATTTAGTAGATTTCACCTAATGTCAGTTTTTAAATCATGCAGTTTTCTCAGAAAAATCCTCTTGGAGCGAATTCTACCCAATAGATATTCAATTTACATACAACCTGTCATTGTGAAATTCCGTGTTCAGAAAAAGCTACATGCATCACGGATTCGACAAATATTTACTACAGAGTTGTTAGAATAAGGATTAACGATCTTTCATCCACCATAAAAGCCATATTGACATTTTGAAGCATTTTCTCATATTTCGAAAGTTTTTCCTAATGCCAGTATTGAAAATGAGGCAGAATTCGCAGAAAAAGCTCTTGGAGCGTGTTCTACCCAAGTGACATGCATTTTACATAGATTCGCTCACCGTGATATTCTGTGTCCCAAACACGCTTCATGTATCTCGGATTCGACAAATATTCACTACAGAGTTGTTAGCATGCGGATTAAAGATCTTTCATCCACCATACAAGGCATATTTACACCGAGAATCTATTCATCTGTGTTCGCAGTGTTTTTCTAATGACAGTTTCGAAAATCAGGCAGATTTCTCAGGAAAAATCTCTTGGAGTGATTTCTAACCAAGAGAAATGTAATTTATATAAAATCCCTGGCCATGAAATTCGGTGTTCTGAACATGCTACACGCATAATGGATTCGAAAAATATTCTCTACAGATTTGTTAGCATGTTGATTACCGAACTTTCATCACAATAGTTTGAATATTGATACTTAGAAGTATTTTCTCAGATTTTGCTGCGTTTTCCAAACGCCAGTTTAAAAAATAATGCATTTTTCACAGAAAAATTCTCTTGGAGCGTGTTCTACCCAATAGAGAAGTAATTTACATTGTTTCAGTCACCGTGAAATTCCACGTTCCAAACACGGTATATGCATCACGGATTAGAAAAAGATTCTTTAATATGTTGTGAAATTGTGGATTACTGAACTTTCTTCCAACATAAAGGCATATTTACACCTAGAAATATTTACTCTCATTTTGAAGCATTCTCAAAATTTCAGATTCGATAATCATGCAATTTTCGCAGAAAAATTCTATTCTAGCTAGTTCTACCCAATAGAATTTTAATTTAAATTGTGTCATTACGGTGAAATTCCATTTCAAAAAACGCTACATGAATCACGGTTTGAAAAATCATTACTACAGTGTTATTAACATGTGGATTACCGGACTTTCATTCACTATTTAATGCATATTGACACTTAGAAGCATTTTCTCAGATTTCACAGGGTTCTCCTAATGGCAGTTTTGAAAATGAGGCACATTTCGCAGAAAAATACTCTTCAAGCGAGTTCTACCCAATAGACATGTAATTTACATTGTTTCCTTCAATATGACACACTGTATTCCGTACACGTTACATGCATCACGAATTCGACAAACATTCTCTAATGAGTGTGAGCATGTGGATTACCAAAATTTCATTCACCATACAAGGCATATTTATCCCTAGATGTAGTTATTCTGATTTCGCAGGTTTTCCCTTACATCCACTTCCGAAAATCATGAAATTTTCGCAGAAAAATTCAATTCAAGCGAGTTCTATCCAGTAGAATTGTTATTTTCCGAGTTTCACTCACCGAGACATTCCGTGTTCAAAAAACGTTACATTAATCACGGCTTTGACAAACATTATTTAATGACCGTGACCATGTGGATTACCGATGTTTCAACCACAATAAAAGGCATATTTACACCTAGAAATATTCACTTAAATTTCGCAGATTTTTCCTAAGTTCAGTTACGAAAATCAGGCAGTTTTCACATAAAAATTCTCTTGCTGCATGTTCGATCCAATAGACATCCCATTTACATAGATACCGTCACTGTAACATCCCGTGTCCCGAAAAAGTTACATGCACCATGGATTCAACAAATATTCACTGCTGAGTTGTTACAATGTGAATTACACATCTTTAATAAACCATTGAAGTCATATTGTCACCTTAAAACTTTTGCTCAGGTTTTGCAGTATTTTCATAACACCAGTTTCCAAACAGAGGTAGATTTTACAGTAAAATGCTCCTGGAGCGGTTTCTCAACAATAGATATGTAATTTACATAGTTTCCATCAATGTGATATTCCGTGTACCGAACACACTACATTCATCACGGATTTGAGAAACATTTTTAATGAGTTGTGTACATGTGTATTACAGAACTTTCATCCACCATACAAGGCATATTTACACCTAGAAACATTAACTATGAATTTGCAGCTTTTTCCTAATAGCAGTTTCAAAAATCAGGCAGTTTCCTAAGGAAAAAACTGTTGGAGCGTGTCCTACCCAATAGATATGTAAATTACATAGATTCTCCCGCTGTGAAATTCTGTGTTTCGCACACGATACATGCAGATAGGATTCGACAAAAATACACTACAGCGTTGTTTGCATGTGGATTACAGGTCTTTCATCACAATACAAGGCATATTGATGCTTAGAAACATTTTCTCTGATTTCACAGAGTTTCCAAACGACAGTGTCGAAACTGAGGCAGACTTCAAGGCAACAACCTCTTGGAGCGGGTTCAAAACAATAGACATTTAATTTACATGGATTCACACACCATGAAATTCCGTGTTCCGAACACGCTTCATGCATCTCGGATTCAAAAATTTTCACTACAGAGTTGTTAGCAAGTGGAATACATCACTTTCATTGACCATAGATTGCTTACTGACTCTTTGAATACTTTTCTCAGATTTCACAGATTAGTTTAAATGCCAGGTTTGAAAATGAGGCAGATTTGGCAGGAAAATGCTCTTGGAGCGAGTTCTAACCAAAAGATATGTAATATACCTAGTTTCACTCACTGAGACATTCCGTGTTCTGAACAATTTACATGCATCATGGATTCGAAAAACATTCTTTAATGAGTTGTGAACATGTGTATTACAGAACTTTCATCCACCTTACAATGCATATTTATACATAGAATGTTTTTTCTGATTTAGTAGATTTCACCTAATGTCAGTTTTTAAATCATGCAGTTTTCTCAGAAAAATCCTCTTGGAGCGAGTTCTACCCAATAGACTTGCAATTTACATAGAACCTGTCATCGTGAAATTCCATGTTCCGAAAAAGCGACATGAATCACGGATTCGACCAATATTCACTACAGAGTTGTTAGAATAAGGATTAACGAACTTTCATCCACCATAAAAGCCATATTGACACTTTGAAGCATTTTCTCATATTTCGAAAGTTTTTCCTAATGCCAGTTTTGAAAATGAGGCAGAATTCGCAGAAAAAGCTCTTGGAGCGTGTTCTACCCAAGTGACATGCATTTTACATAGTTTGGCTCACCGTGATATTCTGTGTCCCAAACACTCTTCATGTATCTTGGATTCGACAAATATTCACTACAGAGTTGTTAGCATGCGGATTAACGATCTTTCATCCACCATACAAGGCATAAATACACCGGGAATCTTTTCATCTGAGTTCGCAGTGTTTCCTAATTCCAGTTTCGAAAATCAGGCAGATTTCTCAGGAAAAATCTCTTGGAGTGTTTTCTAACCAAGAGAAATGTAATTTACATAAACTCTCTGGCCATGAAATTCCGTGTCCCGAACATGCTACTTGCATAATGAATTCGAAAAATATTCACTACAAATTTGTTAGCATGTGGATAACCGAACTTTCATCACAATAGATTGAAAATTGATACTTAGAAGTATTTTCTCAAATTTTGCATTGTTTTCCAAACGACAGTTTCAAAAATGAAGCATTTATCGCAGAAAAATTCCCTTGGAGAGTGTTCTACCCAATAGAGAAGTAATTTACATTGTTTCAGTCACCGTGAAATTCCATGTTAAAAACACGTTATATGCATCACGGAATAGAAAAAGATTGTTTAATATGTTATGAAAATGTGGATTACCGAACTTTCTTCCAACATAAAGGCATATTTAAACCTAGAAATATTTACACTAATTTTGAAACATTCTCCAAATTTCAGATACGATAATCATGCAATTATCGCAGAAAAATTCTATTCTAGCTAGTTCTACCCAATAGAATTTTAATTTAAATTGTGTCATTACGGTGAAATTCCATTTCAAAAAGCGCTACATGAATCACGGTTTTAAAAATCATTACTACACTGTTATTAACATGTGGATTACCGGACTTTCATTCACCATTCAATGCATATTGACACTTAGAATAATTTTGTAAGATTTCACAGGGTTCTCCTAATGGCAGTTTTGAAAATGAGGCACATTTCGCAGAAAAAACTCTTCAAGCGAGTTCTACCAAATAGACATGTAATTTTCATTGTTTCCTTCAATTTGACACACTGTATTCCGTACACGTTACATGCATCACGAATTCGACAAACATTCTCTAATGAGTGTGAGCATGTGGATTACCAAAATTTCATTCACCATACAAGGCATATTTATCCCTAGATGTAGTTATTCTGATTTCACAGGTTTTCCCTAACATCCACTTCCAAAAATCATGAAATTTTCGCAGAAAAATTCAATTCAAGCGAGTTCTATCCAGTAGAATTGTTATTTTCCGAGTTTCACTCACCGAGACATTCCGTGTTCAAAAAACGTTACATTAATCACGGCTTTGACAAACATTATTTAATGACCGTGACCATGTGGATTACCGATGTTTCAACCACAATACAAGGCATATTCACACCTAGAAATATTTACTTATATTTCGCAGATTTTTCCTAAATTCAGTTACGAAAATCAGGCAGTTTTCGCAGAAAAATTCTCTTGCTGCATGTTCGATCCAATAGACATCCCATTTACATAGATACCGTCACCGTAACATCCCGTGTTCCGAAAAAGTTACATGCACCATGGATTCAACAAATATTCACTGCTGAGTTGTTAGAATGTGAATTACACATCTTTAATAAACCATTGAAGACATATTGTCACCTTAAAATTTTGCTCAGATTTTGCAGTGTTTTCATAACACCAGTTTCCAAACAGAGGTAGATTTTACAGTAAAATGCTCCTGGAGCGGGTTCTCACCAATAGATATGTAATTTACATAGTTTCCATCAACGTGACATTCCGTGTGCCGAACACACTACATATATCACGGATTTGAGAAACATTTTTAATGAGTTGTGTACATGTGTATTACAGAACTTTCATCCAGCATACAAGGCATATTTACACCTAGAAACATTAACTCTGAGTTTGCAGCATTTTTCTAATAGCAGTTTCAAAATCAGGCAGTTTCCTAAGGAAAAAAACTGTTGGAGCGTGTTCTACCCAATAGATATGTAAATTACATAGATTCTCCCGCTGTGAAATTCCGTGTTTCGCACACGCTACATGCAGATAGGATTCGACAAAAATACACTACAGAGTTGTTTGCATGTGGATTACAGGACTTTCATCACAATACAAGGCATATTGATGCTTAGAAGCATTTTCTCTGATTTCACAGAGATTTACAAACGACAGTTTCGAAACTGAGGCAGATTTCAAGGCAAAAACCTCTTGGAGCGGGTTCAAAACAATAGATATTTAATTTACATGGATTCGCACACAATGAAATTCCGTGTTCCGAACACGCTTCATGCATCTCGGATTCAAAAATTTTCACTACAGAGTTGTTAGCAAGTGGAATACATCACTTTCATTGACCATAGATTGCTTACTGACTCTTTGAATACTTTTCTCAGATTTCACAGATTAGTTTAAATGCCAGGTTTAAAAATGAGGCAGATTTGGCAGGAAAATGCTCTTGGAGCGAGTTCTAACCAAAAGATATGTAATATACCTAGTTTCACTCACCGTGACATTCCGTGTTCTGAACAAGTTACATGCATCACGGATTCGAAAAACATTCTTTAATGAGTTGTGAACATGTGTATTAACGAACTTTCATCCACCTTACAATGCATATTTATACATAGAATATTTTTTTCTGATTTAGATGTTTTCACCTAATGTCAGTTTTTAAATCATGCAGTTTTTGCAGAAAAATCCTCTTGGAGCGAGTTCTACCCAATAGACATTCAATTTACATAGAACCAGTCATCGTGAAATTCCGTGTTCAGAAAAAGCTACATGCATCACGGATTCGAAAAATATTCACTACAGAGTTGTTAGCATAAGGATTAATGAACTTTCATCCACCATAAAAGCCATATTTACACTTTGAATCATTTTCTCATATTTCGAAAGTTTTTCCGAATCCCAGTTTTGAAAATGAGGCCGAATTCGCAGAAAAAGCTCTTGGAGCGTGTTCTACCCAAGTGACATGCATTTTACATAGATTCGCTCACCGTGAACTTCTGTGTCCCAAACACGCTTCATGTATCTCGGATTCGACAAATATTCACTACAGAGTTGTTAGCATGCGGATTACAGAACTTTCATCCACCCTACAAGGCATATTTACACCGAGAATCTTTTCATCTGAGTTCGCAGTGTTTTCCTAACGACAGTTTCGAAAATCAGGCAGATTTCTCAGGAAAAATCTCTTGGAGTGGTTTTTAACCAAGAGAAATGTAATTTATATGAAATCCCTGGCCATGAAATTCGGTGTTCTGAACATGCTACACGCATAATGGTTTCGAAAAATATTCTCTACAAATTTGTTAGCATGTGGATTACCGAACATTCATCACAATAGTTTGAATATTGATACTTAGAAGTATTTTCTCAGATTTTGCTGTGTTTTCCAAAGGCCAGTTTAAAAAATAATGCAGTTTTCACAGAAAAATTCTCTTGGAGCAAGTTCTACCCAATAGAGAAGTAATTTACATTGTTTCAGTCACCGTGAAATTCCACGATACAAACACTCTATATGCATCACGGATTAGAAAAAGATTCTTTAATATGTTGTGAAAATGTGGATTACAGAACTTTCTTCCACATAAAGTCATATTTACACCTAGAAATATTTACTCTCATTTTGAAGCTTTCTCCAAATTTCAGATTCTATAATCATGCAATTTTGGCAGAAAAATTCTATTCTAGCTAGTTCTACCCAATAGAATTGTAATTTACATTGTTTCATTACTGTGAAATTCCGTTTTCCAAAAGTGCTACATGAATCACGGTTTGAAAAATAATTACTACACTGTTATTAACATGTGGATTACCGGACTTTCATTCACCATTCAAGGCATATTGACACTTAGAAGCATTTTCTCAGATTTCACAGGGTTCTCCTAATGGCAGTTTTGAAAATGAGGCACATTTAGCAGAAAAAACTCTTCAAGCGAGTTCTTCCCAATAGACATGTAATTTACATTGTTTCCTTCAATATGACACACTGTATTCCGTACACGTTTTATGCATCACGAATTCGAGAAACATGCTCTAATGAGTGTGACCATCTGGATTACCGAAATTTCATCCACCAAACAAGGCATATTTACACCTAGGTGTAGTTATTCTGATTTCGCAGTTTTTCCTAACATCCAGTTTTCAAAATCATGAAATTTTCGCAGAAAAATTCAATTCAAGCGAGTTCTATCCAGTAGAATTGTTATTTACCGAGTTTCACTCACCGAGACATTCCGTGTTCCGAAAACGTTACATTAATCACGGCTTCGACAAACATTATTTAATGACTGTGAACATGTGGATTACCGATGTTTCAACCACAATACAAGGCATATTCACACCTAGAAATATTTACTTAGATTTCACAGATTTTTCCTAAAGTCAGTTACGAAAATCAGGCAGTTTTCGCAGAAAAATTCTCTTGCTGCATGTTCAATCCTATAGACATCCCATTTCCATAGATACCGTCACCGTAACATTCCGCGTTCCGAAAAATTTACATGCAGCATGGATTCAACAAATATTCACTCCTGAGTTGTTAGAATGTGAATTACACATCTTTAAAAAACGATTGAAGACATATTGTCACCTTAAAGCTTTTGCTCAGGTTTTGCAGTGTTTTCATAACACCAGTTTCCAAACAGAGGTAGATTTTACAGTAAAATGCTCCTGGAGCTGTTTCTCACCAATAGTTGTGTAATTTACATATTTTCCTTCAACGTGACATTCCGTGTACCGAACACACTAAAAACATCACGGATTTGAGAAACATTTTTAATGAGTTGTGTACATGTGTATTACAGATCTTTCATCCACCATACAAGGCATATTTACACCTAGAAACATTAACTCTGAGTTTGCAGCTTTTTCCTAATAGCAGTTTCAAAAATCAGGCAGTTTCCTAAGGAAAAATCTTTTTGAGCGTGTCTTACGCAATACATATGTAAATTACATAGATTCTCCCGCTGTGAAATTCCGTGTTTCGCACACGCTACATGCAGATAAGATTCGAAACAAATACACTACAGAGTTGTTTGCATGTGGATTACAGGACTTTCATCACAATACAAGTCATATTGATGCTTAGAAGCATTTTCTGTGATTTTAAAGAGCTTTCAAAACGCCAGTTTCGAAACTGAGGCAGTTTTCACTGCAAAAACCTCTTGGAGCGTGTTCAAAACAATAGACATGTAATTTACATTGATTCGCTCACCGTGAAATTCCGTGTTCCAAACACGCTTCATGCATCTCGGATTCAGAAATTTTCACTACATAGTTGTTAGCAAGTGGATTACTGCATTTTCATCCACCAAACATGGCTTACTGACACTTTGAAGACTTTTCTCAGATTTCACAGAGTAGTATTAATGTCAGGTTTGAAAATGAGGCAGATTTGGCAGGAAAATGCTCTTGGAGCGAGTTCTAACCAAAAGATATGTAATTTACCTAGTTTCCCTCACCGTGATATTCCGTGTTCTGAACACGTTACATGCATCACGGGTTCGACAAACATTCTTTAATGAGTTGTGAACATGTGTATTTCCGAACTTTCATCCACCTTACAATGCATATTTATACATAGAAATTATTTTCTGATTTAGTAGATTTCACCTAGTGTCAGTTTTTAAATCATGCAGTTTTCACAGAAAAATCCTCTTGGAGCGAGTTCTACCCAATAGACATGCAATTTACGTAGAACCCGTCATCGTGAAATTCCGTGATCCGAAAAAAATACATGCATCACGGTTTCGAAAAATATTCACTTCTGACTTGTTAGCATAAAGATTACCGAACTTTCATCCACCATAAAAGCCATATTGACACTTTGAAGCATTTTCTCATTTTTCGAAGGTTTTTCCTAATGCCAGTTTTGAAAATGAGGCAGAATTCGCAGAAAAAGTTCTTGGAACGAGTTCTACCCGAGAGATCTATTTTACATAGATTCGCTTACTGTGATATTCTGTGTTCCCAACACGCTTCATGTATCTCGGATTCGACAAATATTCACTACAGAGTTGTTAGCATGCGGATTAACGATCTTTCATCCAGCATACAAGGCATAAATACACCGAGAATCTATTCATCTGAGTTCGCAGTGTTTCCTAATTCCAGTTTCGAAAATCAGGCAGATTTCTCAGGAAAAATCTCTTGGAGTATTTTCTAACCAAGAGAAACGTAATTTACATAAAATCTCTGGCCATGAAATTCCGTGTTCCGAACATGCTACTTGCATAATGAATTCGAAAAATATTCACTACAGATTTGTTAGCATGTGGATTACCGTACTTTCATCACAATAGATTGAAAATTGATACTTAGAAGTATTTTCTCAGATTTTGCAGTGTTTTCCAAACGCCAGTTTCAATAATGAAGCATTTACTGCAGAAAAATTCTCTTGGAGCGAGTTCTACACAATAGAGAAGTCATTCACATTGTTTCAGTCACCGTGAAATTCCATGTTAAAAACACGGTATATACATCACGGATTAGAAAAAGGTTCTTTAATATGTTGTGAAAATGTGGATTACCGAACTTTCTTCCAACATAAAGGCATATTTACACCTAGAAATATTTACTCTCATTTTGAAGCATTCTCCAAATTTCAGATTCGATAATCATGCAATTTTCGCTGAAAAATTCTATTCTAGCTAGTTCTACCCAATAGAATTTTAATTTAAATTGTGTCATTACAGTGAAATTCCATTTCAAAAAGCACTACATGAATCACGGTTTGAAAAATCATTACTACACTGTTATTAACATGTGGATTACCGGACTTTCATTCACCATTCAATGCATATTGACACTTAGAATAATTTTGTAAGATTTCACAGGGTTCTCCTAATGGCAGTTTTGAAAATGATGCACATTTCGCAGAAAAAACTCTTCAAGCGAGTTCTACCGAATAGACATGTAATTTTCATTGTTTCCTTCAATATGACACACTGTATTCCGTACACGTTACATGCATCACGAATTCGACAAACATTCTCTAATGAGTGTGAGCATATGGATTACCAAAATTTCATTCACCATACAAGGCATATTTATCCCTAGATGTAGTTATTCTGATTTCACAGGTTTTCCATAACATCCACTTCCGAAAATCATGAAATTTTCGCAGAAAAATTCAATTCAAGCGAGTTCTATCCAGTAGAATTGTTATTTTCCGAGTTTCACTCACCGAGACATTCCGTGTTCAAAAAACGTTACATTAATCACGGCTTTGACAAACATTATTTAATGACCGTGACCATGTGGATTACCGATGTTTCAACCACAATACAAGGCATATTCACACCTAGAAATATTTACTTAGATTTCGCAGATTTTTCCTAAATTCAGTTACGAAAATCAGGCAGTTTTCGCAGAAAAATTCTCTTGCTGCATGTTCGATCCAATAGACATCCCATTTACATAGATACCGTCACCGTAACATCCCGTGTTCCGAAAAAGTTACATGCACCATGGATTCAACAAATATTCACTGCTGAGTTGTTAGAATGTGAATTACACATGTTTAATAAACCATTGAAGACATATTGTCACCTTAAAATTTTGCTCAGATTTTGCAGTGTTTTCATAACACCAGTTTCCAAACAGAGGTAGATTTTACAGTAAAATGCTCCTGGAGCGGTTTCTCACCAATGGATATGTAATTTACATAGTTTCCATCAACGTGACATTCCGTGTACTGAATACACTACATTCATCGCGGATTTGAGAAACATTTTTAATGAGTTGTGTACATGTGTATTACAGAACTTTCATCCAGCATACAAGGCATATTTACACCTAGAAACATTAATTCTGAGTTTGCAGCTTTTTCCTAATAGCAGTTTCAAAATCAGGCAGTTTCCTAAGGAAAAAACTGTTGGAGCGTGTTCTACCCAATAGATATGTAAATTACATAGATTCTCCCGCTGTGAAATTCCGTGTTTCGCACACGCTACATGCAGATAGGATTCGACAAAAATACACTACAGAGTTGTTTGCATGTGGATTACAGGACTTTCATCACAATACAAGGCATATTGATGCTTAGAAGCATTTTCTCTGATTTCACAGAGATTTACAAACGACAGTTTCGAAACTGAGGCAGATTTCAAGTCAAAAACCTCTTGGAGCGGGTTCAAAACAATAGACATTTAATTTACATGGATTTGCACACCATAAAATTCCGTGTTCCGAACACGCTTCATGCATCTCGGATTCAAAAATTTTCACTACAGAGTTGTTAGCAAGTGGAATACATCACTTTCATTGACCATAGATTGCTTACTGACTCTTTGAATACTTTTCTCAGATTTCACAGTTTAGTTTAAATGCCAGGTTTGATAATGAGGCAGATTTGGCAGGAAAATGCTCTTGGAGCGAGTTCTAACCAAAAGATATGTAATATACCTAGTTTCACTCACCGTGACATTCCGTGTTCTGAACAAGTTACATGCATCATGGATTCGAAAAACATTCTTTAATGAGTTGTGAACATGTGTATTACCGAACTTTGATCCACCTTACAATGCATATTTATACATAGAATGTTTTTTCTGATTTAGTAGATTTCACCTAGTGTCAGCTTTTAAATCATGCAGTTTTCACAGAAAAATCCTCTTGGAGCGAGTTCTACCCAATAGACATGCAATTTACGTAGAACCCGTCATCGTGAAATTCCGTGATCCGAAAAATATACATGCATCACGGTTTCGAAAAATATTCACTTCTGACTTGTTAGCATAAAGATTACCGAACTTTCATCCACCATAAAAGCTATATTGACACTTTGAAGCATTTTCTCATTTTTCGAAGGTTTTTCCTAATGCCAGTTTTGAAAATGAGGCAGAATTCGCAGAAAAAGTTCTTGGAACGAGTTCTACCCGAGAGATCTATTTTACATAGATTCGCTTACTGTGATATTCTGTGTTCCCAACACGCTTCATGTATCTCGGATTCGACAAATATTCACTACAGAGTTGTTAGCATGCGGATTAACGATCTTTCATCCAGCATACAAGGCATAAATACACCGAGAATCTATTCATCTGAGTTTGCAGTGTTTCCTAATTCCAGTTTCGAAAATCAGGCAGATTTCTCAGGAAAAATCTCTTGGAGTATTTTCTAACCAAGAGAAACGTAATTTACATAAAATCTCTGGCCATGAAATTCCGTGTTCCGAACATGCTACTTGCATAATGAATTCGAAAAATATTCACTACAGATTTGTTAGCATGTGGATTACCGTACTTTCATCACAATAGATTGAAAATTGATACTTAGAAGTATTTTCTCAGATTTTGCAGTGTTTTCCAAACGCCAGTTTCAATAATGAAGCATTTACTGCAGAAAAATTCTCTTGGAGCGAGTTCTACACAATAGAGAAGTCATTCACATTGTTTCAGTCACCGTGAAATTCCATGTTAAAAACACGGTATATACATCACGGATTAGAAAAAGGTTCTTTAATATGTTGTGAAAATGTGGATTACCGAACTTTCTTCCAACATAAAGGCATATTTACACCTAGAAATATTTACTCTCATTTTGAAGCATTCTCCAAATTTCAGATTCGATAATCATGCAATTTTCGCTGAAAAATTCTATTCTAGCTAGTTCTACCCAATAGAATTTTAATTTAAATTGTGTCATTACAGTGAAATTCCATTTCAAAAAGCACTACATGAATCACGGTTTGAAAAATCATTACTACACTGTTATTAACATGTGGATTACCGGACTTTCATTCACCATTCAATGCATATTGACACTTAGAATAATTTTGTAAGATTTCACAGTGTTCTCCTAATGGCAGTTTTGAAAATGATGCACATTTCGCAGAAAAAACTCTTCAAGCGAGTTCTACCCAATAGACATGTAATTTTCATTGTTTCCTTCAATATGACACACTGTATTCCGTACACGTTACATGCATCACGAATTCGACAAACATTCTCTAATGAGTGTGAGCATATGGATTACCAAAATTTCATTCACCATACAAGGCATATTTATCCCTAGATGTAGTTATTCTGATTTCACAGGTTTTCCATAACATCCACTTCCGAAAATCATGAAATTTTCGCAGAAAAATTCAATTCAAGCGAGTTCTATCCAGTAGAATTGTTATTTTCCGAGTTTCACTCACCGAGACATTCCGTGTTCAAAAAACGTTACATTAATCACGGCTTTGACAAACATTATTTAATGACCGTGACCATGTGGATTACCGATGTTTCAACCACAATACAAGGCATATTCACACCTAGAAATATTTACTTAGATTTCGCAGATTTTTCCTAAATTCAGTTACGAAAATCAGGCAGTTTTCGCAGAAAAATTCTCTTGCTGCATGTTCGATCCAATAGACATCCCATTTACATAGATACCGTCACCGTAACATCCCGTGTTCCGAAAAAGTTACATGCACCATGGATTCAACAAATATTCACTGCTGAGTTGTTAGAATGTGAATTACACATGTTTAATAAACCATTGAAGACATATTGTCACCTTAAAATTTTGCTCAGATTTTGCAGTGTTTTCATAACACCAGTTTCCAAACAGAGGTAGATTTTACAGTAAAATGCTCCTGGAGTGGTTTCTCACCAATAGATATGTAATTTACATAGTTTCCATCAACGTGACATTCCGTGTACTGAATACACTACATTCATCGCGGATTTGAGAAACATTTTTAATGAGTTGTGTACATGTGTATTACAGAACTTTCATCCAGCATACAAGGCATATTTACACCTAGAAACATTAACTCTGAGTTTGCAGCTTTTTCCTAATAGCAGTTTCAAAATCAGGCAGTTTCCTAAGGAAAAAACTGTTGGAGCGTGTTCTACCCAATAGATATGTAAATTACATAGATTCTCCCGCTGTGAAATTCCGTGTTTCGCACACGCTACACGCAGATAGGATTCGACAAAAATACACTACAGAGTTGTTTGCATGTGGATTACAGGACTTTCATCACAATACAAGGCATATTGATGCTTAGAAGCATTTTCTCTGATTTCACAGAGATTTACAAACGACAGTTTCGAAACTGAGGCAGATTTCAAGGCAAAAACCTCTTGGAGCGGGTTCAAAACAATAGACATTTAATTTACATGGATTTGCACACCATGAAATTCCGTGTTCCGAACACGCTTCATGCATCTCGGATTCAAAAATTTTCACTACAGAGTTGTTAGCAAGTGGAATACATCACTTTCATTGACCATAGATTGCTTACTGACTCTTTGAATACTTTTCTCAGATTTCACAGTTTAGTTTAAATGCCAGGTTTGATAATGAGGCAGATTTGGCAGGAAAATGCTCTTGGAGCGAGTTCTAACCAAAAGATATGTAATATACCTAGTTTCACTCACCGTGACATTCCGTGTTCTGAACAAGTTACATGCATCATGGATTCGAAAAACATTCTTTAATGAGTTGTGAACATGTGTATTACCGAACTTTGATCCACCTTACAATGCATATTTATACATAGAATGTTTTTTCTGATTTAGTAGATTTCACCTAATGTCAGTTTTTAAATCATGCAGTTTTTGCAGAAAAATCCTCTTGGAGCGAGTTCTACCCAATAGACATTCAATTTACATAGAACCTGTCATCGTGAAATTCCGTGTTCCGAAAAAGCTACATGCATCACGGATTTGAAAAATATTCACTACAGAGTTGTTAGCATAAGGATTAACGAACTTTCATCCACCATAAAAGCCATATTGACACTTTGAATCATTTTCTCATATTTCGAATGTTTTTGCTAATGCCAGTTTTGAAAATGAGGCAGAATTCGCAGAAAAAGCTCTTGGAGCATGTTCTACCCAAGTGACTTGCATTTTACATAGATTCACTCACCGTGATATTCTGTGTCCCAAACACGCTTCATGTATCTCGGATTCGACAAATATTCACTAAAGAGTTGTTAGAATGCAGATTACCGAACTTTCATCCACCCTACAAGGCATATTTACACCAAGAATCTATTCATCGGAGTTCGCAGTGTTTTCCTAACGACAGTTTCGAAAATCAGGCAGATTTCTCAGGAAAAATCTCTTGGAGTGATTTCTAACCAAGAGAAATGTAATTTACATAAAATCCCTGGCCATGAAATTCCGTGTTCCGAACATGCTACATGCATAATGGATTCGAAAAATATTCTCTACAGATTTGTTAGCATGTGGATTACCGAACTTTCATCACAATAGTTTGAATATTGATACTTAGAAGTATTTTCTCAGATTTTGCTGCGTTTTCCAAACGCCAGTTTAAAAAATAATGCAGTTTTCACAGAAAAATTCACTTGGAGCGAGTTCTACCCAATAGAGAAGTAATTTACATTGTTTCAGTCACCGTGAAATTCCACGTTTCAAACACGGTATATGCATCACGGATTAGAAAAAGATTCTTTAATATGTTGTGAAAATGTGGATTACAGAACTTTCTTCCACATAAAGTCATATTTAAACCTAGAAATATTTACTCTCATTTTGAAGCTTTCTCCAAACTTCAGATTCGATAATCATGCAATTTTCGCATAAAAATTCTATTCTAGCTAGTTCTACCCAATAGAATTTTAATTTAAATTGTTTCATTACGGTGAAATTCCATTTCAAAAAACGCTACATGAATCACGGTTTGAAAAATAATTACTACACTGATATTAACATGTGGATTACCGGACTTTCATACACCATTCGAGGCATATTGACACTTAGAAGCATTTTCTAAGATTTCACGTGGTTCTCCTACTGGCAGATTTGAAAATGAGGCACATTTCGCAGAAAAATTCTCTTCAAGCGAGTTCTACCCAATAGACATGTAATTTACATTGTTTCCTTCAATATGACACTCTGTATTCCGTACACGTTTCATGCATCACGAATTCGACAAACATTCTCTAATGAGTGTGAGCATCTGGATTACCGAACTTTCATCCACCATACAAGGCATATTTACACCTAGATGTACTTATTCTGATTTCACAGTTTTTTCCTAACATCCAGTTTTGAAAATCATGAAATTTTCGCAGAAAAATTCAATTCAAGCGTGTTCTATCCAGTAGAATTGTTATTTTCCGAGTTTCACTCACTGAGACATTCCGTGTTCCGAAAACGTTACATTAATCACGGCTTCGACAAACATTATTTAATGACTGTGAGCATGTGGATTACCGTAGTTTCAACCACAATACAAGGCATATTCACACCTAGAAATGTTTACTTAGATTTCACAGATTTTTCCTAACGTCAGTTACGAAAATCAGAGAGTTTTCGCAGAAAAATTCTCTTGCTGCATGTTCGATCCAATAGACATCCCATTTCCATAGATACCGTCACCGTAACATCCCGTGTTCCGAAAAATTTACATGCACCATGGATTCAACAAATATTCACTCCTGAGTTGTTAGAATGTGAATTACACATCTTTAAAAAACGATTGAAGACATATTGTCACCTTAAAGCTTTTGCTCAGGTTTTGCAGTGTTTTCATAACACCAGTTTCCAAACAGAGGTAGATTTTACAGTAAAATGCTCCTGGAGCGGTTTCTCACCAATAGTTGTGTAATTTACATATTTTCCTTCAACGTGACATTCCGTGTACCGAACACACTAAAAACATCACGGATTTGAGAAACATTTTTAATAAGTTGTGTACATGTGTATTACAGATCTTTCATCCCCCATACAAGGCATATTTACACCTAGAAACATTAACTCTGAGTTTGCAGCTTTTTCCTAATAGCAGTTTCAAAAATCAGGCAGTTTCCTAAGGAAAAATCTTTTTGAGCGTGTCTTACGCAATACATATGTAAATTACATAGATTCTCCCGCTGTGAAATTCCGTGTTTCGCACACGCTACATGCAGATAGGATTCGACAAAAATACACTACAGAGTTGTTTGCATGTGGATTACAGGACTTTCATCACAATACAAGGCATATTGATGCTTAGAAGCATTTTCTCTGATTTCAAAGAGCTTTCAAAACGCCAGTTTCGAAACTGAGGCAGTTTTCACGGCAAAAACTCTTGGAGCGTGTTCAAAACAATAGACTTGTAATTTACATGGATTCGCTCACCGTGAAATTCCGTGTTCCGAACACGCTTCATGCATCTCGGATTCAAAAATTTTCACTACAGAGTTGTTAGCAAGTGGATTACTGCACTTTCATCCACCATACATGGCTTACTGACACTTTGAAGACTTTTCTCAGATTTCACAGAGTAGTTTTAATGTCAGGTTTGAAAATGAGGCAGATTTGGCAGGAAAATGCTCTTGGAGCGAGTTCTAACCAAAAGATATGTAATTTACCTAGTTTCACTCACCGTGATATTCCGTGTTCTGAACACGTTACATGCATCACGGGTTCGACAAACATTCTTTAATGAGTTGTGAACATGTGTATTTCCGAACTTTCATCTACCTTACAATGCATATTTATACATAGAAATTATTTTCTGATTTAGTATATTTCTCCTAGTGTCAGTTTTTAAATCATGCAGTTTTCACAGAAAAATCCTCTTGGAGCGAGTTCTACCCAATAGACATGCAATTTACGTAGAACCCGTCATCGTGAAATTCCGTGATCCGAAAAAAATACATGCATCACGGTTTCGAAAAATATTCACTTCTGACTTGTTAGCATAAAGATTACCGAACTTTCATCCACCATAAAAGCCATATTGACACTTTGAAGCATTTTCTCATTTTTCGAAAGTTTTTCCTAATGCCAGTTTTGAAAATGAGGCAGAATTCGCAGAAAAAGTTCTTGGAACGAGTTCTACCCGAGAGATCTATTTTACAAAGATTCGCTTACTGTGATATTCTGTGTTCCCAACACGCTTCATGTATCTCGGATTCGACAAATACTCACTACAGAGTTGTTAGCATGCGGATTAACGATCTTTCATCCACCATACAAGGCATAAATACACCGAGAATCTATTCATCTGAGTTCGCAGTGTTTCCTAATTCCAGTTTCGAAAATCAGGCAGATTTCTCAGGAAAAATCTCTTGGAGTATTTTCTAACCAAGAGAAACGTAATTTACATAAAATCTCTGGCCATGAAATTCCGTGTTCCGAACATGCTACTTGCATAATGAATTCGAAAAGTATTCACTACAGATTTGTTAGCATGTGGATTACCGAACTTTCATCACAATAGATTGAAAATTGATACATAGAAGAATTTTCTCAGATTTTGCAGTGTTTTCCAAACGCCAGTTTCAAAAATGAAGCATTTACTGCAGAAAAATTCTCTTGGAGCGAGTCCTACCTAATAGAGAAGTAATTTACATTGTTTCAGTCACCGTGAAATTCCATGTTAAAAACACGGTATATGCATCACGGATTAGAAAAAGGTTCTTTAATAAGTTGTGAAAATGTGGATTACCGAACTTTCTTCCAACATAAAGGCATATTTACACCTAGAAATATTTACTCTCATTTTGAAGCATTCTCCAAACTTCAGATTCGATAATCATGCAATTTTCGCAGAAAAATTCTATTCTAGCTAGTTCTACCCAATAGAATTTTAATTTAAATTGTGTCATTACAGTGAAATTCCATTTCAAAAAGTGCTACATGAATCACGGTTTGAAAAATCATTACTACACTGTTATTAACATGTGGATTACCGGACTTTCATTCACCATTCAAGGCATATTGACACTTAGAAGCATTTTCTAAGATTTCACGTGGTTCTCCTACTGGCAGATTTGAAAATGAGGCACATTTTGCAGAAAAATTCTCTTCAAGCGAGTTCTACCCAATAGACATGTAATTTACATTGTTTCCTTCAATATGACACTCTGTATTCCGTACACGTTTCATGCATCACGAATTCGACAAACATGCTCTAATGAGTGTGAGCATCTGGATTACCTTACTTTCATCCACCATACAAGGCATATTTACACCTAGATGTAGTTATTCTGATTTCGCAGTTTTTTCCTAACATCCAGTTTTGAAAATCATGAAATTTTCGCAGAAAAATTCAATTCAAGCGTGTTCTATCCAGTAGAATTGTTATTTTCCGAGTTTCACTCACCGAGACATTCCGTGTTTCGAAAACGTTACATTAATCACGGCTTCGACAAACATTATTTAATGACTGTGAGCATGTGGATTACCGAAGTTTCAAACACAATACAAGGCATATTCACACCTAGAAATATTTACTAAGATTTCACAGATTTTTCCTAACGTCAGTTACGAAAATCAGACAGTATTCGCAGAAAAATTCTCTTGCTGCTTGTTCGATCCAATAGACATCCCATTTCCATAGATACCGTCACCGTAACATTCCGTGTCCCGAAAAATTTACATGCACCATGGATTCAACAAATATTCACTCCTGAGTTGTTAGAATGTGAATTACACATCTTTAAAAAACGATTGAAGACATATTGTCACCTTAAAGCTTTTGCTCAGGTTTTGCAGTGTTTTCATAACACCAGTTTCCAAACAGAGGTAGATTTTACAGTAAAATCCTCCTGGAGCAGTTTCTCACCAATAGTTGTGTAATTTACATATTTTCCTTCAACGTGACATTCCGTGTACCGAACACACTAAAAACATCACGGATTTGAGAAACATTTTTAATGAGTTGTGTACATGTGTATTACAGATCTTTCATCCACCATACAAGGCATATTTACACCTAGAAACATTAACTCTGAGTTTGCAGCTTTTTCCTAGTAGCAGTTTCAAAAATCAGGCAGTTTCCTAAGGAAAAATCTTTTTGAGCGTGTCTTACGCAATACATATGTAAATTACATAGATTCTCCCGCTGTGAAATTCCGTGTTTCGCACACGCTACATGCAGATAGGATTCGAAACAAATACACTACAGAGTTGTTTGCATGTGTATTACAGGACTTTCATCACAATAGAAGGCATATTGATGCTTAGAAGCATTTTCTCTGATTTCACAGAGCTTTCCAAATGCCAGTTTCGAAACTGAGGCAGTTTTCACCGCAAAAACCTCTTGGAGCGTGTTCAAAACAATAGACATGTAATTTACATGGATTCGCTCACCGTGAAATTCCGTGTTCCGAACACGCTTCATGCATCTCGGATTCAAAAATTTTCACTACAGAGTTGTTAGCAAGTGGATTACTGCACTTTCATCCACCATACATGGCTTACTGACACTTTGAAGACTTTTCTCAGATTTCAAAGGGTAGTTTTAATGTCAGGTTTGAAAATGAGTCAGATTTGGCAGGAAAATGCTCTTGGAGCGAGTTCTAACCAAAAGATATGTAATTTACCTAGTTTCACTCACTGTGATATTCCGTGTTCTGAACACGTTACATGCATCACGGGTTCGACAAACATTCTTTAATGAGTTGTGAACATGTGTATTTCCGAACTTTCATCTACATTACAATGCATATTTATACATAGAAATTATTTTCTGATTTAGTATATTTCTCCTAGTGTCAGTTTTTAAATCATGCAGTTTTCACAGAAAAATCCTCTTGGAGCGAGTTCTACCCAATAGACATGCAATTTACGTAGAACCCGTCATCGTGAAATTCCGTGATCCGAAAAAAATACATGCATCACGGTTTCGAAAAATATTCACTTCTGACTTGTTAGCATAAAGATTACCGAACTTTCATCCACCATAAAAGCCATATTGACACTTTGAGGCATTTTCTCATTTTTCGAAAGTTTTTCCTAATGCCAGTTTTGAAAATGAGGCAGAATTCGCAGAAAAAGTTCTTGGAACGAGTTCTACCCGAGAGATCTATTTTACATAGATTCGCTTACTGTGATATTCTGTGTTCCCAACACGCTTCATGTATCTCGGATTCGACAAATACTCACTACAGAGTTGTTAGCATGCGGATTAACGATCTTTCATCCACCATACAAGGCATAAATACACCGAGAATCTATTCACCTGAGTTTGCAGTGTTTCCTAATTCCAGTTTCGAAAATCAGGCAGATTTCTCAGGAAAAATCTCTTGGAGTATTTTCTAACCAACAGAAACGTAATTTACATAAACTCTCTGGCCATGAAATTCCGTGTTCCGAACATGCTACTTGCATAATGAATTCGAAAAATATTCACTACAGATTTGTTAGCATGTGGATTACCGAACTTTCATCACAATAGATTGAAAATTGATACTTAGAAGTATTTTCTCAGATTTTGCAGTGTTTTCCAAACGCCAGTTTCAAAAATGAAGCATTTACTGCAGAAAAATTCTCTTGGAGCGAGTCCTACCCAATAGAGAAGTAATTTACATTGTTTCAGTCACCGTGAAATTCCATGTTAAAAACACGGTATATGCATCACGGATTAGAAAAAGCTTCTTTAATATGTTGTGAAAATGTGGATTACCGAACTTTCTTCCTACATAAAGGCATATTTACACCTAGAAATATTTACTCTCATTTTGAAGCATTCTCCAAATTTCAGATTCGATAATCATGCAATTTTCGCAGAAAAATTCTATTCTAGCTAGTTCTACCCAATAGAATTTTAATTTAAATTGTGTCATTACGGTGAAATTCCATTTCAAAAAGCGCTTCATGTATCACGGTTTGAAAAATCATTACTACACTGTTATTAACATGTGGATTACCGGACTTTCATTCACCATTCAATGCATATTGACACTTAGAATAATTTTCTAAGATTTCACAGGGTTCTCCTAATGGCAGTTTTGAAAATGAGGCACATTTGGCAGAAAAAACTCTTCAAGCGAGTTCTACCGAATAGACATGTAATTTTCATTGTTTCCTTCAATATGACACACTGTATTCCGTACACGTTACATGCATCACGAATTCGACAAACATTCTCTAATGAGTGTGAGCATGTGGATTACCAAAATTTCGTTCACCATACAAGGCATATTTATACCTAGATGTAGTTATTCTGATTTCACAAGTTTTCCCTAACATCCACTTCCGAAAATCATGAAATTTTCGCAGAAAAATTCAATTCAAGCGAGTTCTATCCAGTAGAATTGTTATTTTCCGAGTTTCTCTCACCGAGACATTCCGTGTTCAAAAAACGTTACATTAATCACGGCTTTGACAAACATTATTTAATGACCGTGACCATGTGGATTACCGATATTTCAACCACAATACAAGGCATATTCACACCTAGAAACATTTACTTATATTTCGCAGATTTTTCCTAAATTCAGTTACGAAAATCAGGCAGTTTTCGCAGAAAAATTCTCTTACTGCATGTTCGATCCAATAGACATCCCATTTTCATAGATACCGTCACCGTAACATCCCGTGTTCCGAAAAAGCTATATGCATCACGGATTCGACAAATATTCACTACAGAGTTGTTAGCATAAGTATTACCGAAGTTTCATCCACCATAAAAGCCATATTGACACTTTGAATCATTTTCTCATATTTCGAAAGTTTTTGCTAATGCCAGTTTTGAAAATGAGGCAGAATTTGCAGAAAAATCTCTTGGAGCATGTTCTACCCAAGTGACATGCATTTTACATAGATTCACTCACCGTGATATTCTGTGTCCCAAACACGCTTCATGTATCTCGGATTCGACAAATATTCACTACAGAGTTGTTAGCATGCAGATTACCGAACTTTCATCCACCCTACGAGGCATATTTACACCGAGAATCTATTCAACTGAGTTCGCAGTGTTTTCCTAATGACAGTTTCGAAAATCAGGCAGATTTCTCAGGAAAAATCTCTTGGAGTGATTTCTAACCAAGAGAAATGTAATTTACATAAAATCCCTGGCCATGAAATTCCGTGTTCCGAACATGCTACATGCATAATGGATTCGAAAAATATTCTCTACAGATTTGTTAGCATGTGGATTACCGAACTTTCATCACAATAGTTTGAATATTGATACTTAGAAGTATTTTCTCAGATTTTGCTGCGTTTTCCAAACGCCAGTTTAAAAAATAATGCAGTTTTCACAGAAAAATTATCTTGGAGCGAGTTCTACCCAATAGAGAAGTAATTTACATTGTTTCAGTCACCGTGAAATTCCACATTCCAAACACGGTATATGCATCACGGATTAGAAAAAGATTCTTTAATATGTTGTGAAAATATGGATTACAGAACTTTCTTCCACATAAAGTCATATTTACACCTAGAAATATTTACTCTCATTTTGAAGCTTTCTCTCAAACTTCAGATTCGATAATCATGCAATTTTCGCAGAAAAATTCTATTCTAGCTAGTTCTACCCAATAGAATTTTAATTTAAATTGTGTCATTACGGTGAAATTCCATTTCAAAAAGCGCTTCATGAATCACGGTTTGAAAAATCATTACTACACTGTTATTAACATGTGGATTACTGGACTTTCATTCACCATTCAAGGCATATTGACACTTAGAAGCATTTTCTCAGATTTCACAGGGTTCTCCTTATGGCAGTTTTGAAAATGAGGCACATTTCGCAGAAAAATTCTCTTCAAGCGAGTTCTACCCAATAGACATGTAATTTACATTGTTTCCTTCAATATGACACTCTGTGTTCCGTACACGTTTCATGCATCACGAATTCGACAAACATGCTCTAATGAGTGTGAGCATCTGGATTACCGAACTTTCATCCACCATACAAGGCATATTAACACCTAGATGTAGTTATTCTGATTTCGCAGTTTTTTCCTAACTTCCAGTTTTGAAAATCATGAAATTTTCGCAGAAAAATTCAATTCAAGTGAGTTCTATCCAGTAGAATTGTTATTTTCCGAGTTTCACTCACCGAGACATTCCGTGTTCCGAAAACGTTACATTAATCACGGCTTCGACAAACATTATTTAGTGACTGTGAGCATGTGGATTACCGAAGTTTCAACCACAATACAAGGCATATTCACACCTGGAAATATTTACTTAGATTTCACAGAATTTTCCTAACGTCAGTTACGAAAATCAGACAGTTTTCGCAGAAAAATTCTCTTGCTGCATGTTCGAACCAATAGACATCCCATTTCCATAGATACGGTCACCGTAACATTCCGTGTTCCGAAAAATTTACATGCAACATGGATTCAACAAATATTCACTCCTGAGTTGTTAGAATGTGAATTACACATCTTTAATAAACCATTGAAGACATATTGTCACCTTAAAGCTTTTGCTCAGGTTTTGCAGTGTTTTCATAACACCAGTTTCCAAACAGAGGTAGATTTTACAGTAAAATGCTCCTGGAGCGGTTTCTCACCAATAGTTGTGTAATTTACATATTTTCCTTCAACGTGACATTCCGTGTACCGAACACACTAAAAACATCACGGATTTGAGAAACATTTTTAATGAGTTGTGTACATGTGTATTACAGATCTTTCATCCACCATACAAGGCATATTTACACCTAGAAACATTAACTCTGAGTTTGCAGCTTTTTCCTAATAGCAGTTTCAAAAATCAGGCAGTTTCCTAAGGAAAAATCTTTTTGAGCGTGTCTTACGCAATACATATGTAAATTACATAGATTCTCCCGCTGTGAAATTCCGTGTTTCGCACACGCTACATGCAGATAGGATTTGAAACAAATACACTACAGAGTTGTTTGCATGTGGATTACAGGACTTTCATCACAATACAAGGCATATTGATGATTAGAAGCATTTTCTCTGATTTCACAGAGCTTTCCAAACGCCAGTTTCGGAACTGAGGCAGATTTCACGGCAAAAACCTCTTGGAGCGTGTTCAAAACAATAGACATGTAATTTACATCGATTCGCTCACCGTGAAATTCCATGTTCCGAACACGCTTCATGCATCTCGAATTCAAAAATTTTCACTACAGAGTTGTTAGCAAGTGGAATACTGCACTTTCTTCCACCAGACATGGCTTACTGACACTTTGAAGACTTTTCTCAGATTTCACAGATTAGTTTAAATGCCAGGTTTGAAAATGAGTCAGATTTGGCAGGAAAATGCTCTTGGAGCGAGTTCTAACCAAAAGATATGTAATTTACCTAGTTTCACTCACTGTGATATTCCGTGTTCTGAACACGTTACATGCATCACGGGTTCGACAAACATTCTTTAATGAGTTGTGAACATGTGTATTTCCGAACTTTCATCTACATTACAATGCATATTTATACATAGAAATTATTTTCTGATTTAGTATATTTCTCCTAGTGTCAGTTTTTAAATCATGCAGTTTTCACAGAAAAATCCTCTTGGAGCGAGTTCTACCCAATAGACATGCAATTTACGTAGAACCCGTCATCGTGAAATTCCGTGATCCGAAAAAAATACATGCATCACGGTTTCGAAAAATATTCACTTCTGACTTGTTAGCATAAAGATTACCGAACTTTCATCCACCATAAAAGCCATATTGACACTTTGAGGCATTTTCTCATTTTTCGAAAGTTTTTCCTAATGCCAGTTTTGAAAATGAGGCAGAATTCGCAGAAAAAGTTCTTGGAACGAGTTCTACCCGAGAGATCTATTTTACATAGATTCGCTTACTGTGATATTCTGTGTTCCCAACACGCTTCATGTATCTCGGATTCGACAAATACTCACTACAGAGTTGTTAGCATGCGGATTAACGATCTTTCATCCACCATACAAGGCATAAATACACCGAGAATCTATTCACCTGAGTTTGCAGTGTTTCCTAATTCCAGTTTCGAAAATCAGGCAGATTTCTCAGGAAAAATCTCTTGGAGTATTTTCTAACCAACAGAAACGTAATTTACATAAACTCTCTGGCCATGAAATTCCGTGTTCCGAACATGCTACTTGCATAATGAATTCGAAAAATATTCACTACAGATTTGTTAGCATGTGGATTACCGAACTTTCATCACAATAGATTGAAAATTGATACTTAGAAGTATTTTCTCAGATTTTGCAGTGTTTTCCAAACGCCAGTTTCAAAAATGAAGCATTTACTGCAGAAAAATTCTCTTGGAGCGAGTCCTACCCAATAGAGAAGTAATTTACATTGTTTCAGTCACCGTGAAATTCCATGTTAAAAACACGGTATATGCATCACGGATTAGAAAAAGCTTCTTTAATATGTTGTGAAAATGTGGATTACCGAACTTTCTTCCTACATAAAGGCATATTTACACCTAGAAATATTTACTCTCATTTTGAAGCATTCTCCAAATTTCAGATTCGATAATCATGCAATTTTCGCAGAAAAATTCTATTCTAGCTAGTTCTACCCAATAGAATTTTAATTTAAATTGTGTCATTACGGTGAAATTCCATTTCAAAAAGCGCTTCATGTATCACGGTTTGAAAAATCATTACTACACTGTTATTAACATGTGGATTACCGGACTTTCATTCACCATTCAATGCATATTGACACTTAGAATAATTTTCTAAGATTTCACAGGGTTCTCCTAATGGCAGTTTTGAAAATGAGGCACATTTGGCAGAAAAAACTCTTCAAGCGAGTTCTACCGAATAGACATGTAATTTTCATTGTTTCCTTCAATATGACACACTGTATTCCGTACACGTTACATGCATCACGAATTCGACAAACATTCTCTAATGAGTGTGAGCATGTGGATTACCAAAATTTCGTTCACCATACAAGGCATATTTATACCTAGATGTAGTTATTCTGATTTCACAAGTTTTCCCTAACATCCACTTCCGAAAATCATGAAATTTTCGCAGAAAAATTCAATTCAAGCGAGTTCTATCCAGTAGAATTGTTATTTTCCGAGTTTCTCTCACCGAGACATTCCGTGTTCAAAAAACGTTACATTAATCACGGCTTTGACAAACATTATTTAATGACCGTGACCATGTGGATTACCGATATTTCAACCACAATACAAGGCATATTCACACCTAGAAACATTTACTTATATTTCGCAGATTTTTCCTAAATTCAGTTACGAAAATCAGGCAGTTTTCGCAGAAAAATTCTCTTACTGCATGTTCGATCCAATAGACATCCCATTTTCATAGATACCGTCACCGTAACATCCCGTGTTCCGAAAAAGCTATATGCATCACGGATTCGACAAATATTCACTACAGAGTTGTTAGCATAAGTATTACCGAAGTTTCATCCACCATAAAAGCCATATTGACACTTTGAATCATTTTCTCATATTTCGAAAGTTTTTGCTAATGCCAGTTTTGAAAATGAGGCAGAATTTGCAGAAAAATCTCTTGGAGCATGTTCTACCCAAGTGACATGCATTTTACATAGATTCACTCACCGTGATATTCTGTGTCCCAAACACGCTTCATGTATCTCGGATTCGACAAATATTCACTACAGAGTTGTTAGCATGCAGATTACCGAACTTTCATCCACCCTACGAGGCATATTTACACCGAGAATCTATTCAACTGAGTTCGCAGTGTTTTCCTAATGACAGTTTCGAAAATCAGGCAGATTTCTCAGGAAAAATCTCTTGGAGTGATTTCTAACCAAGAGAAATGTAATTTACATAAAATCCCTGGCCATGAAATTCCGTGTTCCGAACATGCTACATGCATAATGGATTCGAAAAATATTCTCTACAGATTTGTTAGCATGTGGATTACCGAACTTTCATCACAATAGTTTGAATATTGATACTTAGAAGTATTTTCTCAGATTTTGCTGCGTTTTCCAAACGCCAGTTTAAAAAATAATGCAGTTTTCACAGAAAAATTATCTTGGAGCGAGTTCTACCCAATAGAGAAGTAATTTACATTGTTTCAGTCACCGTGAAATTCCACATTCCAAACACGGTATATGCATCACGGATTAGAAAAAGATTCTTTAATATGTTGTGAAAATATGGATTACAGAACTTTCTTCCACATAAAGTCATATTTACACCTAGAAATATTTACTCTCATTTTGAAGCTTTCTCTCAAACTTCAGATTCGATAATCATGCAATTTTCGCAGAAAAATTCTATTCTAGCTAGTTCTACCCAATAGAATTTTAATTTAAATTGTGTCATTACGGTGAAATTCCATTTCAAAAAGCGCTTCATGAATCACGGTTTGAAAAATCATTACTACACTGTTATTAACATGTGGATTACTGGACTTTCATTCACCATTCAAGGCATATTGACACTTAGAAGCATTTTCTCAGATTTCACAGGGTTCTCCTTATGGCAGTTTTGAAAATGAGGCACATTTCGCAGAAAAATTCTCTTCAAGCGAGTTCTACCCAATAGACATGTAATTTACATTGTTTCCTTCAATATGACACTCTGTGTTCCGTACACGTTTCATGCATCACGAATTCGACAAACATGCTCTAATGAGTGTGAGCATCTGGATTACCGAACTTTCATCCACCATACAAGGCATATTAACACCTAGATGTAGTTATTCTGATTTCGCAGTTTTTTCCTAACTTCCAGTTTTGAAAATCATGAAATTTTCGCAGAAAAATTCAATTCAAGTGAGTTCTATCCAGTAGAATTGTTATTTTCCGAGTTTCACTCACCGAGACATTCCGTGTTCCGAAAACGTTACATTAATCACGGCTTCGACAAACATTATTTAGTGACTGTGAGCATGTGGATTACCGAAGTTTCAACCACAATACAAGGCATATTCACACCTGGAAATATTTACTTAGATTTCACAGAATTTTCCTAACGTCAGTTACGAAAATCAGACAGTTTTCGCAGAAAAATTCTCTTGCTGCATGTTCGAACCAATAGACATCCCATTTCCATAGATACGGTCACCGTAACATTCCGTGTTCCGAAAAATTTACATGCAACATGGATTCAACAAATATTCACTCCTGAGTTGTTAGAATGTGAATTACACATCTTTAATAAACCATTGAAGACATATTGTCACCTTAAAGCTTTTGCTCAGGTTTTGCAGTGTTTTCATAACACCAGTTTCCAAACAGAGGTAGATTTTACAGTAAAATGCTCCTGGAGCGGTTTCTCACCAATAGTTGTGTAATTTACATATTTTCCTTCAACGTGACATTCCGTGTACCGAACACACTAAAAACATCACGGATTTGAGAAACATTTTTAATGAGTTGTGTACATGTGTATTACAGATCTTTCATCCACCATACAAGGCATATTTACACCTAGAAACATTAACTCTGAGTTTGCAGCTTTTTCCTAATAGCAGTTTCAAAAATCAGGCAGTTTCCTAAGGAAAAATCTTTTTGAGCGTGTCTTACGCAATACATATGTAAATTACATAGATTCTCCCGCTGTGAAATTCCGTGTTTCGCACACGCTACATGCAGATAGGATTTGAAACAAATACACTACAGAGTTGTTTGCATGTGGATTACAGGACTTTCATCACAATACAAGGCATATTGATGATTAGAAGCATTTTCTCTGATTTCACAGAGCTTTCCAAACGCCAGTTTCGGAACTGAGGCAGATTTCACGGCAAAAACCTCTTGGAGCGTGTTCAAAACAATAGACATGTAATTTACATCGATTCGCTCACCGTGAAATTCCATGTTCCGAACACGCTTCATGCATCTCGAATTCAAAAATTTTCACTACAGAGTTGTTAGCAAGTGGAATACTGCACTTTCTTCCACCAGACATGGCTTACTGACACTTTGAAGACTTTTCTCAGATTTCACAGATTAGTTTAAATGCCAGGTTTGAAAATGAGGCAGATTTGGCAGGAAAATGCTCTTGGAGCGAGTTCTAACCAAAAGATATGTAATTTACCTAGTTTCACTCACCGTGATATTCCGTGTTCTGAACACGTTACATGCATCACGGGTTCGACAAACATTCTTTAATGAGTTGTGAACATGTGTATTTCCGAACTTTCATCTACCTTACAATGCATATTTATACATAGAAATTATTTTCTGATTTAGTATATTTCTCCTAGTGTCAGTTTTTAAATCATGCAGTTTTCACAGAAAAATCCTCTTGGAGCGAGTTCTACCCAATAGACATGCAATTTACGTAGAACCCATCATCGTGAAATTCCGTGATCCGAAAAAAATACATGCATCACGGTTTCGAAAAATATTCACTTCTGACTTGTTAGCATAAAGACTACCGAACTTTCATCCACCATATAAGCCATATTGACACTTTGAAGCATTTTCTCATATTTCGAAAGATTTTCCTAATGCCAGTTTTGAAAATGAGGCAGAATTCGCAGAAAAAGTTCTTGGAACGAGTTCTACCCGAGAGATCTATTTTACATAGATTCGCTTACTGTGATATTCTGTGTTCCCAACACGCTTCATGTATCTCGGATTCGACAAATACTCACTACAGAGTTGTTAGCATGCGGATTAACGATCTTTCATCCAGCATACAAGGCATAAATACACCGAGAATCTATTCATCTGAGTTCGCAGTGTTTCCTAATTCCAGTTTCGAAAATCAGGCAGATTTCTCAGGAAAAATCTCTTGGAGTATTTTCTAACCAACAGAAACGTAATTTACATAAACTCTCTGGCCATGAAATTCCGTGTTCCGAACATGCTACTTGCATAATGAATTCGAAAAGTATTCACTACAGATTTGTTAGCATGTGGATTACCGAACTTTCATCACAATAGATTGAAAATTGATACTTAGAAGAATTTTCTCAGATTTTGCTGCGTTTTCCAAACGCCAGTTTCAAAAATGAAGCATTTACTGCAGAAAAATTCTCTTGGAGCGAGTCCTACCCAATAGAGAAGTAATTTACATTGTTTCAGTCACCGTGAAATTCCATGTTAAAAACACGGTATATGCATCACGGATTAGAATAAGCTTCTTTAATATGTTGTGAAAATGTGGATTACCGAACTTTCTTCCTACATAAAGGCATATTTACACCTAGAAATATTTACTCTCATTTTGAAGCATTCTCCAAATTTCAGATTCGATAATCATGCAATTTTCACAGAAAAATTCTATTCTAGCTAGTTCTACCCAATAGAATTTTAATTTAAATTGTGTCATTACAGTGAAATTCCATTTCAAAAAGCGCTACATGAATCACGGTTTGAAAAATCATTACTACACTGTTATTAACATGGGGATTACCGGACTTTCATTCACCATTCAATGCATATTGACACTTAGAATAATTTTCTAAGATTTCACAGGGTTCTCCTAATGGCAGTTTTGAAAATGAGGCACATTTCGCAGAAAAAACTCTTCAAGCGAGTTCTACCGAATAGACATGTAATTTTCATTGTTTCCTTCAATATGACACACTGTATTCCGTACACGTTACATGCATCACGAATTCGACAAACATTCTCTAATGAGTGTGAGCATGTGGATTACCAAAATTTCATTCACCATACAAGGCATATTTATCCCTAGATGTAGTTATTCTGATTTCACAGGTTTTCCCTAACATCCACTTCCGAAAATCATGAAATTTTCGCAGAAAAATTCAATTCAAGCGAGTTCTATCCAGTAGAATTGTTATTTTCCGAGTTTCACTCACCGAGACATTCCGTGTTCAAAAAACGTTACATTAATCACGGCTTTGACAAAAATTACTTAATGACCGTGAACATGTGGATTACCGATATTTCAACCACAATACAAGGCATATTCACACCTAGAAACATTTACTTATATTTCGCAGATTTTTCCTAAATTCAGTTACGAAAATCAGGCAGTTTTCGCAGAAAAATTCTCTTGCTGCATGTTCGATCCAATAGACATCCCATTTTCATAGATACCGTCACCGTAACATCCCATGTTCCGAAAAAGTTACATGCACCATGGATTCAACAAATATTCACTGCTGAGTTGTTAGAATGTGAATTACACATCTTTAATAAACCATTGAAGACATATTGTCACCTTAAAATTTTGCTCAGATTTTGCAGTGTTTTCATAACACCAGTTTCCAAACAGAGGTAGATTTTACAGTAAAATGCTCCTGGAGCGGTTTCTCACCAATAAATATGTAATTTACATAGTTTCCATCAACGTGACATTCCGTGTACTGAATACACTACATTCATCGCGGATTTGAGAAACATTTTTAATGAGTTGTGTACATGTGTATTACAGAACTTTCATCCACCATACAAGGCATATTTACACCTAGAAACATTAACTCTGAGTTTGCAGCTTTTTCCTAATAGCAGTTTCAAAATCAGGCAGTTTCCTAAGGAAAAAAACTGTTGGAGCGTGTTCTACCCAATAGATATGTAAATTACATAGATTCTCCCGCTGTGAAATTCCGTGTTTCGCACACGCTACATGCAGATAGGATTCGACAAAAATACACTACAGAGTTGTTTACATGTGGATTACAGGACTTTCATCACAATACAAGGCATATTGATGCTTAGAAGCATTTTCTCTGATTTCACAGAGCTTTCCAAACGACAGTTTCGAAACTGAGGCAGATTTCAAGGCAAAAACCTCTTGGAGCGGGTTCAAAACAATAGACATTTAATTTACATGGATTCGCACACCATGAAATTCCGTGTTCCGAACATGCTTCATGCATCTCGGATTCAAAAATTTTCACTACAGAGTTGTTAGCAAGTGGAATACATCACTTTCATTGACCATAGATTGCTTACTGACTCTTTGAATACTTTTTTCAGATTTCACAGATTAGTTTAAATGCCAGGTTTGAAAATGAGGCAGATTTGGCAGGAAAATGCTCTTGGAGCGAGTTCTAACCAAAAGATATTTAATATACCTAGTTTCACTCACCGTGACATTCCGTGTTCTGAACAAGTTACATGCATCACGGATTCGAAAAACATTCTTTAATGAGTTGTGAACATGTGTATTACCGAACTTTCATCCACCTTACAATGCATATTTATACATAGAATGTTTTTTCTGATTTAGTAGATTTCACCTAATGTCAGTTTTTAAATCATGCAGTTTTCGCAAAAAAATCCTCTTGGAGCGAGTTCTACCCAATAGACATTCAATTTACATAGAACCTGTCATCGTGAAATTCCGTGTTCCGAAAAACCTACATGCATCACGGATTCGACAAATATTAACTACAGAGTTGTTAGCATAAGGATTACCGAAGTTTCATCCACCATAAAAGCCATATTGACACTTTGAATCATTTTCTCATATTTCGAAAGTTTTTGCTAATGCCAGTTTTGAAAATGAGGCAGAATTTGCAGAAAAACTCTTGGAGCATGTTCTACCCAAGTGACATGCATTTTACATAGATTCACTCACCGTGATATTCTGTGTCCCAAACACGCTTCATGTATCTCGGATTCGACAAATATTCACTACAGAGTTGTTAGCATGCAGATTACCGAACTTTCATCCACCCTACAAGGCATATTTACACCGAGAATCTATTCATCTGAGTTCGCAGTGTTTTCCTAACGACAGTTTCGAAAATCAGGCAGATTTCTCAGGAAAAATCTGTTGGAGTGATTTCTAACCAAGAGAAATGTAATTTACATAAAATCCCTGGCCATGAAATTCCGTGTTCCGAACATGCTACATGCATAATGGATTCGAAAAATATTCTCTACAGATTTGTTAGCATGTGGATTACCGAACTTTCATCACAATAGTTTGAATATTGATACTTAGAAGTATTTTCTCAGATTTTGCTGCGTTTTCCAAACGCCAGTTTAAAAAATAATGCAGTTTTCACAGAAAAATTCTCTTGGAGCGAGTTCTACCCAATAGAGAAGTAATTTACATTGTTTCAGTCACCGTGAAATTCCACATTCCAAACACGGTATATGCATCACCGATTAGAAAAAGATTCTTTAATATGTTGTGAAAATGTGGATTACAGAACTTTCTTCCACATAAAGTCATATTTACACCTAGAAATATTTACTCTCATTTTGAAGCTTTCTCCAAACTTCAGATTCGATAATCATGCAATTTTCGCAGAAAAATTCTATTCTAGCTAGTTCTACCCAATAGAATTTTAATTTAAATTGTTTCATTACGGTGAAATTCCATTTCAAAAAACGCTACATGAATCACGGTTTGAAAAATAAATACTACACTGTTATTAACATGTGGATTACCGGACTTTCATTCACCATTCAAGGCATATTGACACTTAGAAGCATTTTCTCAGATTTCACAGGGTTCTCCTTATGGCAGTTTTGAAAATGAGGTACATTTCACAGAAAAATTCTCTTCAAGCGAGTTCTACCCAATAGACATGTAATTTAAATTGTTTCCTTCAATATGACACTCTGTGTTCCGTACACGTTTCTTGCATCACGAATTCGACAAACATGCTCTAATGAGTGTGAGCATCTGGATTACCGAACTTTCATCCACCATACAAGGCATATTAACACCTAGATGTAGTTATTCTGATTTCGCAGTTTTTTCCTAACATCCACTTCCGAAAATCATGAAATTTTCGCAGAAAAATTCAATTCAAGTGAGTTCTATCCAGTAGAATTGTTATTTTCCGAGTTTCACTCACCGAGACATTCCGTGTTCCGAAAACATTACATTAATCACGGCTTCGACAAACATTATTTAGTGACTGTGAGCATGTGGATTACCGAAGTTTCAACCACAATACAAGGCATATTCACACCTGGAAATATTTACTTAGATTTCACAGAATTTTCCTAACGTCAGTTACGAAAATCAGACAGTTTTCGCAGAAAAATTCTCTTGCTGCATGTTCGATCCAATAGACATCCCATTTCCATAGATACCGTCACCGTAACACTCCGTGTTCCGAAAAATTTACATGCACCATGGATTCAACAAATATTCACTCCTGAGTTGTTAGAATGTGAATTATACATCTTTAATAAACCATTGAAGACATATTGTCACCTTAAAGCTTTTGCTCAGGTTTTGCAGTGTTTTCATAACACCAGTTTCCAAACAGAGGTAGATTTTACAGTAAAATGCTCCTGGAGCGGTTTCTCACCAATAGATGTGTAATTTACTTATTTTCCTTCAACGTGACATTCCGTGTACCGAACACACTAAAAACATCACGGATTTGAGAAACATTTTTAATGAGTTGTGTACATGTGTATTACAGATCTTTCATCCACCATACAAGGCATATTTACACCTAGAAACATTAACTCTGAGTTTGCAGCTTTTTCCTAATAGCAGTTTCAAAAATCAGGCAGTTTCCTAAGGAAAAATCTTTCTGAGCGTGTCTTACGCAATACATATGTAAATTACATAGATTCTCCCGCTGTGAAATTCCGTGTTTCGCACACGCTACATGCAGATAGGATTCGAAACAAATACACTTGAGAGTTGATTGCATGTGGATTGCAGGACTTTCATCACAATACAAGGCATATTGATGCTTAGAAGCATTTTCTCTGATTTCAAAAACTTTCCAAACGCCAGTTTCGAAACTGAGGCAGATTTCACGGCAAAAACCTCTTGGAGCGTGTTCAAAACAATAGACATGTACTTTACATGGATTCGCTCACCGTGAAATTCCGTGTTCCGAAAACGCTTCATGCATCTCGGATTCAAAAATTTTCACTACAGGGTTGTTAGCAAGTGGATTACAGCACTTTCATCCACCATACATGGCTTACTGACACTTTGAAGACTTTTCTCAGATTTCAAAGTGTAGTTTTAATGTCAGGTTTGAAAATGAGGCAGATTTGGCAGGAAAATGCTCTTGGAGCGAGTTCTAACCAAAAGATATGTAATTTACCTAGTTTCACTCACCGTGATATTCCGTGTTCTGAACACGTTACATGCATCACGGGTTCGACAAACATTATTTAATGAGTTGTGAACATGTGTATTTCCGAACTTTCATCCACCTTACAATGCATATTTATACATAGAAATTATTTTCTGATTTAGTATATTTCTCCTAGTGTCAGTTTTTAAATCATGCAGTTTTCACAGAAAAATCCTCTTGGAGCGAGTTCTACCCAATAGACATGCAATTTACGTAGAACCCGTCATCGTGAAATTCCGTGATCCGAAAATGATACATGCATCACGGTTTCGAAAAATATTAACTTCAGACTTGTTAGCATAAAGATTACCGAACTTTCATCCACCATAAAAGCCATATTGACACTTTGAATCATTTTCTCATATTTCGAAAGTTTTTCCTAATGCCAGTTTTGAAAATGAGGGAGAATTCGCAGAAAAAGTTCTTGGAACGAGTTCTTCCCGAGAGATCTATTTTACATAGATTCGCTTACTGTGATATTCTGTGTTCCCAACACGCTTCATGTATCTCGGATTCGACAAATATTCACTACAGAGTTGTTAGCATGCTGATTAACGATCTTTCATCCACCATACAAGGCATAAATACACCGAGAATCTTTTCATCTGAGTTCGCAGTGTTTCCTAATTCCAGTTTCGAAAATCAGGCAGATTTCTCAGGAAAAATCTCTTGGAGTATTTTCTAACCAAGAGAAACGTAATTTACATAAACTCTCTGGCCATGAAATTCCGTGTTCCGAACATGCTACTTGCATAATGAATTCGAAAAATATTCACTACGGATTTGTTAGCATGTGGATTACCGAACTTTCATCACAATAGATTGAAAATTCATACATAGAAGTATTTTCTCAGATTTTGCAGTGTTTTCCAAACGCCAGTTTCAAAAATGAAGCATTTACTGCAGAAAAATTCTCTTGGAGAGAGTTCTACCCAATAGAGTAGTAATTTACATTGTTTCAGTCACCGTGAAATTCCATGTTAAAAACACGGTATATGCATCACGGATTAGAAAAAGCTTCTTTAATATGTTGTGAAAATGTGGATTACCGAACTTTCTTCCAACATAAAGGCATATTTACACCTAGAAATATTTACTCTCATTTTGAAGCATTCTCCAAATTTCAGATTCGATAATCATGCAATTTTCGCAAAAAATTCTATTCTAGCTAGTTCTACCCAATAGAGTTTTAACTTAAATTGTGTCATTACGGTGAAATTCCATTTCAAAAAGCGCTACATGTATCACGGTTTGAAAAATCATTACTACACTGTTATTAACATGTGGATTACCGGACTTTCATTCACCATTCAAGGCATATTGACACTTAGAAGCATTTTCTCAGATTTCACAGTGTTCTCCTAATGGCAGTTTTGAAAATGAGGCACATTTCGCAGAAAAATTCTTTTCAAGCGAGATCTACCCAATAGACATGTAATTTACATTGTTTCCTTCAATATGACACTCTGTATTCCGTACACGTTTCATGCATCATGAATTCGACAAACATGCTCTAATGAGTGTGAGCATATGTATTACCGAACTTTCATCCACCATACAAGGCATATTTACACCTAGATGTAGTTATTCTGATTTCGCAGGTTTTTCCTAACATCCAGTTTTGAAAATCATGAAATTTTCGCAAAAAATTCAATTCAAGCCAGTTCTATCCAGTAGAATTGTTATTTCCCGAGTTTCACTCACTGAAACTTTGCGTGTTCCGAAAAAGTTTCATTAATCACGGCTTCGACAAACATTATTTAATGACTGTGAGCATGTGGATTACCGATGTTTCAAACACAATACAAGGCATATTCACACCTAGAAATATTTACTTAGATTTCGCAGAATTTTCCTAACGTCAGTTACGAAAATCAGGCAGTTTTAGCAGAAAATTTCTCTTGCTGCATGTTCGATCCAATAGACATCCCATTTACATAGATACCGTCACCGTAATATTCCATGTTCCGAAAAAGGTACATGCACCATGGATTCAACAAATATTCACTCCTGAGTTGTTAGAATGTGAATTACACATCTTTAATAAACCATTGAAGACATATTGTCACCTTAAAGCTTTTGCTCAGGTTTTGCATTGTTTTCATAACACCAGTTTCCAAACAGAGGTAGATTTTATAGTAAAATGCTCCTGGAGCGGTTTCTTACCAATAGATTTGTAATTTACATATTTTCCTTCAACGTGACATTCCGTGTACCGAACACACTAGAAACATCATGGATTTGAGAAACATTTTTAATGAGTTGTGTACATGTGTTTTACAGATCTTTCATCCACCATACAAGGCATATTTACACCTAGAAACATTAACTCTGAGTTTGCAGCTTTTTCCTAATAGCAGTTTCAAAAATCAGGCAGTTTCCTAAGGAAAAATATTTTTGAGAGTGTCTTACGCAATACAAATGTAAATTACATAGATTCTCCCGCTGTGAAATTCCGTGTTTCGCACACGCTACATGCAGATAGGATTCGAAACAAATACACTACAGAGTTGTTTGCATGTGGATAACAGGACTTTCATCACAATACAAGGCATATTGATGTTTAGAAGCATTTTCCCTGATTTCACAGAGCTTTCCAAACGCCAGTTTCGAAACTGAGGCAGATTTCAAGGCAAAACCTCTTGGAGCGGGTTCAAAACAATAGATATGTAATTTACATGGATTCGCTCACCGTGAAATTCCATGTTCCGAACACGCAACATGCATCTCGGATTCGACAAATATTCAATACAGAGTTGTTAGAAAGTGGATTACAGCACTTTCATCCACCATACATGGCTTACAGAAACTTTGAAGACTTTTCTCAGATTTCACAGAGTAGTTTTAATGTCAGGTTTGAAAATGAGGCAGATTTGGCCGGAAAATGCTGTTGGAGCGAGTTCTAACCCAAAGATATGTAATTTACCTAGTTTCACTCTCCGTGACATTCCGTTTTCTGAACACGTTACATGCATCACGGATTCGACAAACATTCTTTAATGAGTTGTGAACATGTATATTACCGAACTTTCATCCACTTTACAATGCATATATATACATAGAAATTATTTTCTAATTTAGTATATTTCTCCTAATGTCAGTTTTTAAATCATTCAGTTTTCACAGAAAAATCCTCTTGGAGCGATTTCTACCCAATACACATGCAATTTATGTAGAACCCATCATCGTGAAATTCCGTGATCCGAAAAAATACATGTATCACGGATTCGACAAATATTCATTTCAGACTCGTTAGCATAAGGATTACCGAACTTTCATCCACCATAAAAGCCATATTGACACTTTGAAGCATTTTCTCATATTTCAAAAGATTTTCCTAATGCCAGTTTTGAAAATGAGGCAGAATTCGCAGAAAAAGTTCTTGGAACGAGTTCTACCCGAGAGATCTATTTTACATAGATTCGCTTACTGTGATATTCTGTGTTCCGAACACGCTTCATGTGTCTCGGATTCGACAAATATTCACTACAGAGTTGTTAGCATGTGGATTAACGATCTATCATCTACCATACTAGGCATAAATACACCGAGAATCTATTCATCTGAGTTCGCAGTGTTTCCTAATTCCAGTTTCGAAAATCAGGCAGATTTCTCAGGAAAAATCTCTTGGAGTGTTTTCTAACCAAGAGAAATGTAATTTACATAAACTCTCTGGCCATGAAATTCCATGTTCCGAACATGCTACTTGCATAATGAATTCGAAAAATATTCACTACAGATTTGTTAGCATGTGGATTACCGAACTTTCATCACAATAGATTGAAAATTGATACTTAGAAGTATTTTCTCAGATTTTGCAGAGTTTTCCAACCGCCAGTTTCAAAAATGAAGCATTTATTGCAGAAAAATTCTCTTGGAGCGTGTTCTACCCAATAGAGAAGTAATTTACATTGTTTCAGTCACCGTGAAATTCCACGTTCCATACACGGTATATGCATCACGGATTAGAAAAAGATCCTTTAATATATTGTGAAAATGTGGATTACAGAACTTTCTTCCAACATAAAGTCATATTTACACCTAGAAATATTTACTCTCATTTTGAAGCTTTCTCCAAAATTCAGATTCGATAATTATGCAATTTTCGCAGAAAAATTCTATTCTAGCTAGTTCTACATAATAGAATTTTAATTTAAATTGTTTCAATACGGTGAAATTCCATTTCAAAAAACGCTACATGTATCGCGGTTAGAAAAATAATTACTACACTGTTATTAACATGTGGATTACCGGACTTTCATTCACCATTCAAGGCATATTGACACTTAGAAGCATTTTCTCAGATTTCACAGTGTTCTCCTAATGGCAGTTTTGAAAATGAGGCACATTTCGCAGAAAAATTCTTTTCAAGCGAGATCTACCCAATAGACATGTAATTTACATTGTTTCCTTCAATATGACACTCTGTATTCCGTACACGTTTCATGCATCACGAATTCGACAAACATGCTCTAATGAGTGTGAGCATCTGGATTACCGAACTTTCATCCACTATACAAGGCATATTTACACCTAGATGTAGTTATTCTGATTTCGCAGTTTTTTCCTAACATCCAGTTTTGAAAATCATGAAATTTTCACAGAAAATTCAATTCAAGCCAGTTCTATGCAGTAGAATTGTTATTTCCCGAGTTTCACTCACTGAAACATTGCGTGTTCCGAAAAAGTTTCATTAATCACGGCTTCGACAAACATTATTTAATGACTGTGAGCATGTGGATTACCAATGTTTCAAACACAATACAAGGCATATTCACACCTAGAAATATTTACTTAGATTTCGCAGATTTTTCCTAACGTCAGTTACGAAAATAAGGCAGTTTTCGAAGAAAAATTCTCTTGCTGCATGTTCGATTCAATAGACATCCCATTTACATAGATACCGTCACCGTAACATTCCGTGTTCCGAAAAAGTTACATGCACCATGGATTCAACAAATATTCACTCCTGAGTTGTTAGAATGTGAATTACACATCTTTAATAAACCATTGAAGACATATTGTCAAATTAAAGCTTTTGCTCATGTTTTGCATTGTTTTCATAACACCAGTTTCCAAACAGAGGTAGATTTTACAGTAAAATGCTCCTGGAGCGGGTTCTCACCAATAGATATGTAATTTACCTATTTTCCTTCAACGTGACATTCCGTGTACCAAACAAACTACATACATCACGGATTTGAGAAACATTTTTAATGAGTTGTGTACATGTGTATTACAGATATTTCATCCACCATACAAGGCATATTTACACCTAGAAACATTAACTCTGAGTTTGCAGCTTTTTCCTAATAGCAGTTTCAAAAATCAGGCAGTTTACTAAGGAAAAATCTTTTTGAGCGTGTCGTACGCAATAGATATTTAAATTACATAGATTATCCCGCTGTGAAATTCCGTGTTTCGCCCACGATACATGCAGATAGGATTCAACAAAAATACACTACAGAGTTGTTTGCATGTGGATTACAGGACTTTCATCACAATACAAGGCATATTGATGCTTAGAAGCATTTTCTCGGATTTCACAGAGCTTTCCAAACGCCAGTTTCGAAACTGAGGCAGTTTACACGGCAAAAACCTCTTGGAGCGGGTTCAAAACAATAGACATGTAACTTACATGGATTCGCTCACCGTGAAATTCCGTGTTCCGAACACGCTTCATGCATCTCGGATTCTAAAATTTTCACTACAGAGTTGTTAGCAAGTGGATTACTGCACTTTCATCCACCATACATGGCTTACTGACACTTTGAAGACTTTTCTCAGATTTCACAGAGTAGTTTTAATGTCAGGTTTGAAAATGAGGCAGATTTGGCAGGAAAATGCTCTTGGAGCGAGTTCTAACCAAAAGATATGTAATTTACCTAGTTTCACTCACCGTGATATTCCGTGTTCTGAACACGTTACATGCATCACGGATTCGACAAACATTCTTTAATGAGTTGTGAACATGTGTATTACCGAACTTTCATCCACCTTACAATGCATATTTATACATAGAAATTATTTTCTGATTTAGTATATTTCTCCTAGTGTCAGTTTTTAAATCATTCAGTTTTCACAGAAAAATGCTCTTGGAGCGAGTTCTACCAAATAGACATGCAATTTATGTAGAAACCGTCATCGTGAAATTCCGTGATCCGAAAAAGATACATGCATCACGGTTTCTAAAAATATTCACTTCAGACTTGTTAGCATAAAGATTACCGAACTTTCATCCACCATAAAAGCCATATTGACACTTTGAAGCATTTTCTCATATTTCAAAAGATTTTCCTAATGCCAGTTTTGAAAATGAGGCAGAATTCGCAGAAAAATTTCTTGGAACGAGTTCTACCCGAGAGATCAATTTTACATAGATTCGCTTACTGTGATATTCTGTGTTCCGAACACGCTTCATGTATCTCGGATTCGACAAATATTCACTACAGAGTTGTTAGCATGTGGATTAACGATCTTTCATCCACCTTACTAGGCATAAATACACCGAGGATCTATTCATCTCAGTTCGCAGTGTTTCCTAATTACAGTGTCGAAAATCAGGCAGATTTCTCAGGAAAAATTTCTTGGAGTGTTTTCTAACCAAGAGAAATGTAATTTACATAAAATCTCTGGCCATGAAATTCCGTGTTCCGAACATGCTACATGCATAATGAATTCGAAAAATATTCACTACAGATTTGTTAGCATGTGGATTACCGAACTTTCATCACAATAGATTGAAAATTGATACTTAGAAGTATTTTCTCAGATTTTGCAGTGTTTTCCAAACGCCAGTTTCAATAATGAAGAATTTATTGCAGAAAAATACCCTTGGAGCGAGTTCTACCCAATAGAGAAGTAATTTACATTGTTTCAGTCACCGTGAAATTCCACGTTCCAAACACGGTATATGCATCACGGATTAGAAAAAGATCCTTTAATATGTTGTGAAAATGTGGATTACCGAACTTTCTTCCAACATAAAGGCATATTTACACCTAGAAATATTTACTCTCATTTTGAAGCTTTCTCCAAACTTCAGATTCGATAATCATGCAATTTTCGCAGAAAAATTCTATTCTAGGTAGTTCTACATAATAGTATTTTAATTTAAATTGTTTCAGTACGGTGAAATTCCATTTCAAAAAACCCTACATGAATCGCGGTTAGAAAAATAATTACTACACTGTTATTAACATGTGGATTACCGGACTTTCATTCACCATTCAATGCATATTGACACTTAGAAGCATTTTCTCAGATTTCACAGTGTTCTCCTAATGGCAGTTTTGAAAATGAGGCACATTTCGCAGAAAAATTCTCTTCAAGCGAGATCTACCCAATAGACATGTAATTTACATTGTTTCCTTCAATATGACACTCTGTATTCCGTACACGTTTCATGCATCATGAATTCGACAAACATGCTCTAATGAGTGTGAGCATATGTATTACCGAACTTTCATCCACCATACAAGGCATATTTACATCTAGATGTAGTTATTCTGGTTTCGCAGTTTTTTCCTAACATCCAGTTTTGAAAATCATGAAATTTTCGCAGAAAAATTCAATTCAAGCCAGTTCTATCCAGTAGAATTGTTATTTCCCGAGTTTCACTCACTGAAACATTGCGTGTTCCGAAAAAGTTTCATTAATCACGGCTTCGACAAACATTATTTAATGACTGTGAGCATGTGGATTACCGATGTTTCAAACACAATACAAGGCATATTCACACCTAGAAATATTTACTTAGATTTCGCAGAATTTTCCTAACGTCAGTTACGAAAATCAGGCAGTTTTCGCAGAAAAATTCTCTTGCTGCATGTTCGATCCAATAGACATCCCATTTACATAGATACCGTCACCGTAATATTCCATGTTCCGAAAAAGGTACATGCACCATGGATTCAACAAATATTCACTCCTGAGTTGTTAGAATGTGAATTACACATCTTTAATAAACCATTGAAGACATATTGTCACCTTAAAGCTTTTGCTCAGGTTTTGCATTGTTTTCATAACACCAGTTTCCAAACAGAGGTAGATTTTATAGTAAAATGCTCCTGGAGCGGTTTCTTACCAATAGATTTGTAATTTACATATTTTCCTTCAACGTGACATTCCGTGTACCGAACACACTAGAAACATCATGGATTTGAGAAACATTTTTAATGAGTTGTGTACATGTGTTTTACAGATCTTTCATCCACCATACAAGGCATATTTACACCTAGAAACATTAACTCTGAGTTTGCAGCTTTTTCCTAATAGCAGTTTCAAAAATCAGGCAGTTTCTTAAGGAAAAATATTTTTGAGAGTGTCTTACGCAATACATATGTAAATTACATAGATACTCCCGCTGTGAAATTCCGTGTTTCGCACACGCTACATGCAGATAGGATTCGAAACAAATACACTACAGAGTTGTTTGCATGTGGATAACAGGACTTTCATCACAATACAAGGCATATTGATGTTTAGAAGCATTTTCCCTGATTTCACAGAGCTTTCCAAACGCCAGTTTCGAAACTGAGGCAGATTTCAAGGCAAAACCTCTTGGAGCGGGTTCAAAACAATAGATATGTAATTTACATGGATTCGCTCACCGTGAAATTCCATGTTCCGAACACGCAACATGCATCTCGGATTCGACAAATATTCAATACAGAGTTGTTAGAAAGTGGATTACAGCACTTTCATCCACCATACATGGCTTACAGAAACTTTGAAGACTTTTCTCAGATTTCACAGAGTAGTTTTAATGTCAGGTTTGAAAATGAGGCAGATTTGGCCGGAAAATGCTGTTGGAGCGAGTTCTAACCCAAAGATATGTAATTTACCTAGTTTCACTCTCCGTGATATTCCGTTTTCTGAACACGTTACATGCATCACGGATTCGACAAACATTCTTTAATGAGTTGTGAACATGTATATTACCGAACTTTCATCCACTTTACAATGCATATATATACATAGAAATTATTTTCTAATTTAGTATATTTCTCCTAATGTCAGTTTTTAAATCATTCAGTTTTCACAGAAAAATCCTCTTGGAGCGATTTCTACCCAATACACATGCAATTTATGTAGAACCCATCATCGTGAAATTCCATGATCCGAAAAAATACATGTATCACGGATTCGACAAATATTCATTTCAGACTCGTTAGCATAAGGATTACCGAACTTTCATCCACCATAAAAGCCATATTGACACTTTGAAGCATTTTCTCATATTTCAAAAGATTTTCCTAATGCCAGTTTTGAAAATGAGGCAGAATTCGCAGAAAAAGTTCTTGGAACGAGTTCTACCCGAGAGATCTATTTTACATAGATTCGCTTACTGTGATATTCTGTGTTCCGAACACGCTTCATGTGTCTCGGATTCGACAAATATTCACTACAGAGTTGTTAGCATGTGGATTAACGATCTATCATCTACCATACTAGGCATAAATACACCGAGAATCTATTCATCTGAGTTCGCAGTGTTTCCTAATTCCAGTTTCGAAAATCAGGCAGATTTCTCAGGAAAAATCTCTTGGAGTGTTTTATAACCAAGAGAAATGTAATTTACATAAACTCTCTCGCCATGAAATTCCATGTTCCGAACATGCTACTTGCATAATGAATTCGAAAAATATTCACTACAGATTTGTTAGCATGTGGATTACCGAACTTTCATCACAATAGATTGAAAATTGATACTTAGAAGTATTTTCTCAGATTTTGCAGAGTTTTCCAACCGCCAGTTTCAAAAATGAAGCATTTATTGCAGAAAAGTTCTCTTGGAGCGTGTTCTACCCAATAGAGAAGTAATTTACATTGTTTCAGTCACCGTGAAATTCCACGTTCCATACACGGTATATGCATCACGGATTAGAAAAAGATCCTTTAATATATTGTGAAAATGTGGATTACAGAACTTTCTTCCAACATAAAGTCATATTTACACCTAGAAATATTTACTCTCATTTTGAAGCTTTCTCCAAAATTCAGATTCGATAATTATGCAATTTTCGCAGAAAAATTCTATTCTAGCTAGTTCTACCCAATAGAATTTTAATTTAAATTGTTTCAATACGGTGAAATTCCATTTCAAAAAACGCTACATGTATCGCGGTTAGAAAATAATTACTACACTGTTATTAACATGTGGATTACCGGACTTTCATTCACCATTCAAGGCATATTGACACTTAGAAGCATTTTCTCAGATTTCACAGGGTTCTCCTAATGGCAGTTTTGAAAATGAGGCACATTTCGCAGAAAAATTCTTTTCAAGCGAGATCTACCCAATAGACATGTAATTTACATTGTTTCCTTCAATATGACACTCTGTATTCCGTACACGTTTCATGCATCACGAATTCGACAAACATGCTCTAATGAGTGTGAGCATCTGGATTACCGAACTTTCATCCACTATACAAGGCATATTTACACCTAGATGTAGTTATTCTGATTTCGCAGTTTTTTCCTAACATCCAGTTTTGTAAATCATGAAATTTTCACAGAAAATTCAATTCAAGCCAGTTCTATGCAGTAGAATTGTTATTTCCCGAGTTTCACTCACTGAAACATTGCGTGTTCCGAAAAAGTTTCATTAATCACGGCTTCGACAAACATTATTTAATGACTGTGAGCATGTGGATTACCGATGTTTCAAGCACAATACAAGGCATATTCACACCAAGAAATATTTACTTAGATTTCGCAGATTTTTCCTAACGTCAGTTACGAAAATAAGGCAGTTTTCGAAGAAAAATTCTCTTGCTGCATGTTCGATCCAATAGACATCCCATTTACATAGATACCGTCACCGTAACATTCCGTGTTCCGAAAAAGTTACATGCACCATGGATTCAACAAATATTCACTCCTGAGTTGTTAGAATGTGAATTACACATCTTTAATAAACCATTGAAGACATATTGTCAAATTAAAGCTTTTGCTCATGTTTTGCATTGTTTTCATAACACCAGTTTCCAAACAGAGGTAGATTTTACAGTAAAATGCTCCTGGAGCGGGTTCTCACCAATAGATATGTAATTTACCTATTTTCCTTCAACGTGACATTCCGTGTACCAAACAAACTACATACATCACGGATTTGAGAAACATTTTTAATGAGTTGTGTACATGTGTATTACAGATATTTCATCCACCATACAAGGCATATTTACACCTAGAAACATTAACTCTGAGTTTGCAGCTTTTTCCTAATAGCAGTTTCAAAAATCAGGCAGTTTACTAAGGAAAAACCTTTTTGAGCGTGTCGTACACAATAGATATTTAAATTACATAGATTATCCCGCTGTGAAATTCCGTGTTTCGCCCACGATACATGCAGATAGGATTCAACAAAAATACACTACAGAGTTGTTTGCATGTGGATTACAGGACTTTCATCACAATACAAGGCATATTGATGCTTAGAAGCATTTTCTCTGATTTCACAGGGCTTTCCAAATGCCAGTTTCGAAACTGAGGCAGTTTTCACGGCAAAAACCTCTTGGAGCGGGTTCAAAACAATAGACATGTAACTTACATGGATTCGCTCACCGTGAAATTCCGTGTTCCGAACACGCTTCATGCATCTCGGATTCTAAAATTTTCACTACAGAGTTGTTAGCAAGTGGATTACTGCACTTTCATCCACCATACATGGCTTACTGACACTTTGAAGACTTTTCTCAGATTTCACAGTGTAGTTTTAATGTCAGGTTTGAAAATGAGGCAGATTTGGCAGGAAAATGCTCTTGGAGCGAGTTCTAACCAAAAGATATGTAATTTACCTAGTTTCACTCACCGTGATATTCCGTGTTCTGAACACGTTACATGCATCACGGATTCGACAAACATTCTTTAATGAGTTGTGAACATGTGTATTACCGAACTTTCATCCACCTTACAATGCATATTTATACATAGAAATTATTTTGTGATTTAGTATATTTCTCCTAGTGTCAGTTTTTAATCATGCAGTTTTCACAGAAAAATCCTCTTGGAGCGAGTTCTACCCAATAGACATGCAATTTACGTAGAACCCGTCATCGTGAAATTCCGTGATCCGAAAAAGATACATGCATCACGGTTTCGAAAAATATTCACTTCAGACTTGTTAGCATAAAGATTACCGAACTTTCATCCACCATAAAAGCCATATTGACACTTTGAAGCATTTTCTCATATTTCAAAAGATTTTCCTAATGCCAGTTTTGAAAATGAGGCAGAATTCGCAGAAAAAGTTCTTGGAACGAGTTCTACCCGAGAGATCTATTTTACATAGATTCGCTTACTGTGATATTCTGTGTTCCGAACACGCTTCATGTGTCTCGGATTCGACAAATATTCACTACAGAGTTGTTAGCATGTGGATTACCGAACTTTCATCCACCATACAAGGCATATGTACACCGAGAATCTATTCATCTGAGTTCGCAGTGTTTCCTAATTCCAGTTTCGAAAATCAGGCAGATTTCTCAGGAAAAATCTCTTGGAGTGTTTTCTAACCAAGAGAAATGTAATTTACATAAACTCTCTGGCCATGAAATTCCATGTTCCGAACATGCTACATGCATAATGAATTCGAAAAATATTCACTACAGATTTCTTAGCATGTGGATTACCGAACTTTCATCACAATAGATTGAATATTGATACCTAGAAATATTTTCTCAGATTTTGCAGCGTTTTCCAAACGCCAGTTTCAAACATGAAGCATTTATTGCAGAAAAATTCTCTTGGAGCGAGTTCTACCCAATAGAGAAGTAATTTACATTGTTTCAGTCACCGTGAAATTCCAAATGCTGAACACGGTATAAGCATCACGGATTAGAAAAAGATTCTTTAATATGTTGTGAAAATGTGGATTACCGAACTTTCTTCCAACATAAAGGCATATTTACACCTAGAAATATTTACTCTCATTTTGAAGCTTTCTCCAAACTTCAGATTCGATAATCATGCAATTTTCGCAGAAAAATTCTATTCTAGCTAGTTCTACCCAATAGAATTTTAATTTAAATTGTTTCATTACGGTGAAATTCCATTTCAAAAAACGCTACATGAATCACGGTTAGAAAAATAATTACTACACTGTTATTAACATGTGGATTACCGGACTTTCATTCACCATTTAAGGCATATTGACACTTAGAAGCATTTTCTCAGATTTCACAGGGTTCTCCTAATGGCAGTTTTGAAAATGAGGCACATTTCGCAGAAAAATTCTCTTCAAGCGAGTTCTACCCAATAGACATGTAATTTACATTGTTTCCTTCAATATGACACTCTGTATTCCGTACACATTACATGCATCACGAATTCGACAAACATTCTCTAATGAGTGTGAGCATGTGTATTACCAAAATTTCATTCACCATACAAGGCATATTTACACCTAGTTGTTGTTATTATGATTTCGCAGGTTTTTCCTTACATCCACTTCCGAAAATCATGAAATTTTCACCGAAAAATTCAATTCAAGCGAGTTCTATCCAGTAGAATTGTTATTATCCGAGTTTCACTCACCGAGGCATTCCGTGTTCCAAAAATGTTACATTAATCACGGCTTCGACAAATATTATTTATTAACCGTGAGCATGTGGATTCCTGATGTTTCAACCTAATACAAGGCATATTTACACCTAGAAATATTTACTTAGATTTCACAGATTTTTCCTAAATTCATTTACAAAAATCAGGCAGTTTTCGCCGCAAAATTCTCTTGCTGCATGTTCGATCCAATACACATCCCATTTACATAGATACTGTCACCGTAACATTCCGTGTTCCGAAAAAGGTACATGCAACATGGATTCAACAAATATTCACTCCTGAGTTGTTAGAATGTGAATTACACATCTTTAATAAACCATTGAAGACATATTGTCACCTTAAAGCTTTTGCTCAGGTTTTGCATTGTTTTCATAACACCAGTTTACAAACACAGGTAGATTTTACAGTAAAATGCTCCTGGAGCGGTTTCTCACCAATAGATATGTAATTTACCTATTTTCCTTCAACGTGACATTCCGTGTACCGAACAAACTACATACATCACGGATTTGAGAAACATTTTTAATGAGTTGTGTACATGTGTATTACAGATCTTTCATCCACCATACAAGGCATATTTACACCTAGAAACGTTAACTCTGATTTTGCAGCTTTTTCCTAATAGCAGTTTCAAAAATCAGGCAGTTTACTAATTAAAAATCTTTTTGAGCGTGTCGTACGCAATAGATATGTAAATTACATAGATTATCCCGCTGTGAAATTCCGTGTTTCGCCCACGATACATGCAGATAGGATTCGACAAAAATACACTACAGAGTTGTTTGCATGTGGATTACAGGACTTTCATCACAATACAAGGCATATTGATGCTTAGAAACATTTTCTCTGATTTCACAGAGCTTTCCAAACGCCAGTTTCAAAACTGAGGCAGTTTTCACGGCAAAAACCTCTTGGAGCGTGTTCAAAACAATAGACATGTAATTTACATTGATTCGCTCACCGTGAAATTCCGTGTTCCGAACACGCTTCATGCATCTCGGATTCAAAAATTTTCACAACAGAGTTGTTAGCAAGTGGATTACTGCACTTTCATCCACCATACATGGCTTACTGACACTTTGAAGACTTTTCTCAGATTTCACAGAGTAGTTTTAATGTCAGGTTTGAAAATGAGGCAGATTTGGCAGGAAAATGCTCTTGGAGCGAGTTCTAACCAAAAGATATGTAATTTACCTAGTTTTACTCACCGTGATATTCCGTGTTCTGAACACGTTACATGCATCACGGATTCGACATACATTCTTTAATGAGTTGTGAACATGTGTATTACCGAACTTTCATCCACCTTACAATGCATATTTATACATAGAAATTACTTTCTGATTTTGTATATTTCTCCTAGTGTCAGTTTTTAAATCATGCAGTTTTCACAGAAAAATCCTCTTGGAGCGAGTTCTACCCAATAGACATGCAATTTACGTAGAACCCGTCATCGTGAAATTCCGTGATCCGAAAAAGATACATGTATCACGGTTTCGAAAAATATTCACTTCAGACTTGTTAGCATAAAGATTACCGAACTTTCATCCACCATAAAAGCCATATTGACACTTTGAAGCATTTTCTCATATTTCAAAAGATTTTCCTAATGCCAGTTTTGAAAATGAGGCAGAATTCGCAGAAAAAGTTCTTGGAACGAGTTCTACCCGAGAGATCTATTTTACATAGATTCGCTTACTGTGATATTCTGTGTTCCGAACACGCTTCATGTGTCTCGAATTCGACAAATATTCACTACAGAGTTGTTAGCATGTGGATTAACGATCTTTCATCCACCATACAAGGCATAAATACACCGAGAATCTATTCATCTGAGTTCGCAGTGTTTCCTAATTCCAGTTTCAAAAATCAGGCAGATTTCTCAGGAAAAATCTCTTGGAGTGTTTTCTAACCAAGGGAAATGTAATTTACATAAACTCTCTGGCCATGAAATTCCGTGTTCCGAACATGCTACTTGCATAATGAATTCGAAAAATATTCACTACACATTTGTTAGCATGTGGATTACCGAACTTTCATCACAATAGATTGAAAATTGATACTTAGAAGTATTTTCTCAAATTTTGCAGTGTTTTCCAAACGCCAGTTTAAAAAATGAAGCATTTATCGCAGAAAAATTCTCTTGGGGCGAGTTCTACCCAATAGAGAAGTAATTTACATTGTTTCAGTCACCGTGAAATTCCATGTTAAAAACACGGTATATGCATCACGGATAAGAAAAAGCTTCTTTAATATGTTGTGAAAATGTGGATTACCGAACTTTCTTCCAACATAAAGGCATATTTACACCTAAAATATTTACTCTCATTTTGAAGCATTCTCCAAATTTCAGATTCGATAATCATGAAATTTTCGCAGAAAAATTCTATTCTAGCTAGTTCTACCCAATAGAATTTTAATTTAAATTGTGTCATTACGGTGAAATCCCAATTCAAAAAGCGCTACATGAATCACGGTTTGAAAAATCATTACTACACTGTTACTAACATGTGGATTACCGGACTTTCATTCACCATTCAATGCATAATGACACTTAGAAGCATTTTCTCAGATTTCACAGGGTTCTCATAATGGCAGTTTTGAAAATGAGGCACATTTCGCAGAAAAATTCTCTTCAAGCGAGTTCTACCCAATAGACATGTAATTTACATTATTTCCTTCAATATGACACACTGTATTCCGTACACGTTACATGCATCACGAATTCGACATTCTCTAAGGATTGTGAGCATGTGGATTACCAAAATTTCATTCACCATACAAGTCATATTTATCCCTAGATGTTGTTATTCTGATTTCGCAGGTTTTCCCTAACATCCACTTCCGAAAATCATGAAATTTTCGCAGTAAAATTCAATTCAAGCGAGTTCTATCCAGTAGAATTGTTATTTTCCGAGTTTCACTCACTGAGACATTCCGTTTTCAAAAAACGTTACATTAATCACGGTTTCGACAAACATTATTTATTAACCGTGAGCATGTGGATTACCGATGTTTCAACCGCAATACAAGGCATATTGACACCTAGAAATATTTACTTAGATTTCGCAGATTTTTCCTAAATTCAGTTACGAAAATCAGGCAGTTTTCGCAGAAAAATTCTCTTGCTGCATGTTCGATCCAATACACATCCCATTCCCATAGATACCGTCACCGTAACATTCCGTTTTCCGAAAAAGTTACATGCACCATGGATTCAACAAATATTCACTCCTGAGTTGTTAGAATGTGAATTACACATCTTTAATAAACCATTGAAGACATATTGTCACCTTAAAGATTTTGCTCAGGTTTTGCAGTGTTTTCATAACACCAGTTTGCAAACAGAGGTAGATTTTACAGTAAAATGCTCCTGGAGCGGGTTCTCACCAATAGATATGTAATTTACCTATTTTCCTTCAACGTGACATTCCGTGTACCGAACAAACTACATACATCACGGATTTGAGAAACATTTTTAATGAGTTGTGTACATGTGTATTACAGAACTTTCATCCACCATACAAGGCGTATTTACACCTAGAAACATTAACTCTGAGTTTGCAGCTTTTTCCTAATAGCAGTTTCAAAATCAGGCAGTTTCCTAAGGAAAAAAACTGTTGGAGCGTGTTCTACCCAATAGATATTTAAATTACATAGATTCTCCCGCTTTGAAATTCCGTGTTTCGCACACGCTACATGCAGATAGGATTCGACAAAAATACACTACAGAGTTGTTTGCATGTGGATTACAGGACTTTCATCACAATACAAGGCATATTGATGCTTAGAAATATTTTCTCTGATTTCAAAGAGCTTTCCAAACGCCAGTTTCGAAACTGAGGCAGTTTTCACGGCAAAAACCTCTTGGAGCGTGTTCAAAACAATAGACATGTAATTTACATGGATTCGCTCACCGTGAAATTCCGTGTTCCGAACATGCTTCATGCATCTCGGATTCAAAAATTTTCACTACATAGTTATTAACAAGTGGATTACTGCACTTTCATCCACCATACATGGCTTACTGACACTTTGAAGACTTTTCTCAGATTTCACAGAGTAGTTTTAATGTCAGGTTTGAAAATGAGGCAGATTTGGCAGGAAAATGCTCTTGGAGCGAGTTCTAACCCAAAGATATGTAATTTACCTAGTTTCACTCACCGTGACATTCCCTGTTCTGAACACGTTACATGCATCACGGATTCGACAAACATTCTTTAATGAGTTGTGAACATGTGTATTACCGAACTTTCATCCACCTTACAATGCATATTTATACATAGAAATTATTTTTTGATTTAGTATATTTCTCCTAGTGTCAGTTTTTAAATCATGCAGTTTTCACAGAAAAATCCTCTTGGAGCGAGTTCTACCCAATAGACATGCAATTTACGTAGAACCCGTCATCGTGAAATTCCGTGACCCAAAAAATATACATGCATCACGGTTTCGAAAAATATTCACTTCAGACTTGTTAGCATAAAGATTACCGAACTTTCATCCACCATAATAGCCATATTGACATTTGAAGCATTTTCTCATATTACAAAAGATTTTCCTAATGCCAGCTTTGAAAATGAGGCAGAAATAGCAGAAAAAGTTCTTGGAACGAGTTCTACCCGAGAGATCTATTTAACATAGATTCGCTTACTTTGATATTCTGTGTTCCGAACACGCTTCATGTGTCTCGGATTCGACAAATATTCACTACAGAGTTGTTAGCATGTGGATTAACGATCTTTCATCCACCGTACAAGGCATAAATACACCGAGAATCTATTCATCTGAGTTCGCAGTGTTTCCTAATTCCAGTTTCGAAAATCAGGCAGATTTCTCAGGAAAAATCTCCTGGAGTGATTTCTAACCAAGAGAAATGTAATTTACATAAACTCTCTGGCCATGAAATTCCGTGTTCCGAACATGCTACTTGCATAATGAATTCGAAAAATATTCACTACAGATTTGTTAGCATGTGGATTACCGAACTTTCATCACAATAGATTGAAAATTGATACTTAGAAGTATTTTCTCAGATTTTGCAGTGTTTTCATAACACCAGTTTCCAAACAGAGGTTGATATTTCAGTAAAATGCTCCTGGAGCGGTTTCTCACCAATAGATATGTAATTTACATAGTTTCCATCAACGTGACATTCCGTGTACTGAATACACTACATTCATCACGGATTTGAGAAACATTTTTAATGAGTTGTGTACATGTGTATTACAGAACTTTCATCCACCAAACAAGGCATATTTACACCTAGAAACATTAACTCTAAGTTTGCAGCTTTTTCCTAATAGCAGTTTCAAAATCAGGCAGTTTCCTAATGAAAAAACTGTTGGAGCGTGTTCTACCCAATAGATATGTAAATTACATAGATTCTCCCGCTGTGAAATTCCGTGTTTCGCACACGCTACATGCAGATAGGATTCAACAAAAATACACTACAGAGTTGTTTGCATGTGGATTACAGGACTTTCATCACAATACAAGGCATATTGATGCTTAGAAGCATTTTCTCTGATTTCACAGAGCTTTCCAAACGACAGTTTCGAAACTGAGGCAGATTTCAAGGCAAAAACCTCTTGGAGCGGGTTCAAAACAATAGACATTTAATTTACATGGATTCGCACACCATGAAATTCCGTGTTCCAAACACGCTTCATGCATCTCGGATTCAAAAATTTTCACTACAGAGATGTTAGCAAGTGGAATACATCACTTTCATTGACCATAGATTGCTTACTGACTCTTTGAATACTTTTCTCAGATTTCACAGATTAGTTTAAATGCCAGGTTTGATAATGAGGCAGATTTGGCAGGAAAATGCTCTTGGAGCGAGTTCTACCCAATAGAGGAGTAATTTACATTTTTTCAGTCACCGTGAATTTCCACATTCCAAACATGGTATATGCATCACGGATTAGAAAAAGCTTCTTTAATATGTTGTGAAAATGTGGATTACCGAACTTTCTTCCAACATAAAGGCATATTTACACCTAGAAATATTTACTCTCATTTTGAAGCATTCTCCAAATTTCAGATTCGATAATCATGCAATTTTCGCAGAAAAATTCTATTCTAGCTAGTTCTACCCAATAGAATTTTAATTTAAATTTGTGTCATTACGGTGAAATTCCATTTCAAAAAGCGCTACATGAATCACGGTTTGAAAAATCATTACTACACTCTTATTAACATGTGGATTACCGGACTTTCATTCACCATTCAATGCATATTGACACTTAGAAGCATTTTCTCAGATTTCACAGGGTTCTCCTAATGGCAGTTTTGAAAATGAGGCACATTTCACAGAAAAATCCTCTTCAAGCGAGTTCTACCCAATAGACATGTAATTTACATTGTTTCCTTCAATATGACACACTGTATTCCGTACACGTTACATGCATCACGGATTCGACAAACATTCTCTAATGAGTGTGAGCATGTGGATTACCAAATTTTCATTCACCAAACAAGGCATATTTATCCCTAGATGTAGTTATTCTGATTTCGCAGGTTTTCCCTATCATCCACTTCCGAAAATCATGAAATTTTCGCAGAAAAATTCTATTCAAGCGAGTTCTATCCAGTAGAATTGTTATTTTCCGAGTTTCACTCACTGAGACATTCCGTGTTCAAAAAACGTTACATTAATCACGGCTTTGACAAACATTATTTAATGACCGTGACCATGTGGATTACCGATGTTTCAACCACAGTACAAGGCATATTGACTCCTAGAAACATTTACTTAGATTTCGCAGATTTTTCCTAAATTCAGTTATGAAAATCAGGCAGTTTTTGCAGAAAAATTCTCTTGCTGCATGTTCGATCCAATAGACACCCCATTTTCATAGATAACGTCACCGTAACTTCCCGTGATCCGAAAAAGTTACATGCACCATGGATTCAACAAATATTCACTGCTGAGTTGTTAGAATGTGAATTACACATCTTTAATAAACCATTGAAAACATAATGTCACCTTAAAATTTTGCTCAGATTTTGCAGTGTTTTCATAACACCATTTTCCAAACAGAGGTAGATTTTACAGTAAAATGCTCCTGGAGCGGTTTCTCACCAATAGATATGTAATTTACATAGTTTCCATCAACGTGACATTCCGGATACTGAATACACTACATTCATCACGGATTTGAGAAACATTTTTAATGAGTTGTGTATATGTGTATTACAGAACTTTCATCTACCATACAAGGCATATTTACACCTAGAAACATTAACTCTGAGTTTGCAGCTTTTTCCTAATAGCAGTTTCAAAATCAGGGTGTTTCCTAAGGAAAAAACTGTTGGAGCGTGTTCTACCCAATAGATATGTAAATTACATAGATTCTCCCGCTGTGAAATTCCGTGTTTCGCACACGCTGCATGCAGATAGGATTCGACAAAAATACACTACAGAGTTGTTTGCATGTGGATTACAGGACTTTCATCACAATACAAGGCATATTGATGATTAGAAGCATTTTCTCTGATTTCACAGAGCTTTCCAAACGCCAGTTACGGAACTGAGGCAGATTTCACGGCAAAAACCTCTTGGAGCGGGTTCAAAACAATAGACATTTAATTTACATGGAATCGCACACCATGAAATTCCGTGTTCCGAACACGCTTCATGCATCTCGGATTCAAAAATTTTCACTACAGGGTTGTTAGCAAGTGGAATACATCACTTTCAATGACCATAGATTGCTTACTGACTCTTTGAATACTTTTCTCAGATTTCACAGATTAGTTTAAATGCCAGGTTTGATAATGAGGCAGATTTGGCAGGAAAATGCTCTTGGAGCGAGTTCTAACCAAAAGATATGTAATATACCTAGTTTCACTCACCGTGACATTCCGTGTTCTGAACAAGTTACATGCATCATGGATTCGAAAAACATTCTTTAATGAGTTGTGAACATGTGTATTACCGAACTTTCATCCACCTTACAATGCATAATTATACATAGAAATTTTTTTCTGATTTAGTATATTTCTCCTAGTGTCAGTTTTTAAATCATGCAGTTTTCACAGAAAAATCCTCTTGGAATGAGTTCTACCCAATAGACATTCAATTTACATAGAACCTGTCATCGTGAAATTCCGTGTTCCGAAAAAGATACATGCATCACGGATTCGACAAATATTCCCTACAGAGTTGTTAGCATAAGGATTAACGAACTTTCATCCACCATAAAAGCCATATTGACACTTTGAATCATTTTCTCATATTTTGAAATTTTTCCTTATGCCAGTTTTGAAAATGAGGCAGAATTCGTAGAAAAACTCTTGGAGCGTGTTCTACCCAAGTGACATGCATTTTACATAGATTCACTCACCGTGATATTCTGTGTTCCAAACACGCTTCATGTATCTCAGATTTGACAAATATTCACTACAGAGTTGTTAGCATGCAGATTACCGAACTTTCATCCACCCTACAAGGCATATTTACACCGAGAATCTATTCATCTGAGTTCGCAGTGTTTTCCTAAATCCAGTTTCGAAAATCAGGCATATTTCTCAGGAAAAATCTCTTGGAGTGATTTCTAACCAAGAGAAATGTAATTTACATAATATCCCTGGCCATGAAATTCCGTGTTCCGAACATGCTACATGCATAATGGATTCGAAAAATATTCTCTACAGATTTGTTAGCATGTGGATTACCGAACTTTCATCACAATAGATTGAATATTGATACTTAGAAGAATTTTCTCAGATTTTGCTGCGTTTTCCAAACGCCAGTTTAAAAAATAATGCAGTTTTCACAGAAAAATACTCTTGGAGCGAGTTCTACCCAATAGAGGAGTAATTTACATTTTTTCAGTCACCGTGAAATTCCACATTCCAAACATGGTATATGCATCACTGATTAGAAAAAGCTTCTTTAATATGTTGTGAAAATGTGGATTACCGAACTTTCTTCCAACATAAAGGCATATTTACACCTAGAAATATTTACTCTCATTTTGAAGCATTCTCCAAATTTCAGATTCGATAATCATGCAATTTTCGCAGATAAATTCTATTCTAGCTAGTTCTACCCAATAGAATTTTAATTTAAATTTGTGTCATTACGGTGAAATTCCATTTCAAAAAGCGCTACATGAATCACGGTTTGAAAAATCATTACTACACTCTTATTAACATGTGGATTACCGGACTTTCATTCACCATTCAATGCATATTGACACTTAGAAGCATTTTCTCAGATTTCACAGGGTTCTCCTAATGGCAGTTTTGAAAATGAGGCACATTTCGCAGAAAAATCCTCTTCAAGCGAGTTCTAACCAATAGACATGTAATTTACATTGTTTCCTTCAATATGACACACTGTATTCCGTACACGTTACATGCATCACGAATTCGACAAACATTCTCTAATGAGTGTGAGCATGTGGATTACCAAATTTTCATTCACCAAACAAGGCATATTTATCCCTAGATGTAGTTATTCTGATTTCGCAGGTTTTCCCTATCATCCACTTCCGAAAATCATGAAATTTTCGCAGAAAAATTCAATTCAAACGAGTTCTATCCAGTAGAATTGTTATTTTCCGAGTTTCACTCACTGAGACATTCCGTGTTCAAAAAACGTTACATTAATCACGGCTTTGACAAACATTATTTAATGACCGTGACCATGTGGATTACCGATGTTTCAACCACAGTACAAGGCATATTGACACCTAGAAACATTTACTTAGATTTCATAGATTTTTCCTAAATTCAGTTACGAAAATCAGGCAGTTTTCGCAGAAAAATTCTCTTGCTGCATGTTCGATCCAATACACATCCCATTTCAATAGATACCGTCACCGTAACATCCCGTGTTCCGAAAAAGGTACATGCACCATGGATTCAACAAATATTAACTCCTGAGTTGTTAGAATGTGAATTACACATCTTTAATAAACCATTGAAGACATATTGTCACCTTAAAGCTTTTGCTCAGGTTTTGCAGTGTTTTCATAACACCAGTTTCCAAACAGAGGTAGATTTTACAGTAAAATGCTCCTGGAGCGGTTTCTCACCAATAGATATGTAATTTACATAGTTTCCATCAACGTGACATTCCGTGTACTGAATACACTACATTCATCACGGATTTGAGAAACATTAGTAATGAGTTGTGTACATGTGTATTACAGAACTTTCATCTACCATACAAGGCATATTTACACCTAGAAACATTAACTCTGAGTTTGCAGATTTTTCCTAATAGCAGTTTCAAAATCAGGCAGTTTCCTAAGGAAATAAATGTTGGAGCGTGTTCTACCCAATAGATATGTAAATTACATAGATTCTCCCGCTGTGAAATTCCGTGTTTCGCACACGCTACATGCAGATAGGATTCGAAAAAATACACTACAGAGTTGTTTGCATGTGGATTACAGGACTTTCATCACAATACAAGGCATATTGATGCTTAGAAGCATTTTCTCTGATTTCACAGAGATTTACAAACGACAGTTTCGAAACTGAGGCAGATTTCAAGGCAAAAACCTCTTGGAGCGGGTTCAAAACAATAGACATTTAATTTACATGGATTTGCACACCATGAAATTCCGTGTTCCGAACACGCTTCATGCATCTCGGATTCAAAAATTTTCACTACAGAGTTGTTAGCAAGTGGAATACATCACTTTCATTGACCATAGATTGCTTACTGACTCTTTGAATACTTTTCTCAGATTTCACAGTTTAGTTTAAATGCCAGGTTTGATAATGAGGCAGATTTGGCAGGAAAATGCTCTTGGAGCGAGTTCTAACCAAAAGATATGTAATATACCTAGTTTCACTCACCGTGATATTCCGTGTTCTGAACACGTTACATGCATCATGGATTCGACAAACATTCTTTAATGAGTTGTGAACATGTGTATTACCGAACTTTCATCCACCTTACAATGCATATTTATACATAGAAATTATTTTCTGATTTAGTATATTTTTCCTAGTGTCAGTTTTTAAATCATGCAGTTTTCACAGAAAAATCCTCTTGGAGCGAGTTCTACCCAATAGACATGCAATTTACGTAGAACCCGTCATCGTGAAATTCCGTGATCCGAAAAATATACATGCATCACGGTTTCGAAAAATATTCACTTCAGACTTGTTAGCATAAAGATTACCGAACTTTCATCCACCATAAAAGCCATATTGACACTTTGAAGCATTTTCTCATATTTCAAAAGATTTTCCTAATGCCAGTTTTGAAAATGAGGCAGAATTCGCAGAAAAAGTTCTTGGAACGAGTTCTACCCGAGAGATCTATTTTACATAGATTCGCTTACTGTGATATTCTGTGTTCCGAACACGCTTCATGTGTCTCGGATTCGACAAATATTCACTACAGAGTTGTTAGCATGTGGATTAACGATCTTTCAACCACCATACAAGGCATAAATACACCGAGAATCTATTCATCTGAGTTCGCAGTGTTTCCTATTACCAGTTTCGAAAATCAGGCAGATTTCTCAGGAAAAATCTCTTGGAGTGTTTTCTAACCAAGAGAAATGTAATTTACATAAACTCTCTGGCCATGAAATTCCGTGTTCCGAACATGCTACTTGCATAATGAATTCGAAAAATATTCACTACAGATTTGTTAGCATGTGGATTACCGAACTTTCATCACAATAGATTGAAAATTGATACTTAGAAGTATTTTCTCAGATTTTGCAGCGTTTTCCAAACGCCAGTTTCAAAAATGAAGCATTTAATGCAGAAAAATTCTCTTGGGGCGAGTTCTACCCAATAGAGAAGTAATTTACATTGTTTCAGTCACCGTGAAATTCCATGTTAAAAACACGGTATATGCATCACGGATTAGAAAAAGCTCCTTTAATATGTTGTGAAAATGTGGATTACCGAACTTTCTTCCAACATAAAGGCATATTTACACCTAGAAATATTTACTCTCATTTTGAAGCATTCTCCAAATTTCAGATTCGATAATCATGCAATTTTCGCTGAAAAATTCTATTCTACCTAGTTCTACCCAATAGAATTTTAATTTAAATTGTGTCATTACGGTGAAATTCCATTTCAAAAAGCGCTACATGAATCACGGTTTGAAAAATCATTACTACACTGTTATTAACATGTGGATTACCGGACTTTCATTCACCATTCAATGCATATTGACATTTAGAAGCATTTTCTTAGATTTCACAGGGTTCTCCTAATGGCAGTTTTGAAAATGAGGCACATTTCGCAGAAAAATTCTCTTCAAGCGAGTTCTACCCAATAGAAATGTAATTTACATTGTTTCCTTCAATATGACACACTGTATTCCGTACACGTTACATGCATCACGATTTCGACAAACATTCTCTAATGAGTGTGAGCATGTGGATTACCAAATTTTCATTCACCATACAAGGCATATTTATCCCTAGATGTAGTTATTCTGATTTCGCAGGTTTTCCCTAACATCCACTTCCGAAAATCATGAAATTTTCGCAGAAAAATTCTATTCAAGCGAGTTCTATCCAGTAGAATTGTTATTTTCCGAGTTTCACTCACTGAGACATTCCGTGTTCAAAAAACGTTACATTAATCACGGCTTTGACAAACATTATTTAATGACCGTGAGCATGTGGATTACCGATATTTTAACCACAATACAAGACATATTGACACCTAGAAATATTTACTTATATTTCACAGATTTTTCCTAAATTCAGTTACGAAAATCAGGCAGTTTTCGCAGAAAAATTCTCTTGCTGCATGTTCGATCCAATACACATCCCATTTTCATAGATACCGTCACCGTAACATCCCGTGTTCCGAAAAAGTTACATGCACCATGGATTCAACAAATATTCACTGCTGAGTTGTTAGAATGTGAATTACACATCTTTAATAAACCATTGAAGACATATTGTCACCTTAAAATTTTGCTCAGATTTTGCAGTGTTTTCATAACACCAGTTTCCAAACAGAGGTAGATTTTACAGTAAAATGCTCCTGGAGCGGTTTCTCACCAATAGATATGTAATTTACATAGTTTCCATCAACGTGACATTCCGTGTACTGAATACACTACATTCATCACGGATTTGAGAAACATTTTTAATGAGTTGTGTACATGTGTATTACAGAACTTTCATCTACCATACAAGGCATATTTACACCTAGAAACATTAACTCTGAGTTTGCAGATTTTTCCTAATAGCAGTTTCAAAATCAGGCAGTTTCCTAAGGAAATAAATGTTGGAGCGTGTTCTACCCAATAGATATGTAAATTACATAGATTCTCCCGCTGTGAAATTCCGTGTTTCGCACACGCTACATGCAGATAGGATTCGAAAAAATACACTACAGAGTTGTTTGCATGTGGATTACAGGACTTTCATCACAATACAAGGCATATTGATGCTTAGAAACATTTTCTCTGATTTCACAGAGATTTACAAACGACAGTTTCGAAACTGAGGCAGATTTCAAGGCAAAAACCTCTTGGAGCGGGTTCAAAACAATAGACATTTAATTTACATGGATTTGCACACCATGAAATTCCGTGTTCCGAACACGCTTCATGCATCTCGGATTCAAAAATTTTCACTACAGAGTTGTTAGCAAGTGGAATACATCACTTTCATTGACCATAGATTGCTTACTGACTCTTTGAATACTTTTCTCAGATTTCACAGTTTAGTTTAAATGCCAGGTTTGATAATGAGGCAGATTTGGCAGGAAAATGCTCTTGGAGCGAGTTCTAACCAAAAGATATGTAATATACCTAGTTTCACTCACCGTGATATTCCGTGTTCTGAACACGTTACATGCATCATGGATTCGACAAACATTCTTTAATGAGTTGTGAACATGTGTATTACCGAACTTTCATCCACCTTACAATGCATATTTATACATAGAAATTATTTTCTGATTTAGTATATTTTTCCTAGTGTCAGTTTTTAAATCATGCAGTTTTCACAGAAAAATCCTCTTGGAGCGAGTTCTACCCAATAGACATGCAATTTACGTAGAACCCGTCATCGTGAAATTCCGTGATCCGAAAAATATACATGCATCACGGTTTCGAAAAATATTCACTTCAGACTTGTTAGCATAAAGATTACCGAACTTTCATCCACCATAAAAGCCATATTGACACTTTGAAGCATTTTCTCATATTTCAAAAGATTTTCCTAATGCCAGTTTTGAAAATGAGGCAGAATTCGCAGAAAAAGTTCTTGGAACGAGTTCTACCCGAGAGATCTATTTTACATAGATTCGCTTACTGTGATATTCTGTGTTCCGAACACGCTTCATGTGTCTCGGATTCGACAAATATTCACTACAGAGTTGTTAGCATGTGGATTAACGATCTTTCAACCACCATACAAGGCATAAATACACCGAGAATCTATTCATCTGAGTTCGCAGTGTTTCCTATTACCAGTTTCGAAAATCAGGCAGATTTCTCAGGAAAAATCTCTTGGAGTGTTTTCTAACCAAGAGAAATGTAATTTACATAAACTCTCTGGCCATGAAATTCCGTGTTCCGAACATGCTACTTGCATAATGAATTCGAAAAATATTCACTACAGATTTGTTAGCATGTGGATTACCGAACTTTCATCACAATAGATTGAAAATTGATACTTAGAAGTATTTTCTCAGATTTTGCAGCGTTTTCCAAACGCCAGTTTCAAAAATGAAGCATTTAATGCAGAAAAATTCTCTTGGGGCGAGTTCTACCCAATAGAGAAGTAATTTACATTGTTTCAGTCACCGTGAAATTCCATGTTAAAAACACGGTATATGCATCACGGATTAGAAAAAGCTCCTTTAATATGTTGTGAAAATGTGGATTACCGAACTTTCTTCCAACATAAAGGCATATTTACACCTAGAAATATTTACTCTCATTTTGAAGCATTCTCCAAATTTCAGATTCGATAATCATGCAATTTTCGCTGAAAAATTCTATTCTACCTAGTTCTACCCAATAGAATTTTAATTTAAATTGTGTCATTACGGTGAAATTCCATTTCAAAAAGCGCTACATGAATCACGGTTTGAAAAATCATTACTACACTGTTATTAACATGTGGATTACCGGACTTTCATTCACCATTCAATGCATATTGACATTTAGAAGCATTTTCTTAGATTTCACAGGGTTCTCCTAATGGCAGTTTTGAAAATGAGGCACATTTCGCAGAAAAATTCTCTTCAAGCGAGTTCTACCCAATAGAAATGTAATTTACATTGTTTCCTTCAATATGACACACTGTATTCCGTACACGTTACATGCATCACGATTTCGACAAACATTCTCTAATGAGTGTGAGCATGTGGATTACCAAATTTTCATTCACCATACAAGGCATATTTATCCCTAGATGTAGTTATTCTGATTTCGCAGGTTTTCCCTAACATCCACTTCCGAAAATCATGAAATTTTCGCAGAAAAATTCTATTCAAGCGAGTTCTATCCAGTAGAATTGTTATTTTCCGAGTTTCACTCACTGAGACATTCCGTGTTCAAAAAACGTTACATTAATCACGGCTTTGACAAACATTATTTAATGACCGTGAGCATGTGGATTACCGATATTTTAACCACAATACAAGACATATTGACACCTAGAAATATTTACTTATATTTCACAGATTTTTCCTAAATTCAGTTACGAAAATCAGGCAGTTTTCGCAGAAAAATTCTCTTGCTGCATGTTCGATCCAATACACATCCCATTTTCATAGATACCGTCACCGTAACATCCCGTGTTCCGAAAAAGTTACATGCACCATGGATTCAACAAATATTCACTGCTGAGTTGTTAGAATGTGAATTACACATCTTTAATAAACCATTGAAGACATATTGTCACCTTAAAATTTTGCTCAGATTTTGCAGTGTTTTCATAACACCAGTTTCCAAACAGAGGTAGATTTTACAGTAAAATGCTCCTGGAGCGGTTTCTCACCAATAGATATGTAATTTACATAGTTTCCATCAACGTGACATTCCGTGTACTGAATACACTACATTCATCACGGATTTGAGAAACATTTTTAATGAGTTGTGTACATGTGTATTACAGAACTTTCATCTACCATACAAGGCATATTTACACCTAGAAACATTAACTCTGAGTTTGCAGATTTTTCCTAATAGCAGTTTCAAAATCAGGCAGTTTCCTAAGGAAATAAATGTTGGAGCGTGTTCTACCCAATAGATATGTAAATTACATAGATTCTCCCGCTGTGAAATTCCGTGTTTCGCACACGCTACATGCAGATAGGATTCGAAAAAATACACTACAGAGTTGTTTGCATGTGGATTACAGGACTTTCATCACAATACAAGGCATATTGATGCTTAGAAGCATTTTCTCTGATTTCACAGAGCTTTCCAAACGACAGTTTCGAAACTGAGGCAGATTTCAAGGCAAAAACCTCTTGGAGCGGGTTCAAAACAATAGACATTTAATTTACATGGATTTGCACACCATGAAATTCCGTGTTCCGAACACGCTTCATGCATCTCGGATTCAAAAATTTTCACTACAGAGTTGTTAGCAAGTGGAATACATCACTTTCATTGACCATAGATTGCTTACTGACTCTTTGAATACTTTTCTCAGATTTCACAGTTTAGTTTAAATGCCAGGTTTGATAATGAGGCAGATTTGGCAGGAAAATGCTCTTGGAGCGAGTTCTAACCAAAAGATATGTAATATACCTAGTTTCACTCACCGTGATATTCCGTGTTCTGAACACGTTACATGCATCACGGATTCGACAAACATTCTTTAATGAGTTGTGAACATGTGTATTACCGAACTTTCATCCACCTTACAATGCATATTTATACATAGAAATTATTTTCTGATTTAGTATATTTCTCCTAGTGTCAGTTTTTAAATCATGCAGTTTTCACAGAAAAATCCTCTTGGAGCGAGTTCTACCCAATACACATGCAATTTACGTAGAACCCGTCATCGTGAAATTCCGTGATCCGAAAAATATACATGCATCACGGTTTCGAAAAATATTCACTTCAGACTTGTTAGCATAAAGATTACCGAACTTTCATCCACCATAAAAGCCATATTGACACTTTGAAGCATTTTCTCATATTTCAAAAGATTTTCCTAATGCCAGTTTTGAAAATGAGGCAGAATTCGCAGAAAAAGTTCTTGGAACGAGTTCTACCCGAGAGATCTATTTTACATAGATTCGCTTACTGTGATATTCTGTGTTCCGAACACGCTTCATGTGTCTCGGATTCGACAAATATTCACTACAGAGTTGTTAGCATGTGGATTAACGATCTTTCAACCACCATACAAGGCATAAATACACCGAGAATCTATTCATCTGAGTTCGCAGTGTTTCCTATTACCAGTTTCGAAAATCAGGCAGATTTCTCAGGAAAAATCTCTTGGAGTGTTTTCTAACCAAGAGAAATGTAATTTACATAAACTCTCTGGCCATGAAATTCCGTGTTCCGAACATGCTACTTGCATAATGAATTCGAAAAATATTCACTACAGATTTGTTAGCATGTGGATTACCGAACTTTCATCACAATAGATTGAAAATTGATACTTAGAAGTATTTTCTCAGATTTTGCAGCGTTTTCCAAACGCCAGTTTCAAAAATGAAGCATTTAATGCAGAAAAATTCTCTTGGGGCGAGTTCTACCCAATAGAGAAGTAATTTACATTGTTTCAGTCACCGTGAAATTCCATGTTAAAAACACGGTATATGCATCACGGATTAGAAAAAGCTCCTTTAATATGTTGTGAAAATGTGGATTACCGAACTTTCTTCCAACATAAAGGCATATTTACACCTAGAAATATTTACTCTCATTTTGAAGCATTCTCAAAATTTCAGATTCGATAATCATGCAATTTTCGCTGAAAAATTCTATTCTACCTAGTTCTACCCAATAGAATTTTAATTTAAATTGTGTCATTACGGTGAAATTCCATTTCAAAAAGCGCTACATGAATCACGGTTTGAAAAATCATTACTACACTGTTATTAACATGTGGATTACCGGACTTTCATTCACCATTCAATGCATATTGACATTTAGAAGCATTTTCTTAGATTTCACAGGGTTCTCCTAATGGCAGTTTTGAAAATGAGGCACATTTCGCAGAAAAATTCTCTTCAAGCGAGTTCTACCCAATAGAAATGTAATTTACATTGTTTCCTTCAATATGACACACTGTATTCCGTACACGTTACATGCATCACGAATTCGACAAACATTCTCTAATGAGTGTGAGCATGTGGATTACCAAATTTTCATTCACCATACAAGGCATATTTATCCCTAGATGTAGTTATTCTGATTTCGCAGGTTTTCCCTAACATCCACTTCCGAAAATCATGAAATTTTCGCAGAAAAATTCTATTCAAGCGAGTTCTATCCAGTAGAATTGTTATTTTCCGAGTTTCACTCACTGAGACATTCCGTGTTCAAAAAACGTTACATTAATCACGGCTTTGACAAACATTATTTAATGACCGTGAGCATGTGGATTACCGATATTTTAACCACAATACAAGACATATTGACACCTAGAAATATTTACTTATATTTCGCAGATTTTTCCTAAATTCAGTTACGAAAATCAGGCAGTTTTCGCAGAAAAATTCTCTTGCTGCATGTTCGATCCAATACACATCCCATTTTCATAGATACCGTCACCGTAACATCCCGTGTTCCGAAAAAGTTACATGCACCATGGATTCAACAAATATTCACTGCTGAGTTGTTAGAATGTGAATTACACATCTTTAATAAACCATTGAAGACATATTGTCACCTTAAAATTTTGCTCAGATTTTGCAGTGTTTTCATAACACCAGTTTCCAAACAGAGGTAGATTTTACAGTAAAATGCTCCTGGAGCGGTTTCTCACCAATAGATATGTAATTTACATAGTTTCCATCAACGTGACATTCCGTGTACTGAATACACTACATTCATCACGGATTTGAGAAACATTTTTAATGAGTTGTGTACATGTGTATTACAGAACTTTCATCTACCATACAAGGCATATTTACACCTAGAAACATTAACTCTGAGTTTGCAGATTTTTCCTAATAGCAGTTTCAAAATCAGGCAGTTTCCTAAGGAAATAAATGTTGGAGCGTGTTCTACCCAATAGATATGTAAATTACATAGATTCTCCCGCTGTGAAATTCCGTGTTTCGCACACGCTACATGCAGATAGGATTCGAAAAAATACACTACAGAGTTGTTTGCATGTGGATTACAGGACTTTCATCACAATACAAGGCATATTGATGCTTAGAAGCATTTTCTCTGATTTCACAGAGCTTTCCAAACGACAGTTTCGAAACTGAGGCAGATTTCAAGGCAAAAACCTCTTGGAGCGGGTTCAAAACAATAGACATTTAATTTACATGGATTTGCACACCATGAAATTCCGTGTTCCGAACACGCTTCATGCATCTCGGATTCAAAAATTTTCACTACAGAGTTGTTAGCAAGTGGAATACATCACTTTCATTGACCATAGATTGCTTACTGACTCTTTGAATACTTTTCTCAGATTTCACAGTTTAGTTTAAATGCCAGGTTTGATAATGAGGCAGATTTGGCAGGAAAATGCTCTTGGAGCGAGTTCTAACCAAAAGATATGTAATATACCTAGTTTCACTCACCGTGATATTCCGTGTTCTGAACACGTTACATGCATCACGGATTCGACAAACATTCTTTAATGAGTTGTGAACATGTGTATTACCGAACTTTCATCCACCTTACAATGCATATTTATACATAGAAATTATTTTCTGATTTAGTATATTTCTCCTAGTGTCAGTTTTTAAATCATGCAGTTTTCACAGAAAAATCCTCTTGGAGCGAGTTCTACCCAATACACATGCAATTTACGTAGAACCCGTCATCGTGAAATTCCGTGATCCGAAAAATATACATGCATCACGGTTTCGAAAAATATTCACTTCAGACTTGTTAGCATAAAGATTACCGAACTTTCATCCACCATAAAAGCCATATTGACACTTTGAAGCATTTTCTCATATTTCAAAAGATTTTCCTAATGCCAGTTTTGAAAATGAGGCAGAATTCGCAGAAAAAGTTCTTGGAACGAGTTCTACCCGAGAGATCTATTTTACATAGATTCGCTTACTGTGATATTCTGTGTTCCGAACACGCTTCATGTGTCTCGGATTCGACAAATATTCACTACAGAGTTGTTAGCATGTGGATTAACGATCTTTCAACCACCATACAAGGCATAAATACACCGAGAATCTATTCATCTGAGTTCGCAGTGTTTCCTATTACCAGTTTCGAAAATCAGGCAGATTTCTCAGGAAAAATCTCTTGGAGTGTTTTCTAACCAAGAGAAATGTAATTTACATAAACTCTCTGGCCATGAAATTCCGTGTTCCGAACATGCTACTTGCATAATGAATTCGAAAAATATTCACTACAGATTTGTTAGCATGTGGATTACCGAACTTTCATCACAATAGATTGAAAATTGATACTTAGAAGTATTTTCTCAGATTTTGCAGTGTTTTCCAAACGCCAGTTTCAAAAATGAAGCATTTACTGCAGAAAAATTCTCTTGGAGAGAGTTCTACCCAATAGAGAAGTAATTTACATTGTTTCAGTCACCGTGAAATTCCATGTTAAAAACACGGTATATGCATCATGGATTAGAAAAAGCTTCTTTAATATGTTGTGAAAATGTGGATTATCGAACTTTCTTCCAACATAAAGGCATATTTACACCTAGAAATATTTACTCTCATTTTGAAGCATTCTCAAAATTTCAGATTCTATAATCATGCAATTTTCGCAGAAAAATTCTATTCTACCTAGTTCTACCCAATAGAATTTTAATTTAAATTGTGTCATTATGGTGAAATTCCATTTCAAAAAGCGCTACATGAATCACGGTTTGAAAAATCATTACTACACTGTTATTAACATGTGGATTACCGGACTTTCATTCACCATTCAATGCATATTGACACTTAGAAGCATTTTCTCAGATTTCACAGGGTTCTCCTAATGGCAGTTTTGAAAATGAGGCACATTTCGCAGAAAAATGCTCTTCAAGCGAGTTCTACCCAATAGACATGTAATTTACATTGTTTCCTTCAATATGACACACTGTATTCCGTACACGTTACATGCATCACGAATTCGACAAACATTCTCTAATGAGTGTGAGCATGTGGATTACCAAATTTTCATTCACCATACAAGGCATATTTATCCCTAGATGTAGTTATTCTGATTTCGCAGGTTTTCCCTAACATCCACTTCCGAAAATCATGAAATTTTCGCAGAAAAATTCTATTCAAGCGAGTTCTATCCAGTAGAATTGTTATTTTCCGAGTTTCACTCACTGAGACATTCCGTGTTCAAAAAACGTTACATTAATCACGGCTTTGACAAACATTATTTAATGACCGTGAGCATGTGGATTACCGATATTTTAACCACAATACAAGACATATTGACACCTAGAAATATTTACTTATATTTCGCAGATTTTTCCTAAATTCAGTTACGAAAATCAGGCAGTTTTCGCAGAAAAATTCTCTTGCTGCATGTTCGATCCAATACACATCCCATTTTCATAGATACCGTCACCGTAACATCCCGTGTTCCGAAAAAGTTACATGCACCATGGATTCAACAAATATTCACTGCTGAGTTGTTAGAATGTGAATTACACATCTTTAATAAACCATTGAAGACATATTGTCACCTTAAAATTTTGCTCAGATTTTGCAGTGTTTTCATAACACCAGTTTCCAAACAGAGGTAGATTTTACAGTAAAATGCTCCTGGAGCGGTTTCTCACCAATAGATATGTAATTTACATAGTTTCCATCAACGTGACATTCCGTGTACTGAATACACTACATTCATCACGGATTTGAGAAACATTAGTAATGAGTTGTGTACATGTGTATTACAGAACTTTCATCTACCATACAAGGCATATTTACACCTAGAAACATTAACTCTGAGTTTGCAGATTTTTCCTAATAGCAGTTTCAAAATCAGGCAGTTTCCTAAGGAAATAAATGTTGGAGCGTGTTCTACCCAATAGATATGTAAATTACATAGATTCTCCCGCTGTGAAATTCCGTGTTTCGCACACGCTACATGCAGATAGGATTCGAAAAAATACACTACAGAGTTGTTTGCATGTGGATTACAGGACTTTCATCACAATACAAGGCATATTGATGCTTAGAAGCATTTTCTCTGATTTCACAGAGCTTTCCAAACGACAGTTTCGAAACTGAGGCAGATTTCAAGGCAAAAACCTCTTGGAGCGGGTTCAAAACAATAGACATTTAATTTACATGGATTTGCACACCATGAAATTCCGTGTTCCGAACACGCTTCATGCATCTCGGATTCAAAAATTTTCACTACAGAGTTGTTAGCAAGTGGAATACATCACTTTCATTGACCATAGATTGCTTACTGACTCTTTGAATACTTTTCTCAGATTTCACAGTTTAGTTTAAATGCCAGGTTTGATAATGAGGCAGATTTGGCAGGAAAATGCTCTTGGAGCGAGTTCTAACCAAAAGATATGTAATATACCTAGTTTCACTCACCGTGATATTCCGTGTTCTGAACACGTTACATGCATCACGGATTCGACAAACATTCTTTAATGAGTTGTGAACATGTGTATTACCGAACTTTCATCCACCTTACAATGCATATTTATACATAGAAATTATTTTCTGATTTAGTATATTTCTCCTAGTGTCAGTTTTTAAATCATGCAGTTTTCACAGAAAAATCCTCTTGGAGCGAGTTCTACCCAATACACATGCAATTTACGTAGAACCCGTCATCGTGAAATTCCGTGATCCGAAAAATATACATGCATCACGGTTTCGAAAAATATTCACTTCAGACTTGTTAGCATAAAGATTACCGAACTTTCATCCACCATAAAAGCCATATTGACACTTTGAAGCATTTTCTCATATTTCAAAAGATTTTCCTAATGCCAGTTTTGAAAATGAGGCAGAATTCGCAGAAAAAGTTCTTGGAACGAGTTCTACCCGAGAGATCTATTTTACATAGATTCGCTTACTGTGATATTCTGTGTTCCGAACACGCTTCATGTGTCTCGGATTCGACAAATATTCACTACAGAGTTGTTAGCATGTGGATTAACGATCTTTCAACCACCATACAAGGCATAAATACACCGAGAATCTATTCATCTGAGTTCGCAGTGTTTCCTATTACCAGTTTCGAAAATCAGGCAGATTTCTCAGGAAAAATCTCTTGGAGTGTTTTCTAACCAAGAGAAATGTAATTTACATAAACTCTCTGGCCATGAAATTCCGTGTTCCGAACATGCTACTTGCATAATGAATTCGAAAAATATTCACTACAGATTTGTTAGCATGTGGATTACCGAACTTTCATCACAATAGATTGAAAATTGATACTTAGAAGTATTTTCTCAGATTTTGCATTGTTTTCCAAACGCCAGTTTCAAAAATGAAGCATTTACTGCAGAAAAATTCTCTTGGAGAGAGTTCTACCCAATAGAGAAGTAATTTACATTGTTTCAGTCACCGTGAAATTCCATGTTAAAAACACGGTATATGCATCATGGATTAGAAAAAGCTTCTTTAATATGTTGTGAAAATGTGGATTATCGAACTTTCTTCCAACATAAAGGCATATTTACACCTAGAAATATTTACTCTCATTTTGAAGCATTCTCAAAATTTCAGATTCTATAATCATGCAATTTTCGCAGAAAAATTCTATTCTACCTAGTTCTACCCAATAGAATTTTAATTTAAATTGTGTCATTATGGTGAAATTCCATTTCAAAAAGCGCTACATGAATCACGGTTTGAAAAATCATTACTACACTGTTATTAACATGTGGATTACCGGACTTTCATTCACCATTCAATGCATATTGACACTTAGAAGCATTTTCTCAGATTTCACAGGGTTCTCCTAATGGCAGTTTTGAAAATGAGGCACATTTCGCAGAAAAATGCTCTTCAAGCGAGTTCTACCCAATAGACATGTAATTTACATTGTTTCCTTCAATATGACACACTGTATTCCGTACACGTTACATGCATCACGAATTCGACAAACATTCTCTAATGAGTGTGAGCATGTGGATTACCAAATTTTCATTCACCATACAAGGCATATTTATCCCTAGATGTAGTTATTCTGATTTCGCAGGTTTTCCCTAACATCCACTTCCGAAAATCATGAAATTTTCGCAGAAAAATTCTATTCAAGCGAGTTCTATCCAGTAGAATTGTTATTTTCCGAGTTTCACTCACTGAGACATTCCGTGTTCAAAAAACGTTACATTAATCACGGCTTTGACAAACATTATTTAATGACCGTGAGCATGTGGATTACCGATATTTTAACCACAATACAAGACATATTGACACCTAGAAATATTTACTTATATTTCGCAGATTTTTCCTAAATTCAGTTACGAAAATCAGGCAGTTTTCGCAGAAAAATTCTCTTGCTGCATGTTCGATCCAATACACATCCCATTTTCATAGATACCGTCACCGTAACATCCCGTGTTCCGAAAAAGTTACATGCACCATGGATTCAACAAATATTCACTGCTGAGTTGTTAGAATGTGAATTACACATCTTTAATAAACCATTGAAGACATATTGTCACCTTAAAATTTTGCTCAGATTTTGCAGTGTTTTCATAACACCAGTTTCCAAACAGAGGTAGATTTTACAGTAAAATGCTCCTGGAGCGGTTTCTCACCAATAGATATGTAATTTACATAGTTTCCATCAACGTGACATTCCGTGTACTGAATACACTACATTCATCACGGATTTGAGAAACATTAGTAATGAGTTGTGTACATGTGTATTACAGAACTTTCATCTACCATACAAGGCATATTTACACCTAGAAACATTAACTCTGAGTTTGCAGATTTTTCCTAATAGCAGTTTCAAAATCAGGCAGTTTCCTAAGGAAATAAATGTTGGAGCGTGTTCTACCCAATAGATATGTAAATTACATAGATTCTCCCGCTGTGAAATTCCGTGTTTCGCACACGCTACATGCAGATAGGATTCGAAAAAATACACTACAGAGTTGTTTGCATGTGGATTACAGGACTTTCATCACAATACAAGGCATATTGATGCTTAGAAGCATTTTCTCTGATTTCACAGAGCTTTCCAAACGACAGTTTCGAAACTGAGGCAGATTTCAAGGCAAAAACCTCTTGGAGCGGGTTCAAAACAATAGACATTTAATTTACATGGATTTGCACACCATGAAATTCCGTGTTCCGAACACGCTTCATGCATCTCGGATTCAAAAATTTTCACTACAGAGTTGTTAGCAAGTGGAATACATCACTTTCATTGACCATAGATTGCTTACTGACTCTTTGAATACTTTTCTCAGATTTCACAGTTTAGTTTAAATGCCAGGTTTGATAATGAGGCAGATTTGGCAGGAAAATGCTCTTGGAGCGAGTTCTAACCAAAAGATATGTAATATACCTAGTTTCACTCACCGTGATATTCCGTGTTCTGAACACGTTACATGCATCACGGATTCGACAAACATTCTTTAATGAGTTGTGAACATGTGTATTACCGAACTTTCATCCACCTTACAATGCATATTTATACATAGAAATTATTTTCTGATTTAGTATATTTCTCCTAGTGTCAGTTTTTAAATCATGCAGTTTTCACAGAAAAATCCTCTTGGAGCGAGTTCTACCCAATACACATGCAATTTACGTAGAACCCGTCATCGTGAAATTCCGTGATCCGAAAAATATACATGCATCACGGTTTCGAAAAATATTCACTTCAGACTTGTTAGCATAAAGATTACCGAACTTTCATCCACCATAAAAGCCATATTGACACTTTGAAGCATTTTCTCATATTTCAAAAGATTTTCCTAATGCCAGTTTTGAAAATGAGGCAGAATTCGCAGAAAAAGTTCTTGGAACGAGTTCTACCCGAGAGATCTATTTTACATAGATTCGCTTACTGTGATATTCTGTGTTCCGAACACGCTTCATGTGTCTCGGATTCGACAAATATTCACTACAGAGTTGTTAGCATGTGGATTAACGATCTTTCAACCACCATACAAGGCATAAATACACCGAGAATCTATTCATCTGAGTTCGCAGTGTTTCCTATTACCAGTTTCGAAAATCAGGCAGATTTCTCAGGAAAAATCTCTTGGAGTGTTTTCTAACCAAGAGAAATGTAATTTACATAAACTCTCTGGCCATGAAATTCCGTGTTCCGAACATGCTACTTGCATAATGAATTCGAAAAATATTCACTACAGATTTGTTAGCATGTGGATTACCGAACTTTCATCACAATAGATTGAAAATTGATACTTAGAAGTATTTTCTCAGATTTTGCAGCGTTTTCCAAACGCCAGTTTCAAAAATGAAGCATTTAATGCAGAAAAATTCTCTTGGGGCGAGTTCTACCCAATAGAGAAGTAATTTACATTGTTTCAGTCACCGTGAAATTCCATGTTAAAAACACGGTATATGCATCACGGATTAGAAAAAGCTCCTTTAATATGTTGTGAAAATGTGGATTACCGAACTTTCTTCCAACATAAAGGCATATTTACACCTAGAAATATTTACTCTCATTTTGAAGCATTCTCAAAATTTCAGATTCGATAATCATGCAATTTTCGCTGAAAAATTCTATTCTACCTAGTTCTACCCAATAGAATTTTAATTTAAATTGTGTCATTACGGTGAAATTCCATTTCAAAAAGCGCTACATGAATCACGGTTTGAAAAATCATTACTACACTGTTATTAACATGTGGATTACCGGACTTTCATTCACCATTCAATGCATATTGACATTTAGAAGCATTTTCTTAGATTTCACAGGGTTCTCCTAATGGCAGTTTTGAAAATGAGGCACATTTCGCAGAAAAATTCTCTTCAAGCGAGTTCTACCCAATAGAAATGTAATTTACATTGTTTCCTTCAATATGACACACTGTATTCCGTACACGTTACATGCATCACGAATTCGACAAACATTCTCTAATGAGTGTGAGCATGTGGATTACCAAATTTTCATTCACCATACAAGGCATATTTATCCCTAGATGTAGTTATTCTGATTTCGCAGGTTTTCCCTAACATCCACTTCCGAAAATCATGAAATTTTCGCAGAAAAATTCTATTCAAGCGAGTTCTATCCAGTAGAATTGTTATTTTCCGAGTTTCACTCACTGAGACATTCCGTGTTCAAAAAACGTTACATTAATCACGGCTTTGACAAACATTATTTAATGACCGTGAGCATGTGGATTACCGATATTTTAACCACAATACAAGACATATTGACACCTAGAAATATTTACTTATATTTCGCAGATTTTTCCTAAATTCAGTTACGAAAATCAGGCAGTTTTCGCAGAAAAATTCTCTTGCTGCATGTTCGATCCAATACACATCCCATTTTCATAGATACCGTCACCGTAACATCCCGTGTTCCGAAAAAGTTACATGCACCATGGATTCAACAAATATTCACTGCTGAGTTGTTAGAATGTGAATTACACATCTTTAATAAACCATTGAAGACATATTGTCACCTTAAAATTTTGCTCAGATTTTGCAGTGTTTTCATAACACCAGTTTCCAAACAGAGGTAGATTTTACAGTAAAATGCTCCTGGAGCGGTTTCTCACCAATAGATATGTAATTTACATAGTTTCCATCAACGTGACATTCCGTGTACTGAATACACTACATTCATCACGGATTTGAGAAACATTTTTAATGAGTTGTGTACATGTGTATTACAGAACTTTCATCTACCATACAAGGCATATTTACACCTAGAAACATTAACTCTGAGTTTGCAGATTTTTCCTAATAGCAGTTTCAAAATCAGGCAGTTTCCTAAGGAAATAAATGTTGGAGCGTGTTCTACCCAATAGATATGTAAATTACATAGATTCTCCCGCTGTGAAATTCCGTGTTTCGCACACGCTACATGCAGATAGGATTCGAAAAAATACACTACAGAGTTGTTTGCATGTGGATTACAGGACTTTCATCACAATACAAGGCATATTGATGCTTAGAAGCATTTTCTCTGATTTCACAGAGCTTTCCAAACGACAGTTTCGAAACTGAGGCAGATTTCAAGGCAAAAACCTCTTGGAGCGGGTTCAAAACAATAGACATTTAATTTACATGGATTTGCACACCATGAAATTCCGTGTTCCGAACACGCTTCATGCATCTCGGATTCAAAAATTTTCACTACAGAGTTGTTAGCAAGTGGAATACATCACTTTCATTGACCATAGATTGCTTACTGACTCTTTGAATACTTTTCTCAGATTTCACAGTTTAGTTTAAATGCCAGGTTTGATAATGAGGCAGATTTGGCAGGAAAATGCTCTTGGAGCGAGTTCTAACCAAAAGATATGTAATATACCTAGTTTCACTCACCGTGATATTCCGTGTTCTGAACACGTTACATGCATCACGGATTCGACAAACATTCTTTAATGAGTTGTGAACATGTGTATTACCGAACTTTCATCCACCTTACAATGCATATTTATACATAGAAATTATTTTCTGATTTAGTATATTTCTCCTAGTGTCAGTTTTTAAATCATGCAGTTTTCACAGAAAAATCCTCTTGGAGCGAGTTCTACCCAGTAGACATGCAATTTACGTAGAACCCATCATCGTGAAATTCCGTGATCCGAAAAATATACATGCATCACGGTTTCGAAAAATATTCACTTCAGACTTGTTAGCATAAAGATTACCGAACTTTCATCCACCATAAAAGCCATATTGACACTTTGAAGCATTTTCTCATATTTCAAAAGATTTTCCTAATGCCAGTTTTGAAAATGAGGCAGAATTCGCAGAAAAAGTTCTTGGAACGAGTTCTACCCGAGAGATCTATTTTACATAGATTCGCTTACTGTGATATTCTGTGTTCCGAACACGCTTCATGTGTCTCGGATTCGACAAATATTCACTACAGAGTTGTTAGCATGTGGATTAACGATCTTTCAACCACCATACAAGGCATAAATACACCGAGAATCTATTCATCTGAGTTCGCAGTGTTTCCTATTACCAGTTTCGAAAATCAGGCAGATTTCTCAGGAAAAATCTCTTGGAGTGTTTTCTAACCAAGAGAAATGTAATTTACATAAACTCTCTGGCCATGAAATTCCGTGTTCCGAACATGCTACTTGCATAATGAATTCGAAAAATATTCACTACAGATTTGTTAGCATGTGGATTACCGAACTTTCATCACAATAGATTGAAAATTGATACTTAGAAGTATTTTCTCAGATTTTGCAGTGTTTTCCAAACGCCAGTTTCAAAAATGAAGCATTTACTGCAGAAAAATTCTCTTGGAGAGAGTTCTACCCAATAGAGAAGTAATTTACATTGTTTCAGTCACCGTGAAATTCCATGTTAAAAACACGGTATATGCATCATGGATTAGAAAAAGCTTCTTTAATATGTTGTGAAAATGTGGATTATCGAACTTTCTTCCAACATAAAGGCATATTTACACCTAGAAATATTTACTCTCATTTTGAAGCATTCTCAAAATTTCAGATTCTATAATCATGCAATTTTCGCAGAAAAATTCTATTCTACCTAGTTCTACCCAATAGAATTTTAATTTAAATTGTGTCATTATGGTGAAATTCCATTTCAAAAAGCGCTACATGAATCACGGTTTGAAAAATCATTACTACACTGTTATTAACATGTGGATTACCGGACTTTCATTCACCATTCAATGCATATTGACACTTAGAAGCATTTTCTCAGATTTCACAGGGTTCTCCTAATGGCAGTTTTGAAAATGAGGCACATTTCGCAGAAAAATGCTCTTCAAGCGAGTTCTACCCAATAGACATGTAATTTACATTGTTTCCTTCAATATGACACACTGTATTCCGTACACGTTACATGCATCACGAATTCGACAAACATTCTCTAATGAGTGTGAGCATGTGGATTACCAAATTTTCATTCACCATACAAGGCATATTTATCCCTAGATGTAGTTATTCTGATTTCGCAGGTTTTCCCTAACATCCACTTCCGAAAATCATGAAATTTTCGCAGAAAAATTCTATTCAAGCGAGTTCTATCCAGTAGAATTGTTATTTTCCGAGTTTCACTCACTGAGACATTCCGTGTTCAAAAAACGTTACATTAATCACGGCTTTGACAAACATTATTTAATGACCGTGAGCATGTGGATTACCGATATTTTAACCACAATACAAGACATATTGACACCTAGAAATATTTACTTATATTTCGCAGATTTTTCCTAAATTCAGTTACGAAAATCAGGCAGTTTTCGCAGAAAAATTCTCTTGCTGCATGTTCGATCCAATACACATCCCATTTTCATAGATACCGTCACCGTAACATCCCGTGTTCCGAAAAAGTTACATGCACCATGGATTCAACAAATATTCACTGCTGAGTTGTTAGAATGTGAATTACACATCTTTAATAAACCATTGAAGACATATTGTCACCTTAAAATTTTGCTCAGATTTTGCAGTGTTTTCATAACACCAGTTTCCAAACAGAGGTAGATTTTACCGTAAAATGCTCCTGGAGCGGTTTCTCACCAATAGATATGTAATTTACATAGTTTCCATCAACGTGACATTCCGTGTACTGAATACACTACATTCATCACGGATTTGAGAAACATTAGTAATGAGTTGTGTACATGTGTATTACAGAACTTTCATCTACCATACAAGGCATATTTACACCTAGAAACATTAACTCTGAGTTTGCAGATTTTCCTAATAGCAGTTTCAAAATCAGGCAGTTTCCTAAGGAAATAAATGTTGGAGCGTGTTCTACCCAATAGATATGTAAATTACATAGATTCTCCCGCTGTGAAATTCCGTGTTTCGCACACGCTACATGCAGATAGGATTCGAAAAAATACACTACAGAGTTGTTTGCATGTGGATTGTAGGACTTTCATCACAATACAAGGCATATTGATGCTTAGAAGCATTTTGTCTGATTTCACAGAGATTTACAAACGACAGTTTCGAAACTGAGGCAGATTTCAAGGCAAAAACCTCTTGGAGCGGGTTCAAAACAATAGACATTTAATTTACATGGATTTGCACACCATGAAATTCCATGTTCCGAACACGCTTCATGCATCTCGGATTCAAAAATTTTCACTACAGAGTTGTTAGCAAGTGGAATACATCACTTTCATTGACCATAGATTGCTTACTGACTCTTTGAATACTTTTCTCAGATTTCACAGTTTAGTTTAAATGCCAGGTATGATAATGAGGCAGATTTGGCAGGAAAATGCTCTTGGAGCGAGTTCTAACCAAAAGATATGTAATATACCTAGTTTCACTCACCGTGATATTCCGTGTTCTGAACACTTTACATGCATCACGGATTCGACAAACATTCTTTAATGAGTTGTGAACATGTGTATTACCGAACTTTCATCCACCTTACAATGCATATTTATACATAGAAATTATTTTCTGATTTAGTATAATTCTCCTAGTGTCAGTTTTTAAATCATGCAGTTTTCACAGAAAAATCCTCTTGGAGCGAGTTCTACCCAATAGACATGCAATTTACGTAGAACCCGTCATCGTGAAATTCCGTGATCCGAAAAAGATACATGCATCACGGTTTCGAAAAATATTCACTTCAGACTTGTTAGCATAAAGATTACCGAACTTTCATCCACCATAAAAGCCATATTGACACTTTGAAGCATTTTCTCATATTTCAAAAGATTTTCCTAATGCCAGTTTTGAAAATGAGGCAGAATTCGCAGAAAAAGTTCTTGGAACGAGTTCTACCCGAGAGATCTATTTTACATAGATTCGCTTACTGTGATATTCTGTGTTCTGAACACGCTTCATGTGTCTCGGATTCGACAAATATTCACTACAGAGTTGTTAGCATGTGGATTAACGATCTTTCATCCACCATACAAGGCATAAATACACCGAGAATCTATTCATCTGAGTTCGCAGTGTTTCCTATTACCAGTTTCGTAAATCAGGCAGATTTCTCAGGAAAAATCTCTTGGAGTGTTTTCTAACCAAGAGAAATGTAATTTACATAAACTCTCTGGCCATGAAATTCCGTGTTCCAAACATGCTACTTGCATAATGAATTCGAAAAATATTCACTACAGATTTGTTAGCATGTGGATTACCGAACTTTCATCACAATAGATTGAAAATTGATACTTAGAAGTATTTTCTCAAATTTTGCAGTGTTTTCCAAACGCCAGTTTCAAAAATGAAGCATTTACTGCAGAAAAATTCTCTTGGAGAGAGTTCTACCCAATAGAGAAGTAATTTACATTGTTTCAGTCACCGTGAAATTCCATGTTAAAAACACGGTATATGCATCACGGATTAGAAAAAGCTTCTTTAATATGTTGTGAAAATGTGGATTACCGAACTTTCTTCCAACATAAAGGCATATTTACACCTAGAAATATTTACTCTCATTTTGAAGCATTCTCCAAATTTCAGATTCGATAATCATGCAATTTTCGCTGAAAAATTCTATTCTAGCTAGTTCTACCCAATAGAATTTTATTTTAAATTGTGTCATTACGGTGAAATTCCATTTCAAAAAGCACTACATGGATCACGGTTTGAAAAATCATTACTACACTGTTATTAACATGTGGATTACCGGACTTTCATTCACCATTCAATGCATATTGACACTTAGAAGCATTTTCTAAGATTTCACAGGGTTCTCCTAATGGCAGTTTTGAAAATGAGGCACATTTCTCAGAAAAATTCTCTTCAAGCGAGTTCTACCCAATAGACATGTAATTTACATTGTTTCCTTCAATATGACACACTGTATTCCGTACACGTTACATGCATCACGAATTCGACAAACATTCTCTAATGAGTGTGAGCATGTGGATTACCAAAATTTCATTCACCATACAAGGCATATTTATCCCTAGATGTAGTTATTCTGATTTCGCAGGTTTTCCCTAACATCCACTTCCGAAAATCATGAAATTTTCGCAGAAAAATTCAATTCAAGCGAGTTCTATCCAGTAGAATTGTTATTTTCCGAGTTTCACTCACTGAGACATTCCGTGTCCAAAAAACGTTACATTAATCACGGCTTTGACAAACATTATTTAATGACCGTGACCATGTGTATTAACGATATTTTAACCACAATACAAGACATATTGACACCTAGAAATATTTACTTATATTTCGCAGATTTTTCATAAATTCAGTTACGAAAATCAGGCAGTTTTTGCAGAAAAAGTCTCTTGCTCCTTGTTCGATCCAATACACATCCCATTTTCATAGATACCGTCACCGTAACATCCCGTGTTTCGAAAAAGTTACATACACCATGGATTCAACAAGTATTCACTGCTGAGTTGTTAGAATGTGAATTACACATCTTTAATAAACCATTGAAGACATATTGTCACCTTAAAATTTTGCTCAGATTTTGCAGTGTTTTCATAACACCAGTTTCCAAACAGAGGTAGATTTTACAGTAAAATGCTCCTGGAGCGGTTTCTCACCAATAAATATGTAATATACATAGTTTCCATCAACGTGACATTCCGTGTACTGAATACACTACATTCATCACGGATTTGAGAAACATTTTTAATGAGTTGTGTACATGTGTATTACAGAACTTTCATCTAGCATACAAGGCATATTTACACCTAGAAACATTAACTCTGAGTTTGCAGGTTTTTCTTAATAGCAGTTTCAAATTCAGGCAGTTTCCTAAGGAAAAAACTATTGGAGCGTGTTCTACCCAATAGATATGTAAATTACATAGATTCTCCCGCTGTGAAATTCCGTGTTTCGCACACGCTACATGCAGATAGGATTCGACAAAAATACACTACAGAGTTGTTTGCATGTGGATTACAGGACTTTCATCACAATACAAGGCATATTGATGCTTAGAAGCATTTTCTCTGATTTCACAGAGATTTACAAATGACAGTTTCGAAACTGAGGCAGATTTCAAGGCAAAAATCTCTTGGAGCGAGTTCAGAACAATAGACATTTAATTTACATGGATTCACACACCATGAAATTCCGTGTTCCGAACACGCTTCATGCTTCTCGGATTCAAAAATTTTCACTACAGAGTTGTTAGCAAGTGGAATACATCACTTTCATTGACCATAGATTGCTTACTGACTCTTTGAATACTTTTCTCAGATTTCACAGTTTAGTTTAAATGCCAGGTTTGATAATGAGGCAGATTTGGCAGGAAAATGCTCTTGGAGCGATTTCTAACCAAAAGATATGTAATATACCTAGTTTCACTCACCGTGACATTCCGTGTTCTGAACAAGTTACATGCATCACGGATTCGAAAAACATTCTTTAATGAGTTGTGAACATGTGTATTACCGAACTTTCATCCACCTTACAATGCATAATTATACATAGAAAGTTTTTTTTGATTTAGTAGATTTCACCTGATGTCAGATTTTAAATCATGCAGTTTTCACAGAAAAATCCTCTCGGAGTGAGTTCTACCCAATAGACATTCAATTTACATAGAACCTGTCATCGTGAAATTCCGTGTTCCGAAAAAGATACATGCATCACGGATTCGACAAATATTCCCTACAGAGTTGTCAGCATAACGATTAACGAAATTTCATCCACCATAAAAGCCATATTGACACTTAGAATCATTTTCTCATATTTCAAAAGTATTTCCTAATGCCAGTTTTGAAAATGAGGCAGAATTCGCAGAAAAACTCTTGGAGTGTGTTCTACCCAAGTGACATGCATTTTACATAGATTCACTCACCGTGATATTCTGTGTCCCAAACACGCCTCATGTATCTCGGATTTGACAAATATTCACTACAGAGTTGTTAGCATGCAGATTACCGAACTTTCATCCACCCTACAAGGCATATATACACCGAGAATCTATTCATCTGAGTTTGCAGTGTTTTCCTAAAGACAGTTTCGAAAATCAGGCAGATTTCTCAGGAAAAATCTCTTGGAGTGTTTTCTAACCAAGAGAAATGTAATTTACATAATATCCCTGGCCATGATATTCCGTGTTCTGAACATGCTACATGCATAATGGATTAGAAAAATATTCTCTACAGATTTGTTAGCATGTGGATTACCGAACTTTCATCACAATAGTTTGAATATTGATACTTAGAAGTATTTTCTCAGATTTTGCTGCGTTTTCCAAATGCCAGTTTAAAAAATAATGCAGTTTTCACAGAAAAATATTCTTGGTGAGAGTTCTACCCAATAGAGGAGTAATTTACATTTTTTCAGTCACCGTGAAATTCCATGTTAAAAACACGGTATATGCATCACGGATTAGAAAAAGATTCTTTAATATGTTGTGAAAATGTGGATTACTGAACTTTCTTCCACATAAAGTCATATTTACACCTAGAAATATTTACTCTCATTTTGAAGCTTTCTCCAAACTTCAGATTCGATAATCATGCAATTTTCGCAGAAAAATTCTATTCTAGCTAGTTCTACCCAATAGAATTTTAATTTAAATTGTTTCATTACGGTGAAATTTCATTTCAAAAAACCCTACATTAATCACGGTTTGAAAAATAATTACTACACTGTTATTAACATGTGGATTACCAGACTTTCATTCACCATTCAAGGCATATTGACACTTAGAAGCATTTTCTAAGATTTCACGTGGTTCTACTACTGGCAGATTTGAAAATGAGGCACATTTCGCAGAAAAATTCTCTTCAAGCGAGTTCTACCCAAAAGACATGTAATTTACATTGTTTCCTTCAATATGACACTCTGTATTCCGTACACGTTACATGCATCACGAATTCGACAAACATTCTCTAATGAGTGTGAGCATGTGGATTACCAAAATTTCATTAACCATACAAGGCATATTTATCCCTAGATGTTGTTATTCTGATTTCGCAGGTTTTCCCTAACATCCACTTCCGAAAATCATGAAATTTTCGCAGAAAAATTCAATTCAAGCGAGTTCTATCCAGTAGAATTGTTATTTTCCGAGTTTCACTCACTGAGACATTCCGTGTTCAAAAAACGTTACATTAATCACGGCTTTGACAAACATTTTTTATTAACTGTGAGCATGTGGATTACCGATATTTTAACCACAATACAAGGCATATTTACACCTAGAAATATTTACTTATATTTCGCAGATTTTTCCTAAATTCAGTTACGAAAATCAGGCAGTTTTCGCAGAAAAATTCTCTTGCTGCATGTTCGATCCAATACACATCCCATTTCAATAGATACCGTCACCGTAACATTCAGTGTTCCGAAAAAGTACATGCACCATGGATTCAACAAATATTCACTCCTGAATTGTTAGAATGTGAATTACACATCTTTAATAAACCATTGAAGACATATTGTCACCTTAAAATTTTGCTCAGATTTTGCAGTGTTTTCATAACACCAGTTTCCAAACAGAGGTAGATTTTACCGTAAAATGCTCCTGGAGCGGTTTCTCACCAATAGATATGTAATTTACATAGTTTCCATCAACGTGACATTCCGTGTACTGAATACACTACATTCATCACGGATTTGAGAAACATTAGTAATGAGTTGTGTACATGTGTATTACAGAACTTTCATCTACCATACAAGGCATATTTACACCTAGAAACATTAACTCTGAGTTTGCAGATTTTCCTAATAGCAGTTTCAAAATCAGGCAGTTTCCTAAGGAAATAAATGTTGGAGCGTGTTCTACCCAATAGATATGTAAATTACATAGATTCTCCCGCTGTGAAATTCCGTGTTTCGCACACGCTACATGCAGATAGGATTCGAAAAAATACACTACAGAGTTGTTTGCATGTGGATTGTAGGACTTTCATCACAATACAAGGCATATTGATGCTTAGAAGCATTTTGTCTGATTTCACAGAGATTTACAAACGACAGTTTCGAAACTGAGGCAGATTTCAAGGCAAAAACCTCTTGGAGCGGGTTCAAAACAATAGACATTTAATTTACATGGATTTGCACACCATGAAATTCCATGTTCCGAACACGCTTCATGCATCTCGGATTCAAAAATTTTCACTACAGAGTTGTTAGCAAGTGGAATACATCACTTTCATTGACCATAGATTGCTTACTGACTCTTTGAATACTTTTCTCAGATTTCACAGTTTAGTTTAAATGCCAGGTATGATAATGAGGCAGATTTGGCAGGAAAATGCTCTTGGAGCGAGTTCTAACCAAAAGATATGTAATATACCTAGTTTCACTCACCGTGATATTCCGTGTTCTGAACACTTTACATGCATCACGGATTCGACAAACATTCTTTAATGAGTTGTGAACATGTGTATTACCGAACTTTCATCCACCTTACAATGCATATTTATACATAGAAATTATTTTCTGATTTAGTATAATTCTCCTAGTGTCAGTTTTTAAATCATGCAGTTTTCACAGAAAAATCCTCTTGGAGCGAGTTCTACCCAATAGACATGCAATTTACGTAGAACCCGTCATCGTGAAATTCCGTGATCCGAAAAAGATACATGCATCACGGTTTCGAAAAATATTCACTTCAGACTTGTTAGCATAAAGATTACCGAACTTTCATCCACCATAAAAGCCATATTGACACTTTGAAGCATTTTCTCATATTTCAAAAGATTTTCCTAATGCCAGTTTTGAAAATGAGGCAGAATTCGCAGAAAAAGTTCTTGGAACGAGTTCTACCCGAGAGATCTATTTTACATAGATTCGCTTACTGTGATATTCTGTGTTCTGAACACGCTTCATGTGTCTCGGATTCGACAAATATTCACTACAGAGTTGTTAGCATGTGGATTAACGATCTTTCATCCACCATACAAGGCATAAATACACCGAGAATCTATTCATCTGAGTTCGCAGTGTTTCCTATTACCAGTTTCGTAAATCAGGCAGATTTCTCAGGAAAAATCTCTTGGAGTGTTTTCTAACCAAGAGAAATGTAATTTACATAAACTCTCTGGCCATGAAATTCCGTGTTCCAAACATGCTACTTGCATAATGAATTCGAAAAATATTCACTACAGATTTGTTAGCATGTGGATTACCGAACTTTCATCACAATAGATTGAAAATTGATACTTAGAAGTATTTTCTCAAATTTTGCAGTGTTTTCCAAACGCCAGTTTCAAAAATGAAGCATTTACTGCAGAAAAATTCTCTTGGAGAGAGTTCTACCCAATAGAGAAGTAATTTACATTGTTTCAGTCACCGTGAAATTCCATGTTAAAAACACGGTATATGCATCACGGATTAGAAAAAGCTTCTTTAATATGTTGTGAAAATGTGGATTACCGAACTTTCTTCCAACATAAAGGCATATTTACACCTAGAAATATTTACTCTCATTTTGAAGCATTCTCCAAATTTCAGATTCGATAATCATGCAATTTTCGCTGAAAAATTCTATTCTAGCTAGTTCTACCCAATAGAATTTTATTTTAAATTGTGTCATTACGGTGAAATTCCATTTCAAAAAGCACTACATGGATCACGGTTTGAAAAATCATTACTACACTGTTATTAACATGTGGATTACCGGACTTTCATTCACCATTCAATGCATATTGACACTTAGAAGCATTTTCTCAGATTTCACAGGGTTCTCCTAATGGCAGTTTTGAAAATGAGGCACATTTCGCAGAAAAATTCTCTTCAAGCGAGTTCTACCCAATAGACATGTAATTTACATTGTTTCCTTCAATATGACACACTGTATTCCGTACACGTTACATGCATCACGAATTCGACAAACATTCTCTAATGAGTGTGAGCATGTGGATTACCAAAATTTCATTCACCATACAAGGCATATTTATCCCTAGATGTAGTTATTCTGATTTCGCAGGTTTTCCCTAACATCCACTTCCGAAAATCATGAAATTTTCGCAGAAAAATTCAATTCAAGCGAGTTCTATCCAGTAGAATTGTTATTTTCCGAGTTTCACTCACTGAGACATTCCGTGTCCAAAAAACGTTACATTAATCACGGCTTTGACAAACATTATTTAATGACCGTGACCATGTGTATTAACGATATTTTAACCACAATACAAGACATATTGACACCTAGAAATATTTACTTATATTTCGCAGATTTTTCATAAATTCAGTTACGAAAATCAGGCAGTTTTTGCAGAAAAAGTCTCTTGCTCCTTGTTCGATCCAATACACATCCCATTTTCATAGATACCGTCACCGTAACATCCCGTGTTTCGAAAAAGTTACATACACCATGGATTCAACAAGTATTCACTGCTGAGTTGTTAGAATGTGAATTACACATCTTTAATAAACCATTGAAGACATATTGTCACCTTAAAATTTTGCTCAGATTTTGCAGTGTTTTCATAACACCAGTTTCCAAACAGAGGTAGATTTTACAGTAAAATGCTCCTGGAGCGGTTTCTCACCAATAAATATGTAATATACATAGTTTCCATCAACGTGACATTCCGTGTACTGAATACACTACATTCATCACGGATTTGAGAAACATTTTTAATGAGTTGTGTACATGTGTATTACAGAACTTTCATCTAGCATACAAGGCATATTTACACCTAGAAACATTAACTCTGAGTTTGCAGGTTTTTCTTAATAGCAGTTTCAAATTCAGGCAGTTTCCTAAGGAAAAAACTATTGGAGCGTGTTCTACCCAATAGATATGTAAATTACATAGATTCTCCCGCTGTGAAATTCCGTGTTTCGCACACGCTACATGCAGATAGGATTCGACAAAAATACACTACAGAGTTGTTTGCATGTGGATTACAGGACTTTCATCACAATACAAGGCATATTGATGCTTAGAAGCATTTTCTCTGATTTCACAGAGATTTACAAATGACAGTTTCGAAACTGAGGCAGATTTCAAGGCAAAAATCTCTTGGAGCGAGTTCAGAACAATAGACATTTAATTTACATGGATTCACACACCATGAAATTCCGTGTTCCGAACACGCTTCATGCTTCTCGGATTCAAAAATTTTCACTACAGAGTTGTTAGCAAGTGGAATACATCACTTTCATTGACCATAGATTGCTTACTGACTCTTTGAATACTTTTCTCAGATTTCACAGTTTAGTTTAAATGCCAGGTTTGATAATGAGGCAGATTTGGCAGGAAAATGCTCTTGGAGCGAGTTCTAACCAAAAGATATGTAATATACCTAGTTTCACTCACCGTGACATTCCGTGTTCTGAACAAGTTACATGCATCACGGATTCGAAAAACATTCTTTAATGAGTTGTGAACATGTGTATTACCGAACTTTCATCCACCTTACAATGCATAATTATACATAGAAAGTTTTTTTTGATTTAGTAGATTTCACCTGATGTCAGATTTTAAATCATGCAGTTTTCACAGAAAAATCCTCTCGGAGTGAGTTCTACCCAATAGACATTCAATTTACATAGAACCTGTCATCGTGAAATTCCGTGTTCCGAAAAAGATACATGCATCACGGATTCGACAAATATTCCCTACAGAGTTGTCAGCATAACGATTAACGAAATTTCATCCACCATAAAAGCCATATTGACACTTAGAATCATTTTCTCATATTTCAAAAGTATTTCCTAATGCCAGTTTTGAAAATGAGGCAGAATTCGCAGAAAAACTCTTGGAGTGTGTTCTACCCAAGTGACATGCATTTTACATAGATTCACTCACCGTGATATTCTGTGTCCCAAACACGCCTCATGTATCTCGGATTTGACAAATATTCACTACAGAGTTGTTAGCATGCAGATTACCGAACTTTCATCCACCCTACAAGGCATATATACACCGAGAATCTATTCATCTGAGTTTGCAGTGTTTTCCTAAAGACAGTTTCGAAAATCAGGCAGATTTCTCAGGAAAAATCTCTTGGAGTGTTTTCTAACCAAGAGAAATGTAATTTACATAATATCCCTGGCCATGATATTCCGTGTTCTGAACATGCTACATGCATAATGGATTAGAAAAATATTCTCTACAGATTTGTTAGCATGTGGATTACCGAACTTTCATCACAATAGTTTGAATATTGATACTTAGAAGTATTTTCTCAGATTTTGCTGCGTTTTCCAAATGCCAGTTTAAAAAATAATGCAGTTTTCACAGAAAAATATTCTTGGTGAGAGTTCTACCCAATAGAGGAGTAATTTACATTTTTTCAGTCACCGTGAAATTCCATGTTAAAAACACGGTATATGCATCACGGATTAGAAAAAGATTCTTTAATATGTTGTGAAAATGTGGATTACTGAACTTTCTTCCACATAAAGTCATATTTACACCTAGAAATATTTACTCTCATTTTGAAGCTTTCTCCAAACTTCAGATTCGATAATCATGCAATTTTCGCAGAAAAATTCTATTCTAGCTAGTTCTACCCAATAGAATTTTAATTTAAATTGTTTCATTACGGTGAAATTTCATTTCAAAAAACCCTACATTAATCACGGTTTGAAAAATAATTACTACACTGTTATTAACATGTGGATTACCAGACTTTCATTCACCATTCAAGGCATATTGACACTTAGAAGCATTTTCTAAGATTTCACGTGGTTCTCTTACTGGCAGATTTGAAAATGAGGCACATTTCGCAGAAAAATTCTCTTCAAGCGAGTTCTACCCAAAAGACATGTAATTTACATTGTTTCCTTCAATATGACACTCTGTATTCCGTACACGTTACATGCATCACGAATTCGACAAACATTCTCTAATGAGTGTGAGCATGTGGATTACCAAAATTTCATTAACCATACAAGGCATATTTATCCCTAGATGTTGTTATTCTGATTTCGCAGGTTTTCCCTAACATCCACTTCCGAAAATCATGAAATTTTCGCAGAAAAATTCAATTCAAGCGAGTTCTATCCAGTAGAATTGTTATTTTCCGAGTTTCACTCACTGAGACATTCCGTGTTCAAAAAACGTTACATTAATCACGGCTTTGACAAACATTTTTTATTAACTGTGAGCATGTGGATTACCGATATTTTAACCACAATACAAGGCATATTTACACCTAGAAATATTTACTTATATTTCGCAGATTTTTCCTAAATTCAGTTACGAAAATCAGGCAGTTTTCGCAGAAAAATTCTCTTGCTGCATGTTCGATCCAATACACATCCCATTTCAATAGATACCGTCACCGTAACATTCAGTGTTCCGAAAAAGTACATGCACCATGGATTCAACAAATATTCACTCCTGAATTGTTAGAATGTGAATTACACATCTTTAATAAACCATTGAAGACATATTGTCACCTTAAAGCTTTTGCTCAGGTTTTGCAGTGTTTTCATAACACCAGTTTCCAAAAAGAGGTAGATTTTACAGTAAAATGCTCCTGGAGCGATTTCTCACCAATAGATATGTAATTTACATAGTTTCCATCAACGTGACTTTCCGTGTACTGAATACACTACATTCATCACGGATTTGAGAGACATTAGTAATGAGTTGTGTACATGTGTATTACAGAACTTTCATCTACCATACAAGGCATATTTACACCTAGAAACATTAACTCTGAGTTTGCAGATTTTTCCTAATAGCAGTTTCAAAATCAGGCAGTTTCCTAAGGAAATAAATGTTGGAGCGTGTTCTACCCAATAGATATGTAAATTACATAGATTCTCCCGCTGTGAAATTCCGTGTTTCGCACACGCTACATGCAGATAGGATTCGAAAAAATACACTACAGAGTTGTTTGCATGTGGATTACAGGACTTTCATCACAATACAAGGCATATTGATGCTTAGAAGCATTTTCTCTGATTTCACAGAGATTTACAAACGACAGTTTCGAAACTGAGGCAGATTTCAAGGCAAAAACCTCTTGGAGCGGGTTCAAAACAATAGACATTTAATTTACATGGATTTGCACACCATGAAATTCCGTGTTCCAAACACGCTTCATGCATCTCGGATTCAAAAATTTTCACTACAGAGTTGTTAGCAAGTGGAATACATCACTTTCATTGACCATAGATTGCTTACTGACTCTTTGAATACTTTTCTCAGATTTCACAGTTTAGTTTAAATGCCAGGTTTGATAATGAGGCAGATTTGGCAGGAAAATGCTCTTGGAGCGAGTTCTAACCAAAAGATATGTAATATACCTAGTTTCACTCACCGTGATATTCCGTGTTCTGAACACGTTACATGCATCACGGATTCGACAAACATTCTTTAATGAGTTGTGAACATGTGTATTACCGAACTTTCATCCACCTTACAATGCATATTTATACATAGAAATTATTTTCTGATTTAGTATATTTCTCCTAGTGTCAGTTTTTAAATCATGCAGTTTTCACAGAAAAATCCTCTTGGAGCGAGTTCTACCCAATAGACATGCAATTTACGTAGAACCCGTCATCGTGAAATTCCGTGATCCGAAAAATATACATGCATCACGGTTTCGAAAAATATTCACTTCAGACTTGTTAGCATAAAGATTACCGAACTTTCATCCACCATAAAAGCCATATTGACACTTTGAAGCATTTTCTCATATTTCAAAAGATTTTCCTAATGCCAGTTTTGAAAATGAGGCAGAATTCGCAGAAAATGTTCTTGGAACGAGTTCTACCCGAGAGATCTATTTTACATAGATTCGCTTACTGTGATATTCTGTGTTCCGAACACGCTTCATGTGTCTCGGATTCGACAAATATTCACTACAGAGTTGTTAGCATGTGGATTAACGATCTTTCATCCACCATACAAGGCATAAATACACCGAGAATTTATTCACCTTAGTTCGTAGTGTTTCCTATTACCAGTTTCGAAAATCAGGCAGATTTCTCAGGAAAAATCTCTTGGAGTGTTTTCTAACCAAGAGAAATGTAATTTACATAAACTCTCTGGCCATGAAATTCCGTGTTCCGAACATGCTACTTGCATAATGAATTCGAAAAATATTCACTACAGATTTGTTAGCATGTGGATTACCGAACTTTCATCACAATAGATTGAAAATTGATACTTAGAAGTATTTTCTCAGATTTTGCAGTGTTTTCCAAACGCCAGTTTCAAAAATGAAGCATTTACTGCAGAAAAATTCTCTTGGAGAGAGTTCTACCCAATAGAGAAGTAATTTACATTGTTTCAGTCACCGTGAAATTCCATGTTAAAAACACGGTATATGCATCACGGATTAGAAAAAGCTTCTTTAATATGTTGTGAAAATGTGGATTACCGAACTTTCTTCCAACATAAAGGCATATTTACACCTAGAAATATTTACTCTCATTTTGAAGCATTCTCCAAATTTCAGATTCGATAATCATGCAATTTTTGCAGAAAAATTCTATTCTAGCTAGTTCTACCCAATAGAATTTTAATTTAAATTGTGTCATTCCGGTGAAATTCCATTTCAAAAAGCACTACATGAATCACGGTTTGAAAAATCATTACTACACTGTTATTAACATGTGGATTACCGGACTTTCATTCACCATTCAATGCATATTGACACTTAGAAGCATATTCTAAGATTTCACAGTGTTCTCCTAATGGCAGTTTTGAAAATGAGGCACATTTCGCAGAAAAATTCTCTTCAAGCGAGTTCTACCCAATAGACATGTAATTTACATTGTTTCCTTCAATATGACACACTGTATTCCGTACACGTTACATGCATCACGAATTCGACAAACATTCTCTAATGAGTGTGAGCATGTGGATTACCAAATTTTCATTCACCATACAAGGCATATTTATCCCTAGATGTAGTTATTCTGATTTCGCAGGTTTTCCCTAACATCCACTTCCGAAAATCATGAAATTTTCGCAGAAAAATTCTATTCAAGCGAGTTCTATCCAGTAGAATTGTTATTTTCCGAGTTTCACTCACTGAGACATTCCGTGTTCAAAAAACGTTACATTAATCACGGCTTTGACAAACATTATTTAATGACCGTGAGCATGTGGATTACCGATATTTTAACCACAATACAAGACATATTGACACCTAGAAATATTTACTTATATTTCGCAGATTTTTCCTAAATTCAGTTACGAAAATCAGGCAGTTTTCGCAGAAAAATTCTCTTGCTGCATGTTCGATCCAATACACATCCCATTTTCATAGATACCGTCACCGTAACATCCCGTGTTCCGAAAAAGTTACATGCACCATGGATTCAACAAATATTCACTGCTGAGTTGTTAGAATGTGAATTACACATCTTTAATAAACCATTGAAGACATATTGTCACCTTAAAATTTTGCTCAGATTTTGCAGTGTTTTCATAACACCAGTTTCCAAACAGAGGTAGATTTTACAGTAAAATGCTCCTGGAGCGGTTTCTCACCAATAGATATGTAATTTACATAGTTTCCATCAACGTGACATTCCGTGTACTGAATACACTACATTCATCACGGATTTGAGAAACATTAGTAATGAGTTGTGTACATGTGTATTACAGAACTTTCATCTACCATACAAGGCATATTTACACCTAGAAACATTAACTCTGAGTTTGCAGATTTTTCCTAATAGCAGTTTCAAAATCAGGCAGTTTCCTAAGGAAATAAATGTTGGAGCGTGTTCTACCCAATAGATATGTAAATTACATAGATTCTCCCGCTGTGAAATTCCGTGTTTCGCACACGCTACATGCAGATAGGATTCGAAAAAATACACTACAGAGTTGTTTGCATGTGGATTACAGGACTTTCATCACAATACAAGGCATATTGATGCTTAGAAGCATTTTCTCTGATTTCACAGAGATTTACAAACGACAGTTTCGAAACTGAGGCAGATTTCAAGGCAAAAACCTCTTGGAGCGGGTTCAAAACAATAGACATTTAATTTACATGGATTTGCACACCATGAAATTCCGTGTTCCGAACACGCTTCATGCATCTCGGATTCAAAAATTTTCACTACAGAGTTGTTAGCAAGTGGAATACATCACTTTCATTGACCATAGATTGCTTACTGACTCTTTGAATACTTTTCTCAGATTTCACAGTTTAGTTTAAATGCCAGGTTTGATAATGAGGCAGATTTGGCAGGAAAATGCTCTTGGAGCGAGTTCTAACCAAAAGATATGTAATATACCTAGTTTCACTCACCGTGATATTCCGTGTTCTGAACACGTTACATGCATCACGGATTCGACAAACATTCTTTAATGAGTTGTGAACATGTGTATTACCGAACTTTCATCCACCTTACAATGCATATTTATACATAGAAATTATTTTCTGATTTAGTATATTTCTCCTAGTGTCAGTTTTTAAATCATGCAGTTTTCACAGAAAAATCCTCTTGGAGCGAGTTCTACCCAATAGACATGCAATTTACGTAGAACCCGTCATCGTGAAATTCCGTGATCCGAAAAATATACATGCATCACGGTTTCGAAAAATATTCACTTCAGACTTGTTAGCATAAAGATTACCGAACTTTCATCCACCATAAAAGCCATATTGACACTTTGAAGCATTTTCTCATATTTCAAAAGATTTTCCTAATGCCAGTTTTGAAAATGAGGCAGAATTCGCAGAAAACGTTCTTGGAACGAGTTCTACCCGAGAGATCTATTTTACATAGATTCGCTTACTGTGATATTCTGTGTTCCGAACACGCTTCATGTGTCTCAGATTCGACAAATATTCACTACAGAGTTGTTAGCATGTGGATTAACGATCTTTCAACCACCATACAAGGCATAAATACACCGAGAATCTATTCATCTGAGTTCGCAGTGTTTCCTATTACCAGTTTCGAAAATCAGGCAGATTTCTCAGGAAAAATCTCTTGGAGTGTTTTCTAACCAAGAGAAATGTAATTTACATAAACTCTCTGGCCATGAAATTCCGTGTTCCGAACATGCTACTTGCATAATGAATTCGAAAAATATTCACTACAGATTTGTTAGCATGTGGATTACCGAACTTTCATCACAATAGATTGAAAATTGATACTTAGAAGTATTTTCTCAGATTTTGCAGTGTTTTCCAAACGCCAGTTTCAAAAATGAAGCATTTACTGCAGAAAAATTCTCTTGGAGAGAGTTCTACCCAATAGAGAAGTAATTTACATTGTTTCAGTCACCGTGAAATTCCATGTTAAAAACACGGTATATGCATCACAGATTAGAAAAAGCTTCTTTAATATGTTGTGAAAATGTGGATTACCGAACTTTCTTCCAACATAAAGGCATATTTACACCTAGAAATATTTACTCTCATTTTGAAGCATTCTCAAAATTTCAGATTCGATAATCATGCAATTTTCGCTGAAAAATTCTATTCTACCTAGTTCTACCCAATAGAATTTTAATTTAAATTGTGGCATTATGGTGAAATTCCATTTCAAAAAGCACTACATGAATCACGGTTTGAAAAATCATTACTACACTGTTATTAACATGTGGATTACCGGACTTTCATTCACCATTCAATGCATATTGACACTTAGAAGCATTTTCTCAGATTTCACAGGGTTCTCCTAATGGCAGTTTTGAAAATGAGGCACATTTCGCAGAAAAATGCTCTTCAAGCGAGTTCTACCCAATAGACATGTAATTTACATTGTTTCCTTCAATATGACACACTGTATTCCGTACACGTTACATGCATCACGAATTCGACAAACATTCTCTAATGAGTGTGAGCATGTGGATTACCAAATTTTCATTCACCATACAAGGCATATTTATCCCTAGATGTAGTTATTCTGATTTCGCAGGTTTTCCCTAACATCCACTTCCGAAAATCATGAAATTTTCGCAGAAAAATTCTATTCAAGCGAGTTCTATCCAGTAGAATTGTTATTTTCCGAGTTTCACTCACTGAGACATTCCGTGTTCAAAAAACGTTACATTAATCACGGCTTTGACAAACATTATTTAATGACCGTGAGCATGTGGATTACCGATATTTTAACCACAATACAAGACATATTGACACCTAGAAATATTTACTTATATTTCGCAGATTTTTCCTAAATTCAGTTACGAAAATCAGGCAGTTTTCGCAGAAAAATTCTCTTGCTGCATGTTCGATCCAATACACATCCCATTTTCATAGATACCGTCACCGTAACATCCCGTGTTCCGAAAAAGTTACATGCACCATGGATTCAACAAATATTCACTGCTGAGTTGTTAGAATGTGAATTACACATCTTTAATAAACCATTGAAGACATATTGTCACCTTAAAATTTTGCTCAGATTTTGCAGTGTTTTCATAACACCAGTTTCCAAACAGAGGTAGATTTTACAGTAAAATGCTCCTGGAGCGGTTTCTCACCAATAGATATGTAATTTACATAGTTTCCATCAACGTGACATTCCGTGTACTGAATACACTACATTCATCACGGATTTGAGAAACATTAGTAATGAGTTGTGTACATGTGTATTACAGAACTTTCATCTACCATACAAGGCATATTTACACCTAGAAACATTAACTCTGAGTTTGCAGATTTTTCCTAATAGCAGTTTCAAAATCAGGCAGTTTCCTAAGGAAATAAATGTTGGAGCGTGTTCTACCCAATAGATATGTAAATTACATAGATTCTCCCGCTGTGAAATTCCGTGTTTCGCACACGCTACATGCAGATAGGATTCGAAAAAATACACTACAGAGTTGTTTGCATGTGGATTACAGGACTTTCATCACAATACAAGGCATATTGATGCTTAGAAGCATTTTCTCTGATTTCACAGAGATTTACAAACGACAGTTTCGAAACTGAGGCAGATTTCAAGGCAAAAACCTCTTGGAGCGGGTTCATAACAATAGACATTTAATTTACATGGATTTGCACACCATGAAATTCCGTGTTCCGAACACACTTCATGCATCTCGGATTCAAAAATTTTCACTACAGAGTTGTTAGCAAGTGGAATACATCACTTTCATTGACCATAGATTGCTTACTGACTCTTTGAATACTTTTCTCAGATTTCACAGTTTAGTTTAAATGCCAGGTTTGATAATGAGGCAGATTTGGCAGGAAAATGCTCTTGGAGCGAGTTCTAACCAAAAGATATGTAATATACCTAGTTTCACTCACCGTGATATTCCGTGTTCTGAACACGTTACATGCATCACGGATTCGACAAACATTCTTTAATGAGTTGTGAACATGTGTATTACCGAACTTTCATCCACCTTACAATGCATATTTATACATAGAAATTATTTTCTGATTTAGTATATTTCTCCTAGTGTCAGTTTTTAAATCATGCAGTTTTCACAGAAAAATCCTCTTGGAGCGAGTTCTACCCAATACACATGCAATTTACGTAGAACCCGTCATCGTGAAATTCCGTGATCCGAAAAATATACATGCATCACGGTTTCGAAAAATATTCACTTCAGACTTGTTAGCATAAAGATTACCGAACTTTCATCCACCATAAAAGCCATATTGACACTTTGAAGCATTTTCTCATATTTCAAAAGATTTTCCTAATGCCAGTTTTGAAAATGAGGCAGAATTCGCAGAAAAAGTTCTTGGAACGAGTTCTACCCGAGAGATCTATTTTACATAGATTCGCTTACTGTGATATTCTGTGTTCCGAACACGCTTCATGTGTCTCAGATTCGACAAATATTCACTACAGAGTTGTTAGCATGTGGATTAACGATCTTTCAACCACCATACAAGGCATAAATACACCGAGAATCTATTCATCTGAGTTCGCAGTGTTTCCTATTACCAGTTTCGAAAATCAGGCAGATTTCTCAGGAAAAATCTCTTGGAGTGTTTTCTAACCAAGAGAAATGTAATTTACATAAACTCTCTGGCCATGAAATTCCGTGTTCCGAACATGCTACTTGCATAATGAATTCGAAAAATATTCACTACAGATTTGTTAGCATGTGGATTACCGAACTTTCATCACAATAGATTGAAAATTGATACTTAGAAGTATTTTCTCAGATTTTGCAGTGTTTTCCAAACGCCAGTTTCAAAAATGAAGCATTTACTGCAGAAAAATTCTCTTGGAGAGAGTTCTACCCAATAGAGAAGTAATTTACATTGTTTCAGTCACCGTGAAATTCCATGTTAAAAACACGGTATATGCATCACGGATTAGAAAAAGCTCCTTTAATATGTCGTGAAATGTGGATTACCGAACTTTCTTCCAACATAAAGGCATATTTACACCTAGAAATATTTACTCTCATTTTGAAGCATTCTCCAAATTTCAGATTCGATAATCATGCAATTTTCGCTGAAAAATTCTATTCTACCTAGTTCTACCCAATAGAATTTTAATTTAAATTGTGTCATTACGGTGAAATTCCATTTCAAAAAGCGCTACATGAATCACGGTTTGAAAAATCATTACTACACTGTTATTAACATGTGGATTACCGGACTTTCATTCACCATTCAATGCATATTGACACTTAGAAGCATTTTCTCAGATTTCACAGGGTTCTCCTAATGGCAGTTTTGAAAATGAGGCACATTTCGCAGAAAAATTCTCTTCAAGCGAGTTCTACCCAATAGACATGTAATTTACATTGTTTCCTTCAATATGACACACTGTATTCCGTACACGTTACATGCATCACGAATTCGACAAACATTCTCTAATGAGTGTGAGCATGTGGATTACCAAATTTTCATTCACCATACAAGGCATATTTATCCCTAGAGGTAGTTATTCTGATTTCGCAGGTTTTCCCTAACATCCACTTCCGAAAATCATGAAATTTTCGCAGAAAAATTCTATTCAAGCGAGTTCTATCCAGTAGAATTGTTATTTTCCGAGTTTCACTCACTGAGACATTCCGTGTTCAAAAAACGTTACATTAATCACGGCTTTGACAAACATTATTTAATGACCGTGAGCATGTGGATTACCGATATTTTAACCACAATACAAGACATATTGACACCTAGAAATATTTACTTAGATTTCACAGATTTTTCCTAAATTCAGTTACGAAAATCAGGCAGTTTTCGCAGAAAAATTCTCTTGCTGCATGTTCGATCCAATACACATCCCATTTTCATAGATACCGTCACCGTAACATCCCGTGTTCCGAAAAAGGTACATGCACCATGGATTCAACAAATATTCACTGCTGAGTTGTTAGAATGTGAATTACACATCTTTAATAAACCATTGAAGACATATTGTCACCTTAAAATTTTGCTCAGATTTTGCAGTGTTTTCATAACACCAGTTTCCAAACAGAGGTAGATTTTACAGTAAAATGCTCCTGGAGCGGTTTCTCACCAATAGATATGTAATTTACATAGTTTCCATCAACGTGACATTCCGTGTACTGAATACACTACATTCATCACGGATTTGAGAAACATTAGTAATGAGTTGTGTACATGTGTATTACAGAACTTTCATCTACCATACAAGGCATATTTACACCTAGAAACATTAACTCTGAGTTTGCAGATTTTTCCTAATAGCAGTTTCAAAATCAGGCAGTTTCCTAAGGAAATAAATGTTGGAGCGTGTTCTACCCAATAGATATGTAAATTACATAGATTCTCCCGCTGTGAAATTCCGTGTTTCGCACACGCTACATGCAGATAGGATTCGAAAAAATACACTACAGAGTTGTTTGCATGTGGATTACAGGACTTTCATCACAATACAAGGCATATTGATGCTTAGAAGCATTTTCTCTGATTTCACAGAGATTTACAAACGACAGTTTCGAAACTGAGGCAGATTTCAAGGCAAAAACCTCTTGGAGCGGGTTCATAACAATAGACATTTAATTTACATGGATTTGCACACCATGAAATTCCGTGTTCCGAACACACTTCATGCATCTCGGATTCAAAAATTTTCACTACAGAGTTGTTAGCAAGTGGAATACATCACTTTCATTGACCATAGATTGCTTACTGACTCTTTGAATACTTTTCTCAGATTTCACAGTTTAGTTTAAATGCCAGGTTTGATAATGAGGCAGATTTGGCAGGAAAATGCTCTTGGAGCGAGTTCTAACCAAAAGATATGTAATATACCTAGTTTCACTCACCGTGATATTCCGTGTTCTGAACACGTTACATGCATCACGGATTCGACAAACATTCTTTAATGAGTTGTGAACATGTGTATTACCGAACTTTCATCCACCTTACAATGCATATTTATACATAGAAATTATTTTCTGATTTAGTATATTTCTCCTAGTGTCAGTTTTTAAATCATGCAGTTTTCACAGAAAAATCCTCTTGGAGCGAGTTCTACCCAATACACATGCAATTTACGTAGAACCCGTCATCGTGAAATTCCGTGATCCGAAAAATATACATGCATCACGGTTTCGAAAAATATTCACTTCAGACTTGTTAGCATAAAGATTACCGAACTTTCATCCACCATAAAAGCCATATTGACACTTTGAAGCATTTTCTCATATTTCAAAAGATTTTCCTAATGCCAGTTTTGAAAATGAGGCAGAATTCGCAGAAAAAGTTCTTGGAACGAGTTCTACCCGAGAGATCTATTTTACATAGATTCGCTTACTGTGATATTCTGTGTTCCGAACACGCTTCATGTGTCTCAGATTCGACAAATATTCACTACAGAGTTGTTAGCATGTGGATTAACGATCTTTCAACCACCATACAAGGCATAAATACACCGAGAATCTATTCATCTGAGTTCGCAGTGTTTCCTATTACCAGTTTCGAAAATCAGGCAGATTTCTCAGGAAAAATCTCTTGGAGTGTTTTCTAACCAAGAGAAATGTAATTTACATAAACTCTCTGGCCATGAAATTCCGTGTTCCGAACATGCTACTTGCATAATGAATTCGAAAAATATTCACTACAGATTTGTTAGCATGTGGATTACCGAACTTTCATCACAATAGATTGAAAATTGATACTTAGAAGTATTTTCTCAGATTTTGCAGTGTTTTCCAAACGCCAGTTTCAAAAATGAAGCATTTACTGCAGAAAAATTCTCTTGGAGAGAGTTCTACCCAATAGAGAAGTAATTTACATTGTTTCAGTCACCGTGAAATTCCATGTTAAAAACACGGTATATGCATCACGGATTAGAAAAAGCTTCTTTAATATGTTGTGAAAATGTGGATTACCGAACTTTCTTCCAACATAAAGGCATATTTACACCTAGAAATATTTACTCTCATTTTGAAGCATTCTCCAAATTTCAGATTCGATAATCATGCAATTTTCGCAGAAAAATTCTATTCTAGCTAGTTCTACCCAATAGAATTTTAATTTAAATTGTGTCATTACGGTGAAATTCCATTTCAAAAAGCGCTACATGAATCACGGTTTGAAAAATCATTACTACACTGTTATTAACATGTGGATTACCGGACTTTCATTCACCATTCAATGCATATTGACACTTAGAAGCATTTTCTCAGATTTCACAGGGTTCTCCTAATGGCAGTTTTGAAAATGAGGCACATTTCGCAGAAAAATTCTCTTCAAGCGAGTTCTACCCAATAGACATGTAATTTACATTGTTTCCTTCAATATGACACACTGTATTCCGTACACGTTACATGCATCACGAATTCGACAAACATTCTCTAATGAGTGTGAGCATGTGGATTACCAAATTTTCATTCACCATACAAGGCATATTTATCCCTAGAGGTAGTTATTCTGATTTCGCAGGTTTTCCCTAACATCCACTTCCGAAAATCATGAAATTTTCGCAGAAAAATTCTATTCAAGCGAGTTATATCCAGTAGAATTGTTATTTTCCGAGTTTCACTCACTGAGACTTTCCGTGTTCAAAAAACGTTACATTAATCACGGCTTTGACAAACATTATTTAATGACCTTGAGCATGTGGATTACCGATATTTTAACCACAATACAAGACATATTGACACCTAGAAATATTTACTTATATTTCGCAGATTTTTCCTAAATTCAGTTACGAAAATCAGGCAGTTTTCGCAGAAAAATTCTCTTGCTGCATGTTCGATCCAATACACATCCCATTTTCATAGATACCGTCACCGTAACATCCCGTGTTCCGAAAAAGTTACATGCACCATGGATTCAACAAATATTCACTGCTGAGTTGTTAGAATGTGAATTACACATCTTTAATAAACCATTGAAGACATATTGTCACCTTAAAATTTTGCTCAGATTTTGCAGTGTTTTCATAACACCAGTTTCCAAACAGAGGTAGATTTTACAGTAAAATGCTCCTGGAGCGGTTTCTCACCAATAGATATGTAATTTACATAGTTTCCATCAACGTGACATTCCGTGTACTGAATACACTACATTCATCACGGATTTGAGAAACATTAGTAATGAGTTGTGTACATGTGTATTACAGAACTTTCATCTACCATACAAGGCATATTTACACCTAGAAACATTAACTCTGAGTTTGCAGATTTTTCCTAATAGCAGTTTCAAAATCAGGCAGTTTCCTAAGGAAATAAATGTTGGAGCGTGTTCTACCCAATAGATATGTAAATTACATAGATTCTCCCGCTGTGAAATTCCGTGTTTCGCACACGCTACATGCAGATAGGATTCGAAAAAATACACTACAGAGTTGTTTGCATGTGGATTACAGGACTTTCATCACAATACAAGGCATATTGATGCTTAGAATCATTTTCTCTGATTTCACAGAGATTTACAAATGACAGTTTCGAAACTGAGGCAGATTTCAAGGCAAAAACCTCTTGGAGCGGGTTCAAAACAATAGACATTTAATTTACATGGATTTGCACACCATGAAATTCCGTGTTCCGAACACGCTTCATGCATCTCGGATTCAAAAATTTTCACTACAGAGTTGTTAGCAAGTGGAATACATCACTTTCATTGACCATAGATTGCTTACTGACTCTTTGAATACTTTTCTCAGATTTCACAGTTTAGTTTAAATGCCAGGTTTGATAATGAGGCAGATTTGGCAGGAAAATGCTCTTGGAGCGAGTTCTAACCAAAAGATATGTAATATACCTAGTTTCACTCACCGTGATATTCCGTGTTCTGAACACGTTACATGCATCACGGATTCGACAAACATTCTTTAATGAGTTGTGAACATGTGTATTACCGAACTTTCATCCACCTTACAATGCATATTTATACATAGAAATTATTTTCTGATTTAGTATATTTCTCCTAGTGTCAGTTTTTAAATCATGCAGTTTTCACAGAAAAATCCTCTTGGAGCGAGTTCTACCCAATAGACATGCAATTTACGTAGAACCCGTCATCGTGAAATTCCGTGATCCGAAAAATATACATGCATCACGGTTTCGAAAAATATTCACTTCAGACTTGTTAGCATAAAGATTACCGAACTTTCATCCACCATAAAAGCCATATTGACACTTTGAAGCATTTTCTCATATTTCAAAAGAATTTCCTAATGCCAGTTTTGAAAATGAGGCAGAATTCGCAGAAAAAGTTCTTGGAACGAGTTCTACCCGAGAGATCTATTTTACATAGATTCGCTTACTGTGATATTCTGTGTTCCGAACACGCTTCATGTGTCTCAGATTCGACAAATATTCACTACAGAGTTGTTAGCATGTGGATTAACGATCTTTCAACCACCATACAAGGCATAAATACACCGAGAATCTATTCATCTGAGTTCGCAGTGTTTCCTATTACCAGTTTTGAAAATCAGGCAGATTTCTCAGGAAAAATCTCTTGGAGTGTTTTCTAACCAAGAGAAATGTAATTTACATAAACTCTCTGGCCATGAAATTCCGTGTTCCGAACATGCTACTTGCATAATGAATTCGGAAAATATTCACTACAGATTTGTTAGCATGTGGATTACCGAACTTTCATCACAATAGATTGAAAATTGATACTTAGAAGTATTTTCTCAGATTTTGCAGTGTTTTCCAAACGCCAGTTTCAAAAATGAAGCATTTACTGCAGAAAAATTCTCTTGGGGCGAGTTCTACCCAATAGAGAAGTAATTTACATTGTTTCAGTCACCGTGAAATTCCATGTTAAAAACACGGTATATGCATCACGGATTAGAAAAAGCTCCTTTAATATGTTGTGAAAATGTGGATTACCGAACTTTCTTCCAACATAAAGGCATATTTACACCTAGAAATATTTACTCTCATTTTGAAGCATTCTCCAAATTTCAGATTCGATAATCATGCAATTTTCGCTGAAAAATTCTATTCTACCTAGTTCTACCCAATAGAATTTTAATTTAAATTGTGTCATTACGGTGAAATTCCATTTCAAAAAGCGCTACATGAATCACGGTTTGAAAAATCATTACTACACTGTTATTAACATGTGGATTACCGGACTTTCATTCACCATTCAATGCATATTGACACTTAGAAGCATTTTCTCAGATTTCACAGGGTTCTCCTAATGGCAGTTTTGAAAATGAGGCACATTTCGCAGAAAAATTCTCTTCAAGCGAGTTCTACCCAATAGACATGTAATTTACATTGTTTCCTTCAATATGACACACTGTATTCCGTACACGTTACATGCACCACGAATTCGACAAACATTCTCTAATGAGTGTGAGCATGTGGATTACCAAATTTTCATTCACCATACAAGGCATATTTATCCCTAGATGTAGTTATTCTGATTTCGCAGGTTTTCCCTAACATCCACTTCCGAAAATCATGAAATTTTCGCAGAAAAATTCAATTCAAGCGAGTTCTATCCATTAGAATTGTTATTTTCCGAGTTTCACTCACTGAGACATTCCGTGTTCAAAAAACGTTACATTAATCACGGCTTTGTCAAACATTATTTAATGACCGTGAGCATGTGGATTACCGATATTTTAACCACAATACAAGACATATTGACACCTAGAAATATTTACTTATATTTCGCAGATTTTTCCTAAATTCAGTTACGAAAATCAGGCAGTTTTCGCAGAAAAATTCTCTTGCTGCATGTTCGATCCAATACACATCCCATTTTCATAGATACCGTCACCGTAACATCCCGTGTTCCGAAAAAGTTACATGCACCATGGATTCAACAAATATTCACTGCTGAGTTGTTAGAATGTGAATTACACATCTTTAATAAACCATTGAAGACATATTGTCACCTTAAAATTTTGCTCAGATTTTGCAGTGTTTTCATAACACCAGTTTCCAAACAGAGGTAGATTTTACAGTAAAATGCTCCTGGAGCGGTTTCTCACCAATAGATATGTAATTTACATAGTTTCCATCAACGTGACATTCCGTGTACTGAATACACTACATTCATCACGGATTTGAGAAACATTAGTAATGAGTTGTGTACATGTGTATTACAGAACTTTCATCTACCATACAAGGCATATTTACACCTAGAAACATTAACTCTGAGTTTGCAGATTTTTCCTAATAGCAGTTTCAAAATCAGGCAGTTTCCTAAGGAAATAAATGTTGGAGCGTGTTCTACCCAATAGATATGTAAATTACATAGATTCTCCCGCTGTGAAATTCCGTGTTTCGCACACGCTACATGCAGATAGGATTCGAAAAAATACACTACAGAGTTGTTTGCATGTGGATTACAGGACTTTCATCACAATACAAGGCATATTGATGCTTAGAAGCATTTTCTCTGATTTCACAGAGATTTACAAACGACAGTTTCGAAACTGAGGCAGATTTCAAGGCAAAAACCTCTTGGAGCGGGTTCAAAACAATAGACATTTAATTTACATGGATTTGCACACCATGAAATTCCGTGTTCCGAACACGCTTCATGCATCTCGGATTCAAAAATTTTCACTACAGAGTTGTTAGCAAGTGGAATACATCACTTTCATTGACCATAGATTGCTTACTGACTCTTTGAATACTTTTCTCAGATTTCACAGTTTAGTTTAAATGCCAGGCTTGATAATGAGGCAGATTTGGCAGGAAAATGCTCTTGGAGCGAGTTCTAACCAAAAGATATGTAATATACCTAGTTTCACTCACCGTGATATTCCGTGTTCTGAACACGTTACATGCATCACGGATTCGACAAACATTCTTTAATGAGTTGTGAACATGTGTATTACCGAACTTTCATCCACCTTACAATGCATATTTATACATAGAAATTATTTTCTGATTTAGTATATTTCTCCTAGTGTCAGTTTTTAAATCATGCAGTTTTCACAGAAAAATCCTCTTGGAGCGAGTTCTACCCAATAGACATGCAATTTACGTAGAACCCGTCATCGTGAAATTCCGTGATCCGAAAAATATACATGCATCACGGTTTCGAAAAATATTCACTTCAGACTTGTTAGCATAAAGATTACCGAACTTTCATCCACCATAAAAGCCATATTGACACTTTGAAGCATTTTCTCATATTTCAAAAGATTTTCCTAATGCCAGTTTTGAAAATGAGGCAGAATTCGCAGAAAAAGTTCTTGGAACGAGTTCTACCCGAGAGATCTATTTTACATAGATTCGCTTACTGTGATATTCTGTGTTCCGAACACGCTTCATGTGTCTCGGATTCGACAAATATTCACTACAGAGTTGTTAGCATGTGGATTAACGATCTTTCAACCACCATACAAGGCATAAATACACCGAGAATCTATTCATCTGAGTTCGCAGTGTTTCCTATTACCAGTTTCGAAAATCAGGCAGATTTCTCAGGAAAAATCTCTTGGAGTGTTTTCTAACCAAGAGAAATGTAATTTACATAAACTCTCTGGCCATGAAATTCCGTGTTCCGAACATGCTACTTGCATAATGAATTCGAAAAATATTCACTACAGATTTGTTAGCATGTGGATTACCGAACTTTCATCACAATAGATTGAAAATTGATACTTAGAAGTATTTTCTCAGATTTTGCAGCGTTTTCCAAACGCCAGTTTCAAAAATGAAGCATTTACTGCAGAAAAATTCTCTTGGGGCGAGTTCTACCCAATAGAGAAGTAATTTACATTGTTTCAGTCACCGTGAAATTCCATGTTAAAAACACGGTATATGCATCACGGATTAGAAAAAGCTCCTTTAATATGTCGTGAAATGTGGATTACCGAACTTTCTTCCAACATAAAGGCATATTTACACCTAGAAATATTTACTCTCATTTTGAAGCATTCTCCAAATTTCAGATTCGATAATCATGCAATTTTCGCTGAAAAATTCTATTCTACCTAGTTCTACCCAATAGAATTTTAATTTAAATTGTGTCATTACGGTGAAATTCCATTTCAAAAAGCGCTACATGAATCACGGTTTGAAAAATCATTACTACACTGTTATTAACATGTGGATTACCGGACTTTCATTCACCATTCAATGCATATTGACACTTAGAAGCATTTTCTCAGATTTCACAGGGTTCTCCTAATGGCAGTTTTGAAAATGAGGCACATTTCGCAGAAAAATTCTCTTCAAGCGAGTTCTACCCAATAGACATGTAATTTACATTGTTTCCTTCAATATGACACACTGTATTCCGTACACGTTACATGCATCACGAATTCGACAAACATTCTCTAATGAGTGTGAGCATGTGGATTACCAAATTTTCATTCACCATACAAGGCATATTTATCCCTAGATGTAGTTATTCTGATTTCGCAGGTTTTCCCTAACATCCACTTCCGAAAATCATGAAATTTTCGCAGAAAAATTCTATTCAAGCGAGTTCTATCCAGTAGAATTGTTATTTTCCGAGTTTCACTCACTGAGACATTCCGTGTTCAAAAAACGTTACATTAATCACGGCTTTGACAAACATTATTTAATGACCGTGAGCATGTGGATTACCGATATTTTAACCACAATACAAGACATATTGACACCTAGAAATATTTACTTATATTTCGCAGATTTTTCCTAAATTCAGTTACGAAAATCAGGCAGTTTTCGCAGAAAAATTCTCTTGCTGCATGTTCGATCCAATACACATCCCATTTTCATAGATACCGTCACCGTAACATCCCGTGTTCCGAAAAAGGTACATGCACCATGGATTCAACAAATATTCACTGCTGAGTTGTTAGAATGTGAATTACACATCTTTAATAAACCATTGAAGACATATTGTCACCTTAAAATTTTGCTCAGATTTTGCAGTGTTTTCATAACACCAGTTTCCAAACAGAGGTAGATTTTACAGTAAAATGCTCCTGGAGCGGTTTCTCACCAATAGATATGTAATTTACATAGTTTCCATCAACGTGACATTCCGTGTACTGAATACACTACATTCATCACGGATTTGAGAAACATTAGTAATGAGTTGTGTACATGTGTATTACAGAACTTTCATCTACCATACAAGGCATATTTACACCTAGAAACATTAACTCTGAGTTTGCAGATTTTTCCTAATAGCAGTTTCAAAATCAGGCAGTTTCCTAAGGAAATAAATGTTGGAGCGTGTTCTACCCAATAGATATGTAAATTACATAGATTCTCCCGCTGTGAAATTCCGTGTTTCGCACACGCTACATGCAGATAGGATTCGAAAAAATACACTACAGAGTTGTTTGCATGTGGATTACAGGACTTTCATCACAATACAAGGCATATTGATGCTTAGAAGCATTTTCTCTGATTTCACAGAGATTTACAAACGACAGTTTCGAAACTGAGGCAGATTTCAAGGCAAAAACCTCTTGGAGCGGGTTCAAAACAATAGACATTTAATTTACATGGATTTGCACACCATGAAATTCCGTGTTCCGAACACGCTTCATGCATCTCGGATTCAAAAATTTTCACTACAGAGTTGTTAGCAAGTGGAATACATCACTTTCATTGACCATAGATTGCTTACTGACTCTTTGAATACTTTTCTCAGATTTCACAGTTTAGTTTAAATGCCAGGTTTGATAATGAGGCAGATTTGGCAGGAAAATGCTCTTGGAGCGAGTTCTAACCCAAAGATATGTAATATACCTAGTTTCACTCACCGTGATATTCCGTGTTCTGAACACGTTACATGCATCACGGATTTGACAAACATTCTTTAATGAGTTGTGAACATGTGTATTACCGAACTTTCATCCACCTTACAATGCATATTTATACATAGAAATTATTTTCTGATTTAGTATATTTCTCCTAGTGTCAGTTTTTAAATCATGCAGTTTTCACAGAAAAATCCTCTTGGAGCGAGTTCTACCCAATAGACATGCAATTTACGTAGAACCCGTCATCGTGAAATTCCGTGATCCGAAAAATATACATGCATCACGGTTTCGAAAAATATTCACTTCAGACTTGTTAGCATAAAGATTACCGAACTTTCATCCACCATAAAAGCCATATTGACACTTTGAAGCATTTTCTCATATTTCAAAAGATTTTCCTAATGCCAGTTTTGAAAATGAGGCAGAATTCGCAGAAAAAGTTCTTGGAACGAGTTCTACCCGAGAGATCTATTTTACATAGATTCGCTTACTGTGATATTCTGTGTTCCGAACACGCTTCATGTGTCTCGGATTCGACAAATATTCACTACAGAGTTGTTAGCATGTGGATTAACGATCTTTCAACCACCATACAAGGCATAAATACACCGAGAATCTATTCATCTGAGTTCGCAGTGTTTCCTAATTCCAGTTTGGAAAATCAGGCAGATTTCTCAGGAAAAATCTCTTGGAGTGTTTTCTAACCAAGAGAAATGTAATTTACATAAACTCTCTGGCCATGAAATTCCATGTTCCGAACATGCTACTTGCATAATGAATTCGAAAAATATTCACTACAGATTTGTTAGCATGTGGATTACCAAACTTTCATCACAATAGATTGAAAATTGATACTTAGAAGTATTTTCTCAAATTTTGCAGTGTTTTCCAAACGCCAGTTTCAAAAATGAAGCATTTACTGCAGAAAAATTCTCTTGGAGCGAGTTCTACCCAATAGAGAAGTAATTTACATTGTTTCAGTCACCGTGAAATTCCATGTTAAAAACACGGTATATGCATCACGGATTAGAAAAAGCTTCTTTAATATGTTGTGAAAATGTGGATTACCGAACTTTCTTCCAACATAAAGGCATATTTACACCTAGAAATATTTACTCTCATTTTGAAGCATTCTCCAAATTTCAGATTCGATAATCATGCAATTTTCGCTGAAAAATTCTATTCTACCTAGTTCTACCCAATAGAATTTTAATTTAAATTGTGTCATTACGGTGAAATTCCATTTCAAAAAGCGCTACATGAATCACGGTTTGAAAAATCATTACTACACTGTTATTAACATGTGGATTACCGGACTTTCATTCACCATTCAATGCATATTGACACTTAGAAGCATTTTCTCAGATTTCACAGGGTTCTCCTAATGGCAGTTTTGAAAATGAGGCACATTTCGCAGAAAAATTCTCTTCAAGCGAGTTCTACCCAATAGACATGTAATTTACATTGTTTCCTTCAATATGACACACTGTATTCCGTACACGTTACATGCATCACGAATTCGACAAACATTCTCTAATGAGTGTGAGCATGTGGATTACCAAATTTTCATTCACCATACAAGGCATATTTATCCCTAGATGTAGTTATTCTGATTTCGCAGGTTTTCCCTAACATCCACTTCCGAAAATCATGAAATTTTCGCAGAAAAATTCTATTCAAGCGAGTTCTATCCAGTAGAATTGTTATTTTCCGAGTTTCACTCACTGAGACATTCCGTGTTCAAAAAACGTTACATTAATCACGGCTTTCACAAACATTATTTAATGACCGTGAGCATGTGGATTACCGATATTTTAACCACAATACAAGACATATTGACACCTAGAAATATTTACTTATATTTCGCAGATTTTTCCTAAATTCAGTTACGAAAATCAGGCAGTTTTCGCAGAAAAATTCTCTTGCTGCATGTTCGATCCAATACACATCCCATTTTCATAGATACCGTCACCGTAACATCCCGTGTTCCGAAAAAGTTACATGCACCATGGATTCAACAAATATTCACTGCTGAGTTGTTAGAATGTGAATTACACATCTTTAATAAACCATTGAAGACATATTGTCACCTTAAATTTTGCTCAGATTTTGCAGTGTTTTCATAACACCAGTTTCCAAACAGAGGTAGATTTTACAGTAAAATGCTCCTGGAGCGGTTTCTCACCAATAGATATGTAATTTACATAGTTTCCATCAACGTGACATTCCGTGTACTGAATACACTACATTCATCACGGATTTGAGAAACATTAGTAATGAGTTGTGTACATGTGTATTACAGAACTTTCATCTACCATACAAGGCATATTTACACCTAGAAACATTAACTCTGAGTTTGCAGATTTTTCCTAATAGCAGTTTCAAAATCAGGCAGTTTCCTAAGGAAATAAATGTTGGAGCGTGTTCTACCCAATAGATATGTAAATTACATAGATTCTCCCGCTGTGAAATTCCGTGTTTCGCACACGCTACATGCAGATAGGATTCGAAAAAATACACTACAGAGTTGTTTGCATGTGGATTACAGGACTTTCATCACAATACAAGGCATATTGATGCTTAGAAGCATTTTCTCTGATTTCACAGAGATTTACAAACGACAGTTTCGAAACTGAGGCAGATTTCAAGGCAAAAACCTCTTGGAGCGGGTTCAAAACAATAGACATTTAATTTACATGGATTTGCACACCATGAAATTCCGTGTTCCGAACACGCTTCATGCATCTCGGATTCAAAAATTTTCACTACAGAGTTGTTAGCAAGTGGAATACATCACTTTCATTGACCATAGATTGCTTACTGACTCTTTGAATACTTTTCTCAGATTTCACAGTTTAGTTTAAATGCCAGGTTTGATAATGAGGCAGATTTGGCAGGAAAATGCTCTTGGAGCGAGTTCTAACCAAAAGATATGTAATATACCTAGTTTCACTCACCGTGATATTCCGTGTTCTGAACACGTTACATGCATCACGGATTCGACAAACATTCTTTAATGAGTTGTGAACATGTGTATTACCGAACTTTCATCCACCTTACAATGCATATTTATACATAGAAATTATTTTCTGATTTAGTATATTTCTCCTAGTGTCAGTTTTTAAATCATGCAGTTTTCACAGAAAAATCCTCTTGGAGCGAGTTCTACCCAATAGACATGCAATTTACGTAGAACCCGTCATCGTGAAATTCCGTGATCCGAAAAATATACATGCATCACGGTTTCGAAAAATATTCACTTCAGACTTGTTAGCATAAAGATTACCGAACTTTCATCCACCATAAAAGCCATATTGACACTTTGAAGCATTTTCTCATATTTCAAAAGATTTTCCTAATGCCAGTTTTGAAAATGAGGCAGAATTCGCAGAAAAAGTTCTTGGAACGAGTTCTACCCGAGAGATCTATTTTACATAGATTCGCTTACTGTGATATTCTGTGTTCCGAACACGCTTCATGTGTCTCGGATTCGACAAATATTCACTACAGAGTTGTTAGCATGTGGATTAACGATCTTTCAACCACCATACAAGGCATAAATACACCGAGAATCTATTCATCTGAGTTCGCAGTGTTTCCTAATTCCAGTTTGGAAATTCAGGCAGATTTCTCAGGAAAAATCTCTTGGAGTGTTTTCTAACCAAGAGAAATGTAATTTACATAAACTCTCTGGCCATGAAATTCCGTGTTCCGAACATGCTACTTGCATAATGAATTCGAAAAATATTCACTACAGATTTGTTAGCATGTGGATTACCGAACTTTCATCACAATAGATTGAAAATTGATACTTAGAAGTATTTTCTCAGATTTTGCAGCGTTTTCCAAACGCCAGTTTCAAAAATGAAGCATTTACTGCAGAAAAATTCTCTTGGGGCGAGTTCTACCCAATAGAGAAGTAATTTACATTGTTTCAGTCACCGTGAAATTCCATGTTAAAAACACGGTATATGCATCACGGATTAGAAAAAGCTCCTTTAATATGTCGTGAAATGTGGATTACCGAACTTTCTTCCAACATAAAGGCATATTTACACCTAGAAATATTTACTCTCATTTTGAAGCATTCTCCAAATTTCAGATTCGATAATCATGCAATTTTCGCTGAAAAATTCTATTCTACCTAGTTCTACCCAATAGAATTTTAATTTAAATTGTGTCATTACGGTGAAATTCCATTTCAAAAAGCGCTACATGAATCACGGTTTGAAAAATCATTACTACACTGTTATTAACATGTGGATTACCGGACTTTCATTCACCATTCAATGCATATTGACACTTAGAAGCATTTTCTCAGATTTCACAGGGTTCTCCTAATGGCAGTTTTGAAAATGAGGCACATTTCGCAGAAAAATTCTCTTCAAGCGAGTTCTACCCAATAGACATGTAATTTACATTGTTTCCTTCAATATGACACACTGTATTCCGTACACGTTACATGCATCACGAATTCGACAAACATTCTCTAATGAGTGTGAGCATGTGGATTACCAAATTTTCATTCACCATACAAGGCATATTTATCCCTAGATGTAGTTATTCTGATTTCGCAGGTTTTCCCTAACATCCACTTCCGAAAATCATGAAATTTTCGCAGAAAAATTCTATTCAAGCGAGTTCTATCCAGTAGAATTGTTATTTTCCGAGTTTCACTCACTGAGACATTCCGTGTTCAAAAAACGTTACATTAATCACGGCTTTGACAAACATTATTTAATGACCGTGAGCATGTGGATTACCGATATTTTAACCACAATACAAGACATATTGACACCTAGAAATATTTACTTATATTTCGCAGATTTTTCCTAAATTCAGTTACGAAAATCAGGCAGTTTTCGCAGAAAAATTCTCTTGCTGCATGTTCGATCCAATACACATCCCATTTTCATAGATACCGTCACCGTAACATCCCGTGTTCCGAAAAAGGTACATGCACCATGGATTCAACAAATATTCACTGCTGAGTTGTTAGAATGTGAATTACACATCTTTAATAAACCATTGAAGACATATTGTCACCTTAAAATTTTGCTCAGATTTTGCAGTGTTTTCATAACACCAGTTTCCAAACAGAGGTAGATTTTACAGTAAAATGCTCCTGGAGCGGTTTCTCACCAATAGATATGTAATTTACATAGTTTCCATCAACGTGACATTCCGTGTACTGAATACACTACATTCATCACGGATTTGAGAAACATTAGTAATGAGTTGTGTACATGTGTATTACAGAACTTTCATCTACCATACAAGGCATATTTACACCTAGAAACATTAACTCTGAGTTTGCAGATTTTTCCTAATAGCAGTTTCAAAATCAGGCAGTTTCCTAAGGAAATAAATGTTGGAGCGTGTTCTACCCAATAGATATGTAAATTACATAGATTCTCCCGCTGTGAAATTCCGTGTTTCGCACACGCTACATGCAGATAGGATTCGAAAAAATACACTACAGAGTTGTTTGCATGTGGATTACAGGACTTTCATCACAATACAAGGCATATTGATGCTTAGAAGCATTTTCTCTGATTTCACAGAGATTTACAAACGACAGTTTCGAAACTGAGGCAGATTTCAAGGCAAAAACCTCTTGGAGCGGGTTCAAAACAATAGACATTTAATTTACATGGATTTGCACACCATGAAATTCCGTGTTCCGAACACGCTTCATGCATCTCGGATTCAAAAATTTTCACTACAGAGTTGTTAGCAAGTGGAATACATCACTTTCATTGACCATAGATTGCTTACTGACTCTTTGAATACTTTTCTCAGATTTCACAGTTTAGTTTAAATGCCAGGTTTGATAATGAGGCAGATTTGGCAGGAAAATGCTCTTGGAGCGAGTTCTAACCAAAAGATATGTAATATACCTAGTTTCACTCACCGTGATATTCCGTGTTCTGAACACGTTACATGCATCACGGATTCGACAAACATTCTTTAATGAGTTGTGAACATGTGTATTACCGAACTTTCATCCACCTTACAATGCATATTTATACATAGAAATTATTTTCTGATTTAGTATATTTCTCCTAGTGTCAGTTTTTAAATCATGCAGTTTTCACAGAAAAATCCTCTTGGAGCGAGTTCTACCCAATAGACATGCAATTTACGTAGAACCCGTCATCGTGAAATTCCGTGATCCGAAAAATATACATGCATCACGGTTTCGAAAAATATTCACTTCAGACTTGTTAGCATAAAGATTACCGAACTTTCATCCACCATAAAAGCCATATTGACACTTTGAAGCATTTTCTCATATTTCAAAAGATTTTCCTAATGCCAGTTTTGAAAATGAGGCAGAATTCGCAGAAAAAGTTCTTGGAACGAGTTCTACCCGAGAGATCTATTTTACATAGATTCGCTTACTGTGATATTCTGTGTTCCGAACACGCTTCATGTGTCTCGGATTCGACAAATATTCACTACAGAGTTGTTAGCATGTGGATTAACGATCTTTCAACCACCATACAAGGCATAAATACACCGAGAATCTATTCATCTGAGTTCGCAGTGTTTCCTATTACCAGTTTCGAAAATCAGGCAGATTTCTCAGGAAAAATCTCTTGGAGTGTTTTCTAACCAAGAGAAATGTAATTTACATAAACTCTCTGGCCATGAAATTCCGTGTTCCGAACATGCTACTTGCATAATGAATTCGAAAAATATTCACTACAGATTTGTTAGCATGTGGATTACCGAACTTTCATCACAATAGATTGAAAATTGATACTTAGAAGTATTTTCTCAGATTTTGCAGTGTTTTCCAAACGCCAGTTTCAAAAATGAAGCATTTACTGCAGAAAAATTCTCTTGGAGCGAGTTCTACCCAATAGAGAAGTAATTTACATTGTTTCAGTCACCGTGAAATTCCATGTTAAAAACACGGTATATGCATCACGGATTAGAAAAAGCTTCTTTAATATGTTGTGAAAATGTGGATTACCGAACTTTCTTCCAACATAAAGGCATATTTACACCTAGAAATATTTACTCTCATTTTGAAGCATTCTCCAAATTTCAGATTCGATAATCATGCAATTTTCGCTGAAAAATTCTATTCTACCTAGTTCTACCCAATAGAATTTTAATTTAAATTGTGTCATTACGGTGAAATTCCATTTCAAAAAGCGCTACATGAATCACGGTTTGAAAAATCATTACTACACTGTTATTAACATGTGGATTACCGGACTTTCATTCACCATTCAATGCATATTGACACTTAGAAGCATTTTCTAAGATTTCACAGGGTTCTCCTAATGGCAGTTTTGAAAATGAGGCACATTTCGCAGAAAAATTCTCTTCAAGCGAGTTCTACCCAATAGACATGTAATTTACATTGTTTCCTTCAATATGACACACTGTATTCCGTACACGTTACATGCATCACGAATTCGACAAACATTCTCTAATGAGTGTGAGCATGTGGATTACCAAATTTTCATTCACCATACAAGGCATATTTATCCCTAGATGTAGTTATTCTGATTTCGCAGGTTTTCCCTAACATCCACTTCCGAAAATCATGAAATTTTCGCAGAAAAATTCTATTCAAGCGAGTTCTATCCAGTAGAATTGTTATTTTCCGAGTTTCACTCACTGAGACATTCCGTGTTCAAAAAACGTTACATTAATCACGGCTTTGACAAACATTATTTAATGACCGTGAGCATGTGGATTACCGATATTTTAACCACAATACAAGACATATTGACACCTAGAAATATTTACTTATATTTCACAGATTTTTCCTTAATTCAGTTACGAAAATCAGGCAGTTTTCGCAGAAAAATTCTCTTGCTGCATGTTCGATCCAATACACATCCCATTTTCATAGATACCGTCACCGTAACATCCCGTGTTCCGAAAAAGTTACATGCACCATGGATTCAACAAATATTCACTGCTGAGTTGTTAGAATGTGAATTACACATCTTTAATAAACCATTGAAGACATATTGTCACCTTAAAATTTTGCTCAGATTTTGCAGTGTTTTCATAACACCAGTTTCCAAACAGAGGTAGATTTTACAGTAAAATGCTCCTGGAGCGGTTTCTCACCAATAGATATGTAATTTACATAGTTTCCATCAACGTGACATTCCGTGTACTGAATACACTACATTCATCACGGATTTGAGAAACATTAGTAATGAGTTGTGTACATGTGTATTACAGAACTTTCATCTACCATACAAGGCATATTTACACCTAGAAACATTAACTCTGAGTTTGCAGATTTTTCCTAATAGCAGTTTCAAAATCAGGCAGTTTCCTAAGGAAATAAATGTTGGAGCGTGTTCTACCCAATAGATATGTAAATTACATAGATTCTCCCGCTGTGAAATTCCGTGTTTCGCACACGCTACATGCAGATAGGATTCGAAAAAATACACTACAGAGTTGTTTGCATGTGGATTACAGGACTTTCATCACAATACAAGGCATATTGATGCTTAGAAGCATTTTCTCTGATTTCACAGAGATTTACAAACGACAGTTTCGAAACTGAGGCAGATTTCAAGGCAAAAACCTCTTGGAGCGGGTTCATAACAATAGACATTTAATTTACATGGATTTGCACACCATGAAATTCCGTGTTCCGAACACGCTTCATGCATCTCGGATTCAAAAATTTTCACTACAGAGTTGTTAGCAAGTGGAATACATCACTTTCATTGACCATAGATTGCTTACTGACTCTTTGAATACTTTTCTCAGATTTCACAGTTTAGTTTAAATGCCAGGTTTGATAATGAGGCAGATTTGGCAGGAAAATGCTCTTGGAGCGAGTTCTAACCAAAAGATATGTAATATACCTAGTTTCACTCACCGTGATATTCCGTGTTCTGAACACGTTACATGCATCACGGATTCGACAAACATTCTTTAATGAGTTGTGAACATGTGTATTACCGAACTTTCATCCACCTTACAATGCATATTTATACAGAGAAATTATTTTCTGATTTAGTATATTTCTCCTAGTGTCAGTTTTTAAATCATGCAGTTTTCACAGAAAAATCCTCTTGGAGCGAGTTCTACCCAATAGACATGCAATTTACGTAGAACCCGTCATCGTGAAATTCCGTGATCCGAAAAATATACATGCATCACGGTTTCGAAAAATATTCACTTCAGACTTGTTAGCATAAAGATTACCGAACTTTCATCCACCATAAAAGCCATATTGACACTTTGAAGCATTTTCTCATATTTCAAAAGATTTTCCTAATGCCAGTTTTGAAAATGAGGCAGAATTCGCAGAAAAAGTTCTTGGAACGAGTTCTACCCGAGAGATCTATTTTACATAGATTCGCTTACTGTGATATTCTGTGTTCCGAACACGCTTCATGTGTCTCAGATTCGACAAATATTCACTACAGAGTTGTTAGCATGTGGATTAACGATCTTTCAACCACCATACAAGGCATAAATACACCGAGAATCTATTCATCTGAGTTCGCAGTGTTTCCTATTACCAGTTTCGAAAATCAGGCAGATTTCTCAGGAAAAATCTCTTGGAGTGTTTTCTAACCAAGAGAAATGTAATTTACATAAACTCTCTGGCCATGAAATTCCGTGTTCCGAACATGCTACTTGCACAATGAATTCGAAAAATATTCACTACAGATTTGTTAGCATGTGGATTACTGAACTTTCATCACAATAGATTGAAAATTGATACTTAGAAGTATTTTCTCAGATTTTGCAGTGTTTTCCAAACGCCAGTTTCAAAAATGAAGCATTTACTGCAGAAAAATTCTCTTGGAGAGAGTTCTACCCAATAGAGAAGTAATTTACATTGTTTCAGTCACCGTGAAATTCCATGTTAAAAACACGGTATATGCATCACGGATTAGAAAAAGCTTCTTTAATATGTTGTGAAAATGTGGATTACCGAACTTTCTTCCAACATAAAGGCATATTTACACCTAGAAATATTTACTCTCATTTTGAAGCATTCTCCAAATTTCAGATTCGATAATCATGCAATTTTCGCAGAAAAATTCTATTCTAGCTAGTTCTACCCAATAGAATTTTAATTTAAATTGTGTCATTACGGTGAAATTCCATTTCAAAAAGCGCTACATGAATCACGGTTTGAAAAATCATTACTACACTGTTATTAACATGTGGATTACCGGACTTTCATTCACCATTCAATGCATATTGACACTTAGAAGCATTTTCTAAGATTTCACAGGGTTCTCCTAATGGCAGTTTTGAAAATGAGGCACATTTCGCAGAAAAATTCTCTTCAAGCGAGTTCTACCCAATAGACATGTAATTTACATTGTTTCCTTCAATATGACACACTGTATTCCGTACACGTTACATGCATCACGAATTCGACAAACATTCTCTAATGAGTGTGAGCATGTGGATTACCAAATTTTCATTCACCATACAAGGCATATTTATCCCTAGAGGTAGTTATTCTGATTTCGCAGGTTTTCCCTAACATCCACTTCCGAAAATCATGAAATTTTCGCAGAAAAATTCTATTCAAGCGAGTTCTATCCAGTAGAATTGTTATTTTCCGAGTTTCACTCACTGAGACTTTCCGTGTTCAAAAAACGTTACATTAATCACGGCTTTGACAAACATTATTTAATGACCGTGAGCATGTGGATTACCGATATTTTAACCACAATACAAGACATATTGACACCTAGAAATATTTACTTATATTTCGCAGATTTTTCCTAAATTCAGTTACGAAAATCAGGCAGTTTTCGCAGAAAAATTCTCTTGCTGCATGTTCGATCCAATAGACATCCCATTTTCATAGATACCGTCACCGTAACATCCCATGTTCCGAAAAAGTTACATGCACCATGGATTCAACAAATATTCACTGCTGAGTTGTTAGAATGTGAATTACACGTCTTTAATAAACCATTGAAGACATATTGTCACCTTAAAATTTTGCTCAGATTTTGCAGTGTTTTCATAACACCAGTTTCCAAACAGAGGTAGATTTTACAGTAAAATGCTCCTGGAGCGGTTTCTCACCAATAGATATGTAATTTACATAGTTTCCATCAACGTGACATTCCGTGTACTGAATACACTACATTCATCACGGATTTGAGAAACATTAGTAATGAGTTGTGTACATGTGTATTACAGAACTTTCATCTACCATACAAGGCATATTTACACCTAGAAACATTAACTCTGAGTTTGCAGATTTTTCCTAATAGCAGTTTCAAAATCAGGCAGTTTCCTAAGGAAATAAATGTTGGAGCGTGTTCTACCCAATAGATATGTAAATTACATAGATTCTCCCGCTGTGAAATTCCGTGTTTCGCACACGCTACATGCAGATAGGATTCGAAAAAATACACTACAGAGTTGTTTGCATGTGGATTACAGGACTTTCATCACAATACAAGGCATATTGATGCTTAGAAGCATTTTCTCTGATTTCACAGAGATTTACAAACGACAGTTTCGAAACTGAGGCAGATTTCAAGGCAAAAACCTCTTGGAGCGGGTTCAAAACAATAGACATTTAATTTACATGGATTTGCACACCATGAAATTCCGTGTTCCGAACACGCTTCATGCATCTCGGATTCAAAAATTTTCACTACAGAGTTGTTAGCAAGTGGAATACATCACTTTCATTGACCATAGATTGCTTACTGACTCTTTGAATACTTTTCTCAGATTTCACAGTTTAGTTTTAATGTCAGGTTTGAAAATGAGGCAGATTTGGCAGGAAAATGCTCTTGGAGCGAGTTCTAACCCAAAGATATGTAATTTAATTAGTTTCACTCACCGTGATATTCCGTGTTCTGAACACGTTACATTCATCACAGATTCGACAAACATTCTTTAATGAGTTGTGAACATGTGTATTACCGAACTTTCATCCACCTTACAATGCATATTTATACATAGAAATTATTTTCTGATTTAGTATATTTCTCCTAGTGTCAGTTTTTAAATCATGCAGTTTTCACAGAAAAATCCTCTTGGAGCGAGTTCTACCCAATAGACATGCAATTTACGTAGAACCCGTCATCGTGAAATTCCGTGATCCGAAAAATATACATGCATCACGGTTTCAAAAAATATTCACTTCAGACTTGTTAGCATAAAGATTACCGAACTTTCATCCACCATAAAAGCCATATTGACACTTTGAAGCATTTTCTCATATTTCAAAAGATTTTCCTAATGCCAGTTTTGAAAATGAGGCAGAATTCGCAGAAAAAGTTCTTGGAACGAGTTCTACCTGAGAGATCTATTTTACATAGATTCGCTTACTGTGATATTCTGTGTTCCGAACACGCTTCATGTGTCTCAGATTCGACAAATATTCACTACAGAGTTGTTAGCATGTGGATTAATGATCTTTCAACCACCATACAAGGCATAAATACACCGAGAATCTATTCATCTGAGTTCGCAGTGTTTCCTATTACCAGTTTTGAAAATCAGGCAGATTTCTCAGGAAAAATCTCTTGGAGTGTTTTCTAACCAAGAGAAATGTAATTTACATAAACTCTCTGGCCATGAAATTCCGTGTTCCGAACATGCTACTTGCATAATGAATTCGAAAAATATTCACTACAGATTTGTTAGCATGTGGATTACCGAACTTTCATCACAATAGATTGAAAATTGATACTTAGAAGTATTTTCTCAGATTTTGCAGTGTTTTCCAAACGCCAGTTTCAAAAATGAAGCATTTACTGCAGAAAAATTCTCTTGGAGAGAGTTCTACCCAATAGAGAAGTAATTTACATTGTTTCAGTCACCGTGAAATTCCATGTTAAAAACACGGTATATGCATCACGGATTAGAAAAAGCTTCTTTAATATGTTGTGAAAATGTGGATTACCGAACTTTCTTCCAACATAAAGGCATATTTACACCTAGAAATATTTACTCTCATTTTGAAGCATTCTCCAAATTTCAGATTCGATAATCATGCAATTTTCGCAGAAAAATTCTATTCTAGCTAGTTCTACCCAATAGAATTTTAATTTAAATTGTGTCATTATGGTGAAATTCCATTTCAAAAAGCACTACATGAATCACGGTTTGAAAAATCATTACTACACTGTTATTAACATGTGGATTACCGGACTTTCATTCACCATTCAATGCATATTGACACTTAGAAGCATTTTCTCAGATTTCACAGGGTTCTCCTAATGGCAGTTTTGAAAATGAGGCACATTTCGCAGAAAAATACTCTTCAAGCGAGTTCTACCCAATAGACATGTAATTTACATTGTTTCCTTCAATATGACACACTGTATTCCGTACACGTTACATGCATCACGAATTCGACAAACATTCTCTAATGAGTGTGAGCATGTGGATTACCAAATTTTCATTCACCATACAAGGCATATTTATCCCTAGATGTAGTTATTCTGATTTCGCAGGTTTTCCCTGACATCCACTTCCGAAAATCATGAAATTTTCGCAGAAAATTTCTATTCAAGCGAGTTCTATCCAGTAGAATTGTTATTTTCTGAGTTTCACTCACCGAGACATTCCGTGTTCAAAAATCGTTACATTAATCACGGCTTTGACAAACATTATTTAATGACCGTGACCATGTGGATTACCGATATTTTAACCACAATACAAGGCATATTCACACCTAGAAATATTTACTTATATTTCGCAGATATTTCCTAAATTCAGTTACGAAAATCAGGCAGTTTTCGCAGAAAAATTCTCTTGCTGCATGTTCGATCCAATACACATCCCATTTTCATAGATACCGTCACCGTAACATCCCGTGTTCCGAAAAAGTTACATGCACCATGGATTCAACAAATATTCACTGCTGAGTTGTTAGAATGTGAATTACACATCTTTAATAAACCATTGAATACATATTGTCACCTTAAAATTTTGCTCAGATTTTGCAGTGTTTTCATAACACCAGTTTCCAAACAGAGGTAGATTTTACAGTAAAATGCTCCTGGAGCGGTTTCTCACCAATAGATATGTAATTTACATAGTTTCCATCAACGTGACATTCCGTGTACTGAATACACTACATTCATCACGGATTTGAGAAACATTAGTAATGAGTTGTGTACATGTGTATTACAGAACTTTCATCTACCATACAAGGCATATTTACACCTAGAAACATTAACTCTGAGTTTGCAGATTTTTCCTAATAGCAGTTTCAAAATCAGGCAGTTTCCTAAGGAAATAAATGTTGGAGCGTGTTCTACCCAATAGATATGTAAATTACATAGATTCTCCCGCTGTGAAATTCCGTGTTTCGCACACGCTACATGCAGATAGGATTCGAAAAAATACACTACAGAGTTGTTTGCATGTGGATTACAGGACTTTCATCACAATACAAGGCATATTGATGCTTAGAAGCATTTTCTCTGATTTCACAGAGATTTACAAACGACAGTTTCGAAACTGAGGCAGATTTCAAGGCAAAAACCTCTTGGAGCGGGTTCAAAACAATAGACATTTAATTTACATGGATTTGCACACCATGAAATTCCGTGTTCCGAACACGCTTCATGCATCTCGGATTCAAAAATTTTCACTACAGAGTTGTTAGCAAGTGGAATACATCACTTTCATTGACCATAGATTGCTTACTGACTCTTTGAATACTTTTCTCAGATTTCACAGTTTAGTTTAAATGCCAGGTTTGATAATGAGGCAGATTTGGCAGGAAAATGCTCTTGGAGCGAGTTCTAACCAAAAGATATGTAATATACCTAGTTTCACTCACCGTGATATTCCGTGTTCTGAACACGTTACATGCATCACGGATTCGACAAACATTCTTTAATGAGTTGTGAACATGTGTATTACCGAACTTTCATCCACCTTACAATGCATATTTATACATAGAAATTATTTTCTGATTTAGTATATTTCTCCTAGTGTCAGTTTTTAAATCATGCAGTTTTCACAGAAAAATCCTCTTGGAGCGAGTTCTACCCAATAGACATGCAATTTACGTAGAACCCGTCATCGTGAAATTCCGTGATCCGAAAAAGATACATGCATCACGGTTTCGAAAAATATTCACTTCAGACTTGTTAGCATAAAGATTACCGAACTTTCATCCACCATAAAAGCCATATTGACACTTTGAAGCATTTTCTCATATTTCAAAAGATTTTCCTAATGCCAGTTTTGAAAATGAGGCAGAATTCGCAGAAAAAGTTCTTGGAACGAGTTCTACCCGAGAGATCTATTTTACATAGATTCGCTTACTGTGATATTCTGTGTTCCGAACACGCTTCATGTGTCTCAGATTCGACAAATATTCACTACAGAGTTGTTAGCATGTGGATTAACGATCTTTCAACCACCATACAAGGCATAAAAACACCGAGAATCTATTCATCTGAGTTCGCAGTGTTTCCTATTACCAGTTTTGAAAATCAGGCAGATTTCTCAGGAAAAATCTCTTGGAGTGTTTTCTAACCAAGAGAAATGTAATTTACATAAACTCTCTGGCCATGAAATTCCGTGTTCCGAACATGCTACTTGCATAATGAATTCGAAAAATATTCACTACAGATTTGTTAGCATGTGGATTACCGAACTTTCATCACAATAGATTGAAAATTGATACTTAGAAGTATTTTCTCAGATTTTGCAGTGTTTTCCAAACGCCAGTTTCAAAAATGAAGCATTTACTGCAGAAAAATTCTCTTGCGGCGAGTTCTACCCAATAGAGAAGTAATTTACATTGTTTCAGTCACCGTTAAATTCCATGTTAAAAACACGGTATATGCATCACGGATTAGAAAAAGCTCCTTTAATATGTTGTGAAAATGTGGATTACTGAACTTTCTTCCAACATAAAGGCATATTTACACCTAGAAATATTTACTCTCATTTTGAAGCATTCTCCAAATTTCAGATTCGATTATCATGCAATTTTCGCAGAAAAATTCTATTCTACCTAGTTCTACCCAATAGAATTTTAATTTAAATTGTGTCATTACGGTGAAATTCCATTTCAAAAAGCGCTACATGAATCACGGTTTGAAAAATCATTACTACACTGTTATTAACATGTGGATTACCGGACTTTCATTCACCATTCAATGCATATTGACACTTAGAAGCATTTTCTCAGATTTCACAGGGTTCTCCTAATGGCAGTTTTGAAAATGAGGCACATTTCGCAGAAAAATTCTCTTCAAGCGAGTTCTACCCAATAGACATGTAATTTACATTGTTTCCTTCAATATGACACACTGTATTCCGTACACGTTACATGCACCACGAATTCGACAAACATTCTCTAATGAGTGTGAGCATGTGGATTACCAAATTTTCATTCACCATACAAGGCATATTTATCCCTAGATGTAGTTATTCTGATTTCGCAGGTTTTCCCTAACATCCACTTCCGAAAATCATGAAATTTTCGCAGAAAAATTCTATTCAAGCGAGTTCTATCCAGTAGAATTGTTATTTTCCGAGTTTCACTCACTGAGACATTCCGTGTTCAAAAAACGTTACATTAATCACGGCTTTGACAAACATTATTTAATGACCGTGAGCATGTGGATTACCGATATTTTAACCACAATACAAGACATATTGACACCTAGAAATATTTACTTATATTTCGCAGATTTTTCCTAAATTCAGTTACGAAAATCAGGCAGTTTTCGCAGAAAAATTCTCTTGCTGCATGTTCGATCCAATACACATCCCATTTTCATAGATACCGTCACCGTAACATCCCGTGTTCCGAAAAAGTTACATGCACCATGGATTCAACAAATATTCACTGCTGAGTTGTTAGTATGTGAATTACACATCTTTAATAAACCATTGAAGACATATTGTCACCTTAAAATTTTGCTCAGATTTTGCAGTGTTTTCATAACACCAGTTTCCAAACAGAGGTAGATTTTACAGTAAAATGCTCCTGGAGCGGTTTCTCACCAATAGATATGTAATTTACATAGTTTCCATCAACGTGACATTCCGTGTACTGAATACACTACATTCATCACGGATTTGAGAAACATTAGTAATGAGTTGTGTACATGTGTATTACAGAACTTTCATCTACCATACAAGGCATATTTACACCTAGAAACATTAACTCTGAGTTTGCAGATTTCTCCTAATAGCAGTTTCAAAATCAGGCAGTTTCCTAAGGAAATAAATGTTGGAGCGTGTTCTACCCAATAGATATGTAAATTACATAGATTCTCCCGCTGTGAAATTCCGTGTTTCGCACATGCTACATGCAGATAGGATTCGAAAAAATACACTACAGAGTTGTTTGCATGTGGATTACAGGACTTTCATCACAATACAAGGCATATTGATGCTTAGAAGCATTTTCTCTGATTTCACAGAGATTTACAAACGACAGTTTCGAAACTGAGGCAGATTTCAAGGCAAAAACCTCTTGGAGCGGGTTCAAAACAATAGACATTTAATTTACATGGATTTGCACACCATGAAATTCCGTGTTCCGAACACGCTTCATGCATCTCGGATTCAAAAATTTTCACTACAGAGTTGTTAGCAAGTGGAATACATCACTTTCATTGACCATAGATTGCTTACTGACTCTTTGAATACTTTTCTCAGATTTCACAGTTTAGTTTAAATGCCAGGTTTGATAATGAGGCAGATTTGGCAGGAAAATGCTCTTGGAGCGAGTTCTAACCAAAAGATATGTAATATACCTAGTTTCACTCACCGTGATATTCCGTGTTCTGAACACGTTACATGCATCACGGATTCGACAAACATTCTTTAATGAGTTGTGAACATGTGTATTACCGAACTTTCATCCACCTTACAATGCATATTTATACATAGAAATTATTTTCTGATTTAGTATATTTCTCCTAGTGTCAGTTTTTAAATCATGCAGTTTTCACAGAAAAATCCTCTTGGAGCGAGTTCTACCCAATACACATGCAATTTACGTAGAACCCGTCATCGTGAAATTCCGTGATCCGAAAAATATACATGCATCACGGTTTCGAAAAATATTCACTTCAGACTTGTTAGCATAAAGATTACCGAACTTTCATCCACCATAAAAGCCATATTGACACTTTGAAGCATTTTCTCATATTTCAAAAGATTTTCCTAATGCCAGTTTTGAAAATGAGGCAGAATTCGCAGAAAAAGTTCTTGGAACGAGTTCTACCCGAGAGATCTATTTTACATAGATTCGCTTACTGTGATATTCTGTGTTCCGAACACGCTTCATGTGTCTCGGATTCGACAAATATTCACTACAGAGTTGTTAGCATGTGGATTAACGATCTTTCAACCACCATACAAGGCATAAATACACCGAGAATCTATTCATCTGAGTTCGCAGTGTTTCCTATTACCAGTTTCGAAAATCAGGCAGATTTCTCAGGAAAAATCTCTTGGAGTGTTTTCTAACCAAGAGAAATGTAATTTACATAAACTCTCTGGCCATGAAATTCCGTGTTCCGAACATGCTACTTGCATAATGAATTCGAAAAATATTCACTACAGATTTGTTAGCATGTGGATTACCGAACTTTCATCACAATAGATTGAAAATTGATACTTAGAAGTATTTTCTCAGATTTTGCAGCGTTTTCCAAACGCCAGTTTCAAAAATGAAGCATTTACTGCAGAAAAATTCTCTTGGGGCGAGTTCTACCCAATAGAGAAGTAATTTACATTGTTTCAGTCACCGTGAAATTCCATGTTAAAAACACGGTATATGCATCACGGATTAGAAAAAGCTCCTTTAATATGTCGTGAAAATGTGGATTACTGAACTTTCTTCCAACATAAAGGCATATTTACACCTAGAAATATTTACTCTCATTTTGAAGCATTCTCCAAATTTCAGATTCGATAATCATGCAATTTTCGCTGAAAAATTCTATTCTACCTAGTTCTACCCAATAGAATTTTAATTTAAATTGTGTCATTACGGTGAAATTCCATTTCAAAAAGCGCTACATGAATCACGGTTTGAAAAATCATTACTACACTGTTATTAACATGTGGATTACCGGACTTTCATTCACCATTCAATGCATATTGACACTTAGAAGCATTTTCTCAGATTTCACAGGGTTCTCCTAATGGCAGTTTTGAAAATGAGGCACATTTCGCAGAAAAATTCTCTTCAAGCGAGTTCTACCCAATAGACATGAAATTTACATTGTTTCCTTCAATATGACACACTGTATTCCGTACACGTTACATGCATCACGAATTCGACAAACATTCTCTAATGAGTGTGAGCATGTGGATTACCAAATTTTCATTCACCATACAAGGCATATTTATCCCTAGATGTAGTTATTCTGATTTCGCAGGTTTTCCCTAACATCCACTTCCGAAAATCATGAAATTTTCGCAGAAAAATTCTATTCAAGCGAGTTCTATCCAGTAGAATTGTTATTTTCCGAGTTTCACTCACTGAGACATTCTGTGTTCAAAAAACGTTACATTAATCACGGCTTTGACAAACATTATTTAATGACCGTGAGCATGTGGATTACCGATATTTTAACCACAATACAAGACATATTGACACCTAGAAATATTTACTTATATTTCGCAGATTTTTCCTAAATTCAGTTACGAAAATCAGGCAGTTTTCGCAGAAAAATTCTCTTGCTGCATGTTCGATCCAATACACATCCCATTTTCATAGATACCGTCACCGTAACATCCCGTGTTCCGAAAAAGTTACATGCACCATGGATTCAACAAATATTCACTGCTGAGTTGTTAGAATGTGAATTACACATCTTTAATAAACCATTGAAGACATATTGTCACCTTAAAATTTTGCTCAGATTTTGCAGTGTTTTCATAACACCAGTTTCCAGAGGTAGATTTTACAGTAAAATGCTCCTGGAGCGGTTTCTCACCAATAGATATGTAATTTACATAGTTTCCATCAACGTGACATTCCGTGTACTGAATACACTACATTCATCACGGATTTGAGAAACATTAGTAATGAGTTGTGTACATGTGTATTACAGAACTTTCATCTACCATACAAGGCATATTTACACCTAGAAACATTAACTCTGAGTTTGCAGATTTTTCCTAATAGCAGTTTCAAAATCAGGCAGTTTCCTAAGGAAATAAATGTTGGAGCGTGTTCTACCCAATAGATATGTAAATTACATAGATTCTCCCGCTGTGAAATTCCGTGTTTCGCACACGCTACATGCAGATAGGATTCGAAAAAATACACTACAGAGTTGTTTGCATGTGGATTACAGGACTTTCATCACAATACAAGGCATATTGATGCTTAGAAGCATTTTCTCTGATTTCACAGAGATTTACAAACGACAGTTTCGAAACTGAGGCAGATTTCAAGGCAAAAACCTCTTGGAGCGGGTTCAAAACAATAGACATTTAATTTACATGGATTTGCACACCATGAAATTCCGTGTTCCGAACACGCTTCATGCATCTCGGATTCAAAAATTTTCACTACAGAGTTGTTAGCAAGTGGAATACATCACTTTCATTGACCATAGATTGCTTACTGACTCTTTGAATACTTTTCTCAGATTTCACAGTTTAGTTTAAATGCCAGGTTTGATAATGAGGCAGATTTGGCAGGAAAATGCTCTTGGAGCGAGTTCTAACCAAAAGATATGTAATATACCTAGTTTCACTCACCGTGATATTCCGTGTTCTGAACACGTTACATGCATCACGGATTCGACAAACATTCTTTAATGAGTTGTGAACATGTGTATTACCGAACTTTCATCCACCTTACAATGCATATTTATACATAGAAATTATTTTCTGATTTAGTATATTTCTCCTAGTGTCAGTTTTTAAATCATGCAGTTTTCACAGAAAAATCCTCTTGGAGCGAGTTCTACCCAATACACATGCAATTTACGTAGAACCCGTCATCGTGAAATTCCGTGATCCGAAAAATATACATGCATCACGGTTTCGAAAAATATTCACTTCAGACTTGTTAGCATAAAGATTACCGAACTTTCATCCACCATAAAAGCCATATTGACACTTTGAAGCATTTTCTCATATTTCAAAAGATTTTCCTAATGCCAGTTTTGAAAATGAGGCAGAATTCGCAGAAAAAGTTCTTGGAACGAGTTCTACCCGAGAGATCTATTTTACATAGATTCGCTTACTGTGATATTCTGTGTTCCGAACACGCTTCATGTGTCTCGGATTCGACAAATATTCACTACAGAGTTGTTAGCATGTGGATTAACGATCTTTCAACCACCATACAAGGCATAAATACACCGAGAATCTATTCATCTGAGTTCGCAGTGTTTCCTATTACCAGTTTCGAAAATCAGGCAGATTTCTCAGGAAAAATCTCTTGGAGTGTTTTCTAACCAAGAGAAATGTAATTTACATAAACTCTCTGGCCATGAAATTCCGTGTTCCGAACATGCTACTTGCATAATGAATTCGAAAAATATTCACTACAGATTTGTTAGCATGTGGATTACCGAACTTTCATCACAATAGATTGAAAATTGATACTTAGAAGTATTTTCTCAGATTTTGCAGTGTTTTCCAAACGCCAGTTTCAAAAATGAAGCATTTACTGCAGAAAAATTCTCTTGGAGCGAGTTCTACCCAATAGAGAAGTAATTTACATTGTTTCAGTCACCGTGAAATTCCATGTTAAAAACACGGTATATGCATCACGGATTAGAAAAAGCTTCTTTAATATGTTGTGAAAATGTGGATTACCGAACTTTCTTCCAACATAAAGGCATATTTACACCTAGAAATATTTACTCTCATTTTGAAGCATTCTCCAAATTTCAGATTCGATAATCATGCAATTTTCGCTGAAAAATTCTATTCTACCTAGTTCTACCCAATAGAATTTTAATTTAAATTGTGTCATTACGGTGAAATTCCATTTCAAAAAGCGCTACATGAATCACGGTTTGAAAAATCATTACTACACTGTTATTAACATGTGGATTACCGGACTTTCATTCACCATTCAATGCATATTGACACTTAGAAGCATTTTCTAAGATTTCACAGGGTTCTCCTAATGGCAGTTTTGAAAATGAGGCACATTTCGCAGAAAAATTCTCTTCAAGCGAGTTCTACCCAATAGACATGTAATTTACATTGTTTCCTTCAATATGACACACTGTATTCCGTACACGTTACATGCATCACGAATTCGACAAACATTCTCTAATGAGTGTGAGCATGTGGATTACCAAATTTTCATTCACCATACAAGGCATATTTATCCCTAGATGTAGTTATTCTGATTTCGCAGGTTTTCCCTAACATCCACTTCCGAAAATCATGAAATTTTCGCAGAAAAATTCTATTCAAGCGAGTTCTATCCAGTAGAATTGTTATTTTCCGAGTTTCACTCACTGAGACATTCCGTGTTCAAAAAACGTTACATTAATCACGGCTTTGACAAACATTATTTAATGACCGTGAGCATGTGGATTACCGATATTTTAACCACAATACAAGACATATTGACACCTAGAAATATTTACTTATATTTCACAGATTTTTCCTTAATTCAGTTACGAAAATCAGGCAGTTTTCGCAGAAAAATTCTCTTGCTGCATGTTCGATCCAATACACATCCCATTTTCATAGATACCGTCACCGTAACATCCCGTGTTCCGAAAAAGTTACATGCACCATGGATTCAACAAATATTCACTGCTGAGTTGTTAGAATGTGAATTACACATCTTTAATAAACCATTGAAGACATATTGTCACCTTAAAATTTTGCTCAGATTTTGCAGTGTTTTCATAACACCAGTTTCCAAACAGAGGTAGATTTTACAGTAAAATGCTCCTGGAGCGGTTTCTCACCAATAGATATGTAATTTACATAGTTTCCATCAACGTGACATTCCGTGTACTGAATACACTACATTCATCACGGATTTGAGAAACATTAGTAATGAGTTGTGTACATGTGTATTACAGAACTTTCATCTACCATACAAGGCATATTTACACCTAGAAACATTAACTCTGAGTTTGCAGATTTTTCCTAATAGCAGTTTCAAAATCAGGCAGTTTCCTAAGGAAATAAATGTTGGAGCGTGTTCTACCCAATAGATATGTAAATTACATAGATTCTCCCGCTGTGAAATTCCGTGTTTCGCACACGCTACATGCAGATAGGATTCGAAAAAATACACTACAGAGTTGTTTGCATGTGGATTACAGGACTTTCATCACAATACAAGGCATATTGATGCTTAGAAGCATTTTCTCTGATTTCACAGAGATTTACAAACGACAGTTTCGAAACTGAGGCAGATTTCAAGGCAAAAACCTCTTGGAGCGGGTTCATAACAATAGACATTTAATTTACATGGATTTGCACACCATGAAATTCCGTGTTCCGAACACGCTTCATGCATCTCGGATTCAAAAATTTTCACTACAGAGTTGTTAGCAAGTGGAATACATCACTTTCATTGACCATAGATTGCTTACTGACTCTTTGAATACTTTTCTCAGATTTCACAGTTTAGTTTAAATGCCAGGTTTGATAATGAGGCAGATTTGGCAGGAAAATGCTCTTGGAGCGAGTTCTAACCAAAAGATATGTAATATACCTAGTTTCACTCACCGTGATATTCCGTGTTCTGAACACGTTACATGCATCACGGATTCGACAAACATTCTTTAATGAGTTGTGAACATGTGTATTACCGAACTTTCATCCACCTTACAATGCATATTTATACATAGAAATTATTTTCTGATTTAGTATATTTCTCCTAGTGTCAGTTTTTAAATCATGCAGTTTTCACAGAAAAATCCTCTTGGAGCGAGTTCTACCCAATAGACATGCAATTTACGTAGAACCCGTCATCGTGAAATTCCGTGATCCGAAAAATATACATGCATCACGGTTTCGAAAAATATTCACTTCAGACTTGTTAGCATAAAGATTACCGAACTTTCATCCACCATAAAAGCCATATTGACACTTTGAAGCATTTTCTCATATTTCAAAAGATTTTCCTAATGCCAGTTTTGAAAATGAGGCAGAATTCGCAGAAAAAGTTCTTGGAACGAGTTCTACCCGAGAGATCTATTTTACATAGATTCGCTTACTGTGATATTCTGTGTTCCGAACACGCTTCATGTGTCTCAGATTCGACAAATATTCACTACAGAGTTGTTAGCATGTGGATTAACGATCTTTCAACCACCATACAAGGCATAAATACACCGAGAATCTATTCATCTGAGTTCGCAGTGTTTCCTATTACCAGTTTCGAAAATCAGGCAGATTTCTCAGGAAAAATCTCTTGGAGTGTTTTCTAACCAAGAGAAATGTAATTTACATAAACTCTCTGGCCATGAAATTCCGTGTTCCGAACATGCTACTTGCACAATGAATTCGAAAAATATTCACTACAGATTTGTTAGCATGTGGATTACTGAACTTTCATCACAATAGATTGAAAATTGATACTTAGAAGTATTTTCTCAGATTTTGCAGTGTTTTCCAAACGCCAGTTTCAAAAATGAAGCATTTACTGCAGAAAAATTCTCTTGGAGAGAGTTCTACCCAATAGAGAAGTAATTTACATTGTTTCAGTCACCGTGAAATTCCATGTTAAAAACACGGTATATGCATCACGGATTAGAAAAAGCTTCTTTAATATGTTGTGAAAATGTGGATTACCGAACTTTCTTCCAACATAAAGGCATATTTACACCTAGAAATATTTACTCTCATTTTGAAGCATTCTCCAAATTTCAGATTCGATAATCATGCAATTTTCGCAGAAAAATTCTATTCTAGCTAGTTCTACCCAATAGAATTTTAATTTAAATTGTGTCATTACGGTGAAATTCCATTTCAAAAAGCGCTACATGAATCACGGTTTGAAAAATCATTACTACACTGTTATTAACATGTGGATTACCGGACTTTCATTCACCATTCAATGCATATTGACACTTAGAAGCATTTTCTAAGATTTCACAGGGTTCTCCTAATGGCAGTTTTGAAAATGAGGCACATTTCGCAGAAAAATTCTCTTCAAGCGAGTTCTACCCAATAGACATGTAATTTACATTGTTTCCTTCAATATGACACACTGTATTCCGTACACGTTACATGCATCACGAATTCGACAAACATTCTCTAATGAGTGTGAGCATGTGGATTACCAAATTTTCATTCACCATACAAGGCATATTTATCCCTAGAGGTAGTTATTCTGATTTCGCAGGTTTTCCCTAACATCCACTTCCGAAAATCATGAAATTTTCGCAGAAAAATTCTATTCAAGCGAGTTCTATCCAGTAGAATTGTTATTTTCCGAGTTTCACTCACTGAGACTTTCCGTGTTCAAAAAACGTTACATTAATCACGGCTTTGACAAACATTATTTAATGACCGTGAGCATGTGGATTACCGATATTTTAACCACAATACAAGACATATTGACACCTAGAAATATTTACTTATATTTCGCAGATTTTTCCTAAATTCAGTTACGAAAATCAGGCAGTTTTCGCAGAAAAATTCTCTTGCTGCATGTTCGATCCAATAGACATCCCATTTTCATAGATACCGTCACCGTAACATCCCATGTTCCGAAAAAGTTACATGCACCATGGATTCAACAAATATTCACTGCTGAGTTGTTAGAATGTGAATTACACGTCTTTAATAAACCATTGAAGACATATTGTCACCTTAAAATTTTGCTCAGATTTTGCAGTGTTTTCATAACACCAGTTTCCAAACAGAGGTAGATTTTACAGTAAAATGCTCCTGGAGCGGTTTCTCACCAATAGATATGTAATTTACATAGTTTCCATCAACGTGACATTCCGTGTACTGAATACACTACATTCATCACGGATTTGAGAAACATTAGTAATGAGTTGTGTACATGTGTATTACAGAACTTTCATCTACCATACAAGGCATATTTACACCTAGAAACATTAACTCTGAGTTTGCAGATTTTTCCTAATAGCAGTTTCAAAATCAGGCAGTTTCCTAAGGAAATAAATGTTGGAGCGTGTTCTACCCAATAGATATGTAAATTACATAGATTCTCCCGCTGTGAAATTCCGTGTTTCGCACACGCTACATGCAGATAGGATTCGAAAAAATACACTACAGAGTTGTTTGCATGTGGATTACAGGACTTTCATCACAATACAAGGCATATTGATGCTTAGAAGCATTTTCTCTGATTTCACAGAGATTTACAAACGACAGTTTCGAAACTGAGGCAGATTTCAAGGCAAAAACCTCTTGGAGCGGGTTCAAAACAATAGACATTTAATTTACATGGATTTGCACACCATGAAATTCCGTGTTCCGAACACGCTTCATGCATCTCGGATTCAAAAATTTTCACTACAGAGTTGTTAGCAAGTGGAATACATCACTTTCATTGACCATAGATTGCTTACTGACTCTTTGAATACTTTTCTCAGATTTCACAGTTTAGTTTTAATGTCAGGTTTGAAAATGAGGCAGATTTGGCAGGAAAATGCTCTTGGAGCGAGTTCTAACCCAAAGATATGTAATTTAATTAGTTTCACTCACCGTGATATTCCGTGTTCTGAACACGTTACATTCATCACAGATTCGACAAACATTCTTTAATGAGTTGTGAACATGTGTATTACCGAACTTTCATCCACCTTACAATGCATATTTATACATAGAAATTATTTTCTGATTTAGTATATTTCTCCTAGTGTCAGTTTTTAAATCATGCAGTTTTCACAGAAAAATCCTCTTGGAGCGAGTTCTACCCAATAGACATGCAATTTACGTAGAACCCGTCATCGTGAAATTCCGTGATCCGAAAAATATACATGCATCACGGTTTCAAAAAATATTCACTTCAGACTTGTTAGCATAAAGATTACCGAACTTTCATCCACCATAAAAGCCATATTGACACTTTGAAGCATTTTCTCATATTTCAAAAGATTTTCCTAATGCCAGTTTTGAAAATGAGGCAGAATTCGCAGAAAAAGTTCTTGGAACGAGTTCTACCCGAGAGATCTATTTTACATAGATTCGCTTACTGTGATATTCTGTGTTCCGAACACGCTTCATGTGTTTCAGATTCGACAAATATTCACTACAGAGTTGTTAGCATGTGGATTAATGATCTTTCAACCACCATACAAGGCATAAATACACCGAGAATCTATTCATCTGAGTTCGCAGTGTTTCCTATTACCAGTTTTGAAAATCAGGCAGATTTCTCAGGAAAAATCTCTTGGAGTGTTTTCTAACCAAGAGAAATGTAATTTACATAAACTCTCTGGCCATGAAATTCCGTGTTCCGAACATGCTACTTGCATAATGAATTCGAAAAATATTCACTACAGATTTGTTAGCATGTGGATTACCGAACTTTCATCACAATAGATTGAAAATTGATACTTAGAAGTATTTTCTCAGATTTTGCAGTGTTTTCCAAACGCCAGTTTCAAAAATGAAGCATTTACTGCAGAAAAATTCTCTTGGAGAGAGTTCTACCCAATAGAGAAGTAATTTACATTGTTTCAGTCACCGTGAAATTCCATGTTAAAAACACGGTATATGCATCACGGATTAGAAAAAGCTTCTTTAATATGTTGTGAAAATGTGGATTACCGAACTTTCTTCCAACATAAAGGCATATTTACACCTAGAAATATTTACTCTCATTTTGAAGCATTCTCCAAATTTCAGATTCGATAATCATGCAATTTTCGCAGAAAAATTCTATTCTAGCTAGTTCTACCCAATAGAATTTTAATTTAAATTGTGTCATTATGGTGAAATTCCATTTCAAAAAGCACTACATGAATCACGGTTTGAAAAATCATTACTACACTGTTATTAACATGTGGATTACCGGACTTTCATTCACCATTCAATGCATATTGACACTTAGAAGCATTTTCTCAGATTTCACAGGGTTCTCCTAATGGCAGTTTTGAAAATGAGGCACATTTCGCAGAAAAATACTCTTCAAGCGAGTTCTACCCAATAGACATGTAATTTACATTGTTTCCTTCAATATGACACACTGTATTCCGTACACGTTACATGCATCACGAATTCGACAAACATTCTCTAATGAGTGTGAGCATGTGGATTACCAAATTTTCATTCACCATACAAGGCATATTTATCCCTAGATGTAGTTATTCTGATTTCGCAGGTTTTCCCTGACATCCACTTCCGAAAATCATGAAATTTTCGCAGAAAATTTCTATTCAAGCGAGTTCTATCCAGTAGAATTGTTATTTTCTGAGTTTCACTCACCGAGACATTCCGTGTTCAAAAATCGTTACATTAATCACGGCTTTGACAAACATTATTTAATGACCGTGACCATGTGGATTACCGATATTTTAACCACAATACAAGGCATATTCACACCTAGAAATATTTACTTATATTTCGCAGATATTTCCTAAATTCAGTTACGAAAATCAGGCAGTTTTCGCAGAAAAATTCTCTTGCTGCATGTTCGATCCAATACACATCCCATTTTCATAGATACCGTCACCGTAACATCCCGTGTTCCGAAAAAGTTACATGCACCATGGATTCAACAAATATTCACTGCTGAGTTGTTAGAATGTGAATTACACATCTTTAATAAACCATTGAATACATATTGTCACCTTAAAATTTTGCTCAGATTTTGCAGTGTTTTCATAACACCAGTTTCCAAACAGAGGTAGATTTTACAGTAAAATGCTCCTGGAGCGGTTTCTCACCAATAGATATGTAATTTACATAGTTTCCATCAACGTGACATTCCGTGTACTGAATACACTACATTCATCACGGATTTGAGAAACATTAGTAATGAGTTGTGTACATGTGTATTACAGAACTTTCATCTACCATACAAGGCATATTTACACCTAGAAACATTAACTCTGAGTTTGCAGATTTTTCCTAATAGCAGTTTCAAAATCAGGCAGTTTCCTAAGGAAATAAATGTTGGAGCGTGTTCTACCCAATAGATATGTAAATTACATAGATTCTCCCGCTGTGAAATTCCGTGTTTCGCACACGCTACATGCAGATAGGATTCGAAAAAATACACTACAGAGTTGTTTGCATGTGGATTACAGGACTTTCATCACAATACAAGGCATATTGATGCTTAGAAGCATTTTCTCTGATTTCACAGAGATTTACAAACGACAGTTTCGAAACTGAGGCAGATTTCAAGGCAAAAACCTCTTGGAGCGGGTTCAAAACAATAGACATTTAATTTACATGGATTTGCACACCATGAAATTCCGTGTTCCGAACACGCTTCATGCATCTCGGATTCAAAAATTTTCACTACAGAGTTGTTAGCAAGTGGAATACATCACTTTCATTGACCATAGATTGCTTACTGACTCTTTGAATACTTTTCTCAGATTTCACAGTTTAGTTTAAATGCCAGGTTTGATAATGAGGCAGATTTGGCAGGAAAATGCTCTTGGAGCGAGTTCTAACCAAAAGATATGTAATATACCTAGTTTCACTCACCGTGATATTCCGTGTTCTGAACACGTTACATGCATCACGGATTCGACAAACATTCTTTAATGAGTTGTGAACATGTGTATTACCGAACTTTCATCCACCTTACAATGCATATTTATACATAGAAATTATTTTCTGATTTAGTATATTTCTCCTAGTGTCAGTTTTTAAATCATGCAGTTTTCACAGAAAAATCCTCTTGGAGCGAGTTCTACCCAATAGACATGCAATTTACGTAGAACCCGTCATCGTGAAATTCCGTGATCCGAAAAAGATACATGCATCACGGTTTCGAAAAATATTCACTTCAGACTTGTTAGCATAAAGATTACCGAACTTTCATCCACCATAAAAGCCATATTGACACTTTGAAGCATTTTCTCATATTTCAAAAGATTTTCCTAATGCCAGTTTTGAAAATGAGGCAGAATTCGCAGAAAAAGTTCTTGGAACGAGTTCTACCCGAGAGATCTATTTTACATAGATTCGCTTACTGTGATATTCTGTGTTCCGAACACGCTTCATGTGTCTCAGATTCGACAAATATTCACTACAGAGTTGTTAGCATGTGGATTAACGATCTTTCAACCACCATACAAGGCATAAAAACACCGAGAATCTATTCATCTGAGTTCGCAGTGTTTCCTATTACCAGTTTTGAAAATCAGGCAGATTTCTCAGGAAAAATCTCTTGGAGTGTTTTCTAACCAAGAGAAATGTAATTTACATAAACTCTCTGGCCATGAAATTCCGTGTTCCGAACATGCTACTTGCATAATGAATTCGAAAAATATTCACTACAGATTTGTTAGCATGTGGATTACCGAACTTTCATCACAATAGATTGAAAATTGATACTTAGAAGTATTTTCTCAGATTTTGCAGTGTTTTCCAAACGCCAGTTTCAAAAATGAAGCATTTACTGCAGAAAAATTCTCTTGGGGCGAGTTCTACCCAATAGAGAAGTAATTTACATTGTTTCAGTCACCGTGAAATTCCATGTTAAAAACACGGTATATGCATCACGGATTAGAAAAAGCTCCTTTAATATGTTGTGAAAATGTGGATTACCGAACTTTCTTCCAACATAAAGGCATATTTACACCTAGAAATATTTACTCTCATTTTGAAGCATTCTCCAAATTTCAGATTCGATTATCATGCAATTTTCGCAGAAAAATTCTATTCTACCTAGTTCTACCCAATAGAATTTTAATTTAAATTGTGTCATTACGGTGAAATTCCATTTCAAAAAGCGCTACATGAATCACGGTTTGAAAAATCATTACTACACTGTTATTAACATGTGGATTACCGGACTTTCATTCACCATTCAATGCATATTGACACTTAGAAGCATTTTCTCAGATTTCACAGGGTTCTCCTAATGGCAGTTTTGAAAATGAGGCACATTTCGCAGAAAAATTCTCTTCAAGCGAGTTCTACCCAATAGACATGTAATTTACATTGTTTCCTTCAATATGACACACTGTATTCCGTACACGTTACATGCACCACGAATTCGACAAACATTCTCTAATGAGTGTGAGCATGTGGATTACCAAATTTTCATTCACCATACAAGGCATATTTATCCCTAGATGTAGTTATTCTGATTTCGCAGGTTTTCCCTAACATCCACTTCCGAAAATCATGAAATTTTCGCAGAAAAATTCTATTCAAGCGAGTTCTATCCAGTAGAATTGTTATTTTCCGAGTTTCACTCACTGAGACTTTCCGTGTTCAAAAAACGTTACATTAATCACGGCTTTGACAAACATTATTTAATGACCGTGAGCATGTGGATTACCGATATTTTAACCACAATACAAGACATATTGACACCTAGAAATATTTACTTATATTTCGCAGATTTTTCCTAAATTCAGTTACGAAAATCAGGCAGTTTTCGCAGAAAAATTCTCTTGCTGCATGTTCGATCCAATACACATCCCATTTTCATAGATACCGTCACCGTAACATCCCGTGTTCCGAAAAAGTTACATGCACCATGGATTCAACAAATATTCACTGCTGAGTTGTTAGAATGTGAATTACACATCTTTAATAAACCATTGAAGACATATTGTCACCTTAAAATTTTGCTCAGATTTTGCAGTGTTTTCATAACACCAGTTTCCAAACAGAGGTAGATTTTACAGTAAAATGCTCCTGGAGCGGTTTCTCACCAATAGATATGTAATTTACATAGTTTCCATCAACGTGACATTCCGTGTACTGAATACACTACATTCATCACGGATTTGAGAAACATTAGTAATGAGTTGTGTACATGTGTATTACAGAACTTTCATCTACCATACAAGGCATATTTACACCTAGAAACATTAACTCTGAGTTTGCAGATTTCTCCTAATAGCAGTTTCAAAATCAGGCAGTTTCCTAAGGAAATAAATGTTGGAGCGTGTTCTACCCAATAGATATGTAAATTACATAGATTCTCCCGCTGTGAAATTCCGTGTTTCGCACATGCTACATGCAGATAGGATTCGAAAAAATACACTACAGAGTTGTTTGCATGTGGATTACAGGACTTTCATCACAATACAAGGCATATTGATGCTTAGAAGCATTTTCTCTGATTTCACAGAGATTTACAAACGACAGTTTCGAAACTGAGGCAGATTTCAAGGCAAAAACCTCTTGGAGCGGGTTCAAAACAATAGACATTTAATTTACATGGATTTGCACACCATGAAATTCCGTGTTCCGAACACGCTTCATGCATCTCGGATTCAAAAATTTTCACTACAGAGTTGTTAGCAAGTGGAATACATCACTTTCATTGACCATAGATTGCTTACTGACTCTTTGAATACTTTTCTCAGATTTCACAGTTTAGTTTAAATGCCAGGTTTGATAATGAGGCAGATTTGGCAGGAAAATGCTCTTGGAGCGAGTTCTAACCAAAAGATATGTAATATACCTAGTTTCACTCACCGTGATATTCCGTGTTCTGAACACGTTACATGCATCACGGATTCGACAAACATTCTTTAATGAGTTGTGAACATGTGTATTACCGAACTTTCATCCACCTTACAATGCATATTTATACATAGAAATTATTTTCTGATTTAGTATATTTCTCCTAGTGTCAGTTTTTAAATCATGCAGTTTTCACAGAAAAATCCTCTTGGAGCGAGTTCTACCCAATACACATGCAATTTACGTAGAACCCGTCATCGTGAAATTCCGTGATCCGAAAAATATACATGCATCACGGTTTCGAAAAATATTCACTTCAGACTTGTTAGCATAAAGATTACCGAACTTTCATCCACCATAAAAGCCATATTGACACTTTGAAGCATTTTCTCATATTTCAAAAGATTTTCCTAATGCCAGTTTTGAAAATGAGGCAGAATTCGCAGAAAAAGTTCTTGGAACGAGTTCTACCCGAGAGATCTATTTTACATAGATTCGCTTACTGTGATATTCTGTGTTCCGAACACGCTTCATGTGTCTCGGATTCGACAAATATTCACTACAGAGTTGTTAGCATGTGGATTAACGATCTTTCAACCACCATACAAGGCATAAATACACCGAGAATCTATTCATCTGAGTTCGCAGTGTTTCCTATTACCAGTTTCGAAAATCAGGCAGATTTCTCAGGAAAAATCTCTTGGAGTGTTTTCTAACCAAGAGAAATGTAATTTACATAAAATCTCTGGCCATGAAATTCCGTGTTCCGAACATGCTACTTGCATAATGAATTCGAAAAATATTCACTACAGATTTGTTAGCATGTGGATTACCGAACTTTCATCACAATAGATTGAAAATTGATACTTAGAAGTATTTTCTCAGATTTTGCAGCGTTTTCCAAACGCCAGTTTCAAAAATGAAGCATTTACTGCAGAAAAATTCTCTTGGGGCGAGTTCTACCCAATAGAGAAGTAATTTACATTGTTTCAGTCACCGTGAAATTCCATGTTAAAAACACGGTATATGCATCACGGATTAGAAAAAGCTCCTTTAATATGTCGTGAAAATGTGGATTACTGAACTTTCTTCCAACATAAAGGCATATTTACACCTAGAAATATTTACTCTCATTTTGAAGCATTCTCCAAATTTCAGATTCGATAATCATGCAATTTTCGCTGAAAAATTCTATTCTACCTAGTTCTACCCAATAGAATTTTAATTTAAATTGTGTCATTACGGTGAAATTCCATTTCAAAAAGCGCTACATGAATCACGGTTTGAAAAATCATTACTACACTGTTATTAACATGTGGATTACCGGACTTTCATTCACCATTCAATGCATATTGACACTTAGAAGCATTTTCTCAGATTTCACAGGGTTCTCCTAATGGCAGTTTTGAAAATGAGGCACATTTCGCAGAAAAATTCTCTTCAAGCGAGTTCTACCCAATAGACATGAAATTTACATTGTTTCCTTCAATATGACACACTGTATTCCGTACACGTTACATGCATCACGAATTCGACAAACATTCTCTAATGAGTGTGAGCATGTGGATTACCAAATTTTCATTCACCATACAAGGCATATTTATCCCTAGATGTAGTTATTCTGATTTCGCAGGTTTTCCCTAACATCCACTTCCGAAAATCATGAAATTTTCGCAGAAAAATTCTATTCAAGCGAGTTCTATCCAGTAGAATTGTTATTTTCCGAGTTTCACTCACTGAGACATTCTGTGTTCAAAAAACGTTACATTAATCACGACTTTGACAAACATTATTTAATGACCGTGAGCATGTGGATTACCGATATTTTAACCACAATACAAGACATATTGACACCTAGAAATATTTACTTATATTTCGCAGATTTTTCCTAAATTCAGTTACGAAAATCAGGCAGTTTTCGCAGAAAAATTCTCTTGCTGCATGTTCGATCCAATACACATCCCATTTTCATAGATACCGTCACCGTAACATCCCGTGTTCCGAAAAAGTTACATGCACCATGGATTCAACAAATATTCACTGCTGAGTTGTTAGAATGTGAATTACACATCTTTAATAAACCATTGAAGACATATTGTCACCTTAAAATTTTGCTCAGATTTTGCAGTGTTTTCATAACACCAGTTTCCAGAGGTAGATTTTACAGTAAAATGCTCCTGGAGCGGTTTCTCACCAATAGATATGTAATTTACATAGTTTCCATCAACGTGACATTCCGTGTACTGAATACACTACATTCATCACGGATTTGAGAAACATTAGTAATGAGTTGTGTACATGTGTATTACAGAACTTTCATCTACCATACAAGGCATATTTACACCTAGAAACATTAACTCTGAGTTTGCAGATTTTTCCTAATAGCAGTTTCAAAATCAGGCAGTTTCCTAAGGAAATAAATGTTGGAGCGTGTTCTACCCAATAGATATGTAAATTACATAGATTCTCCCGCTGTGAAATTCCGTGTTTCGCACACGCTACATGCAGATAGGATTCGAAAAAATACACTACAGAGTTGTTTGCATGTGGATTACAGGACTTTCATCACAATACAAGGCATATTGATGCTTAGAAGCATTTTCTCTGATTTCACAGAGATTTACAAACGACAGTTTCGAAACTGAGGCAGATTTCAAGGCAAAAACCTCTTGGAGCGGGTTCAAAACAATAGACATTTAATTTACATGGATTTGCACACCATGAAATTCCGTGTTCCGAACACGCTTCATGCATCTCGGATTCAAAAATTTTCACTACAGAGTTGTTAGCAAGTGGAATACATCACTTTCATTGACCATAGATTGCTTACTGACTCTTTGAATACTTTTCTCAGATTTCACAGTTTAGTTTAAATGCCAGGTTTGATAATGAGGCAGATTTGGCAGGAAAATGCTCTTGGAGCGAGTTCTAACCAAAAGATATGTAATATACCTAGTTTCACTCACCGTGATATTCCGTGTTCTGAACACGTTACATGCATCACGGATTCGACAAACATTCTTTAATGAGTTGTGAACATGTGTATTACCGAACTTTCATCCACCTTACAATGCATATTTATACATAGAAATTATTTTCTGATTTAGTATATTTCTCCTAGTGTCAGTTTTTAAATCATGCAGTTTTCACAGAAAAATCCTCTTGGAGCGAGTTCTACCCAATACACATGCAATTTACGTAGAACCCGTCATCGTGAAATTCCGTGATCCGAAAAAGATACATGCATCACGGTTTCGAAAAATATTCACTTCAGACTTGTTAGCATAAAGATTACCGAACTTTCATCCACCATAAAAGCCATATTGACACTTTGAAGCATTTTCTCATATTTCAAAAGATTTTCCTAATGCCAGTTTTGAAAATGAGGCAGAATTCGCAGAAAAAGTTCTTGGAACGAGTTCTACCCGAGAGATCTATTTTACATAGATTCGCTTACTGTGATATTCTGTGTTCCGAACACGCTTCATGTGTCTCGGATTCGACAAATATTCACTACAGAGTTGTTAGCATGTGGATTAACGATCTTTCAACCACCATACAAGGCATAAATACACCGAGAATCTATTCATCTGAGTTCGCAGTGTTTCCTATTACCAGTTTCGAAAATCAGGCAGATTTCTCAGGAAAAATCTCTTGGAGTGTTTTCTAACCAAGAGAAATGTAATTTACATAAACTCTCTGGCCATGAAATTCCGTGTTCCGAACATGCTACTTGCATAATGAATTCGAAAAATATTCACTACAGATTTGTTAGCATGTGGATTACCGAAATTTCATCACAATAGATTGAAAATTGATACTTAGAAGTATTTTCTCAAATTTTGCAGTGTTTTCCAAACGCCAGTTTCAAAAATGAAGCATTTACTGCAGAAAAATTCCCTTGGAGCGAGTTCTACCCAATATAGAAGTAATTTACATTGTTTCAGTCACCGTGAAATTCCATGTTAAAAACACGGTATATGCATCACGGATTAGAAAAAGCTTCTTTAATATGTTGTGAAAATGTGGATTACCGAACTTTCTTCCAACATAAAGGCATATTTACACCTAGAAATATTTACTCTCATTTTGAAGCATTCTCCAAATTTCAGATTCGATAATCATGCAATTTTCGCTGAAAAATTCTATTCTACCTAGTTCTACCCAATAGAATTTTAATTTAAATTGTGTCATTACGGTGAAATTCCATTTCAAAAAGCGCTACATGAATCACGGTTTGAAAAATCATTACTACACTGTTATTAACATGTGGATTACTGGACTTTCATTCACCATTCAATGCATATTGACACTTAGAAGCATTTTCTCAGATTTCACAGGGTTCTCCTAATGGCAGTTTTGAAAATGAGGCACATTTCGCAGAAAAATTCTCTTCAAGCGAGTTCTACCCAATAGACCTGTAATTTACATTGTTTCCTTCAATATGACACACTGTATTCTGTACACGTTACATGCATCACGAATTCGACAAACATTCTCTAATGAGTGTGAGCTTGTGGATTACCAAATTTTCATTCACCATACAAGGCATATTTATCCCTAGATGTAGTTATTCTGATTTCGCAGGTTTTCCCTGACATCCACTTCCAAAAATCATGAAATTTTCGCAGAAAAATTCTATTCAAGCGAGTTCTATCCAGTAGAATTGTTATTTTCCGAGTTTCACTCACTGAGACATTCCGTGTTCAAAAAACATTACATTAATCACGGCTTTGACAAACATTATTTAATGACCGTGACCATGTGGATTACCGATGTTTCAACCACAATACAAGGCATATTGACACCTAGAAGTATTTACTTAGATTTCGCAGATTTTTCCTAAATTCAGTTACGAAAATCAGGCAGTTTTCGCAGAAAAATTCTCTTGCTGCATGTTCGATCCAATACACATCCCATTTTCATAGATACCGTCACCGTAACATCCCGTGTTCCGAAAAAGTTACATGCACCATGGATTCAACAAATATTCACTGCTGAGTTGTTAGAATGTGAATTACACATCTTTAATAAACCATTGAAGACATATTGTCACCTTAAAATTTTGCTCAGATTTTGCAGTGTTTTCATAACACCAGTTTCCAAACAGAGGTAGATTTTACAGTAAAATGCTCCTGGAGCGGTTTCTCACCAATAGATATGTAATTTACATAGTTTCCATCAACGTGACATTCCGTGTACTGAATACACTACATTCATCACGGATTTGAGAAACATTAGTAATGAGTTGTGTACATGTGTATTACAGAACTTTCATCTACCATACAAGGCATATTTACACCTAGAAACATTAACTCTGAGTTTGCAGATTTTTCCTAATAGCAGTTTCAAAATCAGGCAGTTTCCTAAGGAAATAAATGTTGGAGCGTGTTCTACCCAATAGATATGTAAATTACATAGATTCTCCCGCTGTGAAATTCCGTGTTTCGCACACGCTACATGCAGATAGGATTCGAAAAAATACACTACAGAGTTGTTTGCATGTGGATTACAGGACTTTCATCACAATACAAGGCATATTGATGCTTAGAAGCATTTTCTCTGATTTCACAGAGATTTACAAACGACAGTTTCGAAACTGAGGCAGATTTCAAGGCAAAAACCTCTTGGAGCGGGTTCAAAACAATAGACATTTAATTTACATGGATTTGCACACCATGAAATTCCGTGTTCCGAACACGCTTCATGCATCTCGGATTCAAAAATTTTCACTACAGAGTTGTTAGCAAGTGGAATACATCACTTTCATTGACCATAGATTGCTTACTGACTCTTTGAATACTTTTCTCAGATTTCACAGTTTAGTTTAAATGCCAGGTTTGATAATGAGGCAGATTTGGCAGGAAAATGCTCTTGGAGCGAGTTCTAACCAAAAGATATGTAATATACCTAGTTTCACTCACCGTGATATTCCGTGTTCTGAACACGTTACATGCATCACGGATTCGACAAACATTCTTTAATGAGTTGTGAACATGTGTATTACCGAACTTTCATCCACCTTACAATGCATATTTATACATAGAAATTATTTTCTGATTTAGTATATTTCTCCTAGTGTCAGTTTTTAAATCATGCAGTTTTCACAGAAAAATCCTCTTGGAGCGAGTTCTACCCAATAGACATGCAATTTACGTAGAACCCGTCATCGTGAAATTCCGTGATCCGAAAAAGATACATGCATCACGGTTTCGAAAAATATTCACTTCAGACTTGTTAGCATAAAGATTACCGAACTTTCATCCACCATAAAAGCCATATTGACACTTTGAAGCATTTTCTCATATTTCAAAAGATTTTCCTAATGCCAGTTTTGAAAATGAGGCAGAATTCGCAGAAAAAGTTCTTGGAACGAGTTCTACCCGAGAGATCTATTTTACATAGATTCGCTTACTGTGATATTCTGTGTTCCGAACATGCTTCATGTGTCTCGGATTCGACAAATATTCACTACAGAGTTGTTAGCATGTGGATTAACGATCTTTCAACCACCATACAAGGCATAAATACACCGAGAATCTATTCATCTGAGTTCGCAGTGTTTCCTAATTCCAGTTTCGAAAATCAGGCAGATTTCTCAGGAAAAATCTCTTGGAGTGTTTTCTAACCAAGAGAAATGTAATTTACATAAACTCTCTGGCCATGAAATTCCATGTTCCGAACATGCTACTTGCATAATGAATTCGAAAAATATTCACTACAGATTTGTTAGCATGTGGATTACCGAACTTTCATCACAATAGATTGAAAATTGATACTTAGAAGTATTTTCTCAAATTTTGCAGTGTTTTCCAAACGCCAGTTTCAAAAATGAAGCATTTACTGCAGAAAAATTCTCTTGGAGCGAGTTCTACCCAATAGAGAAGTAATTTACATTGTTTCAGTCACCGTGAAATTCCATGTTAAAAACACGGTATATGCATCACGGATTAGAAAAAGCTTCTTTAATATGTTGTGAAAATGTGGATTACCGAACTTTCTTCCAACATAAAGGCATATTTACACCTAGAAATATTTACTCTCATTTTGAAGCATTCTCCAAATTTCAGATTCGATAATCATGCAATTTTCGCTGAAAAATTCTATTCTACCTAGTTCTACCCAATAGAATTTTAATTTAAATTGTGTCATTACGGTGAAATTCCATTTCAAAAAGCGCTACATGAATCACGGTTTGAAAAATCATTACTACACTGTTATTAACATGTGGATTACTGGACTTTCATTCACCATTCAATGCATATTGACACTTAGAAGCATTTTCTCAGATTTCACAGGGTTCTCCTAATGGCAGTTTTGAAAATGAGGCACATTTCGCAGAAAAATTCTCTTCAAGCGAGTTCTACCCAATAGACATGTAATTTACATTGTTTCCTTCAATATGACACACTGTATTCCGTACACGTTACATGCATCACGAATTCGACAAACATTCTCTAATGAGTGTGAGCATGTGGATTACCAAATTTTCATTCACCATACAAGGCATATTTATCCCTAGATGTAGTTATTCTGATTTCGCAGGTTTTCCCTAACATCCACTTCCGAAAATCATGAAATTTTCGCAGAAAAATTCTATTCAAGCGAGTTCTATCCAGTAGAATTGTTATTTTCCGAGTTTCACTCACTGAGACATTCCGTGTTCAAAAAACGTTACATTAATCACGGCTTTGACAAACATTATTTAATGACCGTGAGCATGTGGATTACCGATATTTTAACCACAATACAAGACATATTGACACCTAGAAATATTTACTTATATTTCGCAGATTTTTCCTAAATTCAGTTACGAAAATCAGGCAGTTTTCGCAGAAAAATTCTCTTGCTGCATGTTCGATCCAATAGACACCCCATTTTCATAGATACCGTCACCGTAACATCCCGTGTTCCGAAAAAGTTACATGCACCATGGATTCAACAAATATTCACTGCTGAGTTGTTAGAATGTGAATTACACATCTTTAATAAACCATTGAAGACATATTGTCACCTTAAAATTTTGCTCAGATTTTGCAGTGTTTTCATAACTCCAGTTTCCAAACAGAGGTAGATTTTACAGTAAAATGCTCCTGGAGCGGTTTCTCACCAATAGATATGTAATTTACATAGTTTCCATCAACGTGACATTCCGTGTACTGAATACACTACATTCATCACGGATTTGAGAAACATTAGTAATGAGTTGTGTACATGTGTATTACAGAACTTTCATCTACCATACAAGGCATATTTACACCTAGAAACATTAACTCTGAGTTTGCAGATTTTTCCTAATAGCAGTTTCAAAATCAGGCAGTTTCCTAAGGAAATAAATGTTGGAGCGTGTTCTACCCAATAGATATGTAAATTACATAGATTCTCCCGCTGTGAAATTCCGTGTTTCGCACACGCTACATGCAGATAGGATTCGAAAAAATACACTACAGAGTTGTTTGCATGTGGATTACAGGACTTTCATCACAATACAAGGCATATTGATGCTTAGAAGCATTTTCTCTGATTTCACAGAGATTTACAAATGACAGTTTCGAAACTGAGGCAGATTTCAAGGCAAAAACCTCTTGGAGCGGGTTCAAAACAATAGACATTTAATTTACATGGATTTGCACACCATGAAATTCCGTGTTCCGAACACGCTTCATGCATCTCGGATTCAAAAATTTTCACTACAGAGTTGTTAGCAAGTGGAATACATCACTTTCATTGACCATAGATTGCTTACTGACTCTTTGAATACTTTTCTCAGATTTCACAGTTTAGTTTAAATGCCAGGTTTGATAATGAGGCAGATTTGGCAGGAAAATGCTCTTGGAGCGAGTTCTAACCAAAAGATATGTAATATACCTAGTTTCACTCACCGTGATATTCCGTGTTCTGAACACGTTACATGCATCACGGATTCGACAAACATTCTTTAATGAGTTGTGAACATGTGTATTACCGAACTTTCATCCACCTTACAATGCATATTTATACATAGAAATTATTTTCTGATTTAGTATATTTCTCCTAGTGTCAGTTTTTAAATCATGCAGTTTTCACAGAAAAATCCTCTTGGAGCGAGTTCTACCCAATACACATGCAATTTACGTAGAACCCGTCATCGTGAAATTCCGTGATCCGAAAAATATACATGCATCACGGTTTCGAAAAATATTCACTTCAGACTTGTTAGCATAAAGATTACCGAACTTTCATCCACCATAAAAGCCATATTGACACTTTGAAGCATTTTCTCATATTTCAAAAGATTTTCCTAATGCCAGTTTTGAAAATGAGGCAGAATTCGCAGAAAAAGTTCTTGGAACGAGTTCTACCCGAGAGATCTATTTTACATAGATTCGCTTACTGTGATATTCTGTGTTCCGAACACGCTTCATGTGTCTCGGATTCGACAAATATTCACTACAGAGTTGTTAGCATGTGGATTAACGATCTTTCAACCACCATACAAGGCATAAATACACCGAGAATCTATTCATCTGAGTTCGCAGTGTTTCCTATTACCAGTTTCGAAAATCAGGCAGATTTCTCAGGAAAAATCTCTTGGAGTGTTTTCTAACCAAGAGAAATGTAATTTACATAAACTCTCTGGCCATGAAATTCCGTGTTCCGAACATGCTACTTGCATAATGAATTCGAAAAATATTCACTACAGATTTGTTAGCATGTGGATTACCGAACTTTCATCACAATAGATTGAAAATTGATACTTAGAAGTATTTTCTCAGATTTTGCAGTGTTTTCCAAACGCCAGTTTCAAAAATGAAGCATTTACTGCAGAAAAATTCTCTTGGAGCGAGTTCTACCCAATAGAGAAGTAATTTACATTGTTTCAGTCACCGTGAAATTCCATGTTAAAAACACGGTATATGCATCACGGATTAGAAAAAGCTTCTTTAATATGTTGTGAAAATGTGGATTACCGAACTTTCTTCCAACATAAAGGCATATTTACACCTAGAAATATTTACTCTCATTTTGAAGCATTCTCCAAATTTCAGATTCGATAATCATGCAATTTTCGCTGAAAAATTCTATTCTACCTAGTTCTACCCAATAGAACTTTAATTTAAATTGTGTCATTACGGTGAAATTCCATTTCAAAAAGCGCTACATGAATCACGGTTTGAAAAATCATTACTACACTGTTATTAACATGTGGATTACTGGACTTTCATTCACCATTCAATGCATATTGACACTTAGAAGCATTTTCTCAGATTTCACAGGGTTCTCCTAATGGCAGTTTTGAAAATGAGGCACATTTCGCAGAAAAATACTCTTCAAGCGAGTTCTACCCAATAGACATGTAATTTACATTGTTTCCTTCAATATGACACACTGTATTCCGTACACGTTACATGCATCACGAATTCGACAAACATTCTCTAATGAGTGTGAGCATGTGGATTACCAAATTTTCATTCACCATACAAGGCATATTTATCCCTAGATGTAGTTATTCTGATTTCGCAGGTTTTCCCTAACATCCACTTCCGAAAATCATGAAATTTTCGCAGAAAAATTCAATTCAAGCGAGTTCTATCCAGTAGAATTGTTATTTTCCGAGTTTCACTCACCGAGACATTCCGTGTTCAAAAAACGTTACATTAATCACGGCTTTGACAAACATTATTTAATGACCGTGAGCATGTGGATTACCGATATTTTAACCACAATACAAGACATATTGACACCTAGAAATATTTACTTATATTTCACAGATTTTTCCTAAATTCAGTTACGAAAATCAGGCAGTTTTCGCAGAAAAATTCTCTTGCTGCATGTTCGATCCAATACACATCCCATTTTCATAGATACCGTCACCGTAACATCCCGTGTTCCGAAAAAGTTACATGCACCATGGATTCAACAAATATTCACTGCTGAGTTGTTAGAATGTGAATTACACATCTTTAATAAACCATTGAAGACATATTGTCACCTTAAAATTTTGCTCAGATTTTGCAGTGTTTTCATAACACCAGTTTCCAAACAGAGGTAGATTTTACAGTAAAATGCTCCTGGAGCGGTTTCTCACCAATAGATATGTAATTTACATAGTTTCCATCAACGTGACATTCCGTGTACTGAATACACTACATTCATCACGGATTTGAGAAACATTAGTAATGAGTTGTGTACATGTGTATTACAGAACTTTCATCTACCATACAAGGCATATTTACACCTAGAAACATTAACTCTGAGTTTGCAGATTTTTCCTAATAGCAGTTTCAAAATCAGGCAGTTTCCTAAGGAAATAAATGTTGGAGCGTGTTCTACCCAATAGATATGTAAATTACATAGATTCTCCCGCTGTGAAATTCCGTGTTTCGCACACGCTACATGCAGATAGGATTCGAAAAAATACACTACAGAGTTGTTTGCATGTGGATTACAGGACTTTCATCACAATACAAGGCATATTGATGCTTAGAAGCATTTTCTCTGATTTCACAGAGATTTACAAACGACAGTTTCGAAACTGAGGCAGATTTCAAGGCAAAAACCTCTTGGAGCGGGTTCAAAACAATAGACATTTAATTTACATGGATTTGCACACCATGAAATTCCGTGTTCCGAACACGCTTCATGCATCTCGGATTCAAAAATTTTCACTACAGAGTTGTTAGCAAGTGGAATACATCACTTTCATTGACCATAGATTGCTTACTGACTCTTTGAATACTTTTCTCAGATTTCACAGTTTAGTTTAAATGCCAGGTTTGATAATGAGGCAGATTTGGCAGGAAAATGCTCTTGGAGCGAGTTCTAACCAAAAGATATGTAATATACCTAGTTTCACTCACCGTGATATTCCGTGTTCTGAACACGTTACATGCATCACGGATTCGACAAACATTCTTTAATGAGTTGTGAACATGTGTATTACCGAACTTTCATCCACCTTACAATGCATATTTATACATAGAAATTATTTTCTGATTTAGTATATTTCTCCTAGTGTCAGTTTTTAAATCATGCAGTTTTCACAGAAAAATCCTCTTGGAGCGAGTTCTACCCAATAGACATGCAATTTACGTAGAACCCGTCATCGTGAAATTCCGTGATCCGAAAAAGATACATGCATCACGGTTTCGAAAAATATTCACTTCAGACTTGTTAGCATAAAGATTACCGAACTTTCATCCACCATAAAAGCCATATTGACACTTTGAAGCATTTTCTCATATTTCAAAAGATTTTCCTAATGCCAGTTTTGAAAATGAGGCAGAATTCGCAGAAAAAGTTCTTGGAACGAGTTCTACCCGAGAGATCTATTTTACATAGATTCGCTTACTGTGATATTCTGTGTTCCGAACACGCTTCATGTGTCTCGGATTCGACAAATATTCACTACAGAGTTGTTAGCATGTGGATTAACGATCTTTCAACCACCATACAAGGCATAAATACACCGAGAATCTATTCATCTGAGTTCGCAGTGTTTCCTAATTCCAGTTTCGAAAATCAGGCAGATTTCTCAGGAAAAATCTCTTGGAGTGTTTTCTAACCAAGAGAAATGTAATTTACATAAACTCTCTGGCCATGAAATTCCATGTTCCGAACATGCTACTTGCATAATGAATTCGAAAAATATTCACTACAGATTTGTTAGCATGTGGATTACCGAACTTTCATCACAATAGATTGAAAATTGATACTTAGAAGTATTTTCTCAAATTTTGCAGTGTTTTCCAAACGCCAGTTTCAAAAATGAAGCATTTACTGCAGAAAAATTCCCTTGGAACGAGTTCTACCCAATAGAGAAGTAATTTACATTGTTTCAGTCACCGTGAAATTCCATGTTAAAAACACGGTATATGCATCACGGATTAGAAAAAGCTTCTTTAATATGTTGTGAAAATGTGGATTACCGAACTTTCTTCCAACATAAAGGCATATTTACACCTAGAAATATTTACTCTCATTTTGAAGCATTCTCCAAGTTTCAGATTCGATAATCATGCAATTTTCGCTGAAAAATTCTATTCTACCTAGTTCTACCCAATAGAATTTTAATTTAAATTGTGTCATTACGGTGAAATTCCATTTCAAAAAGCGCTACATGAATCACGGTTTGAAAAATCATTACTACACTGTTATTAACATGTGGATTACCGGACTTTCATTCACCATTCAATGCATATTGACACTTAGAAGCATTTTCTCAGATTTCACAGGGTTCTCCTAATGGCAGTTTTGAAAATGAGGCACATTTCGCAGAAAAATTCTCTTCAAGCGAGTTCTACCCAATAGACATGTAATTTACATTGTTTCCTTCAATATGACACACTGTATTCCGTACACGTTACATGCATCACGAATTCGACAAACATTCTCTAATGAGTGTGAGCTTGTGGATTACCAAATTTTCATTCACCATACAAGGCATATTTATCCCTAGATGTAGTTATTCTGATTTCGCAGGTTTTCCCTAACATCCACTTCCGAAAATCATGAAATTTTCGCAGAAAAATTCTATTCAAGCGAGTTCTATCCAGTAGAATTGTTATTTTCCGAGTTTCACTCACTGAGACATTCCGTGTTCAAAAAACGTTACATTAATCACGGCTTTGACAAACATTATTTAATGACCGTGAGCATGTGGATTACCGATATTTTAACCACAATACAAGACATATTGACACCTAGAAATATTTACTTATATTTCGCAGATTTTTCCTAAATTCAGTTACGAAAATCAGGCAGTTTTCGCAGAAAAATTCTCTTGCTGCATGTTCGATCCAATACACATCCCATTTTCATAGATACCGTCACCGTAACATCCCGTGTTCCGAAAAAGTTACATGCACCATGGATTCAACAAATATTCACTGCTGAGTTGTTAGAATGTGAATTACACATCTTTAATAAACCATTGAAGACATATTGTCACCTTAAAATTTTGCTCAGATTTTGCAGTGTTTTCATAACACCAGTTTCCAAACAGAGGTAGATTTTACAGTAAAATGCTCCTGGAGCGGTTTCTCACCAATAGATATGTAATTTACATAGTTTCCATCAACGTGACATTCCGTGTACTGAATACACTACATTCATCACGGATTTGAGAAACATTAGTAATGAGTTGTGTACATGTGTATTACAGAACTTTCATCTACCATACAAGGCATATTTACACCTAGAAACATTAACTCTGAGTTTGCAGATTTTTCCTAATAGCAGTTTCAAAATCAGGCAGTTTCCTAAGGAAATAAATGTTGGAGCGTGTTCTACCCAATAGATATGTAAATTACATAGATTCTCCCGCTGTGAAATTCCGTGTTTCGCACACGCTACATGCAGATAGGATTCGAAAAAATACACTACAGAGTTGTTTGCATGTGGATTACAGGACTTTCATCACAATACAAGGCATATTGATGCTTAGAAGCATTTTCTCTGATTTCACAGAGATTTACAAACGACAGTTTCGAAACTGAGGCAGATTTCAAGGCAAAAACCTCTTGGAGCGGGTTCAAAACAATAGACATTTAATTTACATGGATTTGCACACCATGAAATTCCGTGTTCCGAACACGCTTCATGCATCTCGGATTCAAAAATTTTCACTACAGAGTTGTTAGCAAGTGGAATACATCACTTTCATTGACCATAGATTGCTTACTGACTCTTTGAATACTTTTCTCAGATTTCACAGTTTAGTTTAAATGCCAGGTTTGATAATGAGGCAGATTTGGCAGGAAAATGCTCTTGGAGCGAGTTCTAACCAAAAGATATGTAATATACCTAGTTTCACTCACCGTGATATTCCGTGTTCTGAACACGTTACATGCATCACGGATTCGACAAACATTCTTTAATGAGTTGTGAACATGTGTATTACCAAACTTTCATCCACCTTACAATGCATATTTATACATAGAAATTATTTTCTGATTTAGTATATTTCTCCTAGTGTCAGTTTTTAAATCATGCAGTTTTCACAGAAAAATCCTCTTGGAGCGAGTTCTACCCAATAGACATGCAATTTACGTAGAACCCGTCATCGTGAAATTCCGTGATCCGAAAAATATACATGCATCACGGTTTCGAAAAATATTCACTTCAGACTTGTTAGCATAAAGATTACCGAACTTTCATCCACCATAAAAGCCATATTGACACTTTGAAGCATTTTCTCATATTTCAAAAGATTTTCCTAATGCCAGTTTTGAAAATGAGGCAGAATTCGCAGAAAAAGTTCTTGGAACGAGTTCTACCCGAGAGATCTATTTTACATAGATTCGCTTACTGTGATATTCTGTGTTCCGAACACGCTTCATGTGTCTCGGATTCGACAAATATTCACTACAGAGTTGTTAGCATGTGGATTAACGATCTTTCAACCACCATACAAGGCATAAATACACCGAGAATCTATTCATCTGAGTTCGCAGTGTTTCCTATTACCAGTTTCGAAAATCAGGCAGATTTCTCAGGAAAAATCTCTTGGAGTGTTTTCTAACCAAGAGAAATGTAATTTACATAAACTCTCTGGCCATGAAATTCCGTGTTCCGAACATGGTACTTGCATAATGAATTCGAAAAATATTCACTACAGATTTGTTAGCATGTGGATTACCGAACTTTCATCACAATAGATTGAAAATTGATACTTAGAAGTATTTTCTCAAATTTTGCAGTGTTTTCCAAACGCCAGTTTCAAAAATGAAGCATTTACTGCAGAAAAATTCTCTTGGAGCGAGTTCTACCCAATAGAGAAGTAATTTACATTGTTTCAGTCACCGTGAAATTCCATGTTAAAAACACGGTATATGCATCACGGATTAGAAAAAGCTTCTTTAATATGTTGTGAAAATGTGGATTACCGAACTTTCTTCCAACATAAAGGCATATTTACACCTAGAAATATTTACTCTCATTTTGAAGCATTCTCCAAATTTCAGATTCGATAATCATGCAATTTTCGCTGAAAAATTCTATTCTACCTAGTTCTACCCAATAGAATTTTAATTTAAATTGTGTCATTACGGTGAAATTCCATTTCAAAAAGCGCTACATGAATCACGGTTTGAAAAATCATTACTACACTGTTATTAACATGTGGATTACCGGACTTTCATTCACCATTCAATGCATATTGACACTTAGAAGCATTTTCTAAGATTTCACAGGGTTCTCCTAATGGCAGTTTTGAAAATGAGGCACATTTCGCAGAAAAATTCTCTTCAAGCGAGTTCTACCCAATAGACATGTAATTTACATTGTTTCTTTCAATATGACACACTGTATTCCGTACACGTTACATGCATCACGAATTCGACAAACATTCTCTAATGAGTGTGAGCATGTGGATTACCAAATTTTCATTCACCATACAAGGCATATTTATCCCTAGATGTAGTTATTCTGATTTCGCAGGTTTTCCCTAACATCCACTTCCGAAAATCATGAAATTTTCGCAGAAAAATTCTATTCAAGCGAGTTCTATCCAGTAGAATTGTTATTTTCCGAGTTTCACTCACTGAGACATTCCGTGTTCAAAAAACGTTACATTAATCACGGCTTTGACAAACATTATTTAATGACCGTGAGCATGTGGATTACCGATATTTTAACCACAATACAAGACATATTGACACCTAGAAATATTTACTTATATTTCGCAGATTTTTCCTAAATTCAGTTATGAAAATCAAGCAGTTTTCGCAGAAAAATTCTCTTGCTGCATGTTCGATCCAATACACATCCCATTTTCATAGATACCGTCACCGTAACATCCCGTGTTCCGAAAAAGTTACATGCACCATGGATTCAACAAATATTCACTGCTGAGTTGTTAGAATGTGAATTACACATCTTTAATAAACCATTGAAGACATATTGTCACCTTAAAATTTTGCTCAGATTTTGCAGTGTTTTCATAACACCAGTTTCCAAACAGAGGTAGATTTTACAGTAAAATGCTCCTGGAGCGGTTTCTCACCAATAGATATGTAATTTACATAGTTTCCATCAACGTGACATTCCGTGTACTGAATACACTACATTCATCACGGATTTGAGAAACATTAGTAATGAGTTGTGTACATGTGTATTACAGAACTTTCATCTACCATACAAGGCATATTTACACCTAGAAACATTAACTCTGAGTTTGCAGATTTTTCCTAATAGCAGTTTCAAAATCAGGCAGTTTCCTAAGGAAATAAATGTTGGAGCGTGTTCTACCCAATAGATATGTAAATTACATAGATTCTCCCGCTGTGAAATTCCGTGTTTCGCACACGCTACATGCAGATAGGATTCGAAAAAATACACTACAGAGTTGTTTGCATGTGGATTACAGGACTTTCATCACAATACAAGGCATATTGATGCTTAGAAGCATTTTCTCTGATTTCACAGAGATTTACAAACGACAGTTTCGAAACTGAGGCAGATTTCAAGGCAAAAACCTCTTGGAGCGGGTTCAAAACAATAGACATTTAATTTACATGGATTTGCACACCATGAAATTCCGTGTTCCGAACACGCTTCATGCATCTCGGATTCAAAAATTTTCACTACAGAGTTGTTAGCAAGTGGAATACATCACTTTCATTGACCATAGATTGCTTACTGACTCTTTGAATACTTTTCTCAGATTTCACAGTTTAGTTTAAATGCCAGGTTTGATAATGAGGCAGATTTGGCAGGAAAATGCTCTTGGAGCGAGTTCTAACCAAAAGATATGTAATATACCTAGTTTCACTCACCGTGATATTCCGTGTTCTGAACACGTTACATGCATCACGGATTCGACAAACATTCTTTAATGAGTTGTGAACATGTGTATTACCGAACTTTCATCCACCTTACAATGCATATTTATACATAGAAATTATTTTCTGATTTAGTATATTTCTCCTAGTGTCAGTTTTTAAATCATGCAGTTTTCACAGAAAAATCCTCTTGGAGCGAGTTCTACCCAATAGACATGCAATTTACGTAGAACCCGTCATCGTGAAATTCCGTGATCCGAAAAATATACATGCATCACGGTTTCGAAAAATATTCACTTCAGACTTGTTAGCATAAAGATTACCGAACTTTCATCCACCATAAAAGCCATATTGACACTTTGAAGCATTTTCTCATATTTCAAAAGATTTTCCTAATGCCAGTTTTGAAAATGAGGCAGAATTCGCAGAAAAAGTTCTTGGAACGAGTTCTACCCGAGAGATCTATTTTACATAGATTCGCTTACTGTGATATTCTGTGTTCCGAACATGCTTCATGTGTCTCGGATTCGACAAATATTCACTACAGAGTTGTTAGCATGTGGATTAACGATCTTTCAACCACCATACAAGGCATAAATACACCGAGAATCTATTCATCTGAGTTGGCAGTGTTTCCTATTACCAGTTTCGAAAATCAGGCAGATTTCTCAGGAAAAATCTCTTGGAGTGTTTTCTAACCAAGAGAAATGTAATTTACATAAACTCTCTGGCCATGAAATTCCGTGTTCCGAACATGCTACTTGCATAATGAATTCGAAAAATATTCACTACAGATTTGTTAGCATGTGGATTACCGAAATTTCATCGCAATAGATTGAAAATTGATACTTAGAAGTATTTTCTCAGATTTTGCAGTGTTTTCCAAACGCCAGTTTCAAAAATGAAGCATTTACTGCAGAAAAATTCTCTTGGAGAGAGTTCTACCCAATAGAGAAGTAATTTACATTGTTTCAGTCACCGTGAAATTCCATGTTAAAAACACGGTATATGCATCACGGATTAGAAAAAGCTTCTTTAATATGTTGTGAAAATATGGATTACCGAACTTTCTTCCAACATAAAGGCATATTTACACCTAGAAATATTTACTCTCATTTTGAAGCATTCTCAAAATTTCAGATTCGATAATCATGCAATTTTCGCTGAAAAATTCTATTCTACCTAGTTCTACCCAATAGAATTTTAATTTAAATTGTGTCATTACGGTGAAATTCCATTTCAAAAAGCGCTACATGAATCACGGTTTGAAAAATCATTACTACACTGTTATTAACATGTGGATTACCGGACTTTCATTCACCATTCAATGCATATTGACATTTAGAAGCATTTTCTCAGATTTCACAGGGTTCTCCTAATGGCAGTTTTGAAAATGAGGCACATTTCGCAGAAAAATTCTCTTCAAGCGAGTTCTACCCAATAGACATGTAATTTACATTGTTTCCTTCAATATGACACACTGTATTCCGTACACGTTACATGCATCACGGATTCGACAAACATTCTCCAATGAGTGTGAGCATGTGGATTACCAAATTTTCATTCACCATACAAGGCATATTTATCCCTAGATGTAGTTATTCTGATTTCGCACGTTTTCCCTAACATCCACTTCCGAAAATCATGAAATTTTCGCAGAAATATTCTATTCAAGCGAGTTCTATCCAGTAGAATTGTTATTTTCCGAGTTTCACTCACTGAGACATTCTGTGTTCAAAAAACGTTACATTAATCACGGCTTTGACAAACATTATTTAATGAACGTGAGCATGTGGATTACCGATATTTTAACCACAATACAAGACATATTGACACCTAGAAATATTTACTTATATTTCGCAGATTTTTCCTAAATTCAGTTACGAAAATCAGGCAGTTTTCGCAGAAAAATTCTCTTGCTGCATGTTCGATCCAATACACATCCCATTTTCATAGATACCGTCACCGTAACATCCCGTGTTCCGAAAAAGTTACATGCACCATGGATTCAACAAATATTCACTGCTGAGTTGTTAGAATGTGAATTACACATCTTTAATAAACCATTGAAGACATATTGTCACCTTAAAATTTTGCTCAGATTTTGCAGTGTTTTCATAACACCAGTTTCCAAACAGAGGTAGATTTTACAGTAAAATGCTCCTGGAGCGGTTTCTCACCAATAGATATGTAATTTACATAGTTTCCATCAACGTGACATTCCGTGTACTGAATACACTACATTCATCACGGATTTGAGAAACATTAGTAATGAGTTGTGTACATGTGTATTACAGAACTTTCATCTACCATACAAGGCATATTTACACCTAGAAACATTAACTCTGAGTTTGCAGATTTTTCCTAATAGCAGTTTCAAAATCAGGCAGTTTCCTAAGGAAATAAATGTTGGAGCGTGTTCTACCCAATAGATATGTAAATTACATAGATTCTCCCGCTGTGAAATTCCGTGTTTCGCACACGCTACATGCAGATAGGATTCGAAAAAATACACTACAGAGTTGTTTGCATGTGGATTACAGGACTTTCATCACAATACAAGGCATATTGATGCTTAGAAGCATTTTCTCTGATTTCACAGAGATTTACAAACGACAGTTTCGAAACTGAGGCAGATTTCAAGGCAAAAACCTCTTGGAGCGGGTTCAAAACAATAGACATTTAATTTACATGGATTTGCACACCATGAAATTCCGTGTTCCGAACACGCTTCATGCATCTCGGATTCAAAAATTTTCACTACAGAGTTGTTAGCAAGTGGAATACATCACTTTCATTGACCATAGATTGCTTACTGACTCTTTGAATACTTTTCTCAGATTTCACAGTTTAGTTTAAATGCCAGGTTTGATAATGAGGCAGATTTGGCAGGAAAATGCTCTTGGAGCGAGTTCTAACCAAAAGATATGTAATATACCTAGTTTCACTCACCGTGATATTCCGTGTTCTGAACACGTTACATGCATCACGGATTCGACAAACATTCTTTAATGAGTTGTGAACATGTGTATTACCGAACTTTCATCCACCTTACAATGCATATTTATACATAGAAATTATTTTCTGATTTAGTATATTTCTCCTAGTGTCAGTTTTTAAATCATGCAGTTTTCACAGAAAAATCCTCTTGGAGCGAGTTCTACCCAATAGACATGCAATTTACGTAGAACCCGTCATCGTGAAATTCCGTGATCCGAAAAATATACATGCATCACGGTTTCGAAAAATATTCACTTCAGACTTGTTAGCATAAAGATTACCGAACTTTCATCCACCATAAAAGCCATATTGACACTTTGAAGCATTTTCTCATATTTCAAAAGATTTTCCTAATGCCAGTTTTGAAAATGAGGCAGAATTCGCAGAAAAAGTTCTTGGAACGAGTTCTACCCGAGAGATCTATTTTACATAGATTCGCTTACTGTGATATTCTGTGTTCCGAACACGCTTCATGTGTCTCGGATTCGACAAATATTCACTACAGAGTTGTTAGCATGTGGATTAACGATCTTTCAACCACCATACAAGGCATAAATACACCGAGAATCTATTCATCTGAGTTCGCAGTGTTTCCTATTACCAGTTTCGAAAATCAGGCAGATTTCTCAGGAAAAATCTCTTGGAGTGTTTTCTAACCAAGAGAAATGTAATTTACATAAACTCTCTGGCCATGAAATTCCGTGTTCCGAACATGCTACTTGCATAATGAATTCGAAAAATATTCACTACAGATTTGTTAGCATGTGGATTACCGAACTTTCATCACAATAGATTGAAAATTGATACTTAGAAGTATTTTCTCAGATTTTGCAGTGTTTTCCAAACGCCAGTTTCAAAAATGAAGCATTTACTGCAGAAAAATTCTCTTGGAGCGAGTTCTACCCAATAGAGAAGTAATTTACATTGTTTCAGTCACCGTGAAATTCCATGTTAAAAACACGGTATATGCATCACGGATTAGAAAAAGCTTCTTTAATATGTTGTGAAAATGTGGATTACCGAACTTTCTTCCAACATAAAGGCATATTTACACCTGGAAATATTTACTCTCATTTTGAAGCATTCTCCAAATTTCAGATTCGATAATCATGCAATTTTCGCTGAAAAATTCTATTCTACCTAGTTCTACCCAATAGAATTTTAATTTAAATTGTGTCATTACGGTGAAATTCCATTTCAAAAAGCGCTACATGGATCACGGTTTGAAAAATCATTACTACACTGTTATTAACATGTGGATTACCGGGCTTTCATTCACCATTCAATGCATATTGACATTTAGAAGCATTTTCTCAGATTTCACAGGGTTCTCCTAATGGCAGTTTTGAAAATGAGGCACATTTCGCAGAAAAATTCTCTTCAAGCGAGTTCTACCCAATAGACATGTAATTTACATTGTTTACTTCAATATGACACACTGTATTCCGTACACGTTACATGCATCACGAATTCGACAAACATTCTCTAATGAGTGTGAGCATGTGGATTACCAAATTTTCATTCACCATACAAGGCATATTTATCCCTAGATGTAGTTATTCTGATTTCGCAGGTTTTCCCTAACATCCACTTCCGAAAATCATGAAATTTTCGCAGAAAAATTCTATTCAAGCGAGTTCTATCCAGTAGAATTGTTATTTTCCGAGTTTCACTCACTGAGACATTCCGTGTTCAAAAAACGTTACATTAATCACGGCTTTGACAAACATTATTTAATGACCGTGAGCATGTGGATTACCGATATTTTAACCACAATACAAGACATATTGACACCTAGAAATATTTACTTATATTTCGCAGATTTTTCCTAAATTCAGTTACGAAAATCAGGCAGTTTTCGCAGAAAAATTCTCTTGCTGCATGTTCGATCCAATACACATCCCATTTTCATAGATACCGTCACCGTAACATCCCGTGTTCCGAAAAAGTTACATGCACCATGGATTCAACAAATATTCACTGCTGAGTTGTTAGAATGTGAATTACACATCTTTAATAAACCATTGAAGACATATTGTCACCTTAAAATTTTGCTCAGATTTTGCAGTGTTTTCATAACACCAGTTTCCAAACAGAGGTAGATTTTACAGTAAAATGCTCCTGGAGCGGTTTCTCACCAATAGATATGTAATTTACATAGTTTCCATCAACGTGACATTCCGTGAACTGAATACACTACATTCATCACGGATTTGAGAAACATTAGTAATGAGTTGTGTACATGTGTATTACAGAACTTTCATCTACCATACAAGGCATATTTACACCTAGAAACATTAACTCTGAGTTTGCAGATTTTTCCTAATAGCAGTTTCAAAATCAGGCAGTTTCCTAAGGAAATAAATGTTGGAGCGTGTTCTACCCAATAGATATGTAAATTACATAGATTCTCCCGCTGTGAAATTCCGTGTTTCGCACACGCTACATGCAGATAGGATTCGAAAAAATACACTACAGAGTTGTTTGCATGTGGATTACAGGACTTTCATCACAATACAAGGCATATTGATGCTTAGAAGCATTTTCTCTGATTTCACAGAGATTTACAAACGACAGTTTCGAAACTGAGGCAGATTTCAAGGCAAAAACCTCTTGGAGCGGGTTCAAAACAATAGACATTTAATTTACATGGATTTGCACACCATGAAATTCCGTGTTCCGAACACGCTTCATGCATCTCGGATTCAAAAATTTTCACTACAGAGTTGTTAGCAAGTGGAATACATCACTTTCATTGACCATAGATTGCTTACTGACTCTTTGAATACTTTTCTCAGATTTCACAGTTTAGTTTAAATGCCAGGTTTGATAATGAGGCAGATTTGGCAGGAAAATGCTCTTGGAGCGAGTTCTAACCAAAAGATATGTAATATACCTAGTTTCACTCACCGTGATATTCCGTGTTCTGAACACGTTACATGCATCACGGATTCGACAAACATTCTTTAATGAGTTGTGAACATGTGTATTACCGAACTTTCATCCACCTTACAATGCATATTTATACATAGAAATTATTTTCTGATTTAGTATATTTCTCCTAGTGTCAGTTTTTAAATCATGCAGTTTTCACAGAAAAATCCTCTTGGAGCGAGTTCTACCCAATAGACATGCAATTTACGTAGAACCCGTCATCGTGAAATTCCGTGATCCGAAAAATATACATGCATCACGGTTTCGAAAAATATTCACTTCAGACTTGTTAGCATAAAGATTACCGAACTTTCATCCACCATAAAAGCCATATTGACACTTTGAAGCATTTTCTCATATTTCAAAAGATTTTCCTAATGCCAGTTTTGAAAATGAGGCAGAATTCGCAGAAAAAGTTCTTGGAACGAGTTCTACCCGAGAGATCTATTTTACATAGATTCGCTTACTGTGATATTCTGTGTTCCGAACACGCTTCATGTGTCTCGGATTCGACAAATATTCACTACAGAGTTGTTAGCATGTGGATTAACGATCTTTCAACCACCATACAAGGCATAAATACACCGAGAATCTATTCATCTGAGTTCGCAGTGTTTCCTATTACCAGTTTCGAAAATCAGGCAGATTTCTCAGGAAAAATCTCTTGGAGTGTTTTCTAACCAAGAGAAATGTAATTTACATAAACCCTCTGGCCATGAAATTCCGTGTTCCGAACATGCTACTTGCATAATGAATTCGAAAAATATTCACTACAGATTTGTTAGCATGTGGATTACCGAACTTTCATCACAATAGATTGAAAATTGATACTTAGAAGTATTTTCTCAGATTTTGCAGTGTTTTCCAAACGCCAGTTTCAAAAATGAAGCATTTACTGCAGAAAAATTCTCTTGGAGCGAGTTCTACCCAATAGAGAAGTAATTTACATTGTTTCAGTCACCGTGAAATTCCATGTTAAAAACACGGTATATACATCACGGATTAGAAAAAGCTTCTTTAATATGTTGTGAAAATGTGGATTACCGAACTTTCTTCCAACATAAAGGCATATTTACACCTAGAAATATTTACTCTCATTTTGAAGCATTCTCCAAATTTCAGATTCGATAATCATGCAATTTTCGCTGAAAAATTCTATTCTACCTAGTTCTACCCAATAGAATTTTAATTTAAATTGTGTCATTACGGTGAAATTCCATTTCAAAAAGCGCTACATGAATCACGGTTTGAAAAATCATTACTACACTGTTATTAACATGTGGATTACCGGACTTTCATTCACCATTCAATGCATATTGACATTTAGAAGCATTTTCTCAGATTTCACAGGGTTCTCCTAATGGCAGTTTTGAAAATGAGGCACATTTCGCAGAAAAATTCTCTTCAAGCGAGTTCTACCCAATAGACATGAAATTTACATTGTTTCCTTCAATATGACACACTGTATTCCGTACACGTTACATGCATCACGAATTCGACAAACATTCTCTAATGAGTGTGAGCATGTGGATTACCAAATTTTCATTCACCATACAAGGCATATTTATCCCTAGATGTAGTTATTCTGATTTCGCAGGTTTTCCCTAACATCCACTTCCGAAAATCATGAAATTTTCGCAGAAAAATTCTATTCAAGCGAGTTCTATCCAGTAGAATTGTTATTTTCCGAGTTTCACTCACTGAGACATTCCGTGTTCAAAAAACGTTACATTAATCACGGCTTTGACAAACATTATTTAATGACCGTGAGCATGTGGATTACCGATATTTTAACCACAATACAAGACATATTGACACCTAGAAATATTTACTTATATTTCGCAGATTTTTCCTAAATTCAGTTACGAAAATCAGGCAGTTTTCGCAGAAAAATTCTCTTGCTGCATGTTCGATCCAATACACATCCCATTTTCATAGATACCGTCACCGTAACATCCCGTGTTCTGAAAAAGTTACATGCACCATGGATTCAACAAATATTCACTGCTGAGTTGTTAGAATGTGAATTACACATCTTTAATAAACCATTGAAGACATATTGTCACCTTAAAATTTTGCTCAGATTTTGCAGTGTTTTCATAACACCAGTTTCCAAACAGAGGTAGATTTTACAGTAAAATGCTCCTGGAGCGGTTTCTCACCAATAGATATGTAATTTACATAGTTTCCATCAACGTGACATTCCGTGTACTGAATACACTACATTCATCACGGATTTGAGAAACATTAGTAATGAGTTGTGTACATGTGTATTACAGAACTTTCATCTACCATACAAGGCATATTTACACCTAGAAACATTAACTCTGAGTTTGCAGATTTTTCCTAATAGCAGTTTCAAAATCAGGCAGTTTCCTAAGGAAATAAATGTTGGAGCGTGTTCTACCCAATAGATATGTAAATTACATAGATTCTCCCGCTGTGAAATTCCGTGTTTCGCACACGCTACATGCAGATAGGATTCGAAAAAATACACTACAGAGTTGTTTGCATGTGGATTACAGGACTTTCATCACAATACAAGGCATATTGATGCTTAGAAGCATTTTCTCTGATTTCACAGAGATTTACAAACGACAGTTTCGAAACTGAGGCAGATTTCAAGGCAAAAACCTCTTGGAGCGGGTTCAAAACAATAGACATTTAATTTACATGGATTTGCACACCCTGAAATTCCGTGTTCCGAACACGCTTCATGCATCTCGGATTCAAAAATTTTCACTACAGAGTTGTTAGCAAGTGGAATACATCACTTTCATTGACCATAGATTGCTTACTGACTCTTTGAATACTTTTCTCAGATTTCACAGTTTAGTTTAAATGCCAGGTTTGATAATGAGGCAGATTTGGCAGGAAAATGCTCTTGGAGCGAGTTCTAACCAAAAGATATGTAATATACCTAGTTTCACTCACCGTGATATTCCGTGTTCTGAACACGTTACATGCATCACGGATTCGACAAACATTCTTTAATGAGTTGTGAACATGTGTATTACCGAACTTTCATCCACCTTACAATGCATATTTATACATAGAAATTATTTTCTGATTTAGTATATTTCTCCTAGTGTCAGTTTTTAAATCATGCAGTTTTCACAGAAAAATCCTCTTGGAGCGAGTTCTACCCAATAGACATGCAATTTACGTAGAACCCGTCATCGTGAAATTCCGTGATCCGAAAAATATACATGCATCACGGTTTCGAAAAATATTCACTTCAGACTTGTTAGCATAAAGATTACCGAACTTTCATCCACCATAAAAGCCATATTGACACTTTGAAGCATTTTCTCATATTTCAAAAGATTTTCCTAATGCCAGTTTTGAAAATGAGGCAGAATTCGCAGAAAAAGTTCTTGGAACGAGTTCTACCCGAGAGATCTATTTTACATAGATTCGCTTACTGTGATATTCTGTGTTCCGAACACGCTTCATGTGTCTCGGATTCGACAAATATTCACTACAGAGTTGTTAGCATGTGGATTAACGATCTTTCAACCACCATACAAGGCATAAATACACCGAGAATCTATTCATCTGAGTTCGCAGTGTTTCCTATTACCAGTTTCGAAAATCAGGCAGATTTCTCAGGAAAAATCTCTTGGAGTGTTTTCTAACCAAGAGAAATGTAATTTACATAAACTCTCTGGCCATGAAATTCCGTGTTCCGAACATGCTACTTGCATAATGAATTCGAAAAATATTCACTACAGATTTGTTAGCATGTGGATTACCGAACTTTCATCACAATAGTTTGAAAATTGATACTTAGAAGTATTTTCTCAGATTTTGCAGCGTTTTCCAAACGCCAGTTTCAAAAATGAAGCATTTACTGCAGAAAAATTCCCTTGGAGCGAGTTCTACCCAATAGACATGTAATTTACATTGTTTCCTTCAATATGACACACTGTATTCCGTACACGTTACATGCATCACGAATTCGACAAACATTCTCTAATGAGTGTGAGCATGTGGATTACCAAATTTTCATTCACCATACAAGGCATATTTATCCCTAGATGTAGTTATTCTGATTTCGCAGGTTTTCCCTAACATCCACTTCCGAAAATCATGAAATTTTCGCAGAAAAATTCTATTCAAGCGAGTTCTATCCAGTAGAATTGTTATTTTCCGAGTTTCACTCACTGAGACATTCCGTGTTCAAAAAACGTTACATTAATCACGGCTTTGACAAACATTATTTAATGACCGTGAGCATGTGGATTACCGATATTTTAACCACAATACAAGACATATTGACACCTAGAAATATTTACTTATATTTCGCAGATTTTTCCTAAATTCAGTTACGAAAATCAGGCAGTTTTCGCAGAAAAATTCTCTTGCTGCATGTTCGATCCAATACACATCCCATTTTCATAGATACCGTCACCGTAACATCCCGTGTTCCGAAAAAGTTACATGCACCATGGATTCAACAAATATTCACTGCTGAGTTGTTAGAATGTGAATTACACATCTTTAATAAACCATTGAAGACATATTGTCACCTTAAAATTTTGCTCAGATTTTGCAGTGTTTTCATAACACCAGTTTCCAAACAGAGGTAGATTTTACAGTAAAATGCTCCTGGAGCGGTTTCTCACCAATAGATATGTAATTTACATAGTTTCCATCAACGTGACATTCCGTGTACTGAATACACTACATTCATCACGGATTTGAGAAACATTAGTAATGAGTTGTGTACATGTGTATTACAGAACTTTCATCTACCATACAAGGCATATTTACACCTAGAAACATTAACTCTGAGTTTGCAGATTTTTCCTAATAGCAGTTTCAAAATCAGGCAGTTTCCTAAGGAAATAAATGTTGGAGCGTGTTCTACCCAATAGATATGTAAATTACATAGATTCTCCCGCTGTGAAATTCCGTGTTTCGCACACGCTACATGCAGATAGGATTCGAAAAAATACACTACAGAGTTGTTTGCATGTGGATTACAGGACTTTCATCACAATACAAGGCATATTGATGCTTAGAAGCATTTTCTCTGATTTCACAGAGATTTACAAATGACAGTTTCGAAACTGAGGCAGATTTCAAGGCAAAAACCTCTTGGAGCGGGTTCAAAACAATAGACATTTAATTTACATGGATTTGCACACCATGAAATTCCGTGTTCCGAACACGCTTCATGCATCTCGGATTCAAAAATTTTCACTACAGAGTTGTTAGCAAGTGGAATACATCACTTTCATTGACCATAGATTGCTTACTGACTCTTTGAATACTTTTCTCAGATTTCACAGTTTAGTTTAAATGCCAGGTTTGATAATGAGGCAGATTTGGCAGGAAAATGCTCTTGGAGCGAGTTCTAACCAAAAGATATGTAATATACCTAGTTTCACTCACCGTGATATTCCGTGTTCTGAACACGTTACATGCATCACGGATTCGAAAAACATTCTTTAATGAGTTGTGAACATGTGTATTACCGAACTTTCATCCACCTTACAATGCATATTTATACATAGAAATTATTTTCTGATTTAGTATATTTCTCCTAGTGTCAGTTTTTAAATCATGCAGTTTTCACAGAAAAATCCTCTTGGAGCGAGTTCTACCCAATAGACATGCAATTTACGTAGAACCCGTCATCGTGAAATTCCGTGATCCGAAAAATATACATGCATCACGGTTTCGAAAAATATTCACTTCAGACTTGTTAGCATAAAGATTACCGAACTTTCATCCACCATAAAAGCCATATTGACACTTTGAAGCATTTTCTCATATTTCAAAAGATTTTCCTAATGCCAGTTTTGAAAATGAGGCAGAATTCGCAGAAAAAGTTCTTGGAACGAGTTCTACCCGAGAGATCTATTTTACATAGATTCGCTTACTGTGATATTCTGTGTTCCGAACACGCTTCATGTGTCTCGGATTCGACAAATATTCACTACAGAGTTGTTAGCATGTGGATTAACGATCTTTCAACCACCATACAAGGCATAAATACACCGAGAATCTATTCATCTGAGTTCGCAGTGTTTCCTATTACCAGTTTCGAAAATCAGGCAGATTTCTCAGGAAAAATCTCTTGGAGTGTTTTCTAACCAAGAGAAATGTAATTTACATAAACCCTCTGGCCATGAAATTCCGTGTTCCGAACATGCTACTTGCATAATGAATTCGAAAAATATTCACTACAGATTTGTTAGCATGTGGATTACCGAACTTTCATCACAATAGATTGAAAATTGATACTTAGAAGTATTTTCTCAAATTTTGCAGTGTTTTTCAAACGCCAGTTTCAAAAATGAAGCATTTACTGCAGAAAAATTCTCTTGGAGCGAGTTCTACCCAATAGAGAAGTAATTTACATTGTTTCAGTCACCGTGAAATTCCATGTTAAAAACACGGTATATGCATCACGGATTAGAAAAAGCTTCTTTAATATGTTGTGAAAATGTGGATTACCGAACTTTCTTCCAACATAAAGGCATATTTACACCTAGAAATATTTACTCTCATTTTGAAGCATTCTCCAAATTTCAGATTCGATAATCATGCAATTTTCGCTGAAAAATTCTATTCTACCTAGTTCTACCCAATAGAATTTTAATTTAAATTGTGTCATTACGGTGAAATTCCATTTCAAAAAGCGCTACATGAATCACGGTTTGAAAAATCATTACTACACTGTTATTAACATGTGGATTACCGGACTTTCATTCACCATTCAATGCATATTGACACTTAGAAGCATTTTCTCAGATTTCACAGGGTTCTCCTAATGGCAGTTTTGAAAATGAGGCACATTTCGCACAAAAATTCTCTTCAAGCGAGTTCTACCCAATAGACATGTAATTTACATTGTTTCCTTCAATATGACACACTGTATTCCGTACACGTTACATGCATCACGAATTCGACAAACATTCTCTAATGAGTGTGAGCATGTGGATTACCAAAGTTTCATTCACCATACAAGGCATATTTACACCTAGATGTAGTTATTCTGATTTCGCAGGTTTTCCCTAACATCCACTTCCGAAAATCATGAAATTTTCGCAGAAAAATTCTATTCAAGCGAGTTCTATCCAGTAGAATTGTTATTTTCCGAGTTTCACTCACTGAGACATTCCGTGTTCAAAAAACGTTACATTAATCACGGCTTTGACAAACATTATTTAATGACCGTGAGCATGTGGATTACCGATATTTTAACCACAATACAAGACATATTGACACCTAGAAATATTTACTTATATTTCGCAGATTTTTCCTAAATTCAGTTACGAAAATCAGGCAGTTTTCGCAGAAAAATTCTCTTGCTGCATGTTCGATCCAATACACATCCCATTTTCATAGATACCGTCACCGTAACATCCCGTGTTCCGAAAAAGTTACATGCACCATGGATTCAACAAATATTCACTGCTGAGTTGTTAGAATGTGAATTACACATCTTTAATAAACCATTGAAGACATATTGTCACCTTAAAATTTTGCTCAGATTTTGCAGTGTTTTCATAACACCAGTTTCCAAACAGAGGTAGATTTTACACTAAAATGCTCCTGGAGCGGTTTCTCACCAATAGATATGTAATTTACATAGTTTCCATCAACGTGACATTCCGTGTACTGAATACACTACATTCATCACGGATTTGAGAAACATTAGTAATGAGTTGTGTACATGTGTATTACAGAACTTTCATCTACCATACAAGGCATATTTACACCTAGAAACATTAACTCTGAGTTTGCAGATTTTTCCTAATAGCAGTTTCAAAATCAGGCAGTTTCCTAAGGAAATAAATGTTGGAGCGTGTTCTACCCAATAGATATGTAAATTACATAGATTCTCCCGCTGTGAAATTCCGTGTTTCGCACACGCTACATGCAGATAGGATTCGAAAAAATACACTACAGAGTTGTTTGCATGTGGATTACAGGACTTTCATCACAATACAAGGCATATTGATGCTTAGAAGCATTTTCTCTGATTTCACAGAGATTTACAAACGACAGTTTCGAAACTGAGGCAGATTTCAAGGCAAAAACCTCTTGGAGCGGGTTCAAAACAATAGACATTTAATTTACATGGATTTGCACACCCTGAAATTCCGTGTTCCGAACACGCTTCATGCATCTCGGATTCAAAAATTTTCACTACAGGGTTGTTAGCAAGTGGAATACATCACTTTCATTGACCATAGATTGCTTACTGACTCTTTGAATACTTTTCTCAGATTTCACAGTTTAGTTTAAATGCCAGGTTTGATAATGAGGCAGATTTGGCAGGAAAATGCTCTTGGAGCGAGTTCTAACCAAAAGATATGTAATATACCTAGTTTCACTCACCGTGATATTCCGTGTTCTGAACACGTTACATGCATCACAGATTCGACAAACATTCTTTAATGAGTTGTGAACATGTGTATTACCGAACTTTCATCCACCTTACAATGCATATTTATACATAGAAATTATTTTCTGATTTAGTATATTTCTCCTAGTGTCAGTTTTTAAATCATGCAGTTTTCACAGAAAAATCCTCTTGGAGCGAGTTCTACCCAATAGACATGCAATTTACGTAGAACCCGTCATCGTGAAATTCCGTGATCCGAAAAATATACATGCATCACGGTTTCGAAAAATATTCACTTCAGACTTGTTAGCATAAAGATTACCGAACTTTCATCCACCATAAAAGCCATATTGACACTTTGAAGCATTTTCTCATATTTCAAAAGATTTTCCTAATGCCAGTTTTGAAAATGAGGCAGAATTCGCAGAAAAAGTTCTTGGAACGAGTTCTACCCGAGAGATCTATTTTACATAGATTCGCTTACTGTGATATTCTGTGTTCCGAACACGCTTCATGTGTCTCGGATTCGACAAATATTCACTACAGAGTTGTTAGCATGTGGATTAACGATCTTTCAACCACCATACAAGGCATAAATACACCGAGAATCTATTCATCTGAGTTCGCAGTGTTTCCTAATTCCAGTTTGGAAAATCAGGCAGATTTCTCAGGAAAAATCTCTTGGAGTGTTTTCTAACCAAGAGAAATGTAATTTACATAAACTCTCTGGCCATGAAATTCCGTGTTCCGAACATGCTACTTGCATAATGGATTCGAAAAATATTCACTACAGATTTGTTAGCATGTGGATTACCGAACTTTCATCACAATAGATTGAAAATTGATACTTAGAAGTATTTTCTCAGATTTTGCAGTGTTTTCCAAACGCCAGTTTCAAAAATGAAGCATTTACTGCAGAAAAATTCTCTTGGGGCGAGTTCTACCCAATAGAGAAGTAATTTACATTGTTTCAGTCACCGTGAAATTCCATGTTAAAAACACGGTATATGCATCACGGATTAGAAAAAGCTTCTTTAATATGTTGTGAAAATGTGGATTACCGAACTTTCTTCCAACATAAAGGCATATTTACACCTAGAAATATTTACTCTCATTTTGAAGCATTCTCCAAATTTCAGATTCGATAATCATGCAATTTTCGCTGAAAAATTCTATTCTACCTAGTTCTACCCAATAGAATTTTAATTTAAATTGTGTCATTACGGTGAAATTCCATTTCAAAAAGCGCTACATGAATCACGGTTTGAAAAATCATTACTACACTGTTATTAACATGTGGATTACCGGACTTTCATTCACCATTCAATGCATATTGACACTTAGAAGCATTTTCTCAGATTTCACAGGGTTCTCCTAGTGGCAGTTTTGAAAATGAGGCACATTTCGCAGAAAAATTCTCTTCAAGCGAGTTCTACCCAATAGACATGTAATTTACATTGTTTCCTTCAATATGACACACTGTATTCCGTACACGTTACATGCATCACGAATTCGACAAACATTCTCTAATGAGTGTGAGCATGTGGATTACCAAATTTTCATTCACCATACAAGGCATATTTATCCCTAGATGTAGTTATTCTGATTTCGCAGGTTTTCCCTAACATCCACTTCCGAAAATCATGAAATTTTCGCAGAAAAATTCTATTCAAGCGAGTTCTATCCAGTAGAATTGTTATTTTCCGAGTTTCACTCACTGAGACATTCCGTGTTCAAAAAACGTTACATTAATCACGGCTTTGACAAACATTATTTAATGACCGTGAGCATGTGGATTACCGATATTTTAACCACAATACAAGACATATTGACACCTAGAAATATTTACTTATATTTCGCAGATTTTTCCTAAATTCAGTTACGAAAATCAGGCAGTTTTCGCAGAAAAATTCTCTTGCTGCATGTTCGATCCAATACACATCCCATTTTCATAGATACCGTCACCGTAACATCCCGTGTTCCGAAAAAGTTACATGCACCATGGATTCAACAAATATTCACTGCTGAGTTGTTAGAATGTGAATTACACATCTTTAATAAACCATTGAAGACATATTGTCACCTTAAAATTTTGCTCAGATTTTGCAGTGTTTTCATAACACCAGTTTCCAAACAGAGGTAGATTTTACACTAAAATGCTCCTGGAGCGGTTTCTCACCAATAGATATGTAATTTACATAGTTTCCATCAACGTGACATTCCGTGTACTGAATACACTACATTCATCACGGATTTGAGAAACATTAGTAATGAGTTGTGTACATGTGTATTACAGAACTTTCATCTACCATACAAGGCATATTTACACCTAGAAACATTAACTCTGAGTTTGCAGATTTTTCCTAATAGCAGTTTCAAAATCAGGCAGTTTCCTAAGGAAATAAATGTTGGAGCGTGTTCTACCCAATAGATATGTAAATTACATAGATTCTCCCGCTGTGAAATTCCGTGTTTCGCACACGCTACATGCAGATAGGATTCGAAAAAATACACTACAGAGTTGTTTGCATGTGGATTACAGGACTTTCATCACAATACAAGGCATATTGATGCTTAGAAGCATTTTCTCTGATTTCACAGAGATTTACAAACGACAGTTTCGAAACTGAGGCAGATTTCAAGGCAAAAACCTCTTGGAGCGGGTTCAAAACAATAGACATTTAATTTACATGGATTTGCACACCCTGAAATTCCGTGTTCCGAACACGCTTCATGCATCTCGGATTCAAAAATTTTCACTACAGAGTTGTTAGCAAGTGGAATACATCACTTTCATTGACCATAGATTGCTTACTGACTCTTTGAATACTTTTCTCAGATTTCACAGTTTAGTTTAAATGCCAGGTTTGATAATGAGGCAGATTTGGCAGGAAAATGCTCTTGGAGCGAGTTCTAACCAAAAGATATGTAATATACCTAGTTTCACTCACCGTGATATTCCGTGTTCTGAACACGTTACATGCATCACGGGTTCGACAAACATTCTTTAATGAGTTGTGAACATGTGTATTACCGAACTTTCATCCACCTTACAATGCATATTTATACATAGAAATTATTTTCTGATTTAGTATATTTCTCCTAGTGTCAGTTTTTAAATCATGCAGTTTTCACAGAAAAATCCTCTTGGAGCGAGTTCTACCCAATAGACATGCAATTTACGTAGAACCCGTCATCGTGAAATTCCGTGATCCGAAAAATATACATGCATCACGGTTTCGAAAAATATTCACTTCAGACTTGTTAGCATAAAGATTACCGAACTTTCATCCACCATAAAAGCCATATTGACACTTTGAAGCATTTTCTCATATTTCAAAAGATTTTCCTAATGCCAGTTTTGAAAATGAGGCAGAATTCGCAGAAAAAGTTCTTGGAACGAGTTCTACCCGAGAGATCTATTTTACATAGATTCGCTTACTGTGATATTCTGTGTTCCGAACACGCTTCATGTGTCTCGGATTCGACAAATATTCACTACAGAGTTGTTAGCATGTGGATTAACGATCTTTCAACCACCATACAAGGCATAAATACACCGAGAATCTATTCATCTGAGTTCGCAGTGTTTCCTAATTCCAGTTTGGAAAATCAGGCAGATTTCTCAGGAAAAATCTCTTGGAGTGTTTTCTAACCAAGAGAAATGTAATTTACATAAACTCTCTGGCCATGAAATTCCGTGTTCCGAACATGCTACTTGCATAATGGATTCGAAAAATATTCACTACAGATTTGTTAGCATGTGGATTACCGAACTTTCATCACAATAGATTGAAAATTGATACTTAGAAGTATTTTCTCAGATTTTGCAGTGTTTTCCAAACGCCAGTTTCAAAAATGAAGCATTTACTGCAGAAAAATTCTCTTGGGGCGAGTTCTACCCAATAGAGAAGTAATTTACATTGTTTCAGTCACCGTGAAATTCCATGTTAAAAACACGGTATATGCATCACGGATTAGAAAAAGCTTCTTTAATATGTTGTGAAAATGTGGATTACCGAACTTTCTTCCAACATAAAGGCATATTTACACCTAGAAATATTTACTCTCATTTTGAAGCATTCTCCAAATTTCAGATTCGATAATCATGCAATTTTCGCTGAAAAATTCTATTCTACCTAGTTCTACCCAATAGAATTTTAATTTAAATTGTGTCATTACGGTGAAATTCCATTTCAAAAAGCGCTACATGAATCACGGTTTGAAAAATCATTACTACACTGTTATTAACATGTGGATTACCGGACTTTCATTCACCATTCAATGCATATTGACACTTAGAAGCATTTTCTCAGATTTCACAGGGTTCTCCTAGTGGCAGTTTTGAAAATGAGGCACATTTCGCAGAAAAATTCTCTTCAAGCGAGTTCTACCCAATAGACATGTAATTTACATTGTTTCCTTCAATATGACACACTGTATTCCGTACACGTTACATGCATCACGAATTCGACAAACATTCTCTAATGAGTGTGAGCATGTGGATTACCAAATTTTCATTCACCATACAAGGCATATTTATCCCTAGATGTAGTTATTCTGATTTCGCAGGTTTTCCCTAACATCCACTTCCGAAAATCATGAAATTTTCGCAGAAAAATTCTATTCAAGCGAGTTCTATCCAGTAGAATTGTTATTTTCCGAGTTTCACTCACTGAGACATTCCGTGTTCAAAAAACGTTACATTAATCACGGCTTTGACAAACATTATTTAATGACCGTGAGCATGTGGATTACCGATATTTTAACCACAATACAAGACATATTGACACCTAGAAATATTTACTTATATTTCGCAGATTTTTCCTAAATTCAGTTACGAAAATCAGGCAGTTTTCGCAGAAAAATTCTCTTGCTGCATGTTCGATCCAATACACATCCCATTTTCATAGATACCGTCACCGTAACATCCCGTGTTCCGAAAAAGTTACATGCACCATGGATTCAACAAATATTCACTGCTGAGTTGTTAGAATGTGAATTACACATCTTTAATAAACCATTGAAGACATATTGTCACCTTAAAATTTTGCTCAGATTTTGCAGTGTTTTCATAACACCAGTTTCCAAACAGAGGTAGATTTTACACTAAAATGCTCCTGGAGCGGTTTCTCACCAATAGATATGTAATTTACATAGTTTCCATCAACGTGACATTCCGTGTACTGAATACACTACATTCATCACGGATTTGAGAAACATTAGTAATGAGTTGTGTACATGTGTATTACAGAACTTTCATCTACCATACAAGGCATATTTACACCTAGAAACATTAACTCTGAGTTTGCAGATTTTTCCTAATAGCAGTTTCAAAATCAGGCAGTTTCCTAAGGAAATAAATGTTGGAGCGTGTTCTACCCAATAGATATGTAAATTACATAGATTCTCCCGCTGTGAAATTCCGTGTTTCGCACACGCTACATGCAGATAGGATTCGAAAAAATACACTACAGAGTTGTTTGCATGTGGATTACAGGACTTTCATCACAATACAAGGCATATTGATGCTTAGAAGCATTTTCTCTGATTTCACAGAGATTTACAAACGACAGTTTCGAAACTGAGGCAGATTTCAAGGCAAAAACCTCTTGGAGCGGGTTCAAAACAATAGACATTTAATTTACATGGATTTGCACACCCTGAAATTCCGTGTTCCGAACACGCTTCATGCATCTCGGATTCAAAAATTTTCACTACAGAGTTGTTAGCAAGTGGAATACATCACTTTCATTGACCATAGATTGCTTACTGACTCTTTGAATACTTTTCTCAGATTTCACAGTTTAGTTTAAATGCCAGGTTTGATAATGAGGCAGATTTGGCAGGAAAATGCTCTTGGAGCGAGTTCTAACCAAAAGATATGTAATATACCTAGTTTCACTCACCGTGATATTCCGTGTTCTGAACACGTTACATGCATCACGGGTTCGACAAACATTCTTTAATGAGTTGTGAACATGTGTATTACCGAACTTTCATCCACCTTACAATGCATATTTATACATAGAAATTATTTTCTGATTTAGTATATTTCTCCTAGTGTCAGTTTTTAAATCATGCAGTTTTCACAGAAAAATCCTCTTGGAGCGAGTTCTACCCAATAGACATGCAATTTACGTAGAACCCGTCATCGTGAAATTCCGTGATCCGAAAAATATACATGCATCACGGTTTCGAAAAATATTCACTTCAGACTTGTTAGCATAAAGATTACCGAACTTTCATCCACCATAAAAGCCATATTGACACTTTGAAGCATTTTCTCATATTTCAAAAGATTTTCCTAATGCCAGTTTTGAAAATGAGGCAGAATTCGCAGAAAAAGTTCTTGGAACGAGTTCTACCCGAGAGATCTATTTTACATAGATTCGCTTACTGTGATATTCTGTGTTCCGAACACGCTTCATGTGTCTCGGATTCGACAAATATTCACTACAGAGTTGTTAGCATGTGGATTAACGATCTTTCAACCACCATACAAGGCATAAATACACCGAGAATCTATTCATCTGAGTTCGCAGTGTTTCCTAATTCCAGTTTGGAAAATCAGGCAGATTTCTCAGGAAAAATCTCTTGGAGTGTTTTCTAACCAAGAGAAATGTAATTTACATAAACTCTCTGGCCATGAAATTCCGTGTTCCGAACATGCTACTTGCATAATGAATTCGAAAAATATTCACTACAGATTTGTTAGCATGTGGATTACCGAACTTTCATCACAATAGATTGAAAATTGATACTTAGAAGTATTTTCTCAGATTTTGCAGTGTTTTCCAAACGCCAGTTTCAAAAATGAAGCATTTACTGCAGAAAAATTCTCTTGGAGCGAGTTCTACCCAATAGAGAAGTAATTTACATTGTTTCAGTCACCGTGAAATTCCATGTTAAAAACACGGTATATGCATCACGGATTAGAAAAAGCTTCTTTAATATGTTGTGAAAATGTGGATTACCGAACTTTCTTCCAACATAAAGGCATATTTACACCTAGAAATATTTACTCTCATTTTGAAGCATTCTCCAAATTTCAGATTCGATAATCATGCAATTTTCGCTGAAAAATTCTATTCTACCTAGTTCTACCCAATAGAATTTTAATTTAAATTGTGTCATTACGGTGAAATTCCATTTCAAAAAGCGCTACATGAATCACGGTTTGAAAAATCATTACTACACTGTTACTAACATGTGGATTACCGGACTTTCATTCACCATTCAATGCATATTGACACTTAGAAGCATTTTCTCAGATTTCACAGGGTTCTCCTAATGGCAGTTTTGAAAATGAGGCACATTTCGCAGAAAAATTCTCTTCAAGCGAGTTCTACCCAATAGACATGTAATTTACATTGTTTCCTTCAATATGACACACTGTATTCCGTACACGTTACATGCATCACGAATTCGACAAACATTCTCTAATGAGTGTGAGCATGTGGATTACCAAATTTTCATTCACCATACAAGGCATATTTATCCCTAGATGTAGTTATTCTGATTTCGCAGGTTTTCCCTAACATCCACTTCCGAAAATCATGAAATTTTCGCAGAAAAATTCTATTCAAGCGAGTTCTATCCAGTAGAATTGTTATTTTCCGAGTTTCACTCACTGAGACATTCCGTGTTCAAAAAACGTTACATTAATCACGGCTTTGACAAACATTATTTAATGACCGTGAGCATGTGGATTACCGATATTTTAACCACAATACAAGACATATTGACACCTAGAAATATTTACTTATATTTCGCAGATTTTTCCTAAATTCAGTTACGAAAATCAGGCAGTTTTCGCAGAAAAATTCTCTTGCTGCATGTTCGATCCAATACACATCCCATTTTCATAGATACCGTCACCGTAACATCCCGTGTTCCGAAAAAGTTACATGCACCATGGATTCAACAAATATTCACTGCTGAGTTGTTAGAATGTGAATTACACATCTTTAATAAACCATTGAAGACATATTGTCACCTTAAAATTTTGCTCAGATTTTGCAGTGTTTTCATAACACCAGTTTCCAAACAGAGGTAGATTTTACAGTAAAATGCTCCTGGAGCGGTTTCTCACCAATAGATATGTAATTTACATAGTTTCCATCAACGTGACATTCCGTGTACTGAATACACTACATTCATCACGGATTTGAGAAACATTAGTAATGAGTTGTGTACATGTGTATTACAGAACTTTCATCTACCATACAAGGCATATTTACACCTAGAAACATTAACTCTGAGTTTGCAGATTTTTCCTAATAGCAGTTTCAAAATCAGGCAGTTTCCTAAGGAAATAAATGTTGGAGCGTGTTCTACCCAATAGATATGTAAATTACATAGATCCTCCCGCTGTGAAATTCCGTGTTTCGCACACGCTACATGCAGATAGGATTCGAAAAAATACACTACAGAGTTGTTTGCATGTGGATTACAGGACTTTCATCACAATACAAGGCATATTGATGTTTAGAAGCATTTTCTCTGATTTCACAGAGATTTACAAATGACAGTTTCGAAACTGAGGCAGATTTCAAGGCAAAAACCTCTTGGAGCGGGTTCAAAACAATAGACATTTAATTTACATGGATTTGCACACCATGAAATTCCGTGTTCCTAACACGCTTCATGCATCTCGGATTCAAAAATTTTCACTACAGAGTTGTTAGCAAGTGGAATACATCACTTTCATTGACCATAGATTGCTTACTGACTCTTTGAATACTTTTCTCAGATTTCACAGTTTAGTTTAAATGCCAGGTTTGATAATGAGGCAGATTTGGCAGGAAAATGCTCTTGGAGCGAGTTCTAACCAAAAGATATGTAATATACCTAGTTTCACTCACCGTGATATTCCGTGTTCTGAACACGTTACATGCATCACGGATTCGACAAACATTCTTTAATGAGTTGTGAACATGTGTATTACCGAACTTTCATCCACATTACAATGCATATTTATACATAGAAATTATTTTCTGATTTAGTATATTTCTCCTAGTGTCAGTTTTTAAATCATGCAGTTTTCACAGAAAAATCCTCTTGGAGCGAGTTCTACCCAATAGACATGCAATTTACGTAGAACCCGTCATCGTGAAATTCCGTGATCCGAAAAATATACATGCATCACGGTTTCGAAAAATATTCACTTCAGACTTGTTAGCATAAAGATTACCGAACTTTCATCCACCATAAAAGCCATATTGACACTTTGAAGCATTTTCTCATATTTCAAAAGATTTTCCTAATGCCAGTTTTGAAAATGAGGCAGAATTCGCAGAAAAAGTTCTTGGAACGAGTTCTACCCGAGAGATCTATTTTACATAGATTCGCTTACTGTGATATTCTGTGTTCCGAACACGCTTCATGTGTCTCGGATTCGACAAATATTCACTACATAGTTGTTAGCATGTGGATTAACGATCTTTCAACCACCATACAAGGCATAAATACACCGAGAATCTATTCATCTGAGTTCGCAGTGTTTCCTATTACCAGTTTCGAAAATCAGGCAGATTTCTCAGGAAAAATCTCTTGGAGTGTTTTCTAACCAAGAGAAATGTAATTTACATAAACTCTCTGGCCATGAAATTCCGTGTTCCGAACATGCTACTTGCATAATGAATTCGAAAAATATTCACTACAGATTTGTTAGCATGTGGATTACCGAACTTTCATCACAATAGATTGAAAATTGATACTTAGAAGTATTTTCTCAAATTTTGCAGTGTTTTCCAAACGCCAGTTTCAAAAATGAAGCATTTACTGCAGAAAAATTCCCTTGGAGCGAGTTCTACCCAATAGAGAAGTAATTTACATTGTTTCAGTCACCGTGAAATTCCATGTTAAAAACACGGTATATGCATCACGGATTAGAAAAAGCTTCTTTAATATGTTGTGAAAATGTGGATTACCGAACTTTCTTCCAACATAAAGGCATATTTACACCTAGAAATATTTACTCTCATTTTGAAGCATTCTCCAAATTTCAGATTCGATAATCATGCAATTTTCGCTGAAAAATTCTATTCTACCTAGTTCTACCCAATAGAATTTTAATTTAAATTGTGTCATTACGGTGAAATTCCATTTCAAAAAGCGCTACATGAATCACGGTTTGAAAAATCATTACTACACTGTTATTAACATGTGGATTACCGGACTTTCATTCACCATTCAATGCATATTGACACTTAGAAGCATTTTCTCAGATTTCACAGGGTTCTCCTAACGGCAGTTTTGAAAATGAGGCACATTTCGCAGAAAAATGCTCTTCAAGCGAGTTCTACCCAATAGACATGTAATTTACATTGTTTCCTTCAATATGACACACTGTATTCCGTACACGTTACATGCATCACGAATTCGACAAACATTCTCTAATGAGTGTGAGCATGTGGATTACCAAATTTTCATTCACCATACAAGGCATATTTATCCCTAGATGTAGTTATTCTGATTTCGCAGGTTTTCCCTAACATCCACTTCCGAAAATCATGAAATTTTCGCAGAAAAATTCTATTCAAGCGAGTTCTATCCAGTAGAATTGTTATTTTCCGAGTTTCACTCACCGAGACATTCCGTGTTCAAAAAACGTTACATTAATCACGGCTTTGACAAACATTATTTAATGACCGTGAGCATGTGGATTACCGATATTTTAACCACAATACAAGACATATTGACACCTAGAAATATTTACTTATATTTCGCAGATTTTTCCTAAATTCAGTTACGAAAATCAGGCAGTTTTCGCAGAAAAATTCTCTTGCTGCATGTTCGATCCAATACACATCCCATTTTCATAGATACCGTCACCGTAACATCCCGTGTTCCGAAAAAGTTACATGCACCATGGATTCAACAAATATTCACTGCTGAGTTGTTAGAATGTGAATTACACATCTTTAATAAACCATTGAAGACATATTGTCACCTTAAAATTTTGCTCAGATTTTGCAGTGTTTTCATAACACCAGTTTCCAAACAGAGGTAGATTTTACAGTAAAATGCTCCTGGAGCGGTTTCTCACCAATAGATATGTAATTTACATAGTTTCCATCAACGTGACATTCCGTGTACTGAATACACTACATTCATCACGGATTTGAGAAACATTAGTAATGAGTTGTGTACATGTGTATTACAGAACTTTCATCTACCATACAAGGCATATTTACACCTAGAAACATTAACTCTGAGTTTGCAGATTTTTCCTAATAGCAGTTTCAAAATCAGGCAGTTTCCTAAGGAAATAAATGTTGGAGCGTGTTCTACCCAATAGATATGTAAATTACATAGATTCTCCCGCTGTGAAATTCCGTGTTTCGCACACGCTACATGCAGATAGGATTCGAAAAAATACACTACAGAGTTGTTTGCATGTGGATTACAGGACTTTCATCACAATACAAGGCATATTGATGCTTAGAAGCATTTTCTCTGATTTCACAGAGATTTACAAACGACAGTTTCGAAACTGAGGCAGATTTCAAGGCAAAAACCTCTTGGAGCGGGTTCAAAACAATAGACATTTAATTTACATGGATTCGCACACCATGAAATTCCGTGTTCCGAACACGCTTCATGCATCTCGGATTCAAAAATTTTCACTACAGAGTTGTTAGCAAGTGGAATACATCACTTTCATTGACCATAGATTGCTTACTGACTCTTTGAATACTTTTCTCAGATTTTACAGTTTAGTTTCAATGCCAGGTTTGATAATGAGGCAGATTTGGCAGGAAAATGCTCTTGGAGCGAGTTCTAACCAAAAGATATGTAATATACCTAGTTTCACTCACCGTGATATTCCGTGTTCTGAACACGTTACATGCATCACGGATTCGACAAACATTCTTTAATGAGTTGTGAACATGTGTATTACCGAACTTTCATCCACCTTACAATGCATATTTATACATAGAAATTATTTTCTGATTTAGTATATTTCTCCTAGTGTCAGTTTTTAAATCATGCAGTTTTCACAGAAAAATCCTCTTGGAGCGAGTTCTACCCAGTAGACATGCAATTTACGTAGAACCCGTCATCGTGAAATTCCGTGATCCGAAAAATATACATGCATCACGGTTTCGAAAAATATTCACTTCAGACTTGTTAGCATAAAGATTACCGAACTTTCATCCACCATAAAATCCATATTGACACTTTGAAGCATTTTCTCATATTTCAAAAGATTTTCCTAATGCCAGTTTTGAAAATGAGGCAGAATTCGCAGAAAAAGTTCTTGGAACGAGTTCTACCCGAGAGATCTATTTTACATAGATTCGCTTACTGTGATATTCTGTGTTCCGAACACGCTTCATGTGTCTCGGATTCGACAAATATTCACTACAGAGTTGTTAGCATGTGGATTAACGATCTTTCAACCACCATACGAGGCATAAATACACCGAGAATCTATTCATCTGAGTTCGCAGTGTTTCCTATTACCAGTTTCGAAAATCAGGCAGATTTCTCAGGAAAAATCTCTTGGAGTGTTTTCTAACCAAGAGAAATGTAATTTACATAAACTCTCTGGCCATGAAATTCCGTGTTCCGAACATGCTACTTGCATAATGAATTCGAAAAATATTCACTACAGATTTGTTAGCATGTGGATTACCGAACTTTCATCACAATAGATTGAAAATTGATACTTAGAAGTATTTTCTCAAATTTTGCAGTGTTTTCCAAACGCCAGTTTCAAAAATGAAGCATTTACTGCAGAAAAATTCCCTTGGAGCGAGTTCTACCCAATAGAGAAGTAATTTACATTGTTTCAGTCACCGTGAAATTCCATGTTAAAAACACGGTATATGCATCACGGATTAGAAAAAGCTTCTTTAATATGTTGTGAAAATGTGGATTACCGAACTTTCTTCCAACATAAAGGCATATTTACACCTAGAAATATTTACTCTCATTTTGAAGCATTCTCAAAATTTCAGATTCGATAATCATGCAATTTTCGCTGAAAAATTCTATTCTACCTAGTTCTACCCAATAGAATTTTAATTTAAATTGTGTCATTACGGTGAAATTCCATTTCAAAAAGCGCTACATGAATCACAGTTTGAAAAATCATTACTACACTGTTATTAACATGTGGATTACCGGACTTTCATTCACCATTCAATGCATATTGACACTTAGAAGCATTTTCTCAGATTTCACATGGTTCTCCTAATGGCAGTTTTGAAAATGAGGCACATTTCGCAGAAAAATTCTCTTCAAGCGAGTTCTACCCAATAGACATGTAATTTACATTGTTTCCTTCAATATGACACACTGTATTCCGTACACGTTACATGCATCACGAATTCGACAAACATTCTCTAATGAGTGTGAGCATGTGGATTACCAAATTTTCATTCACCATACAAGGCATATTTATCCCTAGATGTAGTTATTCTGATTTCGCAGGTTTTCCCTAACATCCACTTCCGAAAATCATGAAATTTTCGCAGAAAAATTCTATTCAAGCGAGTTCTATCCAGTAGAATTGTTATTTTCCGAGTTTCACTCACTGAGACATTCCGTGTTCAAAAAACGTTACATTAATCACGGCTTTGACAAACATTATTTAATGACCGTGAGCATGTGGATTACCGATATTTTAACCACAATACAAGACATATTGACACCTAGAAATATTTACTTATATTTCGCAGATTTTTCCTAAATTCAGTTACGAAAATCAGGCAGTTTTCGCAGAAAAATTCTCTTGCTGCATGTTCGATCCAATACACATCCCATTTTCATAGATACCGTCACCGTAACATCCCGTGTTCCGAAAAAGTTACATGCACCATGGATTCAACAAATATTCACTGCTGAGTTGTTAGAATGTGAATTACACATCTTTAATAAACCATTGAAGACATATTGTCACCTTAAAATTTTGCTCAGATTTTGCAGTGTTTTCATAACACCAGTTTCCAAACAGAGGTAGATTTTACACTAAAATGCTCCTGGAGCGGTTTCTCACCAATAGATATGTAATTTACATAGTTTCCATCAACGTGACATTCCGTGTACTGAATACACTACATTCATCACGGATTTGAGAAACATTAGTAATGAGTTGTGTACATGTGTATTACAGAACTTTCATCTACCATACAAGGCATATTTACACCTAGAAACATTAACTCTGAGTTTGCAGATTTTTCCTAATAGCAGTTTCAAAATCAGGCAGTTTCCTAAGGAAATAAATGTTGGAGCGTGTTCTACCCAATAGATATGTAAATTACATAGATTCTCCCGCTGTGAAATTCCGTGTTTCGCACACGCTACATGCAGATAGGATTCGAAAAAATACACTACAGAGTTGTTTGCATGTGGATTACAGGACTTTCATCACAATACAAGGCATATTGATGCTTAGAAGCATTTTCTCTGATTTCACAGAGATTTACAAACGACAGTTTCGAAACTGAGGCAGATTTCAAGGCAAAAACCTCTTGGAGCGGGTTCAAAACAATAGACATTTAATTTACATGGATTCGCACACCATGAAATTCCGTGTTCCGAACACGCTTCATGCATCTCGGATTCAAAAATTTTCACTACAGAGTTGTTAGCAAGTGGAATACATCACTTTCATTGACCATAGATTGCTTACTGACTCTTTGAATACTTTTCTCAGATTTTACAGTTTAGTTTCAATGCCAGGTTTGATAATGAGGCAGATTTGGCAGGAAAATGCTCTTGGAGCGAGTTCTAACCAAAAGATATGTAATATACCTAGTTTCACTCACCGTGATATTCCGTGTTCTGAACACGTTACATGCATCACGGATTCGACAAACATTCTTTAATGAGTTGTGAACATGTGTATTACCGAACTTTCATCCACCTTACAATGCATATTTATACATAGAAATTATTTTCTGATTTAGTATATTTCTCCTAGTGTCAGTTTTTAAATCATGCAGTTTTCACAGAAAAATCCTCTTGGAGCGAGTTCTACCCAATAGACATGCAATTTACATAGAACCCGTCATCGTGAAATTCCGTGATCCGAAAAATATACATGCATCACGGTTTCGAAAAATATTCACTTCAGACTTGTTAGCATAAAGATTACCGAACTTTCATCCACCATAAAAGCCATATTGACACTTTGAAGCATTTTCTCATATTTCAAAAGATTTTCCTAATGCCAGTTTTGAAAATGAGGCAGAATTCGCAGAAAAAGTTCTTGGAACGAGTTCTACCCGAGAGATCTATTTTACATAGATTCGCTTACTGTGATATTCTGTGTTCCGAACACGCTTCATGTGTCTCGGATTCGACAAATATTCACTACAGAGTTGTTAGCATGTGGATTAACGATCTTTCAACCACCATACAAGGCATAAATACACCGAGAATCTATTCATCTGAGTTCGCAGTGTTTCCTATTACCAGTTTCGAAAATCAGGCAGATTTCTCAGGAAAAATCTCTTGGAGTGTTTTCTAACCAAGAGAAATGTAATTTACATAAACTCTCTGGCCATGAAATTCCGTGTTCTGAACATGCTACTTGCATAATGAATTCGAAAAATATTCACTACAGATTTGTTAGCATGTGGATTACCGAACTTTCATCACAATAGATTGAAAATTGATACTTAGAAGTATTTTCTCAAATTTTGCAGTGTTTTCCAAACGCCAGTTTCAAAAATGAAGCATTTACTGCAGAAAAATTCCCTTGGAGCGAGTTCTACCCAATAGAGAAGTAATTTACATTGTTTCAGTCACCGTGAAATTCCATGTTAAAAACACGGTATATGCATCACGGATTAGAAAAAGCTTCTTTAATATGTTGTGAAAATGTGGATTACCGAACTTTCTTCCAACATAAAGGCATATTTACACCTAGAAATATTTACTCTCATTTTGAAGCATTCTCCAAATTTCAGATTCGATAATCATGCAATTTTCGCTGAAAAATTCTATTCTACCTAGTTCTACCCAATAGAATTTTAATTTAAATTGTGTCATTACGGTGAAATTCCATTTCAAAAAGCGCTACATGAATCACGGTTTGAAAAATCATTACTACACTGTTATTAACATGTGGATTACCGGACTTTCATTGACCATTCAATGCATATTGACACTTAGAAGCATTTTCTTAGATTTCACAGGGTTCTCCTAATGGCAGTTTTGAAAATGAGGCACATTTCGCAGAAAAATTCTCTTCAAGCGAGTTCTACCCAATAGACATGTAATTTACATTGTTTCCTTCAATATGACACACTGTATTCCGTACACGTTACATGCATCACGAATTCGACAAACATTCTCTAATGAGTGTGAGCATGTGGATTACCAAATTTTCATTCACCATACAAGGCATATTTATCCCTAGATGTAGTTATTCTGATTTCGCAGGTTTTCCCTAACATCCACTTCCGAAAATCATGAAATTTTCGCAGAAAAATTCTATTCAAGCGAGTTCTATCCAGTAGAATTGTTATTTTCCGAGTTTCACTCACTGAGACATTCCGTGTTCAAAAAACGTTACATTAATCACGGCTTTGACAAACATTATTTAATGACCGTGAGCATGTGGATTACCGATATTTTAACCACAATACAAGACATATTGACACCTAGAAATATTTACTTATATTTCGCAGATTTTTCCTAAATTCAGTTACGAAAATCAGGCAGTTTTCGCAGAAAAATTCTCTTGCTGCATGTTCGATCCAATACACATCCCATTTTCATAGATACCGTCACCGTAACATCCCGTGTTCCGAAAAAGTTACATGCACCATGGATTCAACAAATATTCACTGCTGAGTTGTTAGAATGTGAATTACACATCTTTAATAAACCATTGAAGACATATTGTCACCTTAAAATTTTGCTCAGATTTTGCAGTGTTTTCATAACACCAGTTTCCAAACAGAGGTAGATTTTACAGTAAAATGCTCCTGGAGCGGTTTCTCACCAATAGATATGTAATTTACATAGTTTCCATCAACGTGACATTCCGTGTACTGAATACACTACATTCATCACGGATTTGAGAAACATTAGTAATGAGTTGTGTACATGTGTATTACAGAACTTTCATCTACCATTCAAGGCATATTTACACCTAGAAACATTAACTCTGAGTTTGCAGATTTTTCCTAATAGCAGTTTCAAAATCAGGCAGTTTCCTAAGGAAATAAATGTTGGAGCGTGTTCTACCCAATAGATATGTAAATTACATAGATTCTCCCGCTGTGAAATTCCGTGTTTCGCACACGCTACATGCAGATAGGATTCGAAAAAATACACTACAGAGTTGTTTGCATGTGGATTACAGGACTTTCATCACAATACAAGGCATATTGATGCTTAGAAGCATTTTCTCTGATTTCACAGAGATTTACAAACGACAGTTTCGAAACTGAGGCAGATTTCAAGGCAAAAACCTCTTGGAGCGGGTTCAAAACAATAGACATTTAATTTACATGGATTTGCACACCATGAAATTCCGTGTTCCGAACACGCTTCATGCATCTCGGATTCAAAAATTTTCACTACAGAGTTGTTAGCAAGTGGAATACATCACTTTCATTGACCATAGATTGCTTACTGACTCTTTGAATACTTTTCTCAGATTTCACAGTTTAGTTTAAATGCCAGGTTTGATAATGAGGCAGATTTGGCAGGAAAATGCTCTTGGAGCGAGTTCTAACCAAAAGATATGTAATATACCTAGTTTCACTCACCGTGATATTCCGTGTTCTGAACACGTTACATGCATCACAGATTCGACAAACATTCTTTAATGAGTTGTGAACATGTGTATTACCGAACTTTCATCCACCTTACAATGCATATTTATACATAGAAATTATTTTCTGATTTAGTATATTTCTCCTAGTGTCAGTTTTTAAATCACGCTGTTTTCACAGAAAAATCCTCTTGGAGCGAGTTCTACCCAGTAGACATGCAATTTACGTAGAACCCGTCATCGTGAAATTCCGTGATCCGAAAAATATACATGCATCACGGTTTCGAAAAATATTCACTTCAGACTTGTTAGCATAAAGATTACCGAACTTTCATCCACCATAAAAGCCATATTGACACTTTGAAGCATTTTCTCATATTTCAAAAGATTTTCCTAATGCCAGTTTTGAAAATGAGGCAGAATTCGCAGAAAAAGTTCTTGGAACGAGTTCTACCCGAGAGATCTATTTTACATAGATTCGCTTACTGTGATATTCTGTGTTCCGAACACGCTTCATGTGTCTCGGATTCGACAAATATTCACTACAGAGTTGTTAGCATGTGGATTAACGATCTTTCAACCACCATACAAGGCATAAATACACCGAGAATCTATTCATCTGAGTTCGCAGTGTTTCCTATTACCAGTTTCGAAAATCAGGCAGATTTCTCAGGAAAAATCTCTTGGAGTGTTTTCTAACCAAGAGAAATGTAATTTACATAAACTCTCTGGCCATGAAATTCCGTGTTCCGAACATGCTACTTGCATAATGAATTCGAAAAATAATCACTACAGATTTGTTAGCATGTGGATTACCGATCTTTCATCACAATATGTTGAAAATTGATACTTAGAAGTATTTTCTCAAATTTTGCAGTGTTTTCCAAACGCCAGTTTCAAAAATGAAGCATTTACTGCAGAAAAATTCCCTTGGAGCGAGTTCTACCCAATATAGAAGTAATTTACATTGTTTCAGTCACCGTGAAATTCCATGTTAAAAACACGGTATATGCATCACGGATTAGAAAAAGCTTCTTTAATATGTTGTGAAAATGTGGATTACCGAACTTTCTTCCAACATAAAGGCATATTTACACCTAGAAATATTTACTCTCATTTTGAAGCATTCTCCAAATTTCAGATTCGATAATCATGCAATTTTCGCTGAAAAATTCTATTCTACCTAGTTCTACCCAATAGAATTTTAATTTAAATTGTGTCATTACGGTGAAATTCCATTTCAAAAAGCGCTACATGAATCACGGTTTGAAAAATCATTACTACACTGTTATTAACATGTGGATTACCGGACTTTCATTCACCATTCAATGCATATTGACACTTAGAAGCATTTTCTAAGATTTCACAGGGTTCTCCTAATGGCAGTTTTGAAAATGAGGCACATTTCGCAGAAAAATTCTCTTCAAGCGAGTTCTACCCAATAGACATGTAATTTACATTGTTTCCTTCAATATGACACACTGTATTCCGTACACGTTACATGCATCACGAATTCGACAAACATTCTCTAATGAGTGTGAGCATGTGGATTACCAAATTTTCATTCACCATACAAGGCATATTTATCCCTAGATGTAGTTATTCTGATTTCGCAGGTTTTCCCTAACATCCACTTCCGAAAATCATGAAATTTTCGCAGAAAAATTCTATTCAAGCGAGTTCTATCCAGTAGAATTGTTATTTTCCGAGTTTCACTCACTGAGACATTCCGTGTTCAAAAAACGTTACATTAATCACGGCTTTGACAAACATTATTTAATGACCGTGAGCATGTGGATTACCGATATTTTAACCACAATACAAGACATATTGACACCTAGAAATATTTACTTATATTTCGCAGATTTTTCCTAAATTCAGTTACGAAAATCAGGCAGTTTTCGCAGAAAAATTCTCTTGCTGCATGTTCGATCCAATACACATCCCATTTTCATAGATACCGTCACCGTAACATCCCGTGTTCCGAAAAAGTTACATGCACCATGGATTCAACAAATATTCACTGCTGAGTTGTTAGAATGTGAATTACACATCTTTAATAAACCATTGAAGACATATTGTCACCTTAAAATTTTGCTCAGATTTTGCAGTGTTTTCATAACACCAGTTTCCAAACAGAGGTAGATTTTACAGTAAAATGCTCCTGGAGCGGTTTCTCACCAATAGATATGTAATTTACATAGTTTCCATCAACGTGACATTCCGTGTACTGAATACACTACATTCATCACGGATTTGAGAAACATTAGTAATGAGTTGTGTACATGTGTATTACAGAACTTTCATCTACCATACAAGGCATATTTACACCTAGAAACATTAACTCTGAGTTTGCAGATTTTTCCTAATAGCAGTTTCAAAATCAGGCAGTTTCCTAAGGAAATAAATGTTGGAGCGTGTTCTACCCAATAGATATGTAAATTACATAGATTCTCCCGCTGTGAAATTCCGTGTTTCGCACACGCTACATGCAGATAGGATTCGAAAAAATACACTACAGAGTTGTTTGCATGTGGATTACAGGACTTTCATCACAATACAAGGCATATTGATGCTTAGAAGCATTTTCTCTGATTTCACAGAGATTTACAAACGACAGTTTCGAAACTGAGGCAGATTTCAAGGCAAAAACCTCTTGGAGCGGGTTCAAAACAATAGACATTTAATTTACATGGATTTGCACACCATGAAATTCCGTGTTCCGAACACGCTTCATGCATCTCGGATTCAAAAATTTTCACTACAGAGTTGTTAGCAAGTGGAATACATCACTTTCATTGACCATAGATTGCTTACTGACTCTTTGAATACTTTTCTCAGATTTCACAGTTTAGTTTAAATGCCAGGTTTGATAATGAGGCAGATTTGGCAGGAAAATGCTCTTGGAGCGAGTTCTAACCCAAAGATATGTAATATACCTAGTTTCACTCACCGTGATATTCCGTGTTCTGAACACGTTACATGCATCACGGATTCGACAAACATTCTTTAATGAGTTGTGAACATGTGTATTACCGAACTTTCATCCACCTTACAATGCATATTTATACATAGAAATTATTTTCTGAGTTAGTATATTTCTCCTAGTGTCAGTTTTTAAATCATGCAGTTTTCACAGAAAAATCCTCTTGGAGCGAGTTCTACCCAATAGACATGCAATTTACGTAGAACCCGTCATCGTGAAATTCCGTGATCCGAAAAATATACATGCATCACGGTTTCGAAAAATATTCACTTCAGACTTGTTAGCATAAAGATTACCGAACTTTCATCCACCATAAAAGCCATATTGACACTTTGAAGCATTTTCTCATATTTCAAAAGATTTTCCTAATGCCAGTTTTGAAAATGAGGCAGAATTCGCAGAAAAAGTTCTTGGAACGAGTTCTACCCGAGAGATCTATTTTACATAGATTCGCTTACTGTGATATTCTGTGTTCCGAACACGCTTCATGTGTCTCGGATTCGACAAATATTCACTACAGAGTTGTTAGCATGTGGATTAACGATCTTTCAACCACCATACAAGGCATAAATACACCGAGAATCTATTCATCTGAGTTCGCAGTGTTTCCTATTACCAGTTTCGAAAATCAGGCAGATTTCTCAGGAAAAATCTCTTGGAGTGTTTTCTAACCAAGAGAAATGTAATTTACATAAACTCTCTGGCCATGAAATTCCGTGTTCCGAACATGCTACTTGCATAATGAATTCGAAAAATAATCACTACAGATTTGTTAGCATGTGGATTACCGATCTTTCATCACAATAGATTGAAAATTGTTTCTTAGAAGTATTTTCTCAAATTTTGCAGTGTTTTCCAAACGCCAGTTTCAAAAATGAAGCATTTACTGCAGAAAAATTCCCTTGGAGCGAGTTCTACCCAATAGAGAAGTAATTTACATTGTTTCAGTCACCGTGAAATTCCATGTTAAAAACACGGTATATGCATCACGGATTAGAAAAAGCTTCTTTAATATGTTGTGAAAATGTGGATTACCGAACTTTCTTCCAACATAAAGGCATATTTACACCTAGAAATATTTACTCTCATTTTGAAGCATTCTCCAAATTTCAGATTCGATAATCATGCAATTTTCGCTGAAAAATTCTATTCTACCTAGTTCTACCCAATAGAATTTTAATTTAAATTGTGTCATTACGGTGAAATTCCATTTCAAAAAGCGCTACATGAATCACGGTTTGAAAAATCATTACTACACTGTTATTAACATGTGGATTACCGGACTTTCATTCACCATTCAATGCATATTGACACTTAGAAGCATTTTCTCAGATTTCACATGGTTCTCCTAATGGCAGTTTTGAAAATGAGGCACATTTCGCAGAAAAATTCTCTTCAAGCGAGTTCTACCCAATAGACATGTAATTTACATTGTTTCCTTCAATATGACACACTGTATTCCGTACACGTTACATGCATCACGAATTCGACAAACATTCTCTAATGAGTGTGAGCATGTGGATTACCAAATTTTCATTCACCATACAAGGCATATTTATCCCTAGATGTAGTTATTCTGATTTCGCAGGTTTTCCCTAACATCCACTTCCGAAAATCATGAAATTTTCGCAGAAAAATTCTATTCAAGCGAGTTCTATCCAGTAGAATTGTTATTTTCCGAGTTTCACTCACTGAGACATTCCGTGTTCAAAAAACGTTACATTAATCACGGCTTTGACAAACATTATTTAATGACCGTGAGCATGTGGATTACCGATATTTTAACCACAATACAAGACATATTGACACCTAGAAATATTTACTTATATTTCGCAGATTTTTCCTAAATTCAGTTACGAAAATCAGGCAGTTTTCGCAGAAAAATTCTCTTGCTGCATGTTCGATCCAATACACATCCCATTTTCATAGATACCGTCACCGTAACATCCCGTGTTCCGAAAAAGTTACATGCACCATGGATTCAACAAATATTCACTGCTGAGTTGTTAGAATGTGAATTACACATCTTTAATAAACCATTGAAGACATATTGTCACCTTAAAATTTTGCTCAGATTTTGCAGTGTTTTCATAACACCAGTTTCCAAACAGAGGTAGATTTTACAGTAAAATGCTCCTGGAGCGGTTTCTCACCAATAGATATGTAATTTACATAGTTTCCATCAACGTGACATTCCGTGTACTGAATACACTACATTCATCACGGATTTGAGAAACATTAGTAATGAGTTGTGTACATGTGTATTACAGAACTTTCATCTACCATACAAGGCATATTTACACCTAGAAACATTAACTCTGAGTTTGCAGATTTTTCCTAATAGCAGTTTCAAAATCAGGCAGTTTCCTAAGGAAATAAATGTTGGAGCGTGTTCTACCCAATAGATATGTAAATTACATAGATTCTCCCGCTGTGAAATTCCGTGTTTCGCACACGCTACATGCAGATAGGATTCGAAAAAATACACTACAGAGTTGTTTGCATGTGGATTACAGGACTTTCATCACAATACAAGGCATATTGATGCTTAGAAGCATTTTCTCTGATTTCACAGAGATTTACAAACGACAGTTTCGAAACTGAGGCAGATTTCAAGGCAAAAACCTCTTGGAGCGGGTTCAAAACAATAGACATTTAATTTACATGGATTTGCACACCATGAAATTCCGTGTTCCGAACACGCTTCATGCATCTCGGATTCAAAAATTTTCACTACAGAGTTGTTAGCAAGTGGAATACATCACTTTCATTGACCATAGATTGCTTACTGACTCTTTGAATACTTTTCTCAGATTTCACAGTTTAGTTTAAATGCCAGGTTTGATAATGAGGCAGATTTGGCAGGAAAATGCTCTTGGAGCGAGTTCTAACCCAAAGATATGTAATATACCTAGTTTCACTCACCGTGATATTCCGTGTTCTGAACACGTTACATGCATCACGGATTCGACAAACATTCTTTAATGAGTTGTGAACATGTGTATTACCGAACTTTCATCCACCTTACAATGCATATTTATACATAGAAATTATTTTCTGAGTTAGTATATTTCTCCTAGTGTCAGTTTTTAAATCATGCAGTTTTCACAGAAAAATCCTCTTGGAGCGAGTTCTACCCAATAGACATGCAATTTACGTAGAACCCGTCATCGTGAAATTCCGTGATCCGAAAAATATACATGCATCACGGTTTCGAAAAATATTCACTTCAGACTTGTTAGCATAAAGATTACCGAACTTTCATCCACCATAAAAGCCATATTGACACTTTGAAGCATTTTCTCATATTTCAAAAGATTTTCCTAATGCCAGTTTTGAAAATGAGGCAGAATTCGCAGAAAAAGTTCTTGGAACGAGTTCTACCCGAGAGATCTATTTTACATAGATTCGCTTACTGTGATATTCTGTGTTCCGAACACGCTTCATGTGTCTCGGATTCGACAAATATTCACTACAGAGTTGTTAGCATGTGGATTAACGATCTTTCAACCACCATACAAGGCATAAATACACCGAGAATCTATTCATCTGAGTTCGCAGTGTTTCCTATTACCAGTTTCGAAAATCAGGCAGATTTCTCAGGAAAAATCTCTTGGAGTGTTTTCTAACCAAGAGAAATGTAATTTACATAAACTCTCTGGCCATGAAATTCCGTGTTCCGAACATGCTACTTGCATAATGAATTCGAAAAATAATCACTACAGATTTGTTAGCATGTGGATTACCGATCTTTCATCACAATAGATTGAAAATTGTTACTTAGAAGTATTTTCTCAAATTTTGCAGTGTTTTCCAAACGCCAGTTTCAAAAATGAAGCATTTACTGCAGAAAAATTCCCTTGGAGCGAGTTCTACCCAATAGAGAAGTAATTTACATTGTTTCAGTCACCGTGAAATTCCATGTTAAAAACACGGTATATGCATCACGGATTAGAAAAAGCTTCTTTAATATGTTGTGAAAATGTGGATTACCGAACTTTCTTCCAACATAAAGGCATATTTACACCTAGAAATATTTACTCTCATTTTGAAGCATTCTCCAAATTTCAGATTCGATAATCATGCAATTTTCGCTGAAAAATTCTATTCTACCTAGTTCTACCCAATAGAATTTTAATTTAAATTGTGTCATTACGGTGAAATTCCATTTCAAAAAGCGCTACATGAATCACGGTTTGAAAAATCATTACTACACTGTTATTAACATGTGGATTACCGGACTTTCATTCACCATTCAATGCATATTGACACTTAGAAGCATTTTCTCAGATTTCACATGGTTCTCCTAATGGCAGTTTTGAAAATGAGGCACATTTCGCAGAAAAATTCTCTTCAAGCGAGTTCTACCCAATAGACATGTAATTTACATTGTTTCCTTCAATATGACACACTGTATTCCGTACACGTTACATGCATCACGAATTCGACAAACATTCTCTAATGAGTGTGAGCATGTGGATTACCAAATTTTCATTCACCATACAAGGCATATTTATCCCTAGATGTAGTTATTCTGATTTCGCAGGTTTTCCCTAACATCCACTTCCGAAAATCATGAAATTTTCGCAGAAAAATTCTATTCAAGCGAGTTCTATCCAGTAGAATTGTTATTTTCCGAGTTTCACTCACTGAGACATTCCGTGTTCAAAAAACGTTACATTAATCACGGCTTTGACAAACATTATTTAATGACCGTGAGCATGTGGATTACCGATATTTTAACCACAATACAAGACATATTGACACCTAGAAATATTTACTTATATTTCGCAGATTTTTCCTAAATTCAGTTACGAAAATCAGGCAGTTTTCGCAGAAAAATTCTCTTGCTGCATGTTCGATCCAATACACATCCCATTTTCATAGATACCGTCACCGTAACATCCCGTGTTCCGAAAAAGTTACATGCACCATGGATTCAACAAATATTCACTGCTGAGTTGTTAGAATGTGAATTACACATCTTTAATAAACCATTGAAGACATATTGTCACCTTAAAATTTTGCTCAGATTTTGCAGTGTTTTCATAACACCAGTTTCCAAACAGAGGTAGATTTTACAGTAAAATGCTCCTGGAGCGGTTTCTCACCAATAGATATGTAATTTACATAGTTTCCATCAACGTGACATTCCGTGTACTGAATACACTACATTCATCACGGATTTGAGAAACATTAGTAATGAGTTGTGTACATGTGTATTACAGAACTTTCATCTACCATACAAGGCATATTTACACCTAGAAACATTAACTCTGAGTTTGCAGATTTTTCCTAATAGCAGTTTCAAAATCAGGCAGTTTCCTAAGGAAATAAATGTTGGAGCGTGTTCTACCCAATAGATATGTAAATTACATAGATTCTCCCGCTGTGAAATTCCGTGTTTCGCACACGCTACATGCAGATAGGATTCGAAAAAATACACTACAGAGTTGTTTGCATGTGGATTACAGGACTTTCATCACAATACAAGGCATATTGATGCTTAGAAGCATTTTCTCTGATTTCACAGAGATTTACAAACGACAGTTTCGAAACTGAGGCAGATTTCAAGGCAAAAACCTCTTGGAGCGGGTTCAAAACAATAGACATTTAATTTACATGGATTTGCACACCATGAAATTCCGTGTTCCGAACACGCTTCATGCATCTCGGATTCAAAAATTTTCACTACAGAGTTGTTAGCAAGTGGAATACATCACTTTCATTGACCATAGATTGCTTACTGACTCTTTGAATACTTTTCTCAGATTTCACAGTTTAGTTTAAATGCCAGGTTTGATAATGAGGCAGATTTGGCAGGAAAATGCTCTTGGAGCGAGTTCTAACCAAAAGATATGTAATATACCTAGTTTCACTCACCGTGATATTCCGTGTTCTGAACACGTTGCATGCATCACGGATTCGACAAACATTCTTTAATGAGTTGTGAACATGTGTATTACCGAACTTTCATCCACCTTACAATGCATATTTATACATAGAAATTATTTTCTGATTTAGTATATTTCTCCTAGTGTCAGTTTTTAAATCATGCAGTTTTCACAGAAAAATCCTCTTGGAGCGAGTTCTACCCAATAGACATGCAATTTACGTAGAACCCGTCATCGTGAAATTCCGTGATCCGAAAAATATACATGCATCACGGTTTCGAAAAATATTCACTTCAGACTTGTTAGCATAAAGATTACCGAACTTTCATCCACCATAAAAGCCATATTGACACTTTGAAGCATTTTCTCATATTTCAAAAGATTTTCCTAATGCTAGTTTTGAAAATGAGGCAGAATTCGCAGAAAAAGTTCTTGGAACGAGTTCTACCCGAGAGATCTATTTTACATAGATTCGCTTACTGTGATATTCTGTGTTCCGAACACGCTTCATGTGTCTCGGATTCGACAAATATTCACTACAGAGTTGTTAGCATGTGGATTAACGATCTTTCAACCACCATACAAGGCATAAATACACCGAGAATCTATTCATCTGAGTTCGCAGTGTTTCCTATTACCAGTTTCGAAAATCAGGCAGATTTCTCAGGAAAAATCTCTTGGAGTGTTTTCTAACCAAGAGAAATGTAATTTACATAAACCCTCTGGCCATGAAATTCCGTATTCCGAACATGCTACTTGCATAATGAATTCGAAAAATATTCACTACAGATTTGTTAGCATGTGGATTACCGAACTTTCATCACAATAGATTGAAAATTGATACTTAGAAGTATTTTCTCAAATTTTGCAGTGTTTTCCAAACGCCAGTTTCAAAAATGAAGCATTTACTGCAGAAAAATCCTCTTGGAGAGAGTTCTACCCAATATAGAAGTAATTTACATTGTTTCAGTCACCGTGAAATTCCATGTTAAAAACACGGTATATGCATCACGGATTAGAAAAAGCTTCTTTAATATGTTGTGAAAATGTGAATTACCGAACTTTCTTCCAACATAAAGGCATATTTACACCTAGAAATATTTACTCTCATTTTGAAGCATTCTCAAAATTTCAGATTCGATAATCATGCAATTTTCGCTGAAAAATTCTATTCTAGCTAGTTCTACCCAATAGAATTTTAATTTAAATTGTGTCATTATGGTGAAATTCCATTTCAAAAAGCGCTACATGAATCACTATTTGAAAAATCATTACTACACTGTTATTAACATGTGGATTACCGGACTTTCATTCACCATTCAATGCATATTGACACTTAGAAGTATTTTCTAAGATTTCACAGGGTTCTCCTAATGGCAGTTTTGAAAATGAGGCACATTTCGCAGAAAAATACTCTTCAAGCGAGTTCTACCCAATAGACATGTAATTTACATTGTTTCCTTCAATATGACACACTGTATTCCGTACACGTTACATGCATCACGAATTCGACAAACATTCTCTAATGAGTGTGAGCATGTGGATTACCAAATTTTCATTCACCATACAAGGCATATTTATCCCTAGATGTAGTTATTCTGATTTCGCAGGTTTTCCCTAACATCCACTTCCGAAAATCATGAAATTTTCGCAGAAAAATTCTATTCAAGCGAGTTCTATCCAGTAGAATTGTTATTTTCCGAGTTTCACTCACTGAGACATTCCGTGTTCAAAAAACGTTACATTAATCACGGCTTTGACAAACATTATTTAATGACCGTGAGCATGTGGATTACCGATATTTTAACCACAATACAAGACATATTGACACCTAGAAATATTTACTTATATTTCGCAGATTTTTCCTAAATTCAGTTACGAAAATCAGGCAGTTTTCGCAGAAAAATTCTCTTGCTGCATGTTCGATCCAATACACATCCCATTTTCATAGATACCGTCACCGTAACATCCCGTGTTCCGAAAAAGTTACATGCACCATGGATTCAACAAATATTCACTGCTGAGTTGTTAGAATGTGAATTACACATCTTTAATAAACCATTGAAGACATATTGTCACCTTAAAATTTTGCTCAGATTTTGCAGTGTTTTCATAACACCAGTTTCCAAACAGAGGTAGATTTTACAGTAAAATGCTCCTGGAGCGGTTTCTCACCAATAAATATGTAATTTACATAGTTTCCATCAACGTGACATTCCGTGTACTGAATACACTACATTCATCACGGATTTGAGAAACATTAGTAATGAGTTGTGTACATGTGTATTACAGAACTTTCATCTACCATACAAGGCATATTTACACCTAGAAACATTAACTCTGAGTTTGCAGATTTTTCCTAATAGCAGTTTCAAAATCAGGCAGTTTCCTAAGGAAATAAATGTTGGAGCGTGTTCTACCCAATAGATATGTAAATTACATAGATTCTCCCGCTGTGAAATTCCGTGTTTCGCACACGCTACATGCAGATAGGATTCGAAAAAATACACTACAGAGTTGTTTGCATGTGGATTACAGGACTTTCATCACAATACAAGGCATATTGATGCTTAGAAGCATTTTCTCTGATTTCACAGAGATTTACAAACGACAGTTTCGAAACTGAGGCAGATTTCAAGGCAAAAACCTCTTGGAGCGGGTTCAAAACAATAGACATTTAATTTACATGGATTTGCACACCATGAAATTCCGTGTTCCGAACACGCTTCATGCATCTCGGATTCAAAAATTTTCACTACAGAGTTGTTAGCAAGTGGAATACATCACTTTCATTGACCATAGATTGCTTACTGACTCTTTGAATACTTTTCTCAGATTTCACAGTTTAGTTTAAATGCCAGGTTTGATAATGAGGCAGATTTGGCAGGAAAATGCTCTTGGAGCGAGTTCTAACCAAAAGATATGTAATATACCTAGTTTCACTCACCGTGATATTCCGTGTTCTGAACACGTTACATGCATCACGGATTCGACAAACATTCTTTAATGAGTTGTGAACATGTGTATTACCGAACTTTCATCCACCTTACAATGCATATTTATACATAGAAATTATTTTCTGATTTAGTATATTTCTCCTAGTGTCAGTTTTTAAATCATGCAGTTTTCACAGAAAAATCCTCTTGGAGCGAGTTCTACCCAATAGACATGCAATTTACGTAGAACCCGTCATCGTGAAATTCCGTGATCCGAAAAATATACATGCATCACGGTTTCGAAAAATATTCACTTCAGACTTGTTAGCATAAAGATTACCGAACTTTCATCCACCATAAAAGCCATATTGACACTTTGAAGCATTTTCTCATATTTCAAAAGATTTTCCTAATGCCAGTTTTGAAAATGAGGCAGAATTCGCAGAAAAAGTTCTTGGAACGAGTTCTACCCGAGAGATCTATTTTACATAGATTCGCTTACTGTGATATTCTGTGTTCCGAACACGCTTCATGTGTCTCGGATTCGACAAATATTCACTACAGAGTTGTTAGCATGTGGATTAACGATCTTTCAACCACCATACAAGGCATAAATACACCGAGAATCTATTCATCTGAGTTCGCAGTGTTTCCTATTACCAGTTTCGAAAATCAGGCAGATTTCTCAGGAAAAATCTCTTGGAGTGTTTTCTAACCAAGAGAAATGTAATTTACATAAACTCTCTGGCCATGAAATTCCGTGTTCCGAACATGCTACTTGCATAATGAATTCGAAAAATAATCACTACAGATTTGTTAGCATGTGGATTACCGAACTTTCAACACAATAGATTGAAAATTGATACTTAGAAGTATTTTCTCAGATTTTGCAGTGTTTTCCAAACGCCAGTTTCAAAAATGAAGCATTTACTGCAGAAAAATTCCCTTGGAGCGAGTTCTACCCAATAGAGAAGTAATTTACATTGTTTCAGACACCATGAAATTCCATGTTAAAAACACGGTATATGCATCACGGATTAGAAAAAGCTTCTTTAATATGTTGTGAAAATGTGGATTACCGAACTTTCTTCCAACATAAAGGCATATTTACACCTAGAAATATTTACTCTCATTTTGAAGCATTCTCCAAATTTCAGATTCGATAATCATGCAATTTTCACAGAAAAATTCTATTCTAGCTAGTTCTACCCAATAGAATTTTAATTTAAATTGTGTCATTACGGTGAAATTCCATTTCAAAAAGCGCTACATGAATCACGGTTTGAAAAATCATTACTACACTGTTATTAACATGTGGATTACCGGACTTTCATTCACCATTCAATGCATATTGACACTTAGAAGCATTTTCTCAGATTTCACATGGTTCTCCTAATGGCAGTTTTGAAAATGAGGCACATTTCCCAGAAAAATTCTCTTCAAGCGAGTTCTACCCAATAGACATGTAATTTACATTGTTTCCTTCAATATGACACACTGTATTCCGTACACGTTACATGCATCACGAATTCGACAAACATTCTCTAATGAGTGTGAGCATGTGGATTACCAAAGTTTCATTCACCATACAAGGCATATTTATCCCTAGATGTAGTTATTCTGATTTCGCAGGTTTTCCCTAACATCCACTTCCGAAAATCATGAAATTTTCGCAGAAAAATTCAATTCAAGCGAGTTCTATCCAGTAGAATTGTTATTTTCCGAGTTTCACTCACCGAGACATTCCGTGTTCAAAAAACGTTACATTAATCACGGCTTTGACAAACATTATTTAATGACCGTGAGCATGTGGATTACCGATATTTTAACCACAATACAAGACATATTGACACCTAGAAATATTTACTTATATTTCGCAGATTTTTCCTAAATTCAGTTACGAAAATCAGGCAGTTTTCGCAGAAAAATTCTCTTGCTGCATGTTCGATCCAATACACATCCCATTTTCATAGATACCGTCACCGTAACATCCCGTGTTCCGAAAAAGTTACATGCACCATGGATTCAACAAATATTCACTGCTGAGTTGTTAGAATGTGAATTACACATCTTTAATAAACCATTGAAGACATATTGTCACCTTAAAATTTTGCTCAGATTTTGCAGTGTTTTCATAACACCAGTTTCCAAACAGAGGTAGATTTTACAGTAAAATGCTCCTGGAGCGGTTTCTCACCAATAGATATGTAATTTACATAGTTTCCATCAACGTGACATTCCGTGTACTGAATACACTACATTCATCACGGATTTGAGAAACATTAGTAATGAGTTGTGTACATGTGTATTACAGAACTTTCATCTACCATACAAGGCATATTTACACCTAGAAACATTAACTCTGAGTTTGCAGATTTTTCCTAATAGCAGTTTCAAAATCAGGCAGTTTCCTAAGGAAATAAATGTTGGAGCGTGTTCTACCCAATAGATATGTAAATTACATAGATTCTCCCGCTGTGAAATTCCGTGTTTCGCACACGCTACATGCAGATAGGATTCGAAAAAATACACTACAGAGTTGTTTGCATGTGGATTACAGGACTTTCATCACAATACAAGGCATATTGATGCTTAGAAGCATTTTCTCTGATTTCACAGAGATTTACAAACGACAGTTTCGAAACTGAGGCAGATTTCAAGGCAAAAACCTCTTGGAGCGGGTTCAAAACAATAGACATTTAATTTACATGGATTTGCACACCATGAAATTCCGTGTTCCGAACATGCTTCATGCATCTCGGATTCAAAAATTTTCACTACAGAGTTGTTAGCAAGTGGAATACATCACTTTCATTGACCATAGATTGCTTACTGACTCTTTGAATACTTTTCTCAGATTTCACAGTTTAGTTTAAATGCCAGGTTTGATAATGAGGCAGATTTGGCAGGAAAATGCTCTTGGAGCGAGTTCTAACCAAAAGATATGTAATATACCTAGTTTCACTCACCGTGATATTCCGTGTTCTGAACACGTTACATGCATCACGGATTCGACAAACATTCTTTAATGAGTTGTGAACATGTGTATTACCGAACTTTCATCCACCTTACAATGCATATTTATACATAGAAATTATTTTCTGATTTAGTATATTTCTCCTAGTGTCAGTTTTTAAATCATGCAGTTTTCACAGAAAAATCCTCTTGGAGCGAGTTCTACCCAATAGACATGCAATTTACGTAGAACCCGTCATCGTGAAATTCCGTGATCCGAAAAATATACATGCATCACGGTTTCGAAAAATATTCACTTCAGACTTGTTAGCATAAAGATTACCGAACTTTCATCCACCATAAAAGCCATATTGACACTTTGAAGCATTTTCTCATATTTCAAAAGATTTTCCTAATGCCAGTTTTGAAAATGAGGCAGAATTCGCAGAAAAAGTTCTTGGAACGAGTTCTACCCGAGAGATCTATTTTACATAGATTCGCTTACTGTGATATTCTGTGTTCCGAACACGCTTCATGTGTCTCGGATTCGACAAATATTCACTACAGAGTTGTTAGCATGTGGATTAACGATCTTTCAACCACCATACAAGGCATAAATACACCGAGAATCTATTCATCTGAGTTCGCAGTGTTTCCTATTACCAGTTTCGAAAATCAGGCAGATTTCTCAGGAAAAATCTCTTGGAGTGTTTTCTAACCAAGAGAAATGTAATTTACATAAACCCTCTGGCCATGAAATTCCGTGTTCCGAACATGCTACTTGCATAATGAATTCGAAAAATATTCACTACAGATTTGTTAGCATGTGGATTACCGAACTTTCATCACAATAGATTGAAAATTGATACTTAGAAGTATTTTCTCAGATTTTGCAGTGTTTTCCAAACGCCAGTTTTAAAAATGAAGCATTTACTGCAGAAAAATTCTCTTGGAGAGAGTTCTACCCAATAGAGAAGTAATTTACATTGTTTCAGTCACCGTGAAATTCCATGTTAAAAACACGGTATATGCATCACGGATTAGAAAAAGCTTCTTTAATATGTTGTGAAAATGTGAATTACCGAACTTTCTTCCAACATAAAGGCATATTTACACCTAGAAATATTTACTCTCATTTTGAAGCATTCTCCAAATTTCAGATTCGATAATCATGCAATTTTCACAGAAAAATTCTATTCTAGCTAGTTCTACCCAATAGAATTTTAATTTAAATTGTGTCATTACGGTGAAATTCCATTTCAAAAAGCGCTACATGAATCACGGTTTGAAAAATCATTACTACACTGTTATTAACATGTGGATTACCGGACTTTCATTCACCATTCAATGCATATTGACACTTAGAAGCATTTTCTCAGATTTCACATGGTTCTCCTAATGGCAGTTTTGAAAATGAGGCACATTTCCCAGAAAAATTCTCTTCAAGCGAGTTCTACCCAATAGACATGTAATTTACATTGTTTCCTTCAATATGACACACTGTATTCCGTACACGTTACATGCATCACGAATTCGACAAACATTCTCTAATGAGTGTGAGCATGTGGATTACCAAATTTTCATTCACCATACAAGGCATATTTATCCCTAGATGTAGTTATTCTGATTTCGCAGGTTTTCCCTAACATCCACTTCCGAAAATCATGAAATTTTCGCAGAAAAATTCAATTCAAGCGAGTTCTATCCAGTAGAATTGTTATTTTCCGAGTTTCACTCACCGAGACATTCCGTGTTCAAAAAACGTTACATTAATCACGGCTTTGACAAACATTATTTAATGACCGTGAGCATGTGGATTACCGATATTTTAACCACAATACAAGACATATTGACACCTAGAAATATTTACTTATATTTCGCAGATTTTTCCTAAATTCAGTTACGAAAATCAGGCAGTTTTCGCAGAAAAATTCTCTTGCTGCATGTTCGATCCAATACACATCCCATTTTCATAGATACCGTCACCGTAACATCCCGTGTTCCGAAAAAGTTACATGCACCATGGATTCAACAAATATTCACTGCTGAGTTGTTAGAATGTGAATTACACATCTTTAATAAACCATTGAAGACATATTGTCACCTTAAAATTTTGCTCAGATTTTGCAGTGTTTTCATAACACCAGTTTCCAAACAGAGGTAGATTTTACAGTAAAATGCTCCTGGAGCGGTTTCTCACCAATAGATATGTAATTTACATAGTTTCCATCAACGTGACATTCCGTGTACTGAATACACTACATTCATCACGGATTTGAGAAACATTAGTAATGAGTTGTGTACATGTGTATTACAGAACTTTCATCTACCATACAAGGCATATTTACACCTAGAAACATTAACTCTGAGTTTGCAGATTTTTCCTAATAGCAGTTTCAAAATCAGGCAGTTTCCTAAGGAAATAAATGTTGGAGCGTGTTCTACCCAATAGATATGTAAATTACATAGATTCTCCCGCTGTGAAATTCCGTGTTTCGCACACGCTACATGCAGATAGGATTCGAAAAAATACACTACAGAGTTGTTTGCATGTGGATTACAGGACTTTCATCACAATACAAGGCATATTGATGCTTAGAAGCATTTTCTCTGATTTCACAGAGATTTACAAACGACAGTTTCGAAACTGAGGCAGATTTCAAGGCAAAAACCTCTTGGAGCGGGTTCAAAACAATAGACATTTAATTTACATGGATTTGCACACCATGAAATTCCGTGTTCCGAACACGCTTCATGCATCTCGGATTCAAAAATTTTCACTACAGAGTTGTTAGCAAGTGGAATACATCACTTTCATTGACCATAGATTGCTTACTGACTCTTTGAATACTTTTCTCAGATTTCACAGTTTAGTTTAAATGCCAGGTTTGATAATGAGGCAGATTTGGCAGGAAAATGCTCTTGGAGCGAGTTCTAACCAAAAGATATGTAATATACCTAGTTTCACTCACCGTGATATTCCGTGTTCTGAACACGTTACATGCATCACGGATTCGACAAACATTCTTTAATGAGTTGTGAACATGTGTATTACCGAACTTTCATCCACCTTACAATGCATATTTATACATAGAAATTATTTTCTGATTTAGTATATTTCTCCTAGTGTCAGTTTTTAAATCATGCAGTTTTCACAGAAAAATCCTCTTGGAGCGAGTTCTACCCAATAGACATGCAATTTACGTAGAACCCGTCATCGTGAAATTCCGTGATCCGAAAAATATACATGCATCACGGTTTCGAAAAATATTCACTTCAGACTTGTTAGCATAAAGATTACCGAACTTTCATCCACCATAAAAGCCATATTGACACTTTGAAGCATTTTCTCATATTTCAAAAGATTTTCCTAATGCCAGTTTTGAAAATGAGGCAGAATTCGCAGAAAAAGTTCTTGGAACGAGTTCTACCCGAGAGATCTATTTTACATAGATTCGCTTACTGTGATATTCTGTGTTCCGAACACGCTTCATGTGTCTCGGATTCGACAAATATTCACTACAGAGTTGTTAGCATGTGGATTAACGATCTTTCAACCACCATACAAGGCATAAATACACCGAGAATCTATTCATCTGAGTTCGCAGTGTTTCCTATTACCAGTTTCGAAAATCAGGCAGATTTCTCAGGAAAAATCTCTTGGAGTGTTTTCTAACCAAGAGAAATGTAATTTACATAAACCCTCTGGCCATGAAATTCCGTGTTCCGAACATGCTACTTGCATAATGAATTCGAAAAATATTCACTACAGATTTGTTAGCATGTGGATTACCGAACTTTCATCACAATAGATTGAAAATTGATACTTAGAAGTATTTTCTCAGATTTTGCAGTGTTTTCCAAACGCCAGTTTTAAAAATGAAGCATTTACTGCAGAAAAATTCTCTTGGAGAGAGTTCTACCCAATAGAGAAGTAATTTACATTGTTTCAGTCACCGTGAAATTCCATGTTAAAAACACGGTATATGCATCACGGATTAGAAAAAGCTTCTTTAATATGTTGTGAAAATGTGAATTACCGAACTTTCTTCCAACATAAAGGCATATTTACACCTAGAAATATTTACTCTCATTTTGAAGCATTCTCCAAATTTCAGATTCGATAATCATGCAATTTTCACAGAAAAATTCTATTCTAGCTAGTTCTACCCAATAGAATTTTAATTTAAATTGTGTCATTACGGTGAAATTCCATTTCAAAAAGCGCTACATGAATCACGGTTTGAAAAATCATTACTACACTGTTATTAACATGTGGATTACCGGACTTTCATTCACCATTCAATGCATATTGACACTTAGAAGCATTTTCTCAGATTTCACAGGGTTCTCCTAATGGCAGTTTTGAAAATGAGGCACATTTCGCAGAAAAATTCTCTTCAAGCGAGTTCTACCCAATAGACATGTAATTTACATTGTTTCCTTCAATATGACACACTGTATTCCGTACACGTTACATGCATCACGAATTCGACAAACATTCTCTAATGAGTGTGAGCATGTGGATTACCAAAGTTTCATTCACCATACAAGGCATATTTATCCCTAGATGTAGTTATTCTGATTTCGCAGGTTTTCCCTAACATCCACTTCCGAAAATCATGAAATTTTCGCAGAAAAATTCAATTCAAGCGAGTTCTATCCAGTAGAATTGTTATTTTCCGAGTTTCACTCACCGAGACATTCCGTGTTCAAAAAACGTTACATTAATCACGGCTTTGACAAACATTATTTAATGACCGTGAGCATGTGGATTACCGATATTTTAACCACAATACAAGACATATTGACACCTAGAAATATTTACTTATATTTCGCAGATTTTTCCTAAATTCAGTTACGAAAATCAGGCAGTTTTCGCAGAAAAATTCTCTTGCTGCATGTTCGATCCAATACACATCCCATTTTCATAGATACCGTCACCGTAACATCCCGTGTTCCGAAAAAGTTACATGCACCATGGATTCAACAAATATTCACTGCTGAGTTGTTAGAATGTGAATTACACATCTTTAATAAACCATTGAAGACATATTGTCACCTTAAAATTTTGCTCAGATTTTGCAGTGTTTTCATAACACCAGTTTCCAAACAGAGGTAGATTTTACAGTAAAATGCTCCTGGAGCGGTTTCTCACCAATAGATATGTAATTTACATAGTTTCCATCAACGTGACATTCCGTGTACTGAATACACTACATTCATCACGGATTTGAGAAACATTAGTAATGAGTTGTGTACATGTGTATTACAGAACTTTCATCTACCATACAAGGCATATTTACACCTAGAAACATTAACTCTGAGTTTGCAGATTTTTCCTAATAGCAGTTTCAAAATCAGGCAGTTTCCTAAGGAAATAAATGTTGGAGCGTGTTCTACCCAATAGATATGTAAATTACATAGATTCTCCCGCTGTGAAATTCCGTGTTTCGCACACGCTACATGCAGATAGGATTCGAAAAAATACACTACAGAGTTGTTTGCATGTGGATTACAGGACTTTCATCACAATACAAGGCATATTGATGCTTAGAAGCATTTTCTCTGATTTCACAGAGATTTACAAACGACAGTTTCGAAACTGAGGCAGATTTCAAGGCAAAAACCTCTTGGAGCGGGTTCAAAACAATAGACATTTAATTTACATGGATTTGCACACCATGAAATTCCGTGTTCCGAACACGCTTCATGCATCTCGGATTCAAAAATTTTCACTACAGAGTTGTTAGCAAGTGGAATACATCACTTTCATTGACCATAGATTGCTTACTGACTCTTTGAATACTTTTCTCAGATTTCACAGTTTAGTTTAAATGCCAGGTTTGATAATGAGGCAGATTTGGCAGGAAAATGCTCTTGGAGCGAGTTCTAACCAAAAGATATGTAATATACCTAGTTTCACTCACCGTGATATTCCGTGTTCTGAACACGTTACATGCATCACGGATTCGACAAACATTCTTTAATGAGTTGTGAACATGTGTATTACCGAACTTTCATCCACCTTACAATGCATATTTATACATAGAAATTATTTTCTGATTTAGTATATTTCTCCTAGTGTCAGTTTTTAAATCATGCAGTTTTCACAGAAAAATCCTCTTGGAGCGAGTTCTACCCAATAGACATGCAATTTACGTAGAACCCGTCATCGTGAAATTCCGTGATCCGAAAAATATACATGCATCACGGTTTCGAAAAATATTCACTTCAGACTTGTTAGCATAAAGATTACCGAACTTTCATCCACCATAAAAGCCATATTGACACTTTGAAGCATTTTCTCATATTTCAAAAGATTTTCCTAATGCCAGTTTTGAAAATGAGGCAGAATTCGCAGAAAAAGTTCTTGGAACGAGTTCTACCCGAGAGATCTATTTTACATAGATTCGCTTACTGTGATATTCTGTGTTCCGAACACGCTTCATGTGTCTCGGATTCGACAAATATTCACTACAGAGTTGTTAGCATGTGGATTAACGATCTTTCAACCACCATACAAGGCATAAATACACCGAGAATCTATTCATCTGAGTTCGCAGTGTTTCCTATTACCAGTTTCGAAAATCAGGCAGATTTCTCAGGAAAAATCTCTTGGAGTGTTTTCTAACCAAGAGAAATGTAATTTACATAAACCCTCTGGCCATGAAATTCCGTGTTCCGAACATGCTACTTGCATAATGAATTCGAAAAATATTCACTACAGATTTGTTAGCATGTGGATTACCGAACTTTCATCACAATACATTGAAAATTGATACTTAGAAGTATTTTCTCAGATTTTGCAGTGTTTTCCAAACGCCAGTTTCAAAAATGAAGCATTTACTGCAGAAAAATTCTCTTGGAGAGAGTTCTACCCAATAGAGAAGTAATTTACATTGTTTCAGTCACCGTGAAATTCCATGTTAAAAACACGGTATATGCATCACGGATTAGAAAAAGCTTCTTTAATATGTTGTGAAAATGTGAATTACCGAACTTTCTTCCAACATAAAGGCATATTTACACCTAGAAATATTTACTCTCATTTTGAAGCATTCTCAAAATTTCAGATTCGATAATCATGCAATTTTCGCAGAAAAATTCTATTCTAGCTAGTTCTACCCAATAGAATTTTAATTTAAATTGTGTCATTACGGTGAAATTCCATTTCAAAAAGCGCTACATGAATCACGGTTTGAAAAATCATTACTACACTGTTATTAACATGTGGATTACCGGACTTTCATTCACCATTCAATGCATACTGACACTTAGAAGCATTTTCTCAGATTTCACAAGGTTCTCCTAATGGCAGTTTTGAAAATGAGGCACATTTCGCAGAAAAATTCTCTTCAAGCGAGTTCTACCCAATAGACATGTAATTTACATTGTTTCCTTCAATATGACACACTGTATTCCGTACACGTTACATGCATCACGAATTAGACAAACATTCTCTAATGAGTGTGAGCATGTGGATTACCAAATTTTCATTCACCATACAAGGCATATTTATCCCTAGATGTAGTTATTCTGATTTCGCAGGTTTTCCCTAACATCCACTTCCGAAAATCATGAAATTTTCGCAGAAAAATTCTATTCAAGCGAGTTCTATCCAGTAGAATTGTTATTTTCCGAGTTTCACTCACCGAGACATTCCGTGTTCAAAAAACGTTACATTAATCACGGCTTTGACAAACATTATTTAATGACCGTGAGCATGTGGATTACCGATATTTTAACCACAATACAAGACATATTGACACCTAGAAATATTTACTTATATTTCACAGATTTTTCCTAAATTCAGTTACGAAAATCAGGCAGTTTTCGCAGAAAAATTCTCTTGCTGCATGTTCGATCCAATACACATCCCATTTTCATAGATACCGTCACCGTAACATCCCGTGTTCCGAAAAAGTTACATGCACCATGGATTCAACAAATATTCACTGCTGAGTTGTTAGAATGTGAATTACACATCTTTAATAAACCATTGAAGACATATTGTCACCTTAAAATTTTGCTCAGATTTTGCAGTGTTTTCATAACACCAGTTTCCAAACAGAGGTAGATTTTACCGTAAAATGCTCCTGGAGCGGTTTCTCACCAATAGATATGTAATTTACATAGTTTCCATCAACGTGACATTCCGTGTACTGAATACACTACATTCATCACGGATTTGAGAAACATTAGTAATGAGTTGTGTACATGTGTATTACAGAACTTTCATCTACCATACAAGGCATATTTACACCTAGAAACATTAACTCTGAGTTTGCAGATTTTTCCTAATAGCAGTTTCAAAATCAGGCAGTTTCCTAAGGAAATAAATGTTGGAGCGTGTTCTACCCAATAGATATGTAAATTACATAGATTCTCCCGCTGTGAAATTCCGTGTTTCGCACACGCTACATGCAGATAGGATTCGAAAAAATACACTACAGAGTTGTTTGCATGTGGATTACAGGACTTTCATCACAATACAAGGCATATTGATGCTTAGAAGCATTTTCTCTGATTTCACAGAGATTTACAAACGACAGTTTCGAAACTGAGGCAGATTTCAAGGCAAAAACCTCTTGGAGCGGGTTCAAAACAATAGACATTTAATTTACATGGATTTGCACACCATGAAATTCCGTGTTCCGAACACGCTTCATGCATCTCGGATTCAAAAATTTTCACTACAGAGTTGTTAGCAAGTGGAATACATCACTTTCATTGACCATAGATTGCTTACTGACTCTTTGAATACTTTTCTCAGATTTCACAGTTTAGTTTAAATGCCAGGTTTGATAATGAGGCAGATTTGGCAGGAAAATGCTCTTGGAGCGAGTTCTAACCAAAAGATATGTAATATACCTAGTTTCACTCACCGTGATATTCCGTGTTCTGAACACGTTACATGCATCACGGATTCGACAAACATTCTTTAATGAGTTGTGAACATGTGTATTACCGAACTTTCATCCACCTTACAATGCATATTTATACATAGAAATTATTTTCTGATTTAGTATATTTCTCCTAGTGTCAGTTTTTAAATCATGCAGTTTTCACAGAAAAATCCTCTTGGAGCGAGTTCTACCCAATAGACATGCAATTTACGTAGAACCCGTCATCGTGAAATTCCGTGATCCGAAAAATATACATGCATCACGGTTTCGAAAAATATTCACTTCAGACTTGTTAGCATAAAGATTACCGAACTTTCATCCACCATAAAAGCCATATTGACACTTTGAAGCATTTTCTCATATTTCAAAAGATTTTCCTAATGCCAGTTTTGAAAATGAGGCAGAATTCGCAGAAAAAGTTCTTGGAACGAGTTCTACCCGAGAGATCTATTTTACATAGATTCGCTTACTGTGATATTCTGTGTTCCGAACACGCTTCATGTGTCTCGGATTCGACAAATATTCACTACAGAGTTGTTAGCATGTGGATTAACGATCTTTCAACCACCATACAAGGCATAAATACACCGAGAATCTATTCATCTGAGTTCGCAGTGTTTCCTATTACCAGTTTCGAAAATCAGGCAGATTTCTCAGGAAAAATCTCTTGGAGTGTTTTCTAACCAAGAGAAATGTAATTTACATAAACCCTCTGGCCATGAAATTCCGTGTTCCGAACATGCTACTTGCATAATGAATTCGAAAAATATTCACTACAGATTTGTTAGCATCTGGATTACCGAACTTTCATCACAATAGATTGAAAATTGATACTTAGAAGTATTTTCTCAAATTTTGCAGTGTTTTCCAAACGCCAGTTTCAAAAATGAAGCATTTACTGCAGAAAAATTCTCTTGGAGAGAGTTCTACCCAATAGAGAAGTAATTTACATTGTTTCAGTCACCGTGAAATTCCATGTTAAAAACACGGTATATGCATCACGGATTAGAAAAAGCTTCTTTAATATGTTGTGAAAATGTGAATTACCGAACTTTCTTCCAACATAAAGGCATATTTACACCTAGAAATATTTACTCTCATTTTGAAGCATTCTCCAAATTTCAGATTCGATAATCATGCAATTTTCGCTGAAAAATTCTATTCTAGCTAGTTCTAACCAATAGAATTTTAATTTAAATTGTGTCATTACGGTGAAATTCCATTTCAAAAAGCGCTACATGAATCACGGTTTGAAAAATCATTACTACACTGTTATTAACATGTGGATTACTGGACTTTCATTCACCATTCAATGCATATTGACACTTAGAAGCATTTTCTAAGATTTCACAGGGTTCTCCTAATGGCAGTTTTGAAAATGAGGCACATTTCGCAGAAAAATACTCTTCAAGCGAGTTCTACCCAATAGACATGTAATTTACATTGTTTCCTTCAATATGACACACTGTATTCCGTACACGTTACATGCATCACGAATTCGACAAACATTCTCTAATGAGTGTGAGCATGTGGATTACCAAAGTTTCATTCACCATACAAGGCATATTTATCCCTAGATGTAGTTATTCTGATTTCGCAGGTTTTCCCTAACATCCACTTCCGAAAATCATGAAATTTTCGCAGAAAAATTCAATTCAAGCGAGTTCTATCCAGTAGAATTGTTATTTTCCGAGTTTCACTCACCGAGACATTCCGTGTTCAAAAAACGTTACATTAATCACGGCTTTGACAAACATTATTTAATGACCGTGAGCATGTGGATTACCGATATTTTAACCACAATACAAGACATATTGACACCTAGAAATATTTACTTATATTTCGCAGATTTTTCCTAAATTCAGTTACGAAAATCAGGCAGTTTTCGCAGAAAAATTCTCTTGCTGCATGTTCGATCCAATACACATCCCATTTTCATAGATACCGTCACCGTAACATCCCGTGTTCCGAAAAAGTTACATGCACCATGGATTCAACAAATATTCACTGCTGAGTTGTTAGAATGTGAATTACACATCTTTAATAAACCATTGAAGACATATTGTCACCTTAAAATTTTGCTCAGATTTTGCAGTGTTTTCATAACACCAGTTTCCAAACAGAGGTAGATTTTACAGTAAAATGCTCCTGGAGCGGTTTCTCACCAATAGATATGTAATTTACATAGTTTCCATCAACGTGACATTCCGTGTACTGAATACACTACATTCATCACGGATTTGAGAAACATTAGTAATGAGTTGTGTACATGTGTATTACAGAACTTTCATCTACCATACAAGGCATATTTACACCTAGAAACATTAACTCTGAGTTTGCAGATTTTTCCTAATAGCAGTTTCAAAATCAGGCAGTTTCCTAAGGAAATAAATGTTGGAGCGTGTTCTACCCAATAGATATGTAAATTACATAGATTCTCCCGCTGTGAAATTCCGTGTTTCGCACACGCTACATGCAGATAGGATTCGAAAAAATACACTACAGAGTTGTTTGCATGTGGATTACAGGACTTTCATCACAATACAAGGCATATTGATGCTTAGAAGCATTTTCTCTGATTTCACAGAGATTTACAAACGACAGTTTCGAAACTGAGGCAGATTTCAAGGCAAAAACCTCTTGGAGCGGGTTCAAAACAATAGACATTTAATTTACATGGATTTGCACACCATGAAATTCCGTGTTCCGAACACGCTTCATGCATCTCGGATTCAAAAATTTTCACTACAGAGTTGTTAGCAAGTGGAATACATCACTTTCATTGACCATAGATTGCTTACTGACTCTTTGAATACTTTTCTCAGATTTCACAGTTTAGTTTAAATGCCAGGTTTGATAATGAGGCAGATTTGGCAGGAAAATGCTCTTGGAGCGAGTTCTAACCAAAAGATATGTAATATACCTAGTTTCACTCACCGTGATATTCCGTGTTCTGAACACGTTACATGCATCACGGATTCGACAAACATTCTTTAATGAGTTGTGAACATGTGTATTACCGAACTTTCATCCACCTTACAATGCATATTTATACATAGAAATTATTTTCTGATTTAGTATATTTCTCCTAGTGTCAGTTTTTAAATCATGCAGTTTTCACAGAAAAATCCTCTTGGAGCGAGTTCTACCCAATAGACATGCAATTTACGTAGAACCCGTCATCGTGAAATTCCGTGATCCGAAAAATATACATGCATCACGGTTTCGAAAAATATTCACTTCAGACTTGTTAGCATAAAGATTACCGAACTTTCATCCACCATAAAAGCCATATTGACACTTTGAAGCATTTTCTCATATTTCAAAAGATTTTCCTAATGCCAGTTTTGAAAATGAGGCAGAATTCGCAGAAAAAGTTCTTGGAACGAGTTCTACCCGAGAGATCTATTTTACATAGATTCGCTTACTGTGATATTCTGTGTTCCGAACACGCTTCATGTGTCTCGGATTCGACAAATATTCACTACAGAGTTGTTAGCATGTGGATTAACGATCTTTCAACCACCATACAAGGCATAAATACACCGAGAATCTATTCATCTGAGTTCGCAGTGTTTCCTATTACCAGTTTCGAAAATCAGGCAGATTTCTCAGGAAAAATCTCTTGGAGTGTTTTCTAACCAAGAGAAATGTAATTTACATAAACCCTCTGGCCATGAAATTCCGTGTTCCGAACATGCTACTTGCATAATGAATTCGAAAAATATTCACTACAGATTTGTTAGCATGTGGATTACCGAACTTTCATCACAATAGATTGAAAATTGATACTTAGAAGTATTTTCTCAAATTTTGCAGTGTTTTCCAAACGCCAGTTTCAAAAATGAAGCATTTACTGCAGAAAAATTCTCTTGGAGAGAGTTCTACCCAATAGAGAAGTAATTTACATTGTTTCAGTCACCGTGAAATTCCATGTTAAAAACACGGTATATGCATCACGGATTAGAAAAAGCTTCTTTAATATGTTGTGAAAATGTGGATTACCGAACTTTCTTCCAACATAAAGGCATATTTACACCTAGAAATATTTACTCTCATTTTGAAGCATTCTCCAAATTTCAGATTCGATAATCATGCAATTTTCGCTGAAAAATTCTATTCTAGCTAGTTCTAACCAATAGAATTTTAATTTAAATTGTGTCATTACGGTGAAATTCCATTTCAAAAAGCGCTACATGAATCACGGTTTGAAAAATCATTACTACACTGTTATTAACATGTGGATTACCGGACTTTCATTCACCATTCAATGCATATTGACACTTAGAAGCATTTTCTAAGATTTCACAGGTTTCTCCTAATGGCAGTTTTGAAAATGAGGCACATTTCGCAGAAAAATACTCTTCAAGCGAGTTCTACCCAATAGACATGTAATTTACATTGTTTCCTTCAATATGACACACTGTATTCCGTACACGTTACATGCATCACGAATTCGACAAACATTCTCTAATGAGTGTGAGCATGTGGATTACCAAAGTTTCATTCACCATACAAGGCATATTTATCCCTAGATGTAGTTATTCTGATTTCGCAGGTTTTCCCTAACATCCACTTCCGAAAATCATGAAATTTTCGCAGAAAAATTCAATTCAAGCGAGTTCTATCCAGTAGAATTGTTATTTTCCGAGTTTCACTCACCGAGACATTCCGTGTTCAAAAAACGTTACATTAATCACGGCTTTGACAAACATTATTTAATGACCGTGAGCATGTGGATTACCGATATTTTAACCACAATACAAGACATATTGACACCTAGAAATATTTACTTATATTTCGCAGATTTTTCCTAAATTCAGTTACGAAAATCAGGCAGTTTTCGCAGAAAAATTCTCTTGCTGCATGTTCGATCCAATACACATCCCATTTTCATAGATACCGTCACCGTAACATCCCGTGTTCCGAAAAAGTTACATGCACCATGGATTCAACAAATATTCACTGCTGAGTTGTTAGAATGTGAATTACACATCTTTAATAAACCATTGAAGACATATTGTCACCTTAAAATTTTGCTCAGATTTTGCAGTGTTTTCATAACACCAGTTTCCAAACAGAGGTAGATTTTACAGTAAAATGCTCCTGGAGCGGTTTCTCACCAATAGATATGTAATTTACATAGTTTCCATCAACGTGACATTCCGTGTACTGAATACACTACATTCATCACGGATTTGAGAAACATTAGTAATGAGTTGTGTACATGTGTATTACAGAACTTTCATCTACCATACAAGGCATATTTACACCTAGAAACATTAACTCTGAGTTTGCAGATTTTTCCTAATAGCAGTTTCAAAATCAGGCAGTTTCCTAAGGAAATAAATGTTGGAGCGTGTTCTACCCAATAGATATGTAAATTACATAGATTCTCCCGCTGTGAAATTCCGTGTTTCGCACACGCTACATGCAGATAGGATTCGAAAAAATACACTACAGAGTTGTTTGCATGTGGATTACAGGACTTTCATCACAATACAAGGCATATTGATGCTTAGAAGCATTTTCTCTGATTTCACAGAGATTTACAAACGACAGTTTCGAAACTGAGGCAGATTTCAAGGCAAAAACCTCTTGGAGCGGGTTCAAAACAATAGACATTTAATTTACATGGATTTGCACACCATGAAATTCCGTGTTCCGAACACGCTTCATGCATCTCGGATTCAAAAATTTTCACTACAGAGTTGTTAGCAAGTGGAATACATCACTTTCATTGACCATAGATTGCTTACTGACTCTTTGAATACTTTTCTCAGATTTCACAGTTTAGTTTAAATGCCAGGTTTGATAATGAGGCAGATTTGGCAGGAAAATGCTCTTGGAGCGAGTTCTAACCAAAAGATATGTAATATACCTAGTTTCACTCACCGTGATATTCCGTGTTCTGAACACGTTACATGCATCACGGATTCGACAAACATTCTTTAATGAGTTGTGAACATGTGTATTACCGAACTTTCATCCACCTTACAATGCATATTTATACATAGAAATTATTTTCTGATTTAGTATATTTCTCCTAGTGTCAGTTTTTAAATCATGCAGTTTTCACAGAAAAATCCTCTTGGAGCGAGTTCTACCCAATAGACATGCAATTTACGTAGAACCCGTCATCGTGAAATTCCGTGATCCGAAAAATATACATGCATCACGGTTTCGAAAAATATTCACTTCAGACTTGTTAGCATAAAGATTACCGAACTTTCATCCACCATAAAAGCCATATTGACACTTTGAAGCATTTTCTCATATTTCAAAAGATTTTCCTAATGCCAGTTTTGAAAATGAGGCAGAATTCGCAGAAAAAGTTCTTGGAACGAGTTCTACCCGAGAGATCTATTTTACATAGATTCGCTTACTGTGATATTCTGTGTTCCGAACACGCTTCATGTGTCTCGGATTCGACAAATATTCACTACAGAGTTGTTAGCATGTGGATTAACGATCTTTCAACCACCATACAAGGCATAAATACACCGAGAATCTATTCATCTGAGTTCGCAGTGTTTCCTATTACCAGTTTCGAAAATCAGGCAGATTTCTCAGGAAAAATCTCTTGGAGTGTTTTCTAACCAAGAGAAATGTAATTTACATAAACGCTCTGGCCATGAAATTCCGTGTTCCGAACATGCTACTTGCATAATGAATTCGAAAAATATTCACTACAGATTTGTTAGCATGTGGATTACCGAACTTTCATCACAATAGATTGAAAATTGATACTTAGAAGTATTTTCTCAGATTTTGCAGTGTTTTCCAAACGCCAGTTTCAAAAATGAAGCATTTACTGCAGAAAAATTCTCTTGGAGAGAGTTCTACCCAATAGAGAAGTAATTTACATTGTTTCAGTCACCGTGAAATTCCATGTTAAAAACACGGTATATGCATCACGGATTAGAAAAAGCTTCTTTAATATGTTGTGAAAATGTGAATTACCGAACTTTCTTCCAACATAAAGGCATATTTACACCTAGAAATATTTACTCTCATTTTGAAGCATTCTCCAAATTTCAGATTCGATAATCATGCAATTTTCGCAGAAAAATTCTATTCTAGCTAGTTCTACCCAATAGAATTTTAATTTAAATTGTGTCATTACGGTGAAATTCCATTTCAAAAAGCGCTACATGAATCACGGTTTGAAAAATCATTACTACACTGTTATTAACATGTGGATTACCGGACTTTCATTCACCATTCAATGCATATTGACACTTAGAAGCATTTTCTCAGATTTCACAGGGTTCTCCTAATGGCAGTTTTGAAAATGAGGCACATTTCGCAGAAAAATTCTCTTCAAGCGAGTTCTACCCAATAGACATGTAATTTACATTGTTTCCTTCAATATGACACACTGTATTCCGTACACGTTACATGCATCACGAATTCGACAAACATTCTCTAATGAGTGTGAGCATGTGGATTACCAAATTTTCATTCACCATACAAGGCATATTTATCCCTAGATGTAGTTATTCTGATTTCGCAGGTTTTCCCTAACATCCACTTCCGAAAATCATGAAATTTTCGCAGAAAAATTCTATTCAAGCGAGTTCTATCCAGTAGAATTGTTATTTTCCGAGTTTCACTCACCGAGACATTCCGTGTTCAAAAAACGTTACATTAATCACGGCTTTGACAAACATTATTTAATGACCGTGAGCATGTGGATTACCGATATTTTAACCACAATACAAGACATATTGACACCTAGAAATATTTACTTATATTTCACAGATTTTTCCTAAATTCAGTTACGAAAATCAGGCAGTTTTCGCAGAAAAATTCTCTTGCTGCATGTTCGATCCAATACACATCCCATTTTCATAGATACCGTCACCGTAACATCCCGTGTTCCGAAAAAGTTACATGCACCATGGATTCAACAAATATTCACTGCTGAGTTGTTAGAATGTGAATTACACATCTTTAATAAACCATTGAAGACATATTGTCACCTTAAAATTTTGCTCAGATTTTGCAGTGTTTTCATAACACCAGTTTCCAAACAGAGGTAGATTTTACAGTAAAATGCTCCTGGAGCGGTTTCTCACCAATAGATATGTAATTTACATAGTTTCCATCAACGTGACATTCCGTGTACTGAATACACTACATTCATCACGGATTTGAGAAACATTAGTAATGAGTTGTGTACATGTGTATTACAGAACTTTCATCTACCATACAAGGCATATTTACACCTAGAAACATTAACTCTGAGTTTGCAGATTTTTCCTAATAGCAGTTTCAAAATCAGGCAGTTTCCTAAGGAAATAAATGTTGGAGCGTGTTCTACCCAATAGATATGTAAATTACATAGATTCTCCCGCTGTGAAATTCCGTGTTTCGCACACGCTACATGCAGATAGGATTCGAAAAAATACACTACAGAGTTGTTTGCATGTGGATTACAGGACTTTCATCACAATACAAGGCATATTGATGCTTAGAAGCATTTTCTCTGATTTCACAGAGATTTACAAACGACAGTTTCGAAACTGAGGCAGATTTCAAGGCAAAAACCTCTTGGAGCGGGTTCAAAACAATAGACATTTAATTTACATGGATTTGCACACCATGAAATTCCGTGTTCCGAACACGCTTCATGCATCTCGGATTCAAAAATTTTCACTACAGAGTTGTTAGCAAGTGGAATACATCACTTTCATTGACCATAGATTGCTTACTGACTCTTTGAATACTTTTCTCAGATTTCACAGTTTAGTTTAAATGCCAGGTTTGATAATGAGGCAGATTTGGCAGGAAAATGCTCTTGGAGCGAGTTCTAACCAAAAGATATGTAATATACCTAGTTTCACTCACCGTGATATTCCGTGTTCTGAACACGTTACATGCATCACGGATTCGACAAACATTCTTTAATGAGTTGTGAACATGTGTATTACCGAACTTTCATCCACCTTACAATGCATATTTATACATAGAAATTATTTTCTGATTTAGTATATTTCTCCTAGTGTCAGTTTTTAAATCATGCAGTTTTCACAGAAAAATCCTCTTGGAGCGAGTTCTACCCAATAGACATGCAATTTACGTAGAACCCGTCATCGTGAAATTCCGTGATCCGAAAAATATACATGCATCACGGTTTCGAAAAATATTCACTTCAGACTTGTTAGCATAAAGATTACCGAACTTTCATCCACCATAAAAGCCATATTGACACTTTGAAGCATTTTCTCATATTTCAAAAGATTTTCCTAATGCCAGTTTTGAAAATGAGGCAGAATTCGCAGAAACAGTTCTTGGAACGAGTTCTACACGAGAGATCTATTTTACATAGATTCGCTTACTGTGATATTCTGTGTTCCGAACACGCTTCATGTGTCTCGGATTCGACAAATATTCACTACAGAGTTGTTAGCATGTGGATTAACGATCTTTCAACCACCATACAAGGCATAAATACACCGAGAATCTATTCATCTGAGTTCGCAGTGTTTCCTATTACCAGTTTCGAAAATCAGGCAGATTTCTCAGGAAAAATCTCTTGGAGAGATTTCTAACCAAGAGAAATGTAATTTACATAATATCCCTGGCCATGAAATTCCGTGTTCCGAACATGCTACATGCATAATGGATTCGAAAAATATTCTCTACAGATTTGTTAGCATGTGGATTACCGAACTTTCATCACAATAGTTTGAATATTGATACTTAGAAGTATTTTCTCAGATTTTGCTGCGTTTTCCAAACGCCAGTTTAAAAAATAATGCAGTTTTCACAGAAAAATACTCTTGGAGCGAGTTCTACCCAATAGAGGAGTAATTTACATTTTTTCAGTCACCGTGAAATTCCATATTCCAAACACGGTATATGCATCACGGATTAGAAGAAGATTCTTTAATATGTTGTGAAAATGTGGATTACAGAACTTTCTTCCACATAAAGTCATATTTACACCTAGAAATATTTACTCTCATTTTGAAACTTTCTCCAAACTTCAGATTCGATAATCATGCAATTTTCGCAGAAAAATTCTATTCTAGCTAGTTCTACCCAATAGAATTTTAATTTAAATTGTTTCATTATGGTGAAAATCCACTTCAAAAAACGCTACATGAATCACGGTTTGAAAAATAATAACTTCACTGTTATTAACATGTGGATTACCGGACTTTAATTCACCATTCAAGGCATATTGACACTTAGAAGCATTTTCTAAGATTTCACGTGGTTCTCCTACTGGCAGATTTGAAAATGAGGCACATTTCGCAGAAAAATTCTCTTCAAGCGAGTTCTAACCAATAGACATGTAATTTACGTTGTTTCCTTCAATATGACACACTGTATTCCGTACACGTTACATGCATCACGAATTCGACAAACATTCTCTAATGAGTGTGAGCATCTTGATTACCAAAATTTCATTCACCATACAAGGCATATTTACACCTAGTTGTTGTTATTCTGATTTCGCAGGTTTTTCCTAACATCCACTTCCGAAAATCATGAAATTTTCGCAGAAAAATTCAATTCAAGCCAGTCCTATCCAGTAGAAATTTTATTATCCGAGTTTCACTCACCGAGACATTCCGTGTTCCCAAAATGTTACATTAATCACGGCTTCGACAAACATTATTTATTAACCGTGAGCATGTGGATTACCGATATTTTAACCACAATACAAGGCATATTGACACCTAGAAATATTTACTTAGATTTCACAGATTTTTCCTAACGTCTGTTACGAAAATCAGGCAGTTTTCGCAGAAAAATTCTCTTGCTGCATGTTCGATCCAATACACATCCCATTTTCATAGATACCGTCACCGTAACATTCCATGTTCCGAAAAAGGTACATGCACCATGGATTCAACAAATATTCACTCCTGAGTTGTTAGAATGTGAATTACACATCTTTAATAAACCATTGAAGACATATTGTCACCTTAAAGCTTTTGCTCAGGTTTTGCATTGTTTTCATAACACCAGTTTACAAACAGAGGTAGATTTTACAGTAAAATGCTCCTGGAGCTGTTTCTCACCAATAGATGTGTAATTTACCTATTTTCCTTCAACGTGACATTCTGTGTACCGAACAATCTACATACATCACGGATTTGAGAAACATTTTTAATGAGTTGTGTACATGTGTATTACAGATCTTTCATCCCCCATACAAGGCATATTTACACCTAGAAACTTTAACTCTGAGTTTGCAGCTTTTTCCTAATAGCAGTTTCAAAAATCAGTCAGTTTACTTAGGAAAAATTTTTTGAGCGTGTCTTACGCAATATATATGTAAATTACATAGATTCTCCCGCTGTGAAATTCCGTGTTTCGCCCACGCTACATGCAGATAGGATTCGACAAAAATACACTACAGAGTTGTTTGCATGTGGATTACAGGACTTTCATCACAATACAAGGCATATTGATGCTTAGAAACATTTTGTCTGATTTCACAGAGCTTTCCAAACGCCAGTTTCGAAACTGAGGCAGTTTTCACGGCAAAAACTCTTGAAGCGTGTTCAAAACAATAGACATGTAATTTACATGGATTCGCTCACCATGAAATTCCGTGTTCCGAACACGCTTCATGCATCTCTGATTCAAAAATTTTCATTACAGTGTTGATAGCAAGTGGATTGCAGCACTTTCATCCACCTTACATGGCTTACTGATACTTTGAAGACTTTTCTCAGATTTCACAGAGTAGTTTTAATGTCAGGTTTGAAAATGAGGCAGATTTGGCAGGAAAATGCTCTTGGAGTGAGTTCTAACCAAAAGATATGTAATTTACCTAGTTTCACTCACCGTGATATTCCGTGTTCTGAACACGTTACATGCATCACGGATTCGACAAACATTCTTAAATGAGTTGTGAACATGTGTATTACCGAACTTTCATCCACCTTACAATGCATATTTATACATAGAATTTATTTTCTGATTTAGTATATTTCTCCTAGTGTCAGTTTTTAAATCATGCAGTTTTTACAGAAAAATCCTCTTGGAGCGAGTTCTACCCAATAGACATGCAATTTACGTAGAACCCGTCATCGTGAAATTCCGTGATTCAAAAAAAATACATGCATCACGGTTTCGAAAAATATTCACTTCAGACTTGATAGCATAAAGATTACCGAACTTTCATCCACCATAAAAGCCATATTGACACTTTGAAGCATTTTTTCATATTTCAAAAGATTTTCCTAATGCCAGTTTTGAAAATGAGGCAGAATTCGCAGAAAAAGTTCTTGGAACGAGTTCTACCCGAGAGATCTATTTTACATAGATTCGCTTACTGTGATATTCTGTGTTCCGAACACGCTTCATGTGTCTCGGATTCGACAAATATTCACTACAGAGTTGTTAGCATGTGGATTAACGATCTTTCATCCACCATACAAGGCATAAATACACCGAGAATCTATTCATCTGAGTTCGCAGTGTTTCCTAATTCCAGTTTCGAAAATCAGGCAGATTTCTCAGGAAAAATCTCTTGGAGTGTTTTCTAACCAAGAGAAATGTAATTTACATAAACTCTCTGGCCATGAAATTCCGTGTTCCGAACATGCTACTTGCATAATGAATTCGAAAAATATTCACTACAGATTTGTTAGCATGTTGATTACCGAACTTTCATTACAATAGATTGAAAATTGATACTTACAAGTATTTTCTCAGATTTTGCAGTGTTTTCCAAACGCCAGTTTCAAAAATGAAGCATTTACTGCAGAAAAATTCTCTTGGAGAGAGTTCTACCCAATAGAGAAGTAATTTCCATTGTTTCAGTCACCATGAAATTCCATGTTAAAAACACGGTATATGCATCACGGATTAGAAAAAGCTTCTTTAATATGTTGTGAAAATGTGGATTACCGAACTTTCTTCCAACATAAAGGCATATTTACACCTAGAAATATTTACTCTCATTTTGAAGCATTCTCCAAATTTCAGATTCGATAATCATGCAATTTTCGCAGAAAAATTCTATTCTAGCTAGTTCTACCCAATAGAATTTTAATTTAAATTGTGTCATTACGGTGAAATTCCATTTCAAAAAGCGCTACATGAATCACGGTTTGAAAAATCATTACTACACTGTTATTAACATGTGGATTACCGGACTTTCATTCACCATTCAATGCATATTGACACTTAGAAGCATTTTCTCAGATTTCACAGGGTTCTCCTAATGGCAGTTTTGAAAATGAGGCACATTTCGCAGAAAAATTCTCTTCAAGCGAGTTCTACCCAATAGACATGTAATTTACATTGTTTCCTTCAATATGACACACTGTATTCCGTACACGTTACATGCATCACGAATTCGACAAACATTCTCTAATGAGTGTGAGCATGTGGATTACCAAATTTTCATTCACCATACAAGGCATATTTATCCCTAGATGTAGTTATTCTGGTTTCGCAGGTTTTCCCTAACATCCACTTCCGAAAATCATGAAATTTTCGCAGAAAAATTCTATTCAAGCGAGTTCTATCCAGTAGAATTGTTATTTTCCGAGTTTCACTCACTGAGACATTCCGTGTTCAAAAAACATTACATTAATCACGGCTTTGACAAACATTATTTAATGACCGTGACCATGTGGATTACCGATATTTTAACCACAATACAAGACATATTGACACCTAGAAATATTTACTTATATTTCGCAGATTTTTCCTAAATTCAGTTACGAAAATCAGGCAGTTTTCGCAGAAAAATTCTCTTGCTGCATGTTCGATCCAATACACATCCCTTTTTCATAGATACCGTCACCGTAACATCCCGTGTTCCGAAAAAGTTACATGCACCATGGATTCAACAAATATTCACTGCTGAGTTGTTAGAATGTGAATTACACATCTTTAATAAACCATTGAAGACATATTGTCACCTTAAAATTTTGCTCAGATTTTGCAGTGTTTTCATAACACCAGTTTCCAAACAGAGGTAGATTTTACAGTAAAATGCTCCTGGAGCGGTTTCTCACCAATAGATATGTAATTTACATAGTTTCCATCAACGTGACATTCCGTGTACTGAATACACTACATTCATCACGGATTTGAGAAACATTTTTAATGAGTTGTGTACATGTGTATTACAGAACTTTCATCTACCATACAAGGCATATTTACACCTAGAAACATTAACTCTGAGTTTGCAGCTTTTTCCTAATAGCAGTTTCAAAATCAGGGAGTTTCCTAAGGAAATAAATGTTGGAGCGTGTTCTACCCAATAGATATGTAAATTACATAGATTCTCCCGCTGTGAAATTCCGTGTTTCGCACACGCTACATGCAGATAGGATTAGAAAAAATACACTACAGAGTTGTTTGCATGTGGATTACAGGACTTTCATCACAATACAAGGCATATTGATGCTTAGAAGCATTTTCTCTGATTTCACAGAGATTTACAAACGACAGTTTCGAAACTGAGGCAGATTTCAAGGCAAAAACCTCTTGGAGCGGGTTCAAAACAATAGACATTTAATTTACATGGATTTGCACACCATGAAATTCCGTGTTCCGAACACGCTTCATGCATCTCGGATTCAAAAATTTTCACTACATAGTTGGTAGCAAGTGGAATACATCACTTTCATTGACCATAGATTGCTTACTGACTCTTTGAATACTTTTCTCAGATTTCACAGATTAGTTTAAATGCCAGGTTTGATAATGAGGCAGATTTGGCAGGAAAATGCTCTTGGAGCGAGTTCTAACCAAAAGATATGTAATATACCTAGTTTCACTCACCGTGACATTCCGTGTTCTGAACAAGTTACATGCATCACGGATTAGAAAAACATTCTTTAATGAGTTGTGAACATGTGTATTACCGTACTTTCATCCACCTTACAATGCATAATTATACATAGAAAGTTTTTTCTGATTTAGTAGATTTCACTTAATGTCAGTTTTTAAATCATGCTGTTTTCACAGAAAAATCCTCTTGGTGTGAGTTCTACCCAATAGACATTCAATTTACATAGAACCTGTCATCGTGAAATTCCGTGTTCCGAAAAAGATACATGCATCACGGATTCGACAAATATTCCCTACAGAGTTGTTAGCATAAGGATTAACGAACTTTCATCCACCATAAAGCCATATTGACACTTTGAATCATTTTCTCATATTTCGAAAGTTTTTCCTAATGCCAGTTTTGAAAATGAGGCAGAATTCGCAGAAAATGCTCTTGGAGCGTGTTCTACCCAAGTGACATGCATTTTACATAGATTCACTCAACGTGATATTCTGTGTCCCAAACACACTACATGTATCTCGGATTCGACAAATATTCACTACAGAGTTGTTAGCATGCAGATTACCGAACTTTCATCCACCCTACAAGGCATATTTACACCGAGAATCTATTCATCTGAGTTCGCAGTGTTTTCCTAAAGACAGTTTCGAAAATCAGGCAGATTTCTCAGGAAAAATCTCTTGGAGTGATTTCTAACCAAGAGAAATGTAATTTACATAATATCCCTGGCCATGAAATTCCGTGTTCCGAACATGCTACATGCATAATGGATTCGAAAAATATTCTCTACAGATTTGTTAGCATGTGGATTATCGAACTTTCATCACAATAGTTTGAATATTGATACTTAGAAGTGTTTTCTCAGATTTTGCTGCGTTTTTAAAACGCCAGTTTAAAAAATAATGCAGTTTTCACAGAAAAATACTCTTGGAGCGAGTTCTACCCAATAGAGGAGTAATTTACATTGTTTCAGTCACCGTGAAATTCCACGTCCCAAACACTGTATATGCATCACGGATTAGAAAATGATTCTTTAATATGTTGTGAAAATGTGGATTACAGAACTTTCTTCCACATAAAGTCATATTTACACCTAGAAATATTTAATCTCATTTTGAAACTTTCTCCAAACTTCAGATTCGATAATCATGCAATTTTCGCAGAAAAATTCTATTCTAGCAAGTTCTGCCCAATAGAATTTTAATTTAAATTGGGTCATTACGGTGAAATTCCATTTCAAAAAACGCTACATGAATCACGGTTTGAAAAATAATTACTACACTGTTATTAACATGTGGATTACCAGACTTTCATTCACCATTCAAGGCATATTGACACTTAGAAGCATTTTCTAAGATTTCACGTGGTTCTCCTAATGGCAGTTTTGAAAATGAGGCACATTTCGCAGAAAAATTCTCTTCAAGCGAGTTCTACCCAATAGATATGTAATTTACATTGTTTCCTTCAATATGACACTCTGTATTCCGTACACGTTACATGCATCACGAATTCGACAAACATTCTCTAATGAGTGAGAGCATCTGGATTACCAAAATTTCATTCAACATATAAGGCATATTTACACCTAGTTGTTGTTATTCTGATTTCGCAGGTTTTTCCTAACATCCAATTCCGAAAATCATGAAATTTTCTCAGAAATATTAAATTCAAGCCAGTTCTATCCAGTAGAATTTTTATTATCCGAGTTTCACTCACCGAGACATTCCGTGTTCGGAAAATGTTACATTAATCACGGCTTCGACAAACATTATTTAATGACTGTGAGCATGTGGATTACCGATGTTTCAACCACAATACAAGGCATATTTACACCTAGAAATATTTACTTAGATTTCACAGATTTTTCCTAACGTTTGTTACGAAAATCAGGCAGTTTTCGCAGAAAAATTCTCTTGCTGCATGTTCGATCCAATACACATCCCATTTTCATAGATACCGTCACCGTAACATTCCATGTTCCGAAAAAGGTACATGCACCATGGATTCAACAAATATTCACTCCTGAGTTGTTAGAATGTGAATTACACATCTTTAATAAACCATTGAAGACATATTGTCACCTTAAAGCTTTTGCTCAGGTTTTGCAGTGTTTTCATAACACCAGTTTACAAACAGAGGTAGATTTTACAGTAAAATGCTCCTGGAGATGTTTCTCACCAATAGATGTGTAATTTACCTATTTTCCTTCAACGTGACATTCTGTGTACCGAACAATCTACATACATCACGGATTTGAGAAACATTTTTAATGAGTTGTGTACATGTGTATTACAGATCTTTCATCCCCCATACAAGGCATATTTACACCTAGAAACATTAACTCTGAGTTTGCAGCTTTTTCCTAATAGCAGTTTCAAAAATCAGTCAGTTTACTTAGGAAAAATTTTTTCAGCGTGTCTTACGCAATAGATATGTAAATTACATAGATTCTCCCGCTGTGAAATTCCGTGTTTCTCCCACGCTACATGCAGATAGGACTCGACAAAAATACACTACAGAGTTGTTTGCATGTGGATTAAAGGACTTTCATCCCAATACAAGGCATATTGATGCTTAGAAACATTTTCTCTGATTTCACAGAGCTTTCCAAACGCCAGTTTCGAAACTGAGGCAGTTTTCACGGCAAAAACCTCTTGGAGCGTGTTCAAAACAATAGACATGTAATTTACATGGATTTCCTCACCATGAAATTCCGTGTTCCGAACACGCTTCATGCATCTCTGATTCAAAAATTTTCATTACAGTGTTGATAGCAAGTGGATTACAGCACTTTCATCCACCTTACATGGCTTACTGATACTTTGAAGACTTTTCTCAGATTTCACAGAGTAGTTTTAATGTCAGGTTTGAAAATGAGGCAGATTTGGCAGGAAAATGCTCTTGGAGTGAGTTCTAACCATAACATATGTAATTTAGTTCAAACCAAAACTAGTTTCACTCACCGTGACATTCCGTGTTCTGAACAAGTTACGTGCATCACGGATTCGAAAAACATTCTTTAATGAGTTGTGAACATGTGTATTACCGAACTTTCATCCACCTTACACTGCATATTTATACATAGAATGTTTTTTCTGATTTAGTAGATTTCACCTAATGTCAGTTTTTAAATCATGCAGTTTTCACAGAAAAATCCTCTTGAAGCGCGTTCTACCCAACAGACATTCAATTTACATAGAACCTGTCATCGTGAAATTCCGTGTTCTGAAAAAGCTACATGCATCACGGATTCGACAAATATTCACTACAGAGTTGTTAGCATAAGGATTAATGAACTTTCATCCACCATAAAAGCCATATTGACACTTTGAATCATTTTCTCATATTTGGAAAGTTTTTCCTAATGCCAGTTTTGAAAATGAGGCAGAATTCGCAGAAAAAGCTCTTGGAGCGTGTTCTACCCAAGTGACATGCATTTTACATAGATTCGCTCACCGTGATATTCTGTGTCCCAAACACGCTTCATGTATCTCGGATTCGACAAATATTCACTACAGAGTTGTTAGCATGCAGATTACCGAACTTTCATCCACCCTACAAGGCATATTTACACTGAGAAACTATTCATCTGAGTTCGCAGTGTTTCCTAATTCCAGTTTCGAAAATCAGGCAGATTTCTCAGGAAAAATCTCTTGGAGTGATTTCTAACCAAGAGAAATGTAATTTACATAAAATCCCTGACCATGAAATTCCGTGTTCCGAACATGCTACATGCATAATGGATTCGAAAAATATTCTCTACAGATATGTTAGCATGTGGATTACCGAACTTTCATCACAATAGATTGAAAATTGTTACTTAGAAGTATTTTCTCAAATTTTGCAGTGTTTTCCAAACGCCAGTTTCAAAAATGAAGCATTTATTGCAGAAAAATTCTCTTGGAGAGAGTACTACCCAATAGAGAAGTAATTTACATTGTTTCACTCACCGTGAATTTCCATGTTAATAACACGTTATATGCATCACGGATTAGAAAAAGCTTCTTTAATATGTTGTGAAAATGTGGATTACCGAACTTTCTTCCAACATAAAGGCATATTTACACCTAGAAATATTTACTCTCATTTTGAAGCATTCTCCAAATTTCAGATTCGATAATCATGCAATTTTCACAGAAAAATTCTATTCTAGCTAGTTCTACCCAAAAGAATTTTAATTTAAATTGTGTCATTACGGTGAAATTCCATTTCAAAAAGCGCTACATGTATCACGGTTTGAAAAATCATTACTACACTGTTATTAACATGTGGATTACCGGACTTTCATTCACCATTCAATGCATATTGACACTTAGAAGCATTTTCTAAGATTTCACAGGGTTCTCCTAAAGGCAGTTTTGAAAATGAGGCACATTTCGCAGAAAAATTCTCTTCAAGCGAGTTCTACCCAATAGACATGTAATTTACATTGTTTCCTTCAGTATGACACACTGTATTCCGTACACGTTACATGCATCACGAATTCGACAAACATTCTCTAATGAGTGTGAGCATGTGGATTACCAAAATTTCATTCACCATACAAGGCATATATATCCCTAGATGTTGTTATTCTGATTTCGCAGGTTTTCCCTAACATCCACTTCTGATAATCATGAAATTTTCGCAGAAAAATTCAATTCAAGCGAGTTCTATCCAGTAGAATTGTTATTTTCCGAGTTTCACTCACCGAGACATTTCGTGTTCAAAAAACGTTATATTAATCACGGCTTTGACAAACATTATTTAATGACCGTGACCATGTGGATTACCGATATTTTAACCACAATACAAGACATATTGACACCTAGAAATATTTACTTATATTTCACAGATTTTTCCTTAATTCAGTTACGAAAATCAGGCAGTTTTCGCAGAAAAATTCTCTTGCTGCATGTTCGATCCAATAGACATCCCATTTTCATAGATACCGTCACCGTAACATCCCGTGTTCCGAAAAAGTTACATGCACCATGGATTCAACAAATATTCACTGCTGAGTTGTTAGAATGTGAATTACACATCTTTAATAAACCATTGAAGACATATTGTCACCTTAAAATTTTGCTCAGATTTTGCAGTGTTTTCATAACACCAGTTTCCAAACAGAGGTAGACTTTACAGTAAAATGCTCCTGGAGCGGTTTCTCACCAATAGATATGTAATTTACATAGTTTCCATCAACGTGACATTCCGTGTACCGAACACACTACATTCATCAAGGTATTGAGAAACATTTTTAATGAGTTGTTTACATGTTTATTACAGAACTTTCATCTACCATACAAGGCATATTTACACCTAGAAACATTAACTCTGAGTTTGCAGCATTTTCCTAATAGCAGTTTCAAAATCAGGCAGTTTCCTAAGGAAAAAACTGTTGGAGCGTGTTCTACCCAATAGATATGTAAATTACATAGATTCTCCCGCTGTGAAATTCCGTGTTTCGCACACGCTACATGCAGATAGGATTCGAAAAAATACACTACAGAGTTGTTTGCATGTGGATTACAGGACTTTCATCACAATACAAGGCATAATGATGTGTAGAAGCATTTTCTCAGATTTCACAGAGATTTACAAACGACAGTTTCGAAACTGAGGCAGATTTCAAGGCAAAAACCTCTTGGAGCGGGTTCAAAACAATAGACATTTAATTTACATGGATTCGCACACCATGAAATTCCATGTTCCGAACACGCTTCATGCATCTCGGATTCAAAAATTTTCACTACAGGGTTGTTAGCAAGTGGAATACATCACTTTCATTGACCATAGATTGCTTACTGACTCTTTGAATACTTTTCTCAGATTTCACAGATTAGTTTAAATGCCAGGTTTGATAATGAGGCAGATTTGGCAGGAAAATGCTCTTGGAGCGAGTTCTAACCAAAAGATATGTAATATACCTAGTTTCACTCACCGTGACATTCCATGTTCTGAACAAGTTACATGCATCACGGATTCGAAAAACATTCTTTAATGAGTTGTGAACATGTGTATTACCGAACTTTCATCCACCTTACACTGCATATTTATACATAGAATGTTTTTTCTGATTTAGTAGATTTCACCTGTCAGTTTTTAAATCATGCAGTTTTCACAGAAAAATCCTCTTGGAGCGAGTTCTACCCAACAGACATTCAATTTACATAGAACCTGTCATCGTGAAGTTCCGTGTTCTGAAAAAGCTACATGCATCACGGATTCGACAAATATTCACTACAGAGTTGTTAGCATAAGAATTAACGAACTTTCATCAACCATAAAAGCCATATTGACACTTTGAATCATTTTCTCATATTTGGAAAGTTTTTCCTAATGCCAGTTTTGAAAATGAGGCAGAATTCGCAGAAAAAGCTCTTGGAGCGTGTTCTACCCAAGTGACATGCATTTTACATAGATTCGCTCACCGTGATATTCTGTGTCCCAAACACGCTTCATGTATCTCGGATTCGACAAATATTCACTACAGAGTTCTTAGCATGCAGATTACTGAACTTTCATCCACCCTACAAGGCATATTTACACCGAGAATCTATTCATCTGAGTTCGCAGTGTTTCCCTATTCCAGTCTCGAAAATCAGGCAGATTTCTCAGGAAAAATCTCTTGGAGTGATTTCTAACCAAGAGAAATGTAATTTACATAAAATCACTGACCATGAAATTCCGTGTTCCGAACATGCTACATGCATAATGGATTCGAAAAATATTCTCTACAGATATGTTAGCATGTGGATTACCGAACTTTCATCACAATAGATTGAAAATTGATTCTTAGAAGTATTTTCTCAAATTTTGCAGTGTTTTCCAAACTCCAGTTTCAAAAATGAAGCATTTACTGCAGAAAAATTCTCTTGGAGAGAGTACTACCCAATAGAGAAATAATTTACATTGTTTCAGTCACCGTGAAATTCCATGTTAAAAACACGGTATATGCATCACGGATTAGAAAAAGCTTCTTTAATATGTTGTGAAAATGTGGATTACCGAACTTTCTTCCAACATAAAGGCATATTTACACCTAGAAATATTTACTCTCATTTTGAAGCATTCTCCAAGTTTCAGATTCGATAATCATGCAATTTTCGCAGAAAAATTCTATTCTAGCTAGTTCTACCCAATAGAATTTTAATTTAAATTGTGTCATTACGGTGAAATTCCATTTCAAAAAGCGCTACATGAATCACGGTTTGAAAAATCATTACTACACTGTTATTAACATGTGGATTACCGGACTTTCATTCACCATTCAATGCATATTGACACTTAGAAGCATTTTCTAAGATTTCACAGGGTTCTCCTTATGGCAGTTTTGAAAATGAGGCACATTTCGCAGAAAAATTCTCTTCAAGCGAGGTCTACCCAATAGACATGTAACTTACATTGTTTCCTTCAATATGACACTCTGTATTCCGTACACGTTACATGCATCACGAATTCGACAAACATTCTCTAATGAGTGTGAGCATGTGGATTACCAAAATTTCATTCACCATACAAGGCATATTTACACCTAGATGTAGTTATTCTGATTTCGCAGGTTTTCCCTAACATCCACTTCTGAAAATCATGAAATTTTCGCAGAAAAATTCAATTCAATCGAGTTCTATCCAGTAGAATTGTTACTTTCCGAGTATCACTCACCGAGACATTTCGTGTTCAAAAAACGTTACATTAATCACGGCTTTGACAAACATTATTTAATGACCGTGACCATGTGGTTTACCGATGTTTCAACCACAATACAAGGCAATTTGACACCTAGAAACATTTACTTATATTTCGCAGATTTTTCCTAAATTCAGTAATGAAAATCAGGCAGTTTTCGCAGAAAAATTCTCTTGCTGCATGTTCGATCCAATAGAAACCCCATTTTCGTAGATACCGTCACCGTAAAATCCCGTGTTCTGAAAAAGTTACATGCACCATGGATTCAACAAATATTCACTGCTGAGTTGATAGAATGTGAATTACACATCTTTAATAAACCATTGAAAACATATTGTCACCTTAAAATTTTGCTCAGATTTTGCAGTGTTTTCATAACACCAGTTTCCAACAGAGGTAGATTTTACAGTAAAATGCTCCTGGAGCGGTTTCTCACCAATAGATATGTAATTTACATAGTTTCCATCAACGTGACATTCCGTGTACCGAACACACTACATTCATCACGGATTTGAGAAACATTTTTAATGAGTTGTGTACATGTGTATTACAGAACTTTCATCCACCATACAATGCATATTTACACCTAGAAACATTAACTCTGAGTTTGCAGCTTTTTCCTAATAGCAATTTCAAAATCAGGCAGTTTCCTAAGGAAAAAAATGTTGGAGCGTGTTCTACCCAATAGATATGTAAATTACATAAATTCTCCCGCTGTGAAATTCCGTGTTTCGCACACGCTACATGCAGATAGGATTTGACAAAAATACACTACAGAGTTGTTTGCATGTGGATTACAGGACTTTCATCACAATACAAGGCACATTGATGCTTAGAAGCATTTTCTCTGATTTCACAGAGCTTTCCAAACGCCAGTTTCGGAACTGAGGCAGATTTCACGGCAAAAACCTCTTGGAGCGGGTTCAAAACAATAGACATTTAATTTACATGGATTCGCTCACCATGAAATTCCGTGTTCCGAACACGCTTCATGCATCTTGGATTCAAAAATTTTCACTACAGGGTTGTTAGCAAGTGGATTACATCACTTTCATTGACCATAGATTGCTTACTGTCTCTTTGAATACTTTTCTCAGATTTCACAGATTAGTTTAAATGCCAGGTTTGATAATGAGGCAGATTTGGCAGGAAAATGCTCTTGGGGCGAGTTCTAACCAAAAGATATGTAATATACCTAGTTTCACTCACCGTGACATTCCGTGTTCTGAACAAGTTACATGCATCACGGATTCGAAAAACATTCTTTAATGAGTTGTAAACATGTGTATTACCGAACTTTCATCCACCTTACAATGCAAATTTATACATAGAATGTTTTTTCTGATTTAGTAGATTTCACCTAATGTCAGTTTTTAAATCATGCAGTTTTCGCAGAAAAATCCTCTTGGAGCGAGTTCTACCCAACAGACATTCAATTTACATAGAACCTGTCATCGTGAAGTTCCGTGTTCTGAAAAAGCTACATGCATCACGGATTCGACAAATATTCACTACAGAGTTGTTAGCATAAGAATTAACGAACTTTCATCAACCATAAAAGCCATATTGACACTTTGAATCATTTTCTCATATTTGGAAAGTTTTTCCTAATGCCAGTTTTGAAAATGAGGCAGAATTCGCAGAAAAAGCTCTTGGAGCGTGTTCTACCCAAGTGACATGCATTTTACATAGATTCGCTCACCGTGATATTCTGTGTCCCAAACACGCTTCATGTATCTCGGATTCGACAAATATTCACTACAGAGTTCTTAGCATGCAGATTACTGAATTTTCATCCACCCTACAAGGCATATTTACACCGAGAATCTATTCATCTGAGTTCGCAGTGTTTCCCTATTCCAGTCTCGAAAATCAGGCAGATTTCTCAGGAAAAATCTCTTGGAGTGATTTCTAACCAAGAGAAATGTAATTTACATAAAATCCCTGACCATGAAATTCCGTGTTCCGAACATGCTACATGCATAATGGATTCGAAAAATATTCTCTACAGATATGTTAGCATGTGGATTACCGAACTTTCATCACAATAGATTGAAAATTGATTCTTAGAAGTATTTTCTCAAATTTTGCAGTGTTTTCCAAACTCCAGTTTCAAAAATGAAGCATTTACTGCAGAAAAATTCTCTTGGAGAGAGTACTACCCAATAGAGAAATAATTTACATTGTTTCAGTCACCGTGAAATTCCATGTTAAAAACACGGTATATGCATCACGGATTAGAAAAAGCTTCTTTAATATGTTGTGAAAATGTGGATTACCGAACTTTCTTCCAACATAAAGGCATATTTACACCTAGAAATATTTACTCTCATTTTGAAGCATTCTCCAAGTTTCAGATTCGATAATCATGCAATTTTCGCAGAAAAATTCTATTCTAGCTAGTTCTACCCAATAGAATTTTAATTTAAATTGTGTCATTACGGTGAAATTCCATTTCAAAAAGCGCTACATGAATCACGGTTTGAAAAATCATTACTACACTGTTATTAACATGTGGATTACCGGACTTTCATTCACCATTCAATGCATATTGACACTCAGAAGCATTTTCTAAGATTTCACAGGGTTCTCCTTATGGCAGTTTTGAAAATGAGGCACATTTCGCAGAAAAATTCTCTTCAAGCGAGGTCTACCCAATAGACATGTAACTTACATTGTTTCCTTCAATATGACACTCTGTATTCCGTACACGTTACATGCATCACGAATTCGACAAACATTCTCTAATGAGTGTGAGCATGTGGATTACCAAAATTTCATTCACCATACAAGGCATATTTACACCTAGATGTAGTTATTCTGATTTCGCAGGTTTTCCCTAACATCCACTTCTGAAAATCATGAAATTTTCGCAGAAAAATTCAATTCAATCGAGTTCTATCCAGTAGAATTGTTACTTTCCGAGTATCACTCACCGAGACATTTCGTGTTCAAAAAACGTTACATTAATCACGGCTTTGACAAACATTATTTAATGACCGTGACCATGTGGTTTACCGATGTTTCAACCACAATACAAGGCAATTTGACACCTAGAATCATTTACTTATATTTCGCAGATTTTTCCTAAATTCAGTAATGAAAATCAGGCAGTTTTCGCAGAAAAATTCTCTTGCTGCATGTTCGATCCAATAGAAACCCCATTTTCGTAGATACCGTCACCGTAAAATCCCGTGTTCTGAAAAAGTTACATGCACCATGGATTCAACAAATATTCACTGCTGAGTTGATAGAATGTGAATTACACATCTTTAATAAACCATTGAAAACATATTGTCACCTTAAAATTTTGCTCAGATTTTGCAGTGTTTTCATAACACCAGTTTCCAACAGAGGTAGATTTTACAGTAAAATGCTCCTGGAGCGGTTTCTCACCAATAGATATGTAATTTACATAGTTTCCATCAACGTGACATTCCGTGTACCGAACACACTACATTCATCACGGATTTGAGAAACATTTTTAATGAGTTGTGTACATGTGTATTACAGAACTTTCATCCACCATACAATGCATATTTACACCTAGAAACATTAACTCTGAGTTTGCAGCTTTTTCCTAATAGCAATTTCAAAATCAGGCAGTTTCCTAAGGAAAAAAATGTTGGAGCGTGTTCTACCCAATAGATATGTAAATTACATAAATTCTCCCGCTGTGAAATTCCGTGTTTCGCACACGCTACATGCAGATAGGATTTGACAAAAATACACTACAGAGTTGTTTGCATGTGGATTACAGGACTTTCATCACAATACAAGGCACATTGATGCTTAGAAGCATTTTCTCTGATTTCACAGAGCTTTCCAAACGCCAGTTTCGGAACTGAGGCAGATTTCACGGCAAAAACCTCTTGGAGCGGGTTCAAAACAATAGACATTTAATTTACATGGATTCGCTCACCATGAAATTCCGTGTTCCGAACACGCTTCATGCATCTTGGATTCAAAAATTTTCACTACAGGGTTGTTAGCAAGTGGATTACATCACTTTCATTGACCATAGATTGCTTACTGTCTCTTTGAATACTTTTCTCAGATTTCACAGATTAGTTTAAATGCCAGGTTTGATAATGAGGCAGATTTGGCAGGAAAATGCTCTTGGGGCGAGTTCTAACCAAAAGATATGTAATATACCTAGTTTCACTCACCGTGACATTCCGTGTTCTGAACAAGTTACATGCATCACGGATTCGAAAAACATTCTTTAATGAGTTGTAAACATGTGTATTACCGAACTTTCATCCACCTTACAATGCAAATTTATACATAGAATGTTTTTTCTGATTTAGTAGATTTCACCTAATGTCAGTTTTTAAATCATGCAGTTTTCGCAGAAAAATCCTCTTGGAGCGAGTTCTACCCAATAGACATGCAATTTACGTAGAACCCGTCATCGTGAAATTCTGTGATCCAAAAAATATACATGCATCACGGTTTCGAAAAATATTCACTTCAGACTTGTTAGCATAAAGATTACCGAACTTTCATCCACCATAAAAGCCATATTGACACTTTGAATCATTTTCTCATATTTTGAAAGTTTTTCCTAATGCCAGTTTTGAAAATGAGGCAGAATTCGCAGAAAAAGCTCTTGGAGCGTGTTCTACCCAAGTAACATGCATTTTACATAGATTCGCTCACCGTGATATTCTGTGTCCCAAACACGCTTCATGTATCTCGGATTCGACAAATATTCACTACAGAGTTGTTAGCATGCAGATTACCGAACTTTCATCCACCCTACAAGGCATATTTACACCGAGAAACTATTCATCTGAGTTCGCAGTGTTTCCTAATTCCAGTTTCGAAATTCAGGCAGATTTCTCAGGAAAAATCTCTTGGAGTGATTTCTAACCAAGAGAAATGTAATTTACATAAAATCCCTGACCATGAAATTCCGTGTTCCGAACATGCTACATGCATAATGGATTCGAAAAATATTCTCTACAGATATGTTAGCATGTGGATTACCGAACTTTCATCACAATAGATTGAAAATTGTTACTTAGAAGTGTTTTCTCAAATTTTGCAGTGTTTTCCAAACGCCAGTTTCAAAAATGAAGCATTTATTGCAGAAAAATTCTCTTGGAGAGAGTACTACCCAATAGAGAAATAATTTACATTGTTTCAGTCACCGTGAAATTCCATGTTAAAAACACGGTATATGCATCACGGATTAGAAAAAGCTTCTTTAATATGTTGTGAAAATGTGGATTACCGAACTTTCTTCCAACATAAAGGCATATTTACACCTAGAAATATTTACTCTCATTTTGAAGCATTCTCCAAATTTCAGATTCGATAATCATGCATTTTTCGCAGAAAAATTCTATTCTAGCTAGTTCTACCCAAAAGAATTTTAATTTAAATTGTGTCATTACGGTGAAATTCCATTTCAAAAAGCGCTACATGTATCACGGTTTGAAAAATCATTACTACACTGTTATTAACATGTGGATTACCGGACTTTCATTCACCATTCAATGCATATTGACACTTAGAAGCATTTTCTAAGATTTCACAGGGTTCTCCTTATGGCAGTTTTGAAAATGAGGCACATTTCGCAGAAAAATTCTCTTCAAGCGAGGTCTACCCAATAGACATGTAACTTACATTGTTTCCTTCAATATGACACTCTGTATTCCGTACACGTTACATGCATCACGAATTCGACAAACATTCTCTAATGAGTGTGAGCATGTGGATTACCAAAATTTCATTCACCATACAAGGCATATTTACACCTAGATGTAGTTATTCTGATTTCGCAGGTTTTCCCTAACATCCACTTCTGAAAATCATGAAATTTTCGCAGAAAAATTCAATTCAATCGAGTTCTATCCAGTAGAATTGTTACTTTCCGAGTATCACTCACCGAGACATTTCGTGTTCAAAAAACGTTACATTAATCACGGCTTTGACAAACATTATTTAATGACCGTGACCATGTGGTTTACCGATGTTTCAACCACAATACAAGGCAATTTGACACCTAGAAACATTTACTTATATTTCGCAGATTTTTCCTAAATTCAGTAATGAAAATCAGGCAGTTTTCGCAGAAAAATTCTCTTGCTGCATGTTCGATCCAATAGAAACCCCATTTTCGTAGATACCGTCACCGTAAAATCCCGTGTTCTGAAAAAGTTACATGCACCATGGATTCAACAAATATTCACTGCTGAGTTGATAGAATGTGAATTACACATCTTTAATAAACCATTGAAAACATATTGTCACCTTAAAATTTTGCTCAGATTTTGCAGTGTTTTCATAACACCAGTTTCCAACAGAGGTAGATTTTACAGTAAAATGCTCCTGGAGCGGTTTCTCACCAATAGATATGTAATTTACATAGTTTCCATCAACGTGACATTCCGTGTACCGAACACACTACATTCATCACGGATTTGAGAAACATTTTTAATGAGTTGTGTACATGTGTATTACAGAACTTTCATCCACCATACAATGCATATTTACACCTAGAAACATTAACTCTGAGTTTGCAGCTTTTTCCTAATAGCAATTTCAAAATCAGGCAGTTTCCTAAGGAAAAAAATGTTGGAGCGTGTTCTACCCAATAGATATGTAAATTACATAAATTCTCCCGCTGTGAAATTCCGTGTTTCGCACACGCTACATGCAGATAGGATTTGACAAAAATACACTACAGAGTTGTTTGCATGTGGATTACAGGACTTTCATCACAATACAAGGCACATTGATGCTTAGAAGCATTTTCTCTGATTTCACAGAGCTTTCCAAACGCCAGTTTCGGAACTGAGGCAGATTTCACGGCAAAAACCTCTTGGAGCGGGTTCAAAACAATAGACATTTAATTTACATGGATTCGCTCACCATGAAATTCCGTGTTCCGAACACGCTTCATGCATCTTGGATTCAAAAATTTTCACTACAGGGTTGTTAGCAAGTGGATTACATCACTTTCATTGACCATAGATTGCTTACTGTCTCTTTGAATACTTTTCTCAGATTTCACAGATTAGTTTAAATGCCAGGTTTGATAATGAGGCAGATTTGGCAGGAAAATGCTCTTGGGGCGAGTTCTAACCAAAAGATATGTAATATACCTAGTTTCACTCACCGTGACATTCCGTGTTCTGAACAAGTTACATGCATCACGGATTCGAAAAACATTCTTTAATGAGTTGTAAACATGTGTATTACCGAACTTTCATCCACCTTACAATGCAAATTTATACATAGAATGTTTTTTCTGATTTAGTAGATTTCACCTAATGTCAGTTTTTAAATCATGCAGTTTTCGCAGAAAAATCCTCTTGGAGCGAGTTCTACCCAACAGACATTCAATTTACATAGAACCTGTCATCGTGAAGTTCCGTGTTCTGAAAAAGCTACATGCATCACGGATTCGACAAATATTCACTACAGAGTTGTTAGCATAAGAATTAACGAACTTTCATCAACCATAAAAGCCATATTGACACTTTGAATCATTTTCTCATATTTGGAAAGTTTTTCCTAATGCCAGTTTTGAAAATGAGGCAGAATTCGCAGAAAAAGCTCTTGGAGCGTGTTCTACCCAAGTGACATGCATTTTACATAGATTCGCTCACCGTGATATTCTGTGTCCCAAACACGCTTCATGTATCTCGGATTCGACAAATATTCACTACAGAGTTCTTAGCATGCAGATTACTGAACTTTCATCCACCCTACAAGGCATATTTACACCGAGAATCTATTCATCTGAGTTCGCAGTGTTTCCCTATTCCAGTCTCGAAAATCAGGCAGATTTCTCAGGAAAAATCTCTTGGAGTGATTTCTAACCAAGAGAAATGTAATTTACATAAAATCACTGACCATGAAATTCCGTGTTCCGAACATGCTACATGCATAATGGATTCGAAAAATATTCTCTACAGATATGTTAGCATGTGGATTACCGAACTTTCATCACAATAGATTGAAAATTGATTCTTAGAAGTATTTTCTCAAATTTTGCAGTGTTTTCCAAACTCCAGTTTCAAAAATGAAGCATTTACTGCAGAAAAATTCTCTTGGAGAGAGTACTACCCAATAGAGAAATAATTTACATTGTTTCAGTCACCGTGAAATTCCATGTTAAAAACACGGTATATGCATCACGGATTAGAAAAAGCTTCTTTAATATGTTGTGAAAATGTGGATTACCGAACTTTCTTCCAACATAAAGGCATATTTACACCTAGAAATATTTACTCTCATTTTGAAGCATTCTCCAAGTTTCAGATTCGATAATCATGCAATTTTCGCAGAAAAATTCTATTCTAGCTAGTTCTACCCAATAGAATTTTAATTTAAATTGTGTCATTACGGTGAAATTCCATTTCAAAAAGCGCTACATGAATCACGGTTTGAAAAATCATTACTACACTGTTATTAACATGTGGATTACCGGACTTTCATTCACCATTCAATGCATATTGACACTCAGAAGCATTTTCTAAGATTTCACAGGGTTCTCCTTATGGCAGTTTTGAAAATGAGGCACATTTCGCAGAAAAATTCTCTTCAAGCGAGGTCTACCCAATAGACATGTAACTTACATTGTTTCCTTCAATATGACACTCTGTATTCCGTACACGTTACATGCATCACGAATTCGACAAACATTCTCTAATGAGTGTGAGCATGTGGATTACCAAAATTTCATTCACCATACAAGGCATATTTACACCTAGATGTAGTTATTCTGATTTCGCAGGTTTTCCCTAACATCCACTTCTGAAAATCATGAAATTTTCGCAGAAAAATTCAATTCAATCGAGTTCTATCCAGTAGAATTGTTACTTTCCGAGTATCACTCACCGAGACATTTCGTGTTCAAAAAACGTTACATTAATCACGGCTTTGACAAACATTATTTAATGACCGTGACCATGTGGTTTACCGATGTTTCAACCACAATACAAGGCAATTTGACACCTAGAATCATTTACTTATATTTCGCAGATTTTTCCTAAATTCAGTAATGAAAATCAGGCAGTTTTCGCAGAAAAATTCTCTTGCTGCATGTTCGATCCAATAGAAACCCCATTTTCGTAGATACCGTCACCGTAAAATCCCGTGTTCTGAAAAAGTTACATGCACCATGGATTCAACAAATATTCACTGCTGAGTTGATAGAATGTGAATTACACATCTTTAATAAACCATTGAAAACATATTGTCACCTTAAAATTTTGCTCAGATTTTGCAGTGTTTTCATAACACCAGTTTCCAACAGAGGTAGATTTTACAGTAAAATGCTCCTGGAGCGGTTTCTCACCAATAGATATGTAATTTACATAGTTTCCATCAACGTGACATTCCGTGTACCGAACACACTACATTCATCACGGATTTGAGAAACATTTTTAATGAGTTGTGTACATGTGTATTACAGAACTTTCATCCACCATACAATGCATATTTACACCTAGAAACATTAACTCTGAGTTTGCAGCTTTTTCCTAATAGCAATTTCAAAATCAGGCAGTTTCCTAAGGAAAAAAATGTTGGAGCGTGTTCTACCCAATAGATATGTAAATTACATAAATTCTCCCGCTGTGAAATTCCGTGTTTCGCACACGCTACATGCAGATAGGATTTGACAAAAATACACTACAGAGTTGTTTGCATGTGGATTACAGGACTTTCATCACAATACAAGGCACATTGATGCTTAGAAGCATTTTCTCTGATTTCACAGAGCTTTCCAAACGCCAGTTTCGGAACTGAGGCAGATTTCACGGCAAAAACCTCTTGGAGCGGGTTCAAAACAATAGACATTTAATTTACATGGATTCGCTCACCATGAAATTCCGTGTTCCGAACACGCTTCATGCATCTTGGATTCAAAAATTTTCACTACAGGGTTGTTAGCAAGTGGATTACATCACTTTCATTGACCATAGATTGCTTACTGTCTCTTTGAATACTTTTCTCAGATTTCACAGATTAGTTTAAATGCCAGGTTTGATAATGAGGCAGATTTGGCAGGAAAATGCTCTTGGGGCGAGTTCTAACCAAAAGATATGTAATATACCTAGTTTCACTCACCGTGACATTCCGTGTTCTGAACAAGTTACATGCATCACGGATTCGAAAAACATTCTTTAATGAGTTGTAAACATGTGTATTACCGAACTTTCATCCACCTTACAATGCAAATTTATACATAGAATGTTTTTTCTGATTTAGTAGATTTCACCTAATGTCAGTTTTTAAATCATGCAGTTTTCGCAGAAAAATCCTCTTGGAGCGAGTTCTACCCAACAGACATTCAATTTACATAGAACCTGTCATCGTGAAGTTCCGTGTTCTGAAAAAGCTACATGCATCACGGATTCGACAAATATTCACTACAGAGTTGTTAGCATAAGAATTAACGAACTTTCATCAACCATAAAAGCCATATTGACACTTTGAATCATTTTCTCATATTTGGAAAGTTTTTCCTAATGCCAGTTTTGAAAATGAGGCAGAATTCGCAGAAAAAGCTCTTGGAGCGTGTTCTACCCAAGTGACATGCATTTTACATAGATTCGCTCACCGTGATATTCTGTGTCCCAAACACGCTTCATGTATCTCGGATTCGACAAATATTCACTACAGAGTTCTTAGCATGCAGATTACTGAACTTTCATCCACCCTACAAGGCATATTTACACCGAGAATCTATTCATCTGAGTTCGCAGTGTTTCCCTATTCCAGTCTCGAAAATCAGGCAGATTTCTCAGGAAAAATCTCTTGGAGTGATTTCTAACCAAGAGAAATGTAATTTACATAAAATCACTGACCATGAAATTCCGTGTTCCGAACATGCTACATGCATAATGGATTCGAAAAATATTCTCTACAGATATGTTAGCATGTGGATTACCGAACTTTCATCACAATAGATTGAAAATTGATTCTTAGAAGTATTTTCTCAAATTTTGCAGTGTTTTCCAAACTCCAGTTTCAAAAATGAAGCATTTACTGCAGAAAAATTCTCTTGGAGAGAGTACTACCCAATAGAGAAATAATTTACATTGTTTCAGTCACCGTGAAATTCCATGTTAAAAACACGGTATATGCATCACGGATTAGAAAAAGCTTCTTTAATATGTTGTGAAAATGTGGATTACCGAACTTTCTTCCAACATAAAGGCATATTTACACCTAGAAATATTTACTCTCATTTTGAAGCATTCTCCAAGTTTCAGATTCGATAATCATGCAATTTTCGCAGAAAAATTCTATTCTAGCTAGTTCTACCCAATAGAATTTTAATTTAAATTGTGTCATTACGGTGAAATTCCATTTCAAAAAGCGCTACATGAATCACGGTTTGAAAAATCATTACTACACTGTTATTAACATGTGGATTACCGGACTTTCATTCACCATTCAATGCATATTGACACTCAGAAGCATTTTCTAAGATTTCACAGGGTTCTCCTTATGGCAGTTTTGAAAATGAGGCACATTTCGCAGAAAAATTCTCTTCAAGCGAGGTCTACCCAATAGACATGTAACTTACATTGTTTCCTTCAATATGACACTCTGTATTCCGTACACGTTACATGCATCACGAATTCGACAAACATTCTCTAATGAGTGTGAGCATGTGGATTACCAAAATTTCATTCACCATACAAGGCATATTTACACCTAGATGTAGTTATTCTGATTTCGCAGGTTTTCCCTAACATCCACTTCTGAAAATCATGAAATTTTCGCAGAAAAATTCAATTCAATCGAGTTCTATCCAGTAGAATTGTTACTTTCCGAGTATCACTCACCGAGACATTTCGTGTTCAAAAAACGTTACATTAATCACGGCTTTGACAAACATTATTTAATGACCGTGACCATGTGGTTTACCGATGTTTCAACCACAATACAAGGCAATTTGACACCTAGAATCATTTACTTATATTTCGCAGATTTTTCCTAAATTCAGTAATGAAAATCAGGCAGTTTTCGCAGAAAAATTCTCTTGCTGCATGTTCGATCCAATAGAAACCCCATTTTCGTAGATACCGTCACCGTAAAATCCCGTGTTCTGAAAAAGTTACATGCACCATGGATTCAACAAATATTCACTGCTGAGTTGATAGAATGTGAATTACACATCTTTAATAAACCATTGAAAACATATTGTCACCTTAAAATTTTGCTCAGATTTTGCAGTGTTTTCATAACACCAGTTTCCAACAGAGGTAGATTTTACAGTAAAATGCTCCTGGAGCGGTTTCTCACCAATAGATATGTAATTTACATAGTTTCCATCAACGTGACATTCCGTGTACCGAACACACTACATTCATCACGGATTTGAGAAACATTTTTAATGAGTTGTGTACATGTGTATTACAGAACTTTCATCCACCATACAATGCATATTTACACCTAGAAACATTAACTCTGAGTTTGCAGCTTTTTCCTAATAGCAATTTCAAAATCAGGCAGTTTCCTAAGGAAAAAAATGTTGGAGCGTGTTCTACCCAATAGATATGTAAATTACATAAATTCTCCCGCTGTGAAATTCCGTGTTTCGCACACGCTACATGCAGATAGGATTTGACAAAAATACACTACAGAGTTGTTTGCATGTGGATTACAGGACTTTCATCACAATACAAGGCACATTGATGCTTAGAAGCATTTTCTCTGATTTCACAGAGCTTTCCAAACGCCAGTTTCGGAACTGAGGCAGATTTCACGGCAAAAACCTCTTGGAGCGGGTTCAAAACAATAGACATTTAATTTACATGGATTCGCTCACCATGAAATTCCGTGTTCCGAACACGCTTCATGCATCTTGGATTCAAAAATTTTCACTACAGGGTTGTTAGCAAGTGGATTACATCACTTTCATTGACCATAGATTGCTTACTGTCTCTTTGAATACTTTTCTCAGATTTCACAGATTAGTTTAAATGCCAGGTTTGATAATGAGGCAGATTTGGCAGGAAAATGCTCTTGGGGCGAGTTCTAACCAAAAGATATGTAATATACCTAGTTTCACTCACCGTGACATTCCGTGTTCTGAACAAGTTACATGCATCACGGATTCGAAAAACATTCTTTAATGAGTTGTAAACATGTGTATTACCGAACTTTCATCCACCTTACAATGCAAATTTATACATAGAATGTTTTTTCTGATTTAGTAGATTTCACCTAATGTCAGTTTTTAAATCATGCAGTTTTCGCAGAAAAATCCTCTTGGAGCGAGTTCTACCCAATAGACATGCAATTTACGTAGAACCCGTCATCGTGAAATTCTGTGATCCAAAAAATATACATGCATCACGGTTTCGAAAAATATTCACTTCAGACTTGTTAGCATAAAGATTACCGAACTTTCATCCACCATAAAAGCCATATTGACACTTTGAATCATTTTCTCATATTTTGAAAGTTTTTCCTAATGCCAGTTTTGAAAATGAGGCAGAATTCGCAGAAAAAGCTCTTGGAGCGTGTTCTACCCAAGTAACATGCATTTTACATAGATTCGCTCACCGTGATATTCTGTGTCCCAAACACGCTTCATGTATCTCGGATTCGACAAATATTCACTACAGAGTTGTTAGCATGCAGATTACCGAACTTTCATCCACCCTACAAGGCATATTTACACCGAGAAACTATTCATCTGAGTTCGCAGTGTTTCCTAATTCCAGTTTCGAAATTCAGGCAGATTTCTCAGGAAAAATCTCTTGGAGTGATTTCTAACCAAGAGAAATGTAATTTACATAAAATCCCTGACCATGAAATTCCGTGTTCCGAACATGCTACATGCATAATGGATTCGAAAAATATTCTCTACAGATATGTTAGCATGTGGATTACCGAACTTTCATCACAATAGATTGAAAATTGTTACTTAGAAGTGTTTTCTCAAATTTTGCAGTGTTTTCCAAACGCCAGTTTCAAAAATGAAGCATTTATTGCAGAAAAATTCTCTTGGAGAGAGTACTACCCAATAGAGAAATAATTTACATTGTTTCAGTCACCGTGAAATTCCATGTTAAAAACACGGTATATGCATCACGGATTAGAAAAAGCTTCTTTAATATGTTGTGAAAATGTGGATTACCGAACTTTCTTCCAACATAAAGGCATATTTACACCTAGAAATATTTACTCTCATTTTGAAGCATTCTCCAAATTTCAGATTCGATAATCATGCATTTTTCGCAGAAAAATTCTATTCTAGCTAGTTCTACCCAAAAGAATTTTAATTTAAATTGTGTCATTACGGTGAAATTCCATTTCAAAAAGCGCTACATGTATCACGGTTTGAAAAATCATTACTACACTTTTATTAACATGTGGATTACCGGACTTTCATTCACCATTCAATGCATATTGACACTTAGAAGCATTTTCTAAGATTTCACAGGGTTCTCCTAAAGGCAGTTTTGAAAATGAGGCACATTTCGCAGAAAAATTCTCTTCAAGCGAGTTCTACCCAATAGACATGTAATTTACATTGTTTCCTTCAGTATGACACACTGTATTCCGTACACGTTACATGCATCACGAATTCGACAAACATTCTCTAATGAGTGTGGGCATGTGGATTACCAAAATTTCATTCACCATACAAGGCATATATATCCCTAGATGTTGTTATTCTGATTTCGCAGGTTTTCCCTAACATCCACTTCTGATAATCATGAAATTTTCGCAGAAAAATTCAATTCAAGCGAGTTCTATCCAGTAGAATTGTTATTTTCCGAGTTTCACTCACCGAGACATTTCGTGTTCAAAAAACGTTATATTAATCACGGCTTTGACAAACATTATTTAATGACCGTGACCATGTGGATTACCGATATTTTAACCACAATACAAGACATATTGACACCTAGAAATATTTACTTATATTTCACAGATTTTTCCTAAATTCAGTTACGAAAATCAGGCAGTTTTCGCAGAAAAATTCTCTTGCTGCATGTTCGATCCAATAGACATCCCATTTTCATAGATACCGTCACCGTAACATCCCGTGTTCCGAAAAAGTTACATGCACCATGGATTCAACAAATATTCACTGCTGAGTTGTTAGAATGTGAATTACACATCTTTAATAAACCATTGAAGACATATTGTCACCTTAAAATTTTGCTCAGATTTTGCAGTGTTTTCATAACACCAGTTTACAAACAGAGGTAGACTTTACAGTAAAATGCTCCTGGAGCGGTTTCTCACCAATAGATATGTAATTTACATAGTTTCCATCAACGTGACATTCCGTGTACCGAACACACTACATTCATCACGGATTTGAGAAACATTTTTAATGAGTTGTTTACATGTTTATTACAGAACTTTCATCTACCATACAAGGCATATTTACACCTAGAAACATTAACTCTGAGTTTGCAGCTTTTTCCTAATAGCAGTTTCAAAATCAGGCAGTTTCCTAAGGAAAAAACTGTTGGAGCGTGTTCTACCCAATAGATATGTAAATTAAATAGATTCTCCCGCTGTGAAATTCCGTGTTTCGCACACGCTATATGCAGATAGGATTCGAAAAAATACACTACAGAGTTGTTTGCATGTGGATTACAGGACTTTCATCACAATACAAGGCATATTGATGTGTAGAAGCATTTTCTCAGATTTCACAGAGATTTACAAACGACAGTTTCGAAACTGAGGCAGATTTCAAGGCAAAAACCTCTTGGAGCGGGTTCAAAACAATAGACATTTAATTTACATGGATTCGCACACCATGAATTTCCATGTTCCGAACACGCTTCATGCATCTCGGTTTCAAAAATTTTCACTACAGGGTTGTTAGCAAGTGGAATACATCACTTTCATTGACCATAGATTGCTTACTGACTCTTTGAATACTTTTCTCAGATTTCACAGTTTAGTTTAAATGCCAGGTTTGATAATGAGGCAGATTTGGCAGGAAAATGCTCTTGGAGCGAGTTCTAACCAAAAGATATGTAATATACCTAGTTTCACTCACCGTGATATTCCGTGTTCTGAACACGTTACATGCATCACGGATTCGACAAACATTCTTTAATGAGTTGTGAACATGTGTATTACCGAACTTTCATCCACCTTACACTGCATATTTATACATAGAATGTTTTTTCTGATTTAGTAGATTTCACCTGTCAGTTTTTAAATCATGCAGTTTTCACAGAAAAATCCTCTTGGAGCGAGTTCTACCCAACAGACATTCAATTTACATAGAACCTGTCATCGTGAAGTTCCGTGTTCTGAAAAAGCTACATGCATCACGGATTCGACAAATATTCACTACAGAGTTGTTAGCATAAGGATTAACGAACTTTCATCAACCATAAAAGCCATATTGACACTTTGAATCATTTTCTCATATTTGGAAATTTTTTCCTAATGCCAGTTTTGAAAATGAGGCAGAATTCGCAGAAAAAGCTCTTGGAGCGTGTTCTACCCAAGTGACATGCATTTTACATAGATTCGCTCACCGTGATATTCTGTGTCCCAAACACGCTTCATGTATCTCGGATTCGACAAATATTCACTACAGAGTTCTTAGCATGCAGATTACTGAACTTTCATCCACCCTACAAGGCATATTTACACCGAGAATCTATTCATCTGAGTTCGCAGTGTTTCCCTATTCCAGTCTCGAAAATCAGGCAGATTTCTCAGGAAAAATCTCTTGGAGTGATTTCTAACCAAGAGAAATGTAATTTACATAAAATCCCTGACCATGAAATTCCGTGTTCCGAACATGCTACATGCATAATGGATTCGAAAAATATTCTCTACAGATATGTTAGCATGTGGATTACCGAACTTTCATCACAATAGATTGAAAATTGATTCTTAGAAGTATTTTCTCAAATTTTGCAGTGTTTTCCAAACTCCAGTTTCAAAAATGAAGCATTTACTGCAGAAAAATTCTCTTGGAGAGAGTTCTACCCAATAGAGAAGTAATTTACATTGTTTCCTTCAATATGACACACTGTATTCCGTACACGTTACATGCATCACGAATTCGACAAACATTCTCTAATGAGTGTGAGCATGTGGATTACCAAATTTTCATTCACCATACAAGGCATATTTATCCCTAGATGTAGTTATTCTGATTTCGCAGGTTTTCCCTAACATCCACTTCCGAAAATCATGAAATTTTCGCAGAAAAATTCAATTCAAGCGAGTTCTATCCAGTAGAATTGTTATTTTCCGAGTTTCACTCACCGAGACATTCCGTGTTCAAAAAACGTTACATTAATCACGGCTTTGACAAACATTATTTAATGACCGTGAGCATGTGGATTACCGATATTTTAACCACAATACAAGACATATTGACACCTAGAAATATTTACTTATATTTCACAGATTTTTCCTAAATTCAGTTACGAAAATCAGGCAGTTTTCGCAGAAAAATTCTCTTGCTGCATGTTCGATCCAATACACATCCCATTTTCATAGATACCGTCACCGTAACATCCCGTGTTCCGAAAAAGTTACATGCACCATGGATTCAACAAATATTCACTGCTGAGTTGTTAGAATGTGAATTACACATCTTTAATAAACCATTGAAGACATATTGTCACCTTAAAATTTTGCTCAGATTTTGCAGTGTTTTCATAACACCAGTTTCCAAACAGAGGTAGATTTTACAGTAAAATGCTCCTGGAGCGGTTTCTCACCAATAGATATGTAATTTACATAGTTTCCATCAACGTGACATTCCGTGTACTGAATACACTACATTCATCACGGATTTGAGAAACATTAGTAATGAGTTGTGTACATGTGTATTACAGAACTTTCATCTACCATACAAGGCATATTTACACCTAGAAACATTAACTCTGAGTTTGCAGATTTTTCCTAATAGCAGTTTCAAAATCAGGCAGTTTCCTAAGGAAATAAATGTTGGAGCGTGTTCTACCCAATAGATATGTAAATTACATAGATTCTCCCGCTGTGAAATTCCGTGTTTCGCACACGCTACATGCAGATAGGATTCGAAAAAATACACTACAGAGTTGTTTGCATGTGGATTACAGGACTTTCATCACAATACAAGGCATATTGATGCTTAGAAGCATTTTCTCTGATTTCACAGAGATTTACAAACGACAGTTTCGAAACTGAGGCAGATTTCAAGGCAAAAACCTCTTGGAGCGGGTTCAAAACAATAGACATTTAATTTACATGGATTTGCACACCATGAAATTCCGTGTTCCGAACACGCTTCATGCATCTCGGATTCAAAAATTTTCACTACAGAGTTTTTAGCAAGTGGAATACATCACTTTCATTGACCATAGATTGCTTACTGACTCTTTGAATACTTTTCTCAGATTTCACAGTTTAGTTTAAATGCCAGGTTTGATAATGAGGCAGATTTGGCAGGATAATGCTCTTGGAGCGAGTTCTAACCAAAAGATATGTAATATACCTAGTTTCACTCACTGTGATATTCCGTGTTCTGAACACGTTACATGCATCACGGATTCGACAAACATTCTTTAATGAGTTGTGAACATGTGTATTACCGAACTTTCATCCACCTTACACTGCATATTTATACATAGAATGTTTTTTCTGATTTAGTAGATTTCACCTGTCAGTTTTTAAATCATGCAGTTTTCACAGAAAAATCCTCTTGGAGCGAGTTCTACCCAACAGACATTCAATTTACATAGAACCTGTCATCGTGAAGTTCCGTGTTCTGAAAAAGCTACATGCATCACGGATTCGACAAATATTCACTACAGAGTTGTTAGCATAAGGATTAACGAACTTTCATCAACCATAAAAGCCATATTGACACTTTGAATCATTTTCTCATATTTGGAAATTTTTTCCTAATGCCAGTTTTGAAAATGAGGCAGAATTCGCAGAAAAAGCTCTTGGAGCGTGTTCTACCCAAGTGACATGCATTTTACATAGATTCGCTCACCGTGATATTCTGTGTCCCAAACACGCTTCATGTATCTCGGATTTGACAAATATTCACTACAGAGTTGTTAGCATGCAGATTACCGAACTTTCATCCACCCTACAAGGCATATTTACACCGAGAATCTATTCATCTGAGTTCGCAGTGTTTTCCTAAAGACAGTTTCGAAAATCAGGCAGATTTCTCAGGAAAAATCTCTTGGAGTGATTTCTAACCAAGAGAAATGTAATTTACATAATATACCTGGCCATGAAATTCCGTGTTCCGAACATGCTACATGCATAATGGATTCGAAAAATATTCTCTACAGATTTGTTAGCATGTGGATTACCGAACTTTCATCACAATAGTTTGAATATTGATACTTAGAAGTATTTTCTCAAATTTTGCTGCGTTTTCCCAACGGCAGTTTAAAAAATAATGCAGTTTTCAGAGAAAAATACTCTTGGAGCGAGTTCTACCCAATAGAGGAGTAATTTACATTGTTTCAGTCACCGTGAAATTCCACATTCCTAACACGGTATATGCATCATGGATTAGAAAAATATTCTTTAATATGTTGTGAAAATGTTGATTACAGAACTTTCTTCCACATAAAGTCATATTTACACCTAGAAATATTTACTCTCATTTTGAAGCTTTCTCCAAACTTCAGATTCGATAATCATGCAATTTTCGCAGAAAAATTCTATTCTAGCTAGTTCTACCCAATAGAATTTTAATTTAAATTGTGTCATTACGGTGAAATTCCATTTCAAAAAGCGCTACATGAATCACGGTTTCAAAAATCATTACTACACTGTTATTAACATGTGGATTACAGGACTTTCATTCACCATTGAATGCATATTGACACTTAGAAGCATTTTCTAAGATTTCACAGGGTTCTCCTAATGGCAGTTTTGAAAATGAGGCACATTTCGCAGAAAAATTCTCTTCAAGCGAGTTCTACCCAATAGACATGTAATTTACATTGTTTCCTTCAGTATGACACACTGTATTCCGTACACGTTACATGCATCACGAATTCGACAAACATTCTCTAATGAGTGTTAGCATGTGGATTACCAAAATTTCATTCACCATACAAGGCATATTTATCTCTAGATGTAGTTATTCTGATTTCGCAGGTTTTCCCTAACATCCACTTCCGAAAATCATGAAATTTTCGCAGAAAAATTCAATTCAAGCGAGTTCTATCCAGTAGAATTGTTATTTTCCGAGTTTCACTCACTGAGACATTCCGTGTTCAAAAAACGTTACATTAATCACGGCTTCGACAAACATTATTTATTAACCGTGATCATGTGGATTACCGATGTTTCAACCACAATACAAGGCATATTTACACCTAGAAATGTTTACTTAGATTTCATAGATTTTTCCTAACGTCTGTTACGAAATTCAGGCAGTTTTCGCAGAAAAATTCTCTTGCTGCATGTTCGATCCAATACACATCCCATTTCCATAGATACCGTCACCGTAACATTCCGTGTTCCGAAAAAGGTACATGCACCATGGATTCAACAAATATTCACTCCTGAGTTGTTAGAATGTGAATTACACATCTTTAATAAACCATTGAAGACATATTGTCACCTTAAAGCTTTTGCTCAGGTTTTGCAGTGTTTTCATAACACCAGTTTCCAAACAGAGGTAGATTTTACAGTGAAATGCTCCTGGAGCGGGTTCTCAACAATAGATATGTAATCTACCTATTTTCCTTCAACGTGACATTCCGTGTACCGAACAAACTACATACATCACGGATTTGAGAAACATTTTTAATGAGTTGTGTACATGTGTATTACAGATCTTTCATCCACCATACAAGGCATATTTACACCTAGAAACATTAACTCTGAGTTTGCAGCTTTTTCCTAATAGCAGTTTCAAAAATCAGGCAGATTACTAAGGAAAAACCTTTTTGAGCGTGTCTTATGCAATAGATATTTAAATTACATAGATTCTCCCGCTGTGAAATTCCGTGTTTCGCCCACGCTACATGCAGATAGGATTCGACAAAAATACACTACAGAGTTGTTTGCATGTGGATTACAGGACTTTCATCACAATACAAGGCATATTGATGCTTAGAAACATTTTCTCTGATTTCACAGAGCTTTCCAAACGCCAGTTTCGAAACTGAGGCAGTTTTCACGGCAAAAACCTCTTGGAGCGTGTTCAAAACAATAGACATGTAATTTACATGGATTCGCTCACCGTGAAATTTCATGTTCCGAACACGCTTCATGCATCTCGGATTCAAAAATTTTCACTACAGAGTTGTTAGCAAGTGGATTACTGCACTTTCATCCACCATACATGGCTTACTGACACTTTGAAGACTTTTCTCAGATTTCACAGAGTAGTTTTAATGTCAGGTTTGAAAATGAGGCAGATTTGGCAGGAAAATGCTCTTGGAGCGAGTTCTAACCCAAAGATATGTAATTTAATTAGTTTCACTCACCGTGATATTCCGTGTTCTGAACACGTTACATGCATCACGGATTCGACAAACATTCTTTAATGAGTTGTGAACATGTGTATTACCGAACTTTCATCCACCTTACAATGCATATTTATACATAGAAATTATTTTCTGATTTAGTATATTTCTCCTAGTGTCAGTTTTTAATCATGCAGTTTTCACAGAAAAATCCTCTTGGAGCGAGTTCTACCCAATAGACATGCAATTTACGTAGAACCCGTCATCGTGAAATTCCGTGATCCGAAAAATATACATGCATCACGGTTTCGAAAAATATTCACTTCAGACTTGTTAGCATAAAGATTACCGAACTTTCATCCACCATAAAAGCTATATTGACACTTTCAATCATTTTCTCATATTTCAAAAATTTTCCTAATGCCAGTTTTGAAAATGAGGCAGAATTCGCAGAAAAAGTTCTTGGAACGTGTTCTACCCGAGAGATCTATTTTACATAGATTCGCTTACTGTGATATTCTGTGTTCCGAACACGCTTCATGTGTCTCGAATTCGACAAATATTCACTACAGAGTTGTTAGCATGTGGATTAACGATCTTTCATCCACCATACAAGGCTTAAATACACCGAGAATCTATTCATCTGAGTTCGCAGTGTTTCCTAATTCCAGTTTGGAAAATCAGGCAGATTTCTCAGGAAAAATCTCTTGGAGTGTTTTCTAACCAAGAGAAATGTAATTTACATAAAATCCCTGACATTGAAATTCCGTGTTCCGAACATGCTACATGCATAATGGATTCTAAAAATATTCTCTACAGATTTGTTAGCATGTGTATTACCGTACTTTCATCACAATAGTTTGAATATTGATACTTAGAAGTATTTTCTCAGATTTTGTTGCGTTTTCCAAACGCCAGTTTAAAAAATGAAGAATTTACTGCAGAAAAATTCTCTTGGAGAGAGTTCTACCCAATAGAGTAGTAATTTACATTGTTTCAGTCACCGTGAAATTCCATGTTAAAAACACGGTATACGCATCACGGATTAGAAAAAGCTTCTTTAATATGTTGTGAAAATGTGGATTACCGAACTTTCTTCCAACATAAAGGCATATTTACACCTAGAAATATTTACTCTCATTTTGAAGCATTCTCCAAATTTCAGATTCGATAATCATGCAATTTTCGCAGAAAAATTCTATTCTAGCTAGTTCTACCCAATAGAATTTTAATTTAAATTGTGTCATTACGGTGAAATTCCATTTCAAAAAGCGCTACATGAATCACGGTTTCAAAAATCATTACTACACTGTTATTAACATGTGGATTACCGGACTTTCATTCACCATTCAATGCATATTGACACTTAGAAGCATTTTCTAAGATTTCACAGGGTTCTCCTAATGGCAGTTTTGAAAATGAGGCACATTTCGCAGAAAAAACTCTTCAAGCGAGTTCTACCCAATAGATATATAACTTACATTGTTTCCTTCAATATGACACACTGTATTCCGTACACGTTACATGCATCACGAATTCGACAAACATTCTCTAATTAGTGTGAGCATGTGGATTACCAAAATTTCATTCACCATACAAGGCATATTTACACCTAGATGTAGTTATTCTGATTTCGCAGGTTTTCCCTAACATCCACTTCTGAAAATCATGAAATTTTCGCAGAAAAATTCAATTCAATCGAGTTCTATACAGCAGAATTGTTATCTTCCGAGTTTCACTCACCGAGACATTCCGTGTTCAAAAAACGTTACATTAATCACGGCTTTGACAAACATTATTTAATGACCGTGACCATGTGGATTACCGATGTTTCAACCACAATACAAGGCATATTGACACCTAGAAACATTGACTTAGATTTCGCAGATTTTTCCTAAATTCAGTTATGAAAATCAGGCAGTTTTCGCAGAAAAATTCTCTTGCTGCATGTTCGATCCAATAGACACCCCATTTTCATAGATACCGTCACCGTAACATCCCGTGTTCCGAAAAAGTTACATGCACCATGGATTCAACAAATATTCACTGCTGAGTTGTTAGAATGTGAATTACACATCTTTAATAAACAATGGAGACATATTGTCACCTTAAAATTTTGCTCAGATTTTGCAGTGTTTTCATAACACCAGTTTCCAAACAGAGGTAGATTTTACAGTAAAATGCTCCTGGTGTGTTTCTCACCAATAGATATGTAATTTACATAGTTTCCATCAACGTGACATTTCGTATACTGAATACACTACATTCATCACGGATTTGAGAAACATTTTTAATGAGTTGTGTACATGTGTATTACAGAACTTTCATCCACCATACAAGGCATATTTACACCTAGAAACATTAACTCTGAGTTTGCAGCTTTTTCCTAATAGCAGTTTCAAAATCAGGCAGTTTCCTAAGGAAAAAAATGTTGGAGCGTGTTCTACCCAATAGATATGTAAATTACATAAATTCTCCCGCTGTGAAATTCCGTGTTTCGCACACGCTACATGCAGATAGGATTTGACAAAAATACACTACAGAGTTGTTTGCATGTGGATTACAGGACTTTCATCACAATACAAGGCACATTGATGCTTAGAAGCATTTTCTCTGATTTCACAGAGCTTTCCAAACGCCTGTTTCGGAACTGAGGCAGATTTCACGGCAAAAACCTCTTGGAGCGGGTTCAAAACAATAGACATTTAATTTACATGGATTCGCTCACCATGAAATTCCGTGTTCCGAACACGCTTCATGCATCTCGGATTCAAAAATTTTCACTACATGGTTGTTTGCAAGTTGATTACATCACTTTCATTGACCATAGATTGCTTACTGACTCTTTGAATACTTTTCTCAGATTTCACAGATTAGTTTAAATGCCAGGTTTGATAATGAGGCAGATTTGGCAGGAAAATGCTCTTGGGGCGAGTTCTAACCAAAAGATATGTAATATACCTAGTTTCACTCACCGTGACATTCCGTGTTCTGAACAAGTTACATGCATCACGGATTCGAAAAACATTCTTTAATGAGTTGTGAACATGTGTATTACCGAACTTTCATCCACCTTACAATGCAAATTTATACATAGAATGTTTTTTCTGATTTAGTAGATTTCACCTAATGTCAGTTTTTAAATCATGCAGTTTTCGCAGAAAAATCCTCTTGGAGCGAGTTCTACCCAATAGACATGCAATTTACGTAGAACCCGTCATCGTGAAATTCTGTGATCCAAAAAATATACATGCATCACTGTTTCGAAAAATATTCACTTCAGACTTGTTAGCATAAAGATTACCGAACTTTCATCCACCATAAAAGCCATATTGACACTTTGAATCATTTTCTCATATTTCGAAAGTTTTTCCTAATGCCAGTTTTGAAAATGAGGCAGAATTCGCAGAAAAACTCTTGGAGCGTGTTCTAACCAAGTGACATGCATTTTACATAGATTCGCTCACCGTGATATTCTGTGTCCCAAACACGCTTCATGTATCTCGGATTCGACAAATATTCACTACAGAGTTGTTAGCATGCAGATTACCGAACTTTCATCCACCCTACAAGGCATATTTACACCGAGAATCTATTCATCTGAGTTCGCAGTGTTTTCCTAAAGACAGTTTCGAAAATCAGGCAGATTTCTCAGGAAAAATCTCTTGGAGTGATTTCTAACCAAGAGAAATGTAATTTACATAATATACCTGGCCATGAAATTCCGTGTTCCGAACATGCTACATGCATAATGGATTCGAAAAATATTCTCTACAGATTTGTTAGCATGTGGATTACCGAACTTTCATCACAATAGTTTGAATATTGATACTTAGAAGTATTTTCTCAGATTTTGCTGCGTTTTCCAAACGGCAGTTTAAAAAATAATGCAGATTTCAGAGAAAAATACTCTTGGAGCGAGTTCTACCCAATAGAGGAGTAATTTACATTGTTTCAGTCACCGTGAAATTCCACATTCCTAACACGGTATATGCATCATGGAATAGATAAAGATTCTTTAATATGTTGTGAAAATGTGGATTACAGAAATTTCTTCCACATAAAGTCATATTTACACCTAGAAATATTTACTCTCATTTTGAAGCTTTCTCCAAACTTCAGATTCGATAATCATGCAATTTTCGCAGAAAAATTCTATTCTAGCTAGTTCTACCCAATAGAATTTTAATTTAAATTTTGTCATTACGGTGAAATTCCATTTCAAAAAGCGCTACATGAATCACGGTTTCAAAAATCATTACTACACTGTTATTAACATGTGGATTACAGGACTTTCATTCACCATTCAATGCATATTGACACTTAGAAGCATTTTCTAAGATTTCACAGGGTTCTCCTAAGGGCAGTTTTGAAAATGAGGCACATTTCGCAGAAAAATTCTCTTCAAGCGAGTTCTACCCAATAGACATGTAATTTACATTGTTTCCTTCAGTATGACACACTGTATTCCGTACACGTTACATGCATCACGAATTCGACAAACATTCTCTAATGAGTGTGAGCATGTGGATTACCAAAATTTCATTCACCATACAAGGCATATTTATCTCTAGATGTAGTTATTCTGATTTCGCAGGTTTTCCCTAACATCCACTTCCGAAAATCATGAAATTTTCGCAGAAAAATTCAATTCAAGCGAGTTCTATCCAGTAGAATTGTTATTTTCCGAGTTTCACTCACTGAGACATTCCGTGTTCAAAAAACGTTACATTAATCACGGCTTCGACAAACATTATTTATTAACCGTGAGCATGTGGATTACCGATGTTTCAACCACAATACAAGGCATATTTACACCTAGAAATATTAGATTTCACAGATTTTTCCTAACGTCTCTTACGAAAATCAGGCAGTTTTCGCAGAAAAATTCTCTTGCTGCATGTTCGATCCAATACACATCCCATTTCCATAGATACCGTCACCGTAACATTCCGTGTTCCGAAAAAGGTACATGCACCATGGATTCAACAAATATTCACTCCTGAGTTGTTAGAATGTGAATTACACATCTTTAATAAACCATTGAAGACATATTGTCACCTTAAAGCTTTTGCTCAGGTTTTGCAGTGTTTTCATAACACCAGTTTCCAAACAGAGGTAGATTTTACAGTAAAATGCTCCAGGAGCGGGTTCTCAACAATAGATATGTAATCTACCTATTTTCCTTCAACGTGACATTCCGTGTACCGAACAAACTACATACATCACGGATTTGAGAAACATTTTTAATGAGTTGTGTACATGTGTATTACAGATCTTTCATCCACCATACAAGGCATATTTACACCTAGAAACATTAACTCTGAGTTTGCAGCTTTTTCCTAATAGCAGTTTCAAAAATCAGGCAGATTACTAAGGAAAAACCTTTTTGAGCGTGTCTTATGCAATAGATATTTAAATTACATAGATTCTCCCGCTGTGAAATTCCGTGTTTCGCCCACGCTACATGCAGATAGGATTCGACAAAAATACACTACAGAGTTGTTTGCATGTGGATTACAGGACTTTCATCACAATACAAGGCATATTGATGCTTAGAAACATTTTCTCTGATTTCACAGAGCTTTCCAAACGCCAGTTTCGAAACTGAGGCAGTTTTCACGGCAAAAACCTCTTGGAGCGTGTTCAAAACAATAGACATGTAATTTACATGGATTCGCTCACCGTGAAATTTCATGTTCCGAACACGCTTCATGCATCTCGGATTCAAAAATTTTCACTACAGAGTTGTTAGCAAGTGGATTACTGCACTTTCATCCACCATACATGGCTTACTGACACTTTGAAGACTTTTCTCAGATTTCACAGAGTAGTTTTAATGTCAGGTTTGAAAATGAGGCAGATTTGGCAGGAAAATGCTCTTGGAGCGAGTTCTAACCCAAAGATATGTAATTTAATTAGTTTCACTCACCGTGATATTCCGTGTTCTGAACACGTTACATGCATCACGGATTCGACAAACATTCTTTAATGAGTTGTGAACATGTGTATTACCGAACTTTCATCCACCTTACAATGCATATTTATACATAGAAATTATTTTCTGATTTAGTATATTTCTCCTAGTGTCAGTTTTTTAATCATGCAGTTTTCACAGAAAAATCCTCTTGGAGCGAGTTCTACCGAATAGACATGCAATTTACGTAGAACCCGTCATCGTGAAATTCTGTGATCCGAAAAATATACATGCATCACGGTTTCGAAAAATATTCACTTCAGACTTGTTAGCATAAAGATTACCGAACTTTTATCCACCATAAAAGCCATATTGACACTTTCAATCATTTTCTCATATTTCAAAAGTTTTTCCTAATGCCAGATTTGAAAATGAGGCAGAATTCGCAGAAAAAGCTCTTGGAGCGTGTTCTACCCAAGTGACATGCATTTTACATAGATTCGCTCACCGTGATATTCTGTGTCCCGAACACGCTTCATGTATCTCGGATTCGACAAATATTCACTACAGAGTTGTTAGCATGTGGATTAACGAACTTTCATCCACCCTACAAGGCATATTTACACCGAGAATCTATTCATCTGAGTTCGCAGTGTTTCCTAAATCCAGTTTCGAATATCAGGCAGATTTCTCAGGAAAAATCTCTTGGAGTGATTTCTAACCAAGAGAAATGTAATTTACATAAAATCCCTGACCATGAAATTCCGTGTTCCGAACATGCTACATGCAAAATGGATTCTAAAAATATTCTCTACAGATTTGTTAGCATGTTTATTACCGTACTTTCATCACAATAGTTTGAATATTGATACTTAGAAGTATTTTCTCAGATTTTGTTGCGTTTTCCAAAAGCCAGTTTAAAAAATGAAGCATTTACTGCAGAAAAATTCTCTTGGAGAGAGTTCTACCCAATAGAGTAGTAATTTACATTGTTTCAGTCACCGTGAAATTCCATGTTAAAAACACGGTATATGCATCACGGATTAGAAAAAGCTTCTTTAATATGTTGTGAAAATGTGGATTACCGAACTTTCTTCCAACATAAAGGCATATTTACACCTAGAAATATTTACTCTCATTTTGAAGCATTCTCCAAATTTCAGATTCGATAATCATGCAATTTTCGCAGAAAAATTCTATTCTAGCTAGTTCTACCCAATAGAATTTTAATTTAAATTGTGTCATTACGGTGAAATTCCATTTCAAAAAGCGCTACATGAATCACGGTTTGAAAAATCATTACTACACTGTTATTAACATGTGGATTACCGGACTTTCATTCACCATTCAATGCATATTGACACTTAGAAGCATTTTCTAAGATTTCACAGGGTTCTCCTAATGGCAGTTTTGAAAATGAGGCACATTTCGCAGAAAAAAACTCTTCAAGCGAGTTCTACCCAATAGACATATAACTTACATTGTTTCCTTCAATATGACACTCTGTATTCCGTACACGTTACATGCATCACGAATTCGACAAACATTCTCTAATGAGTGTGAGCATGTGGATTACCAAAATTTCATTCACCATACAATGCATATTTACACCTAGATGTAGTTATTCTGATTTCGCAGGTTTTCCCTAACATCCACTTCTGAAAATCATGAAATTTTCGCAGAAAAATTCAATTCAATCGAGTTCTATACAGTAGAATTGTTATTTTCCGAGTTTCACTCACCGAGACATTCCGTGTTCAAAAAACGTTACATTAATCACGGCTTTGACAAACATTATTTAATGACCGTGACCATGTGGATTACCAATGTTTCAACCACAATACAAGGCATATTGACACCTAGAAACATTGACTTAGATTTCGCAGATTTTTCCTAAATTCAGTTATGAAAATCAGGCAGTTTTCGCAGAAAAATTCTCTTGCTGCATGTTCGATCCAATAGACACCCCATTTTCATAGATACCGTCACCGTAACATCCCGTGTTCCGAAAAAGTTACATGCACCATGGATTCAACAAATATTCACTGCTGAGTTGTTAGAATGTGAATTACACATCTTTAATAAACAATTGAGACATATTGTCACCTTAAAATTTTGCTCAGATTTTGCAGTGTTTTCATAACACCAGTTTCCAAACAGAGGTAGATTTTACAGTAAAATGCTCCTGGAGTGTTTCTCACCAATAGATATGTAATTCACATAGTTTCCATCAACGTGACATTCCGTATACTGAATACACTACATTCATCACGGATTTGAGAAACATTTTTAATGAGTTGTGTACATGTGTATTACAGAACTTTCATCCACCATACAAGGCATATTTACACCTAGAAACATTAACTCAGAGTTTGCAGCTTTTTCCTAATAGCAGTTTCAAAATCAGGCAGTTTCGTAAGGAAAAAACTGTTGGAGCGTGTTCTACCCAATAGATATGTAAATTACATAGATTCTCCCGCTGTGAAATTCCGTGTTTCGCACACGCTACATGCAGATAGGATTCGACAAAAATACACTACAGAGTTGTTTGCATGTGGATTACAGGACTTTCATCACAATACAAGGCATATTGATGATTAGAAGCATTTTCTCTGATTTCACAGAGCTTTCCAACGCCAGTTTCGGAACTGAGGCAGATTTCACGGCAAAAACCTCTTGGAGAGGGTTCAAAACAATAGACATTTAATTTACATGGATTCGCAAACCATGAAATTCCGTGTTCCGAACACTCTTCATGCATCTCGGATTCAAAATTTTCACTACAGGGTTGTTAGCAAGTGGAATACATCACTTTCATTGACCATAGATTGCTTACTGACTCTTTGAATACTTTTCTCAGATTTCACAGATTAGTTTAAATGCCAGGTTTGAAAATGAGGCAGATTTGGCAGGAAAATGCTCTTGGAGCGAGTTCTAACCAAAAGATATGTAATATACCTAGTTTCACTCACCGTGACATTCCGTGTTCTGAACAAGTTACATGCATCACGGATTAGAAAAACATTCTTTAATGAGTTGTGAACATGTGTATTACCGTACTTTCATCCACCTTACAATGCATATTTATACATAGAATGTTTTTTCTGATTTAGTAGATTTCACCTAATGTCAGTTTTTAAATCATGCAGTTTTCGCAGAAAATCCTCTTGGAGCGAGTTCTACCCAATAGACATTCAATTTACATAGAACCTGTCATCGTGAAATTCCGTGTTCCGAAAAAGCTACATGCATCACGGATTCGACAAATATTCACTACAGAGTTGTTAGAATAAGGATTAACGAACTTTCATCCACCATAAAAGCCATATTGACACTTTGAATCATTTTCTCATATTTCAAAAGTTTTTCCTAATGACAGATTTGAAAATGAGGCAGAATTCGCAGAAAAAGCTCTTGGAGCGTGTTCTACCCAAGTGACATGCATTTTACATAGATTCGCTCACCGTGATATTCTGTGTCCCAAACACGCTTCATGTATCTCGGATTCGACAAATATTCACTACAGAGTTGTTAGCATGTGGATTAACGAACTTTCATCCACCCTACAAGGCATATTTACACCGAGAATCTATTCATCTGAGTTCGCAGTGTTTCCTAAATCCAGTTTCGAATATCAGGCAGATTTCTCAGGAAAAATCTCTTGGAGTGATTTCTAACCAAGAGAAATGTAATTTACATAAAATCCCTGACCATGAAATTCCGTGTTCCGAACATGCTACATGCATAATGGATTCTAAAAATATTCTCTACAGATTTGTTAGCATGTGTATTACCGTACTTTCATCACAATAGTTTGAATATTGATACTTAGAAGTATTTACTCAGATTTTGTTGCGTTTTCCAAAAGCCAGTTTAAAAAATGAAGCATTTACTGCAGAAAAATTCTCTTGGAGAGAGTTCTACCCAATAGAGAAGTAATTTACATTGTTTCAGTCACCGTGAAATTCCATGTTAAAAACACGGTATATGCATCACGGATTAGAAAAAACTTCTTTAATATGTTGTGAAAATGTGGATTACCGAACTTTCTTCCAACATAAAGGCATATTTACACCTAGAAATATTTACTCTCATTTTGAAGCATTCTCCAAATTTCAGATTCGATAATCATGCAATTTTCGCAGAAAAATTCTATTCTAGCTAGTTCTACCCAATAGAATTTTAATTTAAATTGTGTCATTACGGTGAAATTCCATTTCAAAAAGCGCTACATGAATCACGGTTTGAAAAATCATTACTACACTGTTATTAACATGTGGATTACCAGACTTTCATTCACCATTCAATGCATATTGACACTTAGAAGCATTTTCTAAGATTTCACAGGGTTCTCCTAATGGCAGTTTTGAAAATGAGGCACATTTCGCAGAAAAAAACTCTTCAAGCGAGTTCTACCCAATAGACATATAACTTACATTGTTTCCTTCAATATGACACTCTGTATTCCGTACACGTTACATGCATCACGAATTCGACAAACATTCTCTAATGAGTGTGAGCATGTGGATTACCAAAATTTCATTCACCATACAATGCATATTTACACCTAGATGTAGTTATTCTGATTTCGCAGGTTTTCCCTAACATCCACTTCTGAAAATCATGAAATTTTCGCAGAAAAATTCAATTCAATCTAGTTCTATACAGTAGAATTGTTATTTTCCGAGGTTCACTCACCGAGACATTCCGTGTTCAAAAAACGTTACATTAATCACGGCTTTGACAAACATTATTTAATGACCTTGACCATGTGGATTACCGATGTTTCAACCACAATACAAGGCATATTGACACCTAGAAACATTGACTTAGATTTCGCAGATTTTTCCTAAATTCAGTTATGAAAATCAGGCAGTTTTCGCAGAAAAATTCTCTTGCTGCATGTTCGATCCAATAGACACCCCATTTTCATAGATACCGTCACCGTAACATCCCGTGTTCCGAAAAAGTTACATGCACCATGGATTCAACAAATATTCACTGCTGAGTTGTTAGAATGTGAATTACACATCTTTAATAAACAATTGAGACATATTGTCACCTTAAAATTTTGCTCAGATTTTGCAGTATTTTCATAACACCAGTTTCGAAACAGAGGTAGATTTTACAGTAAAATGCTCCTGGAGTGTTTCTCACCAATAGATATGTAATTTACATAGTTTCCTTCAACGTGACATTTCGTATACTGAATACACTACATTCATCACGGATTTGAGAAACATTTTTAATGAGTTGTGTACATGTGTATTACAGAACTTTCATCCACCATACAAGGCATATTTACACCTAGAAACATTATCTCTGAGTTTGCAGATTTTTCCTAATAGCAGTTTCAAAATCAGGCAGTTTCCTAAGGAAAAAAATGTTGGAGCGTGTTCTACCCAATAGATATGTAAATTACATAAATTCTCCCGCTGTGAAATTCCGTGTTTCGCACACGCTACATGCAGATAGGATTCGAAACAAATACACTACAGAGTTGTTTGCATGTGGATTACAGGACTTTCATCACAATACAAGGCACATTGATGCTTAGAAGCATTTTCTCTGATTTCACAGAGCTTTCCAAACGCCAGTTTCGGAACTGAGGCAGATTTCACGGCAAAAACCTCTTGGAGCGGGTTCAAAACAATAGACATTTAATTTACATGGATTCGCTCACCATGAAATTCCGTGTTCCGAACACGCTTCATGCATCTCGGATTCAAAAATTTTCACTGCAGGGTTGTTAGCAAGTGGATTACATCACTTTCATTGACCATAGATTGCTTACTGACTCTTTGAATACTTTTCTCAGATTTCACAGATTAGTTTAAATGCCAGGTTTGATAATGAGGCAGATTTGGCAGGAAAATGCTCTTGGGGCGAGTTCTAACCAAAAGATATGTAATATACCTAGTTTCACTCACCGTGACATTCCGTGTTCTGAACAAGTTACATGCATCACGGATTCGAAAAATATTCTTTAATGAGTTGTGAACATGTGTATTACCGAACTTTCATCCACCTTACAATGCAAATTTATACATAGAATGTTTTTTCTGATTTAGTAGATTTCACCTAATGTCAGTTTTTAAATCATGCAATTTTCGCAGAAAAATCCTCTTGGAGCGAGTTCTACCCAATAGACATGCAATTTACGTAGAACCCGTCATCGTGAAATTCTGTGATCCAAAAAATATACATGCATCACGGTTTCGAAAAATATTCACTTCAGACTTGTTAGCATAAAGATTACCGAACTTTCATCCACCATAAAAGCCATATTGACACTTTGAATCATTTTCTCATATTTGGAAAGGTTTTCCTAATGCCAGTTTTGAAAATGAGGCAGAATTCGCAGAAAAAGCTCTTGGAGCGTGTTCTACCCAAGTGACATGCATTTTAAATAGATTCGCTCACCGTGATATTCTGTGTCCCAAACACGCTTCATGTATCTCGGATTCGACAAATATTCACTACAGAGTTGTTAGCATGCAGATTACCGAACTTTCATCCACCCTACAAGGCATATTTACACCGAGAATCTATTCATCTGAGTTTGCAGTGTTTTCCTAAAGACAGTTTCGAAAATCAGGCAGATTTCTCAGGAAAAATCTCTTGGAGTGATTTCTAACCAAGAGAAATGTAATTTACATAATATACCTGGCCATGAAATTCCGTGTTCCGAACATGCTACATGCATAATGGATTCGAAAAATATACTCTACAGATTTGTTAGCATGTGGATTACCGAACTTTCATCACAATAGTTTGAATATTGATACTTAGAAGTATTTTCTCAGATTTTGCTGCGTTTTCCAAACGGCAGTTTAAAAAATAATGCAGTTTTCAGAGAAAAATACTCTTGGAGCGAGTTCTACCCAATAGAGGAGTAATTTAAATTGTTTCAGTCACCGTGAAATTCCACATTCCTAACACGGTATATGCATCATGGAATAGAAAAAGATTCTTTAATATGTTGTGAAAATGTGGATTACAGAAATTTCTACCACATAAATTCATATTTACACCTAGAAATATTTACTCTCATTTTGAAGCATTCTCAAAATTTCAGATTCGATAATCATGCAATTTTCGCAGAAAAATTCTATTCTAGCTAGTTCTACCCAATAGAATTTTAATTTAAATTGTGTCATTACGGTGAAATTCCATTTCAAAAAGTGCTACATGAATCACGGTTTGAAAAATCATTACTACACTGTTATTAACATGTGGATTACCGGACTTTCATTCACCATTCAATGCATATTGACACTTAGAAGCATTTTCTAAGATTTCACAGGGTTCTCCTAATGGCAGTTTTGAAAATGAGGCACATTTCACAGAAAAAAACTCTTCAAGCGAGTTCTACCCAATAGACATGTAATTTACATTGTTTCCTTCAATATGACACACTGTATTCCGTACACGTTACATGCATCACGAATTCGACAAACATTCTCTAATGAGTGTGAGCATGTGGATTACCAAAGTTTCATTCACCATATAAGGCATATTTAAACCTAGATGTAGTTATTCTGATTTCGCAGGTTTTCCCTAACATCCACTTCCGAAAATCATGAAATTTTCGCAGAAAAATTCAATTCAAGCGAGTTCTATCCAGTAGAATTGTTATTTTCCGAGTTTCACTCACCGAGACATTCCGTGTTCAAAAAACGTTACATTAATCACGGCTTTGACAAACATTATTTAATGACCGTGACCATGTGGATTACCGATGTTTCAACCACAATACAAGGCATATTGACACCTAGAAACATTGACTTAGATTTCGCAGATTTTTCCTAAATTCAGTTATGAAAATCAGGCAGTTTTCGCAGAAAAATTCTCTTGCTGCATGTTCGATCCAATAGACACCCCATTTTCATAGATACCGTCACCGTAACATCCCGTGTTCCGAAAAAGTTACATGCACCATGGATTCAACAAATATTCACTGCTGAGTTGTTAGAATGTGAATTACACATCTTTAATAAACCATTGAAGACATTTTGTCACCTTAAAATTTTGCTCAGATTTTGCAGTGTTTTCATAACACCAGTTTCCAAACAGAGGTAGATTTTACAGTAAAATGCTCCTGGAGTGTTTCTCACCAATAGATATGTAATTTACATAGTTTCCATCAACGTGACATTCCGTATACTGAATACACTACATTCATCACGGATTTGAGAAACATTTTTAATGAGTTGTGTACATGTGTATTACAGAACTTTCATCCACCATACAAGGCATATTTACACCTAGAAACATTAACTCTGAGTTTGCAGCTTTTTCCTACTAGCAGTTTCAAAATCAGGGAGTTTCCTAAGGAAAAAACTGTTGGAGCGTGTTCTACCCAATAGATATGTAAATTACATAGATTCTCCCGCTGTGAAATTCCGTGTTTCGCACACGCTACATGCAGATAGGATTCGACAAAAATACACTACAGAGTTGTTTGCATGTGGATTACAGGACTTTCATCACAATACAAGGCATATTGATGATTAGAAGCATTTTCTCTGATTTCACAGAGCTTTCCAAACGCCAGTTTCGGAACTGAGGCAGATTTCACGGCAAAAACCTCTTGGAGCGGGTTCAAAACAATAGACATTTAATTTACATGGATTAGCACACCATGAAATTCCGTGTTCCGAACACGCTTCATGCATCTCGGATTCAAAAATTTTCACTACAGGGTTGTTAGCAAGTGGAATACATCCCTTTCATTGACCATAAATTGCTTACTGACTCTTTGAATACTTTTCTCAGATTTCACAGATTAGTTTAAATGCCAGGTTTGAAAATGAGGCAGATTTGGCAGGAAAATGCTCTTGGAGCGAGTTCTAACCAAAAGATATGTAATATACCTAGTTTCACTCACCGTGACATTCCGTGTTCTGAACAAGTTACATGCATCACGGATTCGAAAAACATTCTTTAATGAGTTGTGAACATGTGTATTACCGAACTTTCATCCACCTTACAATGCATAATTATACATAGAAAGTTTTTTCTGATTTAGTAGATTTCACCTAATGTCAGTTTTTAAATCATGCAGTTTTCGCAGAAAAATCCTCTTGGGGTGAGTTCTACCCAATAGACATTCAATTTACATAGAACCTGTCATCGTGAAATTCCGTGTTCCGAAAAAGTTACATGCATCACGGATTCGACAAATATTCACTACAGAGTTGTTAGCATAAGGATTAACGAACTTTCATCCACCATAAAAGCCATATTGACACTTTGAAGCATTTTCTCATATTTCGAAAGTTTTTCCTAATGCCAGTTTTGAAAATGAGGCAGAATTCGCAGAAAAAGCTCTTGGAGCGTGTTCTACCCAAGTGACATGCATTTTACATAGATTCGCTCACCGTGATATTCTGTGTCCCAAACACGCTTCATGTATCTCGGATTCGACAAATATTCACTACAGAGTTGTTAGCATGCAGATTACCGAACTTTCATCCACCCTACAAGGCATATTTACACCGAGAATCTATTCATCTGAGTTCGCAGTGTTTCCTAAATGCAGTTTCGAAAATCAGGCAGATTTCTCAGGAAAAATCTCTTGGAGTGATTTCTAACCAAGAGAAATGTAATTTACATAAAATCCCTGACCATGAAATTCCGTGTTCCGAACATGCTACATGCATAATGGATTCGAAAAATATTCTCTACAGATTTGTTAGCATGTGGATTACCAAACTTTCATCACAATAGTTTGAATATTGATACTTAGAAGTATTTTCTCAGATTTTGCTGCGTTTTCCAAACGCCAGTTTAAAAAATGAAGCATTTACTCAGAAAAATTCTCTTGGAGAGAGTTCTACCCAATAGAGAAGTAATTTACATTGTTTCAGTCACCGTGAAATTCCATGTTAAAAACACGGTATATGCATCACGGATTAGAAAAAGCTTCTTTAATATGTTGTGAAAATGTGGATTACTGAACTTTCTTCCAACATAAAGGCATATTTACACCTAGAAATATTTACTCTCATTTTGAAGCATTCTCAAAATTTCAGATTCGATAATCATGCAATTTTCACAGAAAAATTCTATTCTAGCTAGTTCTACCCAATAGAATTTTAATTTAAATTGTGTCATTACGGTGAAATTCCATTTCAAAAAGCGCTACATGAATCACGGTTTGAAAAATCATTACTAAACTGTTATTAACATGTGGATTACCGGACTTTCATTCACCATTCAATGCATATTGACACTTAGAAGCATTTTCTAAGATTTCACAGGGTTCTCCTAATGGCAGTTTTGAAAATGAGGCACATTTCGCAGAAAAATACTCTTCAAGCGAGTTCTACCCAATAGACATGTAATTTACATTGTTTCCTTCAATATGACACACTGTATTCGGTACACGTTACATGCATCACGAATTCGACAAACATTCTCTAATGAGTGTGAGCATGTGGATTACCAAAATTTCATTCACCATACAAGGCATATTTACACCTAGATGTAGTTATTCTGATTTCGCAGGTTTTCCCTAACATCCACTTCCGAAAATCATGAAATTTTCGCAAAAAAATTCAATTCAAGCGAGTTCTATCCAGTAGAATTGTTATTTTCCGAGTTTCACTCACCGAGACATTCCGTGTTCAAAAAACGTTACATTAATCACGGCTTTGACAAACATTATTTAATGACCATGACCATGTGGATTACCGATGTTTCAACCACAATACAAGGCATATTGACACCTAGAAACATTTACTTATATTTCGCAGATTTTTCCTAAATTCAGTTATGAAAATCAGGCAGTTTTCGCAGAAAAATTCTCTTGCTGCATGTTCGATCCAATAGACACCCCATTTTCATAGATACCGTCACCGTAACATCCCGTGATCCGAAAAAGTTACATGCACCATGGATTCAACAAATATTCACTGCTGAGTTGTTAGAATGTGAATTACACATCTTTAATAAACCATTGAAGACATATTGTCACCTTAAAATTTTGCTCAGATTTTGCAGTGTTTTCATAACACCAGTTTCCAAACAGAGGTAGATTTTACAGTAAAATGCTCCTGGAGTGTTTCTCACCAATAGATATGTAATTTACATAGTTTCCATCAACGTGACATTCCGTATACTGAATACACTACATTCATCACGGATTTGAGAAACATTTTTAATGAGTTGTGTACATGTGTATTACAGAACTTTCATCCACCATACAAGGCATATTTACACCTAGAAACATTAACTCTGAGTTTGCAGCTTTTTCCTACTAGCAGTTTCAAAATCAGGGAGTTTCCTAAGGAAAAAACTGTTGGAGCGTGTTCTACCCAATAGATATGTAAATTACATAGATTCTCCCGCTGTGAAATTCCGTGTTTCGCACACGCTACATGCAGATAGGATTCGACAAAAATACACTACAGAGTTGTTTGCATGTGGATTACAGGACTTTCATCACAATACAAGGCATATTGATGATTAGAAGCATTTTCTCTGATTTCACAGAGCTTTCCAAACGCCAGTTTCGGAACTGAGGCAGATTTCACGGCAAAAACCTCTTGGAGCGGGTTCAAAACAATAGACATTTAATTTACATGGATTAGCACACCATGAAATTCCGTGTTCCGAACACGCTTCATGCATCTCGGATTCAAAAATTTTCACTACAGGGTTGTTAGCAAGTGGAATACATCCCTTTCATTGACCATAGATTGCTTACTGACTCTTTGAATACTTTTCTCAGATTTCACAGATTAGTTTAAATGCCAGGTTTGAAAATGAGGCAGATTTGGCAGGAAAATGCTCTTGGAGCGAGTTCTAACCAAAAGATATGTAATATACCTAGTTTCACTCACCGTGACATTCCGTGTTCTGAACAAGTTACATGCATCACGGATTCGAAAAACATTCTTTAATGAGTTGTGAACATGTGTATTACCGAACTTTCATCCACCTTACAATGCATAATTATACATAGAAAGTTTTTTCTGATTTAGTAGATTTCACCTAATGTCAGTTTTTAAATCATGCAGTTTTCGCAGAAAAATCCTCTTGGGGTGAGTTCTACCCAATAGACATTCAATTTACATAGAACCTGTCATCGTGAAATTCCGTGTTCCGAAAAAGATACATGCATCACGGATTCGACAAATATTCACTACAGAGTTGTTAGCATAAGGATTAACGAACTTTCATCCACCATAAAAGCCATATTGACACTTTGAATCATTTTCTCATATTTCGAAAGTTTTTCCTAATGCCAGTTTTGAAAATGAGGCAGAATTCGCAGAAAAAGCTCTTGGAGCGTGTTCTACCCAAGTGACATGCATTTTACATAGATTCGCTCACCGTGATATTCTGTGTCCCAAACACGCTTCATGTATCTCGGATTCGACAAATATTCACTACAGATTTGTTAGCATGCAGATTACCGAACTTTCATCCACCCTACAAGGCATATTTACACCGAGAATCTATTCATCTGAGTTCGCAGTGTTTCCTAAATGCAGTTTCGAAAATCAGGCAGATTTCTCAGGAAAAATCTCTTGGAGTGATTTCTAACCAAGAGAAATGTAATTTACATAAAATCCCTGACCATGAAATTCCGTGTTCCGAACATGCTACATGCATAATGGATTCGAAAAATATTCTCTACAGATTTGTTAGCATGTGGATTACCAAACTTTCATCACAATAGTTTGAATATTGATACTTAGAAGTATTTTCTCAGATTTTGCTGCGTTTTCCAAACGCCAGTTTAAAAAATGAAGCATTTACTGCAGAAAAATTCTCTTGGAGAGAGTTCTACCCAATAGAGAAGTAATTTACATTGTTTCAGTCACCGTGAAATTCCATGTTAAAAACACGGTATATGCATCACGGATTAGAAAAAGCTTCTTTAATATGTTGTGAAAATGTGGATTACCGAACTTTCTTCCAACATAAAGGCATATTTACACCTAGAAATATTTACTCTCATTTTGAAGCATTCTCCAAATTTCAGATTCGATAATCATGCAATTTTCACAGAAAAATTCTATTCTAGCTAGTTCTACCCAATAGAATTTTAATTTAAATTGTGTCATTACGGTGAAATTCCATTTCAAAAAGCGCTACATGAATCACGGTTTGAAAAATCATTACTACACTGTTATTAACATGTGGATTACCGGACTTTCATTCACCATTCAATGCATATTGACACTTAGAAGCATTTTCTAAGATTTCACAGGGTTCTCCTTATGGCAGTTTTGAAAATGAGGCACATTTCGCAGAAAAAAACTCTTCAAGCGAGTTCTACCCAATAGACATGTAATTTGCATTGTTTCCTTCAATATGACACACTGTATTCCGTACACGTTACATGCATCACGAATTTGACAAACATTCTCTAATGAGTGTGAGCATGTGGATTACCAAAATTTCATTCACCATACAAGGCATATTTACACCTAGATGTAGTTATTCTGATTTCGCAGGTTTTCCCTAACATCCACTTCCGATAATCATGAAATTTTCGCAGAAAAATTCAATTCAAGCGAGTTCTATCCAGTAGAATTGTTATTTTCCGAGTTTCACTCACCGAGACATTCCGTGTTCAAAAAATGTTACATTAATCACGGCTTTGACAAACATTATTTAATGACCGTGACCATGTGGATTACCGATGTTTCAACCACAGTACAAGGCATATTGACATTTAGAAACATTTACTTAGATTTCGCAGATTTTTCCTAAATTCAGTTATGAAAATCAGGCAGTTTTCGCAGAAAAATTCTCTTGCTGCATGTTCGATCCAATAGACACCCCATTTTCATAGATACCGTCACCGTAACATCCCGTGTTCCGAAAAAGTTACATGCACCATGGATTCAACAAATATTCACTGCTGAGTTGTTAGAATGTGAATTACACATCTTTAATAAACCCTTGAAGACATATTGTCACCTTTAAATTTTGCTCAGATTTTGAAGTGTTTTCATAACACCAGTTTCCAAACAGAGGTAGATTTTACAGTAAAATGCTCCTGGAGCGGTTTCTCACCAATAGATATGTAATTTACATAGTTTCCATCAACGTGACATTCCGTATACTGAATACACTACATTCATCACGGATTTGAGAAACATTTTTAATGAGTTGTGTACATGTGTATTACAGAACTTTCATCCACCATACAAGGCATATTTACACCTAGAAACATTAACTCTGAGTTTGCAGCTTTTTCCTAATAGCAGTTTCAAAATCAGGGAGTTTCCTAAGGAAAAAACTGTTGGAGCATGTTCTACCCAATAGATATGTAAATTACATAGATTCTCCCGCTGTGAAATTCCGTGTTTCGCACACGCTACATGCAGATAGGATTCGACAAAAATACACTACAGAGTTGTTTGCATGTGGATTACAGGACTTTCATCACAATACAAGGCATATTGATGATTAGAAGCATTTTCTCTGATTTCACAGAGCTTTCCAAACGCCAGTTTCGGAACTGAGGCAGATTTCAAGGCAGAAACCTCTTGGAGCGGGTTCAAAACAATAGACATTTAATTTACATGGATTAGCACACCATGAAATTCCGTGTTCCGAACACGCTTCATGCATCTCGGATTCAAAAATTTTCACTACAGGGTTGTTAGCAAGTGGAATACATCACTTTCATTGACCATAGATTGCTTACTGACTCTTTGAATACTTTTCTCAGATTTCACAGGTTAGTTTAAATGCCAGGTTTGAAAATGAGGCAGATTTGGCAGGAAAATGCTCTTGGAGCGAGTTCTAACCAAAAGATATGTAATATACCTAGTTTCACTCACCATGACATTCCGTGTTCTGAACAAGTTACATGCATCATGGATTCGAAAAACATTCTTTAATGAGTTGTGAACATGTGTATTACCGTACTTTCATCCACCTTACAATGCATATTTATACATAGAATGTTTTTTCTGATTTAGTAGATTTCACCTAATGTCAGTTTTTAAATCATGCAGTTTTCTCAGAAAATCCTCTTGGAGCGAGTTCTACCCAATAAACATTCAATTTACATAGAACCTGTCATCGTGAAATTCCGTGTTCCGAAAAAGCTACATGCATCACGGATTCGACAAATATTCTCTACAGATTTGTTAGCATGTGGATTACCGAACTTTCATCACAATAGTTTGAATATTGATACTTAGAAGTATTTTCTCAGATTTTGCTGTGTATTCCAAACGCCAGTTTAAAAAATAATGCAGTTTTCACAGAAAAATACTCTTGGGGCGAGTTCTACCCAATAGAGTAGTAATTTACATTTTTTCAGTTACCGTGAAATTCCACGTTCCAAACACTGTATATGCATCACGGATTAGAAAAAGATTCTTTAATATGTTGTGAAAATATGGATTACAGAACTTTCTTCCAACATAAAGGCATATTTACACCTAGAAATATTTACTCTCATTTTGAAACTTTCTCCAAACTTCAGATTCGATAATCATGCAATTTTCGCAGAAAAATTCTATTCTAGCTAGTTCTACCCAATAGAATTTTAATTTAAATTGTTTCATTATGGTGAAAATCCACTTCAAAAAACGCTACATGAATCACGGTTTGAAAAATAATAACTACACTGTTATTAACATGTGGATTACCGGACTTTCATTCACCATTCAAGGCATATTGACACTTAGAAGCATTTTCTAAGATTTCACGTGTTTCTCCTACTGGCAGATTTGAAAATGAGGCACATTTCGCAGAAAAATTCTCTTCAAGCGAGTTCTAACCAATAGACATATAATTTACGTTGTTTCCTTCAATATGACACACTGTATTCCGTACACGTTACATGCATCACGAATTCGACAAACATTCTCTAATGAGTGTGAGCATCTGGATTACCAAAATTTCATTCACCATACAAGGCATATTTACACCTAGATGTAGTTATTCTGATTTCGCAGGTTTTTCCTAACATCCACTTCCAAAAATCATGAAATTTTCGCAGAAAAATTAAATTCAAGCCAGTTCTATCCAGTAGAATTTTTATTATCCGAGTTTCACTCACCGAGACATTCCGTGTTCCGAAAATGTTACATTAATCACGGATTCGACAAACATTATTTATAAACCGTGAGCATGTGGATTACCGATGTTTCAACCACAATACAAGGCATATTTACAACTAGAAATATTTACTTAGATTTCACAGATTTTTCCTAACGTCTGTTACGAAAATCAGGCAGTTTTCGCAGAACAATTCTCTTGCTGCATTTTCGATCCAATACACATCCCATTTCCATAGATACCGTTACCGTAACATTCCGTGTTCCGAAAAAAGTACATGCACCATGGATTCAACAAATATTCACTCCTGAGTTGTTAGAATGTGAATTACACATCTTTAATAAACCATTGAAGACATATTGTCACCTTAAAGCTTTTGTTCAGGTTTTGCAGTGTTTTCATAACACCAGTTTCCAAACAGAGGTAGATTTTACAGTAAAATGCTCCTGGAGCGGGTTCTCACCAATAGATATGTAATTTACCTATTTTCCTTCAACGTGACATTCCGTGTACCGAACAAACTACATACATCACGGATTTGATAAACATTTTTAATGAGTTGTGTACATGTGTATTACAGATCTTTCATCCACCATACAAGGCATATTTACACCTAGAAACATTAACTCTGAGTTTGCAGCTTTTTCCTAATAGCAGTTTCAAAAATCAGTCAGTTTACTAAGGAAAAATTTTTTGAGCGTGTCTTACGCAATAGATATGTAAATTAAATAGATTATCCCGCTGTGAAATTCCGTGTTTCGCCCACGCTACATGCAGTTAGGATTCGACAAAAATACACTACAGAGTCTTTTGCATGTGGATTACAGGACTTTCATCACAATACAAGGCATATTGATGCTTAGAAACATTTTCTCTGATTTCACAGAGCTTTCCAAACGCCAGTTTCGAAACTGAGGCAGTTTTCACGGCAAAAACTCTTGGAGCGTGTTCAAAACAATAGACATGTAATTTACATGGATTCGCTCACCGTGAAATTCCGTGTTCCGAACACGCTTCATGCATCTCTGATTCAAAAATTTTCACTACAGAGTTGATAGCAAGTGGATTACAGCACTTTCATCCACCATACATGGCTTACTGACACTTTGAAGACTTTTCTCAGATTTCACAGATGAGTTTTAATGTCAGGTTTGAAAATGAGGCAGATTTGGCAGGAAAATGCTCTTGGAGCGAGTTCTAACCCAAAGATATGTAATTTACCTTGTTTCACTCACCGTGATATTCCATGTTCTGAACACGTTACATGCATCACGGATTCGACAAACATTCTTTAATGAGTTGTGAACATGTGTATTACCGAACTTTCATCCACCTTACAATGCATATTTATACATAAAAATTATTTTGTGATTTAGTATATTTCTCCTAGTGTCAGTTTTTAAATCATGCAGTTTTCACAGAAAAATCCTCTTGGAGCGAGTTCTACCCAATAGACATGCAATTTACGTAGAACCCGTCATCGTGAAATTCCGTGATCCAAAAAAGATACATGCATCACGGTTTCAAAAAATATTCACTTCAGACTTGTTAGCATAAAGATTACCGAACTTTCATCCACCATAAAAGCCATATTGACACTTTGAATCATTTTCTCATATTTCAAAAGATTTTCCTAATGCCAGTTTTGAAAATGAGGCAGAATTCGCAGAAAAAGTTCTTGGAACGAGTTCTACCCGAGAGATCTATTTTACATAGATTCGCTTACTGTGATATTCTGTGTTCCGAACACGCTTCATGTGTCTCAGATTCGACAAATATTCACTACAGAGTTGTTAGCATGTGGATTAACGATCTTTCATCCACCATACAAGGCATAAATACACCGAGAATCTATTCATCTGAGTTCGCAGTGTTTCCTAATTCCAGTTTGGAAAATCAGGCAGATTTCTCAGGAAAAATCTCTTGGAGTGTTTTCTAACCAAGAGAAATGTAATTTACATAAACTCTCTGGCCATGAAATTCCGTGTTCCGAACATGCTACTTGCATAATGAATTCGAAAAATATTCACTACAGAATTGTTAGCATGTGGATTACCGAACTTTCATCACAATAGTTTGAATATTGATACTTAGAAGTATTTTCTCAGATTTTGCTGCGTTTTCCAAACGCCAGTTTAAAAAATGAAGCATTTACTGCAGAAAAATTCTCTTGGAGAGAGTTCTACCCAATAGAGAAGTAATTTACATTGTTTCAGTCACCGTGAAATTCCATGTTAAAAACACGGTATATGCATCACGGATTAGAAAAAGCTTCTTTAATATGTTGTGAAAATGTGGATTACCAAACTTTCTTCCAACATAAAGGCATATTTACACCTAGAAATATTTACTCTCATTTTGAAGCATTCTCCAAATTTCAGATTCGATAATCATGCAATTTTCGCAGAAAAATTCTATTCTAGCTAGTTCTACCCAATAGAATTTTAATTTAAATTGTGTCATTACGGTGAAATTCCATTTCAAAAAGCGCTACATGAATCACGGTTTGAAAAATCATTACTACACTGTTATTAACATGTGGATTACCGGACTTTCATTCACCATTCAATGCATATTGACACTTAGAAGCATTTTCTCAGATTTCACAGGGTTCTCCTAATGGCAGTTTTGAAAATGAGGCACATTTCGCAGAAAAAAACTCTTCAAGCGAGTTCTACCCAATAGACATGTAATTTGCATTGTTTCCTTCAATATGACACACTGTATTCCGTACACGTTACATGCATCACGAATTTGACAAACATTCTCTAATGAGTGTGAGCATGTGGATTACCAAAATTTCATTCACCATACAAGCCATATTTACACCTAGATGTAGTTATTCTGATTTCGCAGGTTTTCCCTAACATCCACTTCCGAAAATCATGAAATTTTCGCAGAAAAATTCAATTCAAGCGAGTTCTATCCAGTAGAATTGTTATTTTCCGAGTTTCACTCACCGAGACATTCCGTGTACAAAAAATGTTACATTAATCACGGCTTTGACAAACATTATTTAATGACCGTGACCATGTGGATTACCGATGTTTCAACCACAGTACAAGGCATATTGACACTTAGAAACATTTACTTAGATTTCGCAGATTTTTCCTAAATTCAGTTATGAAAATCAGGCAGTTTTCGCAGAAAAATTCTCTTGCTGCATGTTCGATCCAATAGACACCCCATTTTCATAGATACCGTCACCGTAACTTCCCGTGATCCGAAAAATGTACATGCACCATGGATTCAACAAATATTCACTGCTGAGTTGTTAGAATGTGAATTACACATCTTTAATAAACCCTTGAAGATATATTGTCACCTTTAAATTTTGCTCAGATTTTGAAGTGTTTTCATAACACCAATTTCCAAACAGAGGTAAATTTTACAGTAAAATGCTCCTGGAGCGGTTTCTCACCAATAGATATGTAATTTACATAGTTTCCATCAACGTGACATTCCGTATACTGAATACACTACATTCATCACGGATTTGAGAAACATTTTTAATGAGTTGTGTACATGTGTATTACAGAACTTTCATCCACCATACAAGGCATATTTACACCTAGAAACATTAACTCTGAGTTTGCAGCTTTTTCCTAATAGCAGTTTCAAAATCAGGGAGTTTCCTAAGGAAAAAACTGTTGGAGCGTGTTCTACCCAATAGATATGTAAATTACATAGATTCTCCCGCTGTGAAATTCCGTGTTTCGCACACGCTACATGCAGATAGGATTCGACAAAAATACACTACAGAGTTGTTTGCATGTGGATTACAGGACTTTCATCACAATACAAGGCATATTGATGATTAGAAGCATTTTCTCTGATTTCACAGAGCTTTCCAAACGCCAGTTTCGGAACTGAGGCAGATTTCACGGCAAAAACTTCTTGGAGCGGGTTCAAAACAATAGACATTTAATTTAAATGGATTCGCACACCATGAAATTCCGTGTTCCGAACACGCTTCATGCATCTCGGATTCAAAAATTTTCACTACAGGGTTGTTAGCAAGTGGAATACATCACTTTCATTGACCATAGATTGCTTACTGACTCTTTGAATACTTTCCTCAGATTTCACAGGTTAGTTTAAATGCCAGGTTGGAAAATGAGGCAGATTTGGCAGGAAAATGCTCTTGGAGCGAGTTCTAACCAAAAGATATGTAATATACCTAGTTTCACTCACCGTGACATTCCGTGTTCTGAATAAGTTACATGCATCACGGATTCGAAAAACATTCTTTAATTAGTTGTGAACATGTGTATTACCATACTTTCATCCACCTTACAATGCATATTTATACATAGAATGTTTTTTCTGATTTAGTAGATTTCACCTAATGTCAGTTTTTAAATCATGCAGTTTTCGCAGAAAATCCTCTTGGAGCGAGTTCTACCCAATAGACATTCAATTTACATAGAACCTGTCATCGTGAAATTCCGTGTTCCGAAAAAGCTACATGCATCACGGATTCGACAAATATTCACTACAGAGTTGTTAGCATAAGGATTAACGAACTTTCATCCACCATAAAAGCCATATTGACACTTTGAAGCATTTTCTCATATTTCGAAAGTTTTTCCTAATGCCAGTTTTGAAAATGAGGCAGAATTCGCAGAAAAAGCTCTTGGAGCGTGTTCTACCCAAGTGACATGCATTTTACATAGATTCCCTCACCGTGATATTCTGTGTCCCAAACATGCTTTATGTATCTCGGATTCGACAAATATTCACTACAGAGTTGTTAGCATGCAGATTGCCGAACTTTCATCCACCCTACAAGGCATATTTACACCGAGAATCTATTCATCTGTGTTCGCAGTGTTTCCTAAATGCAGTTTCGAAAATCAGGCAGATTTCTCAGGAAAAATCTCTTGGAGTGATTTCTAACCAAGAGAAATGTAATTTACATAAAATCCCTGACCATGAAATTCCGTGTTCCGAACATGCTACATGCATAATGGATTCGAAAAATATTCTCTACAGATTTGTTAGCATGTGGATTACCAAACTTTCATCACAATAGTTTGAATATTGATACTTAGAAGTATTTTCTCAGATTTTGCTGCGTTTTCCAAACGCCAGTTTAAAAAATGAAGCATTTACTGCAGAAAAATTCTCTTGGAGAGAGTTCTACCCAATAGAGAAGTAATTTACATTGTTTCAGTCACCGTGAAATTCCATGTTAAAAACACGGTATATGCATCACGGATTAGAAAAAGCTTCTTTAATATGTTGTGAAAATGTGGATTACCAAACTTTCTTCCAACATAAAGGCATATTTACACCTAGAAATATTTACTCTCATTTTGAAGCATTCTCCAAATTTCAGATTCGATAATCATGCAATTTTCGCAGAAAAATTCTATTCTAGCTAGTTCTACCCAATAGAATTTTAATTTAAATTGTGTCATTACGGTGAAATTCCATTTCAAAAAGCGCTACATGAATCACGGTTTGAAAAATCATTACTACACTGTTATTAACATGTGGATTACCGGACTTTCATTCACCATTCAATGCATATTGACACTTAGAAGCATTTTCTAAGATTTCACAGGGTTCTCCTAATGGCAGTTTTGAAAATGAGGCACATTTCGCAGAAAAAAACTCTTCAAGCGAGTTCTACCCAATAGACATGTAATTTATATTGTTTTCTTCAATATGACACACTGTATTCCGTACACGTTACATGCATCATGAATTCGACAAACATTCTCTAATGAGTGTGAGCATGTGGATTACCAAAGTTTCATTCAACATACAAGGCATATTTAACCCTAGATGTAGTTATTCTGATTTCGCAGGTTTTCCCTAACATCCACTTCCGAAAATCATGAAATTTTCGCAGAAAAATTCAATTCAAGCGAGTTCTATCCAGTAGAATTGTTATTTTCCGAGTTTCACTCACCGAGACATTCCGTGTTCAAAAAACGTTACATTAATCACGGCTTTGACAAACATTATTTAATGACCATGACCATGTGGATTACCGATGTTTCAACCACAATACAAGGCATATTGACACCTAGAAACATTGACTTAAATTTCGCAGATTTTTCCTAAATTTAGTTATGAAAATCAGGCAGTTTTCGCAGAAAAATTCTCTTGCTGCATGTTCGATCCAATAGACACCCCATTTTCATAGATACCGTCACCGTAACATCCCGTGTTCCGAAAAAGTTACATGCACCATGGATTCAACAAATATTCACTCCTGAGTTGTTAGAATGTGAATTACACATATTTAATATACCATTGAAGAAATATTGTCACCTTAAAATTTTGCTCAGATTTTGCAGTGTTTTCATAACACCAGTTTCCAAACAGAGGTAGATTTTACAGTAAAATGCTCCTGGAGTGTTTCTCACCAATAGATATGTAATTTACATAGTTTCCATCAACGTGACATTCCGTATACTGAATACACTACATTCATCACGGATTTGAGAAACATTTTTAATGAGTTGTGTACATGTGTATTACAGAACTTTCATCCACCATACAAGGCATATTTACACCTAGAAACATTAACTCTGAGTTTGCAGATTTTTCATAATAGCAGTTTCAAAATCAGGGAGTTTCCTAAGGAAAAAATTGTTGGAGCGTGTTCTACCCAATAGATATGTAAATTACATAGATTCTCCCGCTGTGAAATTCCGTGTTTCGCACACGCTACATGCAGATAGGATTCGACAAAAATACACTACAGAGTTGTTTGCATGTGGATTACAGGACTTTCATCACAATACAAGGCATATTGATGCTTAGAAGCATTTTTTCTGATTTCACAGAGCTTTCCAAACGCCAGTTTCGGAACTGAGGCAGATTTCACGGCAAAAACCTCTTGGAGCGGGTTCAAAACAATAGACATTTAATTTACATGGATTCGCACACCATGAAATTCCGTGTTCCGAAAACGCTTCATGCATCTCGGATTCAAAAATTTTCACTACAGGGTTGTTAGCAAGTGGAATACATCACTTTCATTGACCATAGATTGCTTACTGACTCTTTGAATACTTTTCTCTGATTTCACAGGTTAGTTTAGATGCCAGGTTGGAAAATGAGGCAGATTTGGCAGGAAAATGCTCTTGGAGCGAGTTCTAACCAAAAGATATGTAATATACCTAGTTTCACTCACCGTGACATTCCGTGTTCTGAACAAGTTACATGCATCATGGATTCGAAAAAAATTCTTTAATGAGTTGTGAACATGTGTATTACCGAACTTTCATCCACCTTACAATGCATATTTATACATAGAATGTTTTTTCTGATTTAGTATGTTTCACCTAATGTCAGTATTTAAATCATGCAGTTTTCGCAGAAAAATCCTCTTGGAGCGAGTTCTACGCAATAGACATTAAATTTACATAGAACCTGTCATCGTGAAATTCCGTGTTCCGAAAAAGCTACATGCATCACGGATTCGACAAATATTCACTACAGAGTTGTTAGCATAAGGATTAACGAACTTTCATCCACCATAAAAGCCATATTGACACTTTGAATCATTTTCTCATATTTCGAAAGTTTTTCCTAATGCCAGTTTTGAAAATGAGGCAGAATTCGCAGAAAAAGCTCTTGGAGCGTGTTCTACCCTAGTGACATGCATTTTACATAGATTTGCTCACCGTGATATTCTGTGTCCCAAACACGCTTCATGTATCTCAGATTTGACAAATATTCACTACAGAGTTGTTAGCATGCAGATTACCGAACTTTCATCCACCCTACAGGGCATATTTACACCGAGAATGTATTCATCTGAGTTCGCAGTGTTTCCTAAATCCAGTTTCGAAAATCAGGCAGATTTCTCAGGAAAAATCTCTTGGAGTGATTTCTAACCAAGAGAAATGTAATTTACATAAAATCCCTGACCATGAAATTCCGTGTTCCGAACATGCTACATGCATAATGGATTCTAAAAATATTCTCTACAGAATTGTTAGCATGTGGATTACCAAACTTTCATCACAATAGTTTGAATATTGATACTTAGAAGTATTTTCTCAGATTTTGCCGCGTTTTCCAAACGCCAGTTTAAAAAATAATGCAGTTTTCACAGAAAAATTCTCTTGGAGCGAGTTCTACCAAATAGAGAAGTAATTTACATTGTTTCAGTCACCGTGAAATTCCACGTTCCAAACACGGTATATGCATCACGGTTTAGAAAAAGATTCTTTAATATGTTGTGAAAATATGGATTACAAAACTTTCTTCCACATAAAGTCAAATTTACACCAAGAAATATTTACTCTTATTTTGAAGTTTTCTCCAAACTTCAGATTCGATAATCATGCAATTTTCGCAGAAAAATTCTATTCTAGCTAGTTCTACCCAATAGAATTTATTTTAAATTGTTTCATTACGGTGAAATTCCATTTCAAAAAACACTACATGAATCACGGTTTGAAAAATAATTACTACACTGTTATTAACATGTGGATTACCGGACTTTCATTCACCATTCAAGGCATATTGACCCTTAGAAGCATTTTCTCAGATTTCACAGTGTTCTCCTAATGGCAGTTTGGAAAATGAGGCACATTTCGCAGAAAAATTCTCTTCAAGCGTGTTCTACCCAATAGACATGTAATTTACATTGTTTCCTTCAATATGACACTCTGTATTCCGTACACGTTTCATGCATCACGAATTCGAGAAACATGCTCTAATGAGTGTGAGCATCTGGATTACCAAACTTTCATCCACCATACAAGGCATATTTACACCTAGATGTAGTTATTCTGATTTCGCAGATTTTTTCTAACATCCAATTTCGAAAAACATGAAATTTTCGCAGAAAACTTCAATTCAAGCCAGTTCTATCCAGTAGAATTTTATTTCCCGAGTTTCACTCACCGAAACATTGCGTGTTCCGAAAAAGTTACATTAATCACGGCTTCGGCAAACATTATTTAATGACTGTGAGCATGTGGATTACCGATGTTTCAACCAAAATACATGGCATATTCACACCTAGAAATATTTACTTAGATTTCGCAGATTTTTCCTAACGTCAGTTACGAAAATCAGGCAGTTTTCGCAGAAAAATTCTCTTGCTGCATGTTCGATCCAATACACAACCAATTTCCATAGATACGATCACCGTAACATTCCGTGTTACGAAAAAGATACATGCACCATGGATTCAACAAATATTCACTCCTGAGTTGTGAGAATGTGAATTACACATCTTTAATAAACTATTGAAGACATATTGTCACCTTAAAGCATTTGCTCAGGTTTTGCAGTGTTTTCATAACACCAGTTTCCAAACAGAGGTAGATTTTACAGTAAAATGCTCCTGGAGCGGTTTCTCACCAATAGATGTGTAATTTACATATTTTCCTTCAACGTGACATTCCGTGTATAGAACACACTAAAAACATCACTGATTTGAGAAATATTTTTAATGAGTTGTGTACATGTGTATTACAGATCTTTCATCCACCATACAAGGCATATTTACACCTAGAAACATTAACTCTGAGTTTGCAGCTTTTTCCTAATAGCAGTTTCAAAATCAGGCAGTTTCCTAAGGAAAAATCTTTTTGAGCATGTCTTACGCAATACATATGTAAATTACATACATTCTCCCGCTGTGAAATTCCGTGTTTCGCACACGCTACTTGCAGATAGGATTCGACAAAAATACACTACAGAGTTGTTTGCATGTGGATTACAGGACTTTCATCACAATACAAGGCATATTGATGCTTAGAAGCATTTTCTCTGATTTCACAGTGCTTTCCAAACGCCAGTTTCGAAACTGAGGCAGATTTCACGGCAAAAACCTCTTGGAGCCGGTTCAAAACAATAGACATTTAATTTACATGGATTCGCACACAATGAAATTCCGTGTCCCGAACACGTTTCATGCATCTCGGATTCAAAAATTTTCACTACAAAGTTGTTAGCAAGTGGAATACATCACTTTCATTGACCATAGATTGCTTACTGAACCTTTGAATACTTTTCTCAGATTTCACAGGTTAGTTTAAATGCCAGGTTTGAAAATGAGGCAGATTTGGCAGGAAAATGCTCTTGGAGCGAGTTCTAACCAAAAGATATGTAATATACCTAGTTTCACTCACCGTGATATTCCGTGTTCTGAACACGTTACATGCATCACGGATGCGAAAAACATTCATTAATGAGTTGTGAATATGTGTATTACCGAACTTTCATCCACCTTACAATGCATATTTATACATGGAAATTATATTCTGATTTATTATATTTCTCCTAGTGTCAGTTTTTAAATCATGCAGTTTTCACATAAAAATCCTCTTGGAGCGAGTTCTACCCAATAGACATGCAATTTACGTAGAACACATCATCGTGAAATTCCGTGATCCGAAAAAATACATGCATCACGGATTCGACAAATATTCACTACAGAGTTGTTAGCATAAGGATTAACGAACTTTCATCCACCATAAAAGCCATATTGACACTTTGAAGCATTTTCTCATATTTCGAAAGTTTTTCCTAATGCCAGTTTTGAAAATGATGCAGAATTCACAGAAAAAGCTCTTGGAGCGTGTTCTACCCAAGTGACATGCATTTTACATAGATTCGCTCACCGTGATATTCTGTGTCCCAAACACGCTTCATGTATCTCGGATTCGACAAATATTCACTACAGATTTGTTAGCATGCAGATTACCGAACTTTCATCCACCCTACAAGGCATATTTACACCGAGAATCGATTCATCTGTGTTCGCAGTGTTTCCTAAATGCAGTTTCGAAAATCAGGCAGATTTCTCAGGAAAAATCTCTTGGAGTGATTTCTAACCAAGAGAAATGTAATTTACATAAAATCCCTGACCATGAAATTCCGTGTTCCGAACATGCTACATGCATAATGGATTCGAAAAATATTCTCTACAGATTTGTTAGCATGTGGATTACCGAACTTTCATCACAATAGTTTGAATATTGATACTTAGAAGTATTTTCTCAGATTTTGCTGCGTTTTCCAAACGCCAGTTTAAAAAATGAAGCATTTACTGCAGAAAAATTCTCTTGGAGAGAGTTCTACCCAATAGAGAAGTAATTTACATTGTTTCAGTCACCGTGAAATTCCATGTTAAAAACACGGTATATGCATCACGGATTAGAAAAAGATTCTTTAATATGTTGTGAAAATGTGGATTACCGAACTTTCTCCCAACATAAAGGCATATTTACACCTAGAAATATTTACTCTCAATTTGAAGCTTTCTCCAATCTTCTGATTCGATAATCATGCAATTTTCGCAGAAAAATTCTATTCTAGCTAGTTCTACATAATAGAATTTTAATTTAAATTGTTTCAATACGGTGAAATTCCATTTCAAAAAGCGCTACATGAATCACGGTTTGAAAAATCATTACTACACTGTTATTAACATGTGGATTACCGGACTTTCATTCACCATTCAAGGCATATTGACACTTAGAAGCATTTTCTCAGATTTCACAGGGTTCTCCTAATGGCAGTTTTGAAAATGAGGCACATTTCGCAGAAAAATTCTCTTCAAGCGAGATCTACACAATAGACATGTAATTTACATTGTTTCCTTCAGTATGACACACTGTATTCCGTACACGTTTCATGCATCACGAATTCGACAAACATGCTCTAATGAGTGTGAGCATCTGGATTACCGAACTTTCATCCACCATACAAGGCATATTAACACCTAGATGTAGTTATTCTGATTTCGCAGTTTTTTCCTAACATCCAGTTTTGAAAATGATGAAATTTTCGCAGAAAAATTCAATTCAAGCCAGTTCTATCCAGTAGAATTGTTATTTCCCGAGTTTCACTCACCGAAACATTGCGTGTTCCGAAAAAGTTACATTAATCACGGCTTCGACAAACATTATTTAATGACTGTGAGCATGTGGATTACCGATGTTTCAACCACTATACAAGGCATATTCACACCTAGAATTATTTACTTAAATTTCGCAGATTTTTCCTAACGTCAGTTACGAAAATCAGGCAGTTTTCGCAGAAAAATTCTCTTGCTGCATGTTCGATCCAATAGACATCCCATTTCCATAGATACCTTCACCGTAACATTCCGTGTTCCGAAAAATTTACATGCACCATGGATTCAACAAATATTCACTCCTGAGTTGTTAGAATGTGAATTACACATCTTTAATAAACCATTGAAGACATATTGTCACCTTAAAGCTTTTGCTCAGGTTTTGCAATGTTTTCATAACACCAGTTTCCAAACAGAGGTAGATTTTACAGTAAAATGCTCCTGGAGCGGGTTCTCACCAATAGATGTGTAATTTACATATTTTCCTTCAACGTGACATTCCGTGTACCGAACACACTACAAAAATCACGGATTTGAGAAACATTTTTAATGAGTTGTGTATATGTGTATTACAGATCTTTCATCCACCATACAAGGCATATTTACACCTAGAAACATTAACTCTGAGTTTGCAGCTTTTTCCTAATAGCAGTTTCAAAAATCAGGCAGTTTCCTAAGGAAAAATCTTTTTGAGCGTGTCTTACGCAATACATATGTAAATTACATAGATTCTCCCGCTGTGAAATTCCGTGTTTCGCACACGCTACATGCAGATAGGATTCGAAACAAATACACTACAGAGTTGTTTGCATGTGGATTACAGGACTTTCATCACAATACAACGCATATTGATGCTTAGAAGCATTTTCTCTGATTTCACAGAGCTTTCCAAACGCCAGTTTCGAAACTGAGGCAGATTTCACGGCAAAAACCTCTTGGAGCCAGTTCAAAACCATAGATATGTAATTTACATGGATTGGCACACCATGAAATTCCATGTTCCGAACACGCTACATGCATCTCGGATTCGACAAATATTCAATACAGAGTTGTTAGCAAGTGGATTACAGCACTTTCATCCACCATACATGGCTTACAGAAACTTTGAAGACTTTTCTCAGATTTCACAGATTTGTTTTAATGTCAGGTTTGAAAATGAGGCAGATTTGGCAGGAAAATGCTCTTGGAGCGAGTTCTAACCCAAAGATATGTAATTTACCTAGTTTCAATCACCGTGACATTCCGTGTTCTGAACACGTTACATGCATCACGGATTCGACAAACATTCTTTAATGAGTTTTGAACATGTATATTACCGAACTTTCATCCACCTTACAATGCATATTTATACATGGAAATTATTTTCTGATTTAGTATATTTCTCCTAATGTCAGTTTTTAAATCATGCAGTTTTCACATAAAAATCCTCTTGGAGCGAGTTCTACCCAATAGACATGCAATTTATGTAGAACCCATCATCGTGAAATTCCGTGATACGAAAAAATACATGCATCACGGATTCGACAAATATTCACTTCAGACTTGTTAGCATAAGGATTAACGAACTTTCATCCACCATAAAAGCCATATTGACACTTTGAAGCATTTTCTCATATTTCGAAAGTTTTTCCTAATGCCAGTTTTGAAAATAAGGCAGAATTCGCAGAAAAAGTTCTTGGAACGAGTTCTACCCGAGAGATCTATTTTACATAGATTCGCTTACTGTGATATTCTGTGTTCCGAACACGCTTCATGTATCTCGGATTCGACATATATTTACTACAGAGTTGTTAGCATGCGGATTGCCGAAATTTCATCCACCATACAAGGCATATGTACATCGAGAATCTATTCATCTGAGTTCGCAGTGTTTCCTAATTCCAGTTTCGAAAATCAGGCAGATTTCTCAGGAAAAATCTCTTGGAGTGTTTTCTAACCAAGAGAAATGTAATTTACATAAAATCTCTGGCCATGAAATTCCATGTTCCGAACATGCTACATGCATAATGGATTCGAAAAATATTCACTACAGATTTGTTAGCATGTGGATTACCGAACTTTCATCACAATAGATTGAATATTGATACTTAGAAGTATTTTCTCAGATTTTGCAGTGTTTTCCAAACGCCAGTTTCAAAAATGAAGCATTTATTGCAGAAAAATTCTCTTGGAGCGAGTTCTACCCAATAGAGAAGTAATTTACATTGTTTCAGTCACCGTGAAATTCCACGTTCCAAACACGGTATATGCATCATGGATTAGAAAATGATCCTTTAATATGTTGTGAAAATGTGGATTACAGAACTTTCTTCCAACATAAAGTCATATTTACACCTAGAAATATTTACTCTCATTTTGAAGCTTTCTCCAAACTTCAGATTCGATAATCATGCAATTTTCGCAGAAAAATTCTATTCTAGCTAGTTCTACATAATAGAATTTTAATTTAAATTGTTTCAATACGGTGAAATTCCATTTCAAAAAACGCTACATGAATCACTGTTAGAAAAATTATTACTACACTATTATTAACATGTGGATTACCGGACTTTCATTCACCATTCAATGCATATTGACACTTAGAAGCATTTTCTCAGATTTCACAGGGTTCTCCTAATGGCAGTTTTGAAAATGAGGCACATTTCGCAGAAAAATTCTCTTCAAGCGAGATCTACACAATAGACATTTAATTTACATTGTTTCCTTCAATATGACACTCTGTATTCCGTACACGTTTCATGCATCACGAATTCGACAAACATGCTCTAATGAGTGTGAGCATCTGGATTACCGAACTTTCATCCACCATACAAGGCATATTAACACCTAGATGTAGTTATTCTGATTTCGCAGTTTTTTCCTAACATCCAGTTTTAAAAATGATGAAATTTTCGCAGAAAAATTCAATTCAAGCCAGTTCTATCCAGTAGAATTGTTATTTCCCGTGTTTCACTCACCGAAACATTGCGTGTTCCGAAAAAGTTACATTAATCACGGCTTCGACAAACATTATTTAATGACTGTGAGCATGTGGATTACCGATGTTTCAACCACTATACAAGGCATATTCACACCTAGAAATATTTACTTAAATTTCGCAGATTTTTCCTAACGTCAGTTACGAAAATCAGGCAGTTTTCGCAGAAAAATTCTCTTGCTGCATGTTCGATCCAATAGACATCCCATTTCCATAGATACCTTCATCGTAACATTCCGTGTTCCGAAAAAGTTACATGCACCATGGATTCAACAAATATTCACTCCTGAGTTGTTAGAATGTGAATTACACATCTTTAATAAACCATTGAAGACATATTGTCACCTTAAACTTTTGCTCAGGTTTTGCAATGTTTTCATAACACCAGTTTCCAAACAGAGGTAGATTTTACAGTAAAATGCTCCTGGAGCGGGTTCTCACCAATAGATGTGTAATTTACATATTTTCCTTCAACGTGACATTCCGTGTACCGAACACACTACAAAAATCACGGATTTGAGAAACATTTTTAATGAGTTGTGTATATGTGTATTACAGATCTTTCATCCACCATACAAGGCATATTTACACCTAGAAACATTAACTCTGAGTTTGCAGTTTTTTCCTAATAGCAGTTTCAAAAATCAGGCAGTTTCCTAAGGAAAAATCTTTTTGAGCGTGTCTTACGCAATACATATGTAAATTACATAGATTCTCCCGCTGTGAAATTCCGTGTTTCGCACACGCTACATGCAGGTAGGATTCGACAAAAATACACTACAGAGTTGTTTGCATGTGGATTACAGGACTTTCATCACAATACAAGGCATATTGATGCTTAGAAGCATTTTCTCTGATTTCACAGTGCTTTCCAAACGCCAGTTTCGAAACTGAGGCAGATTTCACGGCAAAAACCTCTTGGAGCCGGTTCAAAACAATAGACATTTAATTTACATGGATTCGCACACAATGAAATTCCGTGTTCCGAACACGTTTCATGCATCTCGGATTCAAAAATTTTCACTACAAAGTTGTTAGCAAGTGGAATACATCACTTTCATTGACCATAGATTGCTTACTGACTCTTTGAATACTTTTCTCAGATTTCACAGTTTAGTTTAAATGCCAGGTTTGAAAATGAGGCAGATTTGGCAGGAAAATGCTCTTGGAGCGAGTTCTAACCAAAAGATATGTAATATACCTAGTTTCACTCACCGTGATATTCCGTGTTCTGAACACGTTACATGCATCACGGATGCGAAAAACATTCATTAATGAGTTGTGAATATGTGTATTACCGAACTTTCATCCACCTTACAATGCATATTTATACATGGAAATTATATTCTGATTTATTATATTTCTCCTAGTGTCAGTTTTTAAATCATGCAGTTTTCACATAAAAATCCTCTTGGAGCGAGTTCTACCCAATAGACATGCAATTTACGTAGAACACATCATCGTGAAATTCCGTGTTCCGAAAAAGCTACATGCATCACGGATTCGACAAATATTCACTACAGAGTTGTTAGCATAAGGATTAACGAACTTTCATCCACCATAAAAGCCATATTGACACTTTGAAGCATTTTCTCATATTTCGAAAGTTTTTCCTAATGCCAGTTTTGAAAATGAGGCAGAATTCACAGAAAAAGCTCTTGGAGCGTGTTCTACCCAAGTGACATGCATTTTACATAGATTCGCTCACCGTGATATTCTGTGTCCCAAACACGCTTCATGTATCTCGGATTCGACAAATATTCACTACAGAGTTGTTAGCATGCAGATTACCGAACTTTCATCCACCCTACAAGGCATATTTACACCGAGAATCTATTCATCTGTGTTCGCAGTGTTTCCTAAATGCAGTTTCGAAAATCAGGCAGATTTCTCAGGAAAAATCTCTTGGAGTGATTTCTAACCAAGAGAAATGTAATTTACATAAAATCCCTGACCATGAAATTCCGTGTTCCGAACATGCTACATGCATAATGGATTCGAAAAATATTCTCTACAGATTTGTTAGCATGTGGATTACCGAACTTTCATCACAATAGTTTGAATATTGATACTTAGAAGTATTTTTTCAGATTTTGCTGCGTTTTCCAAACGCCAATTTAAAAAATGAAGCATTTACTGCAGAAAAATTCTCTTGGAGAGAGTTCTACCCAATAGAGAAGTAATTTACATTGTTTCAGTCACCGTGAAATTCCATGTTAAAAACACGGTATATGCATCACGGATTAGAAAAAGCTTCTTTAATATGTTGTGAAAATGTGGATTACCGAACTTTCTTCCAACATAAAGGCATATTTACACCTAGAAATATTTACTCTCATTTTGAAGCTTTCTCCAATCTTCTGATTCGATAATCATGCAATTTTCGCAGAAAAATTCTATTCTAGCTAGTTCTACATAATAGAATTTTAATTTAAATTGTTTCAATACGGTGAAATTCCATTTCAAAAAGCGCTACATGAATCACGGTTTGAAAAATCATTACTACACTGTTATTAACATGTGGATTACCGGACTTTCATTCACCATTGAAGGCATATTGACACTTAGAAGCATTTTCTCAGATTTCACAGGGTTCTCCTAATGGCAGTTTTGAAAATGAGGCACATTTCGCAGAAAAAATCTCTTCAAGCGAGATCTACACAATAAACATGTAATTTACATTGTTTCCTTCAATATGACACACTGTATTCCGTACACGTTTCATGCATCACGAATTCGACAAACATGCTCTAATGAGTGTGAGCATCTGGATTACCGAACTTTCATCCACCATACAAGGCATATTAACACCTAGATGTAGTTATTCTGATTTCGCAGTTTTTTCCTAACATCCAGTTTTGAAAATGATGAAATTTTCGCAGAAAAATTCAATTCAAGCTAGTTCTATCCAGTAGAATTGTTATTTCCCGAGTTTCACTCACCGAAACATTGCGTGTTCCGAAAAAGTTACATTAATCACGGCTTCGACAAACATTATTTAATGACTGTGAGCATGTGGATTACCGATGTTTCAACCACTATACAAGGCATATTCACACCTAGAATTATTTACTTAAATTTCGCAGATTTTTCCTAACGTCAGTTACGAAAATCAGGCAGTTTTCACAGAAAAATTCTCTTGCTGCATGTTCGATCCAATAGACATCCCATTTCCATAGATACCTTCACCGTAACATTCCGTGTTCCGAAAAATTTACATGCACCATGGATTCAACAAATATTCACTCCTGAGTTGTTAGAATGTGAATTACACATCTTTAATAAACCATTGAAGACATATTGTCACCTTAAAGCTTTTGCTCAGGTTTTGCAATGTTTTCATAACACCAGTTTCCAAACAGAGGTAGATTTTACAGTAAAATGCTCCTGGAGCGGGTTCTCACCAATAGATGTGTAATTTACATATTTTCCTTCAACGTGACATTCCGTGTACCGAACACACTACAAAAATCACGGATTTGAGAAACATTTTTAATGAGTTGTGTACATGTGTATTACAGATCTTTCATCCACCATACAAGGCATATTTACACCTAGAAACATTAACTCTGAGTTTGCAGCTTTTTCCTAATAGCAGTTTCAAAAATCAGGCAGTTTCCTAAGGAAAAATCTTTTTGAGCGTGTCTTACGCAATACATATGTAAATTACATAGATTCTCCCGCTGTGAAATTCCGTGTTTCGCACACGCTACATGCAGATAGGATTCGAAACAAATACACTACAGAGTTGTTTGCATGTGGATTACAGGACTTTCATCACAATACAACGCATATTGATGCTTAGAAGCATTTTCTCTGATTTCACAGAGCTTTCCAAACGCCAGTTTCGAAACTGAGGCAGATTTCACGGCAAAAACCTCTTGGAGCCAGTTCAAAACCATAGATATGTAATTTACATGGATTATCACACCATGAAATTCCATGTTCCGAACACGCTACATGCATCTCGGATTCGACAAATATTCAATACAGAGTTGTTAGCAAGTGGATTACAGCCCTTTCATCCACCATACATGGCTTACAGAAACTTTGAAGACTTTTCTCAGATTTCACAGATTTGTTTTAATGTCAGGTTTGAAAATGAGGCAGATTTGGCAGGAAAATGCTCTTGGAGCGAGTTCTAACCCAAAGATATGTAATTTACCTAGTTTCACTCACCGTGACATTCCATGTTCTGAACACGTTACATGCATCACGGATTCGACAAACATTCTTTAATGAGTTTTGAACATGTATATTACCGAACTTTCATCCACCTTACAATGCATATTTATACATGGAAATTATTTTCTGATTTAGTATATTTCTCCTAATGTCAGTTTTTAAATCATGCAGTTTTCACATAAAAATCCTCTTGGAGCGAGTTCTACCCAATAGACATGCAATTTATGTAGAACCCATCATCGTGAAATTCCGTGATACGAAAAAATACATGCATCACGGATTCGACAAATATTCACTTCAGACTTGTTAGCATAAGGATTACCGAAGTTTCATCCACCATAAAAGCCATATTGACACTTTGAAGCATTTTCTCATATTTTGAAATTTTTTCCTAATGCCAGTTTTGAAAATGAGGCAGAATTCGCAGAAAAAGTTCTTGGAACGAGTTCTACCCGAGAGATCTATTTTACATAGATTCGCTTACTGTGATATTCTGTGTTCCGAACACGCTTCATGTATCTCGGATTCGACATATATTTACTACAGAGTTGTTAGCATGCGGATTGCCGAAATTTCATCCACCATACAAGGCATATGTACATCGAGAATCTATTCATCTGAGTTCGCAGTGTTTCCTAATTCCAGTTTCGAAAATCAGGCAGATTTCTCAGGAAAAATCTCTTGGAGTGTTTTCTAACCAAGAGAAATGTAATTTACATAAAATCTCTGGCCATGAAATTCCATGTTCCGAACATGCTACATGCATAATGGATTCGAAAAATATTCACTACAGATTTGTTAGCATGTGGATTACCGAACTTTCATCACAATAGATTGAATATTGATACTTAGAAGTATTTTCTCAGATTTTGCAGTGTTTTCCAAACGCCAGTTTCAAAAATGAAGCATTTATTGCAGAAAAATTCTCTTGGAGCGAGTTCTACCCAATAGAGAAGTAATTTACATTGTTTCAGTCACCGTGAAATTCCACGTTCCAAACACGGAATATGCATCATGGATTAGAAAATGATCCTTTAATATGTTGTGAAAATGTGGATTACAGAACTTTCTTCCAACATAAAGTCATATTTACACCTAGAAATATTTACTCTCATTTTGAAGCTTTCTCCAAACTTCAGATTCGATAATCATGCAATTTTCGCAGAAAAATTCTATTCTAGCTAGTTCTACATAATAGAATTTTAATTTAAATTGTTTCAATACGGTGAAATTCCATTTCAAAAAGTGCTACATGAATCACGGTTTGAAAAATCATTACTACACTGTTATTAACATGTGGATTACCGGACTTTCATTCACCATTCAATGCATATTGACACTTAGAAGCATTTTCTCAGATTTCACAGGGTTCTCCTAATGGCAGTTTTGAAAATGAGGCACATTTCGTAGAAAAATTCTCCTCAAGCGAGATCTACACAATAGACATGTAATTTACATTGTTTCCTTCAATATGACACTCTGTATTCCGTACACGTTTCATGCATCACGAATTCGACAAACATGCTCTAATGAGTGTGAGCATCTGGATTACCGAACTTTCATCCACCATACAAGGCATATTAACACCTAGATGTAGTTATTCTGATTTCGCAGTTTTTTCCTAACATCCAGTTTTGAAAATGATGAAATTTTCGCAGAAAAATTCAATTCAAGCCAGTTCTATCCAGTAGAATTGTTATTTCCCGAGTTTCACTCACCGAAACATTGCGTGTTCCGAAAAAGTTACATTAATCACGGCTTCGACAAACATTATTTAATGAACGTGAGCATGTGGATTACCGATGTTTCAACCACAATACAAGGCATATTCACACCTAGAAATATTTACTTAGATTTCGCAGATTTTTCCTAACGTCAGTTACGAAAATCAGGCAGTTTTCGCAGAAAAATTCTCTTGCTGCATGTTCGATCCAATACACATCCAATTTCCATAGATACCATCACCGTAACATTCCGTGTTACGAAAAAGATACATGCACCATGGATTCAACAAATATTCACTCCTGAGTTGTGAGAATGTGAATTACACATCTTTAATAAACCATTGAAGACATATTGTCACCTTAAAGCATTTGCTCAGGTTTTGCAGTGTTTTCATAACACCAGTTTCCAAACAGAGGTAGATTCTACAGTAAAATGCTCCTGGAGCAGTTTCTCACCAATAGATGTGTAATTTACATATTTTCCTTCAACGTGACATTCCGTGTATAGAACACACTACAAACATCACTGATTTGAGAAACATTTTTAATGAGTTGTGTACATGTGTATTACAGATCTTTCATCCACCATACAAGGCATATTTACACCTAGAAACATTAACTCTGAGTTTTCAGCATTTTCCTAATAGCAGTTAAAAATTCAGGCAGTTTCCTAAGGAAAAATCTTTTTGATCGTGTCTTACGCAATACATATGTAAATTACATAGATTCTCCCGCTGTGAAATTCCGTGTTTCGCACACGCTACTTGCAGATAGGATTCGACAAAAATACACTACAGAGTTGTTTGCATGTGGATTACAGGACTTTCATCACAATACAAGGCATATTGATGCTTAGAAGCATTTTCTCTGATTTCACAGTGCTTTCCAAACGCCAGTTTCGAAACTGAGGCAGATTTCACGGCAAAAACCTCTTGGAGCCGGTTCAAAACAATAGACATTTAATTTACATGGATTCGCACACAATGAAATTCCGTGTTCCGAACAAGTTTCATGCATCTCGGATTCAAAAATTTTCACTACAAAGTTGTTAGCAAGTGGAATACATCACTTTCATTGACCATAGATTGCTTACTGACTCTTTGAATACTTTTCTCAGATTTCACAGTTTAGTTTAAATGCCAGGTTTGAAAATGAGGCAGATTTGGCAGGAAAATGCTCTTGGAGCGAGTTCTAACCAAAAGATATGTAATATACCTAGTTTCACTCACCGTGATATTCCGTGTTCTGAACACGTTACATGCATCACGGATGCGAAAAACATTCATTAATGAGTTGTGAATATGTGTATTACCGAACTTTCATCCACCTTACAATGCATATTTATACATGGAAATTATATTCTGATTTAGTATATTTCTCCTAGTGTCAGTTTTTAAATCATGCAGTTTTCACATAAAAATCCTCTTGGAGCGAGTTCTACCCAATAGACATGCAATTTACGTAGAACACATCATCGTGAAATTCCGTGATCCGAAAAAATACATGCATCACGGATTCGACAAATATTCACTACAGAGTTGTTAGCATAAGGATTAACGAACTTTCATCCACCATAAAAGCCATATTGACACTTTGAAGCATTTTCTCATATTTCGAAAGTTTTTCCTAATGCCAGTTTTGAAAATGAGGCAGAATTCACAGAAAAAGCTCTTGGAGCGTGTTCTACCCAAGTGACATGCATTTTACATAGATTCGCTCACCGTGATATTCTGTGTCCCAAACACGCTTCATGTATCTCGGATTCGACAAATATTCACTACAGAGTTGTTAGCATGCAGATTACCGAACTTTCATCCACCCTACAAGGCATATTTACACCGAGAATCTATTCATCTGTGTTCGCAGTGTTTCCTAAATGCAGTTTCGAAAATCAGGCAGATTTCTCAGGAAAAATCTCTTGGAGTGATTTCTAACCAAGAGAAATGTAATTTACATAAAATCCCTGACCATGAAATTCCGTGTTCCGAACATGCTACATGCATAATGGATTCGAAAAATATTCTCTACAGATTTGTTAGCATGTGGATTACCGAACTTTCATCACAATAGTTTGAATATTGATACTTAGAAGTATTTTTTCAGATTTTGCTGCATTTTCCAAACGCCAATTTAAAAAATGAAGCATTTACTGCAGAAAAATTCTCTTGGAGAGAGTTCTACCCAATAGAGAAGTAATTTACATTGTTTCAGTCACCGTGAAATTCCATGTTAAAAACACGGTATATGCATCACGGATTAGAAAAAGCTTCTTTAATATGTTGTGAAAATGTGGATTACCGAACTTTCTTCCAACATAAAGGCATATTTACACCTAGAAATATTTACTCTCATTTTGAAGCTTTCTCCAATCTTCTGATTCGATAATCATGCAATTTTCGCAGAAAAATTCTATTCTAGCTAGTTCTACATAATAGAATTTTAATTTAAATTGTTTCAATACGGTGAAATTCCATTTCAAAAAGCGCTACATGAATCACGGTTTGAAAAATCATTACTACACTGTTATTAACATGTGGATTACCGGACTTTCATTCACCATTCAAGGCATATTGACACTTAGAAGCATTTTCTCAGATTTCACAGGGTTCTCCTAATGGCAGTTTTGAAAATGAGGCACATTTCGCAGAAAAATTCTCTTCAAGCGAGATCTACACAATAGACATGTAATTTACATTGTTTCCTTCAATATGACACACTGTATTCCGTACACGTTTCATGCATCACGAATTCGACAAACATGCTCTAATGAGTGTGAGCATCTGGATTACCGAACTTTCATCCACCATACAAGGCATATTAACACCTAGATGTAGTTATTCTGATTTCGCAGTTTTTTCCTAACATCCAGTTTTGAAAATGATGAAATTTTCGCAGAAAAATTCAATTCAAGCTAGTTCAATCCAGTAGAATTGTTATTTCCCGAGTTTCACTCACCGAAACATTGCGTGTTCCGAAAAAGTTACATTAATCACGGCTTCGACAAACATTATTTAATGACTGTGAGCATGTGGATTACCGATGTTTCAACCACTATACAAGGCATATTCACACCTAGAATTATTTACTTAAATTTCGCAGATTTTTCCTAACGTCAGTTACGAAAATCAGGCAGTTTTCACAGAAAAATTCTCTTGCTGCATGTTCGATCCAATAGACATCCCATTTCCATAGATACCTTCACCGTAACATTCCGTGTTCCGAAAAATTTACATGCACCATGGATTCAACAAATATTCACTCCTGAGTTGTTAGAATGTGAATTACACATCTTTAATAAACCATTGAAGACATATTGTCACCTTAAAGCTTTTGCTCAGGTTTTGCAATGTTTTCATAACACCAGTTTCCAAACAGAGGTAGATTTTACAGTAAAATGCTCCTGGAGCGGGTTCTCACCAATAGATGTGTAATTTACATATTTTCCTTCAACGTGACATTCCGTGTACCGAACACACTACAAAAATCACGGATTTGAGAAACATTTTTAATGAGTTGTGTACATGTGTATTACAGATCTTTCATCCACCATACAAGGCATATTTACACCTAGAAACATTAACTCTGAGTTTGCAGCTTTTTCCTAATAGCAGTTTCAAAAATCAGGCAGTTTCCTAAGGAAAAATCTTTTTGAGCGTGTCTTACGCAATACATATGTAAATTACATAGATTCTCCCGCTGTGAAATTCCGTGTTTCGCCCACGCTACATGCAGATAGGATTCGAAACAAATACACTACAGAGTTGTTTGCATGTGGATTACAGGACTTTCATCACAATACAACGCATATTGAAGCTTAGAAGCATTTTCTCTGATTTCACAGAGCTTTCCAAACGCCAGTTTCGAAACTGAGGCAGATTTCACGGCAAAAACCTCTTGGAGCCGGTTCAAAACCATAGACATGTAATTTACATGGATTGGCACACCATGAAATTCCATGTTCCGAACACGCTACATGCATCTCGGATTCGACAAGTATTCAATACAGAGTTGTTAGCAAGTGGATTACAGCACTTTCATCCACCATACATGGCTTACAGAAACTTTGAAGACTTTTCTCAGATTTCACAGATTTGTTTTAATGTCAGGTTTGAAAATGAGGCAGATTTGGCAGGAAAATGCTCTTGGAGCGAGTTCTAACCCAAAGATATGTAATTTACCTAGTTTCACTCACCGTGACATTCCGTGTTCTGAACACGTTACATGCATCACGGATTCGACAAACATTCTTTAATGAGTTTTGAACATGTATATTACCGAACTTTCATCCACCTTACAATGCATATTTATACATGGAATTTATTTTCTGATTTAGTATATTTCTCCTAATGTCAGTTTTTAAATCATGCAGTTTTCACACAAAAATCCTCTTGGAGCGAGTTCTACCCAATAGACATGCAATTTATGTAGAACCCATCATCGTGAAATTCCGTGATACGAAAAAATACATGCATCACGGATTCGACAAATATTCACTTCAGACTTGTTAGCATAAGGATTACCGAAGTTTCATCCACCATAAAAGCCATATTGACACTTTGAAGCATTTTCTCATATTTCGAAAGTTTTTCCTAATGCCAGTTTTGAAAATGAGGCAGAATTCGCAGAAAAAGTTCTTGGAACGAGTTCTACCCGAGAGATCTATTTTACATAGATTCGCTTACTGTGATATTCTGTGTTCCGAACACGCTTCATGTATCTCGGATTCGACATATATTTACTACAGAGTTGTTAGCATGCGGATTGCCGAAATTTCATCCACCATACAAGGCATATGTACATCGAGAATCTATTCATCTGAGTTCGCAGTGTTTCCTAATTCCAGTTTCGAAAATCAGGCAGATTTCTCAGGAAAAATCTCTTGGAGTGTTTTCTAACCAAGAGAAATGTAATTTACATAAAATCTCTGGCCATGAAATTCCATGTTCCGAACATGCTACATGCATAATGGATTCGAAAAATATTCACTACAGATTTGTTAGCATGTGGATTACCGAACTTTCATCACAATAGATTGAATATTGATACTTAGAAGTATTTTCTCAGATTTTGCAGTGTTTTCCAAACGCCAGTTTCAAAAATGAAGCATTTATTGCAGAAAAATTCTCTTGGAGCGAGTTCTACCCAATAGAGAAGTAATTTACATTGTTTCAGTCACCGTGAAATTCCACGTTCCAAACACGGTATATGCATCATGGATTAGAAAATGATCCTTTAATATGTTGTGAAAATGTGGATTACAGAACTTTCTTCCAACATAAAGTCATATTTACACCTAGAAATATTTACTCTCATTTTGAAGCTTTCTCCAATCTTCTGATTCGATAATCATGCAATTTTCGCAGAAAAATTCTATTCTAGCTAGTTGTACATAATAGAATTTTAATTTAAATTGTTTCAATACGGTGAAATTCCATTTCAAAAAACGCTACATGAATCACGGTTAGAAAAATTATTACTACACTATTATTAACATGTGGATTACCGGACTTTCATTCACCATTCAATGCATATTGACACTTAGAAGCATTTTCTCAGATTTCACAGGGTTCTCCTAATGGCAGTTTTGAAAATGAGGCACATTTCGCAGAAAAATTCTCTTCAAGCGAGATCTACACAATAGACATGTAATTTACATTGTTTCCTTCAATATGACACTCTGTATTCCGTACACGTTTCATGCATCACGAATTCGACAAACATGCTCTAATGAGTGTGAGCATCTGGATTACCGAACTTTCATCCACCATACAAGGCATATTAACACCTAGATGTAGTTATTCTGATTTCGCAGTTTTTTCCTAACATCCAGTTTTGAAAATGATGAAATTTTCGCAGAAAAATTCAATTCAAGCCAGTTCTATCCAGTAGAATTGTTATTTCCCGAGTTTCACTCACCGAAACATTGCGTGTTCCGAAAAAGTTACATTAATCACGGCTTCGACAAACATTATTTAATGACTGTGAGCATGTGGATTACCGATGTTTCAACCACTATACAAGGCATATTCACACCTAGAATTATTTACTTAAATTTCGCAGATTTTTCCTAACGTCAGTTACGAAAATCAGGCAGTTTTCGCAGAAAAATTCTCTTGCTGCATGTTCGATCCAATAGACATCCCATTTCCATAGATACCTTCACCGTAACATTCCGTGTTCCGAAAAATTTACATGCACCATGGATTCAACAAATATTCACTCCTGAGTTGTTAGAATGTGAATTACACATCTTTAATAAACCATTGAAGACATATTGTCACCTTAAAGCTTTTGCTCAGGTTTTGCAATGTTTTCATAACACCAGTTTCCAAACAGAGGTAGATTTTACAGTAAAATGCTCCTGGAGCGGGTTCTCACCAATAGATGTGTAATTTACATATTTTCCTTCAACGTGACATTCCGTGTACCGAACACACTACAAAAATCACGGATTTGAGAAACATTTTTAATGAGTTGTGTACATGTGTATTACAGATCTTTCATCCACCATACAAGGCATATTTACACCTAGAAACATTAACTCTGAGTTTGCAGCTTTTTCCTAATAGCAGTTTCAAAAATCAGGCAGTTTCCTAAGGAAAAATCTTTTTGAGCGTGTCTTACGCAATACATATGTAAATTACATAGATTCTCCCGCTGTGAAATTCCGTGTTTCGCACACGCTACATGCAGATAGGATTCGAAACAAATACACTACAGAGTTGTTTGCATGTGGATTACAGGACTTTCATCACAATACAACGCATATTGATGCTTAGAAGCATTTTCTCTGATTTCACAGAGCTTTCCAAACGCCAGTTTCGAAACTGAGGCAGATTTCACGGCAAAAACCTCTTGGAGCCGGTTCAAAACCATAGACATGCAATTTACATGGATTGGCACACCATGAAATTCCATGTTCCGAACACGCTACATGCATCTCGGATTCGACAAATATTCAATACAGAGTTGTTAGCAAGTGGATTACAGCACTTTCATCCACCATACATGGCTTACAGAAACTTTGAAGACTTTTCTCAGATTTCACAGATTTGTTTTAATGTCAGGTTTGAAAATGAGGCAGATTTGGCAGGAAAATGCTCTTGGAGCGAGTTCTAACCCAAAGATATGTAATTTACCTAGTTTCACTCACCGTGACATTCCGTGTTCTGAACACGTTACATGCATCACGGATTCGACAAACATTCTTTAATGAGTTTTGAACATGTATATTACCGAACTTTCATCCACCTTACAATGCATATTTATACATGGAAATTATTTTCTGATTTAGTATATTTCTCCTAATGTCAGTTTTTAAATCATGCAGTTTTCACACAAAAATCCTCTTGGAGCGAGTTCTACCCAATAGACATGCAATTTATGTAGAACCCATCATCGTGAAATTCCGTGATACGAAAAAATACATGCATCACGGATTCGACAAATATTCACTTCAGACTTGTTAGCATAAGGATTACCGAAGTTTCATCCACCATAAAAGCCATATTGACACTTTGAAGCATTTTCTCATATTTCGAAAGTTTTTCCTAATGCCAGTTTTGAAAATGAGGCAGAATTCGCAGAAAAAGTTCTTGGAACGAGTTCTACCCGAGAGATCTATTTTACATAGATTCGCTTACTGTGATATTCTGTGTTCCGAACACGCTTCATGTATCTCGGATTCGACATATATTTACTACAGAGTTGTTAGCATGCGGATTGCCGAAATTTCATCCACCATACAAGGCATATGTACATCGAGAATCTATTCATCTGAGTTCGCAGTGTTTCCTAATTCCAGTTTCGAAAATCAGGCAGATTTCTCAGGAAAAATCTCTTGGAGTGTTTTCTAACCAAGAGAAATGTAATTTACATAAAATCTCTGGCCATGAAATTCCATGTTCCGAACATGCTACATGCATAATGGATTCGAAAAATATTCACTACAGATTTGTTAGCATGTGGATTACCGAACTTTCATCACAATAGATTGAATATTGATACTTAGAAGTATTTTCTCAGATTTTGCAGTGTTTTCCAAACGCCAGTTTCAAAAATGAAGCATTTATTGCAGAAAAATTCTCTTGGAGCGAGTTCTACCCAATAGAGAAGTAATTTACATTGTTTCAGTCACCGTGAAATTCCACGTTCCAAACACGGAATATGCATCATGGATTAGAAAATGATCCTTTAATATGTTGTGAAAATGTGGATTACAGAACTTTCTTCCAACATAAAGTCATATTTACACCTAGAAATATTTACTCTCATTTTGAAGCTTTCTCCAAACTTCAGATTCGATAATCATGCAATTTTCGCAGAAAAATTCTATTCTAGCTAGTTCTACATAATAGAATTTTAATTTAAATTGTTTCAATACGGTGAAATTCCATTTCAAAAAGCGCTACATGAATCACGGTTTGAAAAATCATTACTACACTGTTATTAACATGTGGATTACCGGACTTTCATTCACCATTCAATGCATATTGACACTTAGAAGCATTTTCTCAGATTTCACAGGGTTCTCCTAATGGCAGTTTTGAAAATGAGGCACATTTCGTAGAAAAATTCTCTTCAAGCGAGATCTACACATTAGACATGTAATTTACATTGTTTCCTTCAATATGACACTCTGTATTCCGTACACGTTTCATGCATCACGAATTCGACAAACATGCTCTAATGAGTGTGAGCATCTGGATTACCGAACTTTCATCCACCATACAAGGCATATTAACACCTAGATGTAGTTATTCTGATTTCGCAGTTTTTTCCTAACATCCAGTTTTGAAAATGATGAAATTTTCGCAGAAAAATTCAATTCAAGCCAGTTCTATCCAGTAGAATTGTTATTTCCCGAGTTTCACTCACCGAAACATTGCGTGTTCCGAAAAAGTTACATTAATCACGGCTTCGACAAACATTATTTAATGAACGTGAGCATGTGGATTACCGATGTTTCAACCACAATACAAGGCATATTCACACCTAGAAATATTTACTTAGATTTCGCAGATTTTTCCTAACGTCAGTTACGAAAATCAGGCAGTTTTCGCAGAAAAATTCTCTTGCTGCATGTTCGATCCAATACACATCAAATTTCCATAGATACCATCACCGTAACATTCCGTGTTACGAAAAAGATACATGCACCATGGATTCAACAAATATTCACTCCTGAGTTGTGAGAATGTGAATTACACATCTTTAATAAACCATTGAAGACATATTGTCACCTTAAAGCATTTGCTCAGGTTTTGCAGTGTTTTCATAACACCAGTTTCCAAACAGAGGTAGATTTTACAGTAAAATGCTCCTGGAGCGGTTTCTCACCAATAGATGTGTAATTTACATATTTTCCTTCAACGTGACATTCCGTGTATAGAACACACTACAAACATCACTGATTTGAGAAACATTTTTAATGAGTTGTGTACATGTGTATTACAGATCTTTCATCCACCATACAAGGCATATTTACACCTAGAAACATTAACTCTGAGTTTGCAGCTTTTTCCTAATAGCAGTTTCAAAAATCAGGCAGTTTCCTAAGGAAAAATCTTTTTGAGCGTGTCTTACGCAACACATATGTAAATTACATAGATTCTCCCGCTGTGAAATTCCGTGTTTCGCACACGATACTTGCAGATAGGATTCGACAAAAATACACTACAGAGATGTTTGCATGTGGATTACAGGACTTTCATCACAATACAAGGCATATTGATGCTGAGAAGCATTTTCTCTGATTTCACAGTGCTTTCCAAACGCCAGTTTCGAAACTGAGGCAGATTTCACGGCAAAAACCTCTTGGAGCCGGTTCAAAACAATAGACATTTAATTTACATGGATTCGCACACAATGAAATTCCGTGTTCCGAACACGTTTCATGCATCTCGGATTCAAAAATTTTCACTACAAAGTTGTTAGCAAGTGGAATACATCACTTTCATTGACCATAGATTGCTTACTGACTCTTTGAATACTTTTCTCAGATTTCACAGTTTAGTTTAAATGCCAGGTTTGAAAATGAGGCAGATTTGGCAGGAAAATGCTCTTGGAGCGAGTTCTAACCAAAAGATATGTAATATACCTAGTTTCACTCACCGTGATATTCCGTGTTCTGAACACGTTACATGCATCAAGGATGCGAAAAACATTCATTAATGAGTTGTGAATATGTGTATTACCGAACTTTCATCCACCTTACAATGCATATTTATACATGGAAATTATATTCTGATTTAGTATATTTCTCCTAGTGTCAGTTTTTAAATCATGCAGTTTTCACATAAAAATCCTCTTGGAGCGAGTTCTACCCAATAGACATGCAATTTACGTAGAACACATCATCGTGAAATTCCGTGATCCGAAAAATACATGCATCACGGATTCGACAAATATTCACTACAGAGTTGTTAGCATAAGGATTACCGAAGTTTCATCCACCATAAAAGCCATATTGACACTTTGAAGCATTTTCTCATATTTCGAAAGTTTTTCCTAATGCCAGTTTTGAAAATGAGGCAGAATTCACAGAAAAAGCTCTTGGAGCGTGTTCTACCCAAGTGACATGCATTTTACATAGATTCGCTCACCGTGATATTCTGTGTCCCAAACACGCTTCATGTATCTCGGATTCGACAAATATTCACTACAGAGTTGTTAGCATGCAGATTACCGAACTTTCATCCACCCTACAAGGCATATTTACACCGAGAATCTATTCATCTGTGTTCGCAGTGTTTCCTAAATGCAGTTTCGAAAATCAGGCAGATTTCTCAGGAAAAATCTCTTGGAGTGATTTCTAACCAAGAGAAATGTAATTTACATAAAATCCCTGACCATGAAATTCCGTGTTCCGAACATGCTACATGCATAATGGATTCGAAAAATATTCTCTACAGATTTGTTAGCATGTGGATTACCGAACTTTCATCACAATAGTTTGAATATTGATACTTAGAAGTATTTTTTCAGATTTTGCTGCGTTTTCCAAACGCCAATTTAAAAAATGAAGCATTTACTGCAGAAAAATTCTCTTGGAGAGAGTTCTACCCAATAGAGAAGTAATTTACATTGTTTCAGTCACCGTGAAATTCCATGTTAAAAACACGGTATATGCATCACGGATTAGAAAAAGCTTCTTTAATATGTTGTGAAAATGTGGATTACCGAACTTTCTTCCAACATAAAGGCATATTTACACCTAGAAATATTTACTCTCATTTTGAAGCTTTCTCCAATCTTCTGATTCGATAATCATGCAATTTTCGCAGAAAAATTCTATTCTAGCTAGTTCTACATAATAGAATTTTAATTTAAATTGTTTCAATACGGTGAAATTCCATTTCAAAAAGTGCTACATGAATCACGGTTTGAAAAATCATTACTACACTGTTATTAACATGTGGATTACCGGACTTTCATTCACCATTGAAGGCATATTGACACTTAGAAGCATTTTCTCAGATTTCACAGGGTTCTCCTAATGGCAGTTTTGAAAATGAGGCACATTTCGCAGAAAAATTCTCTTCAAGCGAGATCTACACAATAAACATGTAATTTACATTGTTTCCTTCAATATGACACACTGTATTCCGTACACGTTTCATGCATCACGAATTCGACAAACATGCTCTAATGAGTGTGAGCATCTGGATTACCGAACTTTCATCCACCATACAAGGCATATTAACACCTAGATGTAGTTATTCTGATTTCGCAGTTTTTTCCTAACATCCAGTTTTGAAAATGATGAAATTTTCGCAGAAAAATTCAATTCAAGCTAGTTCTATCCAGTAGAATTGTTATTTCCCGAGTTTCACTCACCGAAACATTGCGTGTTCCGAAAAAGTTACATTAATCACGGCTTCGACAAACATTATTTAATGACTGTGAGCATGTGGATTACCGATGTTTCAACCACTATACAAGGCATATTCACACCTAGAATTATTTACTTAAATTTCGCAGATTTTTCCTAACGTCAGTTACGAAAATCAGGCAGTTTTCACAGAAAAATTCTCTTGCTGCATGTTCGATCCAATAGACATCCCATTTCCATAGATACCTTCACCGTAACATTCCGTGTTCCGAAAAATTTACATGCACCATGGATTCAACAAATATTCACTCCTGAGTTGTTAGAATGTGAATTACACATCTTTAATAAACCATTGAAGACATATTGTCACCTTAAAGCTTTTGCTCAGGTTTTGCAATGTTTTCATAACACCAGTTTCCAAACAGAGGTAGATTTTACAGTAAAATGCTCCTGGAGCGGGTTCTCACCAATAGATGTGTAATTTACATATTTTCCTTCAACGTGACATTCCGTGTACTGAACACACTACAAAAATCACGGATTTGAGAAACATTTTTAATGAGTTGTGTACATGTGTATTACAGATCTTTCATCCACCATACAAGGCATATTTACACCTAGAAACATTAACTCTGAGTTTGCAGCTTTTTCCTAATAGCAGTTTCAAAAATCAGGCAGTTTCCTAAGGAAAAATCTTTTTGAGCGTGTCTTACGCAATACATATGTAAATTACATAGATTCTCCCGCTGTGAAATTCCGTGTTTCGCACACGCTACATGCAGATAGGATTCGAAACAAATACACTACAGAGTTGTTTGCATGTGGATTACAGGACTTTCATCACAATACAACGCATATTGATGCTTAGAAGCATTTTCTCTGATTTCACAGAGCTTTCCAAACGCCAGTTTCGAAACTGAGGCAGATTTCACGGCAAAAACCTCTTGGAGCCAGTTCAAAACCATAGATATGTAATTTACATGGATTATCACACCATGAAATTCCATGTTCCGAACACGCTACATGCATCTCGGATTCGACAAATATTCAATACAGAGTTGTTAGCAAGTGGATTACAGCCCTTTCATCCACCATACATGGCTTACAGAAACTTTGAAGACTTTTCTCAGATTTCACAGATTTGTTTTAATGTCAGGTTTGAAAATGAGGCAGATTTGGCAGGAAAATGCTCTTGGAGCGAGTTCTAACCCAAAGATATGTAATTTACCTAGTTTCACTCACCGTGACATTCCATGTTCTGAACACGTTACATGCATCACGGATTCGACAAACATTCTTTAATGAGTTTTGAACATGTATATTACCGAACTTTCATCCACCTTACAATGCATATTTATACATGGAAATTATTTTCTGATTTAGTATATTTCTCCTAATGTCAGTTTTTAAATCATGCAGTTTTCACATAAAAATCCTCTTGGAGCGAGTTCTACCCAATAGACATGCAATTTATGTAGAACCCATCATCGTGAAATTCCGTGATACGAAAAAATACATGCATCACGGATTCGACAAATATTCACTTCAGACTTGTTAGCATAAGGATTACCGAAGTTTCATCCACCATAAAAGCCATATTGACACTTTGAAGCATTTTCTCATATTTCAAAAGTTTTTCCTAATGCCAGTTTTGAAAATGAGGCAGAATTCGCAGAAAAAGTTCTTGGAACGAGTTCTACCCGAGAGATCTATTTTACATAGATTCGCTTACTGTGATATTCTGTGTTCCGAACACGCTTCATGTATCTCGGATTCGACATATATTTACTACAGAGTTGTTAGCATGCGGATTGCCGAAATTTCATCCACCATACAAGGCATATGTACATCGAGAATCTATTCATCTGAGTTCGCAGTGTTTCCTAATTCCAGTTTCGAAAATCAGGCAGATTTCTCAGGAAAAATCTCTTGGAGTGTTTTCTAACCAAGAGAAATGTAATTTACATAAAATCTCTGGCCATGAAATTCCATGTTCCGAACATGCTACATGCATAATGGATTCGAAAAATATTCACTAAAGATTTGTTAGCATGTGGATTACCGAACTTTCATCACAATAGATTGAATATTGATACTTAGAAGTATTTTCTCAGATTTTGCAGTGTTTTCCAAACGCCAGTTTCAAAAATGAAGCATTTATTGCAGAAAAATTCTCTTGGAGCGAGTTCAACCCAATAGAGAAGTAATTTACATTGTTTCAGTCACCGTGAAATTCCACGATCCAAACACGGTATATTCATCATGGATTAGAAAATGATCCTTTAATATGTTGTGAAAATGTGGATTACAGAACTTTCTTCCAACATAAAGGCATATTTACACCTAGAAATATTTACTCTCATTTTGAAGCTTTCTCCAAACTTCAGATTCGATAATCATGCAATTTTCGCAGAAAAATTCTATTCTAGCTAGTTCTACCCAATAGAATTTTAATTTAAATTGTTTCAATACAGTGAAATTCCATTTCAAAAAGCGCTACATGAATCACGGTTTGAAAAATCATTACTACACTGTTATTAACATGTGGATTACCGGACTTTCATTCACCATTCAATGCATATTGACACTTAGAAGCATTTTCTCAGATTTCACAGGGTTCTCCTAATGGCAGTTTTGAAAATGAGGCACATTTCGTAGAAAAATTCTCTTCAAGCGAGATCTACACAATAGACATGTAATTTACATTGTTTCCTTCAATATGACACTCTGTATTCCGTACACGTTTCATGCATCACGAATTCGACAAACATGCTCTAATGAGTGTGAGCTTCTGGATTACCGAACTTTCATCCACCATACAAGGCATATTAACACCTAGATGTAGTTATTCTGATTTCGCAGTTTTTTCCTAACATCCAGTTTTGAAAATGATGAAATTTTCGCAGAAAAATTCAATTCAAGCCAGTTCTATCCAGTAGAATTGTTATTTCCCGAGTTTCACTCACCGAAACATTGCGTGTTCCGAAAAAGTTACATTAATCACGGCTTCGACAAACATTATTTAATGACTGTGAGCATGTGGATTACCGATGTTTCAACCACTATACAAGGCATATTCACACCTAGAAATATTTACTTAAATTTCGCAGATTTTTCCTAACGTCAGTTACGAAAATCAGGCAGTTTTCGCAGAAAAATTCTCTTGCTGCATGTTCGATCCAATAGACATCCCATTTCCATAGATACCTTCACCGTAACATTCCGTGTTCCGAAAAAGTTACATGCACCATGGATTCAACAAATATTCACTCCTGAGTTGTTAGAATGTGAATTACACATCTTTAATAAACCATTGAAGACATATTGTCACCTTAAACTTTTGCTCAGGTTTTGCAATGTTTTCATAACACCAGTTTCCAAACAGAGGTAGATTTTACAGTAAAATGCTCCTGGAGCGGGTTCTCACCAATAGATGTGTAATTTACATATTTTCCTTCAACGTGACATTCCGTGTACCGAACACACTACAAAAATCACGGATTTGAGAAACATTTTTAATGAGTTGTGTACATGTGTATTACAGATCTTTCATCCACCATACAAGGCATATTTACACCTAGAAACATTAACTCTGAGTTTGCAGCTTTTTCCTAATAGCAGTTTCAAAAATCAGGCAGTTTCCTAAGGAAAAATCTTTTTGAGCGTGTCTTACGCAATACATATGTAAATTACATAGATTCTCCCGCTGTGAAATTCCGTGTTTCGCCCACGCTACATGCAGATAGGATTCGAAACAAATACACTACAGAGTTGTTTGCATGTGGATTACAGGACTTTCATCACAATACAACGCATATTGATGCTTAGAAGCATTTTCTCTGATTTCACAGAGCTTTCCAAACGCCAGTTTCGAAACTGAGGCAGATTTCACGGCAAAAACCTCTTGGAGCCGGTTGAAAACCATAGACATGTAATTTACATGGATTGGCACACCATGAAATTCCATGTTCCGAACACGCTACATGCATCTCGGATTCGACAAATATTCAATACAGAGTTGTTAGCAAGTGGATTACAGCACTTTCATCCGCCATACATGGCTTACTGACACTTTGAAGACTTTTCTCAGATTTCACAGAGTAGTTTTAATGTCAGGTTTGAAAATGAGGCAGATTTGGCAGGAAAATGCTCTTGGGGCGAGTTCTAACCCAAAGATATGTAATTTACCTAGTTTCACTCACCGTGACATTCCGTGTTCTGAACACGTTACATGCATCACGGATTCGACAAACATTCTTTAATGAGTTTTGAACATGTATATTACCGAACTTTCATCCACCTTACAATGCATATTTATACATGGAAATTATTTTCTGATTTAGTATATTTCTCCTAATGTCAGTTTTTAAATCATGCAGTTTTCACACAAAAATCCTCTTGGAGCGAGTTCTACCCAATAGACATGCAATTTATGTAGAACCCATCATCGTGAAATTCCGTGATACGAAAAAATACATGCATCACGGATTCGACAAATATTCACTTCAGACTTGTTAGCATAAGGATTACCGAAGTTTCATCCACCATAAAAGCCATATTGACACTTTGAAGCATTTTCTCATATTTCGAAAGTTTTTCCTAATGCCAGTTTTGAAAATGAGGCAGAATTCGCAAAAAAAGTTCTTGGAACGAGTTCTACCCGAGAGATCTATTTTACATAGATTCGCTTACTGTGATATTCTGTGTTCCGAACACGCTTCATGTGTCTCGGATTCGACATATATTTACTACAGAGTTGTTAGCATGCGGATTGCCGAAATTTCATCCACCATACAAGGCATATGTACATCGAGAATCTATTCATCTGAGTTCGCAGTGTTTCCTAATTCCAGTTTCGAAAATCAGGCAGATTTCTCAGGAAAAATCTCTTGGAGTGTTTTCTAACCAAGAGAAATGTAATTTACATAAAATCTCTGGCCATGAAATTCCATGTTCCGAACATGCTACATGCATAATGGATTCGAAAAATATTCACTACAGATTTGTTAGCATGTGGATTACCGAACTTTCATCACAATAGATTGAATATTGATACTTAGAAGTATTTTCTCAGATTTTGCAGTGTTTTCCAAACGCCAGTTTCAAAAATGAAGAATTTATTGCAGAAAAATTCTCTTGGAGCGAGTTCTACCCAATAGAGAAGTAATTTACATTGTTTCAGTCACCGTGAAATTCCACGTTCCAAACACGGTATATGCATCATGGATTAGAAAATGATCCTTTAATATGTTGTGAAAATGTGGATTACAGAACTTTCTTCCAACATAAAGTCATATTTACACCTAGAAATATTTACTCTCATTTTGAAGCTTTCTCCAAACTTCAGATTCGATAATCATGCAATTTTCGCAGAAAAATTCTATTCTAGCTAGTTCTACCCAATAGAATTTTAATTTAAATTGTTTCAATACGGTGAAATTCCATTTCAAAAAACGCTACATGAATCACGGTTAGAAAAATAATTACTAAACTGTTATTAACATGTGGATTACCGGACTTTCATTCACCATTCAAGGCATATTGACACTTAGAAGCATTTTCTCAGATTTCACAGGGTTCTCCTAATGGCAGTTTTGAAAATGAGGCACATTTCTAGAAAAATTCTCTTCAAGCGAGATCTACACAATAGACATGTAATTTACATTGTTTCCTTCAATATGACACTCTGTATTCCGTACACGTTTCATGCATCACGAATTCGACAAACATGCTCTAATGAGTGTGAGCATCTGGATTACCGAACTTTCATCCACCATACAAGGCATATTAACACCTAGATGTAGTTATTCTGATTTCTCAGTTTTTTCCTAACATCCAGTTTTGAAAATGATGAAATTTTCGCAGAAAAATTCAATTCAAGCCAGTTCTATCCAGTAGAATTGTTATTTCCCGAGTTTCACTCACCGAAACATTGCGTGTTCCGAAAAAGTTACATTAATCACGGCTTCAACAAACATTATTTAATGACTGTGAGCATGTGGATTACCGATGTTTCAACCACTATACAAGGCATATTCACACCTAGAATTATTTACTTAAATTTCGCAGATTTTTCCTAACGTCAGTTACGAAAATCAGGCAGTTTTCGCAGAAAAATTCTCTTGCTGCATGTTCGATCCAATAGACATCCCATTTCCATAGATACCTTCACCGTAACATTCCGTGTTCCGAAAAAGTTACATGCACCATGGATTCAACAAATATTCACTCCTGAGTTGTTAGAATGTGAATTACACATCTTTAATAAACCATTGAAGACATATTGTCACCTTAAAGCTTTTGCTCAGGTTTTGCAATGTTTTCATAACACCAGTTTCCAAACAGAGGTAGATTTTACAGTAAAATGCTCCTGGAGCGGGTTCTCACCAATAGATGTGTAATTTACATATTTTCCTTCAACGTGACATTCCGTGTACCGAACACACTACAAAAATCACGGATTTGAGAAACATTTTTAATGAGTTGTGTACATGTGTATTACAGATCTTTCATCCACCATACAAGGCATATTTACACCTAGAAACATTAACTCTGAGTTTGCAGCTTTTTCCTAATAGCAGTTTCAAAAATCAGGCAGTTTCCTAAGGAAAAATCTTTTTGAGCGTGTCTTACGCAATACATATGTAAATTACATAGATTCTCCCGCTGTGAAATTCCGTGTTTCGCCCACGCTACATGCAGATAGGATTCGAAACAAATACACTACAGAGTTGTTTGCATGTGGATTACAGGACTTTCATCACAATACAACGCATATTGATGCTTAGAAGCATTTTCTCTGATTTCACAGAGCTTTCCAAACGCCAGTTTCGAAACTGAGGCAGATTTCACGGCAAAAACCTCTTGGAGCCGGTTGAAAACCATAGACATGTAATTTACATGGATTGGCACACCATGAAATTCCATGTTCCGAACACGCTACATGCATCTCGGATTCGACAAATATTCAATACAGAGTTGTTAGCAAGTGGATTACAGCACTTTCATCCGCCATACATGGCTTACTGACACTTTGAAGACTTTTCTCAGATTTCACAGAGTAGTTTTAATGTCAGGTTTGAAAATGAGGCAGATTTGGCAGGAAAATGCTCTTGGGGCGAGTTCTAACCCAAAGATATGTAATTTACCTAGTTTCACTCACCGTGACATTCCGTGTTCTGAACACGTTACATGCATCACGGATTCGACAAACATTCTTTAATGAGTTTTGAACATGTATATTACCGAACTTTCATCCACCTTACAATGCATATTTATACATGGAAATTATTTTCTGATTTAGTATATTTCTCCTAATGTCAGTTTTTAAATCATGCAGTTTTCACACAAAAATCCTCTTGGAGCGAGTTCTACCCAATAGACATGCAATTTATGTAGAACCCATCATCGTGAAATTCCGTGATACGAAAAAATACATGCATCACGGATTCGACAAATATTCACTTCAGACTTGTTAGCATAAGGATTACCGAAGTTTCATCCACCATAAAAGCCATATTGACACTTTGAAGCATTTTCTCATATTTCGAAAGTTTTTCCTAATGCCAGTTTTGAAAATGAGGCAGAATTCGCAGAAAAAGTTCTTGGAACGAGTTCTACCCGAGAGATCTATTTTACATAGATTCGCTTACTGTGATATTCTGTGTTCCGAACACGCTTCATGTGTCTCGGATTCGACATATATTTACTACAGAGTTGTTAGCATGCGGATTGCCGAAATTTCATCCACCATACAAGGCATATGTACATCGAGAATCTATTCATCTGAGTTCGCAGTGTTTCCTAATTCCAGTTTCGAAAATCAGGCAGATTTCTCAGGAAAAATCTCTTGGAGTGTTTTCTAACCAAGAGAAATGTAATTTACATAAAATCTCTGGCCATGAAATTCCATGTTCCGAACATGCTACATGCATAATGGATTCGAAAAATATTCACTACAGATTTGTTAGCATGTGGATTACCGAACTTTCATCACAATAGATTGAATATTGATACTTAGAAGTATTTTCTCAGATTTTGCAGTGTTTTCCAAACGCCAGTTTCAAAAATGAAGAATTTATTGCAGAAAAATTCTCTTGGAGCGAGTTCTACCCAATAGAGAAGTAATTTACATTGTTTCAGTCACCGTGAAATTCCACGTTCCAAACACGGTATATGCATCATGGATTAGAAAATGATCCTTTAATATGTTGTGAAAATGTGGATTACAGAACTTTCTTCCAACATAAAGTCATATTTACACCTAGAAATATTTACTCTCATTTTGAAGCTTTCTCCAAACTTCAGATTCGATAATCATGCAATTTTCGCAGAAAAATTCTATTCTAGCTAGTTCTACCCAATAGAATTTTAATTTAAATTGTTTCAATACGGTGAAATTCCATTTCAAAAAACGCTACATGAATCACGGTTAGAAAAATAATTACTAAACTGTTATTAACATGTGGATTACCGGACTTTCATTCACCATTCAATGCATATTGACACTTAGAAGCATTTTCTCAGATTTCACAGGGTTCTCCTAATGGCAGTTTTGAAAATGAGGCACATTTCGTAGAAAAATTCTCTTCAAGCGAGATCTACACAATAGACATGTAATTTACATTGTTTCCTTCAATATGACACTCTGTATTCCGTACACGTTTCATGCATCACGAATTCGACAAACATGCTCTAATGAGTGTGAGCATCTGGATTACCGAACTTTCATCCACCATACAAGGCATATTAACACCTAGATGTAGTTATTCTGATTTCGCAGTTTTTTCCTAACATCCAGTTTTGAAAATGATGAAATTTTCGCAGAAAAATTCAATTCAAGCCAGTTCTATCCAGTAGAATTGTTATTTCCCGAGTTTCACTCACCGAAACATTGCGTGTTCCGAAAAAGTTACATTAATCACGGCTTCGACAAACATTATTTAATGACTGTGAGCATGTGGATTACCGATGTTTCAACCACTATACAAGGCATATTCACACCTAGAAATATTTACTTAAATTTCGCAGATTTTTCCTAACGTCAGTTACGAAAATCAGGCAGTTTTCGCAGAAAAATTCTCTTGCTGCATGTTCGATCCAATAGACATCCCATTTCCATAGATACCTTCACCGTAACATTCCGTGTTCCGAAAAAGTTACATGCACCATGGATTCAACAAATATTCACTCCTGAGTTGTTAGAATGTGAATTACACATCTTTAATAAACCATTGAAGACATATTGTCACCTTAAACTTTTGCTCAGGTTTTGCAATGTTTTCATAACACCAGTTTCCAAACAGAGGTAGATTTTACAGTAAAATGCTCCTGGAGCGGGTTCTCACCAATAGATGTGTAATTTACATATTTTCCTTCAACGTGACATTCCGTGTACCGAACACACTACAAAAATCACGGATTTGAGAAACATTTTTAATGAGTTGTGTACATGTGTATTACAGATCTTTCATCCACCATACAAGGCATATTTACACCTAGAAACATTAACTCTGAGTTTGCAGCTTTTTCCTAATAGCAGTTTCAAAAATCAGGCAGTTTCCTAAGGAAAAATCTTTTTGAGCGTGTCTTACGCAATACATATGTAAATTACATAGATTCTCCCGCTGTGAAATTCCGTGTTTCGCCCACGCTACATGCAGATAGGATTCGAAACAAATACACTACAGAGTTGTTTGCATGTGGATTACAGGACTTTCATCACAATACAACGCATATTGATGCTTAGAAGCATTTTCTCTGATTTCACAGAGCTTTCCAAACGCCAGTTTCGAAACTGAGGCAGATTTCACGGCAAAAACCTCTTGGAGCCGGTTCAAAACCATAGACATGTAATTTACATGGATTGGCACACCATGAAATTCCATGTTCCGAACACGCTACATGCATCTCGGATTCGACAAATATTCAATACAGAGTTGTTAGCAAGTGGATTACAGCACTTTCATCCGCCATACATGGCTTACTGACACTTTGAAGACTTTTCTCAGATTTCACAGAGTAGTTTTAATGTCAGGTTTGAAAATGAGGCAGATTTGGCAGGAAAATGCTCTTGGGGCGAGTTCTAACCCAAAGATATGTAATTTACCTAGTTTCACTCACCGTGACATTCCGTGTTCTGAACACGTTACATGCATCACGGATTCGACAAACATTCTTTAATGAGTTTTGAACATGTATATTACCGAACTTTCATCCACCTTACAATGCATATTTATACATGGAAATTATTTTCTGATTTAGTATAATTCTCCTAATGTCAGTTTTTAAATCATGCAGTTTTCACACAAAAATCCTCTTGGAGCGAGTTCTACCCAATAGACATGCAATTTATGTAGAACCCATCATCGTGAAATTCCGTGATACGAAAAAATACATGCATCACGGATTCGACAAATATTCACTTCAGACTTGTTAGCATAAGGATTACCGAAGTTTCATCCACCATAAAAGCCATATTGACACTTTGAAGCATTTTCTCATATTTTGAAATTTTTTCCTAATGCCAGTTTTGAAAATGAGGCAGAATTCGCAGAAAAAGTTCTTGGAACGAGTTCTACCCGAGAGATCTATTTTACATAGATTCGCTTACTGTGATATTCTGTGTTCCGAACACGCTTCATGTGTCTCGGATTCGACATATATTTACTACAGAGTTGTTAGCATGCGGATTGCCGAAATTTCATCCACCATACAAGGCATATGTACATCGAGAATCTATTCATCTGAGTTCGCAGTGTTTCCTAATTCCAGTTTCGAAAATCAGGCAGATTTCTCAGGAAAAATCTCTTGGAGTGTTTTCTAACCAAGAGAAATGTAATTTACATAAAATCTCTGGCCATGAAATTCCATGTTCCGAACATGCTACATGCATAATGGATTCGAAAAATATTCACTACAGATTTGTTAGCATGTGGATTACCGAACTTTCATCACAATAGATTGAATATTGATACTTAGAAGTATTTTCTCAGATTTTGCAGTGTTTTCCAAACGCCAGTTTCAAAAATGAAGAATTTATTGCAGAAAAATTCTCTTGGAGCGAGTTCTACCCAATAGAGAAGTAATTTACATTGTTTCAGTCACCGTGAAATTCCACGTTCCAAACACGGTATATGCATCATGGATTAGAAAATGATCCTTTAATATGTTGTGAAAATGTGGATTACAGAACTTTCTTCCAACATAAAGTCATATTTACACCTAGAAATATTTACTCTCATTTTGAAGCTTTCTCCAAACTTCAGATTCGATAATCATGCAATTTTCGCAGAAAAATTCTATTCTAGCTAGTTCTACCCAATAGAATTTTAATTTAAATTGTTTCAATACGGTGAAATTCCATTTCAAAAAACGCTACATGAATCACGGTTAGAAAAATAATTACTAAACTGTTATTAACATGTGGATTACCGGACTTTCATTCACCATTCAAGGCATATTGACACTTAGAAGCATTTTCTCAGATTTCACAGGGTTCTCCTAATGGCAGTTTTGAAAATGAGGCACATTTCGTAGAAAAATTCTCTTCAAGCGAGATCTACACACTAGACATGTAATTTACATTGTTTCCTTCAATATGACACTCTGTATTCCGTACACGTTTCATGCATCACGAATTCGACAAACATGCTCTAATGAGTGTGAGCATCTGGATTACCGAACTTTCATCCACCATACAAGGCATATTAACACCTAGATGTAGTTATTCTGATTTTGCAGTTTTTTCCTAACATCCAGTTTTGAAAATGATGAAATTTTCGCAGAAAAATTCAATTCAAGCCAGTTCTATCCAGTAGAATTGTTATTTCCCGAGTTTCACTCACCGAAACATTGCGTGTTCCGAAAAAGTTACATTAATCACGGCTTCGACAAACATTATTTAATGACTGTGAGCATGTGGATTACCGATGTTTCAACCACTATACAAGGCATATTCACACCTAGAAATATTTACTTAAATTTCGCAGATTTTTCCTAACGTCAGTTACGAAAATCAGGCAGTTTTCGCAGAAAAATTCTCTTGCTGCATGTTCGATCCAATAGACATCCCATTTCCATAGATACCTTCACCGTAACATTCCGTGTTCCGAAAAAGTTACATGCACCATGGATTCAACAAATATTCACTCCTGAGTTGTTAGAATGTGAATTACACATCTTTAATAAACCATTGAAGACATATTGTCACCTTAAACTTTTGCTCAGGTTTTGCAATGTTTTCATAACACCAGTTTCCAAACAGAGGTAGATTTTACAGTAAAATGCTCCTGGAGCGGGTTCTCACCAATAGATGTGTAATTTACATATTTTCCTTCAACGTGACATTCCGTGTACCGAACACACTACAAAAATCACGGATTTGAGAAACATTTTTAATGAGTTGTGTACATGTGTATTACAGATCTTTCATCCACCATACAAGGCATATTTACACCTAGAAACATTAACTCTGAGTTTGCAGCTTTTTCCTAATAGCAGTTTCAAAAATCAGGCAGTTTCCTAAGGAAAAATCTTTTTGAGCGTGTCTTACGCAATACATATGTAAATTACATAGATTCTCCCGCTGTGAAATTCCGTGTTTCGCCCACGCTACATGCAGATAGGATTCGAAACAAATACACTACAGAGTTGTTTGCATGTGGATTACAGGACTTTCATCACAATACAACGCATATTGATGCTTAGAAGCATTTTCTCTGATTTCACAGAGCTTTCCAAACGCCAGTTTCGAAACTGAGGCAGATTTCACGGCAAAAACCTCTTGGAGCCGGTTCAAAACCATAGACATGTAATTTACATGGATTGGCACACCATGAAATTCCATGTTCCGAACACGCTACATGCATCTCGGATTCGACAAATATTCAATACAGAGTTGTTAGCAAGTGGATTACAGCACTTTCATCCGCCATACATGGCTTACTGACACTTTGAAGACTTTTCTCAGATTTCACAGAGTAGTTTTAATGTCAGGTTTGAAAATGAGGCAGATTTGGCAGGAAAATGCTCTTGGGGCGAGTTCTAACCCAAAGATATGTAATTTACCTAGTTTCACTCACCGTGACATTCCGTGTTCTGAACACGTTACATGCATCACGGATTCGACAAACATTCTTTAATGAGTTTTGAACATGTATATTACCGAACTTTCATCCACCTTACAATGCATATTTATACATGGAAATTATTTTCTGATTTAGTATATTTCTCCTAATGTCAGTTTTTAAATCATGCAGTTTTCACACAAAAATCCTCTTGGAGCGAGTTCTACCCAATAGACATGCAATTTATGTAGAACCCATCATCGTGAAATTCCGTGATACGAAAAAATACATGCATCACGGATTCGACAAATATTCACTTCAGACTTGTTAGCATAAGGATTACCGAAGTTTCATCCACCATAAAAGCCATATTGACACTTTGAAGCATTTTCTCATATTTTGAAATTTTTTCCTAATGCCAGTTTTGAAAATGAGGCAGAATTCGCAGAAAAAGTTCTTGGAACGAGTTCTACCCGAGAGATCTATTTTACATAGATTCGCTTACTGTGATATTCTGTGTTCCGAACACGCTTCATGTGTCTCGGATTCGACATATATTTACTACAGAGTTGTTAGCATGCGGATTGCCGAAATTTCATCCACCATACAAGGCATATGTACATCGAGAATCTATTCATCTGAGTTCGCAGTGTTTCCTAATTCCAGTTTCGAAAATCAGGCAGATTTCTCAGGAAAAATCTCTTGGAGTGTTTTCTAACCAAGAGAAATGTAATTTACATAAAATCTCTGGCCATGAAATTCCATGTTCCGAACATGCTACATGCATAATGGATTCGAAAAATATTCACTACAGATTTGTTAGCATGTGGATTACCGAACTTTCATCACAATAGATTGAATATTGATACTTAGAAGTATTTTCTCAGATTTTGCAGTGTTTTCCAAACGCCAGTTTCAAAAATGAAGAATTTATTGCAGAAAAATTCTCTTGGAGCGAGTTCTACCCAATAGAGAAGTAATTTACATTGTTTCAGTCACCGTGAAATTCCACGTTCCAAACACGGTATATGCATCATGGATTAGAAAATGATCCTTTAATATGTTGTGAAAATGTGGATTACAGAACTTTCTTCCAACATAAAGTCATATTTACACCTAGAAATATTTACTCTCATTTTGAAGCTTTCTCCAAACTTCAGATTCGATAATCATGCAATTTTCGCAGAAAAATTCTATTCTAGCTAGTTCTACCCAATAGAATTTTAATTTAAATTGTTTCAATACGGTGAAATTCCATTTCAAAAAACGCTACATGAATCACGGTTAGAAAAATAATTACTAAACTGTTATTAACATGTGGATTACCGGACTTTCATTCACCATTCAAGGCATATTGACACTTAGAAGCATTTTCTCAGATTTCACAGGGTTCTCCTAATGGCAGTTTTGAAAATGAGGCACATTTCGTAGAAAAATTCTCTTCAAGCGAGATCTACACAATAGACATGTAATTTACATTGTTTCCTTCAATATGACACTCTGTATTCCGTACACGTTTCATGCATCACGAATTCGACAAACATGCTCTAATGAGTGTGAGCATCTGGATTACCGAACTTTCATCCACCATACAAGGCATATTAACACCTAGATGTAGTTATTCTGATTTCGCAGTTTTTTCCTAACATCCAGTTTTGAAAATGATGAAATTTTCGCAGAAAAATTCAATTCAAGCCAGTTCTATCCAGTAGAATTGTTATTTCCCGAGTTTCACTCACCGAAACATTGCGTGTTCCGAAAAAGTTACATTAATCACGGCTTCGACAAACATTATTTAATGACTGTGAGCATGTGGATTACCGATGTTTCAACCACTATACAAGGCATATTCACACCTAGAAATATTTACTTAAATTTCGCAGATTTTTCCTAACGTCAGTTACGAAAATCAGGCAGTTTTCGCAGAAAAATTCTCTTGCTGCATGTTCGATCCAATAGACATCCCATTTCCATAGATACCTTCACCGTAACATTCCGTGTTCCGAAAAAGTTACATGCACCATGGATTCAACAAATATTCACTCCTGAGTTGTTAGAATGTGAATTACACATCTTTAATAAACCATTGAAGACATATTGTCACCTTAAACTTTTGCTCAGGTTTTGCAATGTTTTCATAACACCAGTTTCCAAACAGAGGTAGATTTTACAGTAAAATGCTCCTGGATCGGGTTCTCACCAATAGATGTGTAATTTACATATTTTCCTTCAACGTGACATTCCGTGTACCGAACACACTACAAAAATCACGGATTTGAGAAACATTTTTAATGAGTTGTGTACATGTGTATTACAGATCTTTCATCCACCATACAAGGCATATTTACACCTAGAAACATTAACTCTGAGTTTGCAGCTTTTTCCTAATAGCAGTTTCAAAAATCAGGCAGTTTCCTAAGGAAAAATCTTTTTGAGCGTGTCTTACGCAATACATATGTAAATTACATAGATTCTCCCGCTGTGAAATTCCGTGTTTCGCCCACGCTACATGCAGATAGGATTCGAAACAAATACACTACAGAGTTGTTTGCATGTGGATTACAGGACTTTCATCACAATACAACGCATATTGATGCTTAGAAGCATTTTCTCTGATTTCACAGAGCTTTCCAAACGCCAGTTTCGAAACTGAGGCAGATTTCACGGCAAAAACCTCTTGGAGCCGGTTCAAAACCATAGACATGTAATTTACATGGATTGGCACACCATGAAATTCCATGTTCCGAACACGCTACATGCATCTCGGATTCGACAAATATTCAATACAGAGTTGTTAGCAAGTGGATTACAGCACTTTCATCCGCCATACATGGCTTACTGACACTTTGAAGACTTTTCTCAGATTTCACAGAGTAGTTTTAATGTCAGGTTTGAAAATGAGGCAGATTTGGCAGGAAAATGCTCTTGGGGCGAGTTCTAACCCAAAGATATGTAATTTACCTAGTTTCACTCACCGTGACATTCCGTGTTCTGAACACGTTACATGCATCACGGATTCGACAAACATTCTTTAATGAGTTTTGAACATGTATATTACCGAACTTTCATCCACCTTACAATGCATATTTATACATGGAAATTATTTTCTGATTTAGTATATTTCTCCTAATGTCAGTTTTTAAATCATGCAGTTTTCACACAAAAATCCTCTTGGAGCGAGTTCTACCCAATAGACATGCAATTTATGTAGAACCCATCATCGTGAAATTCCGTGATACGAAAAAATACATGCATCACGGATTCGACAAATATTCACTTCAGACTTGTTAGCATAAGGATTACCGAAGTTTCATCCACCATAAAAGCCATATTGACACTTTGAAGCATTTTCTCATATTTTGAAATTTTTTCCTAATGCCAGTTTTGAAAATGAGGCAGAATTCGCAGAAAAAGTTCTTGGAACGAGTTCTACCCGAGAGATCTATTTTACATAGATTCGCTTACTGTGATATTCTGTGTTCCGAACACGCTTCATGTGTCTCGGATTCGACATATATTTACTACAGAGTTGTTAGCATGCGGATTGCCGAAATTTCATCCACCATACAAGGCATATGTACATCGAGAATCTATTCATCTGAGTTCGCAGTGTTTCCTAATTCCAGTTTCGAAAATCAGGCAGATTTCTCAGGAAAAATCTCTTGGAGTGTTTTCTAACCAAGAGAAATGTAATTTACATAAAATCTCTGGCCATGAAATTCCATGTTCCGAACATGCTACATGCATAATGGATTCGAAAAATATTCACTACAGATTTGTTAGCATGTGGATTACCGAACTTTCATCACAATAGATTGAATATTGATACTTAGAAGTATTTTCTCAGATTTTGCAGTGTTTTCCAAACGCCAGTTTCAAAAATGAAGAATTTATTGCAGAAAAATTCTCTTGGAGCGAGTTCTACCCAATAGAGAAGTAATTTACATTGTTTCAGTCACCGTGAAATTCCACGTTCCAAACACGGTATATGCATCATGGATTAGAAAATGATCCTTTAATATGTTGTGAAAATGTGGATTACAGAACTTTCTTCCAACATAAAGTCATATTTACACCTAGAAATATTTACTCTCATTTTGAAGCTTTCTCCAAACTTCAGATTCGATAATCATGCAATTTTCGCAGAAAAATTCTATTCTAGCTAGTTCTACCCAATAGAATTTTAATTTAAATTGTTTCAATACGGTGAAATTCCATTTCAAAAAACGCTACATGAATCACGGTTAGAAAAATAATTACTAAACTGTTATTAACATGTGGATTACCGGACTTTCATTCACCATTCAAGGCATATTGACACTTAGAAGCATTTTCTCAGATTTCACAGGGTTCTCCTAATGGCAGTTTTGAAAATGAGGCACATTTCGTAGAAAAATTCTCTTCAAGCGAGATCTACACACTAGACATGTAATTTACATTGTTTCCTTCAATATGACACTCTGTATTCCGTACACGTTTCATGCATCACGAATTCGACAAACATGCTCTAATGAGTGTGAGCATCTGGATTACCGAACTTTCATCCACCATACAAGGCATATTAACACCTAGATGTAGTTATTCTGATTTTGCAGTTTTTTCCTAACATCCAGTTTTGAAAATGATGAAATTTTCGCAGAAAAATTCAATTCAAGCCAGTTCTATCCAGTAGAATTGTTATTTCCCGAGTTTCACTCACCGAAACATTGCGTGTTCCGAAAAAGTTACATTAATCACGGCTTCGACAAACATTATTTAATGACTGTGAGCATGTGGATTACCGATGTTTCAACCACTATACAAGGCATATTCACACCTAGAAATATTTACTTAAATTTCGCAGATTTTTCCTAACGTCAGTTACGAAAATCAGGCAGTTTTCGCAGAAAAATTCTCTTGCTGCATGTTCGATCCAATAGACATCCCATTTCCATAGATACCTTCACCGTAACATTCCGTGTTCCGAAAAAGTTACATGCACCATGGATTCAACAAATATTCACTCCTGAGTTGTTAGAATGTGAATTACACATCTTTAATAAACCATTGAAGACATATTGTCACCTTAAACTTTTGCTCAGGTTTTGCAATGTTTTCATAACACCAGTTTCCAAACAGAGGTAGATTTTACAGTAAAATGCTCCTGGATCGGGTTCTCACCAATAGATGTGTAATTTACATATTTTCCTTCAACGTGACATTCCGTGTACCGAACACACTACAAAAATCACGGATTTGAGAAACATTTTTAATGAGTTGTGTACATGTGTATTACAGATCTTTCATCCACCATACAAGGCATATTTACACCTAGAAACATTAACTCTGAGTTTGCAGCTTTTTCCTAATAGCAGTTTCAAAAATCAGGCAGTTTCCTAAGGAAAAATCTTTTTGAGCGTGTCTTACGCAATACATATGTAAATTACATAGATTCTCCCGCTGTGAAATTCCGTGTTTCGCCCACGCTACATGCAGATAGGATTCGAAACAAATACACTACAGAGTTGTTTGCATGTGGATTACAGGACTTTCATCACAATACAACGCATATTGATGCTTAGAAGCATTTTCTCTGATTTCACAGAGCTTTCCAAACGCCAGTTTCGAAACTGAGGCAGATTTCACGGCAAAAACCTCTTGGAGCCGGTTCAAAACCATAGACATGTAATTTACATGGATTGGCACACCATGAAATTCCATGTTCCGAACACGCTACATGCATCTCGGATTCGACAAATATTCAATACAGAGTTGTTAGCAAGTGGATTACAGCACTTTCATCCGCCATACATGGCTTACTGACACTTTGAAGACTTTTCTCAGATTTCACAGAGTAGTTTTAATGTCAGGTTTGAAAATGAGGCAGATTTGGCAGGAAAATGCTCTTGGGGCGAGTTCTAACCCAAAGATATGTAATTTACCTAGTTTCACTCACCGTGACATTCCGTGTTCTGAACACGTTACATGCATCACGGATTCGACAAACATTCTTTAATGAGTTTTGAACATGTATATTACCGAACTTTCATCCACCTTACAATGCATATTTATACATGGAAATTATTTTCTGATTTAGTATATTTCTCCTAATGTCAGTTTTTAAATCATGCAGTTTTCACACAAAAATCCTCTTGGAGCGAGTTCTACCCAATAGACATGCAATTTATGTAGAACCCATCATCGTGAAATTCCGTGATACGAAAAAATACATGCATCACGGATTCGACAAATATTCACTTCAGACTTGTTAGCATAAGGATTACCGAAGTTTCATCCACCATAAAAGCCATATTGACACTTTGAAGCATTTTCTCATATTTTGAAATTTTTTCCTAATGCCAGTTTTGAAAATGAGGCAGAATTCGCAGAAAAAGTTCTTGGAACGAGTTCTACCCGAGAGATCTATTTTACATAGATTCGCTTACTGTGATATTCTGTGTTCCGAACACGCTTCATGTGTCTCGGATTCGACATATATTTACTACAGAGTTGTTAGCATGCGGATTGCCGAAATTTCATCCACCATACAAGGCATATGTACATCGAGAATCTATTCATCTGAGTTCGCAGTGTTTCCTAATTCCAGTTTCGAAAATCAGGCAGATTTCTCAGGAAAAATCTCTTGGAGTGTTTTCTAACCAAGAGAAATGTAATTTACATAAAATCTCTGGCCATGAAATTCCATGTTCCGAACATGCTACATGCATAATGGATTCGAAAAATATTCACTACAGATTTGTTAGCATGTGGATTACCGAACTTTCATCACAATAGATTGAATATTGATACTTAGAAGTATTTTCTCAGATTTTGCAGTGTTTTCCAAACGCCAGTTTCAAAAATGAAGAATTTATTGCAGAAAAATTCTCTTGGAGCGAGTTCTACACAATAGAGAAGTAATTTACATTGTTTCAGTCACCGTGAAATTCCACGTTCCAAACACGGTATATGCATCACGGATTAGAAAAAGATCCTTTAATATGTTGTGAAAATGTGGATTACCGAACTTTCTTCCAACATAAAGTCATATTTACACCTAGAAATATTTACTCTCATTTTGAAGCTTTCTCCAAACTTCAGATTCGATAATCATGCAATTTTCGCAGAAAAATTCTATTCTAGCTAGTTCTACCCAATAGAATTTTAATTTAAATTGTTTCAATACGGTGAAATTCCATTTCAAAAAACGCTACATGAATCACGGTTAGAAAAATAATTACTAAACTGTTATTAACATGTGGATTACCGGACTTTCATTCACCATTCAAGGCATATTGACACTTAGAAGCATTTTCTCAGATTTCACAGGGTTCTCCTAATGGCAGTTTTGAAAATGAGGCACATTTCGTAGAAAAATTCTCTTCAAGCGAGATCTACACAATAGACATGTAATTTACATTGTTTCCTTCAATATGACACTCTGTATTCCGTACACGTTTCATGCATCACGAATTCGACAAACATGCTCTAATGAGTGTGAGCATCTGGATTACCGAACTTTCATCCACCATACAAGGCATATTAACACCTAGATGTAGTTATTCTGATTTCGCAGTTTTTTCCTAACATCCAGTTTTGAAAATGATGAAATTTTCGCAGAAAAATTCAATTCAAGCCAGTTCTATCCAGTAGAATTGTTATTTCCCGAGTTTCACTCACCGAAACATTGCGTGTTCCGAAAAAGTTACATTAATCACGGCTTCGACAAACATTATTTAATGACTGTGAGCATGTGGATTACCGATGTTTCAACCACTATACAAGGCATATTCACACCTAGAAATATTTACTTAAATTTCGCAGATTTTTCCTAACGTCAGTTACGAAAATCAGGCAGTTTTCGCAGAAAAATTCTCTTGCTGCATGTTCGATCCAATAGACATCCCATTTCCATAGATACCTTCACCGTAACATTCCGTGTTCCGAAAAAGTTACATGCACCATGGATTCAACAAATATTCACTCCTGAGTTGTTAGAATGTGAATTACACATCTTTAATAAACCATTGAAGACATATTGTCACCTTAAACTTTTGCTCAGGTTTTGCAATGTTTTCATAACACCAGTTTCCAAACAGAGGTAGATTTTACAGTAAAATGCTCCTGGAGCGGGTTCTCACCAATAGATGTGTAATTTACATATTTTCCTTCAACGTGACATTCCGTGTACCGAACACACTACAAAAATCACGGATTTGAGAAACATTTTTAATGAGTTGTGTACATGTGTATTACAGATCTTTCATCCACCATACAAGGCATATTTACACCTAGAAACATTAACTCTGAGTTTGCAGCTTTTTCCTAATAGCAGTTTCAAAAATCAGGCAGTTTCCTAAGGAAAAATCTTTTTGAGCGTGTCTTACGCAATACATATGTAAATTACATAGATTCTCCCGCTGTGAAATTCCGTGTTTCGCCCACGCTACATGCAGATAGGATTCGAAACAAATACACTACAGAGTTGTTTGCATGTGGATTACAGGACTTTCATCACAATACAACGCATATTGATGCTTAGAAGCATTTTCTCTGATTTCACAGAGCTTTCCAAACGCCAGTTTCGAAACTGAGGCAGATTTCACGGCAAAAACCTCTTGGAGCCGGTTCAAAACCATAGACATGTAATTTACATGGATTGGCACACCATGAAATTCCATGTTCCGAACACGCTACATGCATCTCGGATTCGACAAATATTCAATACAGAGTTGTTAGCAAGTGGATTACAGCACTTTCATCCGCCATACATGGCTTACTGACACTTTGAAGACTTTTCTCAGATTTCACAGAGTAGTTTTAATGTCAGGTTTGAAAATGAGGCAGATTTGGCAGGAAAATGCTCTTGGGGCGAGTTCTAACCCAAAGATATGTAATTTACCTAGTTTCACTCACCGTGACATTCCGTGTTCTGAACACGTTACATGCATCACGGATTCGACAAACATTCTTTAATGAGTTTTGAACATGTATATTACCGAACTTTCATCCACCTTACAATGCATATTTATACATGGAAATTATTTTCTGATTTAGTATATTTCTCCTAATGTCAGTTTTTAAATCATGCAGTTTTCACACAAAAATCCTCTTGGAGCGAGTTCTACCCAATAGACATGCAATTTATGTAGAACCCATCATCGTGAAATTCCGTGATACGAAAAAATACATGCATCACGGATTCGACAAATATTCACTTCAGACTTGTTAGCATAAGGATTACCGAAGTTTCATCCACCATAAAAGCCATATTGACACTTTGAAGCATTTTCTCATATTTTGAAATTTTTTCCTAATGCCAGTTTTGAAAATGAGGCAGAATTCGCAGAAAAAGTTCTTGGAACGAGTTCTACCCGAGAGATCTATTTTACATAGATTCGCTTACTGTGATATTCTGTGTTCCGAACACGCTTCATGTGTCTCGGATTCGACATATATTTACTACAGAGTTGTTAGCATGCGGATTGCCAAAATTTCATCCACCATACAAGGCATATGTACATCGAGAATCTATTCATCTGAGTTCGCAGTGTTTCCTAATTCCAGTTTCGAAAATCAGGCAGATTTCTCAGGAAAAATCTCTTGGAGTGTTTTCTAACCAAGAGAAATGTAATTAACATAAAATCTCTGGCCATGAAATTCCATGTTCCGAACATGCTACATGCATAATGGATTCGAAAAATATTCACTACAGATTTGTTAGCATGTGGATTACCGAACTTTCATCACAATAGATTGAATATTGATACTTAGAAGTATTTTCTCAGATTTTGCAGTGTTTTCCAAACGCCAGTTTCAAAAATGAAGAATTTATTGCAGAAAAATTCTCTTGGAGCGAGTTCTACACAATAGAGAAGTAATTTACATTGTTTCAGTCACCGTGAAATTCCACGTTCCAAACACGGTATATGCATCACGGATTAGAAAAAGATCCTTTAATATGTTGTGAAAATGTGGATTACCGAACTTTCTTCCAACATAAAGTCATATTTACACCTAGAAATATTTACTCTCATTTTGAAGCTTTCTCCAAACTTCAGATTCGATAATCATGCAATTTTCGCAGAAAAATTCTATTCTAGCTAGTTCTACCCAATAGAATTTTAATTTAAATTGTTTCAATACGGTGAAATTCCATTTCAAAAAACGCTACATGAATCACGGTTAGAAAAATAATTACTAAACTGTTATTAACATGTGGATTACCGGACTTTCATTCACCATTCAAGGCATATTGACACTTAGAAGCATTTTCTCAGATTTCACAGGGTTCTCCTAATGGCAGTTTTGAAAATGAGGCACATTTCGTAGAAAAATTCTCTTCAAGCGAGATCTACACAATAGACATGTAATTTACATTGTTTCCTTCAATATGACACTCTGTATTCCGTACACGTTTCATGCATCACGAATTCGACAAACATGCTCTAATGAGTGTGAGCATCTGGATTACCGAACTTTCATCCACCATACAAGGCATATTAACACCTAGATGTAGTTATTCTGATTTCGCAGTTTTTTCCTAACATCCAGTTTTGAAAATGATGAAATTTTCGCAGAAAAATTCAATTCAAGCCAGTTCTATCCAGTAGAATTGTTATTTCCCGAGTTTCACTCACCGAAACATTGCGTGTTCCGAAAAAGTTACATTAATCACGGCTTCGACAAACATTATTTAATGACTGTGAGCATGTGGATTACCGATGTTTCAACCACTATACAAGGCATATTCACACCTAGAAATATTTACTTAAATTTCGCAGATTTTTCCTAACGTCAGTTACGAAAATCAGGCAGTTTTCGCAGAAAAATTCTCTTGCTGCATGTTCGATCCAATAGACATCCCATTTCCATAGATACCTTCACCGTAACATTCCGTGTTCCGAAAAAGTTACATGCACCATGGATTCAACAAATATTCACTCCTGAGTTGTTAGAATGTGAATTACACATCTTTAATAAACCATTGAAGACATATTGTCACCTTAAACTTTTGCTCAGGTTTTGCAATGTTTTCATAACACCAGTTTCCAAACAGAGGTAGATTTTACAGTAAAATGCTCCTGGAGCGGGTTCTCACCAATAGATGTGTAATTTACATATTTTCCTTCAACGTGACATTCCGTGTACCGAACACACTACAAAAATCACGGATTTGAGAAACATTTTTAATGAGTTGTGTACATGTGTATTACAGATCTTTCATCCACCATACAAGGCATATTTACACCTAGAAACATTAACTCTGAGTTTGCAGCTTTTTCCTAATAGCAGTTTCAAAAATCAGGCAGTTTCCTAAGGAAAAATCTTTTTGAGCGTGTCTTACGCAATACATATGTAAATTACATAGATTCTCCCGCTGTGAAATTCCGTGTTTCGCCCACGCTACATGCAGATAGGATTCGAAACAAATACACTACAGAGTTGTTTGCATGTGGATTACAGGACTTTCATCACAATACAAGGCATATTGATGCTTAGAAGCATTTTCTCTGATTTCACAGAGCTTTCCAAACGCCAGTTTCGAAAATGAGGCAGATTTCACGGCAAAAACCTCTTGGAGCCGGTTCAAAACCATAGACATGTAATTTACATGGATTGGCACACCATGAAATTCCATGTTCCGAACACGCTACATGCATCTCGGATTCGACAAATATTCAATACAGAGTTGTTAGCAAGTGGATTACAGCACTTTCATCCGCCATACATGGCTTACTGACACTTTGAAGACTTCTCTCAGATTTCACAGAGTAGTTTTAATGTCAGGTTTGAAAATGAGGCAGATTTGGCAGGAAAATGCTCTTGGGGCGAGTTCTAACCCAAAGATATGTAATTTACCTAGTTTCACTCACCGTGACATTCCGTGTTCTGAACACGTTACATGCATCACGGATTCGACAAACATTCTTTAATGAGTTTTGAACATGTATATTACCGAACTTTCATCCACCTTACAATGCATATTTATACATGGAAATTATTTTCTGATTTAGTATATTTCTCCTAATGTCAGTTTTTAAATCATGCAGTTTTCACACAAAAATCCTCTTGGAGCGAGTTCTACCCAATAGACATGCAATTTATGTAGAACCCATGATCGTGAAATTCCGTGATACGAAAAAATACATGCATCACGGATTCGAAAAATATTCACTTCAGACTTGTTAGCATAAGGATTACCGAAGTTTCATCCACCATAAAAGCCATATTGACACTTTGAAGCATTTTCTCATATTTTGAAAATTTTCCTAATGACAGTTTTGAAAATGAGGCAGAATTCGCAGAAAAAGTTCTTGGAACGAGTTCTACCCGAGAGATCTATTTTACATAGATTCGCTTACTGTGATATTCTGTGTTCCGAACACGCTTCATGTGTCTCGGATTCGACATATATTTACTACAGAGTTGTTAGCATGCGGATTGCCGAAATTTCATCCACCATACAAGGCATATGTACATCGAGAATCTATTCATCTGAGTTCGCAGTGTTTCCTAATTCCAGTTTCGAAAATCAGGCAGATTACTCAGGAAAAATCTCTTGGAGTGTTTTCTAACCAAGAGAAATGTAATTTACATAAAATCTCTGGCCATGAAATTCCATGTTCCGAACATGCTACATGCATAATGGATTCGAAAAATATTCACTACAGATTTGTTAGCATGTGGATTACCGAACTTTCATCACAATAGATTGAATATTGATACTTAGAAGTATTTTCTCAGATTTTGCAGTGTTTTCCAAACGCCAGTTTCAAAAATGAAGAATTTATTGCAGAAAAATTCTCTTGGAGCGAGTTCTACCCAATAGAGAAGTAATTTACATTGTTTCAGTCACCGTGAAATTCCACGTTCCAAACACGGTATATGCATCATGGATTAGAAAATGATCCTTTAATATGTTGTGAAAATGTGGATTACAGAACTTTCTTCCAACATAAAGTCATATTTACACCTAGAAATATTTACTCTCATTTTGAAGCTTTCTCCAAACTTCAGAATCGATAATCATGCAATTTTCGCAGAAAAATTCTATTCTAGCTAGTTCTACCCAATAGAATTTTAATTTAAATTGTTTCAATACGGTGAAATTCCATTTCAAAAAACGCTACATGAATCACGGTTAGAAAAATAATTACTAAACTGTTATTAACATGTGGATTACCGGACTTTCATTCACCATTCAATGCATATTGACACTTAGAAGCATTTTCTCAGATTTCACAGGGTTCTCCTAATGGCAGTTTTGAAAATGAGGCACATTTCGCAGAAAAATTCTCTTCAAGCGAGATCTACACAATAGACATGTAATTTACATTGTTTCCTTCAATATGACACTCTGTATTCCGTACACGTTTCATGCATCACGAATTCGACAAACATGCTCTAATGAGTGTGAGCATCTGGATTACCGAACTTTCATCCACCATACAAGGCATATTAACACCTAGATGTAGTTATTCTGATTTCGCAGTTTTTTCCTAACATCCAGTTTTGAAAATGATGAAATTTTCGCAGAAAAATTCAATTCAAGCCAGTTCTATCCAGTAGAATTGTTATTTCCCGAGTTTCACTCACCGAAACATTGCGTGTTCCGAAAAAGTTACATTAATCACGGCTTCGACAAACATTATTTAATGACTGTGAGCATGTGGATTACCGATGTTTCAACCACTATACAAGGCATATTCACACCTAGAAATATTTACTTAAATTTCGCAGATTTTTCCTAACGTCAGTTACAAAAATCAGGCAGTTTTCGCAGAAAAATTCTCTTGCTGCATGTTCGATCCAATAGACATCCCATTTCCATAGATACCTTCACCGTAACATTCCGTGTTCCGAAAAAGTTACATGCACCATGGATTCAACAAATATTCACTCCTGAGTTGTTAGAATGTGAATTACACATCTTTAATAAACCATTGAAGACATATTGTCACCTTAAAGCTTTTGCTCAGGTTTTGCAATGTTTTCATAACACCAGTTTCCAAACAGAGGTAGATTTTACAGTAAAATGCTCCTGGATCGGGTTCTCACCAATAGATGTGTAATTTACATATTTTCCTTCAACGTGACATTCCGTGTACCGAACACACTACAAAAATCACGGATTTGAGAAACATTTTTAATGAGTTGTGTACATGTGTATTACAGATCTTTCATCCACCATACAAGGCATATTTACACCTAGAAACATTAACTCTGAGTTTGCAGCTTTTTCCTAATAGCAGTTTCAAAAATCAGGCAGTTTCCTAAGGAAAAATCTTTTTGAGCGTGTCTTACGCAATACATATGTAAATTACATAGATTCTCCCGCTGTGAAATTCCGTGTTTCGCCCACGCTACATGCAGATAGGATTCGAAACAAATACACTACAGAGTTGTTTGCATGTGGATTACAGGACTTTCATCACAATACAACGCATATTGATGCTTAGAAGCATTTTCTCTGATTTCACAGAGCTTTCCAAACGCCAGTTTCGAAACTGAGGCAGATTTCACTGCAAAAACCTCTTGGAGGCGGTTCAAAACCTTAGACATGTAATTTACATGGATTGGCACACCATGAAATTCCATGTTCCGAACACGCTACATGCATCTCGGATTCGACAAATATTCAATACAGAGTTGTTAGCAAGTGGATTACAGCACTTTCATCCACCATACATGGCTTACAGAAACTTTGAAGTCTTTTCTCAGATTTCACAGATTTGTTTTAATGTCAGGTTTGACAATGAGGCAGATTTGGCAGGAAAATGCTCTTGGAGCGAGTTCTAACCCAAAGATATGTAATTTATCTAGTTTCACTCACCGTGACATTCCGTGTTCTGAACACGTTACATGCATCACGGATTCGACAAACAATCTTTAATGAGTTTTGAACATGTATATTACCGAACTTTCATCCACCTTACAATGCATATTTATACATGGAAATTATTTTCTGATTTAGTATATTTCTCCTAATGTCAGTTTTTAAATCATGCAGTTTTCACATAAAAATCCTCTTGGAGCGAGTTCTACCCAATAGACATGCAATTTATGTAGAACCCATCATCGTGAAATTCCGTGATACGAAAAAATACATGCATCACGGATTCGACAAATATTCACTTCAGACTTGTTAGCATAAGGATTACCGAAGTTTCATCCACCATAAAAGCCATATTGACACTTTGAAGCATTTTCTCATATTTCGAAAGTTTTTCCTAATGCCAGTTTTGAAAATGAGGCAGAATTCGCAGAAAAAGTTCTTGGAACGAGTTCTACCCGAGAGATCTATTTTACATAGATTCGCTTACTGTGATATTCTGTGTTCCGAACACGCTTCATGTATCTCGGATTCGACATATATTTACTACAGAGTTGTTAGCATGCGGATTACCGAACTTTCATCCACCATACAAGGCATAAATACACAGAGAATCTATTCATCTGAGTTCGCAGTGTTTCCTAATTCCAGTTTCGAAAATCAGGCAGATTTCTCAGGAAAAATCTCTTGGAGTGTTTTCTAACCAAGAGAAATGTAATTTACATAAACTCTCTGGCCATGAAATTCCGTGTTCCGAACATGCTACTTGCATAATGAATTCGAAAAATATTCACTACAGATTTGTTAGCATGTGGATTACCGAACTTTCATCACAATAGATTGAAAATTGATACTTAGAAGTATTTTCTCAAATTTTGCAGTGTTTTCCAAACGCCAGTTTCAAAAATGAAGCATTTACTGCAGAAAAATTCTCTTGGAGCGAGTTCTACCCAATAGAGAAGTAATTTACATTGTTTCAGTCGCCGTGAAATTCCACGTTCCAAACACGGTATATGCATCATGGATTGGAAAAAGATCCTTTAATATGTTGTGAAAATGTGGATTACAGTACTTTATTCCAACATAAAGTCGTATTTACACCTAGAAATATTTACTCTCATTTTGAAGCTTTCTCCAAACTTCAGATTCGATAATCATGCAATTTTCGCAGAAAAATTCTATTCTAGCTAGTTCTACCCAATAGAATTTTAATTTCAATTGTTTCAATACGGTGAAATTCCATTTCAAAAAACGCTACATGAATCACGGTTAGAAAAATAATTACTACACTGTTATTAACATGAGGATTACCGGACTTTCATTCACCATTGAAGGCGTATTGACACTTAGAAGCATTTTCTCAGATTTCACAGGGTTCTCCTAATGGCAGTTTTGAAAATGAGGCACATTTCGCAGAAAAATTCTCTTCAAGCGAGTTCTACCCAATAGACATGTAATTTACATTGTTTCCTTCAATATGACACTCTGTATTCCGTACACGTTACATGCATCACGAATTCGACAAATATTCTCTAATGAGTGTGAGCATCTGGATTACCAAAATTTCATTCACCATTCAAGGCATATTTACACTGAGTTGTGGTTTTTCTTATTTCGCAGTTTTTTCCTAACATCCACTTCCGAAAATCATGAAATTTTGGCAGAAAAATTCAATTCAAGCGAGTTCTATCCAGTAGAATTTTTATTATCCGAGTTTCACTCACCGAGACATTCCATGTTCCGCAATCGTTACATAAATCACGGCTTCGACAAACATTATTTATTAACCGTGATCATGTGGATTACCGATGTTTCAGCAACAATAAAAGGCATATTTACACCTAGAAATATTTACTTAGATTTCACAGATTTTTCCTAATGTCAGTTACGAAAATCAGGCAGTTTTCGCAGAAAAATTCTCTTGCTGTATGTTCGATCCAATAGATATCCCATTTCCATAGATACCGTCACCGTAACATTCTGTGTTCCGAAAAAGGTACATGCACCATGGATTCAACAAATATTCACTCCTGAGTTGTTAGAATGTGAATTACACATCTTTAATAAACCATTGAAGACATATTGTCACCTTAAAGCTTTTGCTCAGGTTTTGCAATGTTTTCATAACACCAGTTTCCAAACAGAGGTAGATTTTACAGTAAAATGCTCCTGGATCGGGTTCTCACCAATAGATGTGTAATTTACATATTTTCCTTCAACGTGACATTCCGTGTACCGAACACACTACAAAAATCACGGATTTGAGAAACATTTTTAATGAGTTGTGTACATGTGTATTACAGATCTTTCATCCACCATACAAGGCATATTTACACCTAGAAACATTAACTCTGAGTTTGCAGCTTTTTCCTAATAGCAGTTTCAAAAATCAGGCAGTTTCCTAAGGAAAAAAATTTTTGAGCGTGTCTTATGCAATACATATGTAAATTAAATAGATTCTCACGCTGTGAAATTCCGTGTTTCGCACACGCTACATGAAGATAGGATTCGAAACAAATACACTACAGAGTTCTTTGCATGTGGATTACAGGACTTTCATCACAATACAAGGCATATTGATGCTTAGAAGCATTTTCTCTGATTTCACAGAGCTTTCCAAACGCCAGTTTCGAATCTGAGGCAGATTTCACGGCAAAAACCTCTTGGAGCGGGTTCAAAACCATAGACATGTAATTTACATGGATTCGCTCACCGTGAAATTCCGTGTTCCGAACACTCTACATGCATCTCGGATTCGACAAATATTCAATACAGAGTTGTTAGAAGTGGATTACAACACTTTCATCCACCATACATGGCTTACAGAAACTTTGAAGACTTTTCTCAGATTTCACAGATTTGTTTTAATGTCAGGTTTGAAAATGAGGCAGATTTGGCAGGAAAATGCTCTTGGAGCGAGTTCTAACCCAAAGATATGTAATTTACCTAGTTTCACTCACCGTGACATTTCGTGTTCTGAACACGTTACATGCATCACGGATTCGACAAACATTCTTTAATGAGTTTTGAACATGTATATTACCGAACTTTCATCCACCTTACAATGCATATTTATACATGGAATTTATTTTCTGATTTAGTATATTTCTCCTAATGTCAGTTTTTAAATCATGCAGTTTTCACATAAAAATCCTCTTGGAGCGAGTTCTACCCAATGGACATGCAATTTACGTAGAACCCATCATCGTGAAATTCCGTGATCCGAAAAAATACATGCATCACGGATTCGACAAATATTCACTTCAGACTTGTTAGCATAAGGATTACCGAAGTTTCATCCACCATAAAAGCCATATTGACACTTTGAAGCATTTTCTCATATTTCGAAAGTTTTTCCTAATGCCAGTTTTGAAAATGAGGCAGAATTCGCAGAAAAAGTTCTTGGAACGAGTTCTACCCGAGAGATCTATTTTACATAGATTCGCTTACTGTGATATTCTGTGTTCCGAACACGCTTCATGTATCTCGGATTCGACAAGTATTTACTACAGAGTTGTTAGCATGCGGATTACCGAACTTTCATCCACCATACAAGGCATATGTACGCCGAGAATTTATTCATCTGAGTTCGCAGTGTTTCTTAATTCCAGTTTCGAAAATCAGGCAGATTTCTCAGGAAAAATCTCTTGGAGTGTTTTCTAACCAAGAGAAATGTAATTTACATAAACTCTCTGGCCATGAAATTCCGTGTTCCGAACATGCTACTTGCATAATGAATTCGAAAAATATTCACTACAGATTTGTTAGCATGTGGATTACCGAACTTTCATCACAATAGATTGAAAATTGATACTTAGAAGTATTTTCTCAGATTTTGCAGTGTTTTCCAAACGCCAGTTTCAAAAATGAAGCATTTACTGCAGAAAAATTCTCTTGGAGCGAGTTCTACCCAATAGAGGAGTAATTTACATTGTTTCAGTCACCGTGAAATTCCACGTTCCAAACATGGTATATGCATCATGGATTAGAAAAAGATCCTTTAATATGTTGTGAAAATGTGGATTACAGAACTTTCTTCCAACATAAAGTCATATTTACACATAGAAATATTTACTCTCATTTTGAAGCTTTCTCAAAACTTCAGATTCGATAATCATGCTATTTTCGCAGAAAAATTCTATTCTAGCTAGTTCTACCAAATAGAATTGTAATTTAAATTGTGTCATTACGGTGAAATTCCATTTCAAAAAGCGCTACATGAATCACGGTTTGAAAAATCATTACTACACTGTTATTAACATGTGGATTACCGGACTTTCATTCACCATTCAAGGCATATTGACACTTATAAGCATTTTCTAAGATTTCACAGGGTTCTCCTAATGGCAGTTTTGAAAATGAGGCACATTTCGCAGAAAAATACTCTTCAAGCGAGTTCTACCCAATAGACATGTAATTTACATTGTTTCCATCAATATGACACTCTGTATTCCGTACATGTTACATGCATCACGAATTCGACAAACATTCTCTAATGAGTGTGAGCATCTGTATTACCAAATTTTCATTCACCATACAAGGCATATTTATACCTAGGTGTTGTTATTCTGATTTCGCAGGTTTTCCCTATCATCCACTTCCAATATTCATGAAATTTTGGCAGAAAAATTCAATTCAAGCGAGTTCTATCCAGCAGAATTGTTATTTTCCGAGTTTCACTCTCTGAGACATTCCGTGTTAAAAAAACGTTACATTAATCACGGCTTCGACAAACATTATTTATTAACCGTGTGCATGTGGATTACCGATGTTTCAACCACAATACAAGGCATATTTACACCTAGAAATATTTACTTAGATTTCACAGATTTTCCCTAAATTCAGTTACGAAAATCAGGCAGTTTTCGCAGAAAAATTCTCTTCCTGCATGTTCGATCCAATACACATCCCATTTCCATAGATACCGTCACCGTAACATTCCATGTTCCGAAAAAGGTACATGCACCATGGATTCAACAAATATTCACTCCTGAGTTGTTAGAATGTGAATTACACATCTTTAATAAACCATTGAAGACATATTGTCACCTTAAAGCTTTTGCTCAGGTTTTGCAGTGTTTTCATAACACCAGTTTCCAAACAGAGGTAGATTTTACAGTAAAATGCTCCTGGAGTTGTTTCTCACCAATAGATATGTAATTTACCTATTTTCCTTCAACGTGACATTCCGTGTACCGAACAAACTACATACATGACGGATTTGAGAAACATTTTTAATGAGTTGTGTACATGTGTATTACAGATCTTTCATCCACCATACAAGGCATATTTACACCTAGAAATATTAACTCTGAGTTTGCAGATTTTTCCTAAGAGCAGTTTTAAAAATCAGGCAGTTTACTAAGGAAAAATTTTTTCAGCGTGTCTTATGCAATAGATATGTAAATTACATAGATTCTCCCGCTGTGAAATTCCTTGTTTCGCCCACGCTACATGCAGATAGGATTCGACAAAAATACACTACAGAGTTGTTTGCATGTGGATTACAGGACTTTCATCACAATACAAGGCATATTGATGCTTAGAAACATTTTCTCTGATTTCACAGAGCTTTCCAAACGCCAGTTTCGAAACTGAGGCAGTTTTCATGGCAAAAAACTCTTGGAGCGTGTTCTAAACAATAGACATGTAATTTACATGGATTCGCTCACCGTGAAATTCCTTGTTCCGAACACGCTTCATGCATCTCGGATTCAAAAATTTTCACTACAGAGTTGTTAGCAAGTGGATTACTGCACTTTCATCCACCATACATGGCTTACTGACACTTTGAAGGCTTTTCTCAGATTTCACAGAGTAGTTTTAATGTCAGGTTTGAAAATGAGGCAGATTTGGCAGGAAAATGCTCTTGGAGCGAGTTCTAACCAAAAGATATGTAATTTACCTAGTTTCACTCACCGTGATATTCCGTGTTTTGAACACGTTACATGCATCACGGATTCGACAAACATTCTTTAATGAGTTGTGAACATGTGTATTACCGAACTTTCATCCACCTTACAATGCATATTTATACATGGAAATTATTTTTTGATTTAGTATATTTCTCCTAATGTCAGTTTTTAAATCATGCAGTTTTCACATAAAAATCCTCTTGGAGCGAGTTCTACCCAATGGACATGCAATTTATGTAGAACCCATCATCGTGAAATTCCGTGATCCGAAAAAATACATGCAACACGGATTCGACAAATATTCACTTCAGACTTGTTAGCATAAGGATTACCGAAGTTTCATCCACCATAAAAGCCATATTGACACTTTGAAGCATTTTCTCATATTTCGAAATTTTTTCCTAATGCCAGTTTTGAAAATGAGGCAGAATTCGCAGAAAAAGTTCTTGAAACGAGTTCTACCCGAGAGATGTATTTTACATAGATTCGCTTACTGTGATATTCTGTGTTCCGAACACGCTTCATGTATCTCGGATTCGACAAGTATTTACTACAGAGTTGTTAGCATGCGGATTACCGAACTTTCATCACATTAGATTGAAAATTGATACTTAGAAGTATTTTCTCAAATTTTGCAGTGTTTTCCAAACGCCAGTTTGAAAAATGAAGCATTTACTGCAGAAAAATTCTCTTGGAGCGAGTTCTACCCAATAGAGAAGTAATTTACATTATTTCAGTCACCGTGAAATTCCACGTTCCAAACACGGTATATGCATCACGGATTAGAAAAAGATCCTTTAATACGTTGTGAAAATGTGGATTACAGTACTTTATTCCAACATAAAGTCGTATTTACACCTAGAAATATTTACTCTCATTTTGAAGCTTTCTCAAAACTTCAGATTCGATAATCATGCAATTTTCGCAGAAAAATTCTCTTCTAGCTAGTTCTACCCAATAGAATTTTAATTTAAATTGTTTCAATACGGTGAAATTCCATTTCAAAAAACGCTACATGAATCACGGTTAGAAAAATAATTACTACACTGTTATTAACATGTGGATTACCGGACTTTCATTCACCATTCAAGGCATATTGACACTTAGAAGCATTTTCTCAGATTTCACAGGGTTCTCCTAATGGCAGTTTTGAAAATGAGGCACATTTCGCAGAAAAATTCTCTTCAAGCGAGTTCTACCCAATAGACATGTAATTTACATTGTTTCCTTCAATATGACACTCTGTATTCCATACACGTTTCATGCATCACGAATTCGACAAACATGCTCTAATGAGTGTGAGCATCTGGATTACCAAAATTTCATTCACCATTCAAGGCATATTTACACCGAGTTGTTGTGTTTCTGATTTCGCAGGTTTTTCCTAACATCCACTTCCGAAAATCATGAAATTTTGGCAGAAAAATTCAATTCAAGCGAGTTCTATCCAGTAGAATTGTTATTATCCGAGTTTCACTCACCGAGACATTCCATGTTCCGCAATCGTTACATAAATCACGCCTTCGACAAACATTATTTATTAACCGTGAGCATGTGGATTACCGATGTTTCAGCAACAATAAAAGGCATATTTACACCTAGAAATATTTACTTAGATTTCACAGATTTTTCCTAATGTCAGTTACGAAAATCAGGCAGTTTTCGCAGAAAAATTCTCTTGCTGTATGTTCGATCCAATAGATATCCCATTTCCATAGATACTGTCACCGTAACATTCCGTGTTCCGAAAAAGTTACATGCACCATGGATTCAACAAATATTCACTCCTGAGTTGTTAGAATGTGAATTACACATCTTTAATAAACCATTGAAGACATATTGTCACCTTAAAGCTTTTGCTCAGGTTTTGCAGTGTTTTCATAACACCAGTTTCCAAACAGAGGTAGATTTTACAGTAAAATGCTCCTGGAGCGGGTTCTCACCAATAGATGTGTAATTTACATATTTTCCTTCAACGTGACATTCCGTGTACCGAACACACTACAAAAATCACGGATTTGAGAAACATTTTTAATGAGTTGTGTACATGTGTATTACAGATCTTTCATCCACCATACAAGGCATATTTACACCTAGAAACATTAACTCTGAGTTTGCAGCTTTTTCCTAATAGCAGTTTCAAAAATCAGGCAGTTTCCTAAGGAAAAAAATTTTTGAGCGTGTCTTATGCAATACATATGTAAATTACATAGATTCTCCCGCTGTGAAATTCCGTGTTTCGCCCACGCTACATGCAGATAGGATTCGAAACAAATACACTACAGAGTTCTTTGCATGTTGATTACAGGACTTTCATCACAATACAAGGCATATTGATGCTTAGAAGCATTTTCTCTGATTTCACAGAGCTTTCCAAACGCCAGTTTCGAAACTGAGGCAGATTTCACGGCAAAAACCTCTTGGAGCGGGTTCAAAACAATAGACATGTAATTTACATGGATTCGCTCACCGTGAAATTCCATGTTCCGAACACGCTACATGCATCACGGATTCGACAAATATTCAATACAGAGTTGTTAGCAAGTGGATTACAGCACTTTCATCCACCATACATGGCTTACAGAAACTTTGAAGACTTTTCTCAGATTTCACAGTGTAGTTTTAATGTCAGGTTGCAAATGAGGCAGATTTGGCAGGAAAATGCTCTTGGAGCGAGTTCTAACCCAAAGATATGTAATTTACCTAGTTTCACTCACCGTGACATTGCGTGTTCTGAACACGTTACATGCATCACGTATTCGATAAACATTCTTTAATGAGTTTTGAACATGTATATTAGCGAACTTTCATCCACCTTACAATGCATATTTATACATGGAAATTATTTTCTGATTTAGTATATTTCTCCTAATGTCAGTTTTTAAATCATGCAGTTTTCACATAAAAATACTCTTGGAGCGAGTTCTACCCAATAGACATGCAATTTACGTAGAACCCGTCATCGTGAAATTCCGTCATCCGAAAAAGATACATGCATCACGGTTTCAAAAAATATTCACTTCAGACTTGTTAGCATAAAGATTACCGAACTTTTATCCACCATAAATGCCATATTGACACTTTGAAACATTTTCTCATATTTCAAAAGATTTTCCTAATGCCAGTTTTGAAAATGAGGCAGAATTCGCAGAAAAAGTTCTTGGAACGAGTTCTACCCGAGAGATCTATTTTACATAGATTCGCTTACTGTGTTATTCTGTGTTCCGAACACGCTTCATGTGTCTCGGATTCGACAAATATTCACTACAGAGTTGTTAGCATGTGGATAAACGATCTTTCATCCACCATACAAGGCATAAATACACCGAGAATCTATTCATCTGAGTTCGCAGTGTTTCCTAATTCAAGTTTCGAAAATCAGGCAGATTTCTCAGGAAAAATCTCTTGGAGTGTTTTCTAACCAAGAGAAATGTAATTTACATAAACTCTCTGGCCATGAAATTCCGTGTTCCGAACATGCTACTGGCATAATGAATTCGAAAAATATTCACTACAGATTTGTTAGCATGTGGATTACCGAACTTTCATCACAATAGATTGAATATTGATACTTAGAAGTATTTTCTGAGATTTTGCAGTGTTTTCCAAACGCCAGTTTGAAAAATGAAACATTTATTGCAGAAAAATTCTCTTGGAGCAAGTTCTACCAAATAGAGAAGTAATTTACATTGTTTCAGTCACCGTGAAATTCCACGTTCCAAACATGGTATATGCATCACGGATTAGAAAAAGATCCTTTAATATGTTGTGAAAATGTGGATTATAGAACTTTCTTCCAACATAAAGTCATATTTACACATAGAAATATTTACTCTCATTTTGAAGCTTTCTCAAAACTTCAGATTCGATAATCATGCAATTTTCGCAGAAAAATTCTATTCTAGCTAGTTCTACCAAATAGAATTTTAATTTAAATTGTGTCATTACGGTGAAATTCCATTTCAAAAAGCGCTACATGAATCACGGTTTGAAAAATCATTACTACACTGTTATTAACATGTGGATTACCGGACTTTCATTCACCATTCAAGGCATATTGACACTTATAAGTATTTTCTAAGATTTCACAGGGTTCTCCTAATGGCAGTTTTGAAAATGAGGCACATTTCGCAGAAAAATACTCTTCAAGCGAGTTCTACCCAATAGACATGTAATTTACATTGTTTCCATCAATATGACACTCTGTATTCCGTACACGTTACATGCATCACGAATTCGACAAACATTCTCTAATGAGTGTGAGCATCAGTATTACCAAATTTTCATTCACCATACAAGGCATATTTATACCTAGGTGTTGTTATTCTGATTTCGCAGGTTTTCCTTATCATCCACTTCCAAAATTCATGAAATTTTCGCAGTAAAATTCAATTCAAGCGAGTTCTATCCAGTAGAATTGTTATTTTCCGAGTTTCACTCTCTGAGACATTCCGTGTTAAAAAAACGTTACATTAATCACGGATTCGACAAACATTATTTATTAACCGTGAGCATGTGGATTACCGATGTTTCAACCACAATACAAGGCATATTTACACCTAGAAATATTTACTTAGATTTCACAGATTTTTCCTAAATTCAGTTACGAAAATCAGGCAGTTTTCGCAGAAAAATTCTCTTCCTGCATGTTCGATCCAATACACATCCCATTTCCATAGATACCGTCACCGTAACATTCCATGTTCCGAAAAAGGTACATGCACCATGGATTCAACAAATATTCACTCCTGAGTTGTTAGAATGTGAATTACACATCTTTAATAAACCATTGAAGACATATTGTCACCTTAAAGTTTTGCTCAGGTTTTGCAGTGTTTTCATAACACCAGTTTCCAAACAGAGGTAGATTTTACAGTAAAATGCTCCTGGAGCGGTTTCTCACCAATAGATATGTAATTTACCTATTTTCCTTCAACGTGACATTCCGTGTACCGAACAAACTACATACATCACGGATTTGAGAAACATATTTAATGAGTTGTGTACATGTGTATTACAGATCTTTCATCCACCATACAAGGCATATTTACACCTAGAAACATTAACTCTGAGTTTGCAGATTTTTCCTAAGAGCAGTTTTAAAAATCAGGCAGTTTACTAAGGAAAAATTTTTTGAGCGTGTCTTATGCAATAGATATGTAAATTACATAGATTCTCCCGCTGTGAAATTCCGTGTTTCGCCCACGCTACATGCAGATAGGATTCGAAACAAATACACTACAGAGTTGTTTGCATGTGGATTACAGGACTTTCGTCACAATACAAGGCATATTGATGCTTAGAAACATTTTCTCTGATTTCACAGAGCTTTCCAAACGCCAGTTTCGAAACTGAGGCAGTTTTCACGGCAAAAAACTCTTGGAGCGTGTTCAAAACAATAGACATGTAATTTACATGGATTCGCTCACCGTGAAATTCCTTGTTCCGAACACGCTTCATGCATCTCGGATTCAAAAATTTTCACTACAGAGTTGTTAGCAAGTGGATTACTGCACTTTCATCCACCATACATGGCTTACTGACACTTTGAAGGCTTTTCTCAGATTTCACAGAGTAGTTTTAATGTCAGGTTTGAAAATGAGGCAGATTTGGCAGGAAAATGCTCTTGGAGCGAGTTCTAACCAAAAGATATGTAATTTACCTAGTTTCACTCACCGTGATATTCCATGTTCTGAACACGTTACATGCATCACGGATTCGACAAACATTCTTTAATGAGTTGTGAACATGTGTATTACCGAACTTTCATCCACCTTACAATGCATATTTATACATGGAAATTATTTTTTGATTTAGTATATTTCTCCTAATGTCAGTTTTTAAATCATGCAGTTTTCACATAAAAATCCTCTTGGAGCGAGTTCTACCCAATGGACATGCAATTAATGTAGAACCCATCATCGTGAAATTCCGTGATCCGAAAAAATACATGCAACACGGATTCGACAAATATTCACTTCAGACTTGTTAGCATAAGGATTACCGAAGTTTCATCCACCATAAAAGCCATATTGACACTTTGAAGCATTTTCTCATATTTCGAAATTTTTTCCTAATGCCAGTTTTGAAAATGAGGCAGAATTCGCAGAAAAAGTTCTTGAAACGAGTTCTACCCGAGAGATGTATTTTACATAGATTCGCTTACTGTGATATTCTGTGTTCCGAACACGCTTCATGTATCTCGGATTCGACAAGTATTTACTACAGAGTTGTTAGCATTCGGATTACCGAACTTTCATCACAATAGATTGAAAATTGATACTTAGAAGTATTTTCTCAAATTTTGCAGTGTTTTCCAAACGCCAGTTTGAAAAATGAAGCATTTACTGCAGAAAAATTCTCTTGGAGCGAGTTCTACCCAATAGAGAAGTAATTTACATTATTTCAGTCACCGTGAAATTCCACGTTCCAAACACGGTATATGCATCACGGATTAGAAAAAGATCCTTTAATACGTTGTGAAAATGTGGATTACAGTACTTTATTCCAACATAAAGTCGTATTTACACCTAGAAATATTTACTCTCATTTTGAAGCTTTCTCAAAACTTCAGATTCGATAATCATGCAATTTTCGCAGAAAAATTCTCTTCTCGCTAGTTCTACCCAATAGAATTTTAATTTAAATTGTTTCAATACGGTGAAATTCCATTTCAAAAAACGCTACATGAATCACGGTTAGAAAAATAATTACTACACTGTTATTAACATGTGGATTACCGGACTTTCATTCACCATTCAAGGCATATTGACACTTAGAAGCATTTTCTCAGATTTCACAGGGTTCTCCTAATGGCAGTTTTGAAAATGAGGCACATTTTGCAGAAAAATTCTCTTCAAGCGAGTTCTACCCAATAGACATGTAATTTACATTGTTTCCTTCAATATGACACTCTGTATTCCGTACACGTTTCATGCATCACGAATTCGACAAACATGCTCTAATGAGTGTGAGCATCTGGATTACCAAAATTTCATTCACCATTCAAGGCATATTTACACCGAGTTGTTGTTTTTCTGATTTCGCAGGTTTTTCCTAACATCCACTTCCGAAAATCATGAAATTTTGGCAGAAATATTCAATTCAAGCGAGTTCTATCCAGTAGAATTGTTATTATCCGAGTTTCACTCACCGAGACATTCCATGTTCCACAATCGTTACATAAATCACGGCTTCGACAAACATTATTTATTAACCGTGAGCATGTGGATTACCGATGTTTCAGCAACAATAAAAGGCATATATACACCTAGAAATATTTACTTAGATTTCACAGATTTTTCCTAATGTCAGTTACGAAAATCAGGCAGTTTTCGCAGAAAAATTCTCTTGCTATATGTTCGATCCAATAGATATCCCATTTCCATAGATACTGTCACCGTAACATTCCGTGTTCTGAAAAAGGTACATGCACCATGGATTCAACAAATATTCACTCCTGAGTTGTTAGAATGTGAATTACACATCTTTAATAATCCATTGAAGACATATTGTCACCTTAAACTTTTGCTCAGGTTTTGCAATGTTTTCATAACACCAGTTTCCAAACAGAGGTAGATTTTACAGTAAAATGCTCCTGGAGCGGGTTCTCACCAATAGATGTGTAATTTACATATTTTCCTTCAACGTGACATTCCGTGTACCGAACACACTACAAAAATCACGGATTTGAGAAACATTTTTAATGAGTTGTGTACATGTGTATTACAGATCTTTCATCCACCATACAAGGCATATTTACACCTAGAAACATTAACTCTGAGTTTGTAGCTTTTTCCTAATAGCAGTTTCAAAAATCAGGCAGTTTCCTAAGGAAAAAAATTTTTGAGCGTGTCTTACGCAATACATATGTAAATTACATAGATTCTCCCGCTGTGAAATTCCGTGTTTCGCCCACGCTTCATGCAGATAGGATTCGAAACAAATACACTACAGAGTTCTTTGCATGTTGATTACAGGACTTTCATCACAATACAAGGCATATTGATGCTTAGAAGCATTTTCTCTGATTTCACAGAGCTTTCCAAACGCCAGTTTCGAAACTGAGGCAGATTTCACGGCAAAAACCTCTTGGAGCGGGTTCAAAACAATAGACATGTAATTTACATGGATTCGCTCACCGTGAAATTCCATGTTCCGAACACGCTACATGCATCACGGATTCGACAAATATTCAATACAGAGTTGTTAGCAAGTGGATTACAGCACTTTCATCCACCATACATGGCTTACAGAAACTTTGAAGACTTTTCTCAGATTTCACAGATTAGTTTTAATGTCAGGTTGCAAATGAGGCAGATTTGGCAGGAAAATGCTCTTGGAGCGAGTTCTAACCCAAAGATATGTAATTTACCTAGTTTCACTCACCGTGACATTGCGTGTTCTGAACACGTTACATGCATCACGTATTCGATAAACATTCTTTAATGAGTTTTGAACATGTATATTACCGAACTTTCATCCACCTTACAATGCATATTTATACATGGAAATTATTTTCTGATTTAGTATATTTCTCCTAATGTCAGTTTTTAAATCATGCAGTTTTCACATAAAAATACTCTTGGAGCGAGTTCTACCCAATAGACATGCAATTTACGTAGAACCCGTCATCGTGAAATTCCGTCATCCGAAAAAGATACATGCATCACGGTTTCAAAAAATATTCACTTCAGACTTGTTAGCATAAAGATTACCGAACTTTTATCCACCATAAAAGCCATATTGACACTTTGAAGCATTTTCTCATATTTCAAAAGATTTTCCTAATGCCAGTTTTGAAAATGAGGCAGAATTCGCAGAAAAAGTTCTTGGAACGAGTTCTACCCGAGAGATCTATTTTACATAGATTCGCTTACTGTGTTATTCTGTGTTCCGAACACGCTTCATGTGTCTCAGATTCGACAAATATTCACTACAGAGTTGTTAGCATGTGGATTAACGATCTTTCATCCACCATACAAGGCATAAATACACCGAGAATCTATTCATCTGAGTTCGCAGTGTTTCCTAATTCAAGTTTCGAAAATCAGGCAGATTTCTCAGGAAAAATCTCTTGGAGTGTTTTCTAACCAAGAGAAATGTAATTTACATAAACTCTCTGGCCATGAAATTCCGTGTTCCGAACATGCTACTGGCATAATGAATTCGAAAAATATTCACTACAGATTTGTTAGCATGTGGATTACCGAACTTTCATCACAATAGATTGAAAATTGATACTTAGAAGTATTTTCTCAAATTTTGCAGTGTTTTCCAAACGCCAGTTTCAAAAATGAAGCATTTACTGCAGAAAAATTCTCTTGGAGAGAGTTCTACAAAATAGAGAAGTAATTTACATTGTTTCAGTCACCGTGAAATTCCATGTTAAAAACACGGTATATGCATCACAGATTAGAAAAAGCTTCTTTAATATGTTGTGAAAATGTGGATTACTGAACTTTCTTCCAACATAAAGGCATATTTACACCTAGGAATATTTACTCTCATTTTGAAGCATTCTCCAAATTTCAGATTCGATAATCATGCAATTTTCGCAGAAAAATTCTATTCTAGCTAGTTCTACCCAATAGAATTTTAATTTAAATTGTGTCATTACGGTGAAATTCCATTTCAAAAAGCGCTACATGAATCACGGTTTGAAAAATCATTACTACACTGTTATTAACATGTGGATTACCGGACTTTCATTCACCATTCAATGCATATTGACACTTAGAAGCATTTTCTAAGATTTCACAGGGTTCTCCTAATGGCAGTTTTGAAAATGAGGCACATTTCGCAGAAAAATTCTCTTCAAGCGAGTTCTACCCAATAGACATGTAATTTACATTGTTTCCTTCAATATGACACACTGTATTCCGTACACGTTACATGCATCACGAATTCGACAAACATTCTCTAATGAGTGTGAGCATGTGGATTACCAAATTTTCATTCACCATATAAGGCATATTTATACCTAGATGTTGTTATTCAGATTTTGCAGGATTTCCCTAACATCCACTTCCGAAAATCATGAAATTTTCGCAGAAAAATTCAATTGAAGCGAGTTCTATCCAGTAGAATTGTTATTTTCCGAGTTTCACTCACTGAGACATTCCGTGTTCAAAAAACGTTACATTAATCACGGCTTCGACAAACATTATTTATTAATCGTGAGCATGTGGATTACCGATTTTTCAACCACAATACAAGGCATATTCACACATAGAAATATTTACTTAGATTTCACAGATTTTTCCTAAATTCAGTTACGAAAATCAGGCAGTTTTCGCAGAAAAATTCTCTTTCTGCATGTTCGATCCAATACACATCCCATTTCCATGGATACCGTCACCGTAACATTCCGTGTTCCGAAAAAGTTACATGCACCATGGATTCAACAAATATTCACTCCTGAGTTGTTAGAATGTGAATTACACATCTTTAATAAACCATTGAATACCTATTGTCACCTTAATGCTTTTGCTCAGGTTTTGCAGTGTTTTCATAACACCAGTTTCCAAAAAGAGGTAGATTTTACAGTAAAATACTCCTGGAGCGGGTTCTCACCAATAGATATGTAATTTACCTATTTTCCTTCAACGTGACATTCCGTGTACCGAACAAACTACATATATCACGGATTTGAGAAACATTTTTAATGAGTTGTGTACATGTGTATTACAGATCTTTCATCCACCATACAAGGCATATTTACACCTAGAACCATTAACTCTGAGTTTGCAGCATTTTCCTAATAGCAGTTTAAAAATCAGGCAGTTTACTAAGGAAATCTTTTTGAGCGTGTCTTATGCAATAGATATGTAAATTACATAGATTCTCCCGCTGTGAAATTCCGTGTTTCGCCCACGCTACATACAGATAGGATTCGACAAAAATACACTACAGAGTTGTTTGCATGTGGATTACAGGACTTTCATCACAATACAAGGCATATTGATGCTTAGAAACATTTTCTCTGATTTCGCAGAGCTTTCCAAACGCCAGTTTCGAAACTGAGGCAGTTTTCACGGCAAAAAACTCTTGGAGCGTGTTCAAAACAATAGACATGTAATTTACATGGATTCGCTCACCGTGAAATTCCTTGTTCCGAACACGCTTCATGCATCTCGGATTCAAAAATTTTCACTACAGAGTTGTTAGCAAGTGGATTACTGCACTTTCATCCACCATACATGGCTTACTGACACTTTGAAGGCTTTTCTCAGATTTCACAGAGTAGTTTTAATGTCAGGTTTGAAAATGAGGCAGATTTGGCAGGAAAATGCTCTTGGAGCGAGTTCTAACCAAAAGATATGTAATTTACCTAGTTTCACTCACCGTGATATTCCGTGTTCTGAACACGTTACATGCATCACGGATTCGACAAACATTCTTTAATGAGTTGTGAACATGTGTATTACCGAACTTTCATCCACCTTACAATGCATATTTTTACATAGAAATTATTTTCTGATTTAGTATATTTCTCCTAGTGTCAGTTTTTAGAATCATGCAGTTTTCACAGAAAAATTCTCTTGGAGCGAGTTCTACCCCATGGACTTGCAATTTACGTAGAACCCGTCATCGTGAAATTCCGTGATCCGAAAAAGTTACATGCATCACGGTTTCAAAAAATATTCACTTCAGACTTGTTAGCATAAAGATTACCGAACTTTTATCCACCATAAAAGCCATATTGACACTTTGAAGCATTTTCTCATATTTCAAAAAATTTTCCTAATGCCAGTTTTGAAAATGAGGCAGAATTCGCAGAAAAAGTTCTTGGAACGAGTTCTACCCGAGAGATCTATTTTACATAGATTCGCTTACTGTGATATTCTGTGTTCCGAACACGCTTCATGTGTCTCGGATTCGACAAATATTCACTACAGAGTTGTTAGCATGTGGATTAACGATCTTTCATCCACCATACAAGGCATAAATACACCGAGAATCTATTCATCTGAGTTCGCAGAGTTTCCTAATTCCAGTTTCGAAAATCAGGCAGATTTCTCAGGAAAAATCTCTTGGAGTGTTTTCTAACCAAGAGAAATGTAATTTACATAAAATCTCTGACCATGAAATTCCGTGTTCCGAACATGCTACTTGCATAATGAATTCGAAAAATATTCACTACAGATTTGTTAGCATGTGGATTACCGAACTTTCATCACAATAGATTGAAAATTGATACTTAGAAGTATTTTCTCAAATTTTGCAGTGTTTTCCAAACGCCAGTTTCAAAAATGAAGCATTTACTGCAGAAAAATTCTCTTGGAGAGAGTTCTACCCAATAAAGCAGTAATTTACATTGTTTCAGTCACCGTGAAATTCCATGTTAAAAACACGGTATATGCATCACGGATTAGAAAAAGCTTCTTTAATATGTTGTGAAAATGTGGATTACTGAACTTTCTTCCAACATAAAGGCATATTTACACCTAGGAATATTTACTCTCATTTTGAAGCATTCTCCAAATTTCAGATTCGATAATCATGCAATTTTCGCAGAAAAATTCTATTCTAGCTAGTTCTACCCAATAGAATTTTAATTTAAATTGTGTCATTACGGTGAAATTCCATTTCAAAAAGCACTACATGAATCACGGTTTGAAAAATCATTACTACACTGTTATTAACATGTGGATTACCGGACTTTCATTCACCATTCAATGCATATTGACACTTAGAAGCATTTTCTAAGATTTCACAGGGTTCTCCTAATGGCAGTTTTGAAAATGAGGCACATTGTGCAGAAAATTTCTCTTCAAGCGAGTTCTACCCAATAGACATGTAATTTACATTGTTTCCTTCAATATGACACACTGTATTCCGTACACGTTACATGCATCACGAATTTGACAAACATTCTCTAATGAGTGTGAGCATGTGGATTACCAAAATTTCATTCACCATACAAGGCATATTTATCCCTAGATGTTGTTATTCTGATTTCGCAGGTTTTCCCTAACATCCACTTCCGAAAATCATGAAATTTTCGCAGAAAAATTCAATTGAAGCGAGTTCTATCCAGTAGAATTGTTATTTTCCGAGTTTCACTCACTGAGACATTCCGTGTTCAAAAAACGTTACATTAATCACGGCTTCGACAAACATTATTTATTAATCGTGAGCATGTGGATTACCGATTTTTCAACCACAATACAAGGCATATTCACACATAGATATATTTACTTAGATTTCACAGATTTTTCCTAAATTCAGTTACGAAAATCAGGCAGTTTTCGCAGAAAAATTCTCTTTCTGCATGTTCGATCCAATACACATCCCATTTCCATGGATACCGTCACCGTAACATTCCGTGTTCCGAAAAAGTTACATGCACCATGGATTCAACAAATATTCACTCCTGAGTTGTTAGAATGTGAATTACACATCTTTAATAAACCATTGAAGACATATTGTCACCTTAATGCTTTTGCTCAGATTTTGCAGTGTTTTCATAACACCAGTTTCCAAACAGAGGTAGATTTTACAGTAAAATGCTCCTGGAGTGTTTCTCACCAATAGATATGTAATTTACATAGTTTCCATCAACGTGACATTCCGTATACTGAATACACTACATTCATCACGGATTTGAGAAACATTTTTAATGAGTTGTGTACATGTGTATTACAGAACTTTCATCCACCATACAAGGCATATTTACACCTAGAAACATTAACTCTGAGTTTGCAGCTTTTTCCTACTAGCAGTTTCAAAATCAGGGGGTTTCCTAAGGAAAAAACTGTTGGAGCGTGTTCTACCCAATAGATATGTAAATTACATAGGTTCTCCCGCTGTGAAATTCCGTGTTTCGCACACGCTACATGCAGATAGGATTCGACAAAAATACACTACAGAGTTGTTTGCATGTGGATTACAGGACTTTCATCACAATACAAGGCATATTGATGATTAGAAGCATTTTCTCTGATTTCACAGAGCTTTCCAAACGCCAGTTTCGGAACTGAGGCAGATTTCACGGCAAAAACCTCTTGGAGCGGGTTCAAAACAATAGACATTTAATTTACATGGATTCGCACACCATGAAATTCCGTGTTCCGAACACGCTTCATGCATCTCGGATTCAAAAATTTTCACTACAGGGTTGCTAGCAAGTGGAATACATCACTTTCATTGACCATAGATTGCTTACTGACTCTTTGAATGCTTTTCTCAGATTTCACAGATTAGTTTAAATGCCAGGTTTGAAAATGAGGCAGATTTGGCAGGAAAATGCTCTTGGAGCGAGTTCTAACCCAAAGATATGTAATATACCTAGTTTCACTCACCGTGACATTCCGTGTTCTGAACAAGTTACATGCATCACGGATTCGAAAAACATTCTTTAATGAGTTGTGAACATGTGTATTACCGTACTTTCATCCACCTTACAATGCATATTTATACATAGAATGTTTTTTCTGATTTAGTAGATTTCACCTAATGTCAGTTTTTAAATCATGCAGTTTTCGCAGAAAATCCTCTTGGAGCGAGTTCTACCCAATAGACATTCAATTTACATAGAACCTGTCATCGTGAAATTCCGTGTTCCGAAAAAGCTACATGCATCACGGATTCGACAAATATTCACTACAGAGTTGTTAGCATAAGGATTAACGAACTTTCATCCACCATACAAGCCATATTGACACTTTGAATCATTTTCTCATATTTCGAAAGTTTTTCCTAATGCCAGTTTTGAAAATGAGGCAGAATTCGCAGAAAAAGCTCTTGGAGCGTGTTCTACCCAAGTGACATGCATTTTACATAGATTCGCTCACCGTGATATTCTGTGTCCCAAACACGCTTCATGTATCTCGGATTCGACAAATATTCACTACAGAGTTGTTAGCATGCAGATTTCCGAACTTTCATCCACCCTACAAGGCATATTTACACCGAGAATCTATTCATCTGAGTTCGCAGTGTTTCCTAAATCCAGTTTCGAAAATCAGGCAGATTTCTCAGGAAAAATCTCTTGGAGTGATTTCTAACCAAGAGAAATGTAATTTACATAAAATCCCTGACCATGAAATTCCGTGTTCCGAACATGCTACATGCATAATGGATTCTAAAAATATTCTCTACAGATTTGTTAGCATGTGGATTACCGAACTTTCATCACAATAGTTTGAATATTGATACTTAGAAGTATTTTCTCAGATTTTGCTGCGTTTTCCAAACGCCAGTTTAAAAAATGAAGCATTTACTGCAGAAAAATTCTCTTGGAGAGAGTTCTACCCAATAGAGAAGTAATTTACATTGTTTCAGTCACCGTGAAATTCCATGTTAAAAACACGGTATATGCATCACGGATTAGAAAAAGCTTCTTTAATATGTTGTGAAAATGTGGATTACCGAACTTTCTTCCAACATAAAGGCATATTTACACCTAGAAATATTTACTCTCATTTTGAAGCATTCTCCAAATTTCAGATTCGATAATCATGCAATTTTCGCAGAAAAATTCTATTCTAGCTAGTTCTACCCAATAGAATTTTAATTTAAATTGTGTCATTACGGTGAAATTCCATTTCAAAAAGCGCTACATGAATCACGGTTTGAAAAATCATTACTACACTGTTATTAACATGTGGATTACCGGACTTTCATTCACCATTCAATGCATATTGACACTTAGAAGCATTTTCTCAGATTTCACAGGGTTCTCCTAATGGCAGTTTTGAAAATGAGGCACATTTCGCAGAAAAAAACTCTTCAAGCGAGTTCTACCCAATAGACATGTAATTTACATTGTTTCCTTCAATATGACACACTGTATTCCGTACACGTTACATGCATCACGAATTCGACAAACATTCTCTAATGAGTGTGAGCATGTGGATTACCAAAGTTTCATTCACCATACAAGGCATATTTACACCTAGATGTAGTTATTCTGATTTCGCAGGTTTTCCCTAACATCCACTTCTGAAAATCATGAAATTTTCGCAGAAAAATTCAATTCAAGCGAGTTCTATCCAGTAGAATTGTTATTTTCCGAGTTTCACTCACCGAGACATTCCGTGTTCAAAAAACGTTACATTAATCACGGCTTTGACAAACATTATTTAATGACCGTGACCATGTGGATTACCGATGTTTCAACCACAATACAAGGCATATTGACACCTAGAAACATTTACTTAGATTTCGCAGATTTTTCCTAAATTTTGTTATGAAAATCAGGCAGTTTTCGCAGAAAAATTCTCTTGCTGCATGTTCGATCCAATAGACACCCCATTTTCATAGATACCGTCACCGTAACATCCCGTGATCCGAAAAAGTTACTTGCACCATGGATTCAACAAATATTCACTGCTGAGTTGTTAGAATGTGAATTACACACCTTTTATAAACCATTGAAGACATATTGTCACCTTAAAATTTTGCTCAGATTTTGCAGTGTTTTCATAACACCAGTTTCCAAACAGAGGTAGATTTTACAGTAAAATGCTCCTGGAGTGTTTCTCACCAATAGATATGTAATTTACATAGTTTCCATCAACGTGACATTCCGTATACTGAATACACTACATTCATCACGGATTTGAGAAACATTTTTAATGAGTTGTGTACATGTGTATTACAGAACTTTCATCCACCATACAAGGCATATTTACACCTAGAAACATTAACTCTGAGTTTGCAGCTTTTTCCTACTAGCAGTTTCAAAATCAGGGAGTTTCCTAAGGAAAAAACTGTTGGAGCGTGTTCTACCCAATAGATATGTAAATTACATAGATTCTCCCGCTTTGAAATTCCGTGTTTCGCACACGCTACATGCAGATAGGATTCGACAAAAATACACTACAGAGTTGTTTGCATGTGGATTACAGGACTTTCATCACAATACAAGGCATATTGATGATTAGAAGCATTTTCTCTGATTTCACAGAGCTTTCCAAACGCCAGTTTCGGAACTGAGGCAGATTTCACGGCAAAAACCTCTTGGAGCGGGTTCAAAACAATAGACATTTAATTTACATGGATTCGCACACCATGAAATTCCGTGTTCCGAACACGCTTCTTGCATCTCGGATTCAAAAATTTTCACTACAGGGTTGTTAGCAAGTGGAATACATCACTTTCATTGACCATAGATTGCTTACTGACTCTTTGAATGCTTTTCTCAGATTTCACAGATTAGTTTAAATGCCAGGTTTGAAAATGAGGCAGATTTGGCAGGAAAATGCTCTTGGAGCGAGTTCTAACCCAAAGATATGTAATATACCTAGTTTCACTCACCGTGACATTCCGTGTTCTGAACAAGTTACATGCATCACGGATTCGAAAAACATTCTTTAATGAGTTGTGAACATGTGTATTACCGTACTTTCATCCACCTTACAATGCATATTTATACATAGAATTTTTTTTCTGATTTAGTAGATTTCACCTAATGTCAGTTTTTAAATCATGCAGTTTTCGCAGAAAATCCTCTTGGAGCGAGTTCTACCCAATAGACATTCAATTTACATAGAACCTGTCACCGTGAAATTCCGTGTTCCGAAAAAGCTACATGCATCACGGATTCGACAAATATTCACTAAAGAGTTGTTAGCATAAAGATTAACGAACTTTAATCCACCATACAAGCCATATTGACACTTTGAATCATTTTCTCATATTTTGAAAGTTTTTCCTAATGCCAGTTTTGAAAATGAGGCAGAATTCGCAGAAAAAGCTCTTGGAGCGTGTTCTACCCAAGTGACATGCATTTTACATAGATTCGCTCACCGTGATATTCTGTGTCCCAAACACGCTTCATGTATCTCGGATTCGACAAATATTCACTACAGAGTTGTTAGCATGCAGATTACCGAACTTTCATCCACCCTACAGGGCATATTTACACCGAGAATCTATTCATCTGAGTTCGCAGTGTTTCCTAAATCCAGTTTCGAAAATCAGGCAGATTTCTCAGGAAAAATCTCTTGGAGTGATTTCTAACCAAGAGAAATGTAATTTACATAAAATCCCTGACCATGAAATTCCGTGTTCCGAACATGCTACATGCATAATGGATTCTAAAAATATTCTCTACAGATTTGTTAGCATGTGGATTACCGAACTTTCATCACAATAGTTTGAATATTGATACTTAGAAGTATTTTCTCAGATTTTGCTGCGTTTTCCAAACGCCAGTTTAAAAAATGAAGCATTTACTGCAGAAAAATTCTCTTGGAGAGAGTTCTACCCAATAGAGAAGTAATTTACATTGTTTCAGTCACCGTGAAATTCCATGTTAAAAACACGGTATATGCATCACGGATTAGAAAAAGCTTCTTTAATATGTTGTGAAAATGTGGATTACCGAACTTTCTTCCAACATAAAGGCATATTTACACCTAGAAATATTTACTCTCATTTTGAAGCATTCTCCAAATTTCAGATTCGATAATCATGCAATTTTCGCAGAAAAATTCTATTCTAGCTAGTTCTACCCAATAGAATTTTAATTTAAATTGTGTCATTACGGTGAAATTCCATTTCAAAAAGCGCTACATGAATCACGGTTTGAAAAATCATTACTACACTGTTATTAACATGTGGATTACCGGACTTTCATTCACCATTCAATGCATATTGACACTTAGAAGCATTTTCTAAGATTTCACAGGGTTCTCCTAATGGCAGTTTTGAAAATGAGGCACATTTCGCAGAATAATTCTCTTCAAGCGAGATCTACACAATAGACATGTAATTTACATTGTTTCCTTCAATATGACACACTGTATTCCGTACACGTTACATGCATCACGAATTTGACAAACATTCTCTAATGAGTGTGAGCATGTGGATTACCAAAGTTTCATTCACCATACAAGGCATATTTACACCTAGATGTAGTTATTCTGATTTCGCAGGTTTTCCCTAACATCCACTTCTGAAAATCATGAAATTTTCGCAGAAAAATTCAATTCAAGCGAGTTCTATCCAGTAGAATTGTTATTTTCCGAGTTTCACTCACCGAGACATTCCGTGTTCAAAAAACGTTACATTAATCACGGCTTTGACAAACATTATTTAATGACCGTGACCATGTGGATTACCGATGTTTCAACCACAATACAAGGCATATTGACACCTAGAAACATTTACTTAGATTTCGCAGATTTTTCCTAAATTTTGTTATGAAAATCAGGCAGTTTTCGCAGAAAAATTCTCTTGCTGCATGTTCGATCCAATAGACACCCCATTTTCATAGATACCGTCACCGTAACATCCCGTGTTCCGAAAAAGTTACTTGCACCATGGATTCAACAAATATTCACTGCTGAGTTGTTAGAATGTGAATTACACATCTTTAATAAACCATTGAAGACATATTGTCACCTTAAAATTTTGCTCAGATTTTGCAGTGTTTTCATAACACCAGTTTCCAAACAGAGGTAGATTTTACAGTAAAATGCTCCTGGAGTGTTTCTCACCAATAGATATGTAATTTACATAGTTTCCATCAACGTGACATTCCGTATACTGAATACACTACATTCATCACGGATTTGAGAAACATTTTTAATGAGTTGTGTACATGTGTATTACAGAACTTTCATCCACCATACAAGGCATATTTACACCTAGAAACATTAACTCTGAGTTTGCAGCTTTTTCCTACTAGCAGTTTCAAAATCAGGGAGTTTCCTAAGGAAAAAACTGTTGGAGCGTGTTCTACCCAATAGATATGTAAATTACATAGATTCTCCCGCTGTGAAATTCCGTGTTTCGCACACGCTACATGCAGATAGGATTCGACAAAAATACACTACAGAGTTGTTTGCATGTGGATTACAGGACTTTCATCACAATACAAGGCATATTGATGATTAGAAGCATTTTCTCTGATTTTACAGAGCTTTCCAAACGCCAGTTTCGAAACTGAGGCAGATTTCACGGCAAAAACCTCTTGGAGCGGGTTCAAAACAATAGACATTTAATTTACATGGATTCGCACACCATGAAATTCCGTGTTCCGAACACGCTTCATGCATCTCGGATTCAAAAATTTTCACTACAGGGTTGTTAGCAAGTGGAATACATCACTTTCATTGACCATAGATTGCTTACTGACTCTTTGAATGCTTTTCTCAGATTTCACAGATTAGTTTAAATGCCAGGTTTGAAAATGAGGCAGATTTGGCAGGAAAATGCTCTTGGAGCGAGTTCTAACCCAAAGATATGTAATATACCTAGTTTCACTCACCGTGACATTCCGTGTTCTGAACAAGTTACATGCATCACGGATTCGAAAAACATTCTTTAATGAGTTGTGAACATGTGTATTACCGTACTTTCATCCACCTTACAATGCATATTTATACATAGAATGTTTTTTTCTGATTTAGTAGATTTCACCTAATGTCAGTTTTTAAATCATGCAGTTTTCGCAGAAAATCCTCTTGGAGCGAGTTCTACCCAATAGACATTCAATTTACATAGAACCTGTCATCGTGAAATTCCGTGTTCCGAAAAAGCTACATGCATCACGGATTCGACAAATATTCACTACAGAGTTGTTAGCATAAGGATTAACGAACTTTCATCCACCATACAAGCCATATTGACACTTTGAATCATTTTCTCATATTTCGAAAGTTTTTCCTAATGCCAGTTTTGAAAATGAGGCAGAATTCGCAGAAAAAGCTCTTGGAGCGTGTTCTACCCAAGTGACATGCATTTTACATAGATTCGCTCACCGTGATATTCTGTGTCCCAAACACGCTTCATGTATCTCGGATTCGACAAATATTCACTACAGAGTTGTTAGCATGCAGATTACCGAACTTTCATCCACCCTACAAGGCATATTTACACAGAGAATCAATTCATCTGAGTTCGCAGTGTTTCCTAAATCCAGTTTCGAAAATCAGGCAGATTTCTCAGGAAAAATCTCTTGGAGTGATTTCTAACCAAGAGAAATGTAATTTACATAAAATCCCTGACCATGAAATTCCGTGTTCCGGACATGCTACATGCATAATGGATTCTAAAAATATTCTCTACAGATTTGTTAGCATGTGGATTACCGAACTATCATCACAATAGTTTGAATATTGATACTTAGAAGTATTTTCTCAGATTTTGCTGTGTTCTCCAAACGCCAGTTTAAAAAATGAAGCATTTACTGCAGAAAAATTCTCTTGGAGAGAGTTCTACCCAATAGAGAAGTAATTTACATTGTTTCAGTCACCGTGAAATTCCATGTTAAAAACACGGTATATGCATCACGAATTAGAAAAAGCTTCTTTAATATGTTGTGAAAATGTGGATTACCGAACTTTCTTCCAACATAAAGGCATATTTACACCTAGAAATATTTACTCTCATTTTGAAGCATTCTCCAAATTTCAGATTCGATAATCATGCAATTTTCGCAGAAAAATTCTATTCTAGCTAGTTCTACCCAATAGAATTTTAATTTAAATTGTGTCATTACGGTGAAATTCCATTTCAAAAAGCGCTACATGAATCACGGTTTGAAAAATCATTACTACACTGTTATTAACATGTGGATTACCGGACTTTCATTCACCATTCAATGCATATTGACACTTAGAAGCATTTTCTCAGATTTCACAGGGTTCTCCTAATGGCAGTTTTGAAAATGAGGCACATTTCGCAGAAAAAAACTCTTCAAGCGAGTTCTACCCAATAGACATGTAATTTACATTGTTTCCTTCAATATGACACACTGTATTCCGTACACGTTACATGCATCACGAATTCGACAAACATTCTCTAATGAGTGTGAGCATGTGGTTTACCAAAGTTTCATTCACCATACAAGGCATATTTACACCTAGATGTAGTTATTCTGATTTCGCAGGTTTTCCCTAACATCCACTTCTGAAAATCATGAAATTTTCGCAGAAAAATTCAATTCAAGCGAGTTCTATCCAGTAGAATTGTTATTTTCCGAGTTTCACTCACCGAGACATTCCGTGTTCAAAAAACGTTACATTAATCACGGCTTTGACAAACATTATTTAATGACCGTGACCATGTGGATTACCGATGTTTCAACCACAATACAAGGCATATTGACACCTAGAAACATTTACTTAGATTTCGCAGATTTTTCCTAAATTTTGTTATAAAAATCAGGCAGTTTTCGCAGAAAAATTCTCTTGCTGCATGTTCGATCCAATAGACACCCCATTTTCATAGATACCGTCACCGTAACATCCCGTGATCCAAAAAAGTTACTTGCACCATGGATTCAACAAATATTCACTGCTGAGTTGTTAGAATGTGAATTACACATCTTTAATAAACCATTGAAGACATATTGTCACCTTAAAATTTTGCTCAGATTTTGCAGTGTTTTCATAACACCAGTTTCCAAACAGAGGTAGATTTTACAGTAAAATGCTCCTGGAGTGTTTCTCACCAATAGATATGTAATTTACATAGTTTCCATCAACGTGACATTCCGTATACTGAATATACTACATTCATCACGGATTTGAGAAACATTTTTAATGAGTTGTGTACATGTGTATTACAGAACTTTCATCCACCATACAAGGCATATTTACACCTAGAAACATTAACTCTGAGTTTGCAGCTTTTTCCTACTAGCAGTTTCAAAATCAGGGAGTTTCCTAAGGAAAAAACTGTTGGAGCGTGTTCTACCCAATAGATATGTAAATTACATAGATTCTCCCGCTGTGAAATTCCGTGTTTCGCACACGCTACATGCAGATAGGATTCGACAAAAATACACTACAGAGTTGTTTGCATGTGGATTACAGGTCTTTCATCACAATACAAGGCATATTGATGATTAGAAGCATTTTCTCTGATTTCACAGAGCTTTCCAAACGCCAGTTTCGAAACTGAGGCAGATTTCACGGCAAAAACCTCTTGGAGCGGGTTCAAAACAATAGACATTTAATTTACATGGATTCGCACACCATGAAATTCCGTGTTCCGAACACGCTTCATGCATCTCGGATTCAAAAATTTTCACTACAGGGTTGTTAGCAAGTGGAATACATCACTTTCATTGACCATAGATTGCTTACTGACTCTTTGAATGCTTTTCTCAGATTTCACAGATTAGTTTAAATGCCAGGTTTGAAAATGAGGCAGATTTGGCAGGAAAATGCTCTTGGAGCGAGTTCTAACCCAAAGATATGTAATATACCTAGTTTCACTCACCGTGACATTCCGTGTTCTGAACAAGTTACATGCATCACGGATTCGAAAAACATTCTTTAATGAGTTGTGAACATGTGTATTACCGTACTTTCATCCACCTTACAATGCATATTTATACATAGAATGTTTTTTTCTGATTTAGTAGATTTCACCTAATGTCAGTTTTTAAATCATGCAGTTTTCGCAGAAAATCCTCTTGGAGCGAGTTCTACCCAATAGACATTCAATTTACATAGAACCTGTCATCGTGAAATTCCGTGTTCCGAAAAAGCTACATGCATCACGGATTCGACAAATATTCACTACAGAGTTGTTAGCATAAGGATTAACGAACTTTCATCCACCATACAAGCCATATTGACACTTTGAATCATTTTCTCATATTTCGAAAGTTTTTCCTAATGCCAGTTTTGAAAATGAGGCAGAATTCGCAGAAAAAGCTCTTGGAGCGTGTTCTACCCAAGTGACATGCATTTTACATAGATTCGCTCACCGTGATATTCTGTGTCCCAAACACGCTTCATGTATCTCGGATTCGACAAATATTCACTACAGAGTTGTTAGCATGCAGATTACCGAACTTTCATCCACCCTACAAGGCATATTTACACCGAGAATCTATTCATCTGAGTTCGCAGTGTTTCCTAAATCCAGTTTCGAAAATCAGGCAGATTTCTCAGGAAAAATCTCTTGGAGTGATTTCTAACCAAGAGAAATGTAATTTACATAAAATCCCTGACCATGAAATTCCGTGTTCCGGACATGCTACATGCATAATGGATTCTAAAAATATTCTCTACAGATTTGTTAGCATGTGGATTACCGAACTATCATCACAATAGTTTGAATATTGATACTTAGAAGTATTTTCTCAGATTTTGCTGCGTTCTCCAAACGCCAGTTTAAAAAATGAAGCATTTACTGCAGAAAAATTCTCTTGGAGAGAGTTGTACCCAATAGAGAAGTAATTTACATTGTTTCAGTCACCGTGAAATTCCATGTTAAAAACACCGTATATGCATCACGGATTAGAAAAAGCTTCTTTAATATGTTGTGAAAATGTGGATTACCGAACTTTCTTCCAACATAAAGGCATATTTACACCTAGAAATATTTACTCTCATTTTGAAGCATTCTCCAAATTTCAGATTCGATAATCATGCAATTTTCGCAGAAAAATTCTATTCTAGCTAGTTCTACCCAATAGAATTTTAATTTAAATTGTGTCATTACGGTGAAATTCCATTTCAAAAAGCGCTACATGAATCACGGTTTGAAAAATCATTACTACACTGTTATTAACATGTGGATTACCGGACTTTCATTCACCATTCAATGCATATTGACACTTAGAAGCATTTTCTCAGATTTCACAGGGTTCTCCTAATGGCAGTTTTGAAAATGAGGCACATTTCGCAGAAAAAAACTCTTCAAGCGAGTTCTACCCAATAGACATGTAATTTACATTGTTTCCTTCAATATGACACACTGTATTCCGTACACGTTACATGCATCACGAATTCGACAAACATTCTCTAATGAGTGTGAGCATGTGGTTTACCAAAGTTTCATTCACCATACAAGGCATATTTACACCTAGATGTAGTTATTCTGATTTTGCAGGTTTTCCCTAACATCCACTTCTGAAAATCATGAAATTTTCGCAGAAAAATTCAATTCAAGCGAGTTCTATCCAGTAGAATTGCTATTTTCCGAGTTTCACTCACCGAGACATTCTGTGTTCAAAAAACGTTACATTATCACGGCTTTGACAAACATTATTTAATGACCGTGACCATGTGGATTACCGATGTTTCAACCACAATACAAGGCATATTGACACCTAGAAACATTTACTTAGATTTCGCAGATTTTTCCTAAATTTTGTTATGAAAATCAGGCAGTTTTCGCAGAAAAATTCTCTTGCTGCATGTTCGATCCAATACACATCCCATTTCCATGGATACCGTCACCGTAACATCCCGTGATCCGAAAAAGTTACTTGCACCATGGATTCAACAAATATTCACTGCTGAGTTGTTAGAATGTGAATTACACATCTTTAATAAACCATTGAAGACATATTGTCACCTTAAAATTTTGCTCAGATTTTGCAGTGTTTTCATAACACCAGTTTCCAAACAGAGGTAGATTTTACAGTAAAATGCTCCTGGAGTGTTTCTCACCAATAGATATGTAATTTACATAGTTTCCATCAACGTGACATTCCGTATACTGAATACACTACATTCATCACGGATTTGAGAAACATTTTTAATGAGTTGTGTACATGTGTATTACAGAACTTTCATCCACCATACAAGGCATATTTACACCTAGAAACATTAACTCTGAGTTTGCAGCTTTTTCCTACTAGCAGTTTCAAAATCAGGGAGTTTCCTAAGGAAAAAACTGTTGGAGCGTGTTCTACCCAATAGATATGTAAATTACATAGATTCTCCCGCTGTGAAATTCCGTGTTTCGCACACGCTACATGCAGATAGGATTCGACAAAAATACACTACAGAGTTGTTTGCATGTGGATTACAGGTCTTTCATCACAATACAAGGCATATTGATGATTAGAAGCATTTTCTCTGATTTCACAGAGCTTTCCAAACGCCAGTTTCGAAACTGAGGCAGATTTCACGGCAAAAACCTCTTGGAGCGGGTTCAAAACAATAGACATTTAATTTACATGGATTCGCACACCATGAAATTCCGTGTTCCGAACACGCTTCATGCATCTCGGATTCAAAAATTTTCACTACAGGGTTGTTAGCAAGTGGAATACATCACTTTCATTGACCATAGATTGCTTACTGACTCTTTGAATGCTTTTCTCAGATTTCACAGATTAGTTTAAATGCCAGGTTTGAAAATGAGGCAGATTTGGCAGGAAAATGCTCTTGGAGCGAGTTCTAACCCAAAGATATGTAATATACCTAGTTTCACTCACCGTGACATTCCGTGTTCTGAACAAGTTACATGCATCACGGATTCGAAAAACATTCTTTAATGAGTTGTGAACATGTGTATTACCGTACTTTCATCCACCTTACAATGCATATTTATACATAGAATGTTTTTTTCTGATTTAGTAGATTTCACCTAATGTCAGTTTTTAAATCATGCAGTTTTCGCAGAAAATCCTCTTGGAGCGAGTTCTACCCAATAGACATTCAATTTACATAGAACCTGTCATCGTGAAATTCCGTGTTCCGAAAAAGCTACATGCATCACGGATTCGACAAATATTCACTACAGAGTTGTTAGCATAAGGATTAACGAACTTTCATCCACCATACAAGCCATATTGACACTTTGAATCATTTTCTCATATTTCGAAAGTTTTTCCTAATGCCAGTTTTGAAAATGAGGCAGAATTCGCAGAAAAAGCTCTTGGAACGTGTTCTACCCAAGTGACATGCATTTTACATAGATTCGCTCACCGTGATATTCTGTGTCCCAAACACGCTTCATGTATCTCGGATTCGACAAATATTCACTACAGAGTTGTTAGCATGCAGATTACCGAACTTTCATCCACCCTACAAGGCATATTTACACCGAGAATCTATTCATCTGAGTTCGCAGTGTTTCCTAAATCCAGTTTCGAAAATCAGGCAGATTTCTCAGGAAAAATCTCTTGGAGTGATTTCTAACCAAGAGAAATGTAATTTACATAAAATCCCTGACCATGAAATTCCGTGTTCCGGACATGCTACATGCATAATGGATTCTAAAAATATTCTCTACAGATTTGTTAGCATGTGGATTACCGAACTATCATCACAATAGTTTGAATATTGATACTTAGAAGTATTTTCTCAGATTTTGCTGCGTTCTCCAAACGCCAGTTTAAAAAATGAAGCATTTACTGCAGAAAAATTCTCTTGGAGAGAGTTCTACCCAATAGAGAAGTAATTTACATTGTTTCAGTCACCGTGAAATTCCATGTTAAAAACACCGTATATGCATCACGGATTAGAAAAAGCTTCTTTAATATGTTGTGAAAATGTGGATTACCGAACTTTCTTCCAACATAAAGGCATATTTACACCTAGAAATATTTACTCTCATTTTGAAGCATTCTCCAAATTTCAGATTCGATAATCATGCAATTTTCGCAGAAAAATTCTATTCTAGCTAGTTCTACCCAATAGAATTTTAATTTAAATTGTGTCATTACGGTGAAATTCCATTTCAAAAAGCGCTACATGAATCACGGTTTGAAAAATCATTACTACACTGTTATTAACATGTGGATTACCGGACTTTCATTCACCATTCAATGCATATTGACACTTAGAAGCATTTTCTCAGATTTCACAGGGTTCTCCTAATGGCAGTTTTGAAAATGAGGCACATTTCGCAGAAAAAAACTCTTCAAGCGAGTTCTACCCAATAGACATGTAATTTACATTGTTTCCTTCAATATGACACACTGTATTCCGTACACGTTACATGCATCACGAATTCGACAAACATTCTCTAATGAGTGTGAGCATGTGGTTTACCAAAGTTTCATTCACCATACAAGGCATATTTACACCTAGATGTAGTTATTCTGATTTTGCAGGTTTTCCCTAACATCCACTTCTGAAAATCATGAAATTTTCGCAGAAAAATTCAATTCAAGCGAGTTCTATCCAGTAGAATTGTTATTTTCCGAGTTTCACTCACCGAGACATTCTGTGTTCAAAAAACGTTACATTATCACGGCTTTGACAAACATTATTTAATGACCGTGACCATGTGGATTACCGATGTTTCAACCACAATACAAGGCATATTGACACCTAGAAACATTTACTTAGATTTCGCAGATTTTTCCTAAATTTTGTTATGAAAATCAGGCAGTTTTCGCAGAAAAATTCTCTTGCTGCATGTTCGATCCAATACACATCCCATTTCCATGGATACCGTCACCGTAACATCCCGTGATCCGAAAAAGTTACTTGCACCATGGATTCAACAAATATTCACTGCTGAGTTGTTAGAATGTGAATTACACATCTTTAATAAACCATTGAAGACATATTGTCACCTTAAAATTTTGCTCAGATTTTGCAGTGTTTTCATAACACCAGTTTCCAAACAGAGGTAGATTTTACAGTAAAATGCTCCTGGAGTGTTTCTCACCAATAGATATGTAATTTACATAGTTTCCATCAACGTGACATTCCGTATACTGAATACACTACATTCATCACGGATTTGAGAAACATTTTTAATGAGTTGTGTACATGTGTATTACAGAACTTTCATCCACCATACAAGGCATATTTACACCTAGAAACATTAACTCTGAGTTTGCAGCTTTTTCCTACTAGCAGTTTCAAAATCAGGGAGTTTCCTAAGGAAAAAACTGTTGGAGCGTGTTCTACCCAATAGATATGTAAATTACATAGATTCTCCCGCTGTGAAATTCCGTGTTTCGCACACGCTACATGCAGATAGGATTCGACAAAAATACACTACAGAGTTGTTTGCATGTGGATTACAGGTCTTTCATCACAATACAAGGCATATTGATGATTAGAAGCATTTTCTCTGATTTCACAGAGCTTTCCAAACGCCAGTTTCGAAACTGAGGCAGATTTCACGGCAAAAACCTCTTGGAGCGGGTTCAAAACAATAGACATTTAATTTACATGGATTCGCACACCATGAAATTCCGTGTTCCGAACACGCTTCATGCATCTCGGATTCAAAAATTTTCACTACAGGGTTGTTAGCAAGTGGAATACATCACTTTCATTGACCATAGATTGCTTACTGACTCTTTGAATGCTTTTCTCAGATTTCACAGATTAGTTTAAATGCCAGGTTTGAAAATGAGGCAGATTTGGCAGGAAAATGCTCTTGGAGCGAGTTCTAACCCAAAGATATGTAATATACCTAGTTTCACTCACCGTGACATTCCGTGTTCTGAACAAGTTACATGCATCACGGATTCGAAAAACATTCTTTAATGAGTTGTGAACATGTGTATTACCGTACTTTCATCCACCTTACAATGCATATTTATACATAGAATGTTTTTTCTGATTTAGTAGATTTCACCTAATGTCAGTTTTTAAATCATGCAGTTTTCGCAGAAAATCCTCTTGGAGCGAGTTCTACCCAATAGACATTCAATTTACATAGAACCTGTCATCGTGAAATTCCGTGTTCCGAAAAAGCTACATGCATCACGGATTCGACAAATATTCACTACAGAGTTGTTAGCATAAGGATTAACGAACTTTCATCCACCATACAAGCCATATTGACACTTTGAATCATTTTCTCATATTTCGAAAGTTTTTCCTAATGCCAGTTTTGAAAATGAGGCAGAATTCGCAGAAAAAGCTCTTGGAGCGTGTTCTACCCAAGTGACATGCATTTTACATAGATTCGCTCACCGTGATATTCTGTGTCCCAAACACGCTTCATGTATCTCGGATTCGACAAATATTCACTACAGAGTTGTTAGCATGCAGATTACCGAACTTTCATCCACCCTACAAGGCATATTTACACCGAGAATCTATTCATCTGAGTTCGCAGTGTTTCCTAAATCCAGTTTCGAAAATCAGGCAGATTTCTCAGGAAAAATCTCTTGGAGTGATTTCTAACCAAGAGAAATGTAATTTACATAAAATCCCTGACCATGAAATTCCGTGTTCCGGACATGCTACATGCATAATGGATTCTAAAAATATTCTCTACAGATTTGTTAGCATGTGTATTACCGAACTTTCATCACAATAGTTTGAATATTGATACTTAGAAGTATTTTCTCAGATTTTGCTGTGTTCTCCAAACGCCAGTTTAAAAAATGAAGCATTTACTGCAGAAAAATTCTCTTGGAGAGAGTTCTACCCAATAGAGAAGTAATTTACATTGTTTCAGTCACCGTGAAATTCCATGTTAAAAACACGGTATATGCATCACGGATTAGAAAAAGCTTCTTTAATATGTTGTGAAAATGTGGATTACCGAACTTTCTTCCAACATAAAGGCATATTTACACCTAGAAATATTTACTCTCATTTTGAAGCATTCTCCAAATTTCAGATTCGATAATCATGCAATTTTCGCAGAAAAATTCTATTCTAGCTAGTTCTACCCAATAGAATTTTAATTTAAATTGTGTCATTACGGTGAAATTCCATTTCAAAAAGCGCTACATGAATCACGGTTTGAAAAATCATTACTACACTGTTATTAACATGTGGATTACCGGACTTTCATTCACCATTCAATGCATATTGACACTTAGAAGCATTTTCTAAGATTTCACAGGGTTCTCCTAATGGCAGTTTTGAAAATGAGGCACATTTCGCAGAAAAAAACTCTTCAAGCGAGTTCTACCCAATAGACATGTAATTTACATTGTTTCCTTCAGTATGACACACTGTATTCCGTACACGTTACATGCATCACGAATTCGACAAACATTCTCTAATGAGTGTGAGCATGTGGTTTACCAAAGTTTCATTCACCATACAAGGCATATTTACACCTAGATGTAGTTATTCTGATTTCGCAGGTTTTCCCTAACATCCACTTCTGAAAATCATGAAATTTTCGCAGAAAAATTCAATTCAAGCGAGTTCTATCCAGTAGAATTGTTATTTTCCGAGTTTCACTCACCGAGACATTCCGTGTTCAAAAAACGTTACATTAATCACGGCTTTGACAAACATTATTTAATGACCGTGACCATGTGGATTACCGATGTTTCAACCACAATACAAGGCATATTGACACCTAGAAACATTTACTTAGATTTCGCAGATTTTTCCTAAATTTTGTTATAAAAATCAGGCAGTTTTCGCAGAAAAATTCTCTTGCTGCATGTTCGATCCAATAGACACCCCATTTTCATAGATACCGTCACCGTAACATCCCGTGATCCAAAAAAGTTACTTGCACCATGGATTCAACAAATATTCACTGCTGAGTTGTTAGAATGTGAATTACACATCTTTAATAAACCATTGAAGACATATTGTCACCTTAAAATTTTGCTCAGATTTTGCAGTGTTTTCATAACACCAGTTTCCAAACAGAGGTAGATTTTACAGTAAAATGCTCCTGGAGTGTTTCTCACCAATAGATATGTAATTTACATAGTTTCCATCAACGTGACATTCCGTATACTGAATATACTACATTCATCACGGATTTGAGAAACATTTTTAATGAGTTGTGTACATGTGTATTACAGAACTTTCATCCACCATACAAGGCATATTTACACCTAGAAACATTAACTCTGAGTTTGCAGCTTTTTCCTACTAGCAGTTTCAAAATCAGGGAGTTTCCTAAGGAAAAAACTGTTGGAGCGTGTTCTACCCAATAGATATGTAAATTACATAGATTCTCCCGCTGTGAAATTCCGTGTTTCGCACACGCTACATGCAGATAGGATTCGACAAAAATACACTACAGAGTTGTTTGCATGTGGATTACAGGTCTTTCATCACAATACAAGGCATATTGATGATTAGAAGCATTTTCTCTGATTTCACAGAGCTTTCCAAACGCCAGTTTCGAAACTGAGGCAGATTTCACGGCAAAAACCTCTTGGAGCGGGTTCAAAACAATAGACATTTAATTTACATGGATTCGCACACCATGAAATTCCGTGTTCCGAACACGCTTCATGCATCTCGGATTCAAAAATTTTCACTACAGGGTTGTTAGCAAGTGGAATACATCACTTTCATTGACCATAGATTGCTTACTGACTCTTTGAATGCTTTTCTCAGATTTCACAGATTAGTTTAAATGCCAGGTTTGAAAATGAGGCAGATTTGGCAGGAAAATGCTCTTGGAGCGAGTTCTAACCCAAAGATATGTAATATACCTAGTTTCACTCACCGTGACATTCCGTGTTCTGAACAAGTTACATGCATCACGGATTCGAAAAACATTCTTTAATGAGTTGTGAACATGTGTATTACCGTACTTTCATCCACCTTACAATGCATATTTATACATAGAATGTTTTTTTCTGATTTAGTAGATTTCACCTAATGTCAGTTTTTAAATCATGCAGTTTTCGCAGAAAATCCTCTTGGAGCGAGTTCTACCCAATAGACATTCAATTTACATAGAACCTGTCATCGTGAAATTCCGTGTTCCGAAAAAGCTACATGCATCACGGATTCGACAAATATTCACTACAGAGTTGTTAGCATAAGGATTAACGAACTTTCATCCACCATACAAGCCATATTGACACTTTGAATCATTTTCTCATATTTCGAAAGTTTTTCCTAATGCCAGTTTTGAAAATGAGGCAGAATTCGCAGAAAAAGCTCTTGGAGCGTGTTCTACCCAAGTGACATGCATTTTACATAGATTCGCTCACCGTGATATTCTGTGTCCCAAACACGCTTCATGTATCTCGGATTCGACAAATATTCACTACAGAGTTGTTAGCATGCAGATTACCGAACTTTCATCCACCCTACAAGGCATATTTACACCGAGAATCTATTCATCTGAGTTCGCAGTGTTTCCTAAATCCAGTTTCGAAAATCAGGCAGATTTCTCAGGAAAAATCTCTTGGAGTGATTTCTAACCAAGAGAAATGTAATTTACATAAAATCCCTGACCATGAAATTCCGTGTTCCGGACATGCTACATGCATAATGGATTCTAAAAATATTCTCTACAGATTTGTTAGCATGTGGATTACCGAACTATCATCACAATAGTTTGAATATTGATACTTAGAAGTATTTTCTCAGATTTTGCTGCGTTCTCCAAACGCCAGTTTAAAAAATGAAGCATTTACTGCAGAAAAATTCTCTTGGAGAGAGTTCTACCCAATAGAGAAGTAATTTACATTGTTTCAGTCACCGTGAAATTCCATGTTAAAAACACCGTATATGCATCACGGATTAGAAAAAGCTTCTTTAATATGTTGTGAAAATGTGGATTACCGAACTTTCTTCCAACATAAAGGCATATTTACACCTAGAAATATTTACTCTCATTTTGAAGCATTCTCCAAATTTCAGATTCGATAATCATGCAATTTTCGCAGAAAAATTCTATTCTAGCTAGTTCTACCCAATAGAATTTTAATTTAAATTGTGTCATTACGGTGAAATTCCATTTCAAAAAGCGCTACATGAATCACGGTTTGAAAAATCATTACTACACTGTTATTAACATGTGGATTACCGGACTTTCATTCACCATTCAATGCATATTGACACTTAGAAGCATTTTCTCAGATTTCACAGGGTTCTCCTAATGGCAGTTTTGAAAATGAGGCACATTTCGCAGAAAAAAACTCTTCAAGCGAGTTCTACCCAATAGACATGTAATTTACATTGTTTCCTTCAATATGACACACTGTATTCCGTACACGTTACATGCATCACGAATTCGACAAACATTCTCTAATGAGTGTGAGCATGTGGATTACCAAAATTTCATTCACCATACAAGGCATATTTACACCTAGATGTAGTTATTCTGATTTCGCAGGTTTTCCCTAACATTCACTTCTGAAAATCATGAAATTTTCGCAGAAAAATTCAATTCAAGCGAGTTCTATCCAGTAGAATTGTTATTTTCCGAGTTTCACTCACCGAGACATTCCGTGTTCAAAAAACGTTACATTAATCACGGCTTTGACAAACATTATTTAATGACCGTGACCATGTGGATTACCGATGTTTCAACCACAATACAAGGCATATTGACACCTAGAAACATTTACTTAGATTTCGCAGATTTTTCCTAAATTTTGTTATGAAAATCAGGCAGTTTTCGCAGAAAAATTCTCTTGCTGCATGTTCGATCCAATAGACACCCCATTTTCATAGATACCGTCACCGTAACATCCCGTGATCCGAAAAAGTTACTTGCACCATGGATTCAACAAATATTCACTGCTGAGTTGTTAGAATGTGAATTACACATCTTTAATAAACCATTGAAGACATATTGTCACCTTAAAATTTTGCTCAGATTTTGCAGTGTTTTCATAACACCAGTTTCCAAACAGAGGTAGATTTTACAGTAAAATGCTCCTGGAGTGTTTCTCACCAATAGATATGTAATTTACATAGTTTCCATCAACGTGACATTCCGTATACTGAATACACTACATTCATCACGGATTTGAGAAACATTTTTAATGAGTTGTGTACATGTGTATTACAGAACTTTCATCCACCATACAAGGCATATTTACACCTAGAAACATTAACTCTGAGTTTGCAGCTTTTTCCTACTAGCAGTTTCAAAATCAGGGAGTTTCCTAAGGAAAAAACTGTTGGAGCGTGTTCTACCCAATAGATATGTAAATTACATAGATTCTCCCGCTGTGAAATTCCGTGTTTCGCACACGCTACATGCAGATAGGATTCGACAAAAATACACTACAGAGTTGTTTGCATGTGGATTACAGGACTTTCATCACAATACAAGGCATATTGATGATTAGAAGCATTTTCTCTGATTTCACAGAGCTTTCCAAACGCCAGTTTTGAAACTGAGGCAGATTTCACGGCAAAAACCTCTTGGAGCGGGTTCAAAACAATAGACATTTAATTTACATGGATTCGCACACCATGAAATTCCGTGTTCCGAACACGCTTCATGCATCTCGGATTCAAAAATTTTCACTACAGGGTTGTTAGCAAGTGGAATACATCACTTTCATTGACCATAGATTGCTTACTGACTCTTTGAATGCTTTTCTCAGATTTCACAGATTAGTTTAAATGCCAGGTTTGAAAATGAGGCAGATTTGGCAGGAAAATGCTCTTGGAGAGAGTTCTAACCCAAAGATATGTAATATACCTAGTTTCACTCACCGTGACATTCCGTGTTCTGAACAAGTTACATGCATCACGGATTCGAAAAACATTCTTTAATGAGTTGTGAACATGTGTATTACCGTACTTTCATCCACCTTACAATGCATATTTATACATAGAATGTTTTTTCTGATTTAGTAGATTTCACCTAATGTCAGTTTTTAAATCATGCAGTTTTCGCAGAAAATCCTCTTGGAGCGAGTTCTACCCAATAGACATTCAATTTACATAGAACCTGTCATCGTGAAATTCCGTGTTCCGAAAAAGCTACATGCATCACGGATTCGACAAATATTCACTACAGAGATGTTAGCATAAGGATTAACGAACTTTCATCCACCATACAAGCCATATTGACACTTTGAATCATTTTCTCATATTTCGAAAGTTTTTCCTAATGCCAGTTTTGAAAATGAGGCAGAATTCGCAGAAAAAGCTCTTGGAGCGTGTTCTACCCTAGTGACATGCATTTTACATAGATTCGCTCACCGTGATATTCTGTGTCCCAAACACGCTTCATGTATCTCGGATTCGACAAATATTCACTACAGAGTTGTTAGCATGCAGATTACCGAACTTTCATCCACCCTACAAGGCATATTTACACCAAGAATCTATTCATCTGAGTTCGCAGTGTTTCCTAAATCCAGTTTCGAAAATCAGGCAGATTTCTCAGGAAAAATCTCTTGGAGTGATTTCTAACCAAGAGAAATGTAATTTACATAAAATCCCTGACCATGAAATTCCGTGTTCTGAACATGCTACATGCATAATGGATTCTAAAAATATTCTCTACAGATTTGTTAGCATGTGGATTACCGAACTTTCATCACAATAGTTTGAATATTGATACTTAGAAGTATTTTCTCAGATTTTGCTGCGTTCTCCAAACGCCAGTTTAAAAAATGAAGCATTTACTGCAGAAAAATTCTCTTGGAAAGAGTTCTACCCAATAGAGAAGTAATTTACATTGTTTCAGTCACCGTGAAATTCCATGTTAAAAACACGGTATATGCATCACGGATTAGAAAAAGCTTCTTTAATATGTTGTGAAAATGTGGATTACCGAACTTTCTTCCAACATAAAGGCATATTTACACCTAGAAATATTTACTCTCATTTTGAAGCATTCTCCAAATTTCAGATTCGATAATCATGCAATTTTCGCAGAAAAATTCTATTCTAGCTAGTTCTACCCAATAGAATTTTAATTTAAATTGTGTCATTACGGTGAAATTCCATTTCAAAAAGCGCTACATGAATCACGGTTTGAAAAATCATTACTACACTGTTATTAACATGTGGATTACCGGACTTTCATTCACCATTCAATGCATATTGACACTTAGAAGCATTTTCTAAGATTTCACAGGGTTCTCCTAATGGCAGTTTTGAAAATGAGGCACATTTCGCAGAAAAAAACTCTTCAAGCGAGTTCTACCCAATAGACATGTAATTTACATTGTTTCCTTCAATATGACACACTGTATTCCGTACACGTTACATGCATCACGAATTCGACAAACATTCTCTAATGAGTGTGAGCATGTGGATTACCAAAGTTTCATTCACCATACAAGGCATATTTACACCTAGATGTAGTTATTCTGATTTCGCAGGTTTTCCCTAACATCCACTTCTGAAAATCATGAAATTTTCGCAGAAAAATTCAATTCAAGCGAGTTCTATCCAGTAGAATTGTTATTTTCCGAGTTTCACTCACCGAGACATTCCGTGTTCAAAAAACGTTACATTAATCACGGCTTTGACAAACATTATTTAATGACCGTGACCATGTGGATTACCGATGTTTCAACCACAATACAAGGCATATTGACACCTAGAAACATTTACTTAGATTTCGCAGATTTTTCCTAAATTTTGTTATGAAAATCAGGCAGTTTTCGCAGAAAAATTCTCTTGCTGCATGTTCGATCCAATAGACACGCCATTTTCATAGATACCGTCACCGTAACATCCCGTGATCCGAAAAAGTTACTTGCACCATGGATTCAACAAATATTCACTGCTGAGTTGTTAGAATGTGAATTACACATCTTTAATAAACCATTGAAGACATATTGTCACCTTAAAATTTTGCTCAGATTTTGCAGTGTTTTCATAACACCAGTTTCCAAACAGAGGTAGATTTTACAGTAAAATGCTCCTGGAGTGTTTCTCACCAATAGATATGTAATTTACATAGTTTCCATCAACGTGACATTCCGTATACTGAATACACTACATTCATCACGGATTTGAGAAACATTTTTAATGAGTTGTGTACATGTGTATTACAGAACTTTCATCCACCATACAAGGCATATTTACACCTAGAAACATTAACTCTGAGTTTGCAGCTTTTTCCTACTAGCAGTTTCAAAATCAGGGAGTTTCCTAAGGAAAAAACTGTTGGAGCGTGTTCTACCCAATAGATATGTAAATTACATAGATTCTCCCGCTGTGAAATTCCGTGTTTCGCACACGCTACATGCAGATAGGATTCGACAAAAATACACTACAGAGTTGTTTGCATGTGGATTACAGGACTTTCATCACAATACAAGGCATATTGATGATTAGAAGCATTTTCTCTGATTTCACAGAGCTTTCCAAACGCCAGTTTCGGAACTGAGGCAGATTTCACGGCAAAAACCTCTTGGAGCGGGTTCAAAACAATAGACATTTAATTTACATGGATTCGCACACCATGAAATTCCGTGTTCCGAACACGCTTCATGCATCTCGGATTCAAAAATTTTCACTACAGGGTTGTTAGCAAGTGGAATACATCACTTTCATTGACCATAGATTGCTTACTGACTCTTTGAATGCTTTTCTCAGATTTCACAGATTAGTTTAAATGCCAGGTTTGAAAATGAGGCAGATTTGGCAGGAAAATGCTCTTGGAGCGAGTTCTAACCCAAAGATATGTAATATACCTAGTTTCACTCACCGTGACATTCCGTGTTCTGAACAAGTTACATGCATCACGGATTCGAAAAACATTCTTTAATGAGTTGTGAACATGTGTATTACCGTACTTTCATCCACCTTACAATGCATATTTATACATAGAATGTTTTTTCTGATTTAGTAGATTTCACCTAATGTCAGTTTTTAAATCATGCAGTTTTCGCAGAAAATCCTCTTGGAGCGAGTTCTACCCAATAGACATTCAATTTACATAGAACCTGTCATCGTGAAATTCCGTGTTCCGAAAAAGCTACATGCATCACGGATTCGACAAATATCCACTACAGAGTTGTTAGCATAAGGATTAACGAACTTTCATCCACCATAAAAGCCATATTGACACTTTGAATCATTTTCTCATATTTCGAAAGTTTTTCCTAATGCCAGTTTTGAAAATGAGGCAGAATTTGCAGAAAAAGCTCTTGGAGCGTGTTCTACCCAAGTGACATGCATTTTACATAGATTCGCTCACCGTGATATTCTGTGTCCCAAACACGCTTCATGTATCTCAGATTCGACAAATATTCACTACAGAGTTGTTAGCATGCAGATTACCGAACTTTCATCCACCCTACAAGGCATATTTACACCGAGAATCTATTCATCTGAGTTCGCAGTGTTTCCTAAATCCAGTTTCGAAAATCAGGCAGATTTCTCAGGAAAAATCTCTTGGAGTGATTTCTAACCAAGAGAAATGTAATTTACATAAAATCCCTGACCATGAAATTCCGTGTTCCGAACATGCTACATGCATAATGGATTCTAAAAATATTCTCTACAGATTTGTTAGCATGTGGATTACCGAACTTTCATCACAATAGTTTGAATATTGATACTTAGAAGTATTTTCTCAGATTTTGCTGCGTTTTCCAAACGCCAGTTTAAAAAATGAAGTATTTACTGAAGAAAAATTCTCTTGGAGAGAGTTCTACCCAATAGAGAAGTAATTTACATTGTTTCAGTCACCGTGAAATTCCATGTTAAAAACACGGTATATGCATCACGGATTAGAAAAAGCTTCTTTAATATGTTGTGAAAATGTGGATTACCGAACTTTCTTCCAACATAAAGGCATATTTACACCTAGAAATATTTACTCTCATTTTGAAGCATTCTCCAAATTTCAGATTCGATAATCATGCAATTTTCGCAGAAAAATTCTATTCTAGCTAGTTCTACCCAATAGAATTTTAATTTAAATTGTGTCATTACGGTGAAATTCCATTTCAAAAAGCGCTACATGAATCACGGTTTGAAAAATCATTACTACACTGTTATTAACATGTGGATTACCGGACTTTCATTCACCATTCAATGCATATTGACACTTAGAAGCATTTTCTAAGATTTCACAGGGTTCTCCTAATGGCAGTTTTGAAAATGAGGCACATTTCGCAGAAAAAAACTCTTCAAGCGAGTTCTACCCAATAGACATGTAATTTACATTGTTTCCTTCAATATGACACACTGTATTCCGTACACGTTACATGCATCACGAATTCGACAAACATTCTCTAATGAGTGTGAGCATGTGGATTACCAAAGTTTCATTCACCATACAAGGCATATTTACACCTAGATGTAGTTATTCTGATTTCGCAGGTTTTCCCTAACATCCACTTCTGAAAATCATGAAATTTTCGCAGAAAAATTCAATTCAAGCGAGTTCTATCCAGTAGAATTGTTATTTTCCGAGTTTCACTCACCGAGACATTCCGTGTTCAAAAAACGTTACATTAATCACGGCTTTGACAAACATTATTTAATGACCGTGACCATGTGGATTACCGATGTTTCAACCACAATACAAGGCATATTGACACCTAGAAACATTTACTTAGATTTCGCAGATTTTTCCTGAATTCAGTTATGAAAATCAGGCAGTTTTCGCAGAAAAATTCTCTTGCTGCATGTTCGATCCAATAGACACGCCATTTTCATAGATACCGTCACCGTAACATCCCGTGATCCGAAAAAGTTACTTGCACCATGGATTCAACAAATATTCACTGCTGAGTTGTTAGAATGTGAATTACACATCTTTAATAAACCATTGAAGACATATTGTCACCTTAAAATTTTGCTCAGATTTTGCAGTGTTTTCATAACACCAGTTTCCAAACAGAGGTAGATTTTACAGTAAAATGCTCCTGGAGTGTTTCTCACCAATAGATATGTAATTTACATAGTTTCCATCAACGTGACATTCCGTATACTGAATACACTACATTCATCACGGATTTGAGAAACATTTTTAATGAGTTGTGTACATGTGTATTACAGAACTTTCATCCACCATACAAGGCATATTTACACCTAGAAACATTAACTCTGAGTTTGCAGCTTTTTCCTACTAGCAGTTTCAAAATCAGGGAGTTTCCTAAGGAAAAAACTGTTGGAGCGTGTTCTACCCAATAGATATGTAAATTACATAGATTCTCCCGCTGTGAAATTCCGTGTTTCGCACACGCTACATGCAGATAGGATTCGACAAAAATACACTACAGAGTTGTTTGCATGTGGATTACAGGACTTTCATCACAATACAAGGCATATTGATGATTAGAAGCATTTTCTCTGATTTCACAGAGCTTTCCAAACGCCAGTTTCGGAACTGAGGCAGATTTCACGGCAAAAACCTCTTGGAGCGGGTTCAAAACAATAGACATTTAATTTACATGGATTCGCACACCATGAAATTCCGTGTTCCGAACACGCTTCATGCATCTCGGATTCAAAAATTTTCACTACAGGGTTGTTAGCAAGTGGAATACATCACTTTCATTGACCATAGATTGCTTACTGACTCTTTGAATGCTTTTCTCAGATTTCACAGATTAGTTTAAATGCCAGGTTTGAAAATGAGGCAGATTTGGCAGGAAAATGCTCTTGGAGCGAGTTCTAACCCAAAGATATGTAATATACCTAGTTTCACTCACCGTGACATTCCGTGTTCTGAACAAGTTACATGCATCACGGATTCGAAAAACATTCTTTAATGAGTTGTGAACATGTGTATTACCGTACTTTCATCCACCTTACAATGCATATTTATACATAGAATGTTTTTTCTGATTTAGTAGATTTCACCTAATGTCAGTTTTTAAATCATGCAGTTTTCGCAGAAAATCCTCTTGGAGCGAGTTCTACCCAATAGACATTCAATTTACATAGAACCTGTCATCGTGAAATTCCGTGTTCCGAAAAAGCTACATGCATCACGGATTCGACAAATATCCACTACAGAGTTGTTAGCATAAGGATTAACGAACTTTCATCCACCATAAAAGCCATATTGACACTTTGAATCATTTTCTCATATTTCGAAAGTTTTTCCTAATGCCAGTTTTGAAAATGAGGCAGAATTTGCAGAAAAAGCTCTTGGAGCGTGTTCTACCCAAGTGACATGCATTTTACATAGATTCGCTCACCGTGATATTCTGTGTCCCAAACACGCTTCATGTATCTCGGATTCGACAAATATTCACTACAGAGTTGTTAGCATGCAGATTACCGAACTTTCATCCACCCTACAAGGCATATTTACACCGAGAATCTATTCATCTGAGTTCGCAGTGTTTCCTAAATCCAGTTTCGAAAATCAGGCAGATTTCTCAGGAAAAATCTCTTGGAGTGATTTCTAACCAAGAAAAATGTAATTTACATAAAATCCCTGACCATGAAATTCCGTGTTCCGAACATGCTACATGCATAATGGATTCTAAAAATATTCTCTACAGATTTGTTAGCATGTGGATTACCGAACTTTCATCACAATAGTTTGAATATTGATACTTAGAAGTATTTTCTCAGATTTTGCTGCGTTTTCCAAACGCCAGTTTAAAAAATGAAGCATTTACTGCAGAAAAATTCTCTTGGAGAGAGTTCTACCCAATAGAGAAGTAATTTACATTGTTTCAGTCACCGTGAAATTCCATGTTAAAAACACGGTATATGCATCACGGATTAGAAAAAGCTTCTTTAATATGTTGTGAAAATGTGGATTACCGAACTTTCTTCCAACATAAAGGCATATTTACACCTAGAAATATTTACTCTCATTTTGAAGCATTCTCCAAATTTCAGATTCGATAATCATGCAATTTTCGCAGAAAAATTCTATTCTAGCTAGTTCTACCCAATAGAATTTTAATTTAAATTGTGTCATTACGGTGAAATTCCATTTCAAAAAGCGCTAAATGAATCACGGTTTGAAAAATCATTACTACACTGTTATTAACATGTGGATTACAGGACTTTCATTCACCATTCAATGCATATTGACACTTAGAAGCATTTTCTAAGATTTCACAGGGTTCTCCTAATGGCAGTTTTGAAAATGAGGCACATTTCGCAGAAAAAAACTCTTCAAGCGAGTTCTACCCAATAGACATGTAATTTACATTGTTTCCTTCAATATGACACACTGTATTCCGTACACGTTACATGCATCACGAATTCGACAAACATTCTCTAATGAGTGTGAGCATGTGGATTACCAAAGTTTCATTCACCATACAAGGCATATTTACACCTAGATGTAGTTATTCTGATTTCGCAGGTTTTCCCTAACATCCACTTCTGAAAATCATGAAATTTTCGCAGAAAAATTCAATTCAAGCGAGTTCTATCCAGTAGAATTGTTATTTTCCGAGTTTCACTCACCGAGACATTCCGTGTTCAAAAAACGTTACATTAATCACGGCTTTGACAAACATTATTTAATGACCGTGACCATGTGGATTACCGATGTTTCAACCACAATACAAGGCATATTGACACCTAGAAACATTTACTTAGATTTCGCAGATTTTTCCTGAATTCAGTTATGAAAATCAGGCAGTTTTCGCAGAAAAATTCTCTTGCTGCATGTTCGATCCAATAGACACGCCATTTTCATAGATACCGTCACCGTAACATCCCGTGATCCGAAAAAGTTACTTGCACCATGGATTCAACAAATATTCACTGCTGAGTTGTTAGAATGTGAATTACACATCTTTAATAAACCATTGAAGACATATTGTCACCTTAAAATTTTGCTCAGATTTTGCAGTGTTTTCATAACACCAGTTTCCAAACAGAGGTAGATTTTACAGTAAAATGCTCCTGGAGTGTTTCTCACCAATAGATATGTAATTTACATAGTTTCCATCAACGTGACATTCCGTATACTGAATACACTACATTCATCACGGATTTGAGAAACATTTTTAATGAGTTGTGTACATGTGTATTACAGAACTTTCATCCACCATACAAGGCATATTTACACCTAGAAACATTAACTCTGAGTTTGCAGCTTTTTCCTACTAGCAGTTTCAAAATCAGGGAGTTTCCTAAGGAAAAAACTGTTGGAGCGTGTTCTACCCAATAGATATGTAAATTACATAGATTCTCCCGCTGTGAAATTCCGTGTTTCGCACACGCTACATGCAGATAGGATTCGACAAAAATACACTACAGAGTTGTTTGCATGTGGATTACAGGACTTTCATCACAATACAAGGCATATTGATGATTAGAAGCATTTTCTCTGATTTCACAGAGCTTTCCAAACGCCAGTTTCGGAACTGAGGCAGATTTCACGGCAAAAACCTCTTGGAGCGGGTTCAAAACAATAGACATTTAATTTACATGGATTCGCACACCATGAAATTCCGTGTTCCGAACACGCTTCATGCATCTCGGATTCAAAAATTTTCACTACAGGGTTGTTAGCAAGTGGAATACATCACTTTCATTGACCATAGATTGCTTACTGACTCTTTGAATGCTTTTCTCAGATTTCACAGATTAGTTTAAATGCCAGGTTTGAAAATGAGGCAGATTTGGCAGGAAAATGCTCTTGGAGCGAGTTCTAACCCAAAGATATGTAATATACCTAGTTTCACTCACCGTGACATTCCGTGTTCTGAACAAGTTACATGCATCACGGATTCGAAAAACATTCTTTAATGAGTTGTGAACATGTGTATTACCGTACTTTCATCCACCTTACAATGCATATTTATACATAGAATGTTTTTTCTGATTTAGTAGATTTCACCTAATGTCAGTTTTTAAATCATGCAGTTTTCGCAGAAAATCCTCTTGGAGCGAGTTCTACCCAATAGACATTCAATTTACATAGAACCTGTCATCGTGAAATTCCGTGTTCCGAAAAAGCTACATGCATCACGGATTCGACAAATATCCACTACAGAGTTGTTAGCATAAGGATTAACGAACTTTCATCCACCATAAAAGCCATATTGACACTTTGAATCATTTTCTCATATTTCGAAAGTTTTTCCTAATGCCAGTTTTGAAAATGAGGCAGAATTTGCAGAAAAAGCTCTTGGAGCGTGTTCTACCCAAGTGACATGCATTTTACATAGATTCGCTCACCGTGATATTCTGTGTCCCAAACACGCTTCATGTATCTCGGATTCGACAAATATTCACTACAGAGTTGTTAGCATGCAGATTACCGAACTTTCATCCACCCTACAAGGCATATTTACACCGAGAATCTATTCATCTGAGTTCGCAGTGTTTCCTAAATCCAGTTTCGAAAATCAGGCAGATTTCTCAGGAAAAATCTCTTGGAGTGATTTCTAACCAAGAGAAATGTAATTTACATAAAATCCCTGACCATGAAATTCCGTGTTCCGAACATGCTACATGCATAATGGATTCTAAAAATATTCTCTACAGATTTGTTAGCATGTGGATTACCGAACTTTCATCACAATAGTTTGAATATTGATACTTAGAAGTATTTTCTCAGATTTTGCTGCGTTTTCCAAACGCCAGTTTAAAAAATGAAGCATTTACTGCAGAAAAATTCTCTTGGAGAGAGTTGTACCCAATAGAGAAGTAATTTAAATTGTTTCAGTCACCGTGAAATTCCATGTTAAAAACACGGTATATGCATCACGGATTAGAAAAAGCTTCTTTAATATGTTGTGAAAATGTGGATTACCGAACTTTCTTCCAACATAAAGGCATATTTACACCTAGAAATATTTACTCTCATTTTGAAGCATTCTCCAAATTTCAGATTCGATAATCATGCAATTTTCGCAGAAAAATTCTATTCTAGCTAGTTCTACCCAATAGAATTTTAATTTAAATTGTGTCATTACGGTGAAATTCCATTTCAAAAAGCGCTACATGAATCACGGTTTGAAAAATCATTACTACACTGTTATTAACATGTGGATTACCGGACTTTCATTCACCATTCAATGCATATTGACACTTAGAAGCATTTTCTAAGATTTCACAGGGTTCTCCTAATGGCAGTTTTGAAAATGAGGCACATTTCGCAGAAAAAAACTCTTCAAGCGAGTTCTACCCAATAGACATGTAATTTACATTGTTTCCTTCAATATGACACACTGTATTCCGTACACGTTACATGCATCACGAATTCGACAAACATTCTCTAATGAGTGTGAGCATGTGGATTACCAAAGTTTCATTCACCATACAAGGCATATTTACACCTAGATGTAGTTATTCTGATTTCGCAGGTTTTCCCTAACATCCACTTCTGAAAATCATGAAATTTTCGCAGAAAAATTCAATTCAAGCGAGTTCTATCCAGTAGAATTGTTATTTTCCGAGTTTCACTCACCGAGACATTCCGTGTTCAAAAAACGTTACATTAATCACGGCTTTGACAAACATTATTTAATGACCGTGACCATGTGGATTACCGATGTTTCAACCACAATACAAGGCATATTGACACCTAGAAACATTTACTTAGATTTCGCAGATTTTTCCTAAATTTTGTTATGAAAATCAGGCAGTTTTCGCAGAAAAATTCTCTTGCTGCATGTTCGATCCAATAGACACCCCATTTTCATAGATACCGTCACTGTAACATCCCGTGATCCGAAAAAGTTACTTGCACCATTGATTCAACAAATATTCACTGCTGAGTTGTTAGAATGTGAATTACACATCTTTAATAAACCATTGAAGACATATTGTCACCTTAAAATTTTGCTCAGATTTTGCAGTGTTTTCATAACACCAGTTTCCAAACAGAGGTAGATTTTACAGTAAAATGCTCCTGGAGTGTTTCTCACCAATAGATATGTAATTTACATAGTTTCCATCAACGTGACATTCCGTATACTGAATACACTACATTCATCACGGATTTGAGAAACATTTTTAATGAGTTGTGTACATGTGTATTACAGAACTTTCATCCACCATACAAGGCATATTTACACCTAGAAACATTAACTCTGAGTTTGCAGCTTTTTCCTACTAGCAGTTTCAAAATCAGGGAGTTTCCTAAGGAAAAAACTGTTGGAGCGTGTTCTACCCAATAGATATGTAAATTACATAGATTCTCCCGCTGTGAAATTCCGTGTTTCGCACACGCTACATGCAGATAGGATTCGACAAAAATACACTACAGAGTTGTTTGCATGTGGATTACAGGACTTTCATCACAATACAAGGCATATTGATGATTAGAAGCATTTTCTCTGATTTCACAGAGCTTTCCAAACGCCAGTTTCGGAACTGAGGCAGATTTCACGGCAAAAACCTCTTGGAGCGGGTTCAAAACAATAGACATTTAATTTACATGGATTCGCACACCATGAAATTCCGTGTTCCGAACACGCTTCATGCATCTCGGATTCAAAAATTTTCACTACAGGGTTGTTAGCAAGTGGAATACATCACTTTCATTGACCATAGATTGCTTACTGACTCTTTGAATGCTTTTCTCAGATTTCACAGATTAGTTTAAATGCCAGGTTTGAAAATGAGGCAGATTTGGCAGGAAAATGCTCTTGGAGCGAGTTCTAACCCAAAGATATGTAATATACCTAGTTTCACTCACCGTGACATTCCGTGTTCTGAACAAGTTACATGCATCACGGATTCGAAAAACATTCTTTAATGAGTTGTGTACATGTGTATTACCGTACTTTCATCCACCTTACAATGCATATTTATACATAGAATGTTTTTTCTGATTTAGTAGATTTCACCTAATGTCAGTTTTTAAATCATGCAGTTTTCGCAGAAAATCCTCTTGGAGCGAGTTCTACCCAATAGACATTCAATTTACATAGAACCTGTCATCGTGAAATTCCGTGTTCCGAAAAAGCTACATGCATCACGGATTCGACAAATATTCACTACAGAGTTGTTAGCATAAGGATTAACGAACTTTCATCCACCATAAAAGCCATATTGACACTTTGAATCATTTTCTCATATTTCGAAAGTTTTTCCTAATGCCAGTTTTGAAAATGAGGCAGAATTTGCAGAAAAAGCTCTTGGAGCGTGTTCTACCCAAGTGACATGCATTTTACATAGATTCGCTCACCGTGATATTCTGTGTCCCAAACACGCTTCATGTATCTCGGATTCGACAAATATTCACTACAGAGTTGTTAGCATGCAGATTACCGAACTTTCATCCACCCTACAAGGCATATTTACACCGAGAATCTATTCATCTGAGTTCGCAGTGTTTCCTAAATCCAGTTTCGAAAATCAGGCAGATTTCTCAGGAAAAATCTCTTGGAGTGATTTCTAACCAAGAGAAATGTAATTTACATAAAATCCCTGACCATGAAATTCCGTGTTCCGAACATGCTACATGCATAATGGATTCGAAAAATATTCTCTACAGATTTGTTAGCATGTGGATTACCGAACTTTCATCACAATAGTTTGAATATTGATACTTAGAAGTATTTTCTCAGATTTTGCTGCGTTTTCCAAACGCCAGTTTAAAAAATGAAGCATTTACTGCAGAAAAATTCTCTTGGAGAGAGTTCTACCCAATAGAGAAGTAATTTACATTGTTTCAGTCACCGTGAAATTCCATGTTAAAAACACGGTATATGCATCACGGATTAGAAAAAGCTTCTTTAATATGTTGTGAAAATGTGGATTACCGAACTTTCTTCCAACATAAAGGCATATTTACACCTAGAAATATTTACTCTCATTTTGAAGCATTCTCCAAATTTCAGATTCGATAATCATGCAATTTTCGCAGAAAAATTCTATTCTAGCTAGTTCTACCCAATAGAATTTTAATTTAAATTGTGTCATTACGGTGAAATTCCATTTCAAAAAGCGCTACATGAATCACGGTTTGAAAAATCATTACTACACTGTTATTAACATGTGGATTACTGGACTTTCATTCACCATTCAATGCATATTGACACTTAGAAGCATTTTCTAAGATTTCACAGGGTTCTCCTAATGGCAGTTTTGAAAATGAGGCACATTTCGCAGAAAAAAACTCTTCAAGCGAGTTCTACCCAATAGACATGTAATTTACATTGTTTCCTTCAATATGACACACTGTATTCCGTACACGTTACATGCATCACGAATTCGACAAACATTCTCTAATGAGTGTGAGCATGTGGATTACCAAAGTTTCATTCACCATACAAGGCATATTTACACCTAGATGTAGTTATTCTGATTTCACAGGTTTTCCCTAACATCCACTTCCGAAAATCATGAAATTTTCGCAGAAAAATTCAATTCAAGCGAGTTCTATCCAGTAGAATTGTTATTTTCCGAGTTTCACTCACCGAGACATTCCGTGTTCAAAAAACGTTACATTAATCACGGCTTTGACAAACATTATTTAATGACCGTGACCATGTGGATTACCGATGTTTCAACCACAATACAAGGCATATTGACACCTAGAAACATTTACTTAGATTTCGCAGATTTTTCCTAAATTTTGTTATGAAAATCAGGCAGTTTTCACAGAAAAATTCTCTTGCTGCATGTTCGATCCAATAGACACCCCATTTTCATAGATACCGTCACCGTAACATCCCGTGATCCGAAAAAGTTACTTGCACCATTGATTCAACAAATATTCACTGCTGAGTTGTTAGAATGTGAATTACACATCTTTAATAAACCATTGAAGACATATTGTCACCTTAAAATTTTGCTCAGATTTTGCAGTTTTTTCATAACACCAGTTTCCAAACAGAGGTAGATTTTACAGTAAAATGCTCCTGGAGTGTTTCTCACCAATAGATATGTAATTTACATAGTTTCCATCAACGTGACATTCCGTATACTGAATACACTACATTCATCACGGATTTGAGAAACATTTTTAATGAGTTGTGTACATGTGTATTACAGAACTTTCATCCACCATACAAGGCATATTTACACCTAGAAACATTAACTCTGAGTTTGCAGCTTTTTCCTACTAGCAGTTTCAAAATCAGGGAGTTTCCTAAGGAAAAAACTGTTGGAGCGTGTTCTACCCAATAGATATGTAAATTACATAGATTCTCCCGCTGTGAAATTCCGTGTTTCGCACACGCTACATGCAGATAGGATTCGACAAAAATACACTACAGAGTTGTTTGCATGTGGATTACAGGACTTTCATCACAATACAAGGCATATTGATGATTAGAAGCATTTTCTCTGATTTCACAGAGCTTTCCAAACGCCAGTTTCGGAACTGAGGCAGATTTCACGGCAAAAACCTCTTGGAGCGGGTTCAAAACAATAGACATTTAATTTACATGGATTCGCACACCATGAAATTCCGTGTTCCGAACACGCTTCATGCATCTCGGATTCAAAAATTTTCACTACAGGGTTGTTAGCAAGTGGAATACATCACTTTCATTGACCATAGATTGCTTACTGACTCTTTGAATGCTTTTCTCAGATTTCACAGATTAGTTTAAATGCCAGGTTTGAAAATGAGGCAGATTTGGCAGGAAAATGCTCTTGGAGCGAGTTCTAACCCAAAGATATGTAATATACCTAGTTTCACTCACCGTGACATTCCGTGTTCTGAACAAGTTACATGCATCACGGATTCGAAAAACATTCTTTAATGAGTTGTGTACATGTGTATTACCGTACTTTCATCCACCTTACAATGCATATTTATACATAGAATGTTTTTTCTGATTTAGTAGATTTCACCTAATGTCAGTTTTTAAATCATGCAGTTTTCGCAGAAAATCCTCTTGGAGCGAGTTCTACCCAATAGACATTCAATTTACATAGAACCTGTCATCGTGAAATTCCGTGTTCCGAAAAAGCTACATGCATCACGGATTCGACAAATATTCACTACAGAGTTGTTAGCATAAGGATTAACGAACTTTCATCCACCATAAAAGCCATATTGACACTTTGAATCATTTTCTCATATTTCGAAAGTTTTTCCTAATGCCAGTTTTGAAAATGAGGCAGAATTTGCAGAAAAAGCTCTTGGAGCGTGTTCTACCCAAGTGACATGCATTTTACATAGATTCGCTCACCGTGATATTCTGTGTCCCAAACACGCTTCATGTATCTCGGATTCGACAAATATTCACTACAGAGTTGTTAGCATGCAGATTACCGAACTTTCATCCACCCTACAAGGCATATTTACACCGAGAATCTATTCATCTGAGTTCGCAGTGTTTCCTAAATCCAGTTTCGAAAATCAGGCAGATTTCTCAGGAAAAATCTCTTGGAGTGATTTCTAACCAAGAGAAATGTAATTTACATAAAATCCCTGACCATGAAATTCCGTGTTCCGAACATGCTACATGCATAATGGATTCGAAAAATATTCTCTACAGATTTGTTAGCATGTGGATTACCGAACTTTCATCACAATAGTTTGAATATTGATACTTAGAAGTATTTTCTCAGATTTTGCTGCGTTTTCCAAACGCCAGTTTAAAAAATGAAGCATTTACTGCAGAAAAATTCTCTTGGAGAGAGTTCTACCCAATAGAGAAGTAATTTACATTGTTTCAGTCACCGTGAAATTCCATGTTAAAAACACGGTATATGCATCACGGATTAGAAAAAGCTTCTTTAATATGTTGTGAAAATGTGGATTACCGAACTTTCTTCCAACATAAAGGCATATTTACACCTAGAAATATTTACTCTCATTTTGAAGCATTCTCCAAATTTCAGATTCGATAATCATGCAATTTTCGCAGAAAAATTCTATTCTAGCTAGTTCTACCCAATAGAATTTTAATTTAAATTGTGTCATTACGGTGAAATTCCATTTCAAAAAGCGCTACATGAATCACGGTTTGAAAAATCATTACTACACTGTTATTAACATGTGGATTACCGGACTTTCATTCACCATTCAATGCATAATGACACTTAGAAGCATTTTCTAAGATTTCACAGGGTTCTCCTAATGGCAGTTTTGAAAATGAGGCACATTTCGCAGAAAAAAACTCTTCAAGCGAGTTCTACCCAATAGACATGTAATTTACATTGTTTCCTTCAATATGACACACTGTATTCCGTACACGTTACATGCATCACGAATTCGACAAACATTCTCTAATGAGTGTGAGCATGTGGATTACCAAAGTTTCATTCACCATACAAGGCATATTTACACCTAGATGTAGTTATTCTGATTTCGCAGGTTTTCCCTAACATCCACTTCCGAAAATCATGAAATTTTCGCAGAAAAATTCAATTCAAGCGAGTTCTATCCAGTAGAATTGTTATTTTCCGAGTTTCACTCACCGAGACATTCCGTGTTCAAAAAACGTTACATTAATCACGGCTTTGACAAACATTATTTAATGACCGTGACCATGTGGATTACCGATGTTTCAACCACAATACAAGGCATATTGACACCTAGAAACATTTACTTAGATTTCGCAGATTTTTCCTAAATTTTGTTATGAAAATCAGGCAGTTTTCACAGAAAAATTCTCTTGCTGCATGTTCGATCCAATAGACACCCCATTTTCATAGATACCGTCACCGTAACATCCCGTGATCCGAAAAAGTTACTTGCACCATTGATTCAACAAATATTCACTGCTGAGTTGTTAGAATGTGAATTACACATCTTTAATAAACCATTGAAGACATATTGTCACCTTAAAATTTTGCTCAGATTTTGCAGTGTTTTCATAACACCAGTTTCCAAACAGAGGTAGATTTTACAGTAAAATGCTCCTGGAGTGTTTCTCACCAATAGATATGTAATTTACATAGTTTCCATCAACGTGACATTCCGTATACTGAATACACTACATTCATCACGGATTTGAGAAACATTTTTAATGAGTTGTGTACATGTGTATTACAGAACTTTCATCCACCATACAAGGCATATTTACACCTAGAAACATTAACTCTGAGTTTGCAGCTTTTTCCTACTAGCAGTTTCAAAATCAGGGAGTTTCCTAAGGAAAAAACTGTTGGAGCGTGTTCTACCCAATAGATATGTAAATTACATAGATTCTCCCGCTGTGAAATTCCGTGTTTCGCACACGCTACATGCAGATAGGATTCGACAAAAATACACTACAGAGTTGTTTGCATGTGGATTACAGGACTTTCATCACAATACAAGGCATATTGATGATTAGAAGCATTTTCTCTGATTTCACAGAGCTTTCCAAACGCCAGTTTCGGAACTGAGGCAGATTTCACGGCAAAAACCTCTTGGAGCGGGTTCAAAACAATAGACATTTAATTTACATGGATTCGCACACCATGAAATTCCGTGTTCCGAACACGCTTCATGCATCTCGGATTCAAAAATTTTCACTACAGGGTTGTTAGCAAGTGGAATACATCACTTTCATTGACCATAGATTGCTTACTGACTCTTTGAATGCTTTTCTCAGATTTCACAGATTAGTTTAAATGCCAGGTTTGAAAATGAGGCAGATTTGGCAGGAAAATGCTCTTGGAGCGAGTTCTAACCCAAAGATATGTAATATACCTAGTTTCACTCACCGTGACATTCCGTGTTCTGAACAAGTTACATGCATCACGGATTCGAAAAACATTCTTTAATGAGTTGTGTACATGTGTATTACCGTACTTTCATCCACCTTACAATGCATATTTATACATAGAATGTTTTTTCTGATTTAGTAGATTTCACCTAATGTCAGTTTTTAAATCATGCAGTTTTCGCAGAAAATCCTCTTGGAGCGAGTTCTACCCAATAGACATTCAATTTACATAGAACCTGTCATCGTGAAATTCCGTGTTCCGAAAAAGCTACATGCATCACGGATTCGACAAATATTCACTACAGAGTTGTTAGCATAAGGATTAACGAACTTTCATCCACCATAAAAGCCATATTGACACTTTGAATCATTTTCTCATATTTCGAAAGTTTTTCCTAATGCCAGTTTTGAAAATGAGGCAGAATTTGCAGAAAAAGCTCTTGGAGCGTGTTCTACCCAAGTGACATGCATTTTACATAGATTCGCTCACCGTGATATTCTGTGTCCCAAACACGCTTCATGTATCTCGGATTCGACAAATATTCACTACAGAGTTGTTAGCATGCAGATTACCGAACTTTCATCCACCCTACAAGGCATATTTACACCGAGAATCTATTCATCTGAGTTCGCAGTGTTTCCTAAATCCAGTTTCGAAAATCAGGCAGATTTCTCAGGAAAAATCTCTTGGAGTGATTTCTAACCAAGAGAAATGTAATTTACATAAAATCCCTGACCATGAAATTCCGTGTTCCGAACATGCTACATGCATAATGGATTCGAAAAATATTCTCTACAGATTTGTTAGCATGTGGATTACCGAACTTTCATCACAATAGTTTGAATATTGATACTTAGAAGTATTTTCTCAGATTTTGCTGCGTTTTCCAAACGCCAGTTTAAAAAATGAAGCATTTACTGCAGAAAAATTCTCTTGGAGAGAGTTCTACCCAATAGAGAAGTAATTTACATTGTTTCAGTCACCGTGAAATTCCATGTTAAAAACACGGTATATGCATCACGGATTAGAAAAAGCTTCTTTAATATGTTGTGAAAATGTGGATTACCGAACTTTCTTCCAACATAAAGGCATATTTACACCTAGAAATATTTACTCTCATTTTGAAGCATTCTCCAAATTTCAGATTCGATAATCATGCAATTTTCGCAGAAAAATTCTATTCTAGCTAGTTCTACCCAATAGAATTTTAATTTAAATTGTGTCATTACGGTGAAATTCCATTTCAAAAAGCGCTACATGAATCACGGTTTGAAAAATCATTACTACACTGTTATTAACATGTGGATTACCGGACTTTCATTCACCATTCAATGCATAATGACACTTAGAAGCATTTTCTAAGATTTCACAGGGTTCTCCTAATGGCAGTTTTGAAAATGAGGCACATTTCGCAGAAAAAAACTCTTCAAGCGAGTTCTACCCAATAGACATGTAATTTACATTGTTTCCTTCAATATGACACACTGTATTCCGTACACGTTACATGCATCACGAATTCGACAAACATTCTCTAATGAGTGTGAGCATGTGGATTACCAAAGTTTCATTCACCATACAAGGCATATTTACACCTAGATGTAGTTATTCTGATTTCGCAGGTTTTCCCTAACATCCACTTCCGAAAATCATGAAATTTTCGCAGAAAAATTCAATTCAAGCGAGTTCTATCCAGTAGAATTGTTATTTTCCGAGTTTCACTCACCGAGACATTCCGTGTTCAAAAAACGTTACATTAATCACGGCTTTGACAAACATTATTTAATGACCGTGACCATGTGGATTACCGATGTTTCAACCACAATACAAGGCATATTGACACCTAGAAACATTTACTTAGATTTCGCAGATTTTTCCTAAATTTTGTTATGAAAATCAGGCAGTTTTCACAGAAAAATTCTCTTGCTGCATGTTCGATCCAATAGACACCCCATTTTCATAGATACCGTCACCGTAACATCCCGTGATCCGAAAAAGTTACTTGCACCATTGATTCAACAAATATTCACTGCTGAGTTGTTAGAATGTGAATTACACATCTTTAATAAACCATTGAAGACATATTGTCACCTTAAAATTTTGCTCAGATTTTGCAGTGTTTTCATAACACCAGTTTCCAAACAGAGGTAGATTTTACAGTAAAATGCTCCTGGAGTGTTTCTCACCAATAGATATGTAATTTACATAGTTTCCATCAACGTGACATTCCGTATACTGAATACACTACATTCATCACGGATTTGAGAAACATTTTTAATGAGTTGTGTACATGTGTATTACAGAACTTTCATCCACCATACAAGGCATATTTACACCTAGAAACATTAACTCTGAGTTTGCAGCTTTTTCCTACTAGCAGTTTCAAAATCAGGGAGTTTCCTAAGGAAAAAACTGTTGGAGCGTGTTCTACCCAATAGATATGTAAATTACATAGATTCTCCCGCTGTGAAATTCCGTGTTTCGCACACGCTACATGCAGATAGGATTCGACAAAAATACACTACAGAGTTGTTTGCATGTGGATTACAGGACTTTCATCACAATACAAGGCATATTGATGATTAGAAGCATTTTCTCTGATTTCACAGAGCTTTCCAAACGCCAGTTTCGGAACTGAGGCAGATTTCACGGCAAAAACCTCTTGGAGCGGGTTCAAAACAATAGACATTTAATTTACATGGATTCGCACACCATGAAATTCCGTGTTCCGAACACGCTTCATGCATCTCGGATTCAAAAATTTTCACTACAGGGTTGTTAGCAAGTGGAATACATCACTTTCATTGACCATAGATTGCTTACTGACTCTTTGAATGCTTTTCTCAGATTTCACAGATTAGTTTAAATGCCAGGTTTGAAAATGAGGCAGATTTGGCAGGAAAATGCTCTTGGAGCGAGTTCTAACCCAAAGATATGTAATATACCTAGTTTCACTCACCGTGACATTCCGTGTTCTGAACAAGTTACATGCATCACGGATTCGAAAAACATTCTTTAATGAGTTGTGAACATGTGTATTACCGTACTTTCATCCACCTTACAATGCATATTTATACATAGAATGTTTTTTCTGATTTAGTAGATTTCACCTAATGTCAGTTTTTAAATCATGCAGTTTTCGCAGAAAATCCTCTTGGAGCGAGTTCTACCCAATAGACATTCAATTTACATAGAACCTGTCATCGTGAAATTCCGTGTTCCGAAAAAGCTACATGCATCACGGATTCGACAAATATTCACTACAGAGTTGTTTGCATAAGGATTAACGAACTTTCATCCACCATACAAGCCATATTGACACTTTGAATCATTTTCTCATATTTTGAAAGTTTTTCCTAATGCCAGTTTTGAAAATGAGGCAGAATTCGCAGAAAAAGCTCTTGGAGCGTGTTCTACCCAAGTGACATGCATTTTACATAGATTCGCTCACCGTGATATTCTGTGTCCCAAACACGCTTCATGTATCTCGGATTCGACAAATATTCACTACAGAGTTGTTAGCATGCAGATTACCGAACTTTCATCCACCCTACAAGGCATATTTACACCGAGAATCTATTCATCTGAGTTCGCAGTGTTTCCTAAATCCAGTTTCGAAAATCAGGCAGATTTCTCAGGAAAAATCTCTTGGAGTGATTTCTAACCAAGAGAAATGTAATTTACATAAAATCCCTGACCATGAAATTCCGTGTTCCGAACATGCTACATGCATAATGGATTCGAAAAATATTCTCTACAGATTTGTTAGCATGTGGATTACCGAACTTTCATCACAATAGTTTGAATATTCATACTTAGAAGTATTTTCTCAGATTTTGCTGCGTTTTCCAAACGCCAGTTTAAAAAATGAAGCATTTACTGCAGAAAAATTCTCTTGGAGAGAGTTCTACCCAATAGAGAAGTAATTTACATTGTTTCAGTCACCGTGAAATTCCATGTTAAAAACACGGTATATGCATCACGGATTAGAAAAAGCTTCTTTAATATGTTGTGAAAATGTGGATTACCGAACTTTCTTCCAACATAAAGGCATATTTACACCTAGAAATATTTACTCTCATTTTGAAGCATTCTCCAAATTTCAGATTCGATAATCATGCAATTTTCGCAGAAAAATTCTATTCTAGCTAGTTCTACCCAATAGAATTTTAATTTAAATTGTATCATTACGGTGAAATTCCATTTCAAAAAGCGCTACATGAATCACGGTTTGAAAAATCATTACTACACTGTTATTAACATGTGGATTACCAGACTTTCATTCACCATTCAAGGCATATTGACACTTAGAAGCATTTTCTCAGATTTCACAGGGTTCTCCTAATGGCAGTTTTGAAAATGAGTCACATTTCGCAGAAAAAAACTCTTCAAGCGAGTTCTACCCAATAGACATGTAATTTACATTGTTTCCTTCAATATGACACACTGTATTCCGTACACGTTACATGCATCACGAATTCGACAAACATTCTCTAATGAGTGTGAGCATGTGGATTACCAAAGTTTCATTCACCATACAAGGCATATTTACACCTAGATGTAGTTATTCTGATTTCGCAGGTTTTCCCTAACATCCACTTCTGAAAATCATGAAATTTTCGCAGAAAAATTCAATTCAAGCGAGTTCTATCCAGTAGAATTGTTATTTTCCGAGTTTCACTCACCGAGACATTCCGTGTTCAAAAAACGTTACATTAATCACGGCTTTGACAAACATTATTTAATGACCGTGACCATGTGGATTACCGATGTTTCAACCACAATACAAGGCATATTGACACCTAGAAACATTTACTTAGATTTCGCAGATTTTTCCTAAATTTTGTTATGAAAATCAGGCAGTTTTCGCAGAAAAATTCTCTTGCTGCATGTTCGATCCAATAGACACCCCATTTTCATAGGTACCGTCACCGTAACATCCCGTGATCCGAAAAAGTTACTTGCACCATGGATTCAACAAATATTCACTGCTGAGTTGTTAGAATGTGAATTACACATCTTTAATAAACCATTGAAGACATATTGTCACCTTAAAATTTTGCTCAGATTTTGCAGTGTTTTCATAACACCAGTTTCCAAACAGAGGTAGATTTTACAGTAAAATGCTCCTGGAGTGTTTCTCACCAATAGATATGTAATTTACATAGTTTCCATCAACGTGACATTCCGTATACTGAATACACTACATTCATCACGGATTTGAGAAACATTTTTAATGAGTTGTGTACATGTGTATTACAGAACTTTCATCCACCATACAAGGCATATTTACACCTAGAAACATTAACTCTGAGTTTGCAGCTTTTTCCTACTAGCAGTTTCAAAATCAGGGAGTTTCCTAAGGAAAAAACTGTTGGAGCGTGTTCTACCCAATAGATATGTAAATTACATAGATTCTCCCGCTGTGAAATTCCGTGTTTCGCACACGCTACATGCAGATAGGATTCGACAAAAATACACTACAGAGTTGTTTGCATGTGGATTACAGGACTTTCATCACAATACAAGGCATATTGATGATTAGAAGCATTTTCTCTGATTTCACAGAGCTTTCCAAACGCCAGTTTCGGAACTGAGGCAGATTTCACGGCAAAAACCTCTTGGAGCGGGTTCAAAACAATAGACATTTAATTTACATGGATTCGCACACCATGAAATTCCGTGTTCCGAACACGCTTCATGCATCTCGGATTCAAAAATTTTCACTACAGGGTTGCTAGCAAGTGGAATACATCACTTTCATTGACCATAGATTGCTTACTGACTCTTTGAATGCTTTTCTCAGATTTCACAGATTAGTTTAAATGCCAGGTTTGAAAATGAGGCAGATTTGGCAGGAAAATGCTCTTGGAGCGAGTTCTAACCCAAAGATATGTAATATACCTAGTTTCACTCACCGTGACATTCCGTGTTCTGAACAAGTTACATGCATCACGGATTCGAAAAACATTCTTTAATGAGTTGTGTACATGTGTATTACCGTACTTTCATCCACCTTACAATGCATATTTATACATAGAATGTTTTTTCTGATTTAGTAGATTTCACCTAATGTCAGTTTTTAAATCATGCAGTTTTCGCAGAAAATCCTCTTGGAGCGAGTTCTACCCAATAGACATTCAATTTACATAGAACCTGTCATCGTGAAATTCCGTGTTCCGAAAAAGCTACATGCATCACGGATTCGATAAATATTCACTACAGAGTTGTTAGCATAAGGATTAACAAACTTTCACCCACCATACAAGCCATATTGACACTTTGAATCATTTTCTCATATTTCGAAAGTTTTTCCTAATGCCAGTTTTGAAAATGAGGCAGAATTCGCAGAAAAAGCTCTTGGAGCGTGTTCTACCCAAGTGACCTGCATTTTACATAGATTCGCTCACCGTGATATTCTGTGTCCCAAACACGCTTCATGTATCTCGGATTCGACAAATATTCACTACAGAGTTGTTAGCATGCAGATTACCGAACTTTCATCCACCCTACAAGGCATATTTACACAGAGAATCTATTCATCTGAGTTCGCAGTGTTTCCTAAATCCAGTTTCGAAAATCAGGCAGATTTCTCAGGAAAAATCTCTTGGAGTGATTTCTAACCAAGAGAAATGTAATTTACATAAAATCCCTGACCATGAAATTCCGTGTTCCGAACATGCTACATGCATAATGGATTCTAAAAATATTCTCTACAGATTTGTTAGCATGTGGATTACCGAACTTTCATCACAATAGTTTGAATATTGATACTTAGAAGTATTTTCTCAGATTTTGCTGCGTTCTCCAAACGCCAGTTTAAAAAATGAAGCATTTACTGCAGAAAAATTCTCTTGGAGAGAGTTCTACCCAATAGAGAAGTAATTTACATTGTTTCAGTCACCGTGAAATTCCATGTTAAAAACACGGTATATGCATCACGGATTAGAAAAAGCTTCTTTAATATGTTGTGAAAATGTGGATTACCGAACTTTCTTCCAACATAAAGGCATATTTACACCTAGAAATATTTACTCTCATTTTGAAGCATTCTCCAAATTTCAGATTCGATAATCATGCAATTTTCGCAGAAAAATTCTATTCTAGCTAGTTCTACCCAATAGAATTTTAATTTAAATTGTGTTATTACGGTGAAATTCCATTTCAAAAAGCGCTACATGAATCACGGTTTGAAAAATCATTACTACACTGTTATTAACATGTGGATTACCGGACTTTCATTCACCATTCAATGCATATTGACACTTAGAAGCATTTTCTCAGATTTCACAGGGTTCTCCTAATGGCAGTTTTGAAAATGAGGCACATTTCACAGAAAAAAACTCTTCAAGCGAGTTCTACCCAATAGACATGTAATTTACATTGTTTCCTTCAATATGACACACTGTATTCCGTACACGTTACATGCATCACGAATTCGACAAACATTCTCTAATGAGTGTGAGCATGTGGATTACCAAAGTTTCATTCACCATACAAGGCATATTTACACCTAGATGTAGTTATTCTGATTTCGCAGGTTTTCCCTAACATCCACTTCTGAAAATCATGAAATTTTCGCAGAAAAATTCAATTCAAGCGAGTTCTATCCAGTAGAATTGTTATTTTCCGAGTTTCACTCACCGAGACATTCCGTGTTCAAAAAACGTTACATTAATCACGGCTTTGACAAACATTATTTAATGACCGTGACCATGTGGATTACCGATGTTTCAACCACAATACAAGGCATATTGACACCTAGAAACATTTACTTAGATTTCGCAGATTTTTCCTAAATTTTGTTATGAAAATCAGGCAGTTTTCGCAGAAAAATTCTCTTGCTGCATGTTCGATCCAATAGACACCCCATTTTCATAGATACCGTCACCGTAACATCCCGTGATCCGAAAAAGTTACTTGCACCATGGATTCAACAAATATTCACTGCTGAGTTGTTAGAATGTGAATTACACATCTTTAATAAACCATTGAAGACATATTGTCACCTTAAAATTTTGCTCAGATTTTGCAGTGTTTTCATAACACCAGTTTCCAAACAGAGGTAGATTTTACAGTAAAATGCTCCTGGAGTGTTTCTCACCAATAGATATGTAATTTACATAGTTTCCATCAACGTGACATTCCGTATACTGAATACACTACATTCATCACGGATTTGAGAAACATTTTTAATGAGTTGTGTACATGTGTATTACAGAACTTTCATCCACCATACAAGGCATATTTACACCTAGAAACATTAACTCTGAGTTTGCAGCTTTTTCCTACTAGCAGTTTCAAAATCAGGGAGTTTCCTAAGGAAAAAACTGTTGGAGCGTGTTCTACCCAATAGATATGTAAATTACATAGATTCTCCCGCTGTGAAATTCCGTGTTTCGCACACGCTACATGCAGATAGGATTCGACAAAAATACACTACAGAGTTGTTTGCATGTGGATTACAGGACTTTCATCACAATACAAGGCATATTGATGATTAGAAGCATTTTCTCTGATTTCACAGAGCTTTCCAAACGCCAGTTTCGGAACTGAGGCAGATTTCACGGCAAAAACCTCTTGGAGCGGGTTCAAAACAATAGACATTTAATTTACATGGATTCGCACACCATGAAATTCCGTGTTCCGAACACGCTTCATGCATCTCGGATTCAAAAATTTTCACTACAGGGTTGCTAGCAAGTGGAATACATCACTTTCATTGACCATAGATTGCTTACTGACTCTTTGAATGCTTTTCTCAGATTTCACAGATTAGTTTAAATGCCAGGTTTGAAAATGAGGCAGATTTGGCAGGAAAATGCTCTTGGAGCGAGTTCTAACCCAAAGATATGTAATATACCTAGTTTCACTCACCGTGACATTCCGTGTTCTGAACAAGTTACATGCATCACGGATTCGAAAAACATTCTTTAATGAGTTGTGAACATGTGTATTACCGTACTTTCATCCACCTTACAATGCATATTTATACATAGAATGTTTTTTCTGATTTAGTAGATTTCACCTAATGTCAGTTTTTAAATCATGCAGTTTTCGCAGAAAATCCTCTTGGAGCGAGTTCTACCCAATAGACATTCAATTTACATAGAACCTGTCATCGTGAAATTCCGTGTTCCGAAAAAGCTACATGCATCACGGATTCGACAAATATTCACTACAGAGTTGTTAGCATAAGGATTAACGAACTTTCATCCACCATACAAGCCATATTGACACTTTGAATCATTTTCTCATATTTCGAAAGTTTTTCCTAATGCCAGTTTTGAAAATGAGGCAGAATTCGCAGAAAAAGCTCTTGGAGCGTGTTCTACCCAAGTGACCTGCATTTTACATAGATTCGCTCACCGTGATATTCTGTGTCCCAAACACGCTTCATGTATCTCGGATTCGACAAATATTCACTACAGAGTTGTTAGCATGCAGATTACCGAACTTTCATCCACGCTACAAGGCATATTTACACCGAGAATCTATTCATCTGAGTTCGCAGTGTTTCCTAAATCCAGTTTCGAAAATCAGGCAGATTTCTCAGGAAAAATCTCTTGGAGTGATTTCTAACCAAGAGAAATGTAATTTACATAAAATCCCTGACCATGAAATTCCGTGTTCCGAACATGCTACATGCATAATGGATTCGAAAAATATTCTCTACAGATTTGTTAGCATGTGTATTACCGAACTTTCATCACAATAGTTTGAATATTGATACTTAGAAGTATTTTCTCAGATTTTGCTGCGTTTTCCAAACGCCAGTTTAAAAAATGAAGCATTTACTGCAGAAAAATTCTCTTGGAGAGAGTTCTACCCAATAGAGAAGTAATTTACATTGTTTCAGTCACCGTGAAATTCCATGTTAAAAACACGGTATATGCATCACGGATTAGAAAAAGCTTCTTTAATATGTTGTGAAAATGTGGATTACCGAACTTTCTTCCAACATAAAGGCATATTTACACCTAGAAATATTTACTCTCATTTTGAAGCGTTCTCCAAATTTCAGATTCGATAATCATGCAATTTTCGCAGAAAAATTCTATTCTAGCTAGTTCTACCCAATAGAATTTTAATTTAAATTGTATCATTACGGTGAAATTCCATTTCAAAAAGCGCTACATGAATCACGGTTTGAAAAATCATTACTACACTGTTATTAACATGTGGATTACCAGACTTTCATTCACCATTCAAGGCATATTGACACTTAGAAGCATTTTCTCAGATTTCACAGGGTTCTCCTAATGGCAGTTTTGAAAATGAGTCACATTTCGCAGAAAAAAACTCTTCAAGCGAGTTCTACCCAATAGACATGTAATTTACATTGTTTCCTTCAATATGACACACTGTATTCCGTACACGTTACATGCATCACGAATTCGACAAACATTCTCTAATGAGTGTGAGCATGTGGATTACCAAAGTTTCATTCACCATACAAGGCATATTTACACCTAGATGTAGTTATTCTGATTTCGCAGGTTTTCCCTAACATCCACTTCTGAAAATCATGAAATTTTCGCAGAAAAATTCAATTCAAGCGAGTTCTATCCAGTAGAATTGTTATTTTCCGAGTTTCACTCACCGAGACATTCCGTGTTCAAAAAACGTTACATTAATCACGGCTTTGACAAACATTATTTAATGACCGTGACCATGTGGATTACCGATGTTTCAACCACAATACAAGGCATATTGACACCTAGAAACATTTACTTAGATTTCGCAGATTTTTCCTAAATTTTGTTATGAAAATCAGGCAGTTTTCGCAGAAAAATTCTCTTGCTGCATGTTCGATCCAATAGACACCCCATTTTCATAGATACCGTCACCGTAACATCCCGTGATCCGAAAAAGTTACTTGCACCATGGATTCAACAAATATTCACTGCTGAGTTGTTAGAATGTGAATTACACATCTTTAATAAACCATTGAAGACATATTGTCACCTTAAAATTTTGCTCAGATTTTGCAGTGTTTTCATAACACCAGTTTCCAAACAGAGGTAGATTTTACAGTAAAATGCTCCTGGAGTGTTTCTCACCAATAGATATGTAATTTACATAGTTTCCATCAACGTGACATTCCGTATACTGAATACACTACATTCATCACGGATTTGAGAAACATTTTTAATGAGTTGTGTACATGTGTATTACAGAACTTTCATCCACCATACAAGGCATATTTACACCTAGAAACATTAACTCTGAGTTTGCAGCTTTTTCCTACTAGCAGTTTCAAAATCAGGGAGTTTCCTAAGGAAAAAACTGTTGGAGCGTGTTCTACCCAATAGATATGTAAATTACATAGATTCTCCCGCTGTGAAATTCCGTGTTTCGCACACGCTACATGCAGATAGGATTCGACAAAAATACACTACAGAGTTGTTTGCATGTGGATTACAGGACTTTCATCACAATACAAGGCATATTGATGATTAGAAGCATTTTCTCTGATTTCACAGAGCTTTCCAAACGCCAGTTTCGGAACTGAGGCAGATTTCACGGCAAAAACCTCTTGGAGCGGGTTCAAAACAATAGACATTTAATTTACATGGATTCGCACACCATGAAATTCCGTGTTCCGAACACGCTTCATGCATCTCGGATTCAAAAATTTTCACTACAGGGTTGCTAGCAAGTGGAATACATCACTTTCATTGACCATAGATTGCTTACTGACTCTTTGAATGCTTTTCTCAGATTTCACAGATTAGTTTAAATGCCAGGTTTGAAAATGAGGCAGATTTGGCAGGAAAATGCTCTTGGAGCGAGTTCTAACCCAAAGATATGTAATATACCTAGTTTCACTCACCGTGACATTCCGTGTTCTGAACAAGTTACATGCATCACGGATTCGAAAAACATTCTTTAATGAGTTGTGTACATGTGTATTACCGTACTTTCATCCACCTTACAATGCATATTTATACATAGAATGTTTTTTCTGATTTAGTAGATTTCACCTAATGTCAGTTTTTAAATCATGCAGTTTTCGCAGAAAATCCTCTTGGAGCGAGTTCTACCCAATAGACATTCAATTTACATAGAACCTGTCATCGTGAAATTCCGTGTTCCGAAAAAGCTACATGCATCACGGATTCGATAAATATTCACTACAGAGTTGTTAGCATAAGGATTAACAAACTTTCACCCACCATACAAGCCATATTGACACTTTGAATCATTTTCTCATATTTCGAAAGTTTTTCCTAATGCCAGTTTTGAAAATGAGGCAGAATTCGCAGAAAAAGCTCTTGGAGCGTGTTCTACCCAAGTGACATGCATTTTACATAGATTCGCTCACCGTGATATTCTGTGTCCCAAACACGCTTCATGTATCTCGGATTCGACAAATATTCACTACAGAGTTGTTAGCATGCAGATTACCGAACTTTCATCCACCCTACAAGGCATATTTACACAGAGAATCTATTCATCTGAGTTCGCAGTGTTTCCTAAATCCAGTTTCGAAAATCAGGCAGATTTCTCAGGAAAAATCTCTTGGAGTGATTTCTAACCAAGAGAAATGTAATTTACATAAAATCCCTGACCATGAAATTCCGTGTTCCGAACATGCTACATGCATAATGGATTCTAAAAATATTCTCTACAGATTTGTTAGCATGTGGATTACCGAACTTTCATCACAATAGTTTGAATATTGATACTTAGAAGTATTTTCTCAGATTTTGCTGCGTTCTCCAAACGCCAGTTTAAAAAATGAAGCATTTACTGCAGAAAAATTCTCTTGGAGAGAGTTCTACCCAATAGAGAAGTAATTTACATTGTTTCAGTCACCGTGAAATTCCATGTTAAAAACACGGTATATGCATCACGGATTAGAAAAAGCTTCTTTAATATGTTGTGAAAATGTGGATTACCGAACTTTCTTCCAACATAAAGGCATATTTACACCTAGAAATATTTACTCTCATTTTGAAGCATTCTCCAAATTTCAGATTCGATAATCATGCAATTTTCGCAGAAAAATTCTATTCTAGCTAGTTCTACCCAATAGAATTTTAATTTAAATTGTGTTATTACGGTGAAATTCCATTTCAAAAAGCGCTACATGAATCACGGTTTGAAAAATCATTACTACACTGTTATTAACATGTGGATTACCGGACTTTCATTCACCATTCAATGCATATTGACACTTAGAAGCATTTTCTCAGATTTCACAGGGTTCTCCTAATGGCAGTTTTGAAAATGAGGCACATTTCACAGAAAAAAACTCTTCAAGCGAGTTCTACCCAATAGACATGTAATTTACATTGTTTCCTTCAATATGACACACTGTATTCCGTACACGTTACATGCATCACGAATTCGACAAACATTCTCTAATGAGTGTGAGCATGTGGATTACCAAAGTTTCATTCACCATACAAGGCATATTTACACCTAGATGTTGTTATTCTGATTTCGCAGGTTTTCCCTAACATCCACTTCTGAAAATCATGAAATTTTCGCAGAAAAATTCAATTCAAGCGAGTTCTATCCAGTAGAATTGTTATTTTCCGAGTTTCACTCACCGAGACATTCCGTGTTCAAAAAACGTTACATTAATCACGGCTTTGACAAACATTATTTAATGACCGTGACCATGTGGATTACCGATGTTTCAACCACAATACAAGGCATATTGACACCTAGAAACATTTACTTAGATTTCGCAGATTTTTCCTAAATTTTGTTATGAAAATCAGGCAGTTTTCGCAGAAAAATTCTCTTGCTGCATGTTCGATCCAATAGACACCCCATTTTCATAGATACCGTCACCGTAACATCCCGTGATCCGAAAAAGTTACTTGCACCATGGATTCAACAAATATTCACTGCTGAGTTGTTAGAATGTGAATTACACATCTTTAATAAACCATTGAAGACATATTGTCACCTTAAAATTTTGCTCAGATTTTGCAGTGTTTTCATAACACCAGTTTCCAAACAGAGGTAGATTTTACAGTAAAATGCTCCTGGAGTGTTTCTCACCAATAGATATGTAATTTACATAGTTTCCATCAACGTGACATTCCGTATACTGAATACACTACATTCATCACGGATTTGAGAAACATTTTTAATGAGTTGTGTACATGTGTATTACAGAACTTTCATCCACCATACAAGGCATATTTACACCTAGAAACATTAACTCTGAGTTTGCAGCTTTTTCCTACTAGCAGTTTCAAAATCAGGGAGTTTCCTAAGGAAAAAACTGTTGGAGCGTGTTCTACCCAATAGATATGTAAATTACATAGATTCTCCCGCTGTGAAATTCCGTGTTTCGCACACGCTACATGCAGATAGGATTCGACAAAAATACACTACAGAGTTGTTTGCATGTGGATTACAGGACTTTCATCACAATACAAGGCATATTGATGATTAGAAGCATTTTCTCTGATTTCACAGAGCTTTCCAAACGCCAGTTTCGGAACTGAGGCAGATTTCACGGCAAAAACCTCTTGGAGCGGGTTCAAAACAATAGACATTTAATTTACATGGATTCGCACACCATGAAATTCCGTGTTCCGAACACGCTTCATGCATCTCGGATTCAAAAATTTTCACTACAGGGTTGCTAGCAAGTGGAATACATCACTTTCATTGACCATAGATTGCTTACTGACTCTTTGAATGCTTTTCTCAGATTTCACAGATTAGTTTAAATGCCAGGTTTGAAAATGAGGCAGATTTGGCAGGAAAATGCTCTTGGAGCGAGTTCTAACCCAAAGATATGTAATATACCTAGTTTCACTCACCGTGACATTCCGTGTTCTGAACAAGTTACATGCATCACGGATTCGAAAAACATTCTTTAATGAGTTGTGAACATGTGTATTACCGTACTTTCATCCACCTTACAATGCATATTTATACATAGAATGTTTTTTCTGATTTAGTAGATTTCACCTAATGTCAGTTTTTAAATCATGCAGTTTTCGCAGAAAATCCTCTTGGAGCGAGTTCTACCCAATAGACATTCAATTTACATAGAACCTGTCATCGTGAAATTCCGTGTTCCGAAAAAGCTACATGCATCACGGATTCGACAAATATTCACTACAGAGTTGTTAGCATAAGGATTAACGAACTTTCATCCACCATACAAGCCATATTGACACTTTGAATCATTTTCTCATATTTCGAAAGTTTTTCCTAATGCCAGTTTTGAAAATGAGGCAGAATTCGCAGAAAAAGCTCTTGGAGCGTGTTCTACCCAAGTGACCTGCATTTTACATAGATTCGCTCACCGTGATATTCTGTGTCCCAAACACGCTTCATGTATCTCGGATTCGACAAATATTCACTACAGAGTTGTTAGCATGCAGATTACCGAACTTTCATCCACGCTACAAGGCATATTTACACCGAGAATCTATTCATCTGAGTTCGCAGTGTTTCCTAAATCCAGTTTCGAAAATCAGGCAGATTTCTCAGGAAAAATCTCTTGGAGTGATTTCTAACCAAGAGAAATGTAATTTACATAAAATCCCTGACCATGAAATTCCGTGTTCCGAACATGCTACATGCATAATGGATTCTAAAAATATTCTCTACAGATTTGTTAGCATGTGGATTACCGAACTTTCATCACAATAGTTTGAATATTGATACTTAGAAGTATTTTCTCAGATTTTGCTGCGTTCTCCAAACGCCAGTTTAAAAAATGAAGCATTTACTGCAGAAAAATTCTCTTGGAGAGAGTTCTACCCAATAGAGAAGTAATTTACATTGTTTCAGTCACCGTGAAATTCCATGTTAAAAACACGGTATATGCATCACGGATTAGAAAAAGCTTCTTTAATATGTTGTGAAAATGTGGATTACCGAACTTTCTTCCAACATAAAGGCATATTTACACCTAGAAATATTTACTCTCATTTTGAAGCATTCTCCAAATTTCAGATTCGATAATCATGCAATTTTCGCAGAAAAATTCTATTCTAGCTAGTTCTACCCAATAGAATTTTAATTTAAATTGTGTTATTACGGTGAAATTCCATTTCAAAAAGCGCTACATGATTCACGGTTTGAAAAATCATTACTACACTGTTATTAACATGTGGATTACCGGACTTTCATTCACCATTCAATGCATATTGACACTTAGAAGCATTTTCTCAGATTTCACAGGGTTCTCCTAATGGCAGTTTTGAAAATGAGGCACATTTCACAGAAAAAAACTCTTCAAGCGAGTTCTACCCAATAGACATGTAATTTACATTGTTTCCTTCAATATGACACACTGTATTCCGTACACGTTACATGCATCACGAATTCGACAAACATTCTCTAATGAGTGTGAGCATGTGGATTACCAAAGTTTCATTCACCATACAAGGCATATTTACACCTAGATGTAGTTATTCTGATTTCGCAGGTTTTCCCTAACATCCACTTCCGAAAATCATGAAATTTTCGCAGAAAAATTCAATTCAAGCGAGTTCTATCCAGTAGAATTGTTATTTTCCGAGTTTCACTCACCGAGACATTCCGTGTTCAAAAAACGTTACATTAATCACGGCTTTGACAAACATTATTTAATGACCATGACCATGTGGATTACCGATGTTTCAACCACAATACAAGGCATATTGACACCTAGAAACATTTACTTAGATTTCGCAGATTTTTCCTAAATTTTGTTATGAAAATCAGGCAGTTTTCGCAGAAAAATTCTCTTGCTGCATGTTCGATCCAATAGACACCCCATTTTCATAGATACCGTCACCGTAACATCCCGTGATTCGAAAAAGTTACTTGCACCATGGATTCAACAAATATTCACTGCTGAGTTGTTAGAATGTGAATTACACATCTTTAATAAACCATTGAAGACATATTGTCACCTTAAAATTTTGCTCAGATTTTGCAGTGTTTTCATAACACCAGTTTCCAAACAGAGGTAGATTTTACAGTAAAATGCTCCTGGAGTGTTTCTCACCAATAGATATGTAATTTACATAGTTTCCATCAACGTGACATTCCGTATACTGAATACACTACATTCATCACGGATTTGAGAAACATTTTTAATGAGTTGTGTACATGTGTATTACAGAACTTTCATCCACCATACAAGGCATATTTACACCTAGAAACATTAACTCTGAGTTTGCAGCTTTTTCCTACTAGCAGTTTCAAAATCAGGGAGTTTCCTAAGGAAAAAACTGTTGGAGCGTGTTCTACCCAATAGATATGTAAATTACATAGATTCTCCCGCTGTGAAATTCCGTGTTTCGCACACGCTACATGCAGATAGGATTCGACAAAAATACACTACAGAGTTGTTTGCATGTGGATTACAGGACTTTCATCACAATACAAGGCATATTGATGATTAGAAGCATTTTCTCTGATTTCACAGAGCTTTCCAAACGCCAGTTTCGGAACTGAGGCAGATTTCACGGCAAAAACCTCTTGGAGCGGGTTCAAAACAATAGACATTTAATTTACATGGATTCGCACACCATGAAATTCCGTGTTCCGAACACGCTTCATGCATCTCGGATTCAAAAATTTTCACTACAGGGTTGTTAGCAAGTGGAATACATCACTTTCATTGACCATAGATTGCTTACTGACTCTTTGAATGCTTTTCTCAGATTTCACAGATTAGTTTAAATGCCAGGTTTGAAAATGAGGCAGATTTGGCAGGAAAATGCTCTTGGAGCGAGTTCTAACCCAAAGATATGTAATATACCTAGTTTCACTCACCGTGACATTCCGTGTTCTGAACAAGTTACATGCATCACGGATTCGAAAAACATTCTTTAATGAGTTGTGAACATGTGTATTACCGTACTTTCATCCACCTTACAATGCATATTTATACATAGAATGTTTTTTCTGATTTAGTAGATTTCACCTAATGTCAGTTTTTAAATCATGCAGTTTTCGCAGAAAATCCTCTTGGAGCGAGTTCTACCCAATAGACATTCAATTTACATAGAACCTGTCATCGTGAAATTCCGTGTTCCGAAAAAGCTACATGCATCACGGATTCGACAAATATTCACTACAGAGTTGTTAGCATAAGGATTAACGAACTTTCATCCACCATACAAGCCATATTGACACTTTGAATCATTTTCTCATATTTCGAAAGTTTTTCCTAATGCCAGTTTTGAAAATGAGGCAGAATTCGCAGAAAAAGCTCTTGGAGCGTGTTCTACCCAAGTGACCTGCATTTTACATAGATTCGCTCACCGTGATATTCTGTGTCCCAAACACGCTTCATGTATCTCGGATTCGACAAATATTCACTACAGAGTTGTTAGCATGCAGATTACCGAACTTTCATCCACGCTACAAGGCATATTTACACCGAGAATCTATTCATCTGAGTTCGCAGTGTTTCCTAAATCCAGTTTCGAAAATCAGGCAGATTTCTCAGGAAAAATCTCTTGGAGTGATTTCTAACCAAGAGAAATGTAATTTACATAAAATCCCTGACCATGAAATTCCGTGTTCCGAACATGCTACATGCATAATGGATTCGAAAAATATTCTCTACAGATTTGTTAGCATGTGGATTACCGAACTTTCATCACAATAGTTTGAATATTGATACTTAGAAGTATTTTCTCAGATTTTGCTGCGTTCTCCAAACGCCAGTTTAAAAAATGAAGCATTTACTGCAGAAAAATTCTCTTGGAGAGAGTTCTACCCAATAGAGAAGTAATTTACATTGTTTCAGTCACCGTGAAATTCCATGTTAAAAACACGGTATATGCATCACTTATTAGAAAAAGCTTCTTTAATATGTTGTGAAAATGTGGATTACCGAACTTTCTTCCAACATAAAGGCATATTTACACCTAGAAATATTTACTCTCATTTTGAAGCATTCTCCAAATTTCAGATTCGATAATCATGCAATTTTCGCAGAAAAATTCTATTCTAGCTAGTTCTACCCAATAGAATTTTAATTTAAATTGTGTCATTACGGTGAAATTCCATTTCAAAAAGCGCTACATGAATCACGGTTTGAAAAATCATTACTACACTGTTATTAACATGTGGATTACCGGACTTTCATTCACCATTCAATGCATATTGACACTTAGAAGCATTTTCTAAGATTTCACAGGGTTCTCCTAATGGCAGTTTTGAAAATGAGGCACATTTCGCAGAAAAAAACTCTTCAAGCGAGTTCTACCCAATAGACATGTAATTTACATTGTTTCCTTCAATATGACACACTGTATTCCGTACACGTTACATGCATCACGAATTCGACAAACATTCTCTAATGAGTGTGAGCATGTGGATTACCAAAGTTTCATTCACCATACAAGGCATATTTACACCTAGATGTAGTTATTCTGATTTCGCAGGTTTTCCCTAACATCCACTTCTGAAAATCATGAAATTTTCGCAGAAAAATTCAATTCAAGCGAGTTCTATCCAGTAGAATTGTTATTTTCCGAGTTTCACTCACCGAGACATTCCGTGTTCAAAAAACGTTACATTAATCACGGCTTTGACAAACATAATTTAATGACCGTGACCATGTGGATTACCGATGTTTCAACCACAATACAAGGCATATTGACACCTAGAAACATTTACTTAGATTTCGCAGATTTTTCCTAAATTTTGTTATGAAAATCAGGCAGTTTTCGCAGAAAAATTCTCTTGCTGCATGTTCGATCCAATAGACACCCCATTTTCATAGATACCGTCACCGTAACATCCCGTGATCCGAAAAAGTTACTTGCACCATGGATTCAACAAATATTCACTGCTGAGTTGTTAGAATGTGAATTACACATCTTTAATAAACCATTGAAGACATATTGTCACCTTAAAATTTTGCTCAGATTTTGCAGTGTTTTCATGACACCAGTTTCCAAACAGAGGTAGATTTTACAGTAAAATGCTCCTGGAGTGTTTCTCACCAATAGATATGTAATTTACATAGTTTCCATCAACGTGACATTCCGTATACTGAATACACTACATTCATCACGGATTTGAGAAACATTTTTAATGAGTTGTGTACATGTGTATTACAGAACTTTCATCCACCATACAAGGCATATTTACACCTAGAAACATTAACTCTGAGTTTGCAGCTTTTTCCTACTAGCAGTTTCAAAATCAGGGAGTTTCCTAAGGAAAAAACTGTTGGAGCGTGTTCTACCCAATAGATATGTAAATTACATAGATTCTCCCGCTGTGAAATTCCGTGTTTCGCACACGCTACATGCAGATAGGATTCGACAAAAATACACTACAGAGTTGTTTGCATGTGGATTACAGGACTTTCATCACAATACAAGGCATATTGATGATTAGAAGCATTTTCTCTGATTTCACAGAGCTTTCCAAACGCCAGTTTCGGAACTGAGGCAGATTTCACGGCAAAAACCTCTTGGAGCGGGTTCAAAACAATAGACATTTAATTTACATGGATTCGCACACCATGAAATTCCGTGTTCCGAACACGCTTCATGCATCTCGGATTCAAAAATTTTCACTACAGGGTTGCTAGCAAGTGGAATACATCACTTTCATTGACCATAGATTGCTTACTGACTCTTTGAATGCTTTTCTCAGATTTCACAGATTAGTTTAAATGCCAGGTTTGAAAATGAGGCAGATTTGGCAGGAAAATGCTCTTGGAGCGAGTTCTAACCCAAAGATATGTAATATACCTAGTTTCACTCACCGTGACATTCCGTGTTCTGAACAAGTTACATGCATCACGGATTCGAAAAACATTCTTTAATGAGTTGTGAACATGTGTATTACCGTACTTTCATCCACCTTACAATGCATATTTATACATAGAATGTTTTTTCTGATTTAGTAGATTTCACCTAATGTCAGTTTTTAAATCATGCAGTTTTCGCAGAAAATCCTCTTGGAGCGAGTTCTACCCAATAGACATTCAATTTACATAGAACCTGTCATCGTGAAATTCCGTGTTCCGAAAAAGCTACATGCATCACGGATTCGACAAATATTCACTACAGAGTTGTTAGCATAAGGATTAACGAACTTTCATCCACCATACAAGCCATATTGACACTTTGAATCATTTTCTCATATTTCGAAAGTTTTTCCTAATGCCAGTTTTGAAAATGAGGCAGAATTCGCAGAAAAAGCTCTTGGAGCGTGTTCTACCCAAGTGACCTGCATTTTACATAGATTCGCTCACCGTGATATTCTGTGTCCCAAACACGCTTCATGTATCTCGGATTCGACAAATATTCACTACAGAGTTGTTAGCATGCAGATTACCGAACTTTCATCCACGCTACAAGGCATATTTACACCGAGAATCTATTCATCTGAGTTCGCAGTGTTTCCTAAATCCAGTTTCGAAAATCAGGCAGATTTCTCAGGAAAAATCTCTTGGAGTGATTTCTAACCAAGAGAAATGTAATTTACATAAAATCCCTGACCATGAAATTCCGTGTTCCGAACATGCTACATGCATAATGGATTCGAAAAATATTCTCTACAGATTTGTTAGCATGTGTATTACCGAACTTTCATCACAATAGTTTGAATATTGATACTTAGAAGTATTTTCTCAGATTTTGCTGCGTTTTCCAAACGCCAGTTTAAAAAATGAAGCATTTACTGCAGAAAAATTCTCTTGGAGAGAGTTCTACCCAATAGAGAAGTAATTTACATTGTTTCAGTCACCGTGAAATTCCATGTTAAAAACACGGTATATGCATCACGGATTAGAAAAAGCTTCTTTAATATGTTGTGAAAATGTGGATTACCGAACTTTCTTCCAACATAAAGGCATATTTACACCTAGAAATATTTACTCTCATTTTGAAGCGTTCTCCAAATTTCAGATTCGATAATCATGCAATTTTCGCAGAAAAATTCTATTCTAGCTAGTTCTACCCAATAGAATTTTAATTTAAATTGTGTCATTACGGTGAAATTCCATTTCAAAAAGTGCTACATGAATCACGGTTTGAAAAATCATTACTACACTGTTATTAACATGTGGATTACCGGACTTTCATTCACCATTCAATGCATATTGACACTTAGAAGCATTTTCTAAGATTTCACAGGGTTCTCCTAATGGCAGTTTTGAAAATGAGGCACATTTCGCAGAAAAAAACTCTTCAAGCGAGTTCTACCCAATAGACATGTAATTTACATTGTTTCCTTCAATATGACACACTGTATTCCGTACACGTTACATGCATCACGAATTCGACAAACATTCTCTAATGAGTGTGAGCATGTGGATTACCAAAGTTTCATTCACCATACAAGGCATATTTACACCTAGATGTAGTTATTCTGATTTCGCAGGTTTTCCCTAACATCCACTTCTGAAAATCATGAAATTTTCGCAGAAAAATTCAATTCAAGCGAGTTCTATCCAGTAGAATTGTTATTTTCCGAGTTTCACTCACCGAGACATTCCGTGTTCAAAAAACGTTACATTAATCACGGCTTTGACAAACATTATTTAATGACCGTGACCATGTGGATTACCGATGTTTCAACCACAATACAAGGCATATTGACACCTAGAAACATTTACTTAGATTTCGCAGATTTTTCCTAAATTTTGTTATGAAAATCAGGCAGTTTTCGCAGAAAAATTCTCTTGCTGCATGTTCGATCCAATAGACACCCCATTTTCATAGATACCGTCACCGTAACATCCCGTGATCCGAAAAAGTTACTTGCACCATGGATTCAACAAATATTCACTGCTGAGTTGTTAGAATGTGAATTACACATCTTTAATAAACCATTGAAGACATATTGTCACCTTAAAATTTTGCTCAGATTTTGCAGTGTTTTCATAACACCAGTTTCCAAACAGAGGTAGATTTTACAGTAAAATGCTCCTGGAGTGTTTCTCACCAATAGATATGTAATTTACATAGTTTCCATCAACGTGACATTCCGTATACTGAATACACTACATTCATCACGGATTTGAGAAACATTTTTAATGAGTTGTGTACATGTGTATTACAGAACTTTCATCCACCATACAAGGCATATTTACACCTAGAAACATTAACTCTGAGTTTGCAGCTTTTTCCTACTAGCAGTTTCAAAATCAGGGAGTTTCCTAAGGAAAAAACTGTTGGAGCGTGTTCTACCCAATAGATATGTAAATTACATAGATTCTCCCGCTGTGAAATTCCGTGTTTCGCACACGCTACATGCAGATAGGATTCGACAAAAATACACTACAGAGTTGTTTGCATGTGGATTACAGGACTTTCATCACAATACAAGGCATATTGATGATTAGAAGCATTTTCTCTGATTTCACAGAGCTTTCCAAACGCCAGTTTCGGAACTGAGGCAGATTTCACGGCAAAAACCTCTTGGAGCGGGTTCAAAACAATAGACATTTAATTTACATGGATTCGCACACCATGAAATTCCGTGTTCCGAACACGCTTCATGCATCTCGGATTCAAAAATTTTCACTACAGGGTTGTTAGCAAGTGGAATACATCACTTTCATTGACCATAGATTGCTTACTGACTCTTTGAATGCTTTTCTCAGATTTCACAGATTAGTTTAAATGCCAGGTTTGAAAATGAGGCAGATTTGGCAGGAAAATGCTCTTGGAGCGAGTTCTAACCCAAAGATATGTAATATACCTAGTTTCACTCACCGTGACATTCCGTGTTCTGAACAAGTTACATGCATCACGGATTCGAAAAACATTCTTTAATGAGTTGTGAACATGTGTATTACCGTACTTTCATCCACCTTACAATGCATATTTATACATAGAATGTTTTTTCTGATTTAGTAGATTTCACCTAATGTCAGTTTTTAAATCATGCAGTTTTCGCAGAAAATCCTCTTGGAGCGAGTTCTACCCAATAGACATTCAATTTACATAGAACCTGTCATCGTGAAATTCCGTGTTCCGAAAAAGCTACATGCATCACGGATTCGACAAATATTCACTACAGAGTTGTTAGCATAAGGATTAACGAACTTTCATCCACCATACAAGCCATATTGACACTTTGAATCATTTTCTCATATTTCAAAAGTTTTTCCTAATGCCAGTTTTGAAAATGAGGCAGAATTCGCAGAAAAAGCTCTTGGAGCGTGTTCTACCCAAGTGACATGCATTTTACATAGATTCGCTCACCGTGATATTCTGTGTCCCAAACACGCTTCATGTATCTCGGATTCGACAAATATTCACTACAGAGTTGTTAGCATGCAGATTACCGAACTTTCATCCACGCTACAAGGCATATTTACACCAAGAATCTATTCATCTGAGTTCGCAGTGTTTCCTAAATCCAGTTTCGAAAATCAGGCAGATTTCTCAGGAAAAATCTCTTGGAGTGATTTTTAACCAAGAGAAATGTAATTTACATAAAATCCCTGACCATGAAATTCCGTGTTCCGAACATGCTACATGCATAATGGATTCTAAAAATATTCTCTACAGATTTGTTAGCATGTGGATTACCGAACTTTCATCACAATAGTTTGAATATTGATACTTAGAAGTATTTTCTCAGATTTTGCTGCGTTTTCCAAACGCCAGTTTAAAAAATGAAGCATTTACTGCAGAAAAATTCTCTTGGAGAGAGTTCTACCCAATAGAGAAGTAATTTACATTGTTTCAGTCACCGTGAAATTCCATGTTAAAAACACGGTATATGCATCACGGATTAGAAAAAGCTTCTTTAATATGTTGTGAAAATGTGGATTACCGAACTTTCTTCCAACATAAAGGCATATTTACACCTAGAAATATTTACTCTCATTTTGAAGCATTCTCCAAATTTCAGATTCGATAATCATGCAATTTTCGCAGAAAAATTCTATTCTAGCTAGTTCTACCCAATAGAATTTTAATTTAAATTGTGTCATTACGGTGAAATTCCATTTCAAAAAGCGCTACATGAATCACGGTTTGAAAAATCATTACTACACTGTTATTAACATGTGGATTACCGGACTTTCATTCACCATTCAATGCATATTGACACTTAGAAGCATTTTCTAAGATTTCACAGGGTTCTCCTAATGGCAGTTTTGAAAATGAGGCACATTTCGCAGAAAAAAACTCTTCAAGCGAGTTCTACCCAATAGACATGTAATTTACATTGTTTCCTTCAATATGACACACTGTATTCCGTACACGTTACATGCATCACGAATTCGACAAACATTCTCTAATGAGTGTGAGCATGTGGATTACCAAAGTTTCATTCACCATACAAGGCATATTTACACCTAGATGTAGTTATTCTGATTTCGCAGGTTTTCCCTAACATCCACTTCTGAAAATCATGAAATTTTCGCAGAAAAATTCAATTCAAGCGAGTTCTATCCAGTAGAATTGTTATTTTCCGAGTTTCACTCACCGAGACATTCCGTGTTCAAAAAACGTTACATTAATCACGGCTTTGACAAACATTATTTAATGACCGTGACCATGTGGATTACCGATGTTTCAACCACAATACAAGGCATATTGACACCTAGAAACATTTACTTAGATTTCGCAGATTTTTCCTAAATTTTGTTATGAAAATCAGGCAGTTTTCGCAGAAAAATTCTCTTGCTGCATGTTCGATCCAATAGACACCCCATTTTCATAGATACCGTCACCGTAACATCCCGTGATCCGAAAAAGTTACTTGCACCATGGATTCAACAAATATTCACTGCTGAGTTGTTAGAATGTGAATTACACATCTTTAATAAACCATTGAAGACATATTGTCACCTTAAAATTTTGCTCAGATTTTGCAGTGTTTTCATAACACCAGTTTCCAAACAGAGGTAGATTTTACAGTAAAATGCTCCTGGAGTGTTTCTCACCAATAGATATGTAATTTACATAGTTTCCATCAACGTGACATTCCGTATACTGAATACACTACATTCATCACGGATTTGAGAAACATTTTTAATGAGTTGTGTACATGTGTATTACAGAACTTTCATCCACCATACAAGGCATATTTACACCTAGAAACATTAACTCTGAGTTTGCAGCTTTTTCCTACTAGCAGTTTCAAAATCAGGGAGTTTCCTAAGGAAAAAACTGTTGGAGCGTGTTCTACCCAATAGATATGTAAATTACATAGATTCTCCCGCTGTGAAATTCCGTGTTTCGCACACGCTACATGCAGATAGGATTCGACAAAAATACACTACAGAGTTGTTTGCATGTGGATTACAGGACTTTCATCACAATACAAGGCATATTGATGATTAGAAGCATTTTCTCTGATTTCACAGAGCTTTCCAAACGCCAGTTTCGGAACTGAGGCAGATTTCACGGCAAAAACCTCTTGGAGCGGGTTCAAAACAATAGACATTTAATTTACATGGATTCGCACACCATGAAATTCCGTGTTCCGAACACGCTTCATGCATCTCGGATTCAAAAATTTTCACTACAGGGTTGCTAGCAAGTGGAATACATCACTTTCATTGACCATAGATTGCTTACTGACTCTTTGAATGCTTTTCTCAGATTTCACAGATTAGTTTAAATGCCAGGTTTGAAAATGAGGCAGATTTGGCAGGAAAATGCTCTTGGAGCGAGTTCTAACCCAAAGATATGTAATATACCTAGTTTCACTCACCGTGACATTCCGTGTTCTGAACAAGTTACATGCATCACGGATTCGAAAAACATTCTTTAATGAGTTGTGAACATGTGTATTACCGTACTTTCATCCACCTTACAATGCATATTTATACATAGAATGTTTTTTCTGATTTAGTAGATTTCACCTAATGTCAGTTTTTAAATCATGCAGTTTTCACAGAAAATCCTCTTGGAGCGAGTTCTACCCAATAGACATTCAATTTACATAGAACCTGTCATCGTGAAATTCCGTGTTCCGAAAAAGCTACATGCATCACGGATTCGACAAATATTCACTACAGAGTTGTTAGCATAAGGATTAACGAACTTTCATCCACCATAAAAGCCATATTGACACTTTGAATCATTTTCTCATATTTCGAAAGTTTTTCCTAATGCCAGTTTTGAAAATGAGGCAGAATTCGCAGAAAAAGCTCTTGGAGCGTGTTCTACCCAAGTGACATGCATTTTACATAGATTCGCTCACCGTGATATTCTGTGTCCCAAACACGCTTCATGTATCTCGGATTCGACAAATATTCACTACAGAGTTGTTAGCATGCAGATTACCGAACTTTCATCCACCCTACAAGGCATATTTACACCGAGAATCTATTCATCTGAGTTCGCAGTGTTTCCTAAATCCAGTTTCGAAAATCAGGCAGATTTCTCAGGAAAAATCTCTTGGAGTGATTTCTAACCAAGAGAAATGTAATTTACATAAAATCCCTGACCATGAAATTCCGTGTTCCGAACATGCTACATGCATAATGGATTCGAAAAATATTCTCTACAGATTTGTTAGCATGTGGATTACCGAACTTTCATCACAATAGTTTGAATATTGATACTTAGAAGTATTTTCTCAGATTTTGCTGCGTTTTCCAAACGCCAGTTTAAAAAATGAAGCATTTACTGCAGAAAAATTCTCTTGGAGAGAGTTCTACCCAATAGAGAAGTAATTTACATTGTTTCAGTCACCGTGAAATTCCATGTTAAAAACACGGTATATGCATCACGGATTAGAAAAAGCTTCTTTAATATGTTGTGAAAATGTGGATTACCGAACTTTCTTCCAACATAAAGGCATATTTACACCTAGAAATATTTACTCTCATTTTGAAGCATTCTCCAAATTTCAGATTCGATAATCATGCAATTTTCGCAGAAAAATTCTATTCTAGCTAGTTCTACCCAATAGAATTTTAATTTAAATTGTGTCATTACGGTGAAATTCCATTTCAAAAAGCGCTACATGAATCACGGTTTGAAAAATCATTACTACACTGTTATTAACATGTGGATTACCGGACTTTCATTCACCATTCAATGCATATTGACACTTAGAAGCATTTTCTAAGATTTCACAGGGTTCTCCTAATGGCAGTTTTGAAAATGAGGCACATTTCGCAGAAAAAAACTCTTCAAGCGAGTTCTACCCAATAGACATGTAATTTACATTGTTTCCTTCAATATGACACACTGTATTCCGTACACGTTACATGCATCACGAATTCGACAAACATTCTCTAATGAGTGTGAGCATGTGGATTACCAAAGTTTCATTCACCATACAAGGCATATTTACACCTAGATGTAGTTATTCTGATTTCGCAGGTTTTCCCTAACATCCACTTCTGAAAATCATGAAATTTTCGCAGAAAAATTCAATTCAAGCGAGTTCTATCCAGTAGAATTGTTATTTTCCGAGTTTCACTCACCGAGACATTCCGTGTTCAAAAAACGTTACATTAATCACGGCTTTGACAAACATTATTTAATGACCGTGACCATGTGGATTACCGATGTTTCAACCACAATACAAGGCATATTGACACCTAGAAACATTTACTTAGATTTCGCAGATTTTTCCTAAATTTTGTTATGAAAATCAGGCAGTTTTCGCAGAAAAATTCTCTTGCTGCATGTTCGATCCAATAGACACCCCATTTTCATAGATACCGTCACCGTAACATCCCGTGATCCGAAAAAGTTACTTGCACCATGGATTCAACAAATATTCACTGCTGAGTTGTTAGAATGTGAATTACACATCTTTAATAAACCATTGAAGACATATTGTCACCTTAAAATTTTGCTCAGATTTTGCAGTGTTTTCATAACACCAGTTTCCAAACAGAGGTAGATTTTACAGTAAAATGCTCCTGGAGTGTTTCTCACCAATAGATATGTAATTTACATAGTTTCCATCAACGTGACATTCCGTATACTGAATACACTACATTCATCACGGATTTGAGAAACATTTTTAATGAGTTGTGTACATGTGTATTACAGAACTTTCATCCACCATACAAGGCATATTTACACCTAGAAACATTAACTCTGAGTTTGCAGCTTTTTCCTACTAGCAGTTTCAAAATCAGGGAGTTTCCTAAGGAAAAAACTGTTGGAGCGTGTTCTACCCAATAGATATGTAAATTACATAGATTCTCCCGCTGTGAAATTCCGTGTTTCGCACACGCTACATGCAGATAGGATTCGACAAAAATACACTACAGAGTTGTTTGCATGTGGATTACAGGACTTTCATCACAATACAAGGCATATTGATGATTAGAAGCATTTTCTCTGATTTCACAGAGCTTTCCAAACGCCAGTTTCGGAACTGAGGCAGATTTCACGGCAAAAACCTCTTGGAGCGGGTTCAAAACAATAGACATTTAATTTACATGGATTCGCACACCATGAAATTCCGTGTTCCGAACACGCTTCATGCATCTCGGATTCAAAAATTTTCACTACAGGGTTGTTAGCAAGTGGAATACATCACTTTCATTGACCATAGATTGCTTACTGACTCTTTGAATGCTTTTCTCAGATTTCACAGATTAGTTTAAATGCCAGGTTTGAAAATGAGGCAGATTTGGCAGGAAAATGCTCTTGGAGCGAGTTCTAACCCAAAGATATGTAATATACCTAGTTTCACTCACCGTGACATTCCGTGTTCTGAACAAGTTACATGCATCACGGATTCGAAAAACATTCTTTAATGAGTTGTGAACATGTGTATTACCGTACTTTCATCCACCTTACAATGCATATTTATACATAGAATGTTTTTTCTGATTTAGTAGATTTCACCTAATGTCAGGTTTTAAATCATGCAGTTTTCGCAGAAAATCCTCTTGGAGCGAGTTCTACCCAATAGACATTCAATTTACATAGAACCTGTCATCGTGAAATTCCGTGTTCCGAAAAAGCTACATGCATCACGGATTCGACAAATATTCACTACAGAGTTGTTAGCATAAGGATTAACGAACTTTCATCCACCATACAAGCCATATTGACACTTTGAATCATTTTCTCATATTTCGAAAGTTTTTCCTAATGCCAGTTTTGAAAATGAGGCAGAATTCGCAGAAAAAGCTCTTGGAGCGTGTTCTACCCAAGTGACATGCATTTTACATAGATTCGCTCACCGTGATATTCTGTGTCCCAAACACGCTTCATGTATCTCGGATTCGACAAATATTCACTACAGAGTTGTTAGCATGCAGATTACCGAACTTTCATCCACGCTACAAGGCATATTTACACCGAGAATCTATTCATCTGAGTTCGCAGTGTTTCCTAAATCCAGTTTCGAAAATCAGGCAGATTTCTCAGGAAAAATCTCTTGGAGTGATTTCTAACCAAGAGAAATGTAATTTACATAAAATCCCTGACCATGAAATTCCGTGTTCCGAACATGCTACATGCATAATGGATTCTAAAAATATTCTCTACAGATTTGTTAGCATGTGGATTACCGAACTTTCATCACAATAGTTTGAATATTGATACTTAGAAGTATTTTCTCAGATTTTGCTGCGTTTTCCAAACGCCAGTTTAAAAAATGAAGCATTTACTGCAGAAAAATTCTCTTGGAGAGAGTTCTACCCAATAGAGAAGTAATTTACATTGTTTCAGTCACCGTGAAATTCCATGTTAAAAACACGGTATATGCATCACGGATTAGAAAAAGCTTCTTTAATATGTTGTGAAAATGTGGATTACCGAACTTTCTTCCAACATAAAGGCATATTTACACCTAGAAATATTTACTCTCATTTTGAAGCGTTCTCCAAATTTCAGATTCGATAATCATGCAATTTTCGCAGAAAAATTCTATTCTAGCTAGTTCTACCCAATAGAATTTTAATTTAAATTGTGTCATTACGGTGAAATTCCATTTCAAAAAGTGCTACATGAATCACGGTTTGAAAAATCATTACTACACTGTTATTAACATGTGGATTACCGGACTTTCATTCACCATTCAATGCATATTGACACTTAGAAGCATTTTCTCAGATTTCACAGGGTTCTCCTAATGGCAGTTTTGAAAATGAGGCACATTTCGCAGAAAAAAACTCTTCAAGCGAGTTCTACCCAATAGACATGTAATTTACATTGTTTCCTTCAATATGACACACTGTATTCCGTACACGTTACATGCATCACGAATTCGACAAACATTCTCTAATGAGTGTGAGCATGTGGATTACCAAAGTTTCATTCACCATACAAGGCATATTTACACCTAGATGTAGTTATTCTGATTTCGCAGGTTTTCCCTAACATCCACTTCTGAAAATCATGAAATTTTCGCAGAAAAATTCAATTCAAGCGAGTTCTATCCAGTAGAATTGTTATTTTCCGAGTTTCACTCACCGAGACATTCCGTGTTCAAAAAACGTTACATTAATCACGGCTTTGACAAACATTATTTAATGACCGTGACCATGTGGATTACCGATGTTTCAACCACAATACAAGGCATATTGACACCTAGAAACATTTACTTAGATTTCGCAGATTTTTCCTAAATTTTGTTATGAAAATCAGGCAGTTTTCGCAGAAAAATTCTCTTGCTGCATGTTCGATCCAATAGACACCCCATTTTCATAGATACCGTCACCGTAACATCCCGTGATCCGAAAAAGTTACTTGCACCATGGATTCAACAAATATTCACTGCTGAGTTGTTAGAATGTGAATTACACATCTTTAATAAACCATTGAAGACATATTGTCACCTTAAAATTTTGCTCAGATTTTGCAGTGTTTTCATAACACCAGTTTCCAAACAGAGGTAGATTTTACAGTAAAATGCTCCTGGAGTGTTTCTCACCAATAGATATGTAATTTACATAGTTTCCATCAACGTGACATTCCGTATACTGAATACACTACATTCATCACGGATTTGAGAAACATTTTTAATGAGTTGTGTACATGTGTATTACAGAACTTTCATCCACCATACAAGGCATATTTACACCTAGAAACATTAACTCTGAGTTTGCAGCTTTTTCCTACTAGCAGTTTCAAAATCAGGGAGTTTCCTAAGGAAAAAACTGTTGGAGCGTGTTCTACCCAATAGATATGTAAATTACATAGATTCTCCCGCTGTGAAATTCCGTGTTTCGCACACGCTACATGCAGATAGGATTCGACAAAAATACACTACAGAGTTGTTTGCATGTGGATTACAGGACTTTCATCACAATACAAGGCATATTGATGATTAGAAGCATTTTCTCTGATTTCACAGAGCTTTCCAAACGCCAGTTTCGGAACTGAGGCAGATTTCACGGCAAAAACCTCTTGGAGCGGGTTCAAAACAATAGACATTTAATTTACATGGATTCGCACACCATGAAATTCCGTGTTCCGAACACGCTTCATGCATCTCGGATTCAAAAATTTTCACTACAGGGTTGTTAGCAAGTGGAATACATCACTTTCATTGACCATAGATTGCTTACTGACTCTTTGAATGCTTTTCTCAGATTTCACAGATTAGTTTAAATGCCAGGTTTGAAAATGAGGCAGATTTGGCAGGAAAATGCTCTTGGAGCGAGTTCTAACCCAAAGATATGTAATATACCTAGTTTCACTCACCGTGACATTCCGTGTTCTGAACAAGTTACATGCATCACGGATTCGAAAAACATTCTTTAATGAGTTGTGAACATGTGTATTACCGTACTTTCATCCACCTTACAATGCATATTTATACATAGAATGTTTTTTCTGATTTAGTAGATTTCACCTAATGTCAGTTTTTAAATCATGCAGTTTTCGCAGAAAATCCTCTTGGAGCGAGTTCTACCCAATAGACATTCAATTTACATAGAACCTGTCATCGTGAAATTCCGTGTTCCGAAAAAGCTACATGCATCACGGATTCGACAAATATTCACTACAGAGTTGTTAGCATAAGGATTAACGAACTTTCATCCACCATACAAGCCATATTGACACTTTGAATCATTTTCTCATATTTCGAAAGTTTTTCCTAATGCCAGTTTTGAAAATGAGGCAGAATTCGCAGAAAAAGCTCTTGGAGCGTGTTCTACCCAAGTGACCTGCATTTTACATAGATTCGCTCACCGTGATATTCTGTGTCCCAAACACGCTTCATGTATCTCAGATTCGACAAATATTCACTACAGAGTTGTTAGCATGCAGATTACCGAACTTTCATCCACGCTACAAGGCATATTTACACCGAGAATCTATTCATCTGAGTTCGCAGTGTTTCCTAAATCCAGTTTCGAAAATCAGGCAGATTTCTCAGGAAAAATCTCTTGGAGTGATTTTTAACCAAGAGAAATGTAATTTACATAAAATCCCTGACCATGAAATTCCGTGTTCCGAACATGCTACATGCATAATGGATTCTAAAAATATTCTCTACAGATTTGTTAGCATGTGGATTACCGAACTTTCATCACAATAGTTTGAATATTGATACTTAGAAGTATTTTCTCAGATTTTGCTGCGTTTTCCAAACGCCAGTTTAAAAAATGAAGCATTTACTGCAGAAAAATTCTCTTGGAGAGAGTTCTACCCAATAGAGAAGTAATTTACATTGTTTCAGTCACCGTGAAATTCCATGTTAAAAACACGGTATATGCATCACGGATTAGAAAAAGCTTCTTTAATATGTTGTGAAAATGTGGATTACCGAACTTTCTTCCAACATAAAGGCATATTTACACCTAGAAATATTTACTCTCATTTTGAAGCATTCTCCAAATTTCAGATTCGATAATCATGCAATTTTCGCAGAAAAATTCTATTCTAGCTAGTTCTACCCAATAGAATTTTAATTTAAATTGTGTCATTACGGTGAAATTCCATTTCAAAAAGCGCTACATGAATCACGGTTTGAAAAATCATTACTACACTGTTATTAACATGTGGATTACCGGACTTTCATTCACCATTCAATGCATATTGACACTTAGAAGCATTTTCTCAGATTTCACAGGGTTCTCCTAATGGCAGTTTTGAAAATGAGGCACATTTCGCAGAAAAAAACTCTTCAAGCGAGTTCTACCCAATAGACATGTAATTTACATTGTTTCCTTCAATATGACACACTGTATTCCGTACACGTTACATGCATCACGAATTCGACAAACATTCTCTAATGAGTGTGAGCATGTGGATTACCAAAGTTTCATTCACCATACAAGGCATATTTACACCTAGATGTAGTTATTCTGATTTCGCAGGTTTTCCCTAACATCCACTTCTGAAAATCATGAAATTTTCGCAGAAAAATTCAATTCAAGCGAGTTCTATCCAGTAGAATTGTTATTTTCCGAGTTTCACTCACCGAGACATTCCGTGTTCAAAAAACGTTACATTAATCACGGCTTTGACAAACATTATTTAATGACCGTGACCATGTGGATTACCGATGTTTCAACCACAATACAAGGCATATTGACACCTAGAAACATTTACTTAGATTTCGCAGATTTTTCCTAAATTTTGTTATGAAAATCAGGCAGTTTTCGCAGAAAAATTCTCTTGCTGCATGTTCAATCCAATAGACACCCCATTTTCATAGATACCGTCACCGTAACATCCCGTGATCCGAAAAAGTTACTTGCACCATGGATTCAACAAATATTCACTGCTGAGTTGTTAGAATGTGAATTACACATCTTTAATAAACCATTGAAGACATATTGTCACCTTAAAATTTTGCTCAGATTTTGCAGTGTTTTCATAACACCAGTTTCCAAACAGAGGTAGATTTTACAGTAAAATGCTCCTGGAGTGTTTCTCACCAATAGATATGTAATTTACATAGTTTCCATCAACGTGACATTCCGTATACTGAATACACTACATTCATCACGGATTTGAGAAACATTTTTAATGAGTTGTGTACATGTGTATTACAGAACTTTCATCCACCATACAAGGCATATTTACACCTAGAAACATTAACTCTGAGTTTGCAGCTTTTTCCTACTAGCAGTTTCAAAATCAGGGAGTTTCCTAAGGAAAAAACTGTTGGAGCGTGTTCTACCCAATAGATATGTAAATTACATAGATTCTCCCGCTGTGAAATTCCGTGTTTCGCACACGCTACATGCAGATAGGATTCGACAAAAATACACTACAGAGTTGTTTGCATGTGGATTACAGGACTTTCATCACAATACAAGGCATATTGATGATTAGAAGCATTTTCTCTGATTTCACAGAGCTTTCCAAACGCCAGTTTCGGAACTGAGGCAGATTTCACGGCAAAAACCTCTTGGAGCGGGTTCAAAACAATAGACATTTAATTTACATGGATTCGCACACCATGAAATTCCGTGTTCCGAACACGCTTCATGCATCTCGGATTCAAAAATTTTCACTACAGGGTTGTTAGCAAGTGGAATACATCACTTTCATTGACCATAGATTGCTTACTGACTCTTTGAATGCTTTTCTCAGATTTCACAGATTAGTTTAAATGCCAGGTTTGAAAATGAGGCAGATTTGGCAGGAAAATGCTCTTGGAGCGAGTTCTAACCCAAAGATATGTAATATACCTAGTTTCACTCACCGTGACATTCCGTGTTCTGAACAAGTTACATGCATCACGGATTCGAAAAACATTCTTTAATGAGTTGTGAACATGTGTATTACCGTACTTTCATCCACCTTACAATGCATATTTATACATAGAATGTTTTTTCTGATTTAGTAGATTTCACCTAATGTCAGGTTTTAAATCATGCAGTTTTCGCAGAAAATCCTCTTGGAGCGAGTTCTACCCAATAGACATTCAATTTACATAGAACCTGTCATCGTGAAATTCCGTGTTCCGAAAAAGCTACATGCATCACGTATTCGACAAATATTCACTACAGAGTTGTTAGCATAAGGATTAACGAACTTTCATCCACCATACAAGCCATATTGACACTTTGAATCATTTTCTCATATTTCGAAAGTTTTTCCTAATGCCAGTTTTGAAAATGAGGCAGAATTCGCAGAAAAAGCTCTTGGAGCGTGTTCTACCCAAGTGACATGCATTTTACATAGATTCGCTCACCGTGATATTCTGTGTCCCAAACACGCTTCATGTATCTCGGATTCGACAAATATTCACTACAGAGTTGTTAGCATGCAGATTACCGAACTTTCATCCACGCTACAAGGCATATTTACACCAAGAATCTATTCATCTGAGTTCGCAGTGTTTCCTAAATCCAGTTTCGAAAATCAGGCAGATTTCTCAGGAAAAATCTCTTGGAGTGATTTTTAACCAAGAGAAATGTAATTTACATAAAATCCCTGACCATGAAATTCCGTGTTCCGAACATGCTACATGCATAATGGATTCTAAAAATATTCTCTACAGATTTGTTAGCATGTGGATTACCGAACTTTCATCACAATAGTTTGAATATTGATACTTAGAAGTATTTTCTCAGATTTTGCTGCGTTTTCCAAACGCCAGTTTAAAAAATGAAGCATTTACTGCAGAAAAATTCTCTTGGAGAGAGTTCTACCCAATAGAGAAGTAATTTACATTGTTTCAGTCACCGTGAAATTCCATGTTAAAAACACGGTATATGCATCACGGATTAGAAAAAGCTTCTTTAATATGTTGTGAAAATGTGGATTACCGAACTTTCTTCCAACATAAAGGCATATTTACACCTAGAAATATTTACTCTCATTTTGAAGCATTCTCCAAATTTCAGATTCGATAATCATGCAATTTTCGCAGAAAAATTCTATTCTAGCTAGTTCTACCCAATAGAATTTTAATTTAAATTGTGTCATTACGGTGAAATTCCATTTCAAAAAGCGCTACATGAATCACGGTTTGAAAAATCATTACTACACTGTTATTAACATGTGGATTACCGGACTTTCATTCACCATTCAATGCATATTGACACTTAGAAGCATTTTCTCAGATTTCACAGGGTTCTCCTAATGGCAGTTTTGAAAATGAGGCACATTTCGCAGAAAAAAACTCTTCAAGCGAGTTCTACCCAATAGACATGTAATTTACATTGTTTCCTTCAATATGACACACTGTATTCCGTACACGTTACATGCATCACGAATTCGACAAACATTCTCTAATGAGTGTGAGCATGTGGATTACCAAAGTTTCATTCACCATACAAGGCATATTTACACCTAGATGTAGTTATTCTGATTTCGCAGGTTTTCCCTAACATCCACTTCTGAAAATCATGAAATTTTCGCAGAAAAATTCAATTCAAGCGAGTTCTATCCAGTAGAATTGTTATTTTCCGAGTTTCACTCACCGAGACATTCCGTGTTCAAAAAACGTTACATTAATCACGGCTTTGACAAACATTATTTAATGACCGTGACCATGTGGATTACCGATGTTTCAACCACAATACAAGGCATATTGACACCTAGAAACATTTACTTAGATTTCGCAGATTTTTCCTAAATTTTGTTATGAAAATCAGGCAGTTTTCGCAGAAAAATTCTCTTGCTGCATGTTCGATCCAATAGACACCCCAGTTTCATAGATACCGTCACCGTAACATCCCGTGATCCGAAAAAGTTACTTGCACCATGGATTCAACAAATATTCACTGCTGAGTTGTTAGAATGTGAATTACACATCTTTAATAAACCATTGAAGACATATTGTCACCTTAAAATTTTGCTCAGATTTTGCAGTGTTTTCATAACACCAGTTTCCAAACAGAGGTAGATTTTACAGTAAAATGCTCCTGGAGTGTTTCTCACCAATAGATATGTAATTTACATAGTTTCCATCAACGTGACATTCCGTATACTGAATACACTACATTCATCACGGATTTGAGAAACATTTTTAATGAGTTGTGTACATGTGTATTACAGAACTTTCATCCACCATACAAGGCATATTTACACCTAGAAACATTAACTCTGAGTTTGCAGCTTTTTCCTACTAGCAGTTTCAAAATCAGGGAGTTTCCTAAGGAAAAAACTGTTGGAGCGTGTTCTACCCAATAGATATGTAAATTACATAGATTCTCCCGCTGTGAAATTCCGTGTTTCGCACACGCTACATGCAGATAGGATTCGACAAAAATACACTACAGAGTTGTTTGCATGTGGATTACAGGACTTTCATCACAATACAAGGCATATTGATGATTAGAAGCATTTTCTCTGATTTCACAGAGCTTTCCAAACGCCAGTTTCGGAACTGAGGCAGATTTCACGGCAAAAACCTCTTGGAGCGGGTTCAAAACAATAGACATTTAATTTACATGGATTCGCACACCATGAAATTCCGTGTTCCGAACACGCTTCATGCATCTCGGATTCAAAAATTTTCACTACAGGGTTGCTAGCAAGTGGAATAAATCACTTTCATTGACCATAGATTACTTACTGACTCTTTGAATGCTTTTCTCAGATTTCACAGATTAGTTTAAATGCCAGGTTTGAAAATGAGGCAGATTTGGCAGGAAAATGCTCTTGGAGCGAGTTCTAACCCAAAGATATGTAATATACCTAGTTTCACTCACCGTGACATTCCGTGTTCTGAACAAGTTACATGCATCACGGATTCGAAAAACATTCTTTAATGAGTTGTGAACATGTGTATTACCGTACTTTCATCCACCTTACAATGCATATTTATACATAGAATGTTTTTTCTGATTTAGTAGATTTCACCTAATGTCAGTTTTTAAATCATGCAGTTTTCGCAGAAAATCCTCTTGGAGCGAGTTCTACCCAATAGACATTCAATTTACATAGAACCTGTCATCGTGAAATTCCGTGTTCCGAAAAAGCTACATGCATCACGGATTCGACAAATATTCACTACAGAGTTGTTAGCATAAGGATTAACGAACTTTCATCCACCATAAAAGCCATATTGACACTTTGAATCATTTTCTCATATTTCGAAAGTTTTTCCTAATGCCAGTTTTGAAAATGAGGCAGAATTCGCAGAAAAAGCTCTTGGAGCGTGTTCTACCCAAGTGACATGCATTTTACATAGATTCGCTCACCGTGATATTCTGTGTCCCAAACACGCTTCATGTATCTCGGATTCGACAAATATTCACTACAGAGTTGTTAGCATGCAGATTACCGAACTTTCATCCACCCTACAAGGCATATTTACACCGAGAATCTATTCATCTGAGTTCGCAGTTTTTCCTAAATCCAGTTTCGAAAATCAGGCAGATTTCTCAGGAAAAATCTCTTGGAGTGATTTCTAACCAAGAGAAATGTAATTTACATAAAATCCCTGACCATGAAATTCCGTGTTCCGAACATGCTACATGCATAATGGATTCGAAAAATATTCTCTACAGATTTGTTAGCATGTGGATTACCGAACTTTCATCACAATAGTTTGAATATTGATACTTAGAAGTATTTTCTCAGATTTTGCTGCGTTTTCCAAACGCCAGTTTAAAAAATGAAGCATTTACTGCAGAAAAATTCTCTTGGAGAGAGTTCTACCCAATAGAGAAGTAATTTACATTGTTTCAGTCACCGTGAAATTCCATGTTAAAAACACGGTATATGCATCACGGATTAGAAAAAGCTTCTTTAATATGTTGTGAAAATGTGGATTACCGAACTTTCTTCCAACATAAAGGCATATTTACACCTAGAAATATTTACTCTCATTTTGAAGCATTCTCCAAATTTCAGATTCGATAATCATGCAATTTTCGCAGAAAAATTCTATTCTAGCTAGTTCTACCCAATAGAATTTTAATTTAAATTGTGTCATTACGGTGAAATTCCATTTCAAAAAGCGCTACATGAATCACGGTTTGAAAAATCATTACTACACTGTTATTAACATGTGGATTACCGGACTTTCATTCACCATTCAATGCATATTGACACTTAGAAGCATTTTCTCAGATTTCACAGGGTTCTCCTAATGGCAGTTTTGAAAATGAGGCACATTTCGCAGAAAAAAACTCTTCAAGCGAGTTCTACCCAATAGACATGTAATTTACATTGTTTCCTTCAATATGACACACTGTATTCCGTACACGTTACATGCATCACGAATTCGACAAACATTCTCTAATGAGTGTGAGCATGTGGATTACCAAAGTTTCATTCACCATACAAGGCATATTTACACCTAGATGTAGTTATTCTGATTTCGCAGGTTTTCCCTAACATCCACTTCTGAAAATCATGAAATTTTCGCAGAAAAATTCAATTCAAGCGAGTTCTATCCAGTAGAATTGTTATTTTCCGAGTTTCACTCACCGAGACATTCCGTGTTCAAAAAACGTTACATTAATCACGGCTTTGACAAACATTATTTAATGACCGTGACCATGTGGATTACCGATGTTTCAACCACAATACAAGGCATATTGACACCTAGAAACATTTACTTAGATTTTGCAGATTTTTCCTAAATTTTGTTATGAAAATCAGGCAGTTTTCGCAGAAAAATTCTCTTGCTGCATGTTCGATCCAATAGACACCCCAGTTTCATAGATACCGTCACCGTAACATCCCGTGATCCGAAAAAGTTACTTGCACCATGGATTCAACAAATATTCACTGCTGAGTTGTTAGAATGTGAATTACACATCTTTAATAAACCATTGAAGACATATTGTCACCTTAAAATTTTGCTCAGATTTTGCAGTGTTTTCATAACACCAGTTTCCAAACAGAGGTAGATTTTACAGTAAAATGCTCCTGGAGTGTTTCTCACCAATAGATATGTAATTTACATAGTTTCCATCAACGTGACATTCCGTATACTGAATACACTACATTCATCACGGATTTGAGAAACATTTTTAATGAGTTGTGTACATGTGTATTACAGAACTTTCATCCACCATACAAGGCATATTTACACCTAGAAACATTAACTCTGAGTTTGCAGCTTTTTCCTACTAGCAGTTTCAAAATCAGGGAGTTTCCTAAGGAAAAAACTGTTGGAGCGTGTTCTACCCAATAGATATGTAAATTACATAGATTCTCCCGCTGTGAAATTCCGTGTTTCGCACACGCTACATGCAGATAGGATTCGACAAAAATACACTACAGAGTTGTTTGCATGTGGATTACAGGACTTTCATCACAATACAAGGCATATTGATGATTAGAAGCATTTTCTCTGATTTCACAGAGCTTTCCAAACGCCAGTTTCGGAACTGAGGCAGATTTCACGGCAAAAACCTCTTGGAGCGGGTTCAAAACAATAGACATTTAATTTACATGGATTCGCACACCATGAAATTCCGTGTTCCGAACACGCTTCATGCATCTCGGATTCAAAAATTTTCACTACAGGGTTGTTAGCAAGTGGAATACATCACTTTCATTGACCATAGATTGCTTACTGACTCTTTGAATGCTTTTCTCAGATTTCACAGATTAGTTTAAATGCCAGGTTTGAAAATGAGGCAGATTTGGCAGGAAAATGCTCTTGGAGCGAGTTCTAACCCAAAGATATGTAATATACCTAGTTTCACTCACCGTGACATTCCGTGTTCTGAACAAGTTACATGCATCACGGATTCGAAAAACATTCTTTAATGAGTTGTGTACATGTGTATTACCGTACTTTCATCCACCTTACAATGCATATTTATACATAGAATGTTTTTTCTGATTTAGTAGATTTCACCTAATGTCAGTTTTTAAATCATGCAGTTTTCGCAGAAAATCCTCTTGGAGCGAGTTCTACCCAATAGACATTCAATTTACATAGAACCTGTCATCGTGAAATTCCGTGTTCCGAAAAAGCTACATGCATCACGGATTCGACAAATATTCACTACAGAGTTGTTAGCATAAGGATTAACGAACTTTCATCCACCATACAAGCCATATTGACACTTTGAATCATTTTCTCATATTTCGAAAGTTTTTCCTAATGCCAGTTTTGAAAATGAGGCAGAATTCGCAGAAAAAGCTCTTGGAGCGTGTTCTACCCAAGTGACATGCATTTTACATAGATTCGCTCACCGTGATATTCTGTGTCCCAAACACGCTTCATGTATCTCGGATTCGACAAATATTCACTACAGAGTTGTTAGCATGCAGATTACCGAACTTTCATCCACCCTACAAGGCATATTTACACCGAGAATCTATTCATCTGAGTTCGCAGTGTTTCCTAAATCCAGTTTCGAAAATCAGGCAGATTTCTCAGTAAAAATCTCTTGGAGTGATTTCTAACCAAGAGAAATGTAATTTACATAAAATCCCTGACCATGAAATTCCGTGTTCCGAACATGCTACATGCATAATGGATTCGAAAAATATTCTCTACAGATTTGTTAGCATGTGGATTACCGAACTTTCATCACAATAGTTTGAATATTGATACTTAGAAGTATTTTCTCAGATTTTGCTGCGTTTTCCAAACGCCAGTTTAAAAAATGAAGCATTTACTGCAGAAAAATTCTCTTGGAGAGAGTTCTACCCAATAGAGAAGTAATTTACATTGTTTCAGTCACCGTGAAATTCCATGTTAAAAACACGGTATATGCATCACGGATTAGAAAAAGCTTCTTTAATATGTTGTGAAAATGTGGATTACCGAACTTTCTTCCAACATAAAGGCATATTTACACCTAGAAATATTTACTCTCATTTTGAAGCATTCTCCAAATTTCAGATTCAATAATCATGCAATTTTCGCAGAAAAATTCTATTCTAGCTAGTTCTACCCAATAGAATTTTAATTTAAATTGTGTCATTACGGTGAAATTCCATTTCAAAAAGCGCTACATGAATCACGGTTTGAAAAATCATTACTACACTGTTATTAACATGTGGATTACCGGACTTTCATTCACCATTCAATGCATATTGACACTTAGAAGCATTTTCTAAGATTTCACAGGGTTCTCCTAATGGCAGTTTTGAAAATGAGGCACATTTCGCAGAAAAAAACTCTTCAAGCGAGTTCTACCCAATAGACATGTAATTTACATTGTTTCCTTCAACATGACACACTGTATTCCGTACACGTTACATGCATCACGAATTCGACAAACATTCTCTAATGAGTGTGAGCATGTGGATTACCAAAGTTTCATTCACCATACAAGGCATATTTACACCTAGATGTTGTTATTCTGATTTCGCAGGTTTTCCCTAACATCCACTTCCGAAAATCATGAAATTTTCGCAGAAAAATTCAATTCAAGCGAGTTCTATCCAGTAGAATTGTTATTTTCCGAGTTTCACTCACCGAGACATTCCGTGTTCAAAAAACGTTACATTAATCACGGCTTTGACAAACATTATTTAATGACCGTGACCATGTGGATTACCGATGTTTCAACCACAATACAAGGCATATTGACACCTAGAAACATTTACTTAGATTTTGCAGATTTTTCCTAAATTTTGTTATGAAAATCAGGCAGTTTTCGCAGAAAAATTCTCTTGCTGCATGTTCGATCCAATAGACACCCCATTTTCATAGATACCGTCACCGTAACATCCCGTGATCCGAAAAAGTTACATGCACCATGGATTCAACAAATATTCACTCCTGAGTTGTTAGAATGTGAATTACACATCTTTAATAAACCATTGAAGACATATTGTCACCTTAAAATTTTGCTCAGATTTTGCAGTGTTTTCATAACACCAGTTTCCAAACAGAGGTAGATTTTACAGTAAAATGCTCCTGGAGTGTTTCTCACCAATAGATATGTAATTTACATAGTTTCCATCAACGTGACATTCCGTATACTGAATACACTACATTCATCACGGATTTGAGAAACATTTTTAATGAGTTGTGTACATGTGTATTACAGAACTTTCATCCACCATACAAGGCATATTTACACCTAGAAACATTAACTCTGAGTTTGCAGCTTTTTCCTACTAGCAGTTTCAAAATCAGGGAGTTTCCTAAGGAAAAAACTGTTGGAGCGTGTTCTACCCAATAGATATGTAAATTACATAGATTCTCCCGCTGTGAAATTCCGTGTTTCGCACACGCTACATGCAGATAGGATTCGACAAAAATACACTACAGAGTTGTTTGCATGTGGATTACAGGACTTTCATCACAATAAAAGGCATATTGATGATTAGAAGCATTTTCTCTGATTTCACAGAGCTTTCCAAACGCCAGTTTCGGAACTGAGGCAGATTTCACGGCAAAAACCTCTTGGAGCGGGTTCAAAACAATAGACATTTAATTTACATGGATTCGCACACCATGAAATTCCGTGTTCCGAACACGCTTCATGCATCTCGGATTCAAAAATTTTCACTACAGGGTTGCTAGCAAGTGGAATACATCACTTTCATTGACCATAGATTGCTTACTGACTCTTTGAATGCTTTTCTCAGATTTCACAGATTAGTTTAAATGCCAGGTTTGAAAATGAGGCAGATTTGGCAGGAAAATGCTCTTGGAGCGAGTTCTAACCCAAAGATATGTAATATACCTAGTTTCACTCACCGTGACATTCCGTGTTCTGAACAAGTTACATGCATCACGGATTCGAAAAACATTCTTTAATGAGTTGTGAACATGTGTATTACCGTACTTTCATCCACCTTACAATGCATATTTATACATAGAATGTTTTTTCTGATTTAGTAGATTTCACCTAATGTCAGTTTTTAAATCATGCAGTTTTCGCAGAAAATCCTCTTGGAGCGAGTTCTACCCAATAGACATTCAATTTACATAGAACCTGTCATCGTGAAATTCCGTGTTCCGAAAAAGCTACATGCATCACGGATTCGACAAATATTCACTACAGAGTTGTTAGCATAAGGATTAACGAACTTTCATCCACCATACAAGCCATATTGACACTTTGAATCATTTTCTCATATTTCAAAAGTTTTTCCTAATGCCAGTTTTGAAAATGAGGCAGAATTCGCAGAAAAAGCTCTTGGAGCGTGTTCTACCCAAGTGACATGCATTTTACATAGATTCGCTCACCGTGATATTCTGTGTCCCAAACACGCTTCATGTATCTCGGATTCGACAAATATTCACTACAGAGTTGTTAGCATGCAGATTACCGAACTTTCATCCACCCTACAAGGCATATTTACACCGAGAATCTATTCATCTGAGTTCGCAGTGTTTCCTAAATCCAGTTTCGAAAATCAGGCAGATTTCTCAGGAAAAATCTCTTGGAGTGATTTCTAACCAAGAGAAATGTAATTTACATAAAATCCCTGACCATGAAATTCCGTGTTCCGAACATGCTACATGCATAATGGATTCGAAAAATATTCTCTACAGATTTGTTAGCATGTGGATTACCGAACTTTCATCACAATAGTTTGAATATTGATACTTAGAAGAATTTTCTCAGATTTTGCTGCGTTTTCCAAACGCCAGTTTAAAAAATGAAGCATTTACTGCAGAAAAATTCTCTTGGAGAGAGTTCTACCCAATAGAGAAGTAATTTACATTGTTTCAGTCACCGTGAAATTCCATGTTAAAAACACGGTATATGCATCACGGATTAGAAAAAGCTTCTTTAATATGTTGTGAAAATGTGGATTACCGAACTTTCTTCCAACATAAAGGCATATTTACACCTAGAAATATTTACTCTCATTTTGAAGCATTCTCCAAATTTCAGATTCGATAATCATGCAATTTTCGCAGAAAAATTCTATTCTAGCTAGTTCTACCCAATAGAATTTTAATTTAAATTGTGTCATTACGGTGAAATTCCATTTCAAAAAGCGCTACATGAATCACGGTTTGAAAAATCATTACTACACTGTTATTAACATGTGGATTACCGGACTTTCATTCACCATTCAATGCATATTGACACTTAGAAGCATTTTCTCAGATTTCACAGGGTTCTCCTAATGGCAGTTTTGAAAATGATGCACATTTTGCAGAAAAAAACTCTTCAAGCGAGTTCTACCCAATAGACATGTAATTTACATTGTTTCCTTCAATATGACACACTGTATTCCGTACACGTTACATGCATCACGAATTCGACAAACATTCTCTAATGAGTGTGAGCATGTGGATTACCAAAGTTTCATTCACCATACAAGGCATATTTACACCTAGATGTAGTTATTCTGATTTCGCAGGTTTTCCCTAACATCCACTTCTGAAAATCATGAAATTTTCGCAGAAAAATTCAATTCAAGCGAGTTCTATCCAGTAGAATTGTTATTTTCCGAGTTTCACTCACCGAGACATTCCGTGTTCAAAAAACGTTACATTAATCACGGCTTTGACAAACATTATTAAATGACCGTGACCATGTGGATTACCGATGTTTCAACCACAATACAAGGCATATTGACACCTAGAAACATTTACTTAGATTTTGCAGATTTTTCCTAAATTTTGTTATGAAAATCAGGCAGTTTTCGCAGAAAAATTCTCTTGCTGCATGTTCGATCCAATAGACACCCCAGTTTCATAGATACCGTCACCGTAACATCCCGTGATCCGAAAAAGTTACTTGCACCATGGATTCAACAAATATTCACTGCTGAGTTGTTAGAATGTGAATTACACATCTTTAATAAACCATTGAAGACATATTGTCACCTTAAAATTTTGCTCAGATTTTGCAGTGTTTTCATAACACCAGTTTCCAAACAGAGGTAGATTTTACAGTAAAATGCTCCTGGAGTGTTTCTCACCAATAGATATGTAATTTACATAGTTTCCATCAACGTGACATTCCGTATACTGAATACACTACATTCATCAAGGATTTGAGAAACATTTTTAATGAGTTGTGTACATGTGTATTACAGAACTTTCATCCACCATACAAGGCATATTTACACCTAGAAACATTAACTCTGAGTTTGCAGCTTTTTCCTACTAGCAGTTTCAAAATCAGGGAGTTTCCTAAGGAAAAAACTGTTGGAGCGTGTTCTACCCAATAGATATGTAAATTACATAGATTCTCCCGCTGTGAAATTCCGTGTTTCGCACACGCTACATGCAGATAGGATTCGACAAAAATACACTACAGAGTTGTTTGCATGTGGATTACAGGACTTTCATCACAATACAAGGCATATTGATGATTAGAAGCATTTTCTCTGATTTCACAGAGCTTTCCAAACGCCAGTTTCGGAACTGAGGCAGATTTCACGGCAAAAACCTCTTGGAGCGGGTTCAAAACAATAGACATTTAATTTACATGGATTCGCACACCATGAAATTCCGTGTTCCGAACACGCTTCATGCATCTCGGATTCAAAAATTTTCACTACAGGGTTGTTAGCAAGTGGAATACATCACTTTCATTGACCATAGATTGCTTACTGACTCTTTGAATGCTTTTCTCAGATTTCACAGATTAGTTTAAATGCCAGGTTTGAAAATGAGGCAGATTTGGCAGGAAAATGCTCTTGGAGCGAGTTCTAACCCAAAGATATGTAATATACCTAGTTTCACTCACCGTGACATTCCGTGTTCTGAACAAGTTACATGCATCACGGATTCGAAAAACATTCTTTAATGAGTTGTGAACATGTGTATTACCGTACTTTCATCCACCTTACAATGCATATTTATACATAGAATGTTTTTTCTGATTTAGTAGATTTCACCTAATGTCAGTTTTTAAATCATGCAGTTTTCGCAGAAAATCCTCTTGGAGCGAGTTCTACCCAATAGACATTCAATTTACATAGAACCTGTCATCGTGAAATTCCGTGTTCCGAAAAAGCTACATGCATCACGGATTCGACAAATATTCACTACAGAGTTGTTAGCATAAGGATTAACGAACTTTCATCCACCATAAAAGCCATATTGACACTTTGAATCATTTTCTCATATTTTGAAAGTTTTTCCTAATGCCAGTTTTGAAAATGAGGCAGAATTCGCAGAAAAAGCTCTTGGAGCGTGTTCTACCCAAGTGACATGCATTTTACATAGATTCGCTCACCGTGATATTCTGTGTCCCAAACACGCTTCATGTATCTCGGATTCGACAAATATTCACTACAGAGTTGTTAGCATGCAGATTACCGAACTTTCATCCACCCTACAAGGCATATTTACACCGAGAATCTATTCATCTGAGTTCGCAGTGTTTCCTAAATCCAGTTTCGAAAATCAGGCAGATTTCTCAGGAAAAATCTCTTGGAGTGATTTCTAACCAAGAGAAATGTAATTTACATAAAATCCCTGACCATGAAATTCCGTGTTCCGAACATGCTACATGCATAATGGATTCGAAAAATATTCTCTACAGATTTGTTAGCATGTGGATTACCGAACTTTCATCACAATAGTTTGAATATTGATACTTAGAAGTATTTTCTCAGATTTTGCTGCGTTTTCCAAACGCCAGTTTAAAAAATGAAGCATTTACTGCAGAAAAATTCTCTTGGAGAGAGTTCTACCCAATAGAGAAGTAATTTACATTGTTTCAGTCACCGTGAAATTCCATGTTAAAAACACGGTATATGCATCACGGATTAGAAAAAGCTTCTTTAATATGTTGTGAAAATGTGGATTACCAAACTTTCTTCCAACATAAAGGCATATTTACACCTAGAAATATTTACTCTCATTTTGAAGCATTCTCCAAATTTCAGATTCGATAATCATGCAATTTTCGCAGAAAAATTCTATTCTAGCTAGTTCTACCCAATAGAATTTTAATTTAAATTGTGTCATTACGGTGAAATTCCATTTCAAAAAGCGCTACATGAATCACGGTTTGAAAAATCATTACTACACTGTTATTAACATGTGGATTACCGGACTTTCATTCACCATTCAATGCATATTGACACTTAGAAGCATTTTCTAAGATTTCACAGGGTTCTCCTAATGGCAGTTTTGAAAATGAGGCACATTTCGCAGAAAAATTCTCTTCAAGCGAGTTCTACCCAATAGACATGTAATTTACATTGTTTCCTTCAATATGACACACTGTATTCCGTACACGTTACATGCATCACGAATTCGACAAACATTCTCTAATGAGTGTGAGCATGTGGATTACCAAAGTTTCATTCACCATACAAGGCATATTTACACCTAGATGTAGTTATTCTGATTTCGCAGGTTTTCCCTAACATCCACTTCTGAAAATCATGAAATTTTCGCAGAAAAATTCAATTCAAGCGAGTTCTATCCAGTAGAATTGTTATTTTCCGAGTTTCACTCACCGAGACATTCCGTGTTCAAAAAACGTTACATTAATCACGGCTTTGACAAACATTATTTAATGACCGTGACCATGTGGATTACCGATGTTTCAACCACAATACAAGGCATATTGACACCTAGAAACATTTACTTAGATTTCGCAGATTTTTCCTAAATTTTGTTATGAAAATCAGGCAGTTTTCGCAGAAAAATTCTCTTGCTGCATGTTCGATCCAATAGACACCCCATTTTCATAGATACCGTCACCGTAACATCCCGTGATCCGAAAAAGTTACTTGCACCATGGATTCAACAAATATTCACTGCTGAGTTGTTAGAATGTGAATTACACATCTTTAATAAACCATTGAAGACATATTGTCACCTTAAAATTTTGCTCAGATTTTGCAGTGTTTTCATAACACCAGTTTCCAAACAGAGGTAGATTTTACAGTAAAATGCTCCTGGAGTGTTTCTCACCAATAGATATGTAATTTACATAGTTTCCATCAACGTGACATTCCGTATACTGAATACACTACATTCATCACGGATTTGAGAAACATTTTTAATGAGTTGTGTACATGTGTATTACAGAACTTTCATCCACCATACAAGGCATATTTACACCTAGAAACATTAACTCTGAGTTTGCAGCTTTTTCCTACTAGCAGTTTCAAAATCAGGGAGTTTCCTAAGGAAAAAACTGTTGGAGCGTGTTCTACCCAATAGATATGTAAATTACATAGATTCTCCCGCTGTGAAATTCCGTGTTTCGCACACGCTACATGCAGATAGGATTCGACAAAAATACACTACAGAGTTGTTTGCATGTGGATTACAGGACTTTCATCACAATAAAAGGCATATTGATGATTAGAAGCATTTTCTCTGATTTCACAGAGCTTTCCAAACGCCAGTTTCGGAACTGAGGCAGATTTCACGGCAAAAACCTCTTGGAGCGGGTTCAAAACAATAGACATTTAATTTACATGGATTCGCACACCATGAAATTCCGTGTTCCGAACACGCTTCATGCATCTCGGATTCAAAAATTTTCACTACAGGGTTGTTAGCAAGTGGAATACATCACTTTCATTGACCATAGATTGCTTACTGACTCTTTGAATGCTTTTCTCAGATTTCACAGATTAGTTTAAATGCCAGGTTTGAAAATGAGGCAGATTTGGCAGGAAAATGCTCTTGGAGCGAGTTCTAACCCAAAGATATGTAATATACATAGTTTCACTCACCGTGACATTCCGTGTTCTGAACAAGTTACATGCATCACGGATTCGAAAAACATTCTTTAATGAGTTGTGTACATGTGTATTACCGTACTTTCATCCACCTTACAATGCATATTTATACATAGAATGTTTTTTCTGATTTAGTAGATTTCACCTAATGTCAGTTTTTAAATCATGCAGTTTTCGCAGAAAATCCTCTTGGAGCGAGTTCTACCCAATAGACATTCAATTTACATAGAACCTGTCATCGTGAAATTCCGTGTTCCGAAAAAGCTACATGCATCACGGATTCGACAAATATTCACTACAGAGTTGTTTGCATAAGGATTAACGAACTTTCATCCACCATAAAAGCCATATTGACACTTTGAATCATTTTCTCATATTTCGAAAGTTTTTCCTAATGCCAGTTTTGAAAATGAGGCAGAATTCGCAGAAAAAGCTCTTGGAGCGTGTTCTACCCAAGTGACATGCATTTTACATAGATTCGCTCACCGTGATATTCTGTGTCCCAAACACGCTTCATGTATCTCGGATTCGACAAATATTCACTACAGAGTTGTTAGCATGCAGATTACCGAACTTTCATCCACCCTACAAGGCATATTTACACCGAGAATCTATTCATCTGAGTTCGCAGTGTTTCCTAAATCCAGTTTCGAAAATCAGGCAGATTTCTCAGGAAAAATCTCTTGGAGTGATTTCTAACCAAGAGAAATGTAATTTACATAAAATCCCTGACCATGAAATTCCGTGTTCCGAACATGCTACATGCATAATGGATTCGAAAAATATTCTCTACAGATTTGTTAGCATGTGGATTACCGAACTTTCATCACAATAGTTTGAATATTGATACTTAGAAGAATTTTCTCAGATTTTGCTGCGTTTTCCAAACGCCAGTTTAAAAAATGAAGCATTTACTGCAGAAAAATTCTCTTGGAGAGAGTTCTACCCAATAGAGAAGTAATTTACATTGTTTCAGTCACCGTGAAATTCCATGTTAAAAACACGGTATATGCATCACGGATTAGAAAAAGCTTCTTTAATATGTTGTGAAAATGTGGATTACCGAACTTTCTTCCAACATAAAGGCATATTTACACCTAGAAATATTTACTCTCATTTTGAAGCATTCTCCAAATTTCAGATTCGATAATCATGCAATTTTCGCAGAAAAATTCTATTCTAGCTAGTTCTACCCAATAGAATTTTAATTTAAATTGTGTCATTACGGTGAAATTCCATTTCAAAAAGCGCTACATGAATCACGGTTTGAAAAATCATTACTACACTGTTATTAACATGTGGATTACCGGACTTTCATTCACCATTCAATGCATATTGACACTTAGAAGCATTTTCTCAGATTTCACAGGGTTCTCCTAATGGCAGTTTTGAAAATGATGCACATTTTGCAGAAAAAAACTCTTCAAGCGAGTTCTACCCAATAGACATGTAATTTACATTGTTTCCTTCAATATGACACACTGTATTCCGTACACGTTACATGCATCACGAATTCGACAAACATTCTCTAATGAGTGTGAGCATGTGGATTACCAAAGTTTCATTCACCATACAAGGCATATTTACACCTAGATGTAGTTATTCTGATTTCGCAGGTTTTCCCTAACATCTACTTCTGAAAATCATGAAATTTTCGCAGAAAAATTCAATTCAAGCGAGTTCTATCCAGTAGAATTGTTATTTTCCGAGTTTCACTCACCGAGACATTCCGTGTTCAAAAAACGTTACATTAATCACGGCTTTGACAAACATTATTAAATGACCGTGACCATGTGGATTACCGATGTTTCAACCACAATACAAGGCATATTGACACCTAGAAACATTTACTTAGATTTTGCAGATTTTTCCTAAATTTTGTTATGAAAATCAGGCAGTTTTCGCAGAAAAATTCTCTTGCTGCATGTTCGATCCAATAGACACCCCAGTTTCATAGATACCGTCACCGTAACATCCCGTGATCCGAAAAAGTTACTTGCACCATGGATTCAACAAATATTCACTGCTGAGTTGTTAGAATGTGAATTACACATCTTTAATAAACCATTGAAGACATATTGTCACCTTAAAATTTTGCTCAGATTTTGCAGTGTTTTCATAACACCAGTTTCCAAACAGAGGTAGATTTTACAGTAAAATGCTCCTGGAGTGTTTCTCACCAATAGATATGTAATTTACATAGTTTCCATCAACGTGACATTCCGTATACTGAATACACTACATTCATCAAGGATTTGAGAAACATTTTTAATGAGTTGTGTACATGTGTATTACAGAACTTTCATCCACCATACAAGGCATATTTACACCTAGAAACATTAACTCTGAGTTTGCAGCTTTTTCCTACTAGCAGTTTCAAAATCAGGGAGTTTCCTAAGGAAAAAACTGTTGGAGCGTGTTCTACCCAATAGATATGTAAATTACATAGATTCTCCCGCTGTGAAATTCCGTGTTTCGCACACGCTACATGCAGATAGGATTCGACAAAAATACACTACAGAGTTGTTTGCATGTGGATTACAGGACTTTCATCACAATACAAGGCATATTGATGATTAGAAGCATTTTCTCTGATTTCACAGAGCTTTCCAAACGCCAGTTTCGGAACTGAGGCAGATTTCACGGCAAAAACCTCTTGGAGCGGGTTCAAAACAATAGACATTTAATTTACATGGATTCGCACACCATGAAATTCCGTGTTCCGAACACGCTTCATGCATCTCGGATTCAAAAATTTTCACTACAGGGTTGTTAGCAAGTGGAATACATCACTTTCATTGACCATAGATTGCTTACTGACTCTTTGAATGCTTTTCTCAGATTTCACAGATTAGTTTAAATGCCAGGTTTGAAAATGAGGCAGATTTGGCAGGAAAATGCTCTTGGAGCGAGTTCTAACCCAAAGATATGTAATATACCTAGTTTCACTCACCGTGACATTCCGTGTTCTGAACAAGTTACATGCATCACGGATTCGAAAAACATTCTTTAATGAGTTGTGAACATGTGTATTACCGTACTTTCATCCACCTTACAATGCATATTTATACATAGAATGTTTTTTCTGATTTAGTAGATTTCACCTAATGTCAGTTTTTAAATCATGCAGTTTTCGCAGAAAATCCTCTTGGAGCGAGTTCTACCCAATAGACATTCAATTTACATAGAACCTGTCATCGTGAAATTCCGTGTTCCGAAAAAGCTACATGCATCACGGATTCGACAAATATTCACTACAGAGTTGTTAGCATAAGGATTAACGAACTTTCATCCACCATAAAAGCCATATTGACACTTTGAATCATTTTCTCATATTTTGAAAGTTTTTCCTAATGCCAGTTTTGAAAATGAGGCAGAATTCGCAGAAAAAGCTCTTGGAGCGTGTTCTACCCAAGTGACATGCATTTTACATAGATTCGCTCACCGTGATATTCTGTGTCCCAAACACGCTTCATGTATCTCGGATTCGACAAATATTCACTACAGAGTTGTTAGCATGCAGATTACCGAACTTTCATCCACCCTACAAGGCATATTTACACCGAGAATCTATTCATCTGAGTTCGCAGTGTTTCCTAAATCCAGTTTCGAAAATCAGGCAGATTTCTCAGGAAAAATCTCTTGGAGTGATTTCTAACCAAGAGAAATGTAATTTACATAAAATCCCTGACCATGAAATTCCGTGTTCCGAACATGCTACATGCATAATGGATTCGAAAAATATTCTCTACAGATTTGTTAGCATGTGGATTACCGAACTTTCATCACAATAGTTTGAATATTGATACTTAGAAGTATTTTCTCAGATTTTGCTGCGTTTTCCAAACGCCAGTTTAAAAAATGAAGCATTTACTGCAGAAAAATTCTCTTGGAGAGAGTTCTACCCAATAGAGAAGTAATTTACATTGTTTCAGTCACCGTGAAATTCCATGTTAAAAACACGGTATATGCATCACGGATTAGAAAAAGCTTCTTTAATATGTTGTGAAAATGTGGATTACCAAACTTTCTTCCAACATAAAGGCATATTTACACCTAGAAATATTTACTCTCATTTTGAAGCATTCTCCAAATTTCAGATTCGATAATCATGCAATTTTCGCAGAAAAATTCTATTCTAGCTAGTTCTACCCAATAGAATTTTAATTTAAATTGTGTCATTACGGTGAAATTCCATTTCAAAAAGCGCTACATGAATCACGGTTTGAAAAATCATTACTACACTGTTATTAACATGTGGATTACCGGACTTTCATTCACCATTCAATGCATATTGACACTTAGAAGCATTTTCTAAGATTTCACAGGGTTCTCCTAATGGCAGTTTTGAAAATGAGGCACATTTCGCAGAAAAATTCTCTTCAAGCGAGTTCTACCCAATAGACATGTAATTTACATTGTTTCCTTCAATATGACACACTGTATTCCGTACACGTTACATGCATCACGAATTCGACAAACATTCTCTAATGAGTGTGAGCATGTGGATTACCAAAGTTTCATTCACCATACAAGGCATATTTACACCTAGATGTAGTTATTCTGATTTCGCAGGTTTTCCCTAACATCCACTTCTGAAAATCATGAAATTTTCGCAGAAAAATTCAATTCAAGCGAGTTCTATCCAGTAGAATTGTTATTTTCCGAGTTTCACTCACCGAGACATTCCGTGTTCAAAAAACGTTACATTAATCACGGCTTTGACAAACATTATTTAATGACCGTGACCATGTGGATTACCGATGTTTCAACCACAATACAAGGCATATTGACACCTAGAAACATTTACTTAGATTTCGCAGATTTTTCCTAAATTTTGTTATGAAAATCAGGCAGTTTTCGCAGAAAAATTCTCTTGCTGCATGTTCGATCCAATAGACACCCCATTTTCATAGATACCGTCACCGTAACATCCCGTGATCCGAAAAAGTTACTTGCACCATGGATTCAACAAATATTCACTGCTGAGTTGTTAGAATGTGAATTACACATCTTTAATAAACCATTGAAGACATATTGTCACCTTAAAATTTTGCTCAGATTTTGCAGTGTTTTCATAACACCAGTTTCCAAACAGAGGTAGATTTTACAGTAAAATGCTCCTGGAGTGTTTCTCACCAATAGATATGTAATTTACATAGTTTCCATCAACGTGACATTCCGTATACTGAATACACTACATTCATCACGGATTTGAGAAACATTTTTAATGAGTTGTGTACATGTGTATTACAGAACTTTCATCCACCATACAAGGCATATTTACACCTAGAAACATTAACTCTGAGTTTGCAGCTTTTTCCTACTAGCAGTTTCAAAATCAGGGAGTTTCCTAAGGAAAAAACTGTTGGAGCGTGTTCTACCCAATAGATATGTAAATTACATAGATTCTCCCGCTGTGAAATTCCGTGTTTCGCACACGCTACATGCAGATAGGATTCGACAAAAATACACTACAGAGTTGTTTGCATGTGGATTACAGGACTTTCATCACAATAAAAGGCATATTGATGATTAGAAGCATTTTCTCTGATTTCACAGAGCTTTCCAAACGCCAGTTTCGGAACTGAGGCAGATTTCACGGCAAAAACCTCTTGGAGCGGGTTCAAAACAATAGACATTTAATTTACATGGATTCGCACACCATGAAATTCCGTGTTCCGAACACGCTTCATGCATCTCGGATTCAAAAATTTTCACTACAGGGTTGTTAGCAAGTGGAATACATCACTTTCATTGACCATAGATTGCTTACTGACTCTTTGAATGCTTTTCTCAGATTTCACAGATTAGTTTAAATGCCAGGTTTGAAAATGAGGCAGATTTGGCAGGAAAATGCTCTTGGAGCGAGTTCTAACCCAAAGATATGTAATATACATAGTTTCACTCACCGTGACATTCCGTGTTCTGAACAAGTTACATGCATCACGGATTCGAAAAACATTCTTTAATGAGTTGTGTACATGTGTATTACCGTACTTTCATCCACCTTACAATGCATATTTATACATAGAATGTTTTTTCTGATTTAGTAGATTTCACCTAATGTCAGTTTTTAAATCATGCAGTTTTCGCAGAAAATCCTCTTGGAGCGAGTTCTACCCAATAGACATTCAATTTACATAGAACCTGTCATCGTGAAATTCCGTGTTCCGAAAAAGCTACATGCATCACGGATTCGACAAATATTCACTACAGAGTTGTTTGCATAAGGATTAACGAACTTTCATCCACCATAAAAGCCATATTGACACTTTGAATCATTTTCTCATATTTCGAAAGTTTTTCCTAATGCCAGTTTTGAAAATGAGGCAGAATTCGCAGAAAAAGCTCTTGGAGCGTGTTCTACCCAAGTGACATGCATTTTACATAGATTCGCTCACCGTGATATTCTGTGTCCCAAACACGCTTCATGTATCTCGGATTCGACAAATATTCACTACAGAGTTGTTAGCATGCAGATTACCGAACTTTCATCCACCCTACAAGGCATATTTACACCGAGAATCTATTCATCTGAGTTCGCAGTGTTTCCTAAATCCAGTTTCGAAAATCAGGCAGATTTCTCAGGAAAAATCTCTTGGAGTGATTTCTAACCAAGAGAAATGTAATTTACATAAAATCCCTGACCATGAAATTCCGTGTTCCGAACATGCTACATGCATAATGGATTCGAAAAATATTCTCTACAGATTTGTTAGCATGTGGATTACCGAACTTTCATCACAATAGTTTGAATATTGATACTTAGAAGTATTTTCTCAGATTTTGCTGCGTTTTCCAAACGCCAGTTTAAAAAATGAAGCATTTACTGCAGAAAAATTCTCTTGGAGAGAGTTCTACCCAATAGAGGAGTAATTTACATTGTTTCAGTCACCGTGAAATTCCATGTTAAAAACACGGTATATGCATCACGGATTAGAAAAAGCTTCTTTAATATGTTGTGAAAATGTGGATTACCGAACTTTCTTCCAACATAAAGGCATATTTACACCTAGAAATATTTACTCTCATTTTGAAGCATTCTCCAAATTTCAGATTCGATAATCATGCAATTTTCGCAGAAAAATTCTATTCTAGCTAGTTCTACCCAATAGAATTTTAATTTAAATTGTGTCATTACGGTGAAATTCCATTTCAAAAAGCGCTACATGAATCACGGTTTGAAAAATCATTACTACACTGTTATTAACATGTGGATTACCGGACTTTCATTCACCATTCAATGCATATTGACACTTAGAAGCATTTTCTAAGATTTCACAGGGTTCTCCTAATGGCAGTTTTGAAAATGAGGCACATTTCGCAGAAAAAAACTCTTCAAGCGAGTTCTACCCAATAGACATGTAATTTACATTGTTTCCTTCAATATGACACACTGTATTCCGTACACGTTACATGCATCACGAATTCGACAAACATTCTCTAATGAGTGTGAGCATGTGGATTACCAAAGTTTCATTCACCATACAAGGCATATTTACACCTAGATGTTGTTATTCTGATTTCGCAGGTTTTCCCTAACATCCACTTCCGAAAATCATGAAATTTTCGCAGAAAAATTCAATTCAAGCGAGTTCTATCCAGTAGAATTGTTATTTTCTGAGTTTCACTCACCGAGACATTCCGTGTTCAAAAAACGTTACATTAATCACGGCTTTGACAAACATTATTTAATGACCGTGACCATGTGGATTACCGATGTTTCAACCACAATACAAGGCATATTGACACCTAGAAACATTTACTTAGATTTCGCAGATTTTTCCTAAATTTTGTTATGAAAATCAGGCAGTTTTCGCAGAAAAATTCTCTTGCTGCATGTTCGATCCAATAGACACCCCATTTTCATAGATACCGTCACCGTAACATCCCGTGATCCGAAAAAGTTACTTGCACCATGGATTCAACAAATATTCACTGCTGAGTTGTTAGAATGTGAATTACACATCTTTAATAAACCATTGAAGACATATTGTCACCTTAAAATTTTGCTCAGATTTTGCAGTGTTTTCATAACACCAGTTTCCAAACAGAGGTAGATTTTACAGTAAAATGCTCCTGGAGTGTTTCTCACCAATAGATATGTAATTTACATAGTTTCCATCAACGTGACATTCCGTATACTGAATACACTACATTCATCACGGATTTGAGAAACATTTTTAATGAGTTGTGTACATGTGTATTACAGAACTTTCATCCACCATACAAGGCATATTTACACCTAGAAACATTAACTCTGAGTTTGCAGCTTTTTCCTACTAGCAGTTTCAAAATCAGGGAGTTTCCTAAGGAAAAAACTGTTGGAGCGTGTTCTACCCAATAGATATGTAAATTACATAGATTCTCCCGCTGTGAAATTCCGTGTTTCGCACACGCTACATGCAGATAGGATTCGACAAAAATACACTACAGAGTTGTTTGCATGTGGATTACAGGACTTTCATCACAATACAAGGCATATTGATGATTAGAAGCATTTTCTCTGATTTCACAGAGCTTTCCAAACGCCAGTTTCGGAACTGAGGCAGATTTCACGGCAAAAACCTCTTGGAGCGGGTTCAAAACAATAGACATTTAATTTACATGGATTCGCACACCATGAAATTCCGTGTTCCGAACACGCTTCATGCATCTCGGATTCAAAAATTTTCACTACAGGGTTGTTAGCAAGTGGAATACATCACTTTCATTGACCATAGATTGCTTACTGACTCTTTGAATGCTTTTCTCAGATTTCACAGATTAGTTTAATTGCCAGGTTTGAAAATGAGGCAGATTTGGCAGGAAAATGCTCTTGGAGCGAGTTCTAACCCAAAGATATGTAATATACCTAGTTTCACTCACCGTGACATTCCGTGTTCTGAACAAGTTACATGCATCACGGATTCGAAAAACATTCTTTAATGAGTTGTGAACATGTGTATTACCGTACTTTCATCCACCTTACAATGCATATTTATACATAGAATGTTTTTTCTGATTTAGTAGATTTCACCTAATGTCAGTTTTTAAATCATGCAGTTTTCGCAGAAAATCCTCTTGGAGCGAGTTCTACCCAATAGACATTCAATTTACATAGAACCTGTCATCGTGAAATTCCGTGTTCCGAAAAAGCTACATGCATCACGGATTCGACAAATATTCACTACAGAGTTGTTTGCATAAGGATTAACGAACTTTCATCCACCATAAAAGCCATATTGACACTTTGAATCATTTTCTCATATTTCGAAAGTTTTTCCTAATGCCAGTTTTGAAAATGAGGCAGAATTCGCAGAAAAAGCTCTTGGAGCGTGTTCTACCCAAGTGACATGCATTTTACATAGATTCGCTCACCGTGATATTCTGTGTCCCAAACACGCTTCATGTATCTCGGATTCGACAAATATTCACTACAGAGTTGTTAGCATGCAGATTACCGAACTTTCATCCACCCTACAAGGCATATTTACACCGAGAATCTATTCATCTGAGTTCGCAGTGTTTCCTAAATCCAGTTTCGAAAATCAGGCAGATTTCTCAGGAAAAATCTCTTGGAGTGATTTCTAACCAAGAGAAATGTAATTTACATAAAATCCCTGACCATGAAATTCCGTGTTCCGAACATGCTACATGCATAATGGATTCTAAAAATATTCTCTACAGATTTGTTAGCATGTGGATTACCGAACTTTCATCACAATAGTTTGAATATTGATACTTAGAAGTATTTTCTCAGATTTTGCTGCGTTTTCCAAACGCCAGTTTAAAAAATGAAGCATTTACTGCAGAAAAATTCTCTTGGAGAGAGTTCTACCCAATAGAGAAGTAATTTACATTGTTTCAGTCACCGTGAAATTCCATGTTAAAAACACGGTATATGCATCACGGATTAGAAAAAGCTTCTTTAATATGTTGTGAAAATGTGGATTACCGAACTTTCTTCCAACATAAAGGCATATTTACACCTAGAAATATTTACTCTCATTTTGAAGCATTCTCCAAATTTCAGATTCGATAATCATGCAATTTTCGCAGAAAAATTCTATTCTAGCTAGTTCTACCCAATAGAATTTTAATTTAAATTGTGTCATTACGGTGAAATTCCATTTCAAAAAGCGCTACATGAATCACGGTTTGAAAAATCATTACTACACTGTTATTAACATGTGGATTACCGGACTTTCATTCACCATTCAATGCATATTGACACTTAGAAGCATTTTCTAAGATTTCACAGGGTTCTCCTAATGGCAGTTTTGAAAATGAGGCACATTTCGCAGAAAAAAACTCTTCAAGCGAGTTCTACCCAATAGACATGTAATTTACATTGTTTCCTTCAATATGACACACTGTATTCCGTACACGTTACATGCATCACGAATTCGACAAACATTCTCTAATGAGTGTGAGCATGTGGATTACCAAAGTTTCATTCACCATACAAGGCATATTTACACCTAGATGTTGTTATTCTGATTTCGCAGGTTTTCCCTAACATCCACTTCCGAAAATCATGAAATTTTCGCAGAAAAATTCAATTCAAGCGAGTTCTATCCAGTAGAATTGTTATTTTCTGAGTTTCACTCACCGAGACATTCCGTGTTCAAAAAACGTTACATTAATCACGGCTTTGACAAACATTATTTAATGACCGTGACCATGTGGATTACCGATGTTTCAACCACAATACAAGGCATATTGACACCTCGAAACATTTACTTAGATTTCGCAGATTTTTCCTAAATTTTGTTATGAAAATCAGGCAGTTTTCGCAGAAAAATTCTCTTGCTGCATGTTCGATCCAATAGACACCCCATTTTCATAGATACCGTCACCGTAACATCCCGTGATCCGAAAAAGTTACTTGCACCATGGATTCAACAAATATTCACTGCTGAGTTGTTAGAATGTGAATTACACATCTTTAATAAACCATTGAAGACATATTGTCACCTTAAAATTTTGCTCAGATTTTGCAGTGTTTTCATAACACCAGTTTCCAAACAGAGGTAGATTTTACAGTAAAATGCTCCTGGAGTGTTTCTCACCAATAGATATGTAATTTACATAGTTTCCATCAACGTGACATTCCGTATACTGAATACACTACATTCATCACGGATTTGAGAAACATTTTTAATGAGTTGTGTACATGTGTATTACAGAACTTTCATCCACCATACAAGGCATATTTACACCTAGAAACATTAACTCTGAGTTTGCAGCTTTTTCCTACTAGCAGTTTCAAAATCAGGGAGTTTCCTAAGGAAAAAACTGTTGGAGCGTGTTCTACCCAATAGATATGTAAATTACATAGATTCTCCCGCTGTGAAATTCCGTGTTTCGCACACGCTACATGCAGATAGGATTCGACAAAAATACACTACAGAGTTGTTTGCATGTGGATTACAGGACTTTCATCACAATACAAGGCATATTGATGATTAGAAGCATTTTCTCTGATTTCACAGAGCTTTCCAAACGCCAGTTTCGGAACTGAGGCAGATTTCACGGCAAAAACCTCTTGGAGCGGGTTCAAAACAATAGACATTTAATTTACATGGATTCGCACACCATGAAATTCCGTGTTCCGAACACGCTTCATGCATCTCGGATTCAAAAATTTTCACTACAGGGTTGTTAGCAAGTGGAATACATCACTTTCATTGACCATAGATTGCTTACTGACTCTTTGAATGCTTTTCTCAGATTTCACAGATTAGTTTAATTGCCAGGTTTGAAAATGAGGCAGATTTGGCAGGAAAATGCTCTTGGAGCGAGTTCTAACCCAAAGATATGTAATATACCTAGTTTCACTCACCGTGACATTCCGTGTTCTGAACAAGTTACATGCATCACGGATTCGAAAAACATTCTTTAATGAGTTGTGAACATGTGTATTACCGTACTTTCATCCACCTTACAATGCATATTTATACATAGAATGTTTTTTCTGATTTAGTAGATTTCACCTAATGTCAGTTTTTAAATCATGCAGTTTTCGCAGAAAATCCTCTTGGAGCGAGTTCTACCCAATAGACATTCAATTTACATAGAACCTGTCATCGTGAAATTCCGTGTTCCGAAAAAGCTACATGCATCACGGATTCGACAAATATTCACTACAGAGTTGTTTGCATAAGGATTAACGAACTTTCATCCACCATAAAAGCCATATTGACACTTTGAATCATTTTCTCATATTTCGAAAGTTTTTCCTAATGCCAGTTTTGAAAATGAGGCAGAATTCGCAGAAAAAGCTCTTGGAGCGTGTTCTACCCAAGTGACATGCATTTTACATAGATTCGCTCACCGTGATATTCTGTGTCCCAAACACGCTTCATGTATCTCGGATTCGACAAATATTCACTACAGAGTTGTTAGCATGCAGATTACCGAACTTTCATCCACCCTACAAGGCATATTTACACCGAGAATCTATTCATCTGAGTTCGCAGTGTTTCCTAAATCCAGTTTCGAAAATCAGGCAGATTTCTCAGGAAAAATCTCTTGGAGTGATTTCTAACCAAGAGAAATGTAATTTACATAAAATCCCTGACCATGAAATTCCGTGTTCCGAACATGCTACATGCATAATGGATTCTAAAAATATTCTCTACAGATTTGTTAGCATGTGGATTACCGAACTTTCATCACAATAGTTTGAATATTGATACTTAGAAGTATTTTCTCAGATTTTGCTGCGTTTTCCAAACGCCAGTTTAAAAAATGAAGCATTTACTGCAGAAAAATTCTCTTGGAGAGAGTTCTACCCAATAGAGAAGTAATTTACATTGTTTCAGTCACCGTGAAATTCCATGTTAAAAACACGGTATATGCATCACGGATTAGAAAAAGCTTCTTTAATATGTTGTGAAAATGTGGATTACCGAACTTTCTTCCAACATAAAGGCATATTTACACCTAGAAATATTTACTCTCATTTTGAAGCATTCTCCAAATTTCAGATTCGATAATCATGCAATTTTCGCAGAAAAATTCTATTCTAGCTAGTTCTACCCAATAGAATTTTAATTTAAATTGTGTCATTACGGTGAAATTCCATTTCAAAAAGCGCTACATGAATCACGGTTTGAAAAATCATTACTACACTGTTATTAACATGTGGATTACCGGACTTTCATTCACCATTCAATGCATATTGACACTTAGAAGCATTTTCTAAGATTTCACAGGGTTCTCCTAATGGCAGTTTTGAAAATGAGGCACATTTCGCAGAAAAAAACTCTTCAAGCGAGTTCTACCCAATAGACATGTAATTTACATTGTTTCCTTCAATATGACACACTGTATTCCGTACACGTTACATGCATCACGAATTCGACAAACATTCTCTAATGAGTGTGAGCATGTGGATTACCAAAGTTTCATTCACCATACAAGGCATATTTACACCTAGATGTTGTTATTCTGATTTCGCAGGTTTTCCCTAACATCCACTTCCGAAAATCATGAAATTTTCGCAGAAAAATTCAATTCAAGCGAGTTCTATCCAGTAGAATTGTTATTTTCTGAGTTTCACTCACCGAGACATTCCGTGTTCAAAAAACGTTACATTAATCACGGCTTTGACAAACATTATTTAATGACCGTGACCATGTGGATTACCGATGTTTCAACCACAATACAAGGCATATTGACACCTAGAAACATTTACTTAGATTTCGCAGATTTTTCCTAAATTTTGTTATGAAAATCAGGCAGTTTTCGCAGAAAAATTCTCTTGCTGCATGTTCGATCCAATAGACACCCCATTTTCATAGATACCGTCACCGTAACATCCCGTGATCCGAAAAAGTTACATGCACCATGGATTCAACAAATATTCACTGCTGAGTTGTTAGAATGTGAATTACACATCTTTAATAAACCATTGAAGACATATTGTCACCTTAAAATTTTGCTCAGATTTTGCAGTGTTTTCATAACACCAGTTTCCAAACAGAGGTAGATTTTACAGTAAAATGCTCCTGGATCGGGTTCTCACCAATAGATGTGTAATTTACATAGTTTCCATCAACGTGACATTCCGTATACTGAATACACTACATTCATCACGGATTTGAGAAACATTTTTAATGAGTTGTGTACATGTGTATTACAGAACTTTCATCCACCATACAAGGCATATTTACACCTAGAAACATTAACTCTGAGTTTGCAGCTTTTTCCTACTAGCAGTTTCAAAATCAGGGAGTTTCCTAAGGAAAAAACTGTTGGAGCGTGTTCTACCCAATAGATATGTAAATTACATAGATTCTCCCGCTGTGAAATTCCGTGTTTCGCACACGCTACATGCAGATAGGATTCGACAAAAATACACTACAGAGTTGTTTGCATGTGGATTACAGGACTTTCATCACAATACAAGGCATATTGATGATTAGAAGCATTTTCTCTGATTTCACAGAGCTTTCCAAACGCCAGTTTCGGAACTGAGGCAGATTTCACGGCAAAAACCTCTTGGAGCGGGTTCAAAACAATAGACATTTAATTTACATGGATTCGCACACCATGAAATTCCGTGTTCCGAACACGCTTCATGCATCTCGGATTCAAAAATTTTCACTACAGGGTTGTTAGCAAGTGGAATACATCACTTTCATTGACCATAGATTGCTTACTGACTCTTTGAATGCTTTTCTCAGATTTCACAGATTAGTTTAATTGCCAGGTTTGAAAATGAGGCAGATTTGGCAGGAAAATGCTCTTGGAGCGAGTTCTAACCCAAAGATATGTAATATACCTAGTTTCACTCACCGTGACATTCCGTGTTCTGAACAAGTTACATGCATCACGGATTCGAAAAACATTCTTTAATGAGTTGTGAACATGTGTATTACCGTACTTTCATCCACCTTACAATGCATATTTATACATAGAATGTTTTTTCTGATTTAGTAGATTTCACCTAATGTCAGTTTTTAAATCATGCAGTTTTCGCAGAAAATCCTCTTGGAGCGAGTTCTACCCAATAGACATTCAATTTACATAGAACCTGTCATCGTGAAATTCCGTGTTCCGAAAAAGCTACATGCATCACGGATTCGACAAATATTCACTACAGAGTTGTTTGCATAAGGATTAACGAACTTTCATCCACCATAAAAGCCATATTGACACTTTGAATCATTTTCTCATATTTCGAAAGTTTTTCCTAATGCCAGTTTTGAAAATGAGGCAGAATTCGCAGAAAAAGCTCTTGGAGCGTGTTCTACCCAAGTGACATGCATTTTACATAGATTCGCTCACCGTGATATTCTGTGTCCCAAACACGCTTCATGTATCTCGGATTCGACAAATATTCACTACAGAGTTGTTAGCATGCAGATTACCGAACTTTCATCCACCCTACAAGGCATATTTACACCGAGAATCTATTCATCTGAGTTCGCAGTGTTTCCTAAATCCAGTTTCGAAAATCAGGCAGATTTCTCAGGAAAAATCTCTTGGAGTGATTTCTAACCAAGAGAAATGTAATTTACATAAAATCCCTGACCATGAAATTCCGTGTTCCGAACATGCTACATGCATAATGGATTCTAAAAATATTCTCTACAGATTTGTTAGCATGTGGATTACCGAACTTTCATCACAATAGTTTGAATATTGATACTTAGAAGTATTTTCTCAGATTTTGCTGCGTTTTCCAAACGCCAGTTTAAAAAATGAAGCATTTACTGCAGAAAAATTCTCTTGGAGAGAGTTCTACCCAATAGAGAAGTAATTTACATTGTTTCAGTCACCGTGAAATTCCATGTTAAAAACACGGTATATGCATCACGGATTAGAAAAAGCTTCTTTAATATGTTGTGAAAATGTGGATTACCGAACTTTCTTCCAACATAAAGGCATATTTACACCTAGAAATATTTACTCTCATTTTGAAGCATTCTCCAAATTTCAGATTCGATAATCATGCAATTTTCGCAGAAAAATTCTATTCTAGCTAGTTCTACCCAATAGAATTTTAATTTAAATTGTGTCATTACGGTGAAATTCCATTTCAAAAAGCGCTACATGAATCACGGTTTGAAAAATCATTACTACACTGTTATTAACATGTGGATTACCGGACTTTCATTCACCATTCAATGCATATTGACACTTAGAAGCATTTTCTAAGATTTCACAGGGTTCTCCTAATGGCAGTTTTGAAAATGAGGCACATTTCGCAGAAAAAAACTCTTCAAGCGAGTTCTACCCAATAGACATGTAATTTACATTGTTTCCTTCAATATGACACACTGTATTCCGTACACGTTACATGCATCACGAATTCGACAAACATTCTCTAATGAGTGTGAGCATGTGGATTACCAAAGTTTCATTCACCATACAAGGCATATTTACACCTAGATGTTGTTATTCTGATTTCGCAGGTTTTCCCTAACATCCACTTCCGAAAATCATGAAATTTTCGCAGAAAAATTCAATTCAAGCGAGTTCTATCCAGTAGAATTGTTATTTTCTGAGTTTCACTCACCGAGACATTCCGTGTTCAAAAAACGTTACATTAATCACGGCTTTGACAAACATTATTTAATGACCGTGACCATGTGGATTACCGATGTTTCAACCACAATACAAGGCATATTGACACCTAGAAACATTTACTTAGATTTCGCAGATTTTTCCTAAATTTTGTTATGAAAATCAGGCAGTTTTCGCAGAAAAATTCTCTTGCTGCATGTTCGATCCAATAGACACCCCATTTTCATAGATACCGTCACCGTAACATCCCGTGATCCGAAAAAGTTACATGCACCATGGATTCAACAAATATTCACTGCTGAGTTGTTAGAATGTGAATTACACATCTTTAATAAACCATTGAAGACATATTGTCACCTTAAAATTTTGCTCAGATTTTGCAGTGTTTTCATAACACCAGTTTCCAAACAGAGGTAGATTTTACAGTAAAATGCTCCTGGATCGGGTTCTCACCAATAGATGTGTAATTTACATAGTTTCCATCAACGTGACATTCCGTATACTGAATACACTACATTCATCACGGATTTGAGAAACATTTTTAATGAGTTGTGTACATGTGTATTACAGAACTTTCATCCACCATACAAGGCATATTTACACCTAGAAACATTAACTCTGAGTTTGCAGCTTTTTCCTACTAGCAGTTTCAAAATCAGGGAGTTTCCTAAGGAAAAAACTGTTGGAGCGTGTTCTACCCAATAGATATGTAAATTACATAGATTCTCCCGCTGTGAAATTCCGTGTTTCGCACACGCTACATGCAGATAGGATTCGACAAAAATACACTACAGAGTTGTTTGCATGTGGATTACAGGACTTTCATCACAATACAAGGCATATTGATGATTAGAAGCATTTTCTCTGATTTCACAGAGCTTTCCAAACGCCAGTTTCGGAACTGAGGCAGATTTCACGGCAAAAACCTCTTGGAGCGGGTTCAAAACAATAGACATTTAATTTACATGGATTCGCACACCATGAAATTCCGTGTTCCGAACACGCTTCATGCATCTCGGATTCAAAAATTTTCACTACAGGGTTGTTAGCAAGTGGAATACATCACTTTCATTGACCATAGATTGCTTACTGACTCTTTGAATGCTTTTCTCAGATTTCACAGATTAGTTTAAATGCCAGGTTTGAAAATGAGGCAGATTTGGCAGGAAAATGCTCTTGGAGCGAGTTCTAACCCAAAGATATGTAATATACCTAGTTTCACTCACCGTGACATTCCGTGTTCTGAACAAGTTACATGCATCACGGATTCGAAAAACATTCTTTAATGAGTTGTGTACATGTGTATTACCGTACTTTCATCCACCTTAAAATGCATATTTATACATAGAATGTTTTTTCTGATTTAGTAGATTTCACCTAATGTCAGTTTTTAAATCATGCAGTTTTCGCAGAAAATCCTCTTGGAGCGAGTTCTACCCAATAGACATTCAATTTACATAGAACCTGTCATCGTGAAATTCCGTGTTCTGAAAAAGCTACATGCATCACGGATTCGACAAATATTCACTACAGAGTTGTTTGCATAAGGATTAACGAACTTTCATCCACCATAAAAGCCATATTGACACTTTGAATCATTTTCTCATATTTCGAAAGTTTTTCCTAATGCCAGTTTTGAAAATGAGGCAGAATTCGCAGAAAAAGCTCTTGGAGCGTGTTCTACCCAAGTGACATGCATTTTACATAGATTCGCTCACCGTGATATTCTGTGTCCCAAACACGCTTCATGTATCTCGGATTCGAGAAATATTCACTACAGAGTTGTTAGCATGCAGATTACCGAACTTTCATCCACCCTACAAGGCATATTTACACCGAGAATCTATTCATCTGAGTTCGCAGTGTTTCCTAAATCCAGTTTCGAAAATCAGGCAGATTTCTCAGGAAAAATCTCTTGGAGTGATTTCTAACCAAGAGAAATGTAATTTACATAAAATCCCTGACCATGAAATTCCGTGTTCCGAACATGCTACATGCATAATGGATTCGAAAAATATTCTCTACAGATTTGTTAGCATGTGGATTACCGAACTTTCATCACAATAGTTTGAATATTGATACTTAGAAGTATTTTCTCAGATTTTGCTGCGTTTTCCAAACGCCAGTTTAAAAAATGAAGCATTTACTGCAGAAAAATTCTCTTGGAGAGAGTTCTACCCAATAGAGAAGTAATTTACATTGTTTCAGTCACCGTGAAATTCCATGTTAAAAACACGGTATATGCATCACGGATTAGAAAAAGCTTCTTTAATATGTTGTGAAAATGTGGATTACCGAACTTTCTTCCAACATAAAGGCATATTTACACCTAGAAATATTTACTCTCATTTTGAAGCATTCTCCAAATTTCAGATTCAATAATCATGCAATTTTCGCAGAAAAATTCTATTCTAGCTAGTTCTACCCAATAGAATTTTAATTTAAATTGTGTCATTACGGTGAAATTCCATTTCAAAAAGCGCTACATGAATCACGGTTTGAAAAATCATTACTACACTGTTATTAACATGTGGATTACCGGACTTTCATTCACCATTCAATGCATATTGACACTTAGAAGCATTTTCTAAGATTTCACAGGGTTCTCCTAATGGCAGTTTTGAAAATGAGGCACATTTCGCAGAAAAAAACTCTTCAAGCGAGTTCTACCCAATAGACATGTAATTTACATTGTTTCCTTCAATATGACACACTGTATTCCGTACACGTTACATGCATCACGAATTCGACAAACATTCTCTAATGAGTGTGAGCATGTGGATTACCAAAGTTTCATTCACCATACAAGGCATATTTACACCTAGATGTTGTTATTCTGATTTCGCAGGTTTTCCCTAACATCCACTTCCGAAAATCATGAAATTTTCGCAGAAAAATTCAATTCAAGCGAGTTCTATCCAGTAGAATTGTTATTTGCTGAGTTTCACTCACCGAGACATTCCGTGTTCAAAAAACGTTACATTAATCACGGCTTTGACAAACATTATTTAATGACCGTGACCATGTGGATTACCGATGTTTCATCCACAATACAAGGCATATTGACACCTAGAAACATTTACTTAGATTTCGCAGATTTTTCCTAAATTTTGTTATGAAAATCAGGCAGTTTTCGCAGAAAAATTCTCTTGCTGCATGTTCGATCCAATAGACACCCCATTTTCATAGATACCGTCACCGTAACATCCCGTGATCCGAAAAAGTTACATGCACAATGGATTCAACAAATATTCACTGCTGAGTTGTTAGAATGTGAATTACACATCTTTAATAAACCATTGAAGACATATTGTCACCTTAAAATTTTGCTCAGATTTTGCAGTGTTTTCATAACACCAGTTTCCAAACAGAGGTAGATTTTACAGTAAAATGCTCCTGGAGTGTTTCTCACCAATAGATATGTAATTTACATAGTTTCCATCAACGTGACATTCCGTATACTGAATACACTACATTCATCACGGATTTGAGAAACATTTTTAATGAGTTGTGTACATGTGTATTACAGAACTTTCATCCACCATACAATGCATATTTACACCTAGAAACATTAACTCTGAGTTTGCAGCTTTTTCCTACTAGCAGTTTCAAAATCAGGGAGTTTCCTAAGGAAAAAACTGTTGGAGCGTGTTCTACCCAATAGATATGTAAATTACATAGATTCTCCCGCTGTGAAATTCCGTGTTTCGCACACGCTACATGCAGATAGGATTCGACAAAAATACACTACAGAGTTGTTTGCATGTGGATTACAGGACTTTCATCACAATACAAGGCATATTGATGATTAGAAGCATTTTCTCTGATTTCACAGAGCTTTCCAAACGCCAGTTTCGGAACTGAGGCAGATTTCACGGCAAAAACCTCTTGGAGCGGGTTCAAAACAATAGACATTTAATTTACATGGATTCGCACACCATGAAATTCCGTGTTCCGAACACGCTTCATGCATCTCGGATTCAAAAATTTTCACTACAGGGTTGTTAGCAAGTGGAATACATCACTTTCATTGACCATAGATTGCTTACTGACTCTTTGAATGCTTTTCTCAGATTTCACAGATTAGTTTAAATGCCAGGTTTGAAAATGAGGCAGATTTGGCAGGAAAATGCTCTTGGAGCGAGTTCTAACCCAAAGATATGTAATATACCTAGTTTCACTCACCGTGACATTCCGTGTTCTGAACAAGTTAAATGCATCACGGATTCGAAAAACATTCTTTAATGAGTTGTGAACATGTGTATTACCGTACTTTCATCCACCTTACAATGCATATTTATACATAGAATGTTTTTTCTGATTTAGTAGATTTCACCTAATGTCAGTTTTTAAATCACGCAGTTTTCGCAGAAAATCCTCTTGGAGCGAGTTCTACCCAATAGACATTCAATTTACATAGAACCTGTCATCGTGAAATTCCGTGTTCCGAAAAAGCTACATGCATCACGGATTCGACAAATATTCACTACAGAGTTGTTAGCATAAGGATTAACGAACTTTCATCCACCATAAAAGCCATATTGACACTTTGAATCATTTTCTCATATTTCGAAAGTTTTTCCTAATGCCAGTTTTGAAAATGAGGCAGAATTCGCAGAAAAAGCTCTTGGAGCGTGTTCTACCCAAGTGACATGCATTTTACATAGATTCGCTCACCGTGATATTCTGTGTCCCAAACACGCTTCATGTATCTCGGATTCGACAAATATTCACTACAGAGTTGTTAGCATGCAGATTACCGAACTTTCATCCACGCTACCAGGCATATTTACACCGAGAATCTATTCATCTGAGTTCGCAGTGTTTCCTAAATCCAGTTTCGAAAATCAGGCAGATTTCTCAGGAAAAATCTCTTGGAGTGATTTCTAACCAAGAGAAATGTAATTTACATAAAATCCCTGACCATGAAATTCCGTGTTCCGAACATGCTACATGCATAATGGATTCGAAAAATATTCTCTACAGATTTGTTAGCATGTGGATTACCGAACTTTCATCACAATAGTTTGAATATTGATACTTAGAAGTATTTTCTCAGATTTTGCTGCGTTTTCCAAGCGCCAGTTTAAAAAATGAAGCATTTACTGCAGAAAAATTCTCTTGGAGAGAGTTCTACCCAATAGAGAAGTAATTTACATTGTTTCAGTCACCGTGAAATTCCATGTTAAAAACACGGTATATGCATCACGGATTAGAAAAAGCTTCTTTAATATGTTGTGAAAATGTGGATTACCGAACTTTCTTCCAACATAAAGGCATATTTACACCTAGAAATATTTACTCTCATTTTGAAGCATTCTCCAAGTTTCAGATTCGATAATCATGCAATTTTCGCAGAAAAATTCTATTCTAGCTAGTTCTACCCAATAGAATTTTAATTTAAATTGTGTCATTACGGTGAAATTCCATTTCAAAAAGCGCTACATGAATCACGGTTTGAAAAATCATTACTACACTGTTATTAACATGTGGATTACCGGACTTTCATTCACCATTCAATGCATATTGACACTTAGAAGCATTTTCTAAGATTTCACAGGGTTCTCCTAATGGCAGTTTTGAAAATGAGGCACATTTCGCAGAAAAAAACTCTTCAAGCGAGTTCTACCCAATAGACATGTAATTTACATTGTTTCCTTCAATATGACACACTGTATTCCGTACACGTTACATGCATCACGAATTCGACAAACATTCTCTAATGAGTGTGAGCATGTGGATTACCAAAGTTTCATTCACCATACAAGGCATATTTACACCTAGATGTAGTTATTCTGATTTCGCAGGTTTTCCCTAACATCCACTTCTGAAAATCATGAAATTTTCGCAGAAAAATTCAATTCAAGCGAGTTCTATCCAGTAGAATTGTTATTTTCCAAGTTTCACTCACCGAGACATTCCGTGTTCAAAAAACGTTACATTAATCACGGCTTTGACAAACATTATTTAATGACCGTGACCATGTGGATTACCGATGTTTCAACCACAATACAAGGCATATTGACACCTAGAAACATTTACTTAGATTTCGCAGATTTTTCCTAAATTCAGTTATGAAAATCAGGCAGTTTTCGCAGAAAAATTCTCTTGCTGCATGTTCGATCCAATAGACACCCCATTTTCATAGATACCGTCACCGTAACATCCCGTGATCCGAAAAAGTTACTTGCACCATGGATTCAACAAATATTCACTGCTGAGTTGTTAGAATGTGAATTACACATCTTTAATAAACCATTGAAGACATATTGTCACCTTAAAATTTTGCTCAGATTTTGCAGTGTTTTCATAACACCAGTTTCCAAACAGAGGTAGATTTTACAGTAAAATGCTCCTGGAGTGTTTCTCACCAATAGATATGTAATTTACATAGTTTCCATCAACGTGACATTCCGTATACTGAATACACTACATTCATCACGGATTTGAGAAACATTTTTAATGAGTTGTGTACATGTGTATTACAGAACTTTCATCCACCATACAAGGCATATTTACACCTAGAAACATTAACTCTGAGTTTGCAGCTTTTTCCTACTAGCAGTTTCAAAATCAGGGAGTTTCCTAAGGAAAAAACTGTTGGAGCGTGTTCTACCCAATAGATATGTAAATTACATAGATTCTCCCGCTGTGAAATTCCGTGTTTCGCACACGCTACATGCAGATAGGATTCGACAAAAATACACTACAGAGTTGTTTGCATGTGGATTACAGGACTTTCATCACAATACAAGGCATATTGATGATTAGAAGCATTTTCTCTGATTTCACAGAGCTTTCCAAACGCCAGTTTCGGAACTGAGGCAGATTTCACGGCAAAAACCTCTTGGAGCGGGTTCAAAACAATAGACATTTAATTTACATGGATTCGCACACCATGAAATTCCGTGTTCCGAACACGCTTCATGCATCTCGGATTCAAAAATTTTCACTACAGGGTTGTTAGCAAGTGGAATACATCACTTTCATTGACCATAGATTGCTTACTGACTCTTTGAATGCTTTTCTCAGATTTCACAGATTAGTTTAAATGCCAGGTTTGAAAATGAGGCAGATTTGGCAGGAAAATGCTCTTGGAGCGAGTTCTAACCCAAAGATATGTAATATACCTAGTTTCACTCACCGTGACATTCCGTGTTCTGAACAAGTTACATGCATCACGGATTCGAAAAACATTCTTTAATGAGTTGTGAACATGTGTATTACCGTACTTTCATCCACCTTACAATGCATATTTATACATAGAATGTTTTTTCTGATTTAGTAGATTTCACCTAATGTCAGTTTTTAAATCATGCAGTTTTCGCAGAAAATCCTCTTGGAGCGAGTTCTACCCAATAGACATTCAATTTACATAGAACCTGTCATCGTGAAATTCCGTGTTCCGAAAAAGCTACATGCATCACGGATTCGACAAATATTCACTACAGAGTTGTTAGCATAAGGATTAACGAACTTTCATCCACCATACAAGCCATATTGACACTTTGAATCATTTTCTCATATTTCGAAAGTTTTTCCTAATGCCAGTTTTGAAAATGAGGCAGAATTCGCAGAAAAAGCTCTTGGAGCGTGTTCTACCCAAGTGACATGCATTTTACATAGATTCGCTCACCGTGATATTCTGTGTCCCAAACACGCTTCATGTATCTCGGATTCGACAAATATTCACTACAGAGTTGTTAGCATGCAGATTACCGAACTTTCATCCACCCTACAAGGCATATTTACACCGAGAATCTATTCATCTGAGTTCGCAGTGTTTCCTAAATCCAGTTTCGAAAATCAGGCAGATTTCTCAGGAAAAATCTCTTGGAGTGATTTCTAACCAAGAGAAATGTAATTTACATAAAATCCCTGACCATGAAATTCCGTGTTCCGAACATGCTACATGCATAATGGATTCGAAAAATATTCTCTACAGATTTGTTAGCATGTGGATTACCGAACTTTCATCACAATAGTTTGAATATTGATACTTAGAAGTATTTTCTCAGATTTTGCTGCGTTTTCCAAACGCCAGTTTAAAAAATGAAGCATTTACTGCAGAAAAATTCTCTTGGAGAGAGTTCTACCCAATAGAGAAGTAATTTACATTGTTTCAGTCACCGTGAAATTCCATGTTAAAAACACGGTATATGCATCACGGATTAGAAAAAGCTTCTTTAATATGTTGTGAAAATGTGGATTACCGAACTTTCTTCCAACATAAAGGCATATTTACACCTAGAAATATTTACTCTCATTTTGAAGCATTCTCCAAATTTCAGATTTGATAATCATGCAATTTTCGCAGAAAAATTCTATTCTAGCTAGTTCTACCCAATAGAATTTTAATTTAAATTGTGTCATTACGGTGAAATTCCATTTCAAAAAGCGCTACATGAATCACGGTTTGAAAAATCATTACTACACTGTTATTAACATGTGGATTACCGGACTTTCATTCACCATTCAATGCATATTGACACTTAGAAGCATTTTCTAAGATTTCACAGGTTCTCCTAATGGCAGTTTTGAAAATGAGGCACATTTCGCAGAAAAAAACTCTTCAAGCGAGTTCTACCCAATAGACATGTAATTTACATTGTTTCCTTCAATATGACACACTGTATTCCGTACACGTTACATGCATCACGAATTCGACAAACATTCTCTAATGAGTGTGAGCATGTGGATTACCAAAGTTTCATTCACCATACAAGGCATATTTACACCTAGATGTAGTTATTCTGATTTCGCAGGTTTTCCCTAACATCCACTTCAGAAAATCATGAAATTTTCGCAGAAAAATTCAATTCAAGCGAGTTCTATCCAGTAGAATTGTTATTTTCCGAGTTTCACTCACCGAGACATTCCGTGTTCAAAAAACGTTACATTAATCACGGCTTTGACAAACATTATTTAATGACCGTGACCATGTGGATTACCGATGTTTCAACCACAATACAAGGCATATTGACACCTAGAAACATTTACTTAGATTTTGCAGATTTTTCCTAAATTTTGTTATGAAAATCAGGCAGTTTTCGCAGAAAAATTCTCTTGCTGCATGTTCGATCCAATAGACACCCCATTTTCATAGATACCATCACCGTAACATCCCGTGATCCGAAAAAGTTACATGCACCATGGATTCAACAAATATTCACTGCTGAGTTGTTAGACTGTGAATTACACATCTTTAAAAAACCATTGAAGACATATTGTCACCTTAAAATTTTGCTCAGATTTTGCAGTGTTTTCATAACACCAGTTTACAAACAGAGGTAGATTTTACAGTAAAATGCTCCTGGAGTGTTTCTCACCAATAGATATGTAATTTACATAGTTTCCATCAACGTGACATTCCGTATACTGAATACACTACATTCATCACGGATTTGAGAAACATTTTTAATGAGTTGTGTACATGTGTATTACAGAACTTTCATCCACCATACAAGGCATATTTACACCTAGAAACATTAACTCTGAGTTTGCAGCTTTTTCCTACTAGCAGTTTCAAAATCAGGGAGTTTCCTAAGGAAAAAACTGTTGGAGCGTGTTCTACCCAATAGATATGTAAATTACATAGATTCTCCCGCTGTGAAATTCCGTGTTTCGCACACGCTACATGCAGATAGGATTCGACAAAAATACACTACAGAGTTGTTTGCATGTGGATTACAGGACTTTCATCACAATACAAGGCATATTGATGATTAGAAGCATTTTCTCTGATTTCACAGAGCTTTCCAAACGCCAGTTTCGGAACTGAGGCAGATTTCACGGCAAAAACCTCTTGGAGCGGGTTCAAAACAATAGACATTTAATTTACATGGATTCGCACACCATGAAATTCCGTGTTCCGAACACGCTTCATGCATCTCGGATTCAAAAATTTTCACTACAGTGTTGCTAGCAAGTGGAATACATCACTTTCATTGACCATAGATTGCTTACTGACTCTTTGAATGCTTTTCTCAGATTTCACAGATTAGTTTAAATGCCAGGTTTGAAAATGAGGCAGATTTGGCAGGAAAATGCTCTTGGAGCGAGTTCTAACCCAAAGATATGTAATATACCTAGTTTCACTCACCGTGACATTCCGTGTTCTGAACAAGTTACATGCATCACGGATTCGAAAAACATTCTTTAATGAGTTGTGTACATGTGTATTACTGTACTTTCATCCACCTTACAATGCATATTTATACATAGAATGTTTTTTCTGATTTAGTAGATTTCACCTAATGTCAGTTTTTAAATCATGCAGTTTTCGCAGAAAATCCTCTTGGAGCGAGTTCTACCCAATAGACATTCAATTTACATAGAACCTGTCATCGTGAAATTCCGTGTTCCGAAAAAGCTACATGCATCACGGATTCGACAAATATTCACTACAGAGTTGTTTGCATAAGGATTAACGAACTTTCATCCACCATAAAAGCCATATTGACACTTTGAATCATTTTCTCATATTTTGAAAGTTTTTCCTAATGCCAGTTTTGAAAATGAGGCAGAATTCGCAGAAAAAGCTCTTGGAGCGTGTTCTACCCAAGTGACATGCATTTTACATAGATTCGCTCACCGTGATATTCTGTGTCCCAAACACGCTTCATGTATCTCGGATTCGACAAATATTCACTACAGAGTTGTTAGCATGCAGATTACCGAACTTTCATCCACCCTACAAGGCATATTTACACCGAGAATCTATTCATCTGAGTTCGCAGTGTTTCCTAAATCCAGTTTCGAAAATCAGGCAGATTTCTCAGGAAAAATCTCTTGGAGTGATTTCTAACCAAGAGAAATGTAATTTACATAAAATCCCTGACCATGAAATTCCGTGTTCCGAACATGCTACATGCATAATGGATTCTAAAAATATTCTCTACAGATTTGTTAGCATGTGGATTACCGAACTTTCATCACAATAGTTTGAATATTGATACTTAGTAGTATTTTCTCAGATTTTGCTGCGTTTTCCAAACACCAGTTTAAAAAATGAAGCATTTACTGCAGAAAAATTCTCTTGGAGAGAGTTCTACCCAATAGAGAAGTAACTTACATTGTTTCAGTCACCGTGAAATTCCATGTTAAAAACACGGTATATGCATCACGGATTAGAAAAAGCTTCTTTAATATGTTGTGAAAATGTGGATTACCGAACTTTCTTCCAACATAAAGGCATATTTACACCTAGAAATATTTACTCTCATTTTGAAGCATTCTCCAAATTTCAGATTCGATAATCATGCAATTTTCGCAGAAAAATTCTATTCTAGCTAGTTCTACCCAATAGAATTTTAATTTAAATTGTGTCATTACGGTGAAATTCCGTTTCAAAAAGCGCTACATGTATCATGGTTTGAAAAATCATTACTACACTGTTATTAACATGTGGATTACCAGACTTTCATTCACCATTCAATGCATATTGACACTTAGAAGCATTTTCTAAGATTTCACAGGGTTCTCCTAATGGCAGTTTTGAAAATGAGGCACATTTCGCAGAAAAAAACTCTTCAAGCGAGTTCTACCCAATAGACATGTAATTTACATTGTTTCCTTCAATATGACACACTGTATTCCGTACACGTTACATGCATCACGAATTCGACAAACATTCTCTAATGAGTGTGAGCATGTGGATTACCAAAGTTTCATTCACCATACAAGGCATATTTACACCTAGATGTAGTTATTCTGATTTCGCAGGTTTTCCCTAACATCCACTTCAGAAAATCTTGAAATTTTCGCAGAAAAATTCAATTCAAGCGAGTTCTATCCAGTAGAATTGTTATTTTCCGAGTTTCACTCACCGAGACATTCCGTGTTCAAAAAACGTTACATTAATCACGGCTTTGACAAACATTATTTAATGACCGTGACCATGTGGATTACCGATGTTTCAACCACAATACAAGGCATATTGACACCTAGAAACATTTACTTAGATTTCGCAGATTTTTCCTAAATTCAGTTATGAAAATCAGGCAGTTTTCGCAGAAAAATTCTCTTGCTGCATGTTCGATCCAATAGACACCCCATTTTCATAGATACCGTCACCGTAACATCCCGTGATCCGAAAAAGTTACTTGCACCATGGATTCAACAAATATTCACTGCTGAGTTGTTAGAATGTGAATTACACATCTTTAATAAACCATTGAAGACATATTGTCACCTTAAAATTTTGCTCAGATTTTGCAGTGTTTTCATAACACCAGTTTCCAAACAGAGGTAGATTTTACAGTAAAATGCTCCTGGAGTGTTTCTCACCAATAGATATGTAATTTACATAGTTTCCATCAACGTGACATTCCGTATACTGAATACACTACATTCATCACGGATTTGAGAAACATTTTTAATGAGTTGTGTACATGTGTATTACAGAACTTTCATCCACCATACAAGGCATATTTACACCTAGAAACATTAACTCTGAGTTTGCAGCTTTTTCCTACTAGCAGTTTCAAAATCAGGGAGTTTCCTAAGGAAAAAACTGTTGGAGCGTGTTCTACCCAATAGATATGTAAATTACATAGATTCTCCCGCTGTGAAATTCCGTGTTTCGCACACGCTACATGCAGATAGGATTCGACAAAAATACACTACAGAGTTGTTTGCATGTGGATTACAGGACTTTCATCACAATACAAGGCATATTGATGATTAGAAGCATTTTCTCTGATTTCACAGAGCTTTCCAAACGCCAGTTTCGGAACTGAGGCAGATTTCACGGCAAAAACCTCTTGGAGCGGGTTCAAAACAATAGACATTTAATTTACATGGATTCGCACACCATGAAATTCCGTGTTCCGAACACGCTTCATGCATCTCGGATTCAAAAATTTTCACTACAGGGTTGTTAGCAAGTGGAATACATCACTTTCATTGACCATAGATTGCTTACTGACTCTTTGAATGCTTTTCTCAGATTTCACAGATTAGTTTAAATGCCAGGTTTGAAAATGAGGCAGATTTGGCAGGAAAATGCTCTTGGAGCGAGTTCTAACCCAAAGATATGTAATATACCTAGTTTCACTCACCGTGACATTCCGTGTTCTGAACAAGTTACATGCATCACGGATTCGAAAAACATTCTTTAATGAGTTGTGAACATGTGTATTACCATACTTTCATCCACCTTACAATGCATATTTATACATAGAATGTTTTTTCTGTTTTAGTAGATTTCACCTAATGTCAGTTTTTAAATCATGCAGTTTTCGCAGAAAATCCTCTTGGAGCGAGTTCTACCCAATAGACATTCAATTTACATAGAACCTGTCATCGTGAAATTCCGTGTTCCGAAAAAGCTACATGCATCACGGATTCGACAAATATTCACTACAGAGTTGTTAGCATAAGGATTAACGAACTTTCATCCACCATAAAAGCCATATTGACACTTTGAATCATTTTCTCATATTTCGAAAGTTTTTCCTAATGCCAGTTTTGAAAATGAGGCAGAATTCGCAGAAAAAGCTCTTGGAGCGTGTTCTACCCAAGTGACATGCATTTTACATAGATTCGCTCACCGTGATATTCTGTGTCCCAAACACGCTTCATGTATCTCGGATTCGACAAATATTCACTACAGAGTTGATAGCATGCAGATTACCGAACTTTCATCCACGCTACAAGGCATATTTACACCGAGAATCTATTCATCTGAGTTCGCAGTGTTTCCTAAATCCAGTTTCGAAAATCAGGCAGATATCTCAGGAAAAATCTCTTGGAGTGATTTCTAACCAAGAGAAATGTAATTTACATAAAATCCCTGACCATGAAATTCCGTGTTCCGAACATGCTACATGCATAATGGATTCTAAAAATATTCTCTACAGATTTGTTAGCATGTGGATTACCGAACTTTCATCACAATAGTTTGAATATTGATACTTAGAAGTATTTTCTCAGATTTTGCTGCGTTCTCCAAACGCCAGTTTAAAAAATGAAGCATTTACTGCAGAAAAATTCTCTTGGAGAGAGTTCTACCCAATAGAGAAGTAATTTACATTGTTTCAGTCACCGTGAAATTCCATGTTAAAAACACGGTATATGCATCACGGATTAGAAAAAGCTTCTTTAATATGTTGTGAAAATGTGGATTACCGAACTTTCTTCCAACATAAAGGCATATTTACACCTAGAAATATTTACTCTCATTTTGAAGCATTCTCCAAATTTCAGATTCGATAATCATGCAATTTTCGCAGAAAAATTCTATTCTAGCTAGTTCTACCCAATAGAATTTTAATTTAAATTGTGTCATTACGGTGAAATTCCATTTCAAAAAGCGCTACATGAATCACGGTTTGAAAAATCATTACTACACTGTTATTAACATGTGGATTACCGGACTTTCATTCACCATTCAATGCATATTGACACTTAGAAGCATTTTCTAAGATTTCACAGGGTTCTCCTAATGGCAGTTTTGAAAATGAGGCACATTTCGCAGAAAAAAACTCTTCAAGCGAGTTCTACCCAATAGACATGTAATTTACATTGTTTCCTTCAATATGACACACTGTATTCCGTACACGTTACATGCATCACGAATTCGACAAACATTCTCTAATGAGTGTGAGCATGTGGATTACCAAAGTTTCATTCACCATACAAGGCATATTTACACCTAGATGTAGTTATTCTGATTTCGCAGGTTTTCCCTAACATCCACTTCAGAAAATCATGAAATTTTCGCAGAAAAATTCAATTCAAGCGAGTTCTATCCAGTAGAATTGTTATTTTCCGAGTTTCACTCACCGAGACATTCCGTGTTCAAAAAACGTTACATTAATCACGGCTTTGACAAACATTATTTAATGACCGTGACCATGTGGATTACCGATGTTTCAACCACAATACAAGGCATATTGACACCTAGAAACATTTACTTAGATTTCGCAGATTTTTCCTAAATTCAGTTATGAAAATCAGGCAGTTTTCGCAGAAAAATTCTCTTGCTGCATGTTCGATCCAATAGACACCCCATTTTCATAGATACCGTCACCGTAACATCCCGTGATCCGAAAAAGTTACTTGCACCATGGATTCAACAAATATTCACTGCTGAGTTGTTAGAATGTGAATTACACATCTTTAATAAACCATTGAAGACATATTGTCACCTTAAAATTTTGCTCAGATTTTGCAGTGTTTTCATAACACCAGTTTCCAAACAGAGGTAGATTTTACAGTAAAATGCTCCTGGAGTGTTTCTCACCAATAGATATGTAATTTACATAGTTTCCATCAACGTGACATTCCGTATACTGAATACACTACATTCATCACGGATTTGAGAAACATTTTTAATGAGTTGTGTACATGTGTATTACAGAACTTTCATCCACCATACAATGCATATTTACACCTAGAAACATTAACTCTGAGTTTGCAGCTTTTTCCTACTAGCAGTTTCAAAATCAGGGAGTTTCCTAAGGAAAAAACTGTTGGAGCGTGTTCTACCCAATAGATATGTAAATTACATAGATTCTCCCGCTGTGAAATTCCGTGTTTCGCACACGCTACATGCAGATAGGATTCGACAAAAATACACTACAGAGTTGTTTGCATGTGGATTACAGGACTTTCATCACAATACAAGGCATATTGATGATTAGAAGCATTTTCTCTGATTTCACAGAGCTTTCCAAACGCCAGTTTCGGAACTGAGGCAGATTTCACGGCAAAAACCTCTTGGAGCGGGTTCAAAACAATAGACATTTAATTTACATGGATTCGCACACCATGAAATTCCGTGTTCCGAACACGCTTCATGCATCTCGGATTCAAAAATTTTCACTACAGGGTTGTTAGCAAGTGGAATACATCACTTTCATTGACCATAGATTGCTTACTGACTCTTTGAATGCTTTTCTCAGATTTCACAGATTAGTTTAAATGCCAGGTTTGAAAATGAGGCAGATTTGGCAGGAAAATGCTCTTGGAGCGAGTTCTAACCCAAAGATATGTAATATACCTAGTTTCACTCACCGTGACATTCCGTGTTCTGAACAAGTTACATGCATCACGGATTCGAAAAACATTCTTTAATGAGTTGTGAACATGTGTATTACCGTACTTTCATCCACCTTACAATGCATATTTATACATAGAATGTTTTTTCTGATTTAGTAGATTTCACCTAATGTCAGTTTTTAAATCATGCAGTTTTCGCAGAAAATCCTCTTGGAGCGAGTTCTACCCAATAGACATTCAATTTACATAGAACCTGTCATCGTGAAATTCCGTGTTCCGAAAAAGCTACATGCATCACGGATTCGACAAATATTCACTACAGAGTTGTTAGCATAAGGATTAACGAACTTTCATCCACCATACAAGCCATATTGACACTTTGAATCATTTTCTCATATTTCGAAAGTTTTTCCTAATGCCAGTTTTGAAAATGAGGCAGAATTCGCAGAAAAAGCTCTTGGAGCGTGTTCTACCCAAGTGACATGCATTTTACATAGATTCGCTCACCGTGATATTCTGTGTCCCAAACACGCTTCATGTATCTCGGATTCGACAAATATTCACTACAGAGTTGTTAGCATGCAGATTACCGAACTTTCATCCACCCTACAAGGCATATTTACACAGAGAATCTATTCATCTGAGTTCGCAGTGTTTCCTAAATCCAGTTTCGAAAATCAGGCAGATTTCTCAGGAAAAATCTCTTGGAGTGATTTCTAACCAAGAGAAATGTAATTTACATAAAATCCCTGACCATGAAATTCCGTGTTCCGAACATGCTACATGCATAATGGATTCTAAAAATATTCTCTACAGATTTGTTAGCATGTGGATTACCGAACTTTCATCACAATAGTTTGAATATTGATACTTAGAAGTATTTTCTCAGATTTTGCTGCGTTCTCCAAACGCCAGTTTAAAAAATGAAGCATTTACTGCAGAAAAATTCTCTTGGAGAGAGTTCTACCCAATAGAGAAGTAATTTACATTGTTTCAGTCACCGTGAAATTCCATGTTAAAAACACGGTATATGCATCACGGATTAGAAAAAGCTTCTTTAATATGTTGTGAAAATGTGGATTACCGAACTTTCTTCCAACATAAAGGCATATTTACACCTAGAAATATTTACTCTCATTTTGAAGCATTCTCCAAATTTCAGATTCGATAATCATGCAATTTTCGCAGAAAAATTCTATTCTAGCTAGTTCTACCCAATAGAATTTTAATTTAAATTGTGTCATTACGGTGAAATTCCATTTCAAAAAGCGCTACATGTATCATGGTTTGAAAAATCATTACTACACTGTTATTAACATGTGGATTACCGGACTTTCATTCACCATTCAATGCATATTGACACTTAGAAGCATTTTCTAAGATTTCACAGGGTTCTCCTAATGGCAGTTTTGAAAATGAGGCACATTTCGCAGAAAAAAACTCTTCAAGCGAGTTCTACCCAATAGACATGTAATTTACATTGTTTCCTTCAATATGACACACTGTATTCCGTACACGTTACATGCATCACGAATTCGACAAACATTCTCTAATGAGTGTGAGCATGTGGATTACCAAAGTTTCATTCACCATACAAGGCATATTTACACCTAGATGTAGTTATTCTGATTTCGCAGGTTTTCCCTAACATCCACTTCTGAAAATCATGAAATTTTCGCAGAAAAATTCAATTCAAGCGAGTTCTATCCAGTAGAATTGTTATTTTCCAAGTTTCACTCACCGAGACATTCCGTGTTCAAAAAACGTTACATTAATCACGGCTTTGACAAACATTATTTAATGACCGTGACCATGTGGATTACCGATGTTTCAACCACAATACAAGGCATATTGACACCTAGAAACATTTACTTAGATTTTGCAGATTTTTCCTAAATTTTGTTATGAAAATCAGGCAGTTTTCGCAGAAAAATTCTCTTGCTGCATGTTCGATCCAATAGACACCCCATTTTCATAGATACCGTCACCGTAACATCCCGTGATCCGAAAAAGTTACTTGCACCATGGATTCAACAAATATTCACTGCTGAGTTGTTAGAATGTGAATTACACATCTTTAATAAACCATTGAAGACATATTGTCACCTTAAAATTTTGCTCAGATTTTGCAGTGTTTTCATAACACCAGTTTCCAAACAGAGGTAGATTTTACAGTAAAATGCTCCTGGAGTGTTTCTCACCAATAGATATGTAATTTACATAGTTTCCATCAACGTGACATTCTGTATACTGAATACACTACATTCATCACGGATTTGAGAAACATTTTTAATGAGTTGTGTACATGTGTATTACAGAACTTTCATCCACCATACAAGGCATATTTACACCTAGAAACATTAACTCTGAGTTTGCAGCTTTTTCCTACTAGCAGTTTCAAAATCAGGGAGTTTCCTAAGGAAAAAACTGTTGGAGCGTGTTCTACCCAATAGATATGTAAATTACATAGATTCTCCCGCTGTGAAATTCCGTGTTTCGCACACGCTACATGCAGATAGGATTCGACAAAAATACACTACAGAGTTGTTTGCATGTGGATTACAGGACTTTCATCACAATACAAGGCATATTGATGATTAGAAGCATTTTCTCTGATTTCACAGAGCTTTCCAAACGCCAGTTTCGGAACTGAGGCAGATTTCACGGCAAAAACCTCTTGGAGCGGGTTCAAAACAATAGACATTTAATTTACATGGATTCGCACACCATGAAATTCCGTGTTCCGAACACGCTTCATGCATCTCGGATTCAAAAATTTTCACTACAGGGTTGTTAGCAAGTGGAATACATCACTTTCATTGACCATAGATTGCTTACTGACTCTTTGAATGCTTTTCTCAGATTTCACAGATTAGTTTAAATGCCAGGTTTGAAAATGAGGCAGATTTGGCAGGAAAATGCTCTTGGAGCGAGTTCTAACCCAAAGATATGTAATATACCTAGTTTCACTCACCGTGACATTCCGTGTTCTGAACAAGTTACATGCATCACGGATTCGAAAAACATTCTTTAATGAGTTGTGAACATGTGTATTACCATACTTTCATCCACCTTACAATGCATATTTATACATAGAATGTTTTTTCTGTTTTAGTAGATTTCACCTAATGTCAGTTTTTAAATCATGCAGTTTTCGCAGAAAATCCTCTTGGAGCGAGTTCTACCCAATAGACATTCAATTTACATAGAACCTGTCATCGTGAAATTCCGTGTTCCGAAAAAGCTACATGCATCACGGATTCGACAAATATTCACTACAGAGTTGTTAGCATAAGGATTAACGAACTTTCATCCACCATAAAAGCCATATTGACACTTTGAATCATTTTCTCATATTTTGAAAGTTTTTCCTAATGCCAGTTTTGAAAATGAGGCAGAATTCGCAGAAAAAGCTCTTGGAGCGTGTTCTACCCAAGTGACATGCATTTTACATAGATTCGCTCACCGTGATATTCTGTGTCCCAAACACGCTTCATGTATCTCGGATTCGACAAATATTCACTACAGAGTTGATAGCATGCAGATTACCGAACTTTCATCCACGCTACAAGGCATATTTACACCGAGAATCTATTCATCTGAGTTCGCAGTGTTTCCTAAATCCAGTTTCGAAAATCAGGCAGATATCTCAGGAAAAATCTCTTGGAGTGATTTCTAACCAAGAGAAATGTAATTTACATAAAATCCCTGACCATGAAATTCCGTGTTCCGAACATGCTACATGCATAATGGATTCTAAAAATATTCTCTACAGATTTGTTAGCATGTGGATTACCGAACTTTCATCACAATAGTTTGAATATTGATACTTAGAAGTATTTTCTCAGATTTTGCTGCGTTCTCCAAACGCCAGTTTAAAAAATGAAGCATTTACTGCAGAAAAATTCTCTTGGAGAGAGTTCTACCCAATAGAGAAGTAATTTACATTGTTTCAGTCACCGTGAAATTCCATGTTAAAAACACGGTATATGCATCACGGATTAGAAAAAGCTTCTTTAATATGTTGTGAAAATGTGGATTACCGAACTTTCTTCCAACATAAAGGCATATTTACACCTAGAAATATTTACTCTCACTTTGAAGCATTCTCCAAATTTCAGATTCGATAATCATGCAATTTTCGCAGAAAAATTCTATTCTAGCTAGTTCTACCCAATAGAATTTTAATTTAAATTGTGTCATTACGGTGAAATTCCATTTCAAAAAGCGCTACATGAATCACGGTTTGAAAAATCATTACTACACTGTTATTAACATGTGGATTACCGGACTTTCATTCACCATTCAATGCATATTGACACTTAGAAGCATTTTCTAAGATTTCACAGGGTTCTCCTAATGGCAGTTTTGAAAATGAGGCACATTTCGCAGAAAAAAACTCTTCAAGCGAGTTCTACCCAATAGACATGTAATTTACATTGTTTCCTTCAATATGACACACTGTATTCCGTACACGTTACATGCATCACGAATTCGACAAACATTCTCTAATGAGTGTGAGCATGTGGATTACCAAAGTTTCATTCACCATACAAGGCATATTTACACCTAGATGTAGTTATTCTGATTTCGCAGGTTTTCCCTAACATCCACTTCTGAAAATCATGAAATTTTCGCAGAAAAATTCAATTCAAGCGAGTTCTATCCAGTAGAATTGTTATTTTCCAAGTTTCACTCACCGAGACATTCCGTGTTCAAAAAACGTTACATTAATCACGGCTTTGACAAACATTATTTAATGACCGTGACCATGTGGATTACCGATGTTTCAACCACAATACAAGGCATATTGACACCTAGAAACATTTACTTAGATTTCGCAGATTTTTCCTAAATTCAGTTATGAAAATCAGGCAGTTTTCGCAGAAAAATTCTCTTGCTGCATGTTCGATCCAATAGACACCCCATTTTCATAGATACCGTCACCGTAACATCCCGTGATCCGAAAAAGTTACTTGCACCATGGATTCAACAAATATTCACTGCTGAGTTGTTAGAATGTGAATTACACATCTTTAATAAACCATTGAAGACATATTGTCACCTTAAAATTTTGCTCAGATTTTGCAGTGTTTTCATAACACCAGTTTCCAAACAGAGGTAGATTTTACAGTAAAATGCTCCTGGAGTGTTTCTCACCAATAGATATGTAATTTACATAGTTTCCATCAACGTGACATTCTGTATACTGAATACACTACATTCATCACGGATTTGAGAAACATTTTTAATGAGTTGTGTACATGTGTATTACAGAACTTTCATCCACCATACAAGGCATATTTACACCTAGAAACATTAACTCTGAGTTTGCAGCTTTTTCCTACTAGCAGTTTCAAAATCAGGGAGTTTCCTAAGGAAAAAACTGTTGGAGCGTGTTCTACCCAATAGATATGTAAATTACATAGATTCTCCCGCTGTGAAATTCCGTGTTTCGCACACGCTACATGCAGATAGGATTCGACAAAAATACACTACAGAGTTGTTTGCATGTGGATTACAGGACTTTCATCACAATACAAGGCATATTGATGATTAGAAGCATTTTCTCTGATTTCACAGAGCTTTCCAAACGCCAGTTTCGGAACTGAGGCAGATTTCACGGCAAAAACCTCTTGGAGCGGGTTCAAAACAATAGACATTTAATTTACATGGATTCGCACACCATGAAATTCCGTGTTCCGAACACGCTTCATGCATCTCGGATTCAAAAATTTTCACTACAGGGTTGTTAGCAAGTGGAATACATCACTTTCATTGACCATAGATTGCTTACTGACTCTTTGAATGCTTTTCTCAGATTTCACAGATTAGTTTAAATGCCAGGTTTGAAAATGAGGCAGATTTGGCAGGAAAATGCTCTTGGAGCGAGTTCTAACCCAAAGATATGTAATATACCTAGTTTCACTCACCGTGACATTCCGTGTTCTGAACAAGTTACATGCATCACGGATTCGAAAAACATTCTTTAATGAGTTGTGAACATGTGTATTACCATACTTTCATCCACCTTACAATGCATATTTATACATAGAATGTTTTTTCTGTTTTAGTAGATTTCACCTAATGTCAGTTTTTAAATCATGCAGTTTTCGCAGAAAATCCTCTTGGAGCGAGTTCTACCCAATAGACATTCAATTTACATAGAACCTGTCATCGTGAAATTCCGTGTTCCGAAAAAGCTACATGCATCACGGATTCGACAAATATTCACTACAGAGTTGTTAGCATAAGGATTAACGAACTTTCATCCACCATAAAAGCCATATTGACACTTTGAATCATTTTCTCATATTTTGAAAGTTTTTCCTAATGCCAGTTTTGAAAATGAGGCAGAATTCGCAGAAAAAGCTCTTGGAGCGTGTTCTACCCAAGTGACATGCATTTTACATAGATTCGCTCACCGTGATATTCTGTGTCCCAAACACGCTTCATGTATCTCGGATTCGACAAATATTCACTACAGAGTTGATAGCATGCAGATTACCGAACTTTCATCCACGCTACAAGGCATATTTACACCGAGAATCTATTCATCTGAGTTCGCAGTGTTTCCTAAATCCAGTTTCGAAAATCAGGCAGATATCTCAGGAAAAATCTCTTGGAGTGATTTCTAACCAAGAGAAATGTAATTTACATAAAATCCCTGACCATGAAATTCCGTGTTCCGAACATGCTACATGCATAATGGATTCTAAAAATATTCTCTACAGATTTGTTAGCATGTGGATTACCGAACTTTCATCACAATAGTTTGAATATTGATACTTAGAAGTATTTTCTCAGATTTTGCTGCGTTCTCCAAACGCCAGTTTAAAAAATGAAGCATTTACTGCAGAAAAATTCTCTTGGAGAGAGTTCTACCCAATAGAGAAGTAATTTACATTGTTTCAGTCACCGTGAAATTCCATGTTAAAAACACGGTATATGCATCACGGATTAGAAAAAGCTTCTTTAATATGTTGTGAAAATGTGGATTACCGAACTTTCTTCCAACATAAAGGCATATTTACACCTAGAAATATTTACTCTCATTTTGAAGCATTCTCCAAATTTCAGATTCGATAATCATGCAATTTTCGCAGAAAAATTCTATTCTAGCTAGTTCTACCCAATAGAATTTTAATTTAAATTGTGTCATTACGGTGAAATTCCATTTCAAAAAGCGCTACATGAATCACGGTTTGAAAAATCATTACTACACTGTTATTAACATGTGGATTACCGGACTTTCATTCACCATTCAATGCATATTGACACTTAGAAGCATTTTCTAAGATTTCACAGGGTTCTCCTAATGGCAGTTTTGAAAATGAGGCACATTTCGCAGAAAAAAACTCTTCAAGCGAGTTCTACCCAATAGACATGTAATTTACATTGTTTCCTTCAATATGACACACTGTATTCCGTACACGTTACATGCATCACGAATTCGACAAACATTCTCTAATGAGTGTGAGCATGTGGATTACCAAAGTTTCATTCACCATACAAGGCATATTTACACCTAGATGTAGTTATTCTGATTTCGCAGGTTTTCCCTAACATCCACTTCTGAAAATCATGAAATTTTCGCAGAAAAATTCAATTCAAGCGAGTTCTATCCAGTAGAATTGTTATTTTCCGAGTTTCACTCACCGAGACATTCCGTGTTCAAAAAACGTTACATTAATCACGGCTTTGACAAACATTATTTAATGACCGTGACCATGTGGATTACCGATGTTTCAACCACAATACAAGGCATATTGACCCCTAGAAACATTTACTTAGATTTCGCAGATTTTTCCTAAATTCAGTTATGAAAATCAGGCAGTTTTCGCAGAAAAATTCTCTTGCTGCATGTTCGATCCAATAGACACCCCATTTTCATAGATACCGTCACCGTAACATCCCGTGATCCGAAAAAGTTACTTGCACCATGGATTCAACAAATATTCACTGCTGAGTTGTTAGAATGTGAATTACACATCTTTAATAAACCATTGAAGACATATTGTCACCTTAAAATTTTGCTCAGATTTTGCAGTGTTTTCATAACACCAGTTTCCAAACAGAGGTAGATTTTACAGTAAAATGCTCCTGGAGTGTTTCTCACCAATAGATATGTAATTTACATAGTTTCCATCAACGTGACATTCCGTATACTGAATACACTACATTCATCACGGATTTGAGAAACATTTTTAATGAGTTGTGTACATGTGTATTACAGAACTTTCATCCACCATACAATGCATATTTACACCTAGAAACATTAACTCTGAGTTTGCAGCTTTTTCCTACTAGCAGTTTCAAAATCAGGGAGTTTCCTAAGGAAAAAACTGTTGGAGCGTGTTCTACCCAATAGATATGTAAATTACATAGATTCTCCCGCTGTGAAATTCCGTGTTTCGCACACGCTACATGCAGATAGGATTCGACAAAAATACACTACAGAGTTGTTTGCATGTGGATTACAGGACTTTCATCCCAATACAAGGCATATTGATGATTAGAAGCATTTTCTCTGATTTCACAGAGCTTTCCAAACGCCAGTTTCGGAACTGAGGCAGATTTCACGGCAAAAACCTCTTGGAGCGGGTTCAAAACAATAGACATTTAATTTACATGGATTCGCACACCATGAAATTCCGTGTTCCGAACACGCTTCATGCATCTCGGATTCAAAAATTTTCACTACAGGGTTGTTAGCAAGTGGAATACATCACTTTCATTGACCATAGATTGCTTACTGACTCTTTGAATGCTTTTCTCAGATTTCACAGTTTAGTTTAAATGCCAGGTTTGAAAATGAGGCAGATTTGGCAGGAAAATGCTCTTGGAGCGAGTTCTAACCCAAAGATATGTAATATACCTAGTTTCACTCACCGTGACATTCCGTGTTCTGAACAAGTTACATGCATCACGGATTCGAAAAACATTCTTTAATGAGTTGTGAACATGTGTATTACCGTACTTTCATCCACCTTACAATGCATATTTATACATAGAATGTTTTTTCTGATTTAGTAGATTTCACCTAATGTCAGTTTTTAAATCATGCAGTTTTCGCAGAAAATCCTCTTGGAGCGAGTTCTACCCAATAGACATTCAATTTACATAGAACCTGTCATCGTGAAATTCCGTGTTCCGAAAAAGCTACATGCATCACGGATTCGACAAATATTCACTACAGAGTTGTTAGCATAAGGATTAACGAACTTTCATCCACCATAAAAGCCATATTGACACTTTGAATCATTTTCTCATATTTCGAAAGTTTTTCCTAATGCCAGTTTTGAAAATGAGGCAGAATTCGCAGAAAAAGCTCTTGGAGCGTGTTCTACCCAAGTGACATGCATTTTACATAGATTCGCTCACCGTGATATTCTGTGTCCCAAACACGCTTCATGTATCTCGGATTCGACAAATATTCACTACAGAGTTGTTAGCATGCAGATTACCGAACTTTCATCCACCCTACAAGGCATATTTACACAGAGAATCTATTCATCTGAGTTCGCAGTGTTTCCTAAATCCAGTTTCGAAAATCAGGCAGATTTCTCAGGAAAAATCTCTTGGAGTGATTTCTAACCAAGAGAAATGTAATTTACATAAAATCCCTGACCATGAAATTCCGTGTTCCGAACATGCTACATGCATAATGGATTCTAAAAATATTCTCTACAGATTTGTTAGCATGTGGATTACCGAACTTTCATCACAATAGTTTGAATATTGATACTTAGAAGTATTTTCTCAGATTTTGCTGCGTTCTCCAAACGCCAGTTTAAAAAATGAAGCATTTACTGCAGAAAAATTCTCTTGGAGAGAGTTCTACCCAATAGAGAAGTAATTTACATTGTTTCAGTCACCGTGAAATTCCATGTTAAAAACACGGTATATGCATCACGGATTAGAAAAAGCTTCTTTAATATGTTGTGAAAATGTGGATTACCGAACTTTCTTCCAACATAAAGGCATATTTACACCTAGAAATATTTACTCTCATTTTGAAGCATTCTCCAAATTTCAGATTCGATAATCATGCAATTTTCGCAGAAAAATTCTATTCTAGCTAGTTCTACCCAATAGAATTTTAATTTAAATTGTGTCATTACGGTGAAATTCCATTTCAAAAAGCGCTACATGTATCATGGTTTGAAAAATCATTACTACACTGTTATTAACATGTGGATTACCGGACTTTCATTCACCATTCAATGCATATTGACACTTAGAAGCATTTTCTAAGATTTCACAGGGTTCTCCTAATGGCAGTTTTGAAAATGAGGCACATTTCGCAGAAAAAAACTCTTCAAGCGAGTTCTACCCAATAGACATGTAATTTACATTGTTTCCTTCAATATGACACACTGTATTCCGTACACGTTACATGCATCACGAATTCGACAAACATTCTCTAATGAGTGTGAGCATGTGGATTACCAAAGTTTCATTCACCATACAAGGCATATTTACACCTAGATGTAGTTATTCTGATTTCGCAGGTTTTCCCTAACATCCACTTCTGAAAATCATGAAATTTTCGCAGAAAAATTCAATTCAAGCGAGTTCTATCCAGTAGAATTGTTATTTTCCAAGTTTCACTCACCGAGACATTCCGTGTTCAAAAAACGTTACATTAATCACGGCTTTGACAAACATTATTTAATGACCGTGACCATGTGGATTACCGATGTTTCAACCACAATACAAGGCATATTGACACCTAGAAACATTTACTTAGATTTTGCAGATTTTTCCTAAATTTTGTTATGAAAATCAGGCAGTTTTCGCAGAAAAATTCTCTTGCTGCATGTTCGATCCAATAGACACCCCATTTTCATAGATACCGTCACCGTAACATCCCGTGATCCGAAAAAGTTACTTGCACCATGGATTCAACAAATATTCACTGCTGAGTTGTTAGAATGTGAATTACACATCTTTAATAAACCATTGAAGACATATTGTCACCTTAAAATTTTGCTCAGATTTTGCAGTGTTTTCATAACACCAGTTTCCAAACAGAGGTAGATTTTACAGTAAAATGCTCCTGGAGTGTTTCTCACCAATAGATATGTAATTTACATAGTTTCCATCAACGTGACATTCCGTATACTGAATACACTACATTCATCACGGATTTGAGAAACATTTTTAATGAGTTGTGTACATGTGTATTACAGAACTTTCATCCACCATACAAGGCATATTTACACCTAGAAACATTAACTCTGAGTTTGCAGCTTTTTCCTACTAGCAGTTTCAAAATCAGGGAGTTTCCTAAGGAAAAAACTGTTGGAGCGTGTTCTACCCAATAGATATGTAAATTACATAGATTCTCCCGCTGTGAAATTCCGTGTTTCGCACACGCTACATGCAGATAGGATTCGACAAAAATACACTACAGAGTTGTTTGCATGTGGATTACAGGACTTTCATCACAATACAAGGCATATTGATGATTAGAAGCATTTTCTCTGATTTCACAGAGCTTTCCAAACGCCAGTTTCGGAACTGAGGCAGATTTCACGGCAAAAACCTCTTGGAGCGGGTTCAAAACAATAGACATTTAATTTACATGGATTCGCACACCATGAAATTCCGTGTTCCGAACACGCTTCATGCATCTCGGATTCAAAAATTTTCACTACAGGGTTGTTAGCAAGTGGAATACATCACTTTCATTGACCATAGATTGCTTACTGACTCTTTGAATGCTTTTCTCAGATTTCACAGATTAGTTTAAATGCCAGGTTTGAAAATGAGGCAGATTTGGCAGGAAAATGCTCTTGGAGCGAGTTCTAACCCAAAGATATGTAATATACCTAGTTTCACTCACCGTGACATTCCGTGTTCTGAACAAGTTACATGCATCACGGATTCGAAAAACATTCTTTAATGAGTTGTGAACATGTGTATTACCATACTTTCATCCACCTTACAATGCATATTTATAAATAGAATGTTTTTTCTGTTTTAGTAGATTTCACCTAATGTCAGTTTTTAAATCATGCAGTTTTCGCAGAAAATCCTCTTGGAGCGAGTTCTACCCAATAGACATTCAATTTACATAGAACCTGTCATCGTGAAATTCCGTGTTCCAAAAAAGCTACATGCATCACGGATTCGACAAATATTCACTACAGAGTTGTTTGCATAAGGATTAACGAACTTTCATCCACCATACAAGCCATATTGACACTTTGAATCATTTTCTCATATTTCGAAAGTTTTTCCTAATGCCAGTTTTGAAAATGAGGCAGAATTCGCAGAAAAAGCTCTTGGAGCGTGTTCTACCCAAGTGACATGCACTTTACATAGATTCGCTCACCGTGATATTCTGTGTCCCAAACACGCTTCATGTATCTCGGATTCGACAAATATTCACTACAGAGTTGTTAGCATGCAGATTACCGAACTTTCATCCACCCTACAAGGCATATTTACACCGAGAATCTATTCATCTGAGTTCGCAGTGTTTCCTAAATCCAGTTTCGAAAATCAGGCAGATTTCTCAGGAAAAATCTCTTGGAGTGATTTCTAACCAAGAGAAATGTAATTTACATAAAATCCCTGACCATGAAATTCCGTGTTCCGAACATGCTACATGCATAATGGATTCTAAAAATATTCTCTACAGATTTGTTAGCATGTGGATTACCGAACTTTCATCACAATAGTTTGAATATTGATACTTAGAAGTATTTTCTCAGATTTTGCTGCGTTTTCCAAACGCCAGTTTAAAAAATGAAGCATTTACTGCAGAAAAATTCTCTTGGAGAGAGTTCTACCCAATAGAGAAGTAATTTACATTGTTTCAGTCACCGTGAAATTCCATGTTAAAAACACGGTATATGCATCACGGATTAGAAAAAGCTTCTTTAATATGTTGTGAAAATGTGGATTACCGAACTTTCTTCCAACATAAAGGCATATTTACACCTAGAAATATTTACTCTCATTTTGAAGCATTCTCCAAATTTCAGATTCGATAATCATGCAATTTTCGCAGAAAAATTCTATTCTAGCTAGTTCTACCCAATAGAATTTTAATTTAAATTGTGTCATTACGGTGAAATTCCATTTCAAAAAGCGCTACATGAATCACGGTTTGAAAAATCATTACTACACTGTTATTAACATGTGGATTACCGGACTTTCATTCACCATTCAATGCATATTGACACTTAGAAGCATTTTCTAAGATTTCACAGGGTTCTCCTAATGGCAGTTTTGAAAATGAGGCACATTTCGCAGAAAAAAACTCTTCAAGCGAGTTCTACCCAATAGACATGTAATTTACATTGTTTCCTTCAATATGACACACTGTATTCCGTACACGTTACATGCATCACGAATTCGACAAACATTCTCTAATGAGTGTGAGCATGTGGATTACCAAAGTTTCATTCACCATACAAGGCATATTTACACCTAGATGTAGTTATTCTGATTTCGCAGGTTTTCCCTAACATCCACTTCTGAAAATCATGAAATTTTCGCAGAAAAATTCAATTCAAGCGAGTTCTATCCAGTAGAATTGTTATTTTCCAAGTTTCACTCACCGAGACATTCCGTGTTCAAAAAACGTTACATTAATCACGGCTTTGACAAACATTATTTAATGACCGTGACCATGTGGATTACCGATGTTTCAACCACAATACAAGGCATATTGACACCTAGAAACATTTACTTAGATTTTGCAGATTTTTCCTAAATTTTGTTATGAAAATCAGGCAGTTTTCGCAGAAAAATTCTCTTGCTGCATGTTCGATCCAATAGACACCCCATTTTCATAGATACCGTCACCGTAACATCCCGTGATCCGAAAAAGTTACTTGCACCATGGATTCAACAAATATTCACTGCTGAGTTGTTAGAATGTGAATTACACATCTTTAATAAACCATTGAAGACATATTGTCACCTTAAAATTTTGCTCAGATTTTGCAGTGTTTTCATAACACCAGTTTCCAAACAGAGGTAGATTTTACAGTAAAATGCTCCTGGAGTGTTTCTCACCAATAGATATGTAATTTACATAGTTTCCATCAACGTGACATTCCGTATACTGAATACACTACATTCATCACGGATTTGAGAAACATTTTTAATGAGTTGTGTACATGTGTATTACAGAACTTTCATCCACCATACAAGGCATATTTACACCTAGAAACATTAACTCTGAGTTTGCAGCTTTTTCCTACTAGCAGTTTCAAAATCAGGGAGTTTCCTAAGGAAAAAACTGTTGGAGCGTGTTCTACCCAATAGATATGTAAATTACATAGATTCTCCCGCTGTGAAATTCCGTGTTTCGCACACGCTACATGCAGATAGGATTCGACAAAAATACACTACAGAGTTGTTTGCATGTGGATTACAGGACTTTCATCACAATACAAGGCATATTGATGATTAGAAGCATTTTCTCTGATTTCACAGAGCTTTCCAAACGCCAGTTTCGGAACTGAGGCAGATTTCACGGCAAAAACCTCTTGGAGCGGGTTCAAAACAATAGACATTTAATTTACATGGATTCGCACACCATGAAATTCCGTGTTCCGAACACGCTTCATGCATCTCGGATTCAAAAATTTTCACTACAGGGTTGTTAGCAAGTGGAATACATCACTTTCATTGACCATAGATTGCTTACTGACTCTTTGAATGCTTTTCTCAGATTTCACAGATTAGTTTAAATGCCAGGTTTGAAAATGAGGCAGATTTGGCAGGAAAATGCTCTTGGAGCGAGTTCTAACCCAAAGATATGTAATATACCTAGTTTCACTCACCGTGACATTCCGTGTTCTGAACAAGTTACATGCATCACGGATTCGAAAAACATTCTTTAATGAGTTGTGAACATGTGTATTACCATACTTTCATCCACCTTACAATGCATATTTATAAATAGAATGTTTTTTCTGTTTTAGTAGATTTCACCTAATGTCAGTTTTTAAATCATGCAGTTTTCGCAGAAAATCCTCTTGGAGCGAGTTCTACCCAATAGACATTCAATTTACATAGAACCTGTCATCGTGAAATTCCGTGTTCCAAAAAAGCTACATGCATCACGGATTCGACAAATATTCACTACAGAGTTGTTTGCATAAGGATTAACGAACTTTCATCCACCATACAAGCCATATTGACACTTTGAATCATTTTCTCATATTTCGAAAGTTTTTCCTAATGCCAGTTTTGAAAATGAGGCAGAATTCGCAGAAAAAGCTCTTGGAGCGTGTTCTACCCAAGTGACATGCACTTTACATAGATTCGCTCACCGTGATATTCTGTGTCCCAAACACGCTTCATGTATCTCGGATTCGACAAATATTCACTACAGAGTTGTTAGCATGCAGATTACCGAACTTTCATCCACCCTACAAGGCATATTTACACCGAGAATCTATTCATCTGAGTTCGCAGTGTTTCCTAAATCCAGTTTCGAAAATCAGGCAGATTTCTCAGGAAAAATCTCTTGGAGTGATTTCTAACCAAGAGAAATGTAATTTACATAAAATCCCTGACCATGAAATTCCGTGTTCCGAACATGCTACATGCATAATGGATTCGAAAAATATTCTCTACAGATTTGTTAGCATGTGGATTACCGAACTTTCATCACAATAGTTTGAATATTGATACTTAGAAGTATTTTCTCAGATTTTGCTGCGTTCTCCAAACGCCAGTTTAAAAAATGAAGCATTTACTGCAGAAAAATTCTCTTGGAGATAGTTCTACCCAATAGAGAAATAATTTACATTGTTTCAGTCACCGTGAAATTCCATGTTAAAAACACGGTATATGCATCACGGATTAGAAAAAGCTTCTTTAATATGTTGTGAAAATGTGGATTACCGAACTTTCTTCCAACATAAAGGCATATTTACACCTAGAAATATTTACTCTCATTTTGAAGCATTCTCCAAATTTCAGATTCGATAATCATGCAATTTTCGCAGAAAAATTCTATTCTAGCTAGTTCTACCCAATAGAATTTTAATTTAAATTGTGTCATTACGGTGAAATTCCATTTCAAAAAGCGCTACATGAATCACGGTTTGAAAAATCATTACTACACTGTTATTAACATGTGGATTACCGGACTTTCATTCACCATTCAATGCATATTGACACTTAGAAGCATTTTCTAAGATTTCACAGGGTTCTCCTAATGGCAGTTTTGAAAATGAGGCACATTTCGCAGAAAAAAACTCTTCAAGCGAGTTCTACCCAATAGACATGTAATTTACATTGTTTCCTTCAATATGACACACTGTATTCCGTACACGTTACATGCATCACGAATTCGACAAACATTCTCTAATGAGTGTGAGCATGTGGATTACCAAAGTTTCATTCACCATACAAGGCATATTTACACCTAGATGTAGTTATTCTGATTTCGCAGGTTTTCCCTAACATCCACTTCTGAAAATCATGAAATTTTCGCAGAAAAATTCAATTCAAGCGAGTTCTATCCAGTAGAATTGTTATTTTCCAAGTTTCACTCACCGAGACATTCCGTGTTCAAAAAACGTTACATTAATCACGGCTTTGACAAACATTATTTAATGACCGTGACCATGTGGATTACCGATGTTTCAACCACAATACAAGGCATATTGACACCTAGAAACATTTACTTAGATTTTGCAGATTTTTCCTAAATTTTGTTATGAAAATCAGGCAGTTTTCGCAGAAAAATTCTCTTGCTGCATGTTCGATCCAATAGACACCCCATTTTCATAGATACCGTCACCGTAACATCCCGTGATCCGAAAAAGTTACTTGCACCATGGATTCAACAAATATTCACTGCTGAGTTGTTAGAATGTGAATTACACATCTTTAATAAACCATTGAAGACATATTGTCACCTTAAAATTTTGCTCAGATTTTGCAGTGTTTTCATAACACCAGTTTCCAAACAGAGGTAGATTTTACAGTAAAATGCTCCTGGAGTGTTTCTCACCAATAGATATGTAATTTACATAGTTTCCATCAACGTGACATTCCGTATACTGAATACACTACATTCATCACGGATTTGAGAAACATTTTTAATGAGTTGTGTACATGTGTATTACAGAACTTTCATCCACCATACAAGGCATATTTACACCTAGAAACATTAACTCTGAGTTTGCAGCTTTTTCCTACTAGCAGTTTCAAAATCAGGGAGTTTCCTAAGGAAAAAACTGTTGGAGCGTGTTCTACCCAATAGATATGTAAATTACATAGATTCTCCCGCTGTGAAATTCCGTGTTTCGCACACGCTACATGCAGATAGGATTCGACAAAAATACACTACAGAGTTGTTTGCATGTGGATTACAGGACTTTCATCACAATACAAGGCATATTGATGATTAGAAGCATTTTCTCTGATTTCACAGAGCTTTCCAAACGCCAGTTTCGGAACTGAGGCAGATTTCACGGCAAAAACCTCTTGGAGCGGGTTCAAAACAATAGACATTTAATTTACATGGATTCGCACACCATGAAATTCCGTGTTCCGAACACGCTTCATGCATCTCGGATTCAAAAATTTTCACTACAGGGTTGTTAGCAAGTGGAATACATCACTTTCATTGACCATAGATTGCTTACTGACTCTTTGAATGCTTTTCTCAGATTTCACAGATTAGTTTAAATGCCAGGTTTGAAAATGAGGCAGATTTGGCAGGAAAATGCTCTTGGAGCGAGTTCTAACCCAAAGATATGTAATATACCTAGTTTCACTCACCGTGACATTCCGTGTTCTGAACAAGTTACATGCATCACGGATTCGAAAAACATTCTTTAATGAGTTGTGAACATGTGTATTACCATACTTTCATCCACCTTACAATGCATATTTATAAATAGAATGTTTTTTCTGTTTTAGTAGATTTCACCTAATGTCAGTTTTTAAATCATGCAGTTTTCGCAGAAAATCCTCTTGGAGCGAGTTCTACCCAATAGACATTCAATTTACATAGAACCTGTCATCGTGAAATTCCGTGTTCCAAAAAAGCTACATGCATCACGGATTCGACAAATATTCACTACAGAGTTGTTTGCATAAGGATTAACGAACTTTCATCCACCATACAAGCCATATTGACACTTTGAATCATTTTCTCATATTTCGAAAGTTTTTCCTAATGCCAGTTTTGAAAATGAGGCAGAATTCGCAGAAAAAGCTCTTGGAGCGTGTTCTACCCAAGTGACATGCACTTTACATAGATTCGCTCACCGTGATATTCTGTGTCCCAAACACGCTTCATGTATCTCGGATTCGACAAATATTCACTACAGAGTTGTTAGCATGCAGATTACCGAACTTTCATCCACCCTACAAGGCATATTTACACCGAGAATCTATTCATCTGAGTTCGCAGTGTTTCCTAAATCCAGTTTCGAAAATCAGGCAGATTTCTCAGGAAAAATCTCTTGGAGTGATTTCTAACCAAGAGAAATGTAATTTACATAAAATCCCTGACCATGAAATTCCGTGTTCCGAACATGCTACATGCATAATGGATTCGAAAAATATTCTCTACAGATTTGTTAGCATGTGGATTACCGAACTTTCATCACAATAGTTTGAATATTGATACTTAGAAGTATTTTCTCAGATTTTGCTGCGTTCTCCAAACGCCAGTTTAAAAAATGAAGCATTTACTGCAGAAAAATTCTCTTGGAGATAGTTCTACCCAATAGAGAAATAATTTACATTGTTTCAGTCACCGTGAAATTCCATGTTAAAAACACGGTATATGCATCACGGATTAGAAAAAGCTTCTTTAATATGTTGTGAAAATGTGGATTACCGAACTTTCTTCCAACATAAAGGCATATTTACACCTAGAAATATTTACTCTCATTTTGAAGCATTCTCCAAATTTCAGATTCGATAATCATGCAATTTTCGCAGAAAAATTCTATTCTAGCTAGTTCTACCCAATAGAATTTTAATTTAAATTGTGTCATTACGGTGAAATTCCATTTCAAAAAGCGCTACATGAATCACGGTTTGAAAAATCATTACTACACTGTTATTAACATGTGGATTACCGGACTTTCATTCACCATTCAATGCATATTGACACTTAGAAGCATTTTCTAAGATTTCACAGGGTTCTCCTAATGGCAGTTTTGAAAATGAGGCACATTTCGCAGAAAAATTCTCTTCAAGCGAGTTCTACCCAATAGACATGTAATTTACATTGTTTCCTTCAATATGACACACTGTATTCCGTACACGTTACATGCATCACGAATTTGACAAACATTCTCTAATGAGTGTGAGCATGTGGATTACCAAAGTTTCATTCACCATACAAGGCATATTTACACCTAGATGTAGTTATTCTGATTTCGCAGGTTTTCCCTAACATCCACTTCTGAAAATCATGAAATTTTCGCAGAAAAATTCAATTCAAGCGAGTTCTATCCAGTAGAATTGTTATTTTCCGAGTTTCACTCACCGAGACATTCCGTGTTCAAAAAACGTTACATTAATCACGGCTTTGACAAACATTATTTAATGACCGTGACCATGTGGATTACCGATGTTTCAACCACAATACAAGGCATATTGACACCTAGAAACATTTACTTAGATTTCGCAGATTTTTCCTAAATTCAGTTATGAAAATCAGGCAGTTTTCGCAGAAAAATTCTCTTGCTGCATGTTCGATCCAATAGACACCCCATTTTCATAGATACCGTCACCGTAACATCCCGTGATCCGAAAAAGTTACTTGCACCATGGATTCAACAAATATTCACTGCTGAGTTGTTAGAATGTGAATTACACATCTTTAATAAACCATTGAAGACATATTGTCACCTTAAAATTTTGCTCAGATTTTGCAGTGTTTTCATAACACCAGTTTCCAAACAGAGGTAGATTTTACAGTAAAATGCTCCTGGAGTGTTTCTCACCAATAGATATGTAATTTACATAGTTTCCATCAACGTGACATTCCGTATACTGAATACACTACATTCATCACGGATTTGAGAAACATTTTTAATGAGTTGTGTACATGTGTATTACAGAACTTTCATCCACCATACAAGGCATATTTACACCTAGAAACATTAACTCTGAGTTTGCAGCTTTTTCCTACTAGCAGTTTCAAAATCAGGGAGTTTCCTAAGGAAAAAACTGTTGGAGCGTGTTCTACCCAATAGATATGTAAATTACATAGATTCTCCCGCTGTGAAATTCCGTGTTTCGCACACGCTACATGCAGATAGGATTCGACAAAAATACACTACAGAGTTGTTTGCATGTGGATTACAGGACTTTCATCACAATACAAGGCATATTGATGATTAGAAGCATTTTCTCTGATTTCACAGAGCTTTCCAAACGCCAGTTTTGGAACTGAGGCAGATTTCACGGCAAAAACCTCTTGGAGCGGGTTCAAAACAATAGACATTTAATTTACATGGATTCGCACACCATGAAATTCCGTGTTCCGAACACGCTTCATGCATCTCGGATTCAAAAATTTTCACTACAGGGTTGTTAGCAAGTGGAATACATCACTTTCATTGACCATAGATTGCTTACTGACTCTTTGAATGCTTTTCTCAGATTTCACAGATTAGTTTAAATGCCAGGTTTGAAAATGAGGCAGATTTGGCAGGAAAATGCTCTTGGAGCGAGTTCTAACCCAAAGATATGTAATATACCTAGTTTCACTCACCGTGACATTCCGTGTTCTGAACAAGTTACATGCATCACGGATTCGAAAAACATTCTTTAATGAGTTGTGAACATGTGTATTACCATACTTTCATCCACCTTACAATGCATATTTATACATAGAATGTTTTTTCTGTTTTAGTAGATTTCACCTAATGTCAGTTTTTAAATCATGCAGTTTTCGCAGAAAATCCTCTTGGAGCGAGTTCTACCCAATAGACATTCAATTTACATAGAACCTGTCATCGTGAAATTCCGTGTTCCGAAAAAGCTACATGCATCACGGATTCGACAAATATTCACTACAGAGTTGTTTGCATAAGGATTAACGAACTTTCATCCACCATACAAGCCATATTGACACTTTGAATCATTTTCTCATATTTCGAAAGTTTTTCCTAATGCCAGTTTTGAAAATGAGGCAGAATTCGCAGAAAAAGCTCTTGGAGCGTGTTCTACCCAAGTGACATGCACTTTACATAGATTCGCTCACCGTGATATTCTGTGTCCCAAACACGCTTCATGTATCTCGGATTCGACAAATATTCACTACAGAGTTGTTAGCATGCAGATTACCGAACTTTCATCCACCCTACAAGGCATATTTACACCGAGAATCTATTCATCTGAGTTCGCAGTGTTTCCTAAATCCAGTTTCGAAAATCAGGCAGATTTCTCAGGAAAAATCTCTTGGAGTGATTTCTAACCAAGAGAAATGTAATTTACATAAAATCCCTGACCATGAAATTCCGTGTTCCGAACATGCTACATGCATAATGGATTCGAAAAATATTCTCTACAGATTTGTTAGCATGTGGATTACCGAACTTTCATCACAATAGTTTGAATATTGATACTTAGAAGTATTTTCTCAGATTTTGCTGCGTTCTCCAAACGCCAGTTTAAAAAATGAAGCATTTACTGCAGAAAAATTCTCTTGGAGATAGTTCTACCCAATAGAGAAATAATTTACATTGTTTCAGTCACCGTGAAATTCCATGTTAAAAACACGGTATATGCATCACGGATTAGAAAAAGCTTCTTTAATATGTTGTGAAAATGTGGATTACCGAACTTTCTTCCAACATAAAGGCATATTTACACCTAGAAATATTTACTCTCATTTTGAAGCATTCTCCAAATTTCAGATTCGATAATCATGCAATTTTCGCAGAAAAATTCTATTCTAGCTAGTTCTACCCAATAGAATTTTAATTTAAATTGTGTCATTACGGTGAAATTCCATTTCAAAAAGCGCTACATGAATCACGGTTTGAAAAATCATTACTACACTGTTATTAACATGTGGATTACCGGACTTTCATTCACCATTCAATGCATATTGACACTTAGAAGCATTTTCTAAGATTTCACAGGGTTCTCCTAATGGCAGTTTTGAAAATGAGGCACATTTCGCAGAAAAATTCTCTTCAAGCGAGTTCTACCCAATAGACATGTAATTTACATTGTTTCCTTCAATATGACACACTGTATTCCGTACACGTTACATGCATCACGAATTTGACAAACATTCTCTAATGAGTGTGAGCATGTGGATTACCAAAGTTTCATTCACCATACAAGGCATATTTACACCTAGATGTAGTTATTCTGATTTCGCAGGTTTTCCCTAACATCCACTTCTGAAAATCATGAAATTTTCGCAGAAAAATTCAATTCAAGCGAGTTCTATCCAGTAGAATTGTTATTTTCCGAGTTTCACTCACCGAGACATTCCGTGTTCAAAAAACGTTACATTAATCACGGCTTTGACAAACATTATTTAATGACCGTGACCATGTGGATTACCGATGTTTCAACCACAATACAAGGCATATTGACACCTAGAAACATTTACTTAGATTTCGCAGATTTTTCCTAAATTCAGTTATGAAAATCAGGCAGTTTTCGCAGAAAAATTCTCTTGCTGCATGTTCGATCCAATAGACACCCCATTTTCATAGATACCGTCACCGTAACATCCCGTGATCCGAAAAAGTTACTTGCACCATGGATTCAACAAATATTCACTGCTGAGTTGTTAGAATGTGAATTACACATCTTTAATAAACCATTGAAGACATATTGTCACCTTAAAATTTTGCTCAGATTTTGCAGTGTTTTCATAACACCAGTTTCCAAACAGAGGTAGATTTTACAGTAAAATGCTCCTGGAGTGTTTCTCACCAATAGATATGTAATTTACATAGTTTCCATCAACGTGACATTCCGTATACTGAATACACTACATTCATCACGGATTTGAGAAACATTTTTAATGAGTTGTGTACATGTGTATTACAGAACTTTCATCCACCATACAAGGCATATTTACACCTAGAAACATTAACTCTGAGTTTGCAGCTTTTTCCTACTAGCAGTTTCAAAATCAGGGAGTTTCCTAAGGAAAAAACTGTTGGAGCGTGTTCTACCCAATAGATATGTAAATTACATAGATTCTCCCGCTGTGAAATTCCGTGTTTCGCACACGCTACATGCAGATAGGATTCGACAAAAATACACTACAGAGTTGTTTGCATGTGGATTACAGGACTTTCATCACAATACAAGGCATATTGATGATTAGAAGCATTTTCTCTGATTTCACAGAGCTTTCCAAACGCCAGTTTCGGAACTGAGGCAGATTTCACGGCAAAAACCTCTTGGAGCGGGTTCAAAACAATAGACATTTAATTTACATGGATTCGCACACCATGAAATTCCGTGTTCCGAACACGCTTCATGCATCTCGGATTCAAAAATTTTCACTACAGGGTTGTTAGCAAGTGGAATACATCACTTTCATTGACCATAGATTGCTTACTGACTCTTTGAATGCTTTTCTCAGATTTCACAGATTAGTTTAAATGCCAGGTTTGAAAATGAGGCAGATTTGGCAGGAAAATGCTCTTGGAGCGAGTTCTAACCCAAAGATATGTAATATACCTAGTTTCACTCACCGTGACATTCCGTGTTCTGAACAAGTTACATGCATCACGGATTCGAAAAACATTCTTTAATGAGTTGTGAACATGTGTATTACCATACTTTCATCCACCTTACAATGCATATTTATACATAGAATGTTTTTTCTGTTTTAGTAGATTTCACCTAATGTCAGTTTTTAAATCATGCAGTTTTCGCAGAAAATCCTCTTGGAGCGAGTTCTACCCAATAGACATTCAATTTACATAGAACCTGTCATCGTGAAATTCCGTGTTCCGAAAAAGCTACATGCATCACGGATTCGACAAATATTCACTACAGAGTTGTTAGCATAAGGATTAACGAACTTTCATCCACCATACAAGCCATATTGACACTTTGAATCATTTTCTCATATTTCGAAAGTTTTTCCTAATGCCAGTTTTGAAAATGAGGCAGAATTCGCAGAAAAAGCTCTTGGAGCGTGTTCTACCCAAGTGACATGCATTTTACATAGATTCGCTCACCGTGATATTCTGTGTCCCAAACACGCTTCATGTATCTCGGATTCGACAAATATTCACTACAGAGTTGTTAGCATGCAGATTACCGAACTTTCATCCACCCTACAAGGCATATTTACACAGAGAATCTATTCATCTGAGTTCGCAGTGTTTCCTAAATCCAGTTTCGAAAATCAGGCAGATTTCTCAGGAAAAATCTCTTGGAGTGATTTCTAACCAAGAGAAATGTAATTTACATAAAATCCCTGACCATGAAATTCCGTGTTCCGAACATGCTACATGCATAATGGATTCTAAAAATATTCTCTACAGATTTGTTAGCATGTGGATTACCGAACTTTCATCACAATAGTTTGAATATTGATACTTAGAAGTATTTTCTCAGATTTTGCTGCGTTCTCCAAACGCCAGTTTAAATAATGAAGCATTTACTGCAGAAAAATTCTCTTGGAGAGAGTTCTACCCAATAGAGAAGTAATTTACATTGTTTCAGTCACCGTGAAATTCCATGTTAAAAACACGGTATATGCATCACGGATTAGAAAAAGCTTCTTTAATATGTTGTGAAAATGTGGATTACCGAACTTTCTTCCAACATAAAGGCATATTTACACCTAGAAATATTTACTCTCATTTTGAAGCATTCTCCAAATTTCAGATTCGATAATCATGCAATTTTCGCAGAAAAATTCTATTCTAGCTAGTTCTACCCAACAGAATTTTAATTTAAATTGTGTCATTATGGTGAAATTCCATTTCAAAAAGCGCTACATGAATCACGGTTTGAAAAATCATTACTACACTGTTATTAACATGTGGATTACCGGACTTTCATTCACCATTCAATGCATATTGACACTTAGAAGCATTTTCTAAGATTTCACAGGGTTCTCCTAATGGCAGTTTTGAAAATGAGGCACATTTCGCAGAAAAAAACTCTTCAAGCGAGTTCTACCCAATAGACATGTAATTTACATTGTTTCCTTCAATATGACACACTGTATTCCGTACACGTTACATGCATCACGAATTCGACAAACATTCTCTAATGAGTGTGAGCATGTGGATTACCAAAGTTTCATTCACCATACAAGGCATATTTACACCTAGATGTAGTTATTCTGATTTCGCAGGTTTTCCCTAACATCCACTTCTGAAAATCATGAAATTTTCGCAGAAAAATTCAATTCAAGCGAGTTCTATCCAGTAGAATTGTTATTTTCCGAGTTTCACTCACTGAGACATTCCGTGTTCAAAAAACGTTACATTAATCACGGCTTTGACAAACATTATTTAATGACCGTGACCATGTGGATTACCGATGTTTCAACCACAATACAAGGCATATTGACACCTAGAAACATTTACTTAGATTTCGCAGATTTTTCCTAAATTCAGTTATGAAAATCAGGCAGTTTTCGCAGAAAAATTCTCTTGCTGCATGTTCGATCCAATAGACACCCCATTTTCATAGATACCGTCACCGTAACATCCCGTGATCCGAAAAAGTTACTTGCACCATGGATTCAACAAATATTCACTGCTGAGTTGTTAGAATGTGAATTACACATCTTTAATAAACCATTGAAGACATATTGTCACCTTAAAATTTTGCTCAGATTTTGCAGTGTTTTCATAACACCAGTTTCCAAACAGAGGTAGATTTTACAGTAAAATGCTCCTGGAGTGTTTCTCACCAATAGATATGTAATTTACATAGTTTCCATCAACGTGACATTCCGTATACTGAATACACTACATTCATCACGGATTTGAGAAACATTTTTAATGAGTTGTGTACATGTGTATTACAGAACTTTCATCCACCATACAAGGCATATTTACACCTAGAAACATTAACTCTGAGTTTGCAGCTTTTTCCTACTAGCAGTTTCAAAATCAGGGAGTTTCCTAAGGAAAAAACTGTTGGAGCGTGTTCTACCCAATAGATATGTAAATTACATAGATTCTCCCGCTGTGAAATTCCGTGTTTCGCACACGCTACATGCAGATAGGATTCGACAAAAATACACTACAGAGTTGTTTGCATGTGGATTACAGGACTTTCATCACAATACAAGGCATATTGATGATTAGAAGCATTTTCTCTGATTTCACAGAGCTTTCCAAACGCCAGTTTCGGAACTGAGGCAGATTTCACGGCAAAAACCTCTTGGAGCGGGTTCAAAACAATAGACATTTAATTTACATGGATTCGCACACCATGAAATTCCGTGTTCCGAACACGCTTCATGCATCTCGGATTCAAAAATTTTCACTACAGGGTTGTTAGCAAGTGGAATACATCACTTTCATTGACCATAGATTGCTTACTGACTCTTTGAATGCTTTTCTCAGATTTCACAGATTAGTTTAAATGCCAGGTTTGTAAATGAGGCAGATTTGGCAGGAAAATGCTCTTGGAGCGAGTTCTAACCCAAAGATATGTAATATACCTAGTTTCACTCACCGTGACATTCCGTGTTCTGAACAAGTTACATGCATCACGGATTCGAAAAACATTCTTTAATGAGTTGTGAACATGTGTATTACCGTACTTTCATCCACCTTACAATGCATATTTATACATAGAATGTTTTTTCTGATTTAGTAGATTTCACCTAATGTCAGTTTTTAAATCATGCAGTTTTCGCAGAAAATCCTCTTGGAGCGAGTTCTACCCAATAGACATTCAATTTACATAGAACCTGTCATCGTGAAATTCCGTGTTCCGAAAAAGCTACATGCATCACGGATTCGACAAATATTCACTACAGAGTTGTTAGCATAAGGATTAACGAACTTTCATCCACCATAAAAGCCATATTGACACTTTGAATCATTTTCTCATATTTCGAAAGTTTTTCCTAATGCCAGTTTTGAAAATGAGGCAGAATTCGCAGAAAAAGCTCTTGGAGCGTGTTCTACCCAAGTGACATGCATTTTACATAGATTCGCTCACCGTGATATTCTGTGTCCCAAACACGCTTCATGTATCTCGGATTCGACAAATATTCACTACAGAGTTGTTAGCATGCAGATTACCGAACTTTCATCCACCCTACAAGGCATATTTACACAGAGAATCTATTCATCTGAGTTCGCAGTGTTTCCTAAATCCAGTTTCGAAAATCAGGCAGATTTCTCAGGAAAAATCTCTTGGAGTGATTTCTAACCAAGAGAAATGTAATTTACATAAAATCCCTGACCATGAAATTCCGTGTTCCGAACATGCTACATGCATAATGGATTCTAAAAATATTCTCTACAGATTTGTTAGCATGTGGATTACCGAACTTTCATCACAATAGTTTGAATATTGATACTTAGAAGTATTTTCTCAGATTTTGCTGCGTTCTACAAACGCCAGTTTAAAAAATGAAGCATTTACTGCAGAAAAATTCTCTTGGAGAGAGTTCTACCCAATAGAGAAGTAATTTACATTGTTTCAGTCACCGTGAAATTCCATGTTAAAAACACGGTATATGCATCACGGATTAGAAAAAGCTTCTTTAATATGTTGTGAAAATGTGGATTACCGAACTTTCTTCCAACATAAAGGCATATTTACACCTAGAAATATTTACTCTCATTTTGAAGCATTCTCCAAATTTCAGATTCGATAATCATGCAATTTTCGCTGAAAAATTCTATTCTAGCTAGTTCTACCCAATAGAATTTTAATTTAAATTGTGTCATTACGGTGAAATTCCATTTCAAAAAGCGCTACATGAATCACGGTTTGAAAAATCATTACTACACTGTTATTAACATGTGGATTACCGGACTTTCATTCACCATTCAATGCATATTGACACTTAGAAGCATTTTCTAAGATTTCACAGGGTTCTCCTAATGGCAGTTTTGAAAATGAGGCACATTTCGCAGAAAAAAACTCTTCAAGCGAGTTCTACCCAATAGACATGTAATTTACATTGTTTCCTTCAATATGACACACTGTATTCCGTACACGTTACATGCATCACGAATTCGACAAACATTCTCTAATGAGTGTGAGCATGTGGATTACCAAAGTTTCATTCACCATACAAGGCATATTTACACCTAGATGTAGTTATTCTGATTTCGCAGGTTTTCCCTAACATCCACTTCTGAAAATCATGAAATTTTCGCAGAAAAATTCAATTCAAGCGAGTTCTATCCAGTAGAATTGTTATTTTCCGAGTTTCACTCACCGAGACATTCCGTGTTCAAAAAACGTTACATTAATCACGGCTTTGACAAACATTATTTAATGACCGTGACCATGTGGATTACCGATGTTTCAACCACAATACAAGGCATATTGACACCTAGAAACATTTACTTAGATTTCGCAGATTTTTCCTAAATTTTGTTATGAAAATCAGGCAGTTTTCGCAGAAAAATTCTCTTGCTGCATGTTCGATCCAATAGACACCCCATTTTCATAGATACCGTCACCGTAACATCCCGTGATCCGAAAAAGTTACTTGCACCATGGATTCAACAAATATTCACTGCTGAGTTGTTAGAATGTGAATTACACATCTTTAATAAACCATTGAAGACATATTGTCACCTTAAAATTTTGCTCAGATTTTGCAGTGTTTTCATAACACCAGTTTCCAAACAGAGGTAGATTTTACAGTAAAATGCTCCTGGAGTGTTTCTCACCAATAGATATGTAATTTACATAGTTTCCATCAACGTGACATTCCGTATACTGAATACACTACATTCATCACGGATTTGAGAAACATTTTTAATGAGTTGTGTACATGTGTATTACAGAACTTTCATCCACCATACAAGGCATATTTACACCTAGAAACATTAACTCTGAGTTTGCAGCTTTTTCCTACTAGCAGTTTCAAAATCAGGGAGTTTCCTAAGGAAAAAACTGTTGGAGCGTGTTCTACCCAATAGATATGTAAATTACATAGATTCTCCCGCTGTGAAATTCCGTGTTTCGCACACGCTACATGCAGATAGGATTCGACAAAAATACACTACAGAGTTGTTTGCATGTGGATTACAGGACTTTCATCACAATACAAGGCATATTGATGATTAGAAGCATTTTCTCTGATTTCACAGAGCTTTCCAAACGCCAGTTTCGGAACTGAGGCAGATTTCACGGCAAAAACCTCTTGGAGCGGGTTCAAAACAATAGACATTTAATTTACATGGATTCGCACACCATGAAATTCCGTGTTCCGAACACGCTTCATGCATCTCGGATTCAAAAATTTTCACTACAGGGTTGTTAGCAAGTGGAATACATCACTTTCATTGACCATAGATTGCTTACTGACTCTTTGAATGCTTTTCTCAGATTTCACAGATTAGTTTAAATGCCAGGTTTGAAAATGAGGCAGATTTGGCAGGAAAATGCTCTTGGAGCGAGTTCTAACCCAAAGATATGTAATATACCTAGTTTCACTCACCGTGACATTCCGTGTTCTGAACAAGTTACATGCATCACGGATTCGAAAAACATTCTTTAATGAGTTGTGAACATGTGTATTACCGTACTTTCATCCACCTTACAATGCATATTTATACATAGAATGTTTTTTCTGATTTAGTAGATTTCACCTAATGTCAGTTTTTAAATCATGCAGTTTTCGCAGAAAATCCTCTTGGAGCGAGTTCTACCCAATAGACATTCAATTTACATAGAACCTGTCATCGTGAAATTCCGTGTTCCGAAAAAGCTACATGCATCACGGATTCGACAAATATTCACTACAGAGTTGTTAGCATAAGGATTAACGAACTTTCATCCACCATAAAAGCCATATTGACACTTTGAATCATTTTCTCATATTTCGAAAGTTTTTCCTAATGCCAGTTTTGAAAATGAGGCAGAATTCGCAGAAAAAGCTCTTGGAGCGTGTTCTACCCAAGTGACATGCATTTTACATAGATTCGCTCACCGTGATATTCTGTGTCCCAAACACGCTTCATGTATCTCGGATTCGACAAATATTCACTACAGAGTTGTTAGCATGCAGATTACCGAACTTTCATCCACCCTACAAGGCATATTTACACAGAGAATCTATTCATCTGAGTTCGCAGTGTTTCCTAAATCCAGTTTCGAAAATCAGGCAGATTTCTCAGGAAAAATCTCTTGGAGTGATTTCTAACCAAGAGAAATGTAATTTACATAAAATCCCTGACCATGAAATTCCGTGTTCCGAACATGCTACATGCATAATGGATTCTAAAAATATTCTCTACAGATTTGTTAGCATGTGGATTACCGAACTTTCATCACAATAGTTTGAATATTGATACTTAGAAGTATTTTCTCAGATTTTGCTGCGTTCTCCAAACGCCAGTTTAAAAAATGAAGCATTTACTGCAGAAAAATTCTCTTGGAGAGAGTTCTACCCAATAGAGAAGTAATTTACAATGTTTCAGTCACCGTGAAATTCCATGTTAAAAACACGGTATATGCATCACGGATTAGAAAAAGCTTCTTTAATATGTTGTGAAAATGTGGATTACCGAACTTTCTTCCAACATAAAGGCATATTTACACCTAGAAATATTTACTCTCATTTTGAAGCTTTCTCAAAATTTCAGATTCGATAATCATGCAATTTTCGCAGAAAAATTCTATTCTAGCTAGTTCTACCCAATAGAATTTTAATTTAAATTGTGTCATTACGGTGAAATTCCATTTCAAAAAGCGCTACATGAATCACGGTTTGAAAAATCATTACTACACTGTTATTAACATGTGGATTACCGGACTTTCATTCACCATTCAATGCATATTGACACTTAGAAGCATTTTCTAAGATTTCACAGGGTTCTCCTAATGGCAGTTTTGAAAATGAGGCACATTTCGCAGAAAAAAACTCTTCAAGCGAGTTCTACCCAATAGACATGTAATTTACATTGTTTCCTTCAATATGACACACTGTATTCCGTACACGTTACATGCATCACGAATTCGACAAACATTCTCTAATGAGTGTGAGCATGTGGATTACCAAAGTTTCATTCACCATACAAGGCATATTTACACCTAGATGTAGTTATTCTGATTTCGCAGGTTTTCCCTAACATCCACTTCCGAAAATCATGAAATTTTCGCAGAAAAATTCAATTCAAGCGAGTTCTATCCAGTAGAATTGTTATTTTCCGAGTTTCACTCACCGAGACATTCCGTGTTCAAAAAACGTTACATTAATCACGGCTTTGACAAACATTATTTAATGACCGTGACCATGTGGATTACCGATGTTTCAACCACAATACAAGGCATATTGACACCTAGAAACATTTACTTAGATTTCGCAGATTTTTCCTAAATTCAGTTATGAAAATCAGGCAGTTTTCGCAGAAAAATTCTCTTGCTGCATGTTCGATCCAATAGACACCCCATTTTCATAGATACCGTCACCGTAACATCCCGTGATCCGAAAAAGTTACTTGCACCATGGATTCAACAAATATTCACTGCTGAGTTGTTAGAATGTGAATTACACATCTTTAATAAACCATTGAAGACATATTGTCACCTTAAAATTTTGCTCAGATTTTGCAGTGTTTTCATAACACCAGTTTCCAAACAGAGGTAGATTTTACAGTAAAATGCTCCTGGAGTGTTTCTCACCAATAGATATGTAATTTACATAGTTTCCATCAACGTGACATTCCGTATACTGAATACACTACATTCATCACGGATTTGAGAAACATTTTTAATGAGTTGTGTACATGTGTATTACAGAACTTTCATCCACCATACAAGGCATATTTACACCTAGAAACATTAACTCTGAGTTTGCAGCTTTTTCCTACTAGCAGTTTCAAAATCAGGGAGTTTCCTAAGGAAAAAACTGTTGGAGCGTGTTCTACCCAATAGATATGTAAATTACATAGATTCTCCCGCTGTGAAATTCCGTGTTTCGCACACGCTACATGCAGATAGGATTCGACAAAAATACACTACAGAGTTGTTTGCATGTGGATTACAGGACTTTCATCACAATACAAGGCATATTGATGATTAGAAGCATTTTCTCTGATTTCACAGAGCTTTCCAAACGCCAGTTTCGGAACTGAGGCAGATTTCACGGCAAAAACCTCTTGGAGCGGGTTCAAAACAATAGACATTTAATTTACATGGATTCGCACACCATGAAATTCCGTGTTCCGAACACGCTTCATGCATCTCGGATTCAAAAATTTTCACTACAGGGTTGTTAGCAAGTGGAATACATCACTTTCATTGACCATAGATTGCTTACTGACTCTTTGAATACTTTTCTCAGATTTCACAGATTAGTTTAAATGCCAGGTTTGAAAATGAGGCAGATTTGGCAGGAAAATGCTCTTGGAGCGAGTTCTAACCCAAAGATATGTAATATACCTAGTTTCACTCACCGTGACATTCCGTGTTCTGAACAAGTTACATGCATCACGGATTCGAAAAACATTCTTTAATGAGTTGTGAACATGTGTATTACCGTACTTTCACCCACCTTACAATGCATATTTATACATAGAATGTTTTTTCTGATTTAGTAGATTTCACCTAATGTCAGTTTTTAAATCATGCAGTTTTCGCAGAAAATCCTCTTGGAGCGAGTTCTACCCAATAGACATTCAATTTACATAGAACCTGTCATCGTGAAATTCCGTGTTCCGAAAAAGCTACATGCATCACGGATTCGACAAATATTCACTACAGAGTTGTTAGCATAAGGATTAACGAACTTTCATCCACCATAAAAGCCATATTGACACTTTGAATCATTTTCTCATATTTCGAAAGTTTTTCCTAATGCCAGTTTTGAAAATGAGGCAGAATTCGCAGAAAAAGCTCTTGGAGCGTGTTCTACCCAAGTGACATGCATTTTACATAGATTCGCTCACCGTGATATTCTGTGTCCCAAACACGCTTCATGTATCTCGGATTCGACAAATATTCACTACAGAGTTGTTAGCATGCAGATTACCGAACTTTCATCCACCCTACAAGGCATATTTACACAGAGAATCTATTCATCTGAGTTCGCAGTGTTTCCTAAATCCAGTTTCGAAAATCAGGCAGATTTCTCAGGAAAAATCTCTTGGAGTGATTTCTAACCAAGAGAAATGTAATTTACATAAAATCCCTGACCATGAAATTCCGTGTTCCGAACATGCTACATGCATAATGGATTCTAAAAATATTCTCTACAGATTTGTTAGCATGTGGATTACCGAACTTTCATCACAATAGTTTGAATATTGATACTTAGAAGTATTTTCTCAGATTTTGCTGCGTTCTCCAAACGCCAGTTTAAAAAATGAAGCATTTACTGCAGAAAAATTCTCTTGGAGAGAGTTCTACCCAATAGAGAAGTAATTTACAATGTTTCAGTCACCGTGAAATTCCATGTTAAAAACACGGTATATGCATCACGGATTAGAAAAAGCTTCTTTAATATGTTGTGAAAATGTGGATTACCGAACTTTCTTCCAACATAAAGGCATATTTACACCTAGAAATATTTACTCTCATTTTGAAGCTTTCTCAAAATTTCAGATTCGATAATCATGCAATTTTCGCAGAAAAATTCTATTCTAGCTAGTTCTACCCAATAGAATTTTAATTTAAATTGTGTCATTACGGTGAAATTCCATTTCAAAAAGCGCTACATGAATCACGGTTTGAAAAATCATTACTACACTGTTATTAACATGTGGATTACCGGACTTTCATTCACCATTCAATGCATATTGACACTTAGAAGCATTTTCTAAGATTTCACAGGGTTCTCCTAATGGCAGTTTTGAAAATGAGGCACATTTCGCAGAAAAAAACTCTTCAAGCGAGTTCTACCCAATAGACATGTAATTTACATTGTTTCCTTCAATATGACACACTGTATTCCGTACACGTTACATGCATCACGAATTCGACAAACATTCTCTAATGAGTGTGAGCATGTGGATTACCAAAGTTTCATTCACCATACAAGGCATATTTACACCTAGATGTAGTTATTCTGATTTCGCAGGTTTTCCCTAACATCCACTTCCGAAAATCATGAAATTTTCGCAGAAAAATTCAATTCAAGCGAGTTCTATCCAGTAGAATTGTTATTTTCCGAGTTTCACTCACCGAGACATTCCGTGTTCAAAAAACGTTACATTAATCACGGCTTTGACAAACATTATTTAATGACCGTGACCATGTGGATTACCGATGTTTCAACCACAATACAAGGCATATTGACACCTAGAAACATTTACTTAGATTTCGCAGATTTTTCCTAAATTCAGTTATGAAAATCAGGCAGTTTTCGCAGAAAAATTCTCTTGCTGCATGTTCGATCCAATAGACACCCCATTTTCATAGATACCGTCACCGTAACATCCCGTGATCCGAAAAAGTTACTTGCACCATGGATTCAACAAATATTCACTGCTGAGTTGTTAGAATGTGAATTACACATCTTTAATAAACCATTGAAGACATATTGTCACCTTAAAATTTTGCTCAGATTTTGCAGTGTTTTCATAACACCAGTTTCCAAACAGAGGTAGATTTTACAGTAAAATGCTCCTGGAGTGTTTCTCACCAATAGATATGTAATTTACATAGTTTCCATCAACGTGACATTCCGTATACTGAATACACTACATTCATCACGGATTTGAGAAACATTTTTAATGAGTTGTGTACATGTGTATTACAGAACTTTCATCCACCATACAAGGCATATTTACACCTAGAAACATTAACTCTGAGTTTGCAGCTTTTTCCTACTAGCAGTTTCAAAATCAGGGAGTTTCCTAAGGAAAAAACTGTTGGAGCGTGTTCTACCCAATAGATATGTAAATTACATAGATTCTCCCGCTGTGAAATTCCGTGTTTCGCACACGCTACATGCAGATAGGATTCGACAAAAATACACTACAGAGTTGTTTGCATGTGGATTACAGGACTTTCATCACAATACAAGGCATATTGATGATTAGAAGCATTTTCTCTGATTTCACAGAGCTTTCCAAACGCCAGTTTCGGAACTGAGGCAGATTTCACGGCAAAAACCTCTTGGAGCGGGTTCAAAACAATAGACATTTAATTTACATGGATTCGCACACCATGAAATTCCGTGTTCCGAACACGCTTCATGCATCTCGGATTCAAAAATTTTCACTACAGGGTTGTTAGCAAGTGGAATACATCACTTTCATTGACCATAGATTGCTTACTGACTCTTTGAATACTTTTCTCAGATTTCACAGATTAGTTTAAATGCCAGGTTTGAAAATGAGGCAGATTTGGCAGGAAAATGCTCTTGGAGCGAGTTCTAACCCAAAGATATGTAATATACCTAGTTTCACTCACCGTGACATTCCGTGTTCTGAACAAGTTACATGCATCACGGATTCGAAAAACATTCTTTAATGAGTTGTGAACATGTGTATTACCGTACTTTCACCCACCTTACAATGCATATTTATACATAGAATGTTTTTTCTGATTTAGTAGATTTCACCTAATGTCAGTTTTTAAATCATGCAGTTTTCGCAGAAAATCCTCTTGGAGCGAGTTCTACCCAATAGACATTCAATTTACATAGAACCTGTCATCGTGAAATTCCGTGTTCCGAAAAAGCTACATGCATCACGGATTCGACAAATATTCACTACAGAGTTGTTAGCATAAGGATTAACGAACTTTCATCCACCATAAAAGCCATATTGACACTTTGAATCATTTTCTCATATTTCGAAAGTTTTTCCTAATGCCAGTTTTGAAAATGAGGCAGAATTCGCAGAAAAAGCTCTTGGAGCGTGTTCTACCCAAGTGACATGCATTTTACATAGATTCGCTCACCGTGATATTCTGTGTCCCAAACACGCTTCATGTATCTCGGATTCGACAAATATTCACTACAGAGTTGTTAGCATGCAGATTACCGAACTTTCATCCACCCTACAAGGCATATTTACACAGAGAATCTATTCATCTGAGTTCGCAGTGTTTCCTAAATCCAGTTTCGAAAATCAGGCAGATTTCTCAGGAAAAATCTCTTGGAGTGATTTCTAACCAAGAGAAATGTAATTTACATAAAATCCCTGACCATGAAATTCCGTGTTCCGAACATGCTACATGCATAATGGATTCTAAAAATATTCTCTACAGATTTGTTAGCATGTGGATTACCGAACTTTCATCACAATAGTTTGAATATTGATACTTAGAAGTATTTTCTCAGATTTTGCTGCGTTTTCCAAACGCCAGTTTAAAAAATGAAGCATTTACTGCAGAAAAATTCTCTTGGAGAGAGTTCTACCCAATAGAGAAGTAATTTACATTGTTTCAGTCACCGTGAAATTCCATGTTAAAAACACGGTATATGCATCACGGATTAGAAAAAGCTTCTTTAATATGTTGTGAAAATGTGGATTACCGAACTTTCTTCCAACATAAAGGCATATTTACACCTAGAAATATTTACTCTCATTTTGAAGCATTCTCCAAATTTCAGATTCGATAATCATGCAATTTTCGCAGAAAAATTCTATTCTAGCTAGTTCTACCCAATAGAATTTTAATTTAAATTGTGTCATTACGGTGAAATTCCATTTCAAAAAGCGCTACATGAATCACGGTTTGAAAAATCATTACTACACTGTTATTAACATGTGGATTACCAGACTTTCATTCACCATTCAATGCATATTGACACTTAGAAGCATTTTCTAAGATTTCACAGGGTTCTCCTAATGGCAGTTTTGAAAATGAGGCACATTTCGCAGAAAAAAACTCTTCAAGCGAGTTCTACCCAATAGACATGTAATTTACATTGTTTCCTTCAATATGACACACTGTATTCCGTACACGTTACATGCATCACGAATTCGACAAACATTCTCTAATGAGTGTGAGCATGTGGATTACCAAAGTTTCATTCACCATACAAGGCATATTTACACCTAGATGTAGTTATTCTGATTTCGCAGGTTTTCCCTTACATCCACTTCAGAAAATCATGAAATTTTTGCAGAAAAATTCAATTCAAGCGAGTTCTATCCAGTAGAATCGTTATTTTCCGAGTTTCACTCACCGAGACATTCCGTGTTCAAAAAACGTTACATTAATCACGGCTTTGACAAACATTATTTAATGACCGTGACCATGTGGATTACCGATGTTTCAACCACAATACAAGGCATATTGACACCTAGAAACATTTACTTAGATTTCGCAGATTTTTCCTAAATTCAGTTATGAAAATCAGGCAGTTTTCGCAGAAAAATTTTCTTGCTGCATGTTCGAACCAATAGACACCCCATTTTCATAGATACCGTCACCGTAACATCCCGTGATCCGAAAAAGTTACATGCACCATGGATTCAACAAATATTCACTGCTGAGTTGTTAGAATGTGAATTACACATCTTTAATAAACCATTGAAGACATATTGTCACCTTAAAATTTTGCTCAGATTTTGCAGTGTTTTCATAACACCAGTTTCCAAACAGAGGTAGATTTTACAGTAAAATGCTCCTGGAGTGTTTCTCACCAATAGATATGTAATTTACATAGTTTCCATCAACGTGACATTCCGTATACTGAATACACTACATTCATCACGGATTTGAGAAACATTTTTAATGAGTTGTGTACATGTGTATTACAGAACTTTCATCCACCATACAAGGCATATTTACACCTAGAAACATTAACTCTGAGTTTGCAGCTTTTTCCTACTAGCAGTTTCAAAATCAGGGAGTTTCCTAAGGAAAAAACTGTTGGAGCGTGTTCTACCCAATAGATATGTAAATTACATAGATTCTCCCGCTGTGAAATTCCGTGTTTCGCACACGCTACATGCAGATAGGATTCGACAAAAATACACTACAGAGTTGTTTGCATGTGGATTACAGGACTTTCATCACAATACAAGGCATATTGATGATTAGAAGCATTTTCTCTGATTTCACAGAGCTTTCCAAACGCCAGTTTCGGAACTGAGGCAGATTTCACGGCAAAAACCTCTTGGAGCGGGTTGAAAACAATAGACATTTAATTTACATGGATTCGCACACCATGAAATTCCGTGTTCCGAACACGCTTCATGCATCTCGGATTCAAAAATTTTCACTACAGGGTTGTTAGCAAGTGGAATACATCACTTTCATTGACCATAGATTGCTTACTGACTCTTTGAATACTTTTCTCAGATTTCACAGATTAGTTTAAATGCCAGGTTTGAAAATGAGGCAGATTTGGCAGGAAAATGCTCTTGGAGCGAGTTCTAACCCAAAGATATGTAATATACCTAGTTTCACTCACCGTGACATTCCGTGTTCTGAACAAGTTACATGCATCACGGATTCGAAAAACATTCTTTAATGAGTTGTGAACATGTGTATTACCGTACTTTCACCCACCTTACAATGCATATTTATACATAGAATGTTTTTTCTGATTTAGTAGATTTCACCTAATGTCAGTTTTTAAATCATGCAGTTTTCGCAGAAAATCCTCTTGGAGCGAGTTCTACCCAATAGACATTCAATTTACATAGAACCTGTCATCGTGAAATTCCGTGTTCCGAAAAAGCTACATGCATCACGGATTCGACAAATATTCACTACAGAGTTGTTAGCATAAGGATTAACGAACTTTCATCCACCATAAAAGCCATATTGACACTTTGAATCATTTTCTCATATTTCGAAAGTTTTTCCTAATGCCAGTTTTGAAAATGAGGCAGAATTCGCAGAAAAAGCTCTTGGAGCGTGTTCTACCCAAGTGACATGCATTTTACATAGATTCGCTCACCGTGATATTCTGTGTCCCAAACACGCTTCATGTATCTCGGATTCGACAAATATTCACTACAGAGTTGTTAGCATGCAGATTACCGAACTTTCATCCACCCTACAAGGCATATTTACACCGAGAATCTATTCATCTGAGTTCGCAGTGTTTCCTAAATCCAGTTTCGAAAATCAGGCAGATTTCTCAGGAAAAATCTCTTGGAGTGATTTCTAACCAAGAGAAATGTAATTTACATAAAATCCCTGACCATGAAATTCCGTGTTCCGAACATGCTACATGCATAATGGATTCTAAAAATATTCTCTACAGATTTGTTAGCATGTGGATTACCGAACTTTCATCACAATAGTTTGAATATTGATACTTAGAAGTATTTTCTCAGATTTTGCTGCGTTTTCCAAACGCCAGTTTAAAAAATGAAGCATTTACTGCAGAAAAATTCTCTTGGAGAGAGTTCTACCCAATAGAGAAGTAATTTACATTGTTTCAGTCACCGTGAAATTCCATGTTAAAAACACGGTATATGCATCACGGATTAGAAAAAGCTTCTTTAATATGTTGTGAAAATGTGGATTACCGAACTTTCTTCCAACATAAAGGCATATTTACACCTAGAAATATTTACTCTCATTTTGAAGCATTCTCCAAATTTCAGATTCGATAATCATGCAATTTTCGCAGAAAAATTCTATTCTAGCTAGTTCTACCCAATAGAATTTTAATTTAAATTGTGTCATTACGGTGAAATTCCATTTCAAAAAGCGCTACATGAATCACGGTTTGAAAAATCATTACTACACTGTTATTAACATGTGGATTACCGGACTTTCATTCACCATTCAATGCATATTGACACTTAGAAGCATTTTCTAAGATTTCACAGGGTTCTACTAATGGCAGTTTTGAAAATGAGGCACATTTCGCAGAAAAAAACTCTTCAAGCGAGTTCTACCCAATAGACATGTAATTTACATTGTTTCCTTCAATATGACACACTGTATTCCGTACACATTACATGCATCACGAATTCGACAAACATTCTCTAATGAGTGTGAGCATGTGGATTACCAAAATTTCATTCACCTTACAAGGCATATTTACACCTAGATGTAGTTATTCTGATTTCGCAGGTTTTCCCTAACATCCACTTCTGAAAATCATGAAATTTTCGCAGAAAAATTCAATTCAAGCGAGTTCTATCCAGTAGAATTGTTATTTTCCGAGTTTCACTCACCGAGACATTCCGTGTTCAAAAAACGTTACATTAATCACGGCTTTGACAAACATTATTTAATGACCGTGACCATGTGGATTACCGATGTTTCAACCACAATACAAGGCATATTGACACCTAGAAACATTTACTTAGATTTCGCAGATTTTTCCTAAATTCAGTTATGAAAATCAGGCAGTTTTCGCAGAAAAATTTTCTTTCTGCATGTTCGAACCAATAGACACCCCATTTTCATAGATACCGTCACCGTAACATCCCGTGATCCGAAAAAGTTACATGCACCATGGATTCAACAAATATTCACTGCTGAGTTGTTAGAATGTGAATTACACATCTTTAATAAACCATTGAAGACATATTGTCACCTTAAAATTTTGCTCAGATTTTGCAGTGTTTTCATAACACCAGTTTCCAAACAGAGGTAGATTTTACAGTAAAATGCTCCTGGAGTGTTTCTCACCAATAGATATGTAATTTACATAGTTTCCATCAACGTGACATTCCGTATACTGAATACACTACATTCATCACGGATTTGAGAAACATTTTTAATGAGTTGTGTACATGTGTATTACAGAACTTTCATCCACCATACAAGGCATATTTACACCTAGAAACATTAACTCTGAGTTTGCAGCTTTTTCCTACTAGCAGTTTCAAAATCAGGGAGTTTCCTAAGGAAAAAACTGTTGGAGCGTGTTCTACCCAATAGATATGTAAATTACATAGATTCTCCCGCTGTGAAATTCCGTGTTTCGCACACGCTACATGCAGATAGGATTCGACAAAAATACACTACAGAGTTGTTTGCATGTGGATTACAGGACTTTCATCACAATACAAGGCATATTGATGATTAGAAGCATTTTCTCTGATTTCACAGAGCTTTCCAAACGCCAGTTTCGGAACTGAGGCAGATTTCACGGCAAAAACCTCTTGGAGCGGGTTGAAAACAATAGACATTTAATTTACATGGATTCGCACACCATGAAATTCCGTGTTCCGAACACGCTTCATGCATCTCGGATTCAAAAATTTTCACTACAGGGTTGTTAGCAAGTGGAATACATCACTTTCATTGACCATAGATTGCTTACTGACTCTTTGAATACTTTTCTCAGATTTCACAGATTAGTTTAAATGCCAGGTTTGAAAATGAGGCAGATTTGGCAGGAAAATGCTCTTGGAGCGAGTTCTAACCCAAAGATATGTAATATACCTAGTTTCACTCACCGTGACATTCCGTGTTCTGAACAAGTTACATGCATCACGGATTCGAAAAACATTCTTTAATGAGTTGTGAACATGTGTATTACCGTACTTTCACCCACCTTACAATGCATATTTATACATAGAATGTTTTTTCTGATTTAGTAGATTTCACCTAATGTCAGTTTTTAAATCATGCAGTTTTCGCAGAAAATCCTCTTGGAGCGAGTTCTACCCAATAGACATTCAATTTACATAGAACCTGTCATCGTGAAATTCCGTGTTCCGAAAAAGGTACATGCATCACGGATTCGACAAATATTCACTACAGAGTTGTTAGCATAAGGATTAACGAACTTTCATCCACCATAAAAGCCATATTGACACTTTGAATCATTTTCTCATATTTCGAAAGTTTTTCCTAATGCCAGTTTTGAAAATGAGGCAGAATTCGCAGAAAAAGCTCTTGGAGCGTGTTCTACCCAAGTGACATGCATTTTACATAGATTCGCTCACCGTGATATTCTGTGTCCCAAACACGCTTCATGTATCTCGGATTCGACAAATATTCACTACAGAGTTGTTAGCATGCAGATTACCGAACTTTCATCCACCCTACAAGGCATATTTACACCGAGAATCTATTCATCTGAGTTCGCAGTGTTTCCTAAATCCAGTTTCGAAAATCAGGCAGATTTCTCAGGAAAAATCTCTTGGAGTGATTTCTAACCAAGAGAAATGTAATTTACATAAAATCCCTGACCATGAAATTCCGTGTTCCGAACATGCTACATGCATAATGGATTCTAAAAATATTCTCTACAGATTTGTTAGCATGTGGATTACCGAACTTTCATCACAATAGTTTGAATATTGATACTTAGAAGTATTTTCTCAGATTTTGCTGCGTTCTCCAAACGCCAGTTTAAAAAATGAAGCATTTACTGCAGAAAAATTCTCTTGGAGAGAGTTCTACCCAATAGAGAAGTAATTTACATTGTTTCAGTCACCGTGAAATTCCATGTTAAAAACACGGTATATGCATCACGGATTAGAAAAAGCTTCTTTAATATGTTGTGAAAATGTGGATTACCGAACTTTCTTCCAACATAAAGGCATATTTACACCTAGAAATATTTACTCTCATTTTGAAGCATTCTCCAAATTTCAGATTCGATAATCATGCAATTTTCGCAGAAAAATTCTATTCTAGCTAGTTCTACCCAATAGAATTTTAATTTAAATTGTGTCATTACGGTGAAATTCCATTTCAAAAAGCGCTACATGAATCACGGTTTGAAAAATCATTACTACACTGTTATTAACATGTGGATTACCGGACTTTCATTCACCATTCAATGCATATTGACACTTAGAAGCATTTTCTAAGATTTCACAGGGTTCTCCTAATGGCAGTTTTGAAAATGAGGCACATTTCGCAGAAAAAAACTCTTCAAGCTAGTTCTACCCAATAGACATATAATTTACATTGTTTCCTTCAATATGACACACTGTATTCCGTACACGTTACATGCATCACGAATTCGACAAACATTCTCTAATGAGTGTGAGCATGTGGATTACCAAAGTTTCATTCACCATACAAGGCATATTTACACCTAGATGTAGTTATTCTGATTTCGCAGGTTTTCCCTAACATCCACTTCCGAAAATCATGAAATTTTCGCAGAAAAATTCAATTCAAGCGAGTTCTATCCAGTAGAATTGTTATTTTCCGAGTTTCACTCACCGAGACATTCCGAGTTCAAAAAACGTTACATTAATCACGGCTTTGACAAACATTATTTAATGACCGTGACCATGTGGATTACCGATGTTTCAACCACAATACAAGGCATATTGACACCTAGAAACATTTACTTAGATTTTGCAGATTTTTCCTAAATTTTGTTATGAAAATCAGGCAGTTTTCGCAGAAAAATTCTCTTGCTGCATGTTCGATCCAATAGACACCCCATTTTCATAGATACCATCACCGTAACATCCCGTGATCCGAAAAAGTTACATGCACCATGGATTCAACAAATATTCACTCCTGAGTTGTTAGAATGTGAATTACACATCTTTAATAAACCATTGAAGACATATTGTCACCTTAAAATTTTGCTCAGATTTTGCAGTGTTTTCATAACACCAGTTTCCAAACAGAGGTAGATTTTACAGTAAAATGCTCCTGGAGTGTTTCTCACCAATAGATATGTAATTTACATAGTTTCCATCAACGTGACATTCCGTATACTGAATACACTACATTCATCACGGATTTGAGAAACATTTTTAATGAGTTGTGTACATGTGTATTACAGAACTTTCATCCACCATACAAGGCATATTTACACCTAGAAACATTAACTCTGAGTTTGCAGCTTTTTCCTACTAGCAGTTTCAAAATCAGGGAGTTTTCTAAGGAAAAAACTGTTGGAGCGTGTTCTACCCAATAGATATGTAAATTACATAGATTCTCCCGCTGTGAAATTCCGTGTTTCGCACACGCTACATGCAGATAGGATTCGACAAAAATACACTACAGAGTTGTTTGCATGTGGATTACAGGACTTTCATCACAATACAAGGCATATTGATGATTAGAAGCATTTTCTCTGATTTCACAGAGCTTTCCAAACGCCAGTTTCGGGACTGAGGCAGATTTCACGGCAAAAACCTCTTGGAGCGGGTTCAAAACAATAGACATTTAATTTACATGGATTCGCACACCATGAAATTCCATGTTCCGAACACGCTTCATGCATCTCGGATTCAAAAATTTTCACTACAGGGTTGTTAGCAAGTGGAATACATCACTTTCATTGACCATAGATTGCTTACTGACTCTTTGAATACTTTTCTCAGATTTCACAGATTAGTTTAAATGCCAGGTTTGAAAATGAGGCAGATTTGGCAGGAAAATGCTCTTGGAGCGAGTTCTAACCCAAAGATATGTAATATACCTAGTTTCACTCACCGTGACATTCCGTGTTCTGAACAAGTTACATGCATCACGGATTCGAAAAACATTCTTTAATGAGTTGTGAACATGTGTATTACCGTACTTTCATCCACCTTACAATGCATATTTATACATAGAATGTTTTTCTGATTTAGTAGATTTCACCTAATGTCAGTTTTTAAATCATGCAGTTTTCGCAGAAAATCCTCTTGGAGCGAGTTCTACCCAATACACATTCAATTTACATAGAACCTGTCATCGTGAAATTCCGTGTTCCGAAAAAGCTACATGCATCACGGATTCGACAAATATTCACTACAGAGTTGTTAGCATAAGGATTATCTAACTTTCATCCACCATAAAAGCCATATTGACACTTTGAATCATTTTCTCATATTTCGAAAGTTTTTCCTAATGCCAGTTTTGAAAATGAGGCAGAATTCGCAGAAAAAGCTCTTGGAGCGTGTTCTACCCAAGTGACATGCATTTTACATAGATTCGCTCACCGTGATATTCTGTGTCCCAAACACGCTTCATGTATCTCGGATTCGACAAATATTCACTACAGAGTTGTTAGCATGCAGATTACCGAACTTTCATCCACCCTACAAGGCATATTTACACAGAGAATCTATTCATCTGAGTTCGCAGTGTTTCCTAAATCCAGTTTCGAAAATCAGGCAGATTTCTCAGGAAAAATCTCTTGGAGTGATTTCTAACCAAGAGAAATGTAATTTACATAAAATCCCTGACCATGAAATTCCGTGTTCCGAACATGCTACATGCATAATGGATTCTAAAAATATTCTCTACAGATTTGTTAGCATGTGGATTACCGAACTTTCATCACAATAGTTTGAATATTGATACTTAGAAGTATTTTCTCAGATTTTGCTGCGTTTTCCAAACGCCAGTTTAAAAAATGAAGCATTTACTGCAGAAAAATTCTCTTGGAGAGAGTTCTACCCAATAGAGAAGTAATTTACATTGTTTCAGTCACCGTGAAATTCCATGTTAAAAACACGGTATATGCATCACGGATTAGAAAAAGCTTCTTTAATATGTTGTGAAAATGTGGATTACCGAACTTTCTTCCAACATAAAGGCATATTTACACCTAGAAATATTTACTCTCATTTTGAAGCATTCTCCAAATTTCAGATTCGATAATCATGCAATTTTCGCAGAAAAATTCTATTCTAGCTAGTTCTACCCAATAGAATTTTAATTTAAATTGTGTCATTACGGTGAAATTCCATTTCAAAAAGCGCTACATGAATCACGGTTTGAAAAATCATTACTACACTGTTATTAACATGTGGATTACCGGACTTTCATTCACCATTCAATGCATATTGACACTTAGAAGCATTTTCTAAGATTTCACAGGGTTCTCCTAATGGCAGTTTTGAAAATGAGGCACATTTCGCAGAAAAAAACTCTTCAAGCGAGTTCTACCCAATAGACATATAATTTACATTGTTTCCTTCAATATGACACACTGTATTCCGTACACGTTACATGCATCACGAATTCGACAAACATTCTCTAATGAGTGTGAGCATGTGGATTACCAAAGTTTCATTCACCATACAAGGCATATTTACACCTAGATGTAGTTATTCTGATTTCGCAGGTTTTCCCTAACATCCACTTCCGAAAATCATGAAATTTTCGCAGAAAAATTCAATTCAAGCGAGTTCTATCCAGTAGAATTGTTATTTTCCGAGTTTCACTCACCGAGACATTCCGAGTTCAAAAAACGTTACATTAATCACGGCTTTGACAAACATTATTTAATGACCGTGACCATGTGGATTACCGATGTTTCAACCACAATACAAGGCATATTGACACCTAGAAACATTTACTTAGATTTTGCAGATTTTTCCTAAATTTTGTTATGAAAATCAGGCAGTTTTCGCAGAAAAATTCTCTTGCTGCATGTTCGATCCAATAGACACCCCATTTTCATAGATACCGTCACCGTAACATCCCGTGATCCGAAAAAGTTACATGCACCATGGATTCAACAAATATTCACTCCTGAGTTGTTAGAATGTGAATTACACATCTTTAATAAACCATTGAAGACATATTGTCACCTTAAAATTTTGCTCAGATTTTGCAGTGTTTTCATAACACCAGTTTCCAAACAGAGGTAGATTTTACAGTAAAATGCTCCTGGAGTGTTTCTCACCAATAGATATGTAATTTACATAGTTTCCATCAACGTGACATTCCGTATACTGAATACACTACATTCATCACGGATTTGAGAAACATTTTTAATGAGTTGTGTACATGTGTATTACAGAACTTTCATCCACCATACAAGGCATATTTACACCTAGAAACATTAACTCTGAGTTTGCAGCTTTTTCCTACTAGCAGTTTCAAAATCAGGGAGTTTCCTAAGGAAAAAACTGTTGGAGCGTGTTCTACCCAATAGATATGTAAATTACATAGATTCTCCCGCTGTGAAATTCCGTGTTTCGCACACGCTACATGCAGATAGGATTCGACAAAAATACACTACAGAGTTGTTTGCATGTGGATTACAGGACTTTCATCACAATACAAGGCATATTGATGATTAGAAGCATTTTCTCTGATTTCACAGAGCTTTCCAAACGCCAGTTTCGGGACTGAGGCAGATTTCACGGCAAAAACCTCTTGGAGCGGGTTCAAAACAATAGACATTTAATTTACATGGATTCGCACACCATGAAATTCCATGTTCCGAACACGCTTCATGCATCTCGGATTCAAAAATTTTCACTACAGGGTTGTTAGCAAGTGGAATACATCACTTTCATTGACCATAGATTGCTTACTGACTCTTTGAATACTTTTCTCAGATTTCACAGATTAGTTTAAATGCCAGGTTTGAAAATGAGGCAGATTTGGCAGGAAAATGCTCTTGGAGCGAGTTCTAACCCAAAGATATGTAATATACCTAGTTTCACTCACCGTGACATTCCGTGTTCTGAACAAGTTACATGCATCACGGATTCGAAAAACATTCTTTAATGAGTTGTGAACATGTGTATTACCGTACTTTCATCCACCTTACAATGCATATTTATACATAGAATGTTTTTTCTGATTTAGTAGATTTCACCTAATGTCAGTTTTTAAATCATGCAGTTTTCGCAGAAAATCCTCTTGGAGCGAGTTCTACCCAATACACATTCAATTTACATAGAACCTGTCATCGTGAAATTCCGTGTTCCGAAAAAGCTACATGCATCACGGATTCGACAAATATTCACTACAGAGTTGTTAGCATAAGGATTATCGAACTTTCATCCACCATAAAAGCCATATTGACACTTTGAATCATTTTCTCATATTTCGAAAGTTTTTCCTAATGCCAGTTTTGAAAATGAGGCAGAATTCGCAGAAAAAGCTCTTGGAGCGTGTTCTACCCAAGTGACATGCATTTTACATAGATTCGCTCACCGTGATATTCTGTGTCCCAAACACGCTTCATGTATCTCGGATTCGACAAATATTCACTACAGAGTTGTTAGCATGCAGATTACCGAACTTTCATCCACGCTACCAGGCATATTTACACCGAGAATCTATTCATCTTAGTTCGCAGTGTTTCCTAAATCCAGTTTCGAAAATCAGGCAGATTTCTCAGGAAAAATCTCTTGGAGTGATTTCTAACCAAGAGAAATGTAATTTACATAAAATCCCTGACCATGAAATTCCGTGTTCCGAACATGCTACATGCATAATGGATTCTAAAAATATTCTCTACAGATTTGTTAGCATGTGGATTACCGAACTTTCATCACAATAGTTTGAATATTGATACTTAGAAGTATTTTCTCAGATTTTGCTGCGTTCTCCAAACGCCAGTTTAAAAAATGAAGCATTTACTGCAGAAAAATTCTCTTGGAGAGAGTTCTACCCAATAGAGGAGTAATTTACATTGTTTCAGTCACCGTGAAATTCCATGTTAAAAACACGGTATATGCATCACGGATTAGAAAAAGCTTCTTTAATATGTTGTGAAAATGTGGATTACCGAACTTTCTTCCATCATAAAGGCATATTTACACCTAGAAATATTTACTCTCATTTTGAAGCATTCTCCAAATTTCAGATTCGATAATCATGCAATTTTCGCTGAAAAATTCTATTCTAGCTAGTTCTACCCAATAGAATTTTAATTTAAATTGTGTCATTACGGTGAAATTCCATTTCAAAAAGCGCTACATGAATCACGGTTTGAAAAATCATTACTACACTGTTATTAACATGTGGATTACCGGACTTTCATTCACCATTCAATGCATATTGACACTTAGAAGCATTTTCTAAGATTTCACAGGGTTCTCCTAATGGCAGTTTTGAAAATGAGGCACATTTCGCAGAAAAAAACCCTTCAAGCGAGTTCTACCCAATAGACATGTAATTTACATTGTTTCCTTCAATATGACACACTGTATTCCGTACACGTTACATGCATCACGAATTTCACAAACATACTCTAATGAGTGTGAGCATGTGGATTACCAAATTTTCATTCACCATACAAGGCATATTTATCCCTAGATGTAGTTATTCTGATTTCGCAGGTTTTCCCTAACATCCACTTCAGAAAATCATGAAATTTTCGCAGAAAAATTTAATTCAAGCGAGTTCTATCCAGTAGAATTGTTATTTTCCGAGTTTCACTCACCGAGACATTCCGTGTTCAAAAAACGTTACATTAATCACGGCTTTGACAAACATTATTTAATGACCGTGACCATGTGGATTACCGATGTTTCAACCACAATACAAGGCATATTGACACCTAGAAACATTTACTTAGATTTCGCAGATTTTTCCTAAATTCAGTTACGAAAATCAGGCAGTTTTCGCAGAAAAATTCTCTTGCTGCATGTTCGATCCAATAGACACCCCATTTTCATAGATACCGTCACCGTAACATCCCGTGATCCGAAAGTTACATGCACCATGGATTCAACAAATATTCACTGCTGAGTTGTTAGAATGTGAATTACACATCTTTAATAAACCATTGAAGACATATTGTCACCTTAAAATTTTGCTCAGATTTTGCAGTGTTTTCATAACACCAGTTTCCAAACAGAGGTAGATTTTACAGTAAAATGCTCCTGGAGTGTTTCTCACCAATAGATATGTAATTTACATAGTTTCCATCAACGTGACATTCCGTATACTGAATACACTACATTCATCACGGATTTGAGAAACATTTTTAATGAGTTGTGTACATGTGTATTACAGAACTTTCATCCACCATACAAGGCATATTTACACCTAGAAACATTAACTCTGAGTTTGCAGCATTTTCCTAATAGCAGTTTCAAAAATCAGGCAGTTTCCTAAGGAAATTATTTTTGAGCGTGTCTTACGCAATACATATGTAAATTACATAGATTCTCCCGCTGTGAAATTCCGGGTTTCGCACACGCTACATGCAGATAGGATTCGAAACAAATACACTACAGAGTTGTTTGCATGTGGATTACAGGACTTTCATCACAATACAAGGCATATTGATGATTAGAAGCATTTTCTCTGATTTCACAGTGCTTTCCAAACGCCAGTTTCGAAACTGAGGCAGATTTCACGGCAAAAACCTCTTGGAGCGGGTTCAAAACAATAGACATTTAATTTACATGGATTCGCACACCATGAAATTCCGTGTTCCGAACACGCTTCATGCATCTCGGATTCAAAAATTTTCACTACAGAGTTGTTAGCAAGTGGAATACATCACTTTCATTGACCATAGATTGCTTACTGAACCTTTGAATACTTTTTTCAGATTTCACAGATTAGTTTAAATGCCAGGTTTGAAAATGAGGCAGATTTGGCAGGAAAATGCTCTTGGAGCGAGTTCTAACCAAAAGATATGTAATATACCTAGTTTCACTCACCGTGATATTCCGTGTTCTGAACAAGTTACATGCATCACGGATGCGAAAAACATTCATTAATCAGTTGTGAATATGTGTATTACCGAACTTTCATCCATCTTACAATGCATATTTATACATGGAAATTATTTTCTGATTTAGTATATTTCTCCTAGTGTTAGTTATTAAATCATGCAGTTTTCACATAAAAATCCTCTTGGAGCGAGTTCTACCCAATAGACATGCAATTTACGTAGAACCCATCATCGTGAAATTCCGTGATCCGAAAAAATACATGCATCACGGATTCGACAAATATTCACTTCAGACTTGTTAGCATAAGGATTACCGAAGTTTCATCCACCATAAAAGCCATATTGACACTTTGAAGCATTTTCTCATATTTCGAAAGTTTTTCCTAATGCCAGTTTTGAAAATGAGGCAGAATTCGCAGAAAAAGTTCATGGAACGAGTTCTACCCGAGAGATGTATTTTACATAGATTCGCTTACTGTGATATTCTGTGTTCCGAACACACTTCATGTATCTCGGATTCGACATATATTTACTACAGAGTTGTTAGCATGCGGATTGCTGAAATTTCATCCACCACACAAGGCATATGTACACCGAGAATCTATTCATCTGAGTTCGCAGTGTTTCCTAATTCCAGTTTCGAAAATCAGGCAGATTTCTCAGGAAAAATCTCTTGGAGTGTTTTCTAACCAAGAGAAATGTAATTTACATAAAATCTCTGGCCATGAAATTCCATGTTCCGAACATGATACATGCATAATGGATTCGAAAAATATTCACTACAGATTTGTTAGCATGTGGATTACCGAACTTTCATCACAATAGATTGAATATTGATACTTAGAAGTATTTTCTCAGATTTTACAGTGTTTTCCAAACGCCAGTTTCAAAAATGAAGCATTTATTGCAGAAAAATTCTCTTGGAGCGAGTTCTACCCAATAGAGAAGTAATTTACATTGTTTCAGTCACCGTGAAATTCCACGTCCCAAACACGGTATATGCAGCATGGATTAGAAAAAGATCCTTTAATATGTTGTGAAAATGTGGATTACAGAACTTTCTTCCAACATAAAGTCATATTTAAACCTAGAAATATTTACTCTCATTTTGAAGCTTTCTCCAATTTTCTGATTCGATAATCATGGAATTTTCGCAGAAAAATTCTATTCTAGCTAGTTCTACCCAATAGAATTTTAATTTAAATTGTTTCAATACAGTGAATTTCCATTTCAAAAAACGCTCCATGAATCACGGTTAGAAAAATAATTACTACACTGTTATTAACATGTGGATTACCGGACTTTCATTCACCATTCAAGGCATATTGACACTTAGAAGCATTTTCTCAGATTTCACAGGGTTCTCCTAATGGCAGTTTTGAAAATGAGGCACATTTCGCAGAAAAATTCTCTTCAAGCGAGTTCTACACAATAGACATGTAATTTACATTGTTTCCTTCAATATGACACTCTGTATTCCGTACACGTTTCATGCATCACGAATTCGACAAACATGCTCTAATGAGTGTGAGCATCTGGATTACCGAACTTTCATTGACCATACAAGGCATATTAACACCTAGATGTAGTTATTCTGATTTCGCAGTTTTTTCCTAACATCCAGTTTTGAAAATGATGAAATTTTCGCAGAAAAATTCAATTCAAGCCAGTTCTATCCAGTAGAATTGTTATTTCCCGAGTTTCACTCACCGAAACATTGCGTGTTCTGAAAAAGTTACATTAATGACGGCTTCAACAAACATTATTTAATGACTGTGAGCATGTGGATTACCGATTTTTCAACCACAATACAAGGCATATTCACACCTAGAAATATTTACTTAAGTTTCGCAGATTTTTCATAACGTCAGTTACGAAAATCAGGCAGTTTTCGCAGAAAAATTCTCTTGCTGCATGTTCGATCCAATAGACATCCCATTTCCATAGATACCTTCACCGTAACATTCCGTGTTCCGAAAAAGTTACATGCACCATGGATTCAACAAATATTCACTCCTGAGTTGTTAGAACGTGAATTACACATCTTTAATAAACCATTGAAGACATATTGTCACCTTAAAGCTTTTGCTCAGGTTTTGCATTGTTTTCATAACACCAGTTTCCAAACAGAGGTAGATTTTACAGTAAAATGCTCCTGGAGCGGTTTCTCACCAATAGATGTTTAATTTACATATTTTCCTTCAACGTGACATTCCGTGTACCGAACACACTACAAACATCACGGATATGAGAAACATTTTTAATGAGTTGTGTACATGTGTATTACAGAACTTTCATCCACCATACAAGGCATATTTACACCTAGAAATATTAACTCTGAGTTTGCAGCTTTTTCCTAAGAGCAGTTTTAAAAATCAGGCAGTTTCCTAAGGAAAAAACTTTTTGAGCGTGTCTTACGCAATACATATGTAAATTACATAGATTCTCCCGCTGTGAAATTCCGGGTTTCGCACACGCTACATGCAGATAGGATTCGAAACAAATACACTACAGAGTTGTTTGCATGTGGATTACAGGACTTTCATCACAATACAAGGCATATTGATGCTTAGAAGCATTTTCTCTGATTTCACAGTGCTTTCCAAACGCCAGTTTCGAAACTGAGGCAGATTTCACGGCAAAAACCTCTTGGAGCCGGTTCAAAACAATAGACATTTAATTTACATGGATTCGCACACCATGAAATTCCGTGTTCCGAACACGCTTCATGCATCTCGGATTCAAAAATTTTCACTACAGAGTTGTTAGCAAGTGGAATACATCACTTTCATTGACCATAGATTGCTTACTGAACCTTTGAATACTTTTTTCAGATTTCACAGATTAGTTTAAATGCCAGGTTTGAAAATGAGGCAGATTTGGCAGGAAAATGCTCTTGGAGCGAGTTCTAACCAAAAGATATGTAATATACCTAGTTTCACTCACCGTGATATTCCGTGTTCTGAACAAGTTACATGCATCACGGATGCGAAAAACATTCATTAATCAGTTGTGAATATGTGTATTACCGAACTTTCATCCATCTTACAATGCATATTTATACATGGAAATTATTTTCTGATTTAGTATATTTCTCCTAGTGTTAGTTATTAAATCATGCAGTTTTCACATAAAAATCCTCTTGGAGCGAGTTCTACCCAATAGACATGCAATTTACGTAGGACCCATCATCGTGAAATTCCGTGATCCGAAAAAATACATGCATCACGGATTCGACAAATATTCACTTCAGACTTGTTAGCATAAGGATTACCGAAGTTTCATCCACCATAAAAGCCATATTGACACTTTGAAGCATTTTCTCATATTTCGAAAGTTTTTCCTAATGCCAGTTTTGAAAATGAGGCAGAATTCGCAGAAAAAGTTCATGGAACGAGTTCTACCCGAGAGATGTATTTTACATAGATTCGCTTACTGTGATATTCTGTGTTCCGAACACACTTCATGTATCTCGGATTCGACATATATTTACTACAGAGTTGTTAGCATGCGGATTGCTGAAATTTCATCCACCACACAAGGCATATGTACACCGAGAATCTATTCATCTGAGTTCGCAGTGTTTCCTAATTCCAGTTTCGAAAATCAGGCAGATTTCTCAGGAAAAATCTCTTGGAGTGTTTTCTAACCAAGAGAAATGTAATTTACATAAAATCTCTGGCCATGAAATTCCATGTTCCGAACATGATACATGCATAATGGATTCGAAAAATATTCACTACAGATTTGTTAGCATGTGGATTACCGAACTTTCATCACAATAGATTGAATATTGATACTTAGAAGTATTTTCTCAGATTTTACAGTGTTTTCCAAACGCCAGTTTCAAAAATGAAGCATTTATTGCAGAAAAATTCTCTTGGAGCGAGTTCTACCCAATAGAGAAGTAATTTACATTGTTTCAGTCACCGTGAAATTCCACGTCCCAAACACGGTATATGCAGCATGGATTAGAAAAAGATCCTTTAATATGTTGTGAAAATGTGGATTACAGAACTTTCTTCCAACATAAAGTCATATTTAAACCTAGAAATATTTACTCTCATTTTGAAGCTTTCTCCAATTTTCTGATTCGATAATCATGGAATTTTCGCAGAAAAATTCTATTCTAGCTAGTTCTACCCAATAGAATTTTAATTTAAATTGTTTCAATACAGTGAATTTCCATTTCAAAAAACGCTCCATGAATCACGGTTAGAAAAATAATTACTACACTGTTATTAACATGTGGATTACCGGACTTTCATTCACCATTCAAGGCATATTGACACTTAGAAGCATTTTCTCAGATTTCACAGGGTTCTCCTAATGGCAGTTTTGAAAATGAGGCACATTTCGCAGAAAAATTCTCTTCAAGCGAGTTCTACACAATAGACATGTAATTTACATTGTTTCCTTCAATATGACACTCTGTATTCCGTACACGTTTCATGCATCACGAATTCGACAAACATGCTCTAATGAGTGTGAGCATCTGGATTACCGAACTTTCATTGACCATACAAGGCATATTAACACCTAGATGTAGTTATTCTGATTTCGCAGTTTTTTCCTAACATCCAGTTTTGAAAATGATGAAATTTTCGCAGAAAAATTCAATTCAAGCCAGTTCTATCCAGTAGAATTGTTATTTCCCGAGTTTCACTCACCGAAACATTGCGTGTTCTGAAAAAGTTACATTAATGACGGCTTCAACAAACATTATTTAATGACTGTGAGCATGTGGATTACCGATTTTTCAACCACAATACAAGGCATATTCACACCTAGAAATATTTACTTAAATTTCGCAGATTTTTCATAACGTCAGTTACGAAAATCAGGCAGTTTTCGCAGAAAAATTCTCTTGCTGCATGTTCGATCCAATAGACATCCCATTTCCATAGATACCTTCACCGTAACATTCCGTGTTCCGAAAAAGTTACATGCACCATGGATTCAACAAATATTCACTCCTGAGTTGTTAGAACGTGAATTACACATCTTTAATAAACCATTGAAGACATATTGTCACCTTAAAGCTTTTGCTCAGGTTTTGCATTGTTTTCATAACACCAGTTTCCAAACAGAGGTAGATTTTACAGTAAAATGCTCCTGGAGCGGTTTCTCACCAATAGATGTGTAATTTACATATTTTCCTTCAACGTGACATTCCGTGTACCGAACACACTACAAACATCACGGATATGAGAAACATTTTTAATGAGTTGTGTACATGTGTATTACAGATCTTTCATCCACCATACAAGGCATATTTACACCTAGAAATATTAACTCTGAGTTTGCAGCTTTTTCCTAAGAGCAGTTTTAAAAATCAGGCAGTTTACTAAGGAAAAATCTTTTTGAGCGTGTTTTATGCAATAGATATGTAAATTACATAGATTTCCCCGCTGTGAAATTCCGTGTTTCGCCCACGCTACATGCAGATATGATTCGACAAAAATACACTACAGAGATGTTTGCATGTGGATGACAGGACTTTCATCACAATACAAGGCATACTGATGCTTAGAAACATTTTCTCTGATTTCACAGAGCTTTCCAAACGCCAGTTTCGAAACTGAGGCAGTTTTCACGGCAAAAACCTCTTGGAGTGTGTTCTAAACAATAGACATGTAATTTACATGGATTCGCTCACCGTGAAATTCCGTGTTCCGAACACGCTTCATGCATCTCGGATTCAAAAATTTTCACTACAGAGTTGTTAGCAAGTGGATTACTGCACTTTCATCCATCATACATGGCTTACTGACACTTTGAAGACTTTTCTCAGATTTCACAGTGTAGTTTTAATGTCAGGTTTGAAAATGAGGCAGATTTGGCAGGAAAATGCTCTTGGAGCGAGTTCTAACCCAAAGATATGTAATTTAATTAGTTTCACTCACCGTGATATTCCGTGTTCTGAACACGTTACATGCATCACGGATTCGACAAACATTCTTTAATGAGATGTGAACATGTGTATTACCGAACGTTCATCCACCTTACAATGCATATATATACATAGAAATTATTTTCTGATTTAGTATATTTCTCCTAGTGTCAGTTTTTAGAATCATGCAGTTTTCACAGAAAAATCCTCTTGGAGCGAGTTCTACCCAATAGACTTGCAATTTACGTAGAACCCGTCATCGTGAAATTCCGTGATCCGAAAAAGTTACATGCATCACGGTTTCGAAAAATATTCACTTCAGACTTGTTAGCATAAAGATTACCGTACTTTCATCCACCAAAAAAGACATATTGACACTTTGAAGCATTTTCTCATATTTCAAAAGATTTTCCTAATGCCAGTTTTGAAAATGAGGCAGAATTCGCAGAAAAAGTTCTTGGAACGAGTTCTACCCGAGAGATCTATTTTACATAGATTCGCTTACTGTGATATTCTGTGTTCCGAACACGCTTCATGTGTCTCGGATTCGACAAATATTCACTACAGAGTTGTTAGCATGTGGATTAACGATCTTTCATCCACCATACAAGGCATAAATACACCGAGAATCTATTCATCTGAGTTCGCAGTGTTTCGTAATTCCAGTTTCGAAAATCAGGCAGATTTCTCAGGAAAAATCTCTTGGAGTGTTTTCTAACCAAGAGAAATGTAATTTACATAAATTCTCTGGCCATGAAATTCCGTGTTCCGAACATGCTACTTGCATAATGAATTCGAAAAATATTCACTACAGATTTGTTAGCATGTGGATTACCGAACTTTCATCAGAATAGATTGAAAATTGATACTTAGAAGTATTTTCTCAAATTTTGCAGTGTTTTCCAAACGCCAGTTTCAAAAAATGAAGCATTTACTGCAGAAAAATTCTCTTGGAGAGAGTTCTACCCAATAGAGAAGTAATTTACATTGTTTCAGTCACCGTGAAATTCCATGTTAAAAACACGGTATATGCATCACGGATTAGAAAAAGCTTCTTTAATATGTTGTGAAAATGTGGATTACTGAACTTTCTTCCAACATAAAGGCATATTTACACCTAGAAATATTTACTCTCATTTTGAAGCATTCTCCAAATTTCAGATTCGATAATCATGCAATTTTCGCAGAAAAATTCTATTCTAGCTAGTTCTACCCAATAGAATTTTAATTTAAATTGTGTCATTACGGTGAAATTCCATTTCAAAAAGCGCTACATGAATCCCGGTTTGAAAAATCATTACTACACTTTATTAACATGTGGATTACCGGACTTTCATTCACCATTCAATGCATACTGACACTTAGAAGCATTTTCTAAGATTTCACAGGGTTCTCCTAATGGCAGTTTTGAAAATGAGGCACATTTCGCAGAAAAATTCTCTTCAAGCGAGTTCTACCCAATAGACATGTAATTTACATTGTTTCCTTCAATATGACACAATGTATTCCGTACACGTTTCATGCATCATGAATTCGACAAACATTCTCTAATGAGTGTGAGCATGTGGATTACCAAAATTTCATTCACCATACAAGGCATATTTATACCTAGATGTTGTTATTCTGATTTCGCAGGTTTTCCCTAACATCCACTTCCGAAAATCATGAAATTTTCGCAGAAAAATTCAAATCAAGCTAGTTCTATCCAGTAGAATTGTTATTTTCCGAGTTTCACTCACTGAGACATTCCGTGTTCAAAAAACGTTACATTAATCACGGCTTTGACAAACATTATTTATTAACCGTGAGCATGTGGATTACCGATTTTTCAACCACAATACAAGGCATATTCACACATAGAAATATTTAGTTAGATTTCACAGATTTTTCCTAAATTCAGTTACGAAAATCAGGCAGTTTTCGCAGAAAAATTCTCTTGCTGCATGTTCGATCCAATACACATCCCATTTCCATAGATACCATCACCGTAATATTCCGTGTTCCGAAAAAGTTACATGCACCATGGATTCAACAAATATTCACTCCTGAATTGTTAGAATGTGAATTACACATCTTTAATAAACCATTGAATACATATTGTCACCTTAATGCTTTTGCTCAGGTTTTGCAGTGTTTTCATAAAACCAGTTTCCAAACAGAGGTAGATTTTACAGTAAAATGCTCCTGGAGCGGGTTCTCACCAATAGATATGTAATTTACCTATTTTCCTTCAACGTGACATTCCGTGTACCGAACAAACTACATACATCACGGATTTGAGAAACATTTTTAATGAGTTGTGTACATGTGTATTACAGATCTTTCATCCACCATACAAGGCATATTTACACTAGAACCATTAACTCTGAGTTTGCAGCATTTTCCTAATAGCAGTTTAAAAATCAGGCAGTTTCCTAAGGAAAAATCTTTTTGAGCGTGTCTTACGCAATACATATGTAAATTACATAGATTCTCCCGCTGTGAAATTCCGTGTTTCGCACACGCTACATGCAGATAGGATTCGAAACAAATACACTACAGAGTTGTTTGCATGTGGATTACAGGACTTTCATCACTATACAAGGCATATTGATACTTAGAAGCATTTTCTCGGATTTCACAGAGCTTTCCAAATGCCAGTTTCGAAACTGAGGCAGTTTTCACGGCAAAAACCTCTTGGAGCGGGTTCAAAACAATAGACATGTAAATTACATGGATTGGCTCACCGTGAAATTCCGCGTTCCGAACACGCTTCATGCATCTCGGATTCAAAAATTTTCACTACAGGGTTGTTAGCAAGTGGATTACTGCACTTTCATCCACCATACATGGCTTACTGACACTTTGAAGACTTTTCTCAGATTTCACAGAGTAGTTTTAATGTCAGGTTTGAAAATGAGGCAGATTTGGCAGGAAAATGCTCTTGGAGCGAGTTCTAACCAAAAGATATGTAATTTACCTAGTTTCACTCACCGTGATATTCCGTGTTCTGAACACTTTACATGCATCACGGATTCGACAAACATTCTTTAATGAGTTGTGAACATGTGTATTACCGTACTTTCATCCACCTTACAATGCATATTTATACATAGAAGGTTTTTTCTGATTTAGTAGATTTCACCTAATGTCAGTATTTAAATCATGCAGTTTTTGCAGAAAAATCCTCTTGGAGCGAGTTCTACCCAATAGACATTCAATTTACATAGAACCTGTCATCGTGAAATTCCGTGTTCCGAAAAAGCTACATGCATCACGGATTCGACAAATATTCACTATAGTGTTGTTAGCATAAGGATTAACGAACTTTCATCCACCATAAAAGCCATATTGACACTTTGAATCATTTTCTCATATTTGGAAAGTTTTTCCTAATGCCAGTTTTGAAAATGAGGCAGAATTCGCAGAAAAAGCTCTTGGAGCGTGTTCTACCCAAGTGACATGCATTTTACATAGATTCGCTCACCGTGATATTCTGTGTCCCAAACACGCTTCATGTATCTCGGATTCGACAAATATTCACTACAGAGTTGTTAGCATGCAGATTACCGAACTTTCATCCACCCTACAAGGCATATTTACACCGAGAATCTATTCATCTGAGTTCGCAGTGTTTCCTAAATCCAGTTTCGAAAATCAGGCAGATTTCTCAGGAAAAATCTCTTGGAGTGATTTCTAACCAAGAGAAATGTAATTTACATAAAATCCCTGACCATGAAATTCCGTGTTCCGAACATGCTACATGCATAATGGATTCGAAAAATATTCTCTACAGATTTGTTAGCATGTGGATTACCGAACTTTCATCACAATAGTTTGAATATTGATACTTAGAAGTATTTTCTCAGATTTTGCTGCGTTTTCCAAACGCCAGTTTAAAAAATAATGCAGTTTTCACAGAAAAATTCTCTTGGAGCGAGTTCTACCCAATAGAGGAGTAATTTACATTGTTTCAGTCACCGTGAAATTCCACGTCCCAAACACGGTATATGCATCACGGATTAGAAAAAGATTCTTTAATATGTTGTGAAAATATGGATTACAGAACTTTCTTCCACATAAAGTCATATTTAAACCTAGAAAAATTTACTCTCAATTTGAAGCTTTCTCCAAACTTCAGATTCGATAATCATGCAATTTTCGCAGAAAAATTCTATTCTAGCTAGTTCTACCCAATAGAATTTTAATTTAAATTGTTTCATTACGGTGAAATTCCATTTCAAAAAACGCTACATGAATCACGGTTTGAAAAATAATTACTACACTGTTATTAACATGTGGATTACCGGACTTTCATTCACCATTCAAGGCATATTGACACTTAGAAGCATTTTCTCAGATTTCACAGGGTTCTCCTAATGGCAGTTTTGAAAATGAGGCACATTTCGCAGAAAAATTCCCTTCAAGCGAGTTCTACCCAATAGACATGTAATTTACATTGTTTCCTTCAATATGACACTCTGTATTCCGTACACGTTTCATGCATCATGAATTCGACAAACATGCTCTAATGAGTGTGAGCATCTGGATTACCGAACTTTCATCCACCATACAAGGCATATTTACACCTAGATGTAGTTATTCTGATTTCGCAGTTTTTTCCTAACATCCAGTTTTGAAAATCATGAAATTTTCGCAGAAAAATTCAATTCAAGCCAGTTCTATCCAGTAGAATTGTTATTTTCCGAGTTTCACTCACCGAAACATTGCGTGTTCCGAAAACGTTACATTAATCACGGCTTCGACAAACATTATTTAATGAATGTGAGCATGTGGATTACCGATGTTTCAACCACAATACAAGGCATATTCACACCTAGAAATATTTACTTATATTTCACAGATTTTTCCTAACGTCAGTTATGAAAATCAGGCAGTTTTCGCAGAAAAATTTTCTTGCTGCATGTTCGAACCAATAGACATCCCATTTACATAGATACCGTCACCGTAACATTCCGTGTTCCGAAAAAATTACATGCACCATGGATTCAACAAATATTCACTGCTGAGATGTTAGAATTTGAATTACAAATCTTTAATAAACCATTGAAGACATATTGTCACCTTAAAGCTTTTGCTCAGGTTTTGCATTGTTTAAATAACACCAGTTTCCAAACAGAGGTAGATTTTACAGTAAAATGCTCCTGGAGCGGATTCTCACCAATAGATGTGTAATTTACATATTTTCCTTCAACGTGACATTCCGTGTAAAAAACACACTACAAACATCACGGATTTGAGAGACATTTTTAATGAGTTGTGTACATGTGTATTACAGATCTTTCATCCACCATACAAGGCATATTTACACCTAGAACCATTAACTCTGAGTTTGCAGCATTTTCCTAATAGCAGTTTAAATATCAGGCAGTTTCCTAAGGAAATTCTTTTTGAGCGTGTCTTACGCAATACATATGTAAATTACATAGATTCTCCCGCTGTGAAATTCCGTGTTTCGCACACGCTACATGAAGGTAGGATTCGAAACAAATACACTACAGAGTTGTTTGCATGTGGATTACAGGACTTTCATCACAATACAAGGCATATTGATACTTAGAAGCATTTTCTCGGATTTCACAGAGCTTTCCAAACGCCAGTTTCGAAACTGAGGCAGTTTTCACGGCAAAAACCTCTTGGAGCGGGTTCAAAACAATAGACATGTAACTTACATGGACTGACTCACCGTGAAATTCCGTGTTCGGAACACGCTTCATGCATCTCGGATTCAAAAATTTTCACTACATAGTTGTTAGCAAGTGGATTACTGCACTTTCATCCACCATACATGGCTTACTGACACTTTGAAGACTTTTCTCAGATTTCACAGAGTAGTTTTAATGTCAGGTTTGAAAATGAGGCAGATTTGGCAGGAAAATGCTCTTGGAGCGAGTTCTAACCAAAAGATATGTAATTTACCTAGTTTCACTCACCGTGATATTCCGTGTTCTGAACACGATACATGCATCACGGATTCGAAAAACATTCTTTAATGAGTTGTGAACATGTGTATTACCGAACTTTCATCCACCTTACAATGCATATTTATACATAGAATGTTTTTTCTGATTTAGTAGATTTCACCTAATGTCAGTTTTTAAATCATGCAGTTTTCGCAGAAAAATCCTCTTGGAGCGAGTTGTACCCAATAGACATTCAATTTACATAGAACCTGTCATCGTGAAATTCCGTGTTCCGAAAAATCTACATGCATCACGGATTCGACAAATATTCACTATAGTGTTGTTAGCATAAGGATTAACGAACTTTCATCCACCATAAAACCCATATTGACACTTTGAATCATTTTCTCATATTTGGAAAGTTTTTCCTAATGCCAGTTTTGAAAATGAGGCAGAATTCGCAGAAAAAGCTCTTGGAGCGTGTTCTACCCAAGTGACATGCATTTTACATAGATTCGCTCACCGTGATATTCTGTGTCCCAAACACGCTTCATGTATCTCGGATTCGACAAATATTCACTACAGAGTTGTTAGCATGCAGATTACCGAACTTTCATCCACCCTACAAGGCATATTTACACCGAGAATCTATTCATCTGAGTTCGCAGTGTTTCCTAAATCCAGTTTCGAAAATCAGGCAGATTTCTCAGGAAAAATCTCTTGGAGTGATTTCTAACCAAGAGAAATGTAATTTACATAAAATCCCTGACCATGAAATTCCGTGTTCCGAACATGCTACATGCATAATGGATTCGAAAAATATTCTCTACAGATTTGTTAGCATGTGGATTACCGAACTTTCATCACAATAGTTTGAATATTGATACTTAGAAGTATTTTCTCAGATTTTGCTGCGTTGTCCAAACGCCAGTTTAAAAAATAATGCAGTTTTCACAGAAAAATTCTCTTGGAGCGAGTTCTACCCAATAGAGGAGTAATTTACATTGTTTCAGTCACCGTGAAATTCCACGTTAAAAACACGGTATATGCATCACGGATTAGAAAAAGATTCTTTAATATGTTGTGAAAATATGGATTACAGAACTTTCTTCCACATAAAGTCATATTTACACCTAGAAATATTTACTCTCATTTTGAAGCTTTCTCCAAACTTCAGATTCGATAATCATGCAATTTTCGCAGAAAAATTCTATTCTAGCTAGTTCTACCCAATAGAATTTTAATTTAAATTGTTTCATTACGGTGAAATTCCATTTCAAAAAACGCTACATGAATCACGGTTTGAAAAATAATTACTACACTGTTATTAACATGTGGATTACCGGACTTTCATTCACCATTCAAGGCATATTGACACTTAGAAGCATTTTCTCAGATTTCACAGGGTTCTCCTAATGGCAGTTTTGAAAATGAGGCACATTTTGCAGAAAAATTCCCTGCAAGCGAGTTCTACCCAATAGACATGTAATTTATATTGTTTCCTTCAATATGACACTCTGTATTCCGTACACGTTTCATGCATCATGAATTCGACAAACATGCTCTAATGAGTGTGAGCATCTGGATTACCGAACTTTCATCCACCATACAAGGCATATTTACACCTAGATGTAGTTATTCTGATTTCGCAGTTTTTTCCTAACATCCAATTTCGATAAACATGAAATTTTCGCAGAAAAATTCAATTCACGCCAGTTCTATCCAGTAGAATTGTTATTTTCCGAGTTTCACTCACCGAAACATTGCGTGTTCCGAAAAAGTTACATTAATCACGGCTTCGACAAACATTATTTAATGACTGTGAGCATGTGGATTACCGATGTTTCAACCACAATACAAGGCATATTCACACCTAGAAATATTTACTTAGATTTCGCAGATTTTTCCTAACGTCAGTTACGAAAATCAGGCAGTTTTCGCAGAAAAATTCTCTTGCTGCATGTTCGATCCAATAGACATACCATTTACATAGATACCGTCACCGTAACATTCCGTGTTCCCAAAAAGTTACATGCACCAAGGATTCAACAAATATTCACTCCTGAGTTGTTAGAATGTGAATTACACATCTTTAATAAACCATTGAAGACATATGGTCACCTTAAAGTTTTGCTCAGGTTTTGCATTGTTTTCATAACACCAGTTTCCAAACAGAGGTAGATTTTACAGTAAAATGCTCCTGGAGCGGTTTCTCACCAATAGATGTGTAATTTACATATTTTCCTTCAACGTGACATTCCGTGTAAAGAACACACTACAAACATCACGGATTTGAGAGACATTTTTAATGAGTTGTGTACATGTGTATTACAGATCTTTCATCCACCATACAAGGCATATTTACACCTAGAACCATTAAATCTGAGTTTGCAGCATTTTCCTAATAGCAGTTTAAAAATCAGGCAGTTTCGTAAGGAAAAATTTTTTGAGCGTGTCTTACGCAATACATATGTAAATAACATAGATTCTCCCGCTGTGAAATTCCGTGTTTCGCACACGCTACATGCAGGTAGGATTCGAAACAAATACACTACAGAGTTGTTTGCATGTGGATTACAGGACTTTCATCACAATACAAGGCATATTGATACTTAGAAGCATTTTCTCGGATTTCACAGAGCTTTCCAAACACCAGTTTCGAAACTGAGGCAGTTTTCACGGCAAAAACCTCTTGGAGCGGGTTCAAAACAATAGACGTGTAACTTACATGGATTCGCTCACCGTGAAATTCCGTGTTCCGAACACGCTACATGCATCTCGGATTCAAAAATTTTCACTACATAGTTGTTAGCAAGTGGATTACTGCACTTTCATCCACCATACATGGCTTACTGACACTTTGAAGACTTTTCTCAGATTTCACAGAGTAGTTTTAATGTCAGGTTTGAAAATGAGGCAGATTTGGCAGGAAAATGCTCTTGGAGCGAGTTCTAACCAAAAGATATGTAATATACCTAGTTTTACTCACCGTGATATTCCGTGTTCTGAAGACGTTACATGCATCACGGATTCGAAAAACATTCTTTAATGAGTTGTGTACATGTGTTTTACCGAACTTTCATCCACCTTACAATGCATATTTATACATAGAAGGTTTTTTCTGATTTAGTAGATTTCACCTAATGTCAGTTTTTAAATCATGCAGTTTTCTCAGAAAAATCCTCTTGGAGCGAGTTGTACCCAATAGACATTCAATTTACATAGAAGCTGTCATCGTGAAATTCCGTGTTCCGAAAAAGCTACATGCATCACGGATTCGAGAAATATTCACTATAGTGTTGTTAGCATAAGGATTAACGAACTTTCATCCACCATAAAACCCATATTGACACTTTGAATCATTTTCTCATATTTGGAAAGTTTTTCCTAATGCCAGTTTTGAAAATGAGGCAGAATTCGCAGAAAAAGCTCTTGGAGCGTGTTCTACCCAAGTGACATGCATTTTACATAGATTCGCTCACCGTGATATTCTGTGTCCCAAACACGCTTCATGTATCTCGGATTCGACAAATATTCACTACAGAGTTGTTAGCATGCAGATTACCGAACTTTCATCCACCATACAAGGCATAAATACACCGAGAATCTATTCATCTGAGTTCGCAGTGTTTCCTAATTCCAGTTTCGAAAATCAGACAGATTTCTCAGGAAAAATCTCTTGGAGTGTTTTCTAACCAAGAGAAATGTAATTTACATAAACTCTCTGGCCATGAAATTCCGTGTTTCGAACATGCTACTTGGATAATGAATTCGAAAAATATTCACTACAGATTTGTTTGCATGTGGATTACCGAACTTTTATCACAATAGATTGAAAATTGATACTTAGAAGTACTTTCTCAAATTTTGCAGTGTTTTCCAAACGCCAGTTTCAAAAATGAAACATTTACTGCAGAAAAATTCTCTTGGAGCGAGTTCTACCCAATAGAGAAGTAATTTACATTGTTTCAGTCACCGTGAATTTCCACGTTAAAAACACGGTATATGCATCACGGATTAGAAAAAGATTCTTTAATATGTTGTGAAAATGTGGATTACCGAACTTTCTTCCAACATAAAGGCATATTTACACCTAGAAATATTTACTCTCATTTGAAGCATTCTGCAAATTTCAGATTCGGTAATCATGCAATTTCCGCAGAAATATTCTATTCTAGCTAGTTCTACCCAATAGAATTTTAATTTAAATTGTGTCATTACGGTGAAATTCCATTTCAAAAACCGCTACATGAATCACGGTTTGAAAAATAATTACTACACTATTATTAACATGTGGATTACCGGACTTTCATTCACCATTCAATGCACATTTACACTTAGAAGCATTTTCTCAGATTTCACAGGGTTCTCCTAATAGCACTTTTGAAAATGAGGCACATTTCGCAGAAAAATACTCTTCAAGCGAGTTCTACCCAGTAGAATTGTTATTTTCCGAGTTTCACTCACTGAGACATTCCGTGTTCAAAAAACGTTACATTAATCACGGCTTTGACAAACATTATTTAATGACCGTGACCATGTGGATTACCGATGTTTCAACCACAATACAAGGCATATTGACACCTAGAAATATTTACTTAAATTTCGCAGATTTTTCCTAAATTCAGTTACGAAAATCAGGCAGTTTTCGCAGAAAAATTCTCTTGCTGCATGTTCGATCCAATAGACATCCCATTTTCATAGATACCGTCACCGTAACATCCCGTGTTCCGAAAAAGATACATGCACCATGGATTCAACAAATATTCACTCCTGAGTTGTTAGAATGTGAATTACACATCTTTAATAAACCATTGAAGACATATTGTCACCTTAAAATTTTGCTCTGGTTTTGCAGTGTTTTCATAACACCAGTTTCCAAACAGAGGTAGATTTTACAGTAAAATGTTCCTGGAGCGGTTTCTCCCCAATAGATATGTAATTTACATAGTTTCCATCAACGTGACATTCCGTGTACTGAATATACTACATTCATCACGGATTTGAGAAACATTTTTAATGAGTTGTGTACATGTGTATTACAGATCTTTCATCCACCATACAAGGCATATTGACACATAGAAACATTAACTGAGTTTGCAGCATTTTCCTAATAGCAGTTTCAAAATCAGGAAGTTTCCTAAGGAAAAAACTGTTGGAGCGTGTTCTACCCAATAGATATGTAAATTACATAGATTCTCCCGCTGTGAAATTCCGTGTTTCGTACACGCTTCATGCATCTCGGATTCAAAAATTTTCACTACAGAGTTGTTAGCAAGTGGAATACATCACTTTCATTGACCATAGATTGCTTACTGACTCTTTGAATACTTTTCTCAGATTTCACAGGTTAGTTTAAATGCCAGGTTTGAAAATGAGGCAGATTTGGCAGGAAATGCTCTTGGAGCGAGTTCTAACCCAAAGACATGTAATTTACCTAGTTTCACTCACCGTGACATTCCGTGTTCTGAACACGTTACATGCATCACGGATTCGACAAACATTCTTTAATGAGTTTTGAACATGTATATTACCGAACTTTCATCCACTTTACAATGCATATTTATACATGGAAATTATTTTCTGATTTACTATATTTCTCCTAATGTCAGTTTTTAAATCATGCAGTTTTCACAGAAAAATCCTCTTGGAGCGAGTTCTACCCAATAGACATGCAATTTACGTAGAACCTATCATCGTGAAATTCCGTGATCCGAAAAAATACATGCATCACGGATTCGACAAATATTCACTTCAGACTTGTTAGCATAAGTATTACCGAAGTTTCATCCACCATAAAAGCCATATTGACACTTTGAAGCATTTTCTCATATTTCGAAAGTGTTTCCTAATGCCAGTTTTGAAAATGAGGCAGAATTCGCAGAAAAAGTTCTTGGAACGAGTTCTACCCGAGAGATGTATTTTACATAGATTCGCTTACTGTGATATTCTGTGTTCCGAACACGCTTCATGTATCTCGGATTCGACAAATATTCACTACAGAGTTGTTAGCATGTGGATTAACGATCTTTCATCCACCATAAAAGCCATATTGACACTTTGAAACTTTTTCTCATATTTTGAAAGTTTTTCCTAATGCCAGTTTTGAAAATAAGGCAGAATTCTCAGAAAATGCTCTGGAGCAAGGTCTACACAAGTGACATTTATTTTACATAGATTCGCTCACCGTGATATTCTGTGTTCCACACACTCTTAATGTATCTCGGATTCGACAAATATTCACTACAGTGTTGTTAGCATGCAGATTACCGAACTTTCATCCACCCTACAAGGCATATTTACACCGAGAATCTATTCATCTGAGTTCGCAGTGTTTTCCTGAAGCCAGTTTCGAAAATCAGGCAAATTTCTCAGGAAAAATCTCTGGAGTGATTTCTAAACAAGAGAAATTTTATTTACATAAACTCCCTGGCCATGAAATTCCGTTTCCGAACATGCTACATGCATAATGGATTCGACAATTATTCACTACAGATTTGTTATCATGTGGAATTCCGAACTTTCATCACAATAGATTGAATATTGATACTTAGAAGTATTTTCTCAGATTTTGCTGCGTTTTCCAAACGCCAGTTTCAAAAATGAAGCACTTTTCACAGAAAAATACTCTTGGAGCGAGTTCTACCCAATAGAGGAGTAATTTACATTGTTTCACTCACCGTGAAATTCCAAATTCCGAACACGGTACATGCACCATTGATTAGAAAAAGATTCTTTAATATGTTGTGAAAATGTGGATTACCGAACTTTCTTCCAACATAAAGGCATATTTACACCTAGAAATATTTACTCTCATTTTCAAGCTTTCTCCAAACTTCAGATTCCATAATCATGCAATTTTCTCAGAAAAATTCTATTCTAGCTAGTTCTACCCAATAGAATTGTAATTTAAATTTTTTTATTATGGTATAATTTCGTGTTCCGAACATGCTCTATAATACAAGGTTCCGAAAAATTTTCACATCATTGTTTATAACATGTGGATTACCGGAATTTCATTCACCATTCAAGGCATATTCACACTTAGAAGCATTTTCCCAGTCTTCTCAGTTTTTTCCTAACGCCAGTTTTTGAAATGAGGCAGATATCACAGAAAAAGTCTCTTGAAGCGAGTTCTACCCAATAGATATGTAATTTACATTGTTTCCTTCAATATGACATTCCGTAATCCGAACACGTTATATGCATCACGAATTCGACAAACACTCTTTAATGAGTGTGAGCATGTGGATAACCGAACTTTCATCCACCATACAAGGCATATTTACACCTAGAAGTAGTTATTCTGATTTCGCAGGTTTTTCCTTACATCCAGTTTCGAAAATCATGAAATTTTCGCAGAAAAATTCAATTCAAACTAGTTCTAGCCAGTAGAATTGTTATTTTCTGAGTTTCACTCACCGAGACATTCCATGTTTCGAAAACGTTACATTAATCACGGCTTCGACAAACATTATTTAATGACCGTGAGCATGTGGATTACCGAGGTTTCAACCACAATACAAGAGACATTTCACCTAGAAATATTTACTTAGATTTCGCAGGTTTTTCCAAACATCATTTATGAAAATCAGGCAGTTTTTGCAGAAAAATTCTCTTGCTGAATGTTCGATCCAATAGACATCCCATTTTCATAGATACAGTCACCAGAACATTCCGTGTACTGAAAAAGGTACATGCACCATGGATTCAACAATTATTAACTGCTGAGTTGTTGGAATCTGAATTACACATCTTTAGAAACCATTGAAGGCATATAGTCACCTTAAAGCATTTCCTCAGATTTTGCAGTGTTTTCATAACACCAGTTTCCAAACAGACGTAGATTTACAGTAAAATGTTCCTGGAACAAGTTCGAACCTATAGGTATGTAATTTACATAGTTTCCTTCAACGTGACATTCCGTGTTCCGAACAAAGTTCATATATCACGGATTTGAGAAACATTTTTAATGAGTTGTGTACATGTGTATTACAGAACTTTCATCCACCATACAAGGCTTACTGAGACTTTGAAGACTTTTCTCAGATTTCACACGTTAGTTTTAATGCCAGGTTTTATAATGAGGCAGATTTGGCCGGAAAATGCTCTTGGAGCGAGTTCTAACCAAAAGATATGTAATTTAACTAGTTTCACTCACCGTGATATTACGTTTTCTGAACAGGTTACATGCATCACGGATTCAACAAATATTCTTTAATGAGTTGTGAATATGTGTATTACCGAACTTTCATCCACCTTACAATACCTATTTGTACATAGAAAGTTTTCTCTGATTTAGTAGATTTCTCCTAATGTCAGTTTATCAATCATGCAGGTTTCGCAGAAAAATCCTCTTGCAGTGAGTTCTACCCAATAGACATGCAATTTACATAGAACCCGTCATCGTGAAATTCCTTGTTCCGAAAAAGCTACATGCATCATGGATTCGACAAATATTCACTACAGAATTGATAGCATAAGGATTACTTAACTTTCATCCACCATAAAAGTCATATTGACACTTTGAAGCATTTTCTCATATTTCGAAAGTTTTTCCTAATGCGAGGTTTGAAAATGAGGCAGAATTCACAGAAAAAGCTCTTGGAGCGAGTTCTACCGGAGAGATATGTATTTTACATAGATTCGCTCTCCGTGATATTCTGTGTTCCGAACACGCTTCATGTAACTCGGATTCGACAAATAATGACTACAGAGTTGTTAGCATGTGGATTACCGAACTTTCATCCACCCTACAAGGCATATTTACACCGAGAATCTATAAATATTAGTTCGCAGAGTTTTCCTAAACCCAGTTTCGAAAATCAGGCAGATTTCTCAGGAAACATCTGTTGGAGTGATTTCTAACTAAGAGAAATGTAATTTACATTAACTCCCTGGCCATGAAATTCCGTGTTCCGAACATGCTACATGCACAATGGATTCGAAAAATACTCACTACATAATTGTTAGCATGTGGATTACCGAATTTCATCACAATAGTTTGAATATTGATACTTAGAAGTATTTTCTCAGATTTTGCAGTGTTTTCCAAACGCCAGTATCAAAAATGAAGCAGTTTTCACCGAAAAATTCTCTTGGAGCGAGTTCTACCCAATAGATAAGTAATTAACATTGTTTCAGTCACCGTGAATTTCCACGTTCCGAACACGTTATATGCATCACGGATTAGAAAAAGATTCTTTAATATTTTGTGAAAATGTGGATTACCGAACTTTCTTCCAACATAAAGGCGTATTTACACCTAGAAATATTTACTCTCATTTTGAAGCTTTCTCCAAACTTCAGATTCGATAATCATGCAATTTTCGCTGAAAAATTCTATTCTACCTAGTTCTACCCAATAGCATTGTAATTTACATTGTTTCATTACGGTGAAATTCCGTTTTCCAAAAGTGCTACATGAATCACGGTTTGAAAAATAATTACTACACTGTTATTAACATGTGGAATACCAGACTTTCATTCACCATTCAAGGCATATTGACACTTAGAAGCATTTTCTCAGATTTCACGTGGTCCTCCTTATGGCAGTTTTGAAAATGAGGCACATTTCGCAGAAAAATTCCCTTCAAGCGAGTTCTACCCAATAGACATGTAATTTACATTGTTTCCTTAAATATGACACTCTGTATTCCGTACACGTTTCATGCATCACGAATTCGACAAACATGCTCTAATGAGTGTGAGCATCTGGATTACCGAACTTTCATACACCATACAAGGCATATTTACACCTAGATGTAGTTATTCTGATTTCGCAGTTTTTTCCTAACATCCAGTTTCGAAAAACATGAAATTTTCGCAGAAAAATTCAATTCAAGCTAATTATATCCAGTAGAATTGTTATTTTCCGAGTTTCACTCACCGAGACATTCGGTGTTCCGAAAACGTTACATTAATCACGGCTTCGACAAACATTATTTAATGAACGTGAGCATGTGGATTACCGAGTTTTCAACCACAATACAAGGGATTTTTACACTTAGAAATATTTACTTAGATTTCGCAGGTTTTTCCTAACGTCAATTACGAAAATCAGGCAGTTTTCGCAGTAAAATTCTCTTGCTGCATGTTCGAACCAATAGACATCCCATTTTCATAGATACCGTCACCGTAACATTCCGTGTTCCGAAAAAGGTACATGCACCATGGATTCAACAAATATTCACTTCTGAGTTGTTACAATGTGAATTACACATCTTTAATAAACCATTGAAGACATATTGTCACCTTAAAGCATTTGCTTAGATTTTGCAGCGTTTTCATAACACCAGTTTCCAAATAGAGGTAGATTTTACAGTAAAATACTCCTGGAGCGGATTCTCAGCAATAGATATGTAATTTACATAGTTTCCTTCAACGTGACATTCCGTGTACGGAACACACTACATATATCACGGATTTGAGATACATTTTTAATGAGTTGTGTACATGTGTATTACAGAACTTTCATCCACCATACAAGGCATATTTACACCTAGAAACATTAATTCTGAGTTTGCAGCTTTTTCCTAAAAGCAGTTTCAAATATCAGGCAGTTTCCTAAGGAAAAAACTTTTTGAGGGTGTCCTACCAAATAGATATGTAAATTACATAGATTCTCCCGCTGTGAAATTCCATGTTTCGAACACGCAACATGCAGATAGGATTCGAAAAATATACACTACAGTGTTGTTTGCATGTGTATTACAGGTTTTTCATCTCAATAAAAGGCATATTGATGCTTAGAAGCATTTTCTCTGATTTCATAGAGCTTTCCAAACGCCAGTTTCGAAACTGAGGTAGATTTCACGACAAAAACCTCTTGGAGCGGGTTCAAAACAATAGACATTTAATTTACATGGATTCGCACACCATGAAATTCCGTGTTCCGAACACGCTTCATGCATCTCGGATTCAAAAATTTTCACTACAGAGTTGTTAGCAAGTGGAATACATCACTTTCATTGACCATAGATTGCTTACTGAATCTTTGAATACTTTTCTCAGATTTCACAGATTAGTTTAAATGCCAGGTTTGAAAATGAGGCAGATTTGGCAGGAAAATGCTCTTGGAGCGAGTTCTAACCAAAAGATATGTAATATACCTAGTTTCACTCACCGTGACATTCCGTGTTCTGAACAAGTTACATGTATCACGGATTTGGAAAACTATCTTTAATGAGTTGTGAACATGTGTATTACCGTACTTTCATCCACCTTACAATGCATATTTATACATAGAATGTTTTTTCTGATTTAGTAGGTTTCACCTAATGTCAGTTTTTAAATCATGCAGTTTTCGCAGAAAAATCCTCTTGGAGCGAGTTCTACCCAATAGACATTCAATTTACATAGAACCTGTCATCGTGAAATTCCGTGTTCCGAAAAAGCTACATGCATCACGGATTCGACAAATATTCACTACAGAGTTGTTAGCATAAGGATTAACGAACTTTCATTCACCATAAAAGCCATATTGACACTTTGAATCATTTTCTCATATTTCGAAAGTGTTTCCTAATGCCAGTTTTGAAAATGAGGCAGAATTCGCAGAAAAAGCTCTTGGAGCGTGTTCTACCCAAGTGACATGCATTTTACATAGATTCGCTCACCGTGATATTCTGTGTCCCAAACACGCTTCATGTATCTCGGATTCGACAAATATTCACTACAGAGTTGTTAGCATGCGGATTACCGAACTTTCATCCACCCTACAAGGTATATTTATACCGAGAAACTATTCATCAGAGTTCACAGTGTTTCCTAAATCCAGTTTCGAAAATCAGGCAGATTTCTCAGGAAAAATCTCTTCGAGTGATTTCTAACCAAGAGATATGTAATTTACATAAAATCCCTGACCATGAAATTCCATGTTCCGAACATGCTACATGCATAATGGATTCGAAAAATATTATCTACAGATTTTTTAGCATGTGGATTACCGAACTTTCATCACAATAGTTTGAATATTGATACTTAGAAGTATTTTCTCAGATTTTGCTGCGTTTTCCAAACGCCAGTTTAAAAAATAATTCAGTTTTCATAGAAAAATAATCTTGGAGCGAGTTCTACCCAATAGAGGTGTAATTTACATTGTTTCAGTCACCGTGAAATTCCACGTTCCAAACACGGTATATGCATCACAGATTAGAAAAAGATTCTTTAATATGTTGTGAAAATGTGGATTACAGAACTTTCTTCCACATAAAGTCATATTTACACCTAGAAATATTTACTCTCATTTTGAAGCTTTCTCCAAACTTCAGATTCGATAATCATGCAATTTTCGCAGAAAAATTCTATTCTAGCTAGTTCTACCCAATAGAATTTTAATTTAAATTGTTTCATTACGGTGAAATTCCATTTCAAAAAACGCTACATGAATCACGGTTTGAAAAATCATTACTACACTGTTATTAACATGTGGATTACCGGACTTTCATTCACCATTCAAGGCATATTGACACTTAGAAGCATTTTCTCAGATTTCACAGGGTTCTCCTTAAGGCAGTTTTGAAAATGAGGCACATTTTGCAGAAAAATTCCCTTCAAGCGAGTTCTACCCAATAGACATGTAATTTACATTGTTTCCTTCAATATGACACTCTGTATTCCGTACACGTTTCATGCATCACGAATTCGACAAACATGCTCTAATGAGTGTGAGCATCTGGATTACCGAACTTTCATCCACCATACAAGGCATATTTACACCTAGATGTAGTTATTCTGATTTCGCAGTTTTTTCCTAACATCCAATTTCGAAAAACATGAAATTTTCGCAGAAAAATTCAATTCAAGCCAGTTCTATCCAGTAGAATTTTTATTTTCCGAGTTTCACTCACCGAAACATTGCGTGTTCCGAAAACGTTACATTAATCACGGCTTCGACAAACATTATTTAATGACTGTGAGCATGTGGATTACCGATATTTCAACAAAAATACAAGGCATATACACATCTAGAAATATTTACTTAGATTTCGCAGATTTTTCCTAACGTCAGTTACGAAAATCAGGAAGTTTTCGCAGAAAAATTCTCTTGCTGCATGTTCGATCCAATAGACATCCCATTTCCATAGATACCGTCACCGGAACATTCCGTGTACCGAAAAAGGTACATGCACCATGGATTCAACAATTATTAACTGCTGAGTTGTTGGAATCTGAATTACACATCTTTAGAAACCATTGAAGGCATATAGTCACCTTAAAGCATTTCCTCAGATTTTGCAGTGTTTTCATAACACCAGTTTCCAAACAGAGGTAAATTTACAGTAAAATGTTCCTGGAACAATTTCGAACCTATAGGTATGTAATTTACATAGTTTCCTTCAACGTGACATTCCGTGTTCCGAACAAAGTACATATATCACGGATTTGAGAAACATTTTAATGAGTTGTGTACATGTGTATTACAGAACTTTCATCCACCATACAAGGCTTACTGAGACTTTGAAGACTTTTCTCAGATTTCACACGATAGTTTTAATGCCAGGTTTTATAATGAGGCAGATTTGGCCGGAAAATGCTCTTGGAGCGAGTTCTAACCAAAAGATATGTAATTTAACTAGTTTCACTCATCGTGATATTACGTTTTCGGAACACGTTACATGCATCACGGATTCCACAAATATTCTTTAATGAGTTGTGAATATGTGTATTACCGAACTTTCATCCACCTTACAATACCTATTTGTACATAGAAAGTTTTCTCTGATTTAGTAGATTTCTCCTAATGTCAGTTTATCGATCATGCAGGTTTCGCAGAAAAATCCTCTTGCAGTGAGTTCTACCCAATAGACATGCAATTTACATAGAACCCGTCATCGTGAAATTCCTTGTTCCGAAAAAGCTACATGCATCACGGATTCGACAAATATTCACTACAGAATTGATAGCATAAGGATTATTTAACTTTCATCCACCATAAAAGTCATATTGACACTTTGAAGCATTTTCTCATATTTCGAAAGTTTTTCCTAATGCAAGGTTTGAAAATGAGGCAGAATTCACAGAAAAAGCTCTTGGAGCGAGTTCTACCGGAGAGATATGTATTTTACATAGATTCGCTCTCCGTGATATTCTGTGTTCCGAACACGCTTCATGTAACTCGGATTCGACAAATAATGACTACAGAGTTGTTAGCATGCGGATTACCGAACTTTCATCCACCCTACAAGGCATATTTACACCGAGAATCTATAAATATTAGTTCGCAGAGTTTTCCTAAACCCAGTTTCGAAAATCAGGCAGATTTCTCAGGAAAAATCTGTTGGAGTGATTTCTAACTAAGAGAAATGTAATTTACATTAACTCCCTGGCCATGAAATTTCATGTTCCGAACATGCTACATGCACAATGGATTCGAAAAATACTCACTACATATTTGTTAGCATGTGGATTACCGAACTTTCATCACAATAGTTTGAATATTGATACTTAGAAGTATTTTCTCAGATTTTGCAGTGTTTTCCAAACGCCAGTATCAAAAATGAAACAGTTTTCATAGAAAAATTCTCTTGGAGAGAGTTCTACCCAATAGATAAGTAATTAACATTGTTTCAGTCACCGTGAATTTCCACGTTCCGAACACGTTATATGCATCACGGATTAGAAAAATCTTCTTTAATATGTTGTGAAAATGTGGATTACCAAACTTTCTTCCAACATAAAGGCATATTTAAACCTAGAAATATTTACTCTCATTTTGAAGCTTTCTCCAAACTTCAGATTCGATAATCATGCAATTTTCGCTGAAAAATTCTATTCTAGCTAGTTCTAACCAATAGAATTGTAATTTACATTGTTTCATTACGGTGAAATTCCATTTTCCAAAGTTCTACATGAATCACGGTTTGAAAAATAATTACTACACTGTTATTAACATGTGGATTACCAGACTTTCATTCACCATTCAAGGCATATTGACACTTAGAAGCATTTTCTCAGATTTCACGTGGTTCTCCTAATGGCAGTTTTGAAAATGAGGCACATTTCGCAGAAAAATTCTCTTCAAGCGAGTTCTACCCAATAGACATGTAATTTACATTGTTTCCTTCAATATGACATTCCGTAATACGAACACGTTACATGCATCACGAATTCGACAAACATTATTTAATGAGAGTGAGCAAGTGGATTACCGAACTTTCATCCACCATACAAGCATATTTACACCTAGAAGTAGTTATTCTGATTTCGCAGGTTTTTCCTAACATCCAGTTTCGAAAAACATGAAATTTTCGCAAAAAAATTCAATTCAAGCTAATTCTATCCAGTAGAATTTTTATTTTCCGAGTTTCACTCACCGAGACATTCCGTGTTCCGAAAACGTTACATTAATCACGGCTTCGACAAACATATTTAATGAACGTGAGCATGTGGATTACCGAGGTTTCAACCACAATACAAGGGATATTTCACCTAGAAATATTTACTTAGATTTCGCAGGTTTTTCCTAACGTCAATTACGAAAATCAGGCAGTTTTCACAGTAAAATTCTCTTGCTGCATGTTCGAACCAATACACATCCCATTTTCATAGATACCGTCACCGTAACATTCCGTGTTCCGAAAAAGGTACATGCACCATGGATTCAACAAATATTCACTTCTGAGTTGTTAGAATGTGAATTACACATCTTTAATAAACCATTGAAGACATATTGTCACCTTAAAGCATTTGCTTAGATTTTGCAGCGTTTTCATAACACCAGTTTCCAAATAGAGGTAGATTTTACAGTAAAATGCTCCTGGAGCGTATTCTCAGCAATAGATATGTAATTTACATAGTTTCCTTCAACGTGACATTCCGTGTACGGAACACACTACATATATCACGGATTTGAGATACATTTTTAATGAGTTGTGTACATGTGTATTACAGAACTTTCATCCACCATACAAGGCATATTTACACCTAGAAACATTAATTCTGAGTTTGCAGCTTTTTCCTAAAAGCAGTTTCAAATATCAGGCAGTTTCCTAAGGAAAAAACTTTTTGAGCGTGTCCTACCAAATAGATACGTAAATTACATAGATTCTCCCGCTGTGAAATTCCGTGTTTCGAACACGCTACATGCAGATAGGATTCGAAAAATATACACTACAGTGTTGTTTGCATGTGTATTACAGGTTTCTCATCTCAATAAAAGGCATATTGATGCTTAGAAGCATTTTCTCTGATTTCATAGAGCTTTCCAAACGCCAGTTGCGAAACTGAGGCAGATTTCACGGCAAAATACTCTTGGAGCGGGTTCAAAACAATAGATTTGTAATTTACATGGATTTGCTCACCGTGAAATTCCATGTTCCGAACATGCTACATGCATCTCGGATTCGACAAATATTCACAACAGAGTTGTTAGCAAGTGGATTACAACACTTTCATCCACCATACATGGCTTACTGAAACTTTGAAGACTTTTGTCAGATTTCACAGTTTAGTTTTAATGTCAGGTTTGAAAATGAGGCAGATTTGGCAGGAAAATGCTCTTGGAGCGAGTTCTAACCAAAAGATATTTAATTTACCCAGTTTAACACACCGTGACATTCCGTGTTCTGAACACGTTACAGGCATCACAGTTTCGACAAACATCCTTTAAGAGTTGTGAACATGTGTATAACCGAACTTTCATCCATCTTACAATGCATATTAATACATAAAAATTTTTTTTTGATTTATTATATTTCTCCTAATGTCAGTATTTAAATCATGCAGTTTTCACCGAAAAATCCTCTTGGAGCGAGTTCTACCCAATAGACATGCAATTTACATAGAACTCGACATCGTGAAGTTCCGTGTTCCGAAAAAGCTACATGCATCAAGGATTTGACAAATATTCCCTTCAGACATGTTAGCATAAGGATTACTGAACTTTCATCCACCATAATAGCCATATTGACACTTTGAAACATTTTCTCATATTTCGAAAATTTTTCCTAATGCCATTTTTTTAAATGAGGCAGAATTCGCAGAAAATGCTCTTGGAGCGAGTTCTACCCAAGAGATATTTATTTTACATACATTCGTTCACCGTGATATTCTGTGTTCCAAACATGATTCATGTATCTCGGATTCGAAAAATATTCACTAAAGAGATGTTAGCATGCGGATTTCCGAACTTTCATTCACCCTACAAGTCGTATTTACACCGAGAATCTATTCATGAGAGTTCGCAGTGTTTTCCTGACGCCAGTTTCGAAAATCAGGCAGATTTCTCAGGAAAAATCTCTTGGAGTGATTTCTAACCAAGAGAAATTTTATTTACATACACTCCCTGGCCATGAAATTCCTTGTTCCAAACAGGCTACATGCATAATGGATTCGACAAATATTCACTACAGATTTGTTAGCATGTGGATTACAAAACTTTCATAACAATAGTTTGAATATTGATACTTAGAAGTATTTTCTCAGATTTTGCAGCGTTTTACAAACGCCAGTTTCAAAAATGAAGCAGTTTTCACAGAAAAATTCTCTTGGAGCGAGTTCTATCCAATAGAGAAGTAATTTACATTGTTTCACTCACCGTGAAATTCCACGTTCCGAACACGGTACATGCACCATGGATTACAAAAAGATTCTTTAATATGTTGTGAAAATGTGGATTACCGAACATTCTTCCAAAATAAAGGCATATTTACACCTAGAAATATTTACTCTCATTTTGAAGCTTTCTCAAAAAGTCAGTTTCGATAATCATGCAATTTTCTCAGAAAAATTCTATTCTAGCTAGTTCTACCCAATAGAATTTTAATTTAAATTTTTTCATTATGGTATAATTTCGTGTTCCGAACACGCTCTATAATACAAGGTTCCGAAAAATATTCACATCATTGTTTATAACATGTGGATTACCGGAATTTCATTCACCATTCAAGGCATATTCACACTTAGAAGCATTTCCCCAGTCTTCTCAGGTTTTTCCTAACGCCAGTTTTCGAAATTAGGCAGATATCACAGAAAATGTCTCTTGAAGCGAGTTCTATCCAATAGATATGTAATTTACATTGTTTCCTTCAATATGACATTCCGTAATCCGAACACGTTACATGCATCACGAATTCGACAAACACTCTTTAATGAGTGTGAGCGTGTGGATAACCAAACTTTCATCCACCATACAAGGCATATTTACACCTAGAAGTAGTTATTCTGATTTCGCAGGTTTTTCCTAACATCCAGTTTCGAAAATCATGAAATTTTCGCAGAAAAATTCAATTCAAACTAGTTCTAGCCAGTAGAATTGTTATTTTCTGAGTTTCACTCACCGAGACATTCCGTGTTCCGAAAACGTTACATTAATCACGGCTTCAACAAACATTATTTAATGACCGTGAGCATGTGGATTACCGAGGTTTCAACCACAATACAAGGGATATTTCACCTAGAAATATTTACTTAGATTTCGCAGGTTTTTCCAAACATCAATTACGAAAATCAGGCAGTTTTCACAGAAAAATTCTCTTGCTGAATGTTCGATCCAATAGACATCCCATTTTCATAGATACAGGCACCGGAACATTCCGTGTACCGAAAAAGGTACATGCACCATGGATTCAACAATTATTAACTGCTGAGTTGTTGGAATCTGAATTACACATCTTTAGAAACCATTGAAGGCATATAGTCACCTTAAAGCATTTCCTCAGATTTTGCAGTGTTTTCATAACACCAGTTTCCAAACAGAGGTAGATTTACAGTAAAATGTTCCTGGAACAAGTTCGAACCTATAGGTATGTAATTTACATAGTTTCCTTCAACGTGACATTCCGTGTTCCGAACAAAGTACATATATCACGGATTTGAGAAACATTTTAATGAGTTGTGTACATGTCTATTACAGAACTTTCATCCACCATACAAGGCTTACTGAGACTTTGAAGACTTTTCTCAGATTTCACAGGTTAGTTTTAATGCCAGGTTTTATAATGAGGCAGATTTGGCCGGAAAATGCTCTTGGAGCGAGTTCTAACCAAAAGATATGTAATTTAACTAGTTTCACTCACCGTGATATTACGTGTTCGGAACACGTTACATGCATCACGGATTCGACAAATATTCTTTAATGAGTTGTGTATATGTGTATTACCGAACTTTCATCCACCTTACAATACCTATTTGTACATAGAAAGTTTTCTCTGATTTAGTAGATTTCTCCTAATGTCTGTTTATCAATCATGCAGGTTTCGCAGAAAAATCCTCTTGCAGTGAGTTTTACCCAAAAGACATGCAATTTACATAGAACCCGTCATCGTGAAATTCCTTGTTCCGAAAAAGCTACATGCATCACGGATTCGACAAATATTCACTACAGAATTGATAGCATAAGGATTACTGAACTTTCATCCACCATAAAAGTCATATTGACACTTTGAAGCATTTTCTCATATTTTGAAAGTTTTTCCTAATGCGAGGTTTGAAAATGAGGCAGAACTCGCAGAAAAAGCTCTTGGAGCGAGTTCTACCAAAGAGATATGTATTTTACATAGATTCGCTCTCCGTGATATTCTGTGTTCCGAACACACTTCATGTAACTCAGATTCGACAAATAATGACTACAGAGTTGTTAGCATGTGGATTACCGAACTTTCATCCACCCTACAAGGCATATTTACACCGAGAATCTATAAATATTAGTTCGCAGAGTTTTCCTAACCCCAGGTTCGAAAATCAGGCAGATTTCTCAGGAAAAATCTGTTGGAGTGATTTCTAACCAAGAGAAATGTAATTTACATTAACTCCCTGGCCATGAAATTTCATCTTCCGAACATGCTACATGCACAATGGATTCGAAAAATACTCACTACATATTTGTTATCATGTGGATTACCGAACTTTCATCACAATAGTTTGAATATTGATACTTAGAAGTATTTTCTCAGATTTTGCAGTGTTTTCCAAACGCCAGTATCAAAAATGAAGCAGTTTTCACAGAAAAATTCTCTTGGAGCGAGTTCTACCCAATAGATAAGTAATTAACATTGTTTCAGTCACCGTGAATTTCCACGTTCCGAACACGGTATATGCATCACGGTTTAGAAAAAGATTCTTTAATATGTTGTGAAAATGTGGATTACCGAACTTTCTTCCAACATAAAGGCATATTTACACCTAGAAATATTTACTCTCATTTTGAAGCTTTCTCCAAACTTCAGATTCGATAATCATGCAATTTTCGCTGAAAAATACTATTCTACCTAGTTCTACCCAATAGAATTGTAATTTACATTGTTTCATTACGGTGAAATTCCATTTTCCAAAGTGCTACATGAATCACGGTTTGAAAAATAATTACTACACTGTTATTAACATGTGGATTACCAGACTTTCATTCACCATTCAAGGCATATTGACACTTAGAAGCATTTTCTCAGATTTCACGTGGTTCTCCTAATGGCAGTTTTGAAAATGAGGCACTTTTCGCAGAAAAATTCTCTTCAAGCGAGTTCTATCCAATAGACATGTAATTTACATTGTTTCCTTCAATATGACATTCCGTAATCTGAACACGTTACATGCATCACGAATTCGACAAAAATTATTTAATGAGAGTGAGCAAGTGGATTACCGAACTTTCATCCACCATACAAGCATATTTACACCTAGAAGTAGTTTTTCTGATTTTGCAGGTTTTTCCTAACATCCAGTTTCGATAAACATGAAATTTTCGCAAAAAAATTCAATTCAAGCTAATTCTATCCAGTAGAATTTTTATTTTCTGAGTTTCACTCACCGAGACATTCCGTGTTCCGAAAACGTTACATTAATCACGACTTCGACAAACATTATTTAATGAACGTGAGCATGTGGATTACCGAGGTTTCAACCACAATACAAGGGATATTTCACCTAGAAATATTTACTTAGATTTCGCAGGTTTTTCCTAACGTCAATTACGAAAATCAGGCAGTTTTCGCAGTAAAATTCTTTTGCTGCATGTTCGAACCAATAGACATCCCATTTTCATAGATACCGTCACCGTAACATTCCGTGTTCCGAAAAAGGTACATGCACCATGGATTCAACAAATATTCACTTCTGAGTTGTTAGAATGTGAATTACACATCTTTAATAAACCATTGAAGACATATTGTCACCTTAAAGCATTTGCTTAGATTTTGCAGCGTTTTCATAACACCAGTTTCCAAACAGAGGTAGATTTTACAGTAAAATGCTCCTGGAGCGGATTCTCAGCAATAGATATGTAATTTACATAGTTTCCTTCAACGTGACATTCCGTGTACGGAACACACTACATATATCACGGATTTGAGATACATTTTTAATGAGTTGTGTACATGTGTATTACAGAACTTTCATCCACCATACAAGGCATATTTACACCTAGAAACATTAACTCTGAGTTTGCAGCTTTTTCCTAAAAGCAGTTTCAAATATCAGGCAGTTTCCTAAGGAAAAAACTTTTTGAGCGTGTCCTACCAAATAGATACGTAAATTACATAGATTCTCCCGCTGTGAAATTCCGTGTTTCGAACACGCTACATGCAGATAGGATTCGAAAAATATACACTACAGTGTTGTTTGCATGTGTATTACAGGTTTTTCATCTCAATAAAAGGCATATTGATGCTTAGAAGCATTTTCTCTGATTTCATAGAGCTTTCCAAACGCCAGTTGCGAAACTGAGGCAGATTTCACGGCAAAATACTCTTGGAGCGGGTTCAAAACAATAGACATGTAATTTACATGGATTTGCTCACCGTGAAATTCCATGTTCCGAACATGTTACATGCATCTCGGATTCGACAAATATTCACAACAGAGTTGTTAGCAAGTGGATTACAACACTTTCATTCACCATACATGGCTTACTGAAACTTTGAAGACTTTTGTCAGTTTTCACAGTTTAGTTTTAATGTCAGGTTTGAAAATGAGGCAGATTTGGCAGGAAAATGCTCTTGGAGCGAGTTCTAACCAAAAGATATGTAATTTACCCAGTTTAACACACCGTGACATTCCGTGTTCTGAACACGTTACAGGCATCACAGTTTCAACAAACATCCTTTAAGAGTTGTGAACATGTGTATTACCGAACTTTCATCCATCTTACAATGCATATTAATACATAAAAATTTTTTTTTGATTTATTATATATTCTCCTAATGTCAGTATTTAAATCATGCAGTTTTCACCGAAAAATCCTCTTGGAGCGAGTTCTACCCAATAGACATGCAATTTACATAGAACTCGACATCGTGAAGTTCCGTGTTCCGAAAAAGCTACATGCATCAAGGATTTGACAAATATTCCCTTCAGACATGTTAGCATAAGGATTACTGAACTTTCATCCACCATAATAGCCATATTGACACTTTGAAACATTTTCTCATATTTCGAAAGTTTTTCCTAATGCCAGTTTTTTAAATGAGGCAGAATTCGCAGAAAAAGCTCTTGGAGCGAGTTCTAGCCAAGAGATATTTATTTTACATACATTCGTTCACCGTGATATTCTGTGTTCCAAACATGATTCATGTATCTCGGATTCGACAAATATTCACTAGAGAGATGTTATCATGCGGATTTCCGAACTTTCATCCACCCTACAAGTCATATTTACACCGAGAATCTATTCATGTGAGTTCGAGTGTTTTCCTGACGCCAGTTTCGAAAATCAGGCAGATTTCTCAGGAAAAATCTCTTGGAGTGATTTCTAAGCATGAGAAATGTTATTTAAATAAACTCCCTGGCCATGAAATTCCTTGTTCCAAACAGGCTACATGCATAATGGATTCGAAAAATACTCACTACAGAATTGTTAGCATGTGGATTACAAAACTTTCATAACAATAGATTGAATATTGATACTTAGAAGTATTTTTTTATATTTTGCAGCGTTTTCCAAACGCCAGTTTCAAAAATGAAGCAGTTTTCACAGAAAAATTCCCTTGGAGAGAGTTCTACCCAATAGAGAAGTAATTTAATTTTTTCAATCACCGTGAATTTCCACATTCCGAACACGGTATATGCAACACGGATTAGAAAAAGATTCTTTAATATGTTGTGAAAATATGGATTACCGAACTTTCTTCCAACATAAAGGCATATTTACACCTAGAAATATTTACTTTCATTTTGAAACTTTCTCCAAACTTCAGATTCGATAATCATTCAATTTTCGCAGAAAAATTCTATTCTAGCTAGTTCTAACCAATATAATTTTAATTTACATTGTTTCATTACGGTGAAATTCCATTTTCCAAAAACGCTACATGAATCACATTTTGAAAATTAATAACTACACTGTTATTAACATGTGGTTTACCGGACTTTCATTCACCATTGAAGGCATTTTAACACTTAAAAGCATTTTCTCAGATTTCACAGGGTTCTCTTAATGGCAGTTTTGAAAATGAGGCACAATTCCCAGAAAAAGTCTCTTCAAGCGAGTTCTACCCAATAGACATGTAATTTACATCGTTCCCTTCAATATGACATTCCGTATTCTGAACAAGTTCCATGCATCACGAATTCGACAAACATACTGTAATGAGTGTGAGCATGTGGTTTACCAAACTTTCATCCAACATACATGGCATATTTACACCTAGATGTAGTTATTCTGATTTCACAGGTTTTTCCTAACATCCAGTTTCGAAAATCATGAAATTTTCACAGAAATATTCAATTCAAGCCTGTTCTATCCAGTAGAATTGTTATTTTCCGAGTTCCACTCACCGAGACATTCCGTGTTCCGAAAACATTACATTGATCATGGCTTCGACAAACTTTATTTAATTACAGTGAGCATGTGTTTTACCGATGTTTCAACCACAATACAAGGAATATTTACACCTAGAAATATTTACTTAGATTTCGCAGATTTTTCCTAACGTCAGTTACGAAAATCAGGCAGTTTTCGCAAAAAAATTCTCTTGCTGCATGTTCGATCCAATAGACATCCCATTTCCATAGATACCGTCACCGTAACATTCCGTGTTCCTAAAAAACGGTTCATGCACAAAGGATTCAACAAATATTCACTGCTGAGTTTTAGCATGTGAATTACCGATCTTTAATAAACCATAGAAGACATATTGTCACCTTAAAGTATTTATTCTGATTTCACAGCGTTTTCATAACTCCAGTTTCGAAACTGAGGCAGATTTTTCAGTAAAACACTCCTGGAGAGTGTTCTAACCAATAGATATGTAATTTAGAATGCTTCCCTCACCGAGAAAGACCGTGTTCCGAACAGGCTACATACATCAAGGTTTTGAGAAACATTTTTAATGAGTTATGTACATGTGTATTACAGATCTTTAATCCACCATACAAGGCATATTGACACATAGAAATTTTAACTCTCAGTTTGCAGCATTTTCCTAATAGTATTTTTGAAAATCAGGCAGTTTTCAAAGGAAAAACTGTTGGATTGTGTTCTACCCAATAGATAGGTAAATTAAATAGAATCCTCCGCTGTGAAGTTACATGTTTCGAATAAGCTACATGCAGAAAATTTTCGCCAAAATAAAGTGTATATTTGTTTGCATGAGGATGACAGGACCCTCATCACAATACAAGGCATATTGATGCTTAGAAGCATTTTCTCTGATTTCACAGAACTTTGCAAATGCCAGTTTAGAATTTGAGGCAGATTTCACGGCAAAAACCTCTTGGAGCCGGTTCTAACCTATACACATGTAATTTACATGGATTCGCTCTTCGTGAATTTCCGTGTTCTGAACATGCTACATGCATCTCGTATTCGACAAATATACAGTACATAGTTCTTAGCATGTGGATTACAGCACTTTCATCCACCATACAAGGCTTACTGACACTTTGAAGAATTTTTTTAGATTTCACAGGTTATTTTTAATACCAGTTTTGAAAGTGAGGCAGATTTGGCCGAGAAATGCTCTTGGGGCGAGTTATACACAAAAGATATGTAATTTACCGAATTTTACTCACCGTGACATTCCAAGATCTGAACACGTTACGTGCATCACATATTTGACAAACAATCTTTAATGAGCTGTGAACATTTGTATTATAGAAACCTTCATTTTCCTTACAATGTATATATATACATAGAATGTTTTATTCTGATTTAGTAGATTTCTCCTAATCTCAGCTTCTAAAATCATGCAGTTTTCACAGAGAAAAAATCTTGGAGCGACTCTATCCAATAGACATGCAATTTACATAGAACCCGTCATCGTGAAATTCCGTGTTCCAAAATAGCTACACGCATCACTGATTCGAAAATTATTCATTGCAGAGTTGGTAGAATAAGGATTACCGAACATTCACCCACCATATATGCCATATTGACACTTTGAAGCACTTTCACATATTTCAAATGATTTTCCTAATGCCAGTTTTGAAAATGAGGCAGATTCACAAAAATTTCTTGTGGAACAAGTACTTCCCATAGAAATATAATTTACATAGTTTACCTCACAGTGACATTCCAATTTCCGAACACGCTACATACTTCACGGCTTTGACAAAAATTTTTAATGAGTTATGTACATGTGTATTACAGAACTTTCATCCACCATACAAGGAATATTTAAACCTAGAAACATTAACTCTGAATATGCAGACTTTTCCTCATGCCAGTTCCGAAAATCAGGCCGTTTCCTCCAGAAAAAATTTTTGGAGCAATTTCTACCCAATAGACATGAAATTTACATAGATTCCATCTCCGGAATTTTCCGTCATACAATCACGCTACATGCATAGGCTTTCTACAATTATTCACATCAGGTTAGTTTGCATGTGGCTTTATGAACTTCCATCAAATACAATGCATATTGACACTTTGAAATATTTTCTCTGATTTTGAAGGAATTTCCAAACGCCAGTTATGATAATGAAGCAGATTTCGCAGAAAAAAACTCTTGGAGTGAGTTCTACCCAAGAGACATGTATTTTAAATAGATTCGCTCACCGTGATATTTTGTGTTCCGAAAACTATTCATGTATATCGGATTCGACAAATATTCTCTACGGAGTTGTTAGTATGCGGATTGCCGAAATTTCATCCACCATACAAGGCATATTTACACCTACAATTGATTAATCAGAGTTCGCAGCTTATTCCTAACGCCAGTTTCAAAAATCAGGCTGTTATCTCAGTAAAAATCTCTTGGAGCGATTTCTAACCTAGGGAAATGTAATTTACATAAATTTCCTCGCCATGACATTCCGTGTTCCAAACATTCTACATGCATAACTGATTTGACAAATATTCACTACAGATTTCTTAGCATGCGGATTACCAAACTTTCATCACAAAACATTGAATATTGATACTTAGAAGTATTTTCTCAGATTTTGCAGCATTTTCCCAGTGCCAGTTTCAAAAATGAAGCAGTTTTCACAGAAAAATTCTCTTGAAGTGAGTTCTACCGAATAGACAAGTAGTTTATATTGTATCAATCACCGTGAAATTCCACGTTCCTTACATGGTACATGCATCACGGATTAGAAAAAAGATTCTTTAATATGTTGTGAAATTGTAGATTACCGAACTTTCTTCAAACTTAAAGGCTTCTTTACACCTACAAATATTTTCTCTCATTTCGCAGCTTTATCCAAACATCACATTCGAGAATCAAGCAATTTTCGCTGAAATATTCTATTCTAGCTGGTTCTACCCAATAGAATTCTAATTTACATAGTTTCATTACCGTGAAATTCTGTTTTCCGTACGCGCTACATGAATCACGGTTTGAAAAATATTTACTACACTCTTTTTAACATGTGGATTAGCGGACTTTCATCCACCAATCAAGTCATATTGACACTTAGATGCATTTTCTCATATTTCGAAAATTTTTCCTAACCCCACATTTGTTAAAGAGGCAGATTTTGCAGAAAAATGCTCTTGGAGCGAGTTCTACCCAATAGACAGGTAATTTACATAGATGTGCTCATCATGACATTTTGTGTTTCGAAAACATTTCATAGATCTCGGATTCGACAAATATTCACTACAGAGGTGTTAGCATTTGGATTACAAATCTTACATACACCATACAAGGCATATTTACACCTACAAGTATTTACTCTCATTTCGCAGTTTTATCCAAATGTGAAATTCGAAAATCATGCAATTTGTGCAGAAAAATTCTATTCAAGCGAGTTCTACCCAATAGAATTTTAATTTATATAGTTTCATTACCGTGAATTTCCGTTTTCCAAACATGCTAAATAAGTCACGGATTCGAAAACTATTCCCTTCATAGTTGGTTACGTGGATTACCAGACTTAAATTCCCCATTCAAGGCATATTCACACTTAGAAGCATTTTCTCAGATTTCTCATGATTTTCCTAATGCCAGTTTGGAAAATGAGGCTGATTTCACAGAAAATGTTCTTGGAGCCAGTTCTACCCAAAAGATATGTAATTTAAGTAGTTCACTCACCGTGATATTCCGTGTTCTGAACATGTTACATGCGTCAAGGATTCGACAATCATCCTTTAATGAGTGTGAGCATGTGGATTATCAAATTTTCATCCACCTTAAAAGACATGTTTTCACCTAGAAACATTTACTCACATTTCGCAGAATTTTCCTAATTTCACTTTCGAAAATCAGGCAGTTTTCGCAGAAAAATCCTCTTGTTGCATGTTCCATCCAATAGATATCTCATTTTCATAGATACCATCACCGTAACATTCCGTGTTCCTAAAACATGGTTCGTGCACCAGCGATTCAACAAATATTCACTGCTGAGTTGTTAGCATGTGACTTACCGAACTTTAATATACCATTGAAGTCATATTGTCACCTTAAAGCATTTACTCTGATTTCACAGCGTTTACATAACACCAGTTTTGAAACTGAGGCAGATTTTTCAGTAAAATTGTCCTGGAGAGGTTTCTAACCAATAGATATGTAATATACATAGCTTCCCTCAAAGAGAAAGACCGTGTTCCGGAAAGGCTAAATACATCAAGGATTTGAGAAACATTTTAATGAGTTATGTACATGTGTATTACACATCTTTCATCCACCATACAAGACATATTTACACATAGAAACATTAACTCTGAGCTCACAGCTTTTTCCTAATAGCAGTTTCGAAAATCAGGCAGTTATCAAAGGAAAAAACTGTTGGAGCGTGTTCTACCCAATAGGTACGTAAATTACATAGATTACCCCGCTGTGAAATTACGTGTTTCGAACACAATACATGGAGAAAAGTTTCGACAAAAATAAACTATATATTTGTTTGCATGAGGATGACAGGTCTTTCATATCAATACAAGGGATATTGATGCTTATAAGCATTTTCTCTGATTTCACAGAGCTTTCCAAACGCCAGTTTTGAAAATGAGGCAGATTTCATGGCAAAAACCTCTTGGAGCTGGTTCTAACCTATAGACAAGTAATTAAAATGGATTCGCTCTCCGTGAAATTCCATGTTCTGAACACGCTACATGCATCTCAGATTCGAAAAATATTCAGTACATAGTTGTTAGCATGTGGATTACAGCACTTTCACCCACTATAAATGCTTACTGACTGTTTGAAGAATTTTCTCAGATTTCACAGGTTAGTTTTAATGCCAGATTAGAAAATGAGGCAGATTTGGCAGAAAAATGCTCTTGGAGCGAGTTATACACAAAAGATATGTAATTTACCTAGTTTTACTCACCGTGATATTCCGTGTTCTGAACACGTTACATGCATCACAGATTCGACAAACATTCACTACAGAGTTGGTAACATAAGGATTACCGAACATTCACCCACCATAAATGCCATATTGACACTTTGAAGCACTTTCCCATATTTCAAAATATTTTCCTAATGCCAGTTTTGAAAATGAGGCAGATTCACAAAAATTTCTCGTGGAACATGTACTTCCCATAGAAATGTAATTTTCATAGTTTCCCTCACAGTGAAATTCCAATTTCCGAACACGCTACATACTTCACGGATTTGACAAACATTTTTAATGAGTTATGTACATGTGTATTAAAGAACTTTCATCCACCATACAAGGCATATTTAAACCTAGAAACATTAACTCTGAATTTGCAGACTTTTCCTAATGCCGGTTTGGAATATCAGGCCGTCTTCTCCTGAAAAAATTTTTGGAGCGATTTCTACCCAATAGACATGAAATTTACATTGATTCCATCTCCGGAATTTTCCGTCATACGATCAAGCTTCATGCATAGGCTTTCTACAATTATTCACATCAGGTTTGTTTGCATGTGGCTTTATGAACTTCCAACAGAATACAATGCATATTGACACTTTGAAGAATTTTCTCTGATTTTGAAGGATTTTTCAAATGCCACTTACGAAAATGAGGCAGATTTCGCAAAAAAAACTTTTGGAGTGAGTTCTACCCAAGAGACATGTATTTTACATAGATTCGCTCACCGTGATATTCTATGTTCTGAACACTCTCCATGTATCTCGGATTCGACAAATATTCTCTACACAGTTGTTAGTATGCGGATTGCCGAACTTTCATCCACCATACAAGGCATATTTACACCTACAATAGATTAATTTGAGTTCGCAGCTTATTCCTAACGCCAGTTTCAAAATTCAGGCTGTTATCACAGGAAAAATCTCTTGGAGCGATTTCTAACCTAGGGAAATGTAATTTACATAAATTTCCTCGCCGTGACATTCCTTGTTCCAAACATTCTACATGCATAACGGATTCGACAAATATTCACTACAGATTTGTTAGCATGTGGATTACCAAACTTTCATCACAAAACATTGAATATTGATACTTAGAAGTATTTTCTCAGATTTTGCAGCGTTTTCTTAGTGCCAGTTTCAAAAATGAAGCTGTTTTCACAGAAAAATTCTCTTGAAGTGAGTTCTACCGAATAGACAAGTAGTTTACATTGTTTCAATCACCATGAAATTCCAAGTTCCGAACATGGTACATGCATCACGGATTAGAAAAAAATTCTTTAATATGTTGTGAAATTGTGGATTACCGAACTTTCTTCCAACATAAAGGCATCTTTACACCTACAAATATTTTCTCTCATTTCGCAGCTTTATCCAAAAATCACATTCGAGACTAAAGCAATTTTCCCTGAAATATTCTATTCTAGCTAGTTCTACCCAATAGAATTCTAATTTACATAGTTTCATTACCATCAAATTCTGTTTTCCGTACGCGCTACATGAATCACGGTTTGAAAAATATTTACTACACTCTTGTTAACATGTGGATTACCGGACTTTCATCCACCAATCAAGTCATATTGACACTTAGAAGCATTTTCTCATATTTTGAAGGTTTTTCCTAACGCCACATTTGAAAATGAGGCAGATTTTGCAGAAAAATGCTCTTGGAGCGAGTTCTACCCAATAGACAGGTAATTTACATAGATGTGCTCATCATGATATTTTGTGTTCCAAACACATTTCATGGATCTCGGATTCGACAAATATTAACTACAGAGATGTTAGCATTTGGATTACCAATCCTACATCCACCATACAAGGCATATATACACCTACAAGTATTTACTCTCATTTCACAGTTTTATCCAAACGTCAAATTCGAAAATCATGAATTTTGCACAGAAAAATTCTATTCAAGCTAGTTCTACCCAATAGAATTTTAATTTACATAGTTACATTGCCGTGAATTTCCGTGTTCCAAACACGCTAAATAAGTCACGGGTTCAAAAACTATTCCATTCATACTTGGTTACGTGTATTACCGGACTTAAATTCCGCATTCAAGGCATATTCACACTTAGAAGCATTTTCTCAGAATTCTCAGGTTTTTCCTAACGCCAGTTTGGAAAATGAGGCTGATTTCACAGAAAATTTTCTTGGAGCCAGATCTACCCAAAAGATATGTAATTTACTAGTTCACTCACCGTGACTTTCCGTGTTCTGAACATGTTAAATGCATCAAGGATTCGACAGTCATTCTTTAATGAGTGTGAGCATGTGGATAATCAAATTTTGATCCACCTTACAAGACATGTTTTCACCTAGAAACATTTACTCACATTTTGCAGAATTTTCCTAACGTCAGTTTCGAAAATCAGGCAGTTTTCGCAGAAAAATCCTCTTGTTGCATGTTCCATCCAATAGACATCTCATTTTCATAGATACCATCACCGTAACATTCCGTGTTCCTAAAAATCGGTTCATGCACCAAGGATTCAACAAATATTCACTGCTGAGTTGTTAGCATGTGAATTACCAATCTTTAATAAACCATTGAAGACATATTGTCACCTTAAAGCATTTACTCTGATTTCACAGCGTTTTCATAACTCCAGTTTCGAAACTGAGGCAGATTTTTCAGTAAAACTCTCCTGGAGAGGGTTCTAACCAATAGATATGTAATTTGCATAGCTTCCCTCACCAAGAAAGACCGTGTTCCGAACAGGCTACATACATCAAGGATTTGAGAAACATTATTAATGAGTTATGTACATGTGTATTACAGAACTTTCATCCAACATACAAGGCATATTGACACATAGAAACATTAACTGTGAGTTCGCAGCTTTTTCCTAATAGCAGTTTGGAATTTCAGGCAGTTTTCAAAGGAAAAAACTGTTGGAGCGTGTTCTACCCAATAGATACGTAAATTACATAGATTCCCCCGCTGTGAAATTCCGTGTTTTGAACACACTACATGCAGAAAAGTTTCGACAAAAATAAACTATAGAGTTGTTTGCATGAGGATGACAGGACTTTCATCACAATAGAAGGCATATTGATACTTAGAAGCATTTACTCTGATTTCACAGAGCTTTCCAAACGCCAGTTTCGAAAATGAGGCAGATTTCACGGCAAAAACCTCTAGGAGCAGGTACTAAAATATAGATATGTAATTTACATGGACTCGCTCACCGTGAAATTCCATGTTCTGAACACGCTACATGCATCTCGGATTCGACAAATATTCACTACATAGTTGTTAGCATGTGGATTACAGCACTTTCATACACCATACAAGGCTTACTGACACTTTGAAGAAGTTTCTCAGATTTCACAGTTTAGTTTTAATGCCAGTTTGGAAAATGAGGCAAATTTGGCAGAAAAATTCTCTGGAGCGAATTATACACAAAAGATATGTACTTTACCTAGTACTACTCACCGTGATATTCCGTGTTCTGAACACAATCATGCATCATGGATTCGACAAACCTTCACTACAGAGTTGGTAACATAACGATTACGGAACATTCATCCACCATAAATGCCATATTGACACTTTGAAGCACTTTCCCATATTTCAAAAGATTTTCCTAATGCCAGTTTTGAAAATGAGGCAGATTCGCAAAAAATTCTCGTGGAGCAAGTACTTCCCAATAGAAATGTAATTTACATAGTTTCCCTCACAGTGACATACCAATTTCCGAACACGCTACATACTTCACGGATTTGACAAACATTTTTATGAGCTATGTACATGTGTATTACAGAACTTTCATCCACCATACAAGGAATATTTAAACCTAGAAACATTAACTCTGAATTTGCAGCCTATTCCTAATGCCAGTTTTTCGAAAATCAGGCCGTTTTCTCCGGAAAAAGTTTTTGGAGCGAGTTCTACCCAATAGACATGAAATTTACATAGATTCCATCTCCGGAAATTTCCGTCATACAATAACGCTACATGCATAGGCTTTCTACAATTATTCACATCAGGTTTGTTTGCATGTGGCTTTATGAACTTCCATCACAATAAAAGACATATTGACAGTTTGAAGTATTTTCTCTGATTTTGAAGGAATTTCCAAATGCCAGTTTCGAAAATGAGGCAAATATCGCAGAGAAAAACTCTTGGAGTGAGTTATACCCAAGACACATTTATTTTACATAGATTCGCTCACCGTGATATTCTATTTTCTGAACACTCTTCATGTATCTCGGATTCGACATATATTCTCTACAGAGTTGTTAGTATGCGGATAGCCGGACTTTCATCCACCATACAAGGCATATTTACACCTACAATTGATTAATCTGAGTTCGCAGCTCATTACTAAAGCCAGTTTCAAAAATCAGGCTGTTATCTCAGGAAAAAACTCTTGGAGAAATTTCTAACCTAGGGAAATGTAATTTACATAAATTTCCTCGCCGTGAAATTCCATGTTTCGAACATGCTACATGCATAACGGATTCGAAAAATATTCACTACAGATTTGTTAACATGTGGATTACCGAACTTTCATCACAAAACATTGAATATTGATACTTAGAAGTATTTTCTCAGATTTTGCAGCATTTTCCAAGGGCTAGTTTCAAAAATGATGCAGTTTTCGCAGAAAAATTCTCTTGGAGTTTGTTCTACCTAATAGGCAAGTAGTTTACATTATTTCAAACACCGTGAAACTCCACGTTCCGAACATGGTATATGCATCACGGATAAAAAAAAAGATTCTTTAATATGTTGTGAAAATATGGATTACTGAACTTTCTTCCAACATAAAGGCATCTTTACACCTACAAATATTATCTCTCATTTCGCCGCTTTATCCAAACATCCCATTCGAGAATCAAGCAATTTTCGCAGAAATATTCTATTCTAGCTAGTTCTACCCAATAGAATTCTAATTTACATAGTTTCATTACCGTGAAATTCTGTTTTCCGTACGCGCTACATGAATCACGGTTTGAAAAATATTTACTACACTCTTGTTAACATGTGGATTACCGGACTTTCATCCACCAATCAAGTCATTTTGACACTTAGAAGCATTTTCTCATATTTTGAAGATTTTTCCTAACGCCAGATTTGAAAAAGAGGCAGATTTTGCAGAAAAATGCTCTTGGAGCGAATTCTACCCAATAGACAGGTAATTTACATAGATGTGCTCATCATGATATTTTGTGTTCCAAACACATTTCATGGATCTCGGATTCGACAAATATTAACTACAGAGATGTTAGCATTTGGATTACCAATCCTACATCCACCATACAAGGCATATATACACCTACAAGTATTTACTCTCAGTTCACAGTTTTATCCAAACGTCAAATTCGAAAATCATGAATTTTGCACAGAAAAATTCTATTCAAGCTAGTTCTACCCAATAGAATTTTAATTTACATAGTTACATTGCCGTGAATTTCCGTGTTCCAAACACGCTAAATAAGTCACGGGTTCAAAAACTATTCCATTCATACTTGGTTACGTGTATTACCGGACTTAAATTCCGCATTCAAGGCATATTCACACTTAGAAGCATTTTCTCAGAATTCTCAGGTTTTTCCTAACGCCAGTTTGGAAAATGAGGCTGATTTCACAGAAAATTTTCTTGGAGCCAGATCTAACCAAAAGATATGTAATTTACTAGTTCACTCACCGTGACTTTCCGTGTTCTGAACATGTTAAATGCATCAAGGATTCGACAGTCATTCTTTAATGAGTGTGAGCATGTGGATAATCAAATTTTGATCCACCTTACAAGACATGTTTTCACCTAGAAACATTTACTCACATTTTGCAGAATTTTCCTAACGTCAGTTTCGAAAATCAGGCAGTTTTCCCAGAAAAATCCTCTTGTTGCATGTTCCATCCAATAGACATCTCATTTTCATAGATACCATCACCGTAACATTCCGTGTTCCTAAAAATCGGTTCATGCACCAAGGATTCAACAAATATTCACTGCTGAGTTGTTAGCATGTGAATTACCAATCTTTAATAAACCATTGAAGACATATTGTCACCTTAAAGCATTTACTCTGATTTCACAGCGTTTTCATAACACCAGTTTCGAAACTGAGGGAGATTTTTCAGTAAAACTCTCCTGGAGAGGGTTCTAACCAATAGATATGTAATTTACATAGCTTCCCTCACCGAGAAATACCGTGTACCGAACAGGCTACATACATCAAGGATTTGAGAAACATTATTAATGAGTTATGTACATGTGTATTACAGAACTTTCATCCAACATACAAGGCATATTGACACATAGAAACATTAACTGTGAGTTCGCAGCTTTTTCCTAATAGCAGTTTGGAAATTCAGGCAGTTTTCAAAGGAAAAAACTGTTGGAGCGTGTTCTACCCAATAGATACGTAAATTACATAGATTCCCCCGCTGTGAAATTCCGTGTTTTGAACACAATACATGCAGAAAAGTTTCGACAAAAATAAACTATAGAGTTGTTTGCATGAGGATGACAGGACTTTCATCACAATAGAAGGCATATTGATACTTAGAAGCATTTACTCTGATTTCACAGAGCTTTCCAAACGCCAGTTTCGAAAATGAGGCAGATTTCACGGCAAAAACCTCTAGGAGCAGGTACTAAAATATAGATATGTAATTTACATGGACTCGCTCACCGTGAAATTCCATGTTCTGAAAACGCTACATGCATCTCGGATTCGACAAATATTCACTACATAGTTGTTAGCATGTGGATTACAGCACTTTCATACACCATACAAGGCTTACTGACACTTTGAAGAAGTTTCTCAGATTTCACAGTTTAGTTTTAATGCCAGTTTGGAAAATGAGGCAAATTTGGCAGAAAAATTCTCTGGAGCGAATTATACACAAAAGATATGTACTTTACCTAGTACTACTCACCGTGATATTCCGTGTTCTGAACACAATCATGCATCATGGATTCGACAAACCTTCACTACAGAGTTGGTAACATAACGATTACGGAACATTCATCCACCATAAATGCCATATTGACACTTTGAAGCACTTTCCCATATTTCAAAAGATTTTCCTAATGCCAGTTTTGAAAATGAGGCAGATTCGCAAAAAATTCTCGTGGAGCAAGTACTTCCCAATAGAAATGTAATTTACATAGTTTCCCTCACAGTGACATACCAATTTCCGAACACGCTACATACTTCACGGATTTGACAAACATTTTTATGAGCTATGTACATGTGTATTACAGAACTTTCATCCACCATACAAGGAATATTTAAACCTAGAAACATTAACTCTGAATTTGCAGCCTATTCCTAATGCCAGTTTTTCGAAAATCAGGCCGTTTTCTCCGGAAAAAGTTTTTGGAGCGAGTTCTACCCAATAGACATGAAATTTACATAGATTCCATCTCCGGAAATTTCCGTCATACAATAACGCTACATGCATAGGCTTTCTACAATTATTCACATCAGGTTTGTTTGCATGTGGCTTTATGAACTTCCATCACAATAAAAGACATATTGACAGTTTGAAGTATTTTCTCTGATTTTGAAGGAATTTCCAAATGCCAGTTTCGAAAATGAGGCAAATATCGCAGAGAAAAACTCTTGGAGTGAGTTATACCCAAGACACATTTATTTTACATAGATTCGCTCACCGTGATATTCTATTTTCTGAACACTCTTCATGTATCTCGGATTCGACATATATTCTCTACAGAGTTGTTAGTATGCGGATAGCCGGACTTTCATCCACCATACAAGGCATATTTACACCTACAATTGATTAATCTGAGTTCGCAGCTCATTACTAAAGCCAGTTTCAAAAATCAGGCTGTTATCTCAGGAAAAAACTCTTGGAGAAATTTCTAACCTAGGGAAATGTAATTTACATAAATTTCCTCGCCGTGAAATTCCATGTTTCGAACATGCTACATGCATAACGGATTCGAAAAATATTCACTACAGATTTGTTAACATGTGGATTACCGAACTTTCATCACAAAACATTGAATATTAATACTTAGAAGTATTTTCTCAGATTTTGCAGCATTTTCCAAGGGCTAGTTTCAAAAATGATGCAGTTTTCGCAGAAAAATTCTCTTGGAGTTTGTTCTACCTAATAGGCAAGTAGTTTACATTATTTCAAACACCGTGAAACTCCACGTTCCGAACATGGTATATGCATCACGGATAAAAAAAAAGATTCTTTAATATGTTGTGAAAATATGGATTACTGAACTTTCTTCCAACATAAAGGCATCTTTACACCTACAAATATTATCTCTCATTTCGCCGCTTTATCCAAACATCCCATTCGAGAATCAAGCAATTTTCGCAGAAATATTCTATTCTAGCTAGTTCTACCCAATAGAATTCTAATTTACATAGTTTCATTACCGTGAAATTCTGTTTTCCGTACGCGCTACATGAATCACGGTTTGAAAAATATTTACTACACTCTTGTTAACATGTGGATTACCGGACTTTCATCCACCAATCAAGTCATTTTGACACTTAGAAGCATTTTCTCATATTTCGAAGATTTTTCCTAACGCCAGATTTGAAAAAGAGGCAGATTTTGCAGAAAAATGCTCTTGGAGCGAATTCTACCCAATACACATGTAATTTACATAGATGTGCTCATCATGATACATTGTGTTCTGAACACATTTCATGTATCTCGGATTCGACAAATATTAACTACAGAGATGTTAGCATTTGGATTACCAATCCTACATCCACCATACAAGGCATATATACACCTACAAGTATTTACTCTCATTTCACAGTTTTATCCAAACGTCAAATTCGAAAATCATGAATTTTGCACAGAAAAATTCTATTCAAGCTAGTTCTACCCAATAGAATTTTAATTTACATAGTTACATTGCCGTGAATTTCCGTGTTCCAAACACGCTAAATAAGTCACGGGTTCAAAAACTATTCCCTTCATAGTTGGTTACGTGGATTACCGGACTTAAATTCCCCATTCAAGGCATATTCACACTTAAAAGCATTTTCTCAGATTTCCCAGGTTTTTCCTAACGCCAGTTTGGAAAATGAGGCTGATTTCACAGAAAATTTTCTTGGAGCCAGATCTACCCAAAAGATATGTAATTTACTAGTTCACTCACCGTGACTTTCCGTGTTCTGAACATGTTAAATGCATCAAGGATTCGACAGTCATTCTTTAATGAGTGTGAGCATGTGGATTATCAAATTTTGATCCACCTTACAAGACATGTTTTCACCTAGAAACATTTACTCACATTTCGCAGAATTTTCCTAACGTCAGTTTCGAAAATCAGGCAGTTTTCGCAGAAAAATCCTCTTGTTGCATGTTCCATCCAATAGACATCTCATTTTCATAGATACCATCACCGTAACATTCCGTGTTCCTAAAAAATGGTTCATGCACCAAGGATTCAACAAATATTAACTGCTGAGTTGTTAGCATGTGAATTACCAATCTTTAATAAACCACTGAAGACATATTGTCACCTTAAAGCATTTACTCTGATTTCACAGCGTTTTCATAACACCAGTTTCGAAACTGAGGGAGATTTTTCAGTAAAACTCTCCTGGAGAGGGTTCTAAACAATAGATATGTAATTTGCATAGCTTCCCTCACCGAGAAATACCGTGATCCGAACAGGCTACATACATCAAGGATTTGAGAAACATTATTAATGAGTTATGTACATGTGTATTACAGAACTTTCATCAAACATACAAGGCATATTGACACATAGAAACATTAACTGTGAGTTCGCAGCTTTTTCCTAATAGCAGTTTCGAAATTCAGGCAGTTTTCAAAGGAAAAAACTGTTGGAGCGTGTTCTACCCAATAGGTACATAAATTACATAGATTCCACCACTGTGAAATTCCGTGTTTCGAACACACTACATGCGGAAAAATTTCGACAAAAATAAACTATAGAGTTGTTTCCATGAGGATGAGAGGACTTTCATCACAATAGAAGGCATATTGATACTTAGAAGCATTTACTCTGATTTCACAGAGCTTTCCAAACTCCAGTTTCGAAAATGAGGCAGATTTCATGGCAAAAACCTCTTGGAGCAGGTACTAACCTATAGATATGTAATTTACTTGGATTCGCTCACCGTGAAATTCCATGTTCTGAACACGCTACATGCATCTCGGATTCGACAAATATTCACTACATAGTTGTTAGCATGTGGATTACAGCACTTTCATACACCATACAAGACTTACTGACACTTTGAAGAAGTTTCTCAGATTTCACAGTTTAGTTTTAATGCCAGTTTGGAAAATGAGGCAGATTTGGCAGAAAAATTCTCTGGAGTGAGTTATATACAAAAGATATGTACTTTACCTAGTTTTACTCACCGTGATATTCCGTGTTCTGAACACATTTCATGCATCATGGATTCGACAAACATTCACTACAGAGTTGGTAACATAACGATTACGGAACATTCATCCACCATAAATGCCATATTGACACTTTGAAGCACTTTCCCATATTTCAAAAGATTTTCCTAATGCCAGTTTTGAAAATGAGGCAGATTCGCAAAAAATTCACGTGGAGCAAGTACTTCCCAATAGAAATGTAATTTACATAGTTTCCCTCAGTGACATACCAATTTCCGAACACGCTACATACTTCACGGATTTGACAAACATTTTTATGAGCTATGTACATGTGTATTACAGAACTTTCATCCACCATACAAGGAATATTTAAACCTAGAAACATTAACTCTGAATTTGCAGCCTATTCCTAATGCCAGTTTTTCCAAAATCAGGCCGTTTTCTCCGGAAAAAATTTTTGGAGCGAGTTCTACCCAATAGACATGAAATTTACATAGATTACATCTCCGGAAATTTCCGTCATACAATCACGCTACATGCATAGGCTTTCTACAATTATTCACATCAGGTTTGTTTGCATGAGGCTTTATGAACTTCCATCACAATAAAAGACATATTGACAGTTTGAAGTATTTTCTCTGATTTTGAAGGAATTTCCAAATGCCAGTTTCGAAAATGAGGCAAATTTCGCAGAGAAAAACTCTTGGAGTGAGTTATACCCAAGACACATTTATTTTACATAGATTCGCTCACCGTGATATTCTATTTTCTGAACACTCTTCATGTATCTCGGATTCGACATATATTCTCTACAGAGTTGTTAGTATGCGGATAGCCGGACTTTCATCCACCATACAAGGCATATTTACACCTACAATTGATTAATCTGATTTCGCAGCTCATTCCTAATGCCAGTTTCAAAAATCAGGCAGTTATCTCAGGAAAAAACTCTTGGAGAGATTTCTAACCTAGGGAAATGTAATTTACATAAATTTCCTCGCCGTGAAATTCCATGTTTCGAACATGCTACATGCATAACGGATTCGAAAAATATTCACTACAGATTTGTTAACATGTGGATTACCGAACTTTCATCACAAAACATTGAATATTGATACTTAGAAGTATTTTCTCAGATTTTGCAGCATTTTCCAAGGGCTAGTTTCAAAAATGATGCAGTTTTCGCAGAAAAATTCTCTTGGAGTTTGTTCTACCTAATAGGCAAGTAGTTTACATTAATTCAAACACCGTGAAACTCCACGTTCCGAACATGGTATATGCATCACGGATAAAAAAAAAGATTCTTTAATATGTTGTGAAAATATGGATTACTGAACTTTCTTCCAACATAAAGGCATCTTTACACCTACAAATATTATCTCTCATTTCGCCGCTTTATCCAAACATCCCATTCGAGAATCAAGCAATTTTCGCAGAAATATTCTATTCTAGCTAGTTCTACCCAATAGAATTCTAATTTACATAGTTTCATTACCGTGAAATTCTGTTTTCCGTACGCGCTACATGAATCACGGTTTGAAAAATATTTACTACACTCTTGTTAACATGTGGATTACCGGACTTTCATCCACCAATCAAGTCATTTTGACACTTAGAAGCATTTTCTCATATTTCGAAGATTTTTCCTAACGCCAGATTTGAAAAAGAGGCAGATTTTGCAGAAAAATGCTCTTGGAGCGAATTCTACCCAATACACATGTAATTTACATAGATGTGCTCATCATGATACATTGTGTTCTGAACACATTTCATGTATCTCGGATTCGACAAATATTAACTACAGAGATGTTAGCATTTGGATTACCAATCCTACATCCACCATACAAGGCATATATACACCTACAAGTATTTACTCTCATTTCACAGTTTTATCCAAACGTCAAATTCGAAAATCATGAATTTTGCACAGAAAAATTCTATTCAAGCTAGTTCTACCCAATAGAATTTTAATTTACATAGTTACATTGCCGTGAATTTCCGTGTTCCAAACACGCTAAATAAGTCACGGGTTCAAAAACTATTCCCTTCATAGTTGGTTACGTGGATTACCGGACTTAAATTCCCCATTCAAGGCATATTCACACTTAAAAGCATTTTCTCAGATTTCCCAGGTTTTTCCTAACGCCAGTTTGGAAAATGAGGCTGATTTCACAGAAAATTTTCTTGGAGCCAGATCTACCCAAAAGATATGTAATTTACTAGTTCACTCACCGTGACTTTCCGTGTTCTGAACATGTTAAATGCATCAAGGATTCGACAGTCATTCTTTAATGAGTGTGAGCATGTGGATTATCAAATTTTGATCCACCTTACAAGACATGTTTTCACCTAGAAACATTTACTCACATTTCGCAGAATTTTCCTAACGTCAGTTTCGAAAATCAGGCAGTTTTCGCAGAAAAATCCTCTTGTTGCATGTTCCATCCAATAGACATCTCATTTTCATAGATACCATCACCGTAACATTCCGTGTTCCTAAAAAATGGTTCATGCACCAAGGATTCAACAAATATTAACTGCTGAGTTGTTAGCATGTGAATTACCAATCTTTAATAAACCACTGAAGACATATTGTCACCTTAAAGCATTTACTCTGATTTCACAGCGTTTTCATAACACCAGTTTCGAAACTGAGGGAGATTTTTCAGTAAAACTCTCCTGGAGAGGGTTCTAAACAATAGATATGTAATTTACATAGCTTCCCTCACCGAGAAATACCGTGATCCGAACAGGCTACATACATCAAGGATTTGAGAAACATTATTAATGAGTTATGTACATGTGTATTACAGAACTTTCATCAAACATACAAGGCATATTGACACATAGAAACATTAACTGTGAGTTCGCAGCTTTTTCCTAATAGCAGTTTCGAAATTCAGGCAGTTTTCAAAGGAAAAAACTCTTGGAGCGTGTTCTACCCAATAGATACATAAATTACATAGATTCCACCACTGTGAAATTCCGTGTTTCGAACACACTACATGCGGAAAAATTTCGACAAAAATAAACTATAGAGTTGTTTCCATGAGGATGACAGGACTTTCATCACAATAGAAGGCATATTGATACTTAGAAGCATTTACTCTGATTTCACAGAGCTTTCCAAACTCCAGTTTCGAAAATGAGGCAGATTTCATGGCAAAAACCTCTTGGAGCAGGTACTAACCTATAGATATGTAATTTACTTGGATTCGCTCACCGTGAAATTCCATGTTCTGAACACGCTACATGCATCTCGGATTCGACAAATATTCACTACATAGTTGTTAGCATGTGGATTACTGCACTTTCATACACCATACAAGACTTACTGACACTTTGAAGAAGTTTCTCAGATTTCACAGTTTAGTTTTAATGCCAGTTTGGAAAATGAGGCAGATTTGGCAGAAAAATTCTCTGGAGTGAGTTATATACAAAAGATATGTACTTTACCTAGTTTTACTCACCGTGATATTCCGTGTTCTGAACACATTTCATGCATCATGGATTCGACAAACATTCACTACAGAGTTGGTAACATAACGATTACGGAACATTCATCCACCATAAATGCCATATTGACACTTTGAAGCACTTTCCCATATTTCAAAAGATTTTCCTAATGCCAGTTTTGAAAATGAGGCAGATTCGCAAAAAATTCTCGTGGAGCAAGTACTTCCCAATAGAAATGTAATTTACATAGTTTCCCTCAGTGACATACCAATTTCCGAACACGCTACATACTTCACGGATTTGACAAACATTTTTATGAGCTATGTACATGTGTATTACAGAACTTTCATCCACCATACAAGGAATATTTAAACCTAGAAACATTAACTCTGAATTTGCAGCCTATTCCTAATGCCAGTTTTTCCAAAATCAGGCCGTTTTCTCCGGAAAAAATTTTTGGAGCGAGTTCTACCCAATAGACATGAAATTTACATAGATTCCATCTCCGGAAATTTCCGTCATACAATCACGCTACATGCATAGGCTTTCTACAATTATTCACATCAGGTTTGTTTGCATGTGGCTTTATGAACTTCCATCACAATAAAAGACATATTGACAGTTTGAAGTATTTTCTCTGATTTTGAAGGAATTTCCAAATGCCAGTTTCGAAAATGAGGCAAATTTCGCAGAGAAAAACTCTTGGAGTGAGTTATACCCAAGACACATTTATTTTACATAGATTCGCTCACCGTGATATTCTATTTTCTGAACACTCTTCATGTATCTCGGATTCGACATATATTCTCTACAGAGTTGTTAGTATGCGGATAGCCGGACTTTCATCCACCATACAAGGCATATTTACACCTACAATTGATTAATCTGATTTCGCAGCTCATTCCTAATGCCAGTTTCAAAAATCAGGCAGTTATCTCAGGAAAAAACTCTTGGAGAGATTTCTAACCTAGGGAAATGTAATTTACATAAATTTCCTCGCCGTGAAATTCCATGTTTCGAACATGCTACATGCATAACGGATACGACAAATATTCACTACAGATTTGTTAACATGTGGATTACCGAACTTTCATCACAAAACATTGAATATTGATACTTAGAAGTATTTTCTCAGATTTTGCAGCATTTTCCAAGGGCTAGTTTCAAAAATGATGCAGTTTTCGCAGAAAAATTCTCTTGGAGTTTGTTCTACCTAATAGTCAAGTAGTTTACATTATTTCAAACACCGTGAAACTCCACGTTCCGAACATGGTATATGCATCACGGATAAAAAAAAAGATTCTTTAATATGTTGTGAAAATATGGATTACTGAACTTTCTTCCAACATAAAGGCATCTTTAAACCTACAAATATTATCTCTCATTTCGCCGCTTTATCCAAACATCCCATTCGAGAATCAAGCAATTTTCGCAGAAATATTCTATTCTAGCTAGTTCTACCCAATAGAATTCTAATTTACATAGTTTCATTACCGTGAAATTCTGTTTTCCGTACGCGCTACATGAATCACGGTTTGAAAAATATTTACTACACTCTTGTTAACATGTGGATTACCGGACTTTCATCCACCAATCAAGTCATTTTGACACTTAGAAGCATTTTCTCATATTTCGAAGATTTTTCCTAACGCCAGATTTGAAAAAGAGGCAGATTTTGCAGAAAAATGCTCTTGGAGCGAATTCTACCCAATACACATGTAATTTACATAGATGTGCTCATCATGATACATTGTGTTCTGAACACATTTCATGTATCTCGGATTCGACAAATATTAACTACAGAGATGTTAGCATTTGGATTACCAATCCTACATCCACCATACAAGGCATATATACACCTACAAGTATTTACTCTCATTTCACAGGTTTATCCAAACGTCAAATTCGAAAATCATGAATTTTGCACAGAAAAATTCTATTCAAGCTAGTTCTACCCAATAGAATTTTAATTTACATAGTTACATTGCCGTGAATTTCCGTGTTCCAAACACGCTAAATAAGTCACGGGTTCAAAAACTATTCCCTTCATAGTTGGTTACGTGGATTACCGGACTTAAATTCCCCATTCAAGGCATATTCACACTTAAAAGCATTTTCTCAGATTTCCCAGGTTTTTCCTAACGCCAGTTTGGAAAATGAGGCTGATTTCACAGAAAATGTTCTTGGGGCCAGTTCTACCCAAAAGATATGTAATTTAACTAGTTCACTCACCGTGACATTCCGTGTTCTGAACATGTTAAATGCATCAAGGATTCGACAGTCATTCTTTAATGAGTGTGAGCATGTGGATTATCAAATTTTGATCCACCTTACAAGACATGTTTTCACCTAGAAACATTTACTCACATTTCGCAGAATTTTCCTAACGTCAGTTTCGAAAATCAGGCAGTTTTCGCAGAAAAATCCTCTTGTTGCATGTTCCATCCAATAGACATCTCATTTTCATAGATACCATCACCGTAACATTCCGTGTTCCTAAAAAATGGTTCATGCACCAAGGATTCAACAAATATTAACTGCTGAGTTGTTAGCATGTGAATTACCAATCTTTAATAAACCACTGAAGACATATTGTCACCTTAAAGCATTTACTCTGATTTCACAGCGTTTTCATAACACCAGTTTCGAAACTGAGGCAGATTTTTCAGTAAAACTCTCCTGGAGAGGGTTCTAAACAATAGATATGTAATTTACATAGCTTCCCTCACCGACAAATACCGTGATCCGAACAGGCTACATACATCAATGATTTGAGAAACATTATTAATGAGTTATGTACATGTGTATTACAGAACTTTCATCAAACATACAAGGCATATTGACACATAGAAACATTAACTGTGAGTTCGCAGCTTTTTCCTAATAGCAGTTTTGAAATTCAGGCAGTTTTCAAAGGAAAAAACTGTTGGAGCGTGTTCTACCCAATAGATACATAAATTACATAGATTCCACCACTGTGAAATTCCGTGTTTCGAACACACTACATGCGGAAAAGTTTCGACAAAAATAAACTATAGAGTTGTTTCCATGAGGATGACAGGACTTTCATCACAATAGAAGGCATATTGATACTTAGAAGCATTTACTCTGATTTCACAGAGCTTTCCAAACTCCAGTTTCGAAAATGAGGCAGATTTCACGGCAAAAAACTCTTGGAGCAGGTACTAACCTATAGATATGTAATTTACTTGGATTCGCTCACCGTGAAATTCCATGTTCTGAACACGCTACATGCATCTCGGATTCGACAAATATTCACTACATAGTTGTTAGCATGTGGATTACTGCACTTTCATACACCATACAAGACTTACTGACACTTTGAAGAAGTTTCTCAGATTTCACAGTTTAGTTTTAATGCCAGTTTGGAAAATGAGGCAGATTTGGCAGAAAAATTCTCTGGAGCGAGTTATATACAAAAGATATGTACTTTACCTAGTTTTACTCACCGTGATATTCCGTGTTCTGAACACATTTCATGCATCATGGATTCGACAAACATTCACTACAGAGTTGGTAACATAACGATTACGGAACATTCATCCACCATAAATGCCATATTGACACTTTGAAGCACTTTCCCATATTTCAAAAGATTTTCCTAATGCCAGTTTTAAAAATGAGGCAGATTCGCAAAAAATTCTCGTGGAGCAAGTACTTCCCAATAGAAATGTAATTTACATAGTTTCCCTCACAGTGACATACCAATTTCCGAACACGCTACATACTTCACGGATTTGACAAACATTTTTATGAGCTATGTACATGTGTATTACAGAACTTTCATCCACCATACAAGGAATATTTAAACCTAGAAACATTAACTCTGAATTTGCAGCCTATTCCTAATGCCAGTTTTTCCAAAATCAGGCCGTTTTCTCCGGAAAAAATTTTTGGAGCGAGTTCTACCCAATAGACATGAAATTTACATAGATTCCATCTCCGGAAATTTCCGTCATACAATCACGCTACATGCATAGGCTTTCTACAATTATTCACATCAGGTTTGTTTGCATGTGGCTTTATGAACTTCCATCACAATAAAAGACATATTGACAGTTTGAAGTATTTTCTCTGATTTTGAAGGAATTTCCAAATGCCAGTTTCGAAAATGAGGCAAATTTCGCAGAGAAAAACTCTTGGAGTGAGTTATACCCAAGACACATTTATTTTACATAGATTCGCTCACCGTGATATTCTATTTTCTGAACACTCTTCATGTATCTCGGATTCGACATATATTCTCTACAGAGTTGTTAGTATGCGGATAGCCGGACTTTCATCCACCATACAAGGCATATTTACACCTACAATTGATTAATCTGATTTCGCAGCTCATTCCTAATGCCAGTTTCAAAAATCAGGCAGTTACCTCAGGAAAAAACTCTTGGAGAGATTTCTAACCTAGGGAAATGTAATTTACATAAATTTCCTCGCCGTGAAATTCCATGTTTCGAACATGCTACATGCATAACGGATACGACAAATATTCACTACAGATTTGTTAACATGTGGATTACCGAACTTTCATCACAAAACATTGAATATTGATACTTAGAAGTATTTTCTCAGATTTTGCAGCATTTTCCAAGGGCTAGTTTCAAAAATGATGCAGTTTTCGCAGAAAAATCCTCTTGGAGTTTGTTCTACCTAATAGTCAAGTAGTTTACATTAATTCAAACACCGTGAAATTCCACGTTCCGAAAATGTTATATGCATCACGGATAAAAAAAAAGATTCTTTAATATGTTGTAAAAATATGGATTACTGAACTTTCTTCCAACATAAAGGCATCTTTAAACCTACAAATATTATCTCTCATTTCGCAGCTTTATCCAAACATCCCATTCGAGAATCAAGCAATTTTCGCAGAAATATTCTATTCTAGCTAGTTCTACCCAATAGAATTCTAATTTACATAGTTTCATTACCATGAAATTCTGCTTTCCGTACGCGCTACATGAATCACGGTTTGAAAAATATTTACTACACTCTTGTTAACATGTGGATTAGCGGACTTTCATCCACCAATCAAGTCATATTGACACTTAGAAGCATTTTCTCATATTTCGAAGATTTTTCCTAACGCCAGATTTGAAAAAGAGGCAGATTTTGCAGAAAAATGCTCTTGGAGCGAGTTCTACCCAATAGACATGTAATTTACATAGATGTGCTCATCATGATACTTTGTGTTCTGAAAACATTTCATGTATCTCGGATTCGACAAATATTAACTACAGAGATGTTAGCATTTGGATTACCAATCCTACATCCACCATACAAGGCATATATACACCTACAAGTATTTACTCTCATTTCACAGGTTTATCCAAACGTCAAATTCGAAAATCATGAATTTTGCACAGAAAAATTGTATTCAAGCTAGATCTACCCAATAGAATTTTAATTTACATAGTTACATTGCCGTGAATTTCCGTGTTCCAAACACGCTAAATAAGTCACGGGTTCAAAAACTATTCCCTTCATAGTTGGTTACGTGGATTACCGGACTTAAATTCCCCATTCAAGGCATATTCACACTTAGAAGCATTTTCTCAGATTTCTCAGGTTTTTCCTAACGCCAGATTGGAAAATGAGGCTGATTTCACAGAAAATGTTCTTGGAGCCAGATCTACCCAAAAGATATGTAATTTACTAGTTCACTTACCGTGACTTTCCGTGTTCTGAACATGTTAAATGCATCAAGGATTCGACAGTCATTCTTTAATGAGTGTGAGCATGTGGATAATCAAATTTTGATCCACCTTACAAGACATGTTTTCACCTAGAAACATTTACTCACATTTCGCAGAATTTTCCTAACGTCAGTTTCGAAAATCAGGCAGTTTTCGCAGAAAAATCCTCTTGTTGCATGTTCCATCCAATAGATATCTCATTTTCATAGATACCATCACCGTAACATTCCGTGTTCCTAAAAAACTGTTCATGCACCAAGGATTCAACAAATATTCACTGCTGAATTGTTAGCATGTGAATTACCAATCTTTAATAAACCATTGAACACATATTGTCACCTTAAAGCATTTACTCTGATTTCACAGTGTTTTCATAACACCAGTTTCGAAACTGAGGGAGATTTCTCAGTAAAACTCTCCTGGAGAGGGTTCTAAACAATAGATATGTAATTCACATAGCTTCCCTCACCGACAAATACCGTGTTCCGAACAGGCTACATACATCAAGGATTTGAGAAACATTATTAATGAGTTATTTACATGTGTATTACAGAACTTTCATCCAACATACAAGGTATATTGACACATAGAAAGATTAACTGTGAGTTCGCAGCTTTTTCCTAATAGCAGTTTCGAAATTCAGGCAGTTTTCAAAGGAAATAAATGTTTGAGCGTGTTCTACCCAATAGATATGTAAATTACATAGATTCCCCCGCTGTGAAATTCCGTGTTTCGAACACAATACATGCAGAAAAGTTTCGACAAAAATAAACAATAGAGTTGTTTGCATGAGGATGACAGGACTTTCATCACAATAGAAGGCATATTGATACTTAGAAGCTTTTACTCTGATTTCACAGAGCTTTCCAAACGCCAGTTTTGAAAATGAGGCAGATTTCACGGCAAAAACTTCTTGGAGCAGGTACTAACCTATAGATATGTAATTTACATGGATTCGCTCACCGTGAAATTCCATGTTCTGAACACGCTACATGCATCTCGGATTCGACAAATATTCAGTACATAGTTGTTAGCATGTGTATTAGAGCACTTTCATACACCATACAAGGCTTACTGACACTTTGAAGAAGTTTCTCAGATTTCACAGTTTACTTTTAACGCCAGTTTGGAAAATGAGGCAGTTTTGGCAGAAAAATTCTCTGGAGTGAATTATACACAAAAGATATGTACTTTACCTAGTTTTACTCACCGTGATATTCCGTGTTCTGAACACGTTTCATGCATCATGGATTCGACAAACATTCACTACAGAGTTGGTAACATAACGATTATGGAACATTCATCCACCATAAATGCCATATTGACACTTTGAAGCACTTTCCCATATTTCAAAAGATTTTCCTAATGCTAGTTTTGAAAGTGAGGCAGATTCGCAAAAAATTCTGTGGAGCAAGTAGTTCCCAATAGAAATGTAATTTACATAGTTTCCCTCACAGTGACATTCCAATTTCCGAACACGCTACATACTTCACGGATTTGACAAACATTTTTATGAGCTATGTACATGTGTATTACAGAACTTTCATCCACCATACAAGGAATATTTAAACCTAGAAACATTAACTCTGAATTTGCAGCCTATTCCTAATGCCAGTTTTTCGAAAATCAGGCCGTTTTCTCCGGAAAAAATTTTTGGTGCGAGTTCTACCCAATAGACATGAAATTTTCATAGATTCCATCTCCAGAAATTTCCGTCATACGATCAAGCTACATGCATAGGCTTTCTACAATTATCCACATCAGGTTTGTTTGCATGTGGCTTTATGAACTTCCATCACAATAAAAGACATATTGAAAGTTTGAAGTATTTTCTCTGATTTTGAAGGATTTTCCAAATGCCAGTTTCGAAAATGAGGCAAATTTCGCAGAGAAAAACTCTTGGAGTGAGTTATACCCAAGACACATTTATTTTACATAGATTCGCTCACCGTGATATTCTATTTTCTGAACACTCTTCATGTATCTCGGATTCGACATATATTTTCTACAGAGTTGTTAGAATGGGGATAGCCGAACTTTCATCCACCATACAAGGCATATTTTCACCTACAAATGATTAATCTGAGTTCGCAGTTTATTCCTAACGCCAGTTTCAAAAATCAGGCTTTTATCACAGGAAAAAACTCTTGGAGCGATTTCTAACCTAGGGAAATATAATTTACATAAATTTCCTCGCCGAAACATTCCATGTTCTGAACATTCTACATGCATAACGGATTCGACAAATATTCACAACAGATTTGTTAACATGTGGATTACCGAACTTTCATCACAAAACATTGAATATTGATACTTAGAAGTATTTTCTCAGATTTTGCAGCATTTTCCAAGCGTCAGTTTCAAAAATGAAGCAATTTTCGCAGAAAAATTCTTTTGTAGTGTGTTGTACCTAATAGGCAAGTACTTTACATTATATCAAACACCGTGAAATTCCACGTTCCGAACATGGAACATGCATCACGAATTAGAAAAAAGATTCTTTAATATGTTGTGAAAATAAGGATTACTAAACTTTCTTCCAAAATAAAGGCATCTTTACACCTACAAATATTATCTCTCATTTCGCAGCTTTATCCAAACATCCCATTCGAGAATCAAGCAATTTTCGCTGAAATATTCTATTCTAGCTAGTTCTACCCAATAGTATTCTAATTTACATAGTTTCATTACCGTGAAATTCTGTTTTCCGTACGCGCTACATGAATCACGGTTTGAAAAATATTTACTACACTCTTGTTAACATGTGGATTACCGGACTTTCATCCACCAATCAAGTCATTTTGACACTTAGAAGCATTTTCTCATATTTCGAAGATTTTTCCTAACGCCAGATTTGAAAAAGAGGCAGATTCTGCAGAAAAATGCTCTTGGAGCGAGTTCTACCCAATAGACATGTAATTTACATAGATGTGCTCATCATGATACTTTGTGTTCTGAACACAATTCATGTATCTCGGATTCGACAAATATTAACTACAGAGATGTTAGCATTTGGATTACCAATCTTGCATCAACCATACAAGGCATATTTACACCTACAAGTATTTACTCTCAATTCAAAGTTTTATCCAAACGTCAAATTCGATATTCATGCAATTTGCGCATAAAAATTCTATTCAAGCTAGTTCTACCCAATAGAATTTTAATTTAAATAGTTTCATTACCGTGAATTTCTGTGTTCCTAACACGCTAAATAAGTCACGGATTCGAAAAGAAATCCCTTCTTAGTTGGTTACGTGGATTACCAGTGTTAAATTCCTCATTTAAGGCATATTCACACTTAGAAGCATTTTCTCAGATTTCTCAGGTTTTTCCTAACGCCAGTTTGGAAAATGAGGCTGATTTCACAGAAAATGTTCTTGGAGCCAGTTCTACCAAAAACATATATAATTTAAGTATTTCTCTCACCGTGACATTCCGTGTTCTGAACATGTTACATGCATCAAGCTTTCGACAATCATGCTTTAATGAGTGTGAGCATGTGGATTATCAAATTTTATCCACCTTATAAGACATGTTTTCACCTAGAATCATTTACTCACATTTCGCAGAATTTTCCTAACGTCAGTTTCGAAAATCAGGCAGTTTTCGCAGAAAAATCCTATTGTTGCATGTTCCATCCAATAGACATCTCATTTTCATAGATACCATCACCGTAACATTCCGTGTTGTTAAAAAATGGTTCATGCACCAAGGATTCAACAAATATTCACTGCTGAATTGTTAGCATGTGAATTACCGATCTTTAATAAACCATTGAAGACATATTGTCACCTTAAAGCATTTACTCTGATTTCACAGCCTTTTCAGAACACCAGTCTCGAAACTGAGTCAGATTTTTCAGTAAAACTCTCCTGGAGAGGGTTCTAACCAATTGATATGTAATTAACATTGCTTCCCTCACCGAGAAATACCTTGTTCAGAACAGGCTACATTCATCAAGGATTTGAGAAACATTTTTAATGAGTTATGTACATGTGTATTACAGAACTTTCATCCAACATTCAAGGTATATTGACACATAGAAATATTAACTGTGAGTTCGCAGCTTTTCCTAATAGCAGTTTCGAATTCAGGCAGTTTTCAAAGGAAAAAACTGTTGGAGCGTGTTCTACCCAATACGTACGTAAATTACATAGATTCCCCAGCTGTGAAATTACGTGTTTCGAACACAATACATGCAGAAAAGTTTCAACAAAAATAAACTATAGAGTTGTTTGCATGAGGATGACAGGACTTTCATCACAATAGAAGGCATATTGATACTTAGAAGCATTTACTCTGATTTCACAGAGCTTTCCAAACGCCAGTTTTAAAAATGAGGCAGATTTCACGGCAAAAACCTCTTGGAGCATGTACTAACCTATAGATATGTAATTTACATGGATTCGCTCACCGTGAAATTCCGTGTTCTGAACACGCTACATGCATCTCGGATTCGACAAATATTCACTACATAGTTGTTAGCATGTGGATTACAGCACTTTCATACACTATACAAAGCTTACTGACACTTTGAAGAAGTTTCTCAGATTTCACAGTTTAGTTTTAACGCCAGTTTGGAAAATGAGGCAGATTTGGCAGAAAAATTCTCTGGAGCGAGATATACACAAAAGGTATGTACTTTACCTAGGTTTACTCACCGTGATATTCCGTGTTCTGAACACGTTTCATGCATCATGGATTCGACAAACATTCACTACAGAGTTGGTAACATAACGATTACGGAACATTCATCCACCATAAATGCCATATTGACACTTTGAAGCACTTTCCCATATTTCAAAAGATTTTCCTAATGCCAGTTTTTAAAATGAGGCAGATTCGCAAAAAATTCTCGTGGAGCAAGTACTTCCCAATAGAAATGTAATTTACATAGTTTCCCTCACAGTGACATTCCAATTTCCGAACACGCTACATACTTCACGGATTTGACAAACATTTTTATGAGCTATGTACATGTGTATTACAGAACTTTCATCCACCATAAAGGATTATTTAAACCTAGAAACATTAACTCTGAATTTGCAGCCTATTCCTAATGCCAGTTTTTCCAAAATCAGGCCGTTTTCTCCAGAAAAAATTTTTGGAGGAGTTCTTCCCAATAGACATGAAATTTACATAGATTCCATCTCCGGAAATTTCCGTCATACGATCACGCTACATGCATAGGCTTTCTACAATTATTCACATCAGGTTTGTTTGCATGTGGCTTTATGAACTTCCATCACAATAAAAGACATATTGACAGTTTGAAGCATTTTCTCTGATTTTGAAGGAATTTCCAAATGCCAGTTTCGAAAATGAGGCAAATTTCGCAGAGAAAAACTCTTGGAGTGAGTTATACCCAAGACACATTTATTTTACATAGATTCGCTCACCGTGATATTCTATTTTCTGAACACTGTTCATGTATCTCAGATTCGACATATATTCTCTACAGAGTTGTTAGTATGTGGATAGCCGAACTTTCATCCACCATACAAGGCATATTTACACCTACAATTGATTAATCTGAGTTCGCAGCTTATTCCTAACGCCAGTTTCAAAAGTCAGGCTGTTATCTCAGGAAAAAACTCTTGGAGCGATTTCTAACCTAGGGAAATGTAATTTACATAAATTTCCTCGCCGAGACATTCAATGTTCCGAACATTCTACATGCATAACGGATTCGACAAATATTCACTACAGATTTGTTAGCATGTGGATTACCGAACTTTCATCACAAAATATTGAATAATGATACTTAGAAGTATTTTCTCAAATTTTGCAGCATTTTCCAAGCGTCAGTTTCAAAAATGAAGCAGTTTTCGCAGAAAAATTCTTTTGGAGTGTGTTCTACCTAATAGGCAATTAGTTTAAATTATATCAAACACCGTGAAATTCCATGTTCCGAACATGGTACATGCATCACGGATTAGAAAAAAGATTCTTTAATATGTTGTGAAAATATGGATTGCTGAACATTCTTCCAAAATAAATGCATCTTTACACCTAGAAATATTATCTCTCATTTCACAGCTTTATCCAAACATCCCATTGGAGATTCAAGCAATTTTCACAGAAATATTCTATTCTAGCTAGTTCTACCCAATAGAATTCTAATTTACATGGATTCTTTACCATGAAATTCTGTTTTCCGTACGCGCTACATGAATCACGGTTTGAAAAATATTTACTACACACTTGTTAACATGTGGATTACCGGACTTTCATCCACCAATCAAGTCATATTGACACTTAGAAGCATTTTCTCATATTTCGAAGATTTTTCCTAACACCAGATTTGAAAATGAGGCAGATTTTGCAGAAAAATTCTCTTGGAGCGAGTTCTACCCAATAGATATTTAATTTACATAGATGTGCTCATCATGACATTTTGTGATCTGAACACATTTCATGTATCTCGGTTTCGACAAATATTCACTACAGAGATGTTAGCATTTGGATTACCAAACTTACATTAACCATACAAGGCATATTTTCACCTACAAGTATTTACTCTCATTTCAAAGATTTGTCCAAACGTCAAATTCGAAAATCATGCAATTTGTTCAGAAAAATTCTATTCAAGCTAGTTCTACCCAATAGAATTTTAATTTACATAGTTTCATTACCGTAAATTTCCATGTTCCAAACACGCTAAATAAGTCACGGATTCGAAAAGTATTCCCTTCATAGTTGGTTACGTGGATTACCAGACTTAAATTCCCCGTTCGAGGCATATTCACACTTAGAAGCATTTTCTCAGATTTCTCAGGTTTTTCCTAAAGCCAGTTTGGAAAATGAGGCTGATTTCACAGAAAATGTTCTTGGAGCCATTTCTACCCAAAAGTTATGTAATTTAACTAGTTCACTCACCGTGACATTCCGTGTTCTGAACATGTTACATGCATCAAGGATTCGACAGTCATCCTTTAATGAGTGTGAGCATGTGGATTATCAAATTTTCATCCACCTTACAAGACATGTTTTCACCTAGAAACATTTACTCACATTTCGCAGAATTTTCCTAACGTCAGTTTCGAAAATCAGGCAGTTTTCGCAGAAAAATCCTCTTGTTGCATGTTCCATCCAATAGACATCTCATTTTCATAGATACCATCACCGTAACATTCCGTGTTCCTAAAAAACGGTCCATGCACCAAGGATTCAACAAATATTCACTGCTGAGTTGTTAGCATGTGAATTACCAATCTTTAATAAACCATTGAAGACATATTGTCACCTTAAAGCATTTACTCTGATTTCACAGCGTTTTCATAACACCAGTTTCGAAACTGAGGCAGATTTTTCAGTAAAACTCTCCTGGAGAGGGTTCTAACCAATAGATATGTAATTTGCATAGCTTCCCTCACCGAGAAAGACCTTGATCCGAACAGGCTACATACATCAACGATTTGAGAAACATTTTTAATGAGTTATGTACATGTGTATTACAGATCTTTCATCCACCATACAAGGCATATTGACACATAGAAACATTAACTCTGAGCTCACAGCTTTTTCCTAATAGCAGTTTCGAAAATCAGGCAGTTTTCAAAGGAAAAAACTGTTGGAGCGTGTTCTACCCAATAGGTACGTAAATTACATAGATTCCCCCACTGTGAAATTACATGTTTCGAACACATTACATGCAGAAAAGATTCGACAAAAATAAACTATAGAGTTGTTTGCATGAGGATGACAGGACTTTCATCACAATACAAGGCATATTGATGCTTAGAAGCATTTTCTCTGATTTCACAGAGCTTTCCAAACGCCAGTTTCGAAAATGAGGCAGATTTCACGGCAAAAACCTCTTGGAGCAGGTTCTAACCTATAGACATGTAATTAACATGGATTCGCTCTCCGTGAAATTCCGTGTTCTGAACACGATACATGCATCTCGGACTCGACAAATATTCACTACATTGTGGTTAGCATGTGGATTACAGCACTTTCATCCACCATACAAAGCTTACTGACACTTTGAAGAATTTTCTCAGATTTCACAGGTTAGTTTTAATGCCAGATAAGAAAATGAGGCAGATTTGGCAAAAAAATGCTCTTGGAGCGAGTTATACACAAAAGATATGTAATTTACCTAGTTTTACTCACCGTGACATTCCGTGTTCTGAACACGTTACATGCATCACGGATTCGACAAACATTCACTACAGAGTTGGTAGCATAAGGATTACCGAACATTCACCCACCATAAATGCCATATTGACATTTTGAAGCACTTTCCCATATTTCAAAATGTTTTCCTAATGCCAGGTTTGAAAATGAGGCAGATTAACAAAAAATTCTCTTGGAGCAAGTACTTCCCATAGAAATGTAATTTACATAGCTTCCCTCACAGTGACATTCCAATTTCCGAACACTCTACATACTTCACGGATTTGACAAACATTTTTAATGAGTTATGTACATGTGTATTACAGAACTTTCATCCACCATACAAGGCATATTTAAACCTAGAAACGTTAACTCTGAATTTGCAGCCTTTTCCTAATGCCAGTTTCGAAAATCAGGCCGTTTTCTCCAGAAAAAATTTTTGGAGGGATTTCTTCCCAACAGACATGAAATTTACATAGATTCCATCTCCGGAAATTTCCGTCATACGATCACGCTACATGCATAGGCTTTCTACAATTATTCACATCAGGTTTGTTTGCATGTGGCTTTATGAACTTCCATCACAATACAATGCATATTGACACTTTGAAGCATTTTCTCTGATTTTGAAGGAATTTCCAAATGCCAGTTTCGAAAATGTGGCAGATTTCGCAGAAAAAACTCTTGGAGTGAGTTCTACCCAAGACACATGTATTTTACCGAGATACGCTCACCGTGATATTCTATGTTCTGAACACTCTTCATGTATCTCGGATTCGACAAATATTCTCTACAGAGTTGTTAGTATGCGGATTGCCGAACTTTCATCCACCATACAAGGCATATTTACACCTACAATTGATTAATCTGAGTTCGCAGCTTATTCCTAACGCCAGTTTCAAAAATCAGGCTGTTATCTCAGGAAAAAAATCTTGGAGCGATTTCTAACCTATTGAAATGTAATTTACATAAATTTCCTCGCCGTGACATTCCGTGTTCAAAACGTTCTACATGCATAACGGATTCGAAAAATATTCACTACAGATTTGTTAGCATGTGGATTACCGAACTTACATCACAGAACATTGAATATTGATACTTAGAAGTATTTTCTCAGATTTTGCAGCGTTTTCCAAGCGCCAGTTTCAAAAATGAAGCAGTTATTACAGAAAAATTCTATTGAAGTGAGTTCTACAAAATAGACAAGTAGTTACATTGTTTCAATCACCGTGAAATTGCACGTTCCAAACATGGTACATGCATCACGGATTAGGAAAAAGATTCTTTAATATGTTGTGAAAAAGTGGATTACCAAACTTTCTTCCTACATAAAGGCATCTTTATACCTACAAATATTTTCTCACATTTTGCAGCTTTATCCAAATATCACATTTGAGTATCAAGCAATTTTCGCCGAAATATTCAATTCTAGCTAGTTCTACCCAATAGAATTCTAATTTACATAGTTTCTTTACCGTGAATTTCTGTCTTCCCAACGCGCTACAAGAATCAAAGTTTGAAAAATATTACTACACACTTGTTAACATATGGATTACCGGACTTTCATCCACCAATCAAGTCATATTGGCACTTAGAAGCATTTTCTCATATTTCGAAGATTTTTCCTAACACCAGATTTGAAAATGAGGCAGATTTTGCAGAAAAATTCTCTTGGAGCGAGTTCTACCCAATAGACATTTAATTTACATAGATGTGCTCATCATGACATTTTGTGATCTGAACACATTTCATGTATCTCGGTTTCGACAAATATTCACTACACAGATGTTAGCATTTGGATTACCAATCTTACATCCACCATACAAGGCATATTTACACCTACAAGTATTTACTCTCGATTCAAATTTTGTCCAAACGTCAAATTCGAAAATCATGCAATTTGTTCAGAAAAATTCTATTCAAGCTAGTTCTACCCAATAGAATTTTAATTTACGTAGTTTCATTACCGTAAATTTCCATGTTCCAAACACGCTAAATAAGTCACGGATTCGAAAAGTATTCCCTTCATAGTTGGTTACGTGGATTACCAGACTTAAATTCCCCGTTCAAGGCATATTCACACTTAGAAGCATTTTCTCAGATTTCTCAGGTTTTTCCTAAAGCCAGTTTGGAAAATGAGGCTGATTTCACAGAAAATGTTCTTGGAGCCAGTTCTACCCAAAAGATATGTAATTTAACTAGTTCACTCACCGTGACATTCCGTGTTCTGAACATGTTACATGCATCAAGGATTCGACAATCATCCTTTAATGAGTGTGAGCATGTGGATTATCAAATTTTCATCCACCTTACAAGACATGTTTTCACCTAGAAACATTTACTCACATTTCGCAGAATTTTCCTAACGTCAGTTTCGAAAATCAGGCAGTTTTCGCAGAAAAATCCTCTTGTTGCATGTTCCATCCAATAGACATCTCATTTTCATAGATACCATCACCGTAACATTCCGTGTTCCTAAAAAACGGTTCATGCACCAAGGATTCAACAAATATTCACTGCTGAGTTGTTAGCATGTGAATTACCAATCTTTAATAAACCATTGAAGACATATTGTCACCTTAAAGCATTTACTCTGATTTCACAGCGTTTTCATAACACCAGTTTCGAAACTGAGGCAGATTTTTCAGTAAAACTCTCCTGGAGAGGGTTCTAACCAATAGATATGTAATTTGCATAGCTTCCCTCACCGAGAAAGACCTTGATCCGAACAGGCTACATACATCAAGGATTTGAGAAACATTTTTAATGAGTTATGTACATGTGTATTACAGATCTTTCATCCACCATACAAGGCATATTGACACATAGAAACATTAACTCTGAGTTCGCAGCTTTTTCCTAATAGCAGTTTCGAAAATCAGGCAGTTTTCAAAGGAAAAAACTGTTGGAGCGTGTTCTACGCAATAGGTACGTAAATTACATAGATTCCCCCACTGTGAAATTACATGTTTCGAACACATTACATGCAGAAAAGATTCGACAAAAATAAACTATAGAGTTGTTTGCATGAGGATGACAGGACTTTCATCACAATACAAGGCATATTGATGCTTAGAAGCATTTTCTCTGATTTCACAGAGCTTTCCAAACGCCAGTTTCGAAAATGAGGCAGATTTCACGGCAAAAACCTCTTGGAGCAGGTTCTAACCTATAGACATGTAATTAACATGGATTCGCTCTCCGTGAAATTCCGTGTTCTGAACACGATACATGCATCTCGGACTCGACAAATATTCACTACATTGTGGTTAGCATGTGGATTACAGCACTTTCATCCACCATACAAAGCTTACTGACACTTTGAAGAATTTTCTCAGATTTCACAGGTTAGTTTTAATGCCAGATAAGAAAATGAGGCAGATTTGGCAAAAAAATGCTCTTGGAGCGAGTTATACACAAAAGATATGTAATTTACCTAGTTTTACTCACCGTGACATTCCGTGTTCTGAACACGTTACATGCATCACGGATTCGACAAACATTCACTACAGAGTTGGTAGCATAAGGATTACCGAACATTCACCCACCATAAATGCCATATTGACATTTTGAAGCACTTTCCCATATTTCAAAATGTTTTCCTAATGCCAGGTTTGAAAATGAGGCAGATTAACAAAAAATTCTCTTGGAGCAAGTACTTCCCATAGAAATGTAATTTACATAGCTTCCCTCACAGTGACATTCCAATTTCCGAACACTCTACATACTTCACGGATTTGACAAACATTTTTAATGAGTTATGTACATGTGTATTACAGAACTTTCATCCACCATACAAGGCATATTTAAACCTAGAAACATTAACTCGGAATTTGCAGCCTTTTCCTAATGCCAGTTTCGAAAATCAGGCCGTTTTCTCCAGAAAAAATTTTTGGAGCGATTTCTTCCCAATAGACATGAAATTTACATAGATTCCATCTCCGGAAATTTCCGTCATACGATCACGCTACATGCATAGGCTTTCTACAATTATTCACATCAGGTTTGTTTGCATGTGGCTTTATGAACTTCCATCACAATACAATGCATATTGACACTTTGAAGCATTTTCTCTGATTTTGAAGGAATTTCCAAATGCCAGTTTCGAAAATGAGGCAGATTTCGCAGAAAAAACTCTTGGAGTGAGTTCTACCCAAGAGACATGTATTTTACCGAGATACGCTCACCGTGATATTCTATGTTCTGAACACTCTTCATGTATCTCGGATTCGACAAATATTCTCTACAGAGTTGTTAGTATGCGGATTGCCGAACTTTCATCCACCATACAAGGCATATTTACACCTACAATTGATTAATCTGAGTTCGCAGCTTATTCCTAACGCCAGTTTCAAAAATCAGGCTGTTATCTCAGGAAAAAACTCTTGGAGCGATTTCTAACCTAGGTAAATGTAATTTTCATAAATTTCCTCGCCGTGACATTCCGTGTTCCAAACGTTCTACATGCATAACGGATTCGAAAAATATTCACTACAGATTTGTTAGCATGTGGATTACCGAACTTTCATCACAAAACTTTGAATATTAATACTTAGAAGTATTTTCTCAGATTTTGCAGCATTTTCCAAGCGCCAGTTTCAAAAATGAAGCAGTTTTCACAGAAAAATTCTATTGAAGTGAGTTCTACCAAATAGACAAGTAGTTTACATTGTTTCAATCACCGTGAAATTGCACGTTCCGATCATGGTACATGCATCACGGATTAGAAAAATGATTCTATAATTTGTTGTGAAAAATTGGATTACCAAACTTTCTTCCTACATAAAGGCATCTTTACACCTACAAATATTTTCTCACATTTTGCAGCTTTATCCAAATATCACATTTGAGTATCAAGCAATTTTCGCCGAAATATTCTATTCTAGCTAGTTCTAGCCAATAGAATTCTAATTTACATACTTTCTTTACCGTGAAATTCTGTCTTCCGAACGCGCTACAAGAATCACAGTTTGAAAAATATTACTACACACTTGTTAACATATGGATTACCGGACTTTCATCCAGCAATCAAGTCATATTGGCACTTAGAAGCATTTTCTCATATTTCGAAGATTTTTTCTAACACCAGATTTGAAAATGAGGCAGATTTTGCAGAAAAATTCTCTTGGAGCGAGTTCAACCCAATAGACATTTAATTTACATAGATGTGCTCATCATGACATTTTGTGATCTGAACACATTTCATGTATCTCGGTTTCGACAAATATTCACTACAGAGATGTTAGCATTTGGATTACCAATCTTACATCCACCATACAAGGCATATTTACACCTACAAGTATTTACTCTCGATTCAAATTTTGTCCAAACGTCAAATTCGAAAATCATGCAATTTGTTCAGAAAAATTCTATTCAAGCTAGTTCTACCCAATAGAATTTTAATTTACGTAGTTTCATTACCGTAAATTTCCATGTTCCAAACACGCTAAATAAGTCACGGATTCGAAAAGTATTCCCTTCATAGTTGGTTACGTGGATTACCAGACTTAAATTCCCCGTTCAAGGCATATTCACACTTAGAAGCATTTTCTCAGATTTCTCAGGTTTTTCCTAAAGCCAGTTTGGAAAATGAGGCTGATTTCACAGAAAATGTTCTTGGAGCCAGTTCTACCCAAAAGATATGTAATTTAACTAGTTCACTCACCGTGACATTCCGTGTTCTGAACATGTTACATGCATCAAGGATTCGACAATCATCCTTTAATGAGTGTGAGCATGTGGATTATCAAATTTTCATCCACCTTACAAGACATGTTTTCACCTAGAAACATTTACTCACATTTCGCAGACTTTTCCTAACGTCAGTTTCGAAAATCAGGCAGTTTTCGCAGAAAAATCCTCTTGTTGCATGTTCCATCCAATAGACATCTCATTTTCATAGATACCATCACCGTAACATTCCGTGTTCCTAAAAAACGGTTCATGCACCAAGGATTCAACAAATATTCACTGCTGAGTTGTTAGCATGTGAATTACCAATCTTTAATAAACCATTGAAGACATATTGTCACCTTAAAGCATTTACTCTGATTTCACAGCGTTTTCATAACACCAGTTTCGAAACTGAGGCAGATTTTTCAGTAAAACTCTCCTGGAGAGGGTTCTAACCAATAGATATGTAATTTGCATAGCTTCCCTCACCGAGAAAGACCTTGATCCGAACAGGCTACATACATCAAGGATTTGAGAAACATTTTTAATGAGTTATGTACATGTGTATTACAGATCTTTCATCCACCATACAAGGCATATTGACACATAGAAACATTAACTCTGAGTTCGCAGCTTTTTCCTAATAGCAGTTTCGAAAATCAGGCAGTTTTCAAAGGAAAAAACTGTTGGAGCGTGTTCTACGCAATAGGTACGTAAATTACATAGATTCCCCCACTGTGAAATTACATGTTTCGAACACATTACATGCAGAAAAGATTCGACAAAAATAAACTATAGAGTTGTTTGCATGAGGATGACAGGACTTTCATCACAATACAAGGCATATTGATGCTTAGAAGCATTTTCTCTGATTTCACAGAGCTTTCCAAACGCCAGTTTCGAAAATGAGGCAGATTTCACGGCAAAAACCTCTTGGAGCAGGTTCTAACCTATAGACATGTAATTAACATGGATTCGCTCTCCGTGAAATTCCGTGTTCTGAACACGATACATGCATCTCGGACTCGACAAATATTCACTACATTGTGGTTAGCATGTGGATTACAGCACTTTCATCCACCATACAAAGCTTACTGACACTTTGAAGAATTTTCTCAGATTTCACAGGTTAGTTTTAATGCCAGATAAGAAAATGAGGCAGATTTGGCAAAAAAATGCTCTTGGAGCGAGTTATACACAAAAGATATGTAATTTACCTAGTTTTACTCACCGTGACATTCCGTGTTCTGAACACGTTACATGCATCACGGATTCGACAAACATTCACTACAGAGTTGGTAGCATAAGGATTACCGAACATTCACCCACCATAAATGCCATATTGACATTTTGAAGCACTTTCCCATATTTCAAAATGTTTTCCTAATGCCAGGTTTGAAAATGAGGCAGATTAACAAAAAATTCTCTTGGAGCAAGTACTTCCCATAGAAATGTAATTTACATAGCTTCCCTCACAGTGACATTCCAATTTCCGAACACTCTACATACTTCACGGATTTGACAAACATTTTTAATGAGTTATGTACATGTGTATTACAGAACTTTCATCCACCATACAAGGCATATTTAAACCTAGAAACATTAACTCGGAATTTGCAGCCTTTTCCTAATGCCAGTTTCGAAAATCAGGCCGTTTTCTCCAGAAAAAATTTTTGGAGCGATTTCTTCCCAATAGACATGAAATTTACATAGATTCCATCTCCGGAAATTTCCGTCATACGATCACGCTACATGCATAGGCTTTCTACAATTATTCACATCAGGTTTGTTTGCATGTGGCTTTATGAACTTCCATCACAATACAATGCATATTGACACTTTGAAGCATTTTCTCTGATTTTGAAGGAATTTCCAAATGCCAGTTTCGAAAATGAGGCAGATTTCGCAGAAAAAACTCTTGGAGTGAGTTCTACCCAAGAGACATGTATTTTACCGAGATACGCTCACCGTGATATTCTATGTTCTGAACACTCTTCATGTATCTCGGATTCGACAAATATTCTCTACAGAGTTGTTAGTATGCGGATTGCCGAACTTTCATCCACCATACAAGGCATATTTACACCTACAATTGATTAATCTGAGTTCGCAGCTTATTCCTAACGCCAGTTTCAAAAATCAGGCTGTTATCTCAGGAAAAAACTCTTGGAGCGATTTCTAACCTAGGTAAATGTAATTTTCATAAATTTCCTCGCCGTGACATTCCGTGTTCCAAACGTTCTACATGCATAACGGATTCGAAAAATATTCACTACAGATTTGTTAGCATGTGGATTACCGAACTTTCATCACAAAACTTTGAATATTAATACTTAGAAGTATTTTCTCAGATTTTGCAGCATTTTCCAAGCGCCAGTTTCAAAAATGAAGCAGTTTTCACAGAAAAATTCTATTGAAGTGAGTTCTACCAAATAGACAAGTAGTTTACATTGTTTCAATCACCGTGAAATTGCACGTTCCGATCATGGTACATGCATCACGGATTAGAAAAATGATTCTATAATTTGTTGTGAAAAATTGGATTACCAAACTTTCTTCCTACATAAAGGCATCTTTACACCTACAAATATTTTCTCACATTTTGCAGCTTTATCCAAATATCACATTTGAGTATCAAGCAATTTTCGCCGAAATATTCTATTCTAGCTAGTTCTAGCCAATAGAATTCTAATTTACATACTTTCTTTACCGTGAAATTCTGTCTTCCGAACGCGCTACAAGAATCACAGTTTGAAAAATATTACTACACACTTGTTAACATATGGATTACCGGACTTTCATCCAGCAATCAAGTCATATTGGCACTTAGAAGCATTTTCTCATATTTCGAAGATTTTTTCTAACACCAGATTTGAAAATGAGGCAGATTTTGCAGAAAAATTCTCTTGGAGCGAGTTCAACCCAATAGACATTTAATTTACATAGATGTGCTCATCATGACATTTTGTGATCTGAACACATTTCATGTATCTCGGTTTCGACAAATATTCACTACAGAGATGTTAGCATTTGGATTACCAATCTTACATCCACCATACAAGGCATATTTACACCTACAAGTATTTACTCTCGATTCAAATTTTGTCCAAACGTCAAATTCGAAAATCATGCAATTTGTTCAGAAAAATTCTATTCAAGCTAGTTCTACCCAATAGAATTTTAATTTACGTAGTTTCATTACCGTAAATTTCCATGTTCCAAACACGCTAAATAAGTCACGGATTCGAAAAGTATTCCCTTCATAGTTGGTTACGTGGATTACCAGACTTAAATTCCCCGTTCAAGGCATATTCACACTTAGAAGCATTTTCTCAGATTTCTCAGGTTTTTCCTAAAGCCAGTTTGGAAAATGAGGCTGATTTCACAGAAAATGTTCTTGGAGCCAGTTCTACCCAAAAGATATGTAATTTAACTAGTTCACTCACCGTGACATTCCGTGTTCTGAACATGTTACATGCATCAAGGATTCGACAATCATCCTTTAATGAGTGTGAGCATGTGGATTATCAAATTTTCATCCACCTTACAAGACATGTTTTCACCTAGAAACATTTACTCACATTTCGCAGAATTTTCCTAACGTCAGTTTCGAAAATCAGGCAGTTTTCGCAGAAAAATCCTCTTGTTGCATGTTCCATCCAATAGACATCTCATTTTCATAGATACCATCACCGTAACATTCCGTGTTCCTAAAAAACGGTTCATGCACCAAGGATTCAACAAATATTCACTGCTGAGTTGTTAGCATGTGAATTACCAATCTTTAATAAACCATTGAAGACATATTGTCACCTTAAAGCATTTACTCTGATTTCACAGCGTTTTCATAACACCAGTTTCGAAACTGAGGCAGATTTTTCAGTAAAACTCTCCTGGAGAGGGTTCTAACCAATAGATATGTAATTTGCATAGCTTCCCTCACCGAGAAAGACCTTGATCCGAACAGGCTACATACATCAAGGATTTGAGAAACATTTTTAATGAGTTATGTACATGTGTATTACAGATCTTTCATCCACCATACAAGGCATATTGACACATAGAAACATTAACTCTGAGTTCGCAGCTTTTTCCTAATAGCAGTTTCGAAAATCAGGCAGTTTTCAAAGGAAAAAACTGTTGGAGCGTGTTCTACGCAATAGGTACGTAAATTACATAGATTCCCCCACTGTGAAATTACATGTTTCGAACACATTACATGCAGAAAAGATTCGACAAAAATAAACTATAGAGTTGTTTGCATGAGGATGACAGGACTTTCATCACAATACAAGGCATATTGATGCTTAGAAGCATTTTCTCTGATTTCACAGAGCTTTCCAAACGCCAGTTTCGAAAATGAGGCAGATTTCACGGCAAAAACCTCTTGGAGCAGGTTCTAACCTATAGACATGTAATTAACATGGATTCGCTCTCCGTGAAATTCCGTGTTCTGAACACGATACATGCATCTCGGACTCGACAAATATTCACTACATTGTGGTTAGCATGTGGATTACAGCACTTTCATCCACCATACAAAGCTTACTGACACTTTGAAGAATTTTCTCAGATTTCACAGGTTAGTTTTAATGCCAGATAAGAAAATGAGGCAGATTTGGCAAAAAAATGCTCTTGGAGCGAGTTATACACAAAAGATATGTAATTTACCTAGTTTTACTCACCGTGACATTCCGTGTTCTGAACACGTTACATGCATCACGGATTCGACAAACATTCACTACAGAGTTGGTAGCATAAGGATTACCGAACATTCACCCACCATAAATGCCATATTGACATTTTGAAGCACTTTCCCATATTTCAAAATGTTTTCCTAATGCCAGGTTTGAAAATGAGGCAGATTAACAAAAAATTCTCTTGGAGCAAGTACTTCCCATAGAAATGTAATTTACATAGCTTCCCTCACAGTGACATTCCAATTTCCGAACACTCTACATACTTCACGGATTTGACAAACATTTTTAATGAGTTATGTACATGTGTATTACAGAACTTTCATCCACCATACAAGGCATATTTAAACCTAGAAACATTAACTCTGAATTTGCAGCCTTTTCCTAATGCCAGTTTCGAAAATCAGGCCGTTTTCTCCAGAAAAAATTTTTGGAGCGATTTCTTCCCAATAGACATGAAATTTACATAGATTCCATCTCCGGAAATTTCCGTCATACGATCACGCTACATGCATAGGCTTTCTACAATTATTCACATCAGGTTTGTTTGCATGTGGCTTTATGAACTTCCATCACAATACAATGCATATTGACACTTTGAAGCATTTTCTCTGATTTTGAAGGAATTTCCAAATGCCAGTTTCGAAAATGAGGCAGATTTCGCAGAAAAAACTCTTGGAGTGAGTTCTACCCAAGAGACATGTATTTTACCGAGATACGCTCACCGTGATATTCTATGTTCTGAACACTCTTCATGTATCTCGGATTCGACAAATATTCTCTACAGAGTTGTTAGTATGCGGATTGCCGAACTTTCATCCACCATACAAGGCATATTTACACCTACAATTGATTAATCTGAGTTCGCAGCTTATTCCTAACGCCAGTTTCAAAAATCAGGCTGTTATCTCAGGAAAAAACTCTTGGAGCGATTTCTAACCTAGGTAAATGTAATTTTCATAAATTTCCTAGCCGTGACATTCCGTGTTCCAAACGTTCTACATGCATAACGGATTCGAAAAATATTCACTACAGATTTGTTAGCATGTGGATTACCGAACTTTCATCACAAAACTTTGAATATTAATACTTAGAAGTATTTTCTCAGATTTTGCAGCATTTTCCAAGCGCCAGTTTCAAAAATGAAGCAGTTTTCACAGAAAAATTCTATTGAAGTGAGTTCTACCAAATAGACAAGTAGTTTACATTGTTTCAATCACCGTGAAATTGCACGTTCCGATCATGGTACATGCATCACGGATTAGAAAAATGATTCTATAATTTGTTGTGAAAAATTGGATTACCAAACTTTCTTCCTACATAAAGGCATCTTTACACCTACAAATATTTTCTCACATTTTGCAGCTTTATCCAAATATCACATTTGAGTATCAAGCAATTTTCGCCGAAATATTCTATTCTAGCTAGTTCTAGCCAATAGAATTCTAATTTACATACTTTCTTTACCGTGAAATTCTGTCTTCCGAACGCGCTACAAGAATCACAGTTTGAAAAATATTACTACACACTTGTTAACATATGGATTACCGGACTTTCATCCAGCAATCAAGTCATATTGGCACTTAGAAGCATTTTCTCATATTTCGAAGATTTTTTCTAACACCAGATTTGAAAATGAGGCAGATTTTGCAGAAAAATTCTCTTGGAGCGAGTTCAACCCAATAGACATTTAATTTACATAGATGTGCTCATCATGACATTTTGTGATCTGAACACATTTCATGTATCTCGGTTTCGACAAATATTCACTACAGAGATGTTAGCATTTGGATTACCAATCTTACATCCACCATACAAGGCATATTTACACCTACAAGTATTTACTCTCGATTCAAATTTTGTCCAAACGTCAAATTCGAAAATCATGCAATTTGTTCAGAAAAATTCTATTCAAGCTAGTTCTACCCAATAGAATTTTAATTTACGTAGTTTCATTACCGTAAATTTCCATGTTCCAAACACGCTAAATAAGTCACGGATTCGAAAAGTATTCCCTTCATAGTTGGTTACGTGGATTACCAGACTTAAATTCCCCGTTCAAGGCATATTCACACTTAGAAGCATTTTCTCAGATTTCTCAGGTTTTTCCTAAAGCCAGTTTGGAAAATGAGGCTGATTTCACAGAAAATGTTCTTGGAGCCAGTTCTACCCAAAAGATATGTAATTTAACTAGTTCACTCACCGTGACATTCCGTGTTCTGAACATGTTACATGCATCAAGGATTCGACAATCATCCTTTAATGAGTGTGAGCATGTGGATTATCAAATTTTCATCCACCTTACAAGACATGTTTTCACCTAGAAACATTTACTCACATTTCGCAGACTTTTCCTAACGTCAGTTTCGAAAATCAGGCAGTTTTCGCAGAAAAATCCTCTTGTTGCATGTTCCATCCAATAGACATCTCATTTTCATAGATACCATCACCGTAACATTCCGTGTTCCTAAAAAACGGTTCATGCACCAAGGATTCAACAAATATTCACTGCTGAGTTGTTAGCATGTGAATTACCAATCTTTAATAAACCATTGAAGACATATTGTCACCTTAAAGCATTTACTCTGATTTCACAGCGTTTTCATAACACCAGTTTCGAAACTGAGGCAGATTTTTCAGTAAAACTCTCCTGGAGAGGGTTCTAACCAATAGATATGTAATTTGCATAGCTTCCCTCACCGAGAAAGACCTTGATCCGAACAGGCTACATACATCAAGGATTTGAGAAACATTTTTAATGAGTTATGTACATGTGTATTACAGATCTTTCATCCACCATACAAGGCATATTGACACATAGAAACATTAACTCTGAGTTCGCAGCTTTTTCCTAATAGCAGTTTCGAAAATCAGGCAGTTTTCAAAGGAAAAAACTGTTGGAGCGTGTTCTACGCAATAGGTACGTAAATTACATAGATTCCCCCACTGTGAAATTACATGTTTCGAACACATTACATGCAGAAAAGTTTCGACAAAAATAAACTATAGAGTTGTTTGCATGAGGATGACAGGACTTTCATCACAATACAAGGCATATTGATGCTTAGAAGCATTTTCTCTGATTTCACAGAGCTTTCCAAACGCCAGTTTCGAAAATGAGGCAGATTTCACGGCAAAAACCTCTTGGAGCAGGTTCTAACCTATAGACATGTAATTAACATGGATTCGCTCTCCGTGAAATTCCGTGTTCTGAACACGATACATGCATCTCGGACTCGACAAATATTCACTACATTGTGGTTAGCATGTGGATTACAGCACTTTCATCCACCATACAAAGCTTACTGACACTTTGAAGAATTTTCTCAGATTTCACAGGTTAGTTTTAATGCCAGATAAGAAAATGAGGCAGATTTGGCAAAAAAATGCTCTTGGAGCGAGTTATACACAAAAGATATGTAATTTACCTAGTTTTACTCACCGTGACATTCCGTGTTCTGAACACGTTACATGCATCACGGATTCGACAAACATTCACTACAGAGTTGGTAGCATAAGGATTACCGAACATTCACCCACCATAAATGCCATATTGACATTTTGAAGCACTTTCCCATATTTCAAAATGTTTTCCTAATGCCAGGTTTGAAAATGAGGCAGATTAACAAAAAATTCTCTTGGAGCAAGTACTTCCCATAGAAATGTAATTTACATAGCTTCCCTCACAGTGACATTCCAATTTCCGAACACTCTACATACTTCACGGATTTGACAAACATTTTTAATGAGTTATGTACATGTGTATTACAGAACTTTCATCCACCATACAAGGCATATTTAAACCTAGAAACATTAACTCTGAATTTGCAGCCTTTTCCTAATGCCAGTTTCGAAAATCAGGCCGTTTTCTCCAGAAAAAATTTTTGGAGCGATTTCTTCCCAATAGACATGAAATTTACATAGATTCCATCTCCGGAAATTTCCGTCATACGATCACGCTACATGCATAGGCTTTCTACAATTATTCACATCAGGTTTGTTTGCATGTGGCTTTATGAACTTCCATCACAATACAATGCATATTGACACTTTGAAGCATTTTCTCTGATTTTGAAGGAATTTCCAAATGCCAGTTTCGAAAATGAGGCAGATTTCGCAGAAAAAACTCTTGGAGTGAGTTCTACCCAAGAGACATGTATTTTACCGAGATACGCTCACCGTGATATTCTATGTTCTGAACACTCTTCATGTATCTCGGATTCGACAAATATTCTCTACAGAGTTGTTAGTATGCGGATTGCCGAACTTTCATCCACCATACAAGGCATATTTACACCTACAATTGATTAATCTGAGTTCGCAGCTTATTCCTAACGCCAGTTTCAAAAATCAGGCTGTTATCTCAGGAAAAAACTCTTGGAGCGATTTCTAACCTAGGTAAATGTAATTTTCATAAATTTCCTCGCCGTGACATTCCGTGTTCCAAACGTTCTACATGCATAACGGATTCGAAAAATATTCACTACAGATTTGTTAGCATGTGGATTACCGAACTTTCATCACAAAACTTTGAATATTAATACTTAGAAGTATTTTCTCAGATTTTGCAGCATTTTCCAAGCGCCAGTTTCAAAAATGAAGCAGTTTTCACAGAAAAATTCTATTGAAGTGAGTTCTACCAAATAGACAAGTAGTTTACATTGTTTCAATCACCGTGAAATTGCACGTTCCGATCATGGTACATGCATCACGGATTAGAAAAATGATTCTATAATTTGTTGTGAAAAATTGGATTACCAAACTTTCTTCCTACATAAAGGCATCTTTACACCTACAAATATTTTCTCACATTTTGCAGCTTTATCCAAATATCACATTTGAGTATCAAGCAATTTTCGCCGAAATATTCTATTCTAGCTAGTTCTAGCCAATAGAATTCTAATTTACATACTTTCTTTACCGTGAAATTCTGTCTTCCGAACGCGCTACAAGAATCACAGTTTGAAAAATATTACTACACACTTGTTAACATATGGATTACCGGACTTTCATCCAGCAATCAAGTCATATTGGCACTTAGAAGCATTTTCTCATATTTCGAAGATTTTTTCTAACACCAGATTTGAAAATGAGGCAGATTTTGCAGAAAAATTCTCTTGGAGCGAGTTCAACCCAATAGACATTTAATTTACATAGATGTGCTCATCATGACATTTTGTGATCTGAACACATTTCATGTATCTCGGTTTCGACAAATATTCACTACAGAGATGTTAGCATTTGGATTACCAATCTTACATCCACCATACAAGGCATATTTACACCTACAAGTATTTACTCTCGATTCAAATTTTGTCCAAACGTCAAATTCGAAAATCATGCAATTTGTTCAGAAAAATTCTATTCAAGCTAGTTCTACCCAATAGAATTTTAATTTACGTAGTTTCATTACCGTAAATTTCCATGTTCCAAACACGCTAAATAAGTCACGGATTCGAAAAGTATTCCCTTCATAGTTGGTTACGTGGATTACCAGACTTAAATTCCCCGTTCAAGGCATATTCACACTTAGAAGCATTTTCTCAGATTTCTCAGGTTTTTCCTAAAGCCAGTTTGGAAAATGAGGCTGATTTCACAGAAAATGTTCTTGGAGCCAGTTCTACCCAAAAGATATGTAATTTAACTAGTTCACTCACCGTGACATTCCGTGTTCTGAACATGTTACATGCATCAAGGATTCGACAATCATCCTTTAATGAGTGTGAGCATGTGGATTATCAAATTTTCATCCACCTTACAAGACATGTTTTCACCTAGAAACATTTACTCACATTTCGCAGAATTTTCCTAACGTCAGTTTCGAAAATCAGGCAGTTTTCGCAGAAAAATCCTCTTGTTGCATGTTCCATCCAATAGACATCTCATTTTCATAGATACCATCACCGTAACATTCCGTGTTCCTAAAAAACGGTTCATGCACCAAGGATTCAACAAATATTCACTGCTGAGTTGTTAGCATGTGAATTACCAATCTTTAATAAACCATTGAAGACATATTGTCACCTTAAAGCATTTACTCTGATTTCACAGCGTTTTCATAACACCAGTTTCGAAACTGAGGCAGATTTTTCAGTAAAACTCTCCTGGAGAGGGTTCTAACCAATAGATATGTAATTTGCATAGCTTCCCTCACCGAGAAAGACCTTGATCCGAACAGGCTACATACATCAAGGATTTGAGAAACATTTTTAATGAGTTATGTACATGTGTATTACAGATCTTTCATCCACCATACAAGGCATATTGACACATAGAAACATTAACTCTGAGTTCGCAGCTTTTTCCTAATAGCAGTTTCGAAAATCAGGCAGTTTTCAAAGGAAAAAACTGTTGGAGCGTGTTCTACGCAATAGGTACGTAAATTACATAGATTCCCCCACTGTGAAATTACATGTTTCGAACACATTACATGCAGAAAAGATTCGACAAAAATAAACTATAGAGTTGTTTGCATGAGGATGACAGGACTTTCATCACAATACAAGGCATATTGATGCTTAGAAGCATTTTCTCTGATTTCACAGAGCTTTCCAAACGCCAGTTTCGAAAATGAGGCAGATTTCACGGCAAAAACCTCTTGGAGCAGGTTCTAACCTATAGACATGTAATTAACATGGATTCGCTCTCCGTGAAATTCCGTGTTCTGAACACGATACATGCATCTCGGACTCGACAAATATTCACTACATTGTGGTTAGCATGTGGATTACAGCACTTTCATCCACCATACAAAGCTTACTGACACTTTGAAGAATTTTCTCAGATTTCACAGGTTAGTTTTAATGCCAGATAAGAAAATGAGGCAGATTTGGCAAAAAAATGCTCTTGGAGCGAGTTATACACAAAAGATATGTAATTTACCTAGTTTTACTCACCGTGACATTCCGTGTTCTGAACACGTTACATGCATCACGGATTCGACAAACATTCACTACAGAGTTGGTAGCATAAGGATTACCGAACATTCACCCACCATAAATGCCATATTGACATTTTGAAGCACTTTCCCATATTTCAAAATGTTTTCCTAATGCCAGGTTTGAAAATGAGGCAGATTAACAAAAAATTCTCTTGGAGCAAGTACTTCCCATAGAAATGTAATTTACATAGCTTCCCTCACAGTGACATTCCAATTTCCGAACACTCTACATACTTCACGGATTTGACAAACATTTTTAATGAGTTATGTACATGTGTATTACAGAACTTTCATCCACCATACAAGGCATATTTAAACCTAGAAACATTAACTCGGAATTTGCAGCCTTTTCCTAATGCCAGTTTCGAAAATCAGGCCGTTTTCTCCAGAAAAAATTTTTGGAGCGATTTCTTCCCAATAGACATGAAATTTACATAGATTCCATCTCCGGAAATTTCCGTCATACGATCACGCTACATGCATAGGCTTTCTACAATTATTCACATCAGGTTTGTTTGCATGTGGCTTTATGAACTTCCATCACAATACAATGCATATTGACACTTTGAAGCATTTTCTCTGATTTTGAAGGAATTTCCAAATGCCAGTTTCGAAAATGAGGCAGATTTCGCAGAAAAAACTCTTGGAGTGAGTTCTACCCAAGAGACATGTATTTTACCGAGATACGCTCACCGTGATATTCTATGTTCTGAACACTCTTCATGTATCTCGGATTCGACAAATATTCTCTACAGAGTTGTTAGTATGCGGATTGCCGAACTTTCATCCACCATACAAGGCATATTTACACCTACAATTGATTAATCTGAGTTCGCAGCTTATTCCTAACGCCAGTTTCAAAAATCAGGCTGTTATCTCAGGAAAAAACTCTTGGAGCGATTTCTAACCTAGGTAAATGTAATTTTCATAAATTTCCTCGCCGTGACATTCCGTGTTCCAAACGTTCTACATGCATAACGGATTCGAAAAATATTCACTACAGATTTGTTAGCATGTGGATTACCGAACTTTCATCACAAAACTTTGAATATTAATACTTAGAAGTATTTTCTCAGATTTTGCAGCATTTTCCAAGCGCCAGTTTCAAAAATGAAGCAGTTTTCACAGAAAAATTCTATTGAAGTGAGTTCTACCAAATAGACAAGTAGTTTACATTGTTTCAATCACCGTGAAATTGCACGTTCCGATCATGGTACATGCATCACGGATTAGAAAAATGATTCTATAATTTGTTGTGAAAAATTGGATTACCAAACTTTCTTCCTACATAAAGGCATCTTTACACCTACAAATATTTTCTCACATTTTGCAGCTTTATCCAAATATCACATTTGAGTATCAAGCAATTTTCGCCGAAATATTCTATTCTAGCTAGTTCTAGCCAATAGAATTCTAATTTACATACTTTCTTTACCGTGAAATTCTGTCTTCCGAACGCGCTACAAGAATCACAGTTTGAAAAATATTACTACACACTTGTTAACATATGGATTACCGGACTTTCATCCAGCAATCAAGTCATATTGGCACTTAGAAGCATTTTCTCATATTTCGAAGATTTTTTCTAACACCAGATTTGAAAATGAGGCAGATTTTGCAGAAAAATTCTCTTGGAGCGAGTTCAACCCAATAGACATTTAATTTACATAGATGTGCTCATCATGACATTTTGTGATCTGAACACATTTCATGTATCTCGGTTTCGACAAATATTCACTACAGAGATGTTAGCATTTGGATTACCAATCTTACATCCACCATACAAGGCATATTTACACCTACAAGTATTTACTCTCGATTCAAATTTTGTCCAAACGTCAAATTCGAAAATCATGCAATTTGTTCAGAAAAATTCTATTCAAGCTAGTTCTACCCAATAGAATTTTAATTTACGTAGTTTCATTACCGTAAATTTCCATGTTCCAAACACGCTAAATAAGTCACGGATTCGAAAAGTATTCCCTTCATAGTTGGTTACGTGGATTACCAGACTTAAATTCCCCGTTCAAGGCATATTCACACTTAGAAGCATTTTCTCAGATTTCTCAGGTTTTTCCTAAAGCCAGTTTGGAAAATGAGGCTGATTTCACAGAAAATGTTCTTGGAGCCAGTTCTACCCAAAAGATATGTAATTTAACTAGTTCACTCACCGTGACATTCCGTGTTCTGAACATGTTACATGCATCAAGGATTCGACAATCATCCTTTAATGAGTGTGAGCATGTGGATTATCAAATTTTCATCCACCTTACAAGACATGTTTTCACCTAGAAACATTTACTCACATTTCGCAGACTTTTCCTAACGTCAGTTTCGAAAATCAGGCAGTTTTCGCAGAAAAATCCTCTTGTTGCATGTTCCATCCAATAGACATCTCATTTTCATAGATACCATCACCGTAACATTCCGTGTTCCTAAAAAACGGTTCATGCACCAAGGATTCAACAAATATTCACTGCTGAGTTGTTAGCATGTGAATTACCAATCTTTAATAAACCATTGAAGACATATTGTCACCTTAAAGCATTTACTCTGATTTCACAGCGTTTTCATAACACCAGTTTCGAAACTGAGGCAGATTTTTCAGTAAAACTCTCCTGGAGAGGGTTCTAACCAATAGATATGTAATTTGCATAGCTTCCCTCACCGAGAAAGACCTTGATCCGAACAGGCTACATACATCAAGGATTTGAGAAACATTTTTAATGAGTTATGTACATGTGTATTACAGATCTTTCATCCACCATACAAGGCATATTGACACATAGAAACATTAACTCTGAGTTCGCAGCTTTTTCCTAATAGCAGTTTCGAAAATCAGGCAGTTTTCAAAGGAAAAAACTGTTGGAGCGTGTTCTACGCAATAGGTACGTAAATTACATAGATTCCCCCACTGTGAAATTACATGTTTCGAACACATTACATGCAGAAAAGTTTCGACAAAAATAAACTATAGAGTTGTTTGCATGAGGATGACAGGACTTTCATCACAATACAAGGCATATTGATGCTTAGAAGCATTTTCTCTGATTTCACAGAGCTTTCCAAACGCCAGTTTCGAAAATGAGGCAGATTTCACGGCAAAAACCTCTTGGAGCAGGTTCTAACCTATAGACATGTAATTAACATGGATTCGCTCTCCGTGAAATTCCGTGTTCTGAACACGATACATGCATCTCGGACTCGACAAATATTCACTACATTGTGGTTAGCATGTGGATTACAGCACTTTCATCCACCATACAAAGCTTACTGACACTTTGAAGAATTTTCTCAGATTTCACAGGTTAGTTTTAATGCCAGATAAGAAAATGAGGCAGATTTGGCAAAAAAATGCTCTTGGAGCGAGTTATACACAAAAGATATGTAATTTACCTAGTTTTACTCACCGTGACATTCCGTGTTCTGAACACGTTACATGCATCACGGATTCGACAAACATTCACTACAGAGTTGGTAGCATAAGGATTACCGAACATTCACCCACCATAAATGCCATATTGACATTTTGAAGCACTTTCCCATATTTCAAAATGTTTTCCTAATGCCAGGTTTGAAAATGAGGCAGATTAACAAAAAATTCTCTTGGAGCAAGTACTTCCCATAGAAATGTAATTTACATAGCTTCCCTCACAGTGACATTCCAATTTCCGAACACTCTACATACTTCACGGATTTGACAAACATTTTTAATGAGTTATGTACATGTGTATTACAGAACTTTCATCCACCATACAAGGCATATTTAAACCTAGAAACATTAACTCGGAATTTGCAGCCTTTTCCTAATGCCAGTTTCGAAAATCAGGCCGTTTTCTCCAGAAAAAATTTTTGGAGCGATTTCTTCCCAATAGACATGAAATTTACATAGATTCCATCTCCCGAAATTACCATCATGCGATCACGCTACATGCATAGGTTTTCTACAATTATTCACATCAGGTTTGTTTGCATGTGGCTTTATGAACTTCCATCACAATACAATGCATATTGACACTTTGAAGCATTTTCTCTGATTTTGAAGGAATTTCCAAATGCCAGTTTCGAAAATGAGGCAGATTTCGCAGAAAAAACTCTTGGAGTGAGTTCTACCCAAGAGACATGTATTTTACCGAGATACGCTCACCGTGATATTCTATGTTCTGAACACTCTTCATGTATCTCGGATTCGACAAATATTCTCTACAGAGTTGTTAGTATGCGGATTGCCGAACTTTCATCCACCATACAAGGCATATTTACACCTACAATTGATTAATCTGAGTTCGCAGCTTATTCCTAACGCCAGTTTCAAAAATCAGGCTGTTATCTCAGGAAAAAACTCTTGGAGCGATTTCTAACCTAGGTAAATGTAATTTTCATAAATTTCCTCGCCGTGACATTCCGTGTTCCAAACGTTCTACATGCATAACGGATTCGAAAAATATTCACTACAGATTTGTTAGCATGTGGATTACCGAACTTTCATCACAAAACTTTGAATATTAATACTTAGAAGTATTTTCTCAGATTTTGCAGCATTTTCCAAGCGCCAGTTTCAAAAATGAAGCAGTTTTCACAGAAAAATTCTATTGAAGTGAGTTCTACCAAATAGACAAGTAGTTTACATTGTTTCAATCACCGTGAAATTGCACGTTCCGATCATGGTACATGCATCACGGATTAGAAAAATGATTCTATAATTTGTTGTGAAAAATTGGATTACCAAACTTTCTTCCTACATAAAGGCATCTTTACACCTACAAATATTTTCTCACATTTTGCAGCTTTATCCAAATATCACATTTGAGTATCAAGCAATTTTCGCCGAAATATTCTATTCTAGCTAGTTCTAGCCAATAGAATTCTAATTTACATACTTTCTTTACCGTGAAATTCTGTCTTCCGAACGCGCTACAAGAATCACAGTTTGAAAAATATTACTACACACTTGTTAACATATGGATTACCGGACTTTCATCCAGCAATCAAGTCATATTGGCACTTAGAAGCATTTTCTCATATTTCGAAGATTTTTTCTAACACCAGATTTGAAAATGAGGCAGATTTTGCAGAAAAATTCTCTTGGAGCGAGTTCAACCCAATAGACATTTAATTTACATAGATGTGCTCATCATGACATTTTGTGATCTGAACACATTTCATGTATCTCGGTTTCGACAAATATTCACTACAGAGATGTTAGCATTTGGATTACCAATCTTACATCCACCATACAAGGCATATTTACACCTACAAGTATTTACTCTCGATTCAAATTTTGTCCAAACGTCAAATTCGAAAATCATGCAATTTGTTCAGAAAAATTCTATTCAAGCTAGTTCTACCCAATAGAATTTTAATTTACGTAGTTTCATTACCGTAAATTTCCATGTTCCAAACACGCTAAATAAGTCACGGATTCGAAAAGTATTCCCTTCATAGTTGGTTACGTGGATTACCAGACTTAAATTCCCCGTTCAAGGCATATTCACACTTAGAAGCATTTTCTCAGATTTCTCAGGTTTTTCCTAAAGCCAGTTTGGAAAATGAGGCTGATTTCACAGAAAATGTTCTTGGAGCCAGTTCTACCCAAAAGATATGTAATTTAACTAGTTCACTCACCGTGACATTCCGTGTTCTGAACATGTTACATGCATCAAGGATTCGACAATCATCCTTTAATGAGTGTGAGCATGTGGATTATCAAATTTTCATCCACCTTACAAGACATGTTTTCACCTAGAAACATTTACTCACATTTCGCAGAATTTTCCTAACGTCAGTTTCGAAAATCAGGCAGTTTTCGCAGAAAAATCCTCTTGTTGCATGTTCCATCCAATAGACATCTCATTTTCATAGATACCATCACCGTAACATTCCGTGTTCCTAAAAAACGGTTCATGCACCAAGGATTCAACAAATATTCACTGCTGAGTTGTTAGCATGTGAATTACCAATCTTTAATAAACCATTGAAGACATATTGTCACCTTAAAGCATTTACTCTGATTTCACAGCGTTTTCATAACACCAGTTTCGAAACTGAGGCAGATTTTTCAGTAAAACTCTCCTGGAGAGGGTTCTAACCAATAGATATGTAATTTGCATAGCTTCCCTCACCGAGAAAGACCTTGATCCGAACAGGCTACATACATCAAGGATTTGAGAAACATTTTTAATGAGTTATGTACATGTGTATTACAGATCTTTCATCCACCATACAAGGCATATTGACACATAGAAACATTAACTCTGAGTTCGCAGCTTTTTCCTAATAGCAGTTTCGAAAATCAGGCAGTTTTCAAAGGAAAAAACTGTTGGAGCGTGTTCTACGCAATAGGTACGTAAATTACATAGATTCCCCCACTGTGAAATTACATGTTTCGAACACATTACATGCAGAAAAGATTCGACAAAAATAAACTATAGAGTTGTTTGCATGAGGATGACAGGACTTTCATCACAATACATGGCATATTGATGCTTAGAAGCATTTTCTCTGATTTCACAGAGCTTTCCAAACGCCAGTTTCGAAAATGAGGCAGATTTCACGGCAAAAACCTCTTGGAGCAGGTTCTAACCTATAGACATGTAATTAACATGGATTCGCTCTCCGTGAAATTCCGTGTTCTGAACACGATACATGCATCTCGGACTCGACAAATATTCACTACATTGTGGTTAGCATGTGGATTACAGCACTTTCATCCACCATACAAAGCTTACTGACACTTTGAAGAATTTTCTCAGATTTCACAGGTTAGTTTTAATGCCAGATAAGAAAATGAGGCAGATTTGGCAAAAAAATGCTCTTGGAGCGAGTTATACACAAAAGATATGTAATTTACCTAGTTTTACTCACCGTGACATTCCGTGTTCTGAACACGTTACATGCATCACGGATTCGACAAACATTCACTACAGAGTTGGTAGCATAAGGATTACCGAACATTCACCCACCATAAATGCCATATTGACATTTTGAAGCACTTTCCCATATTTCAAAATGTTTTCCTAATGCCAGGTTTGAAAATGAGGCAGATTAACAAAAAATTCTCTTGGAGCAAGTACTTCCCATAGAAATGTAATTTACATAGCTTCCCTCACAGTGACATTCCAATTTCCGAACACTCTACATACTTCACGGATTTGACAAACATTTTTAATGAGTTATGTACATGTGTATTACAGAACTTTCATCCACCATACAAGGCATATTTAAACCTAGAAACATTAACTCGGAATTTGCAGCCTTTTCCTAATGCCAGTTTCGAAAATCAGGCCGTTTTCTCCAGAAAAAATTTTTGGAGCGATTTCTTCCCAATAGACATGAAATTTACATAGATTCCATCTCCGGAAATTTCCGTCATACGATCACGCTACATGCATAGGCTTTCTACAATTATTCACATCAGGTTTGTTTGCATGTGGCTTTATGAACTTCCATCACAATACAATGCATATTGACACTTTGAAGCATTTTCTCTGATTTTGAAGGAATTTCCAAATGCCAGTTTCGAAAATGAGGCAGATTTCGCAGAAAAAACTCTTGGAGTGAGTTCTACCCAAGAGACATGTATTTTACCGAGATACGCTCACCGTGATATTCTATGTTCTGAACACTCTTCATGTATCTCGGATTCGACAAATATTCTCTACAGAGTTGTTAGTATGCGGATTGCCGAACTTTCATCCACCATACAAGGCATATTTACACCTACAATTGATTAATCTGAGTTCGCAGCTTATTCCTAACGCCAGTTTCAAAAATCAGGCTGTTATCTCAGGAAAAAACTCTTGGAGCGATTTCTAACCTAGGTAAATGTAATTTTCATAAATTTCCTCGCCGTGACATTCCGTGTTCCAAACGTTCTACATGCATAACGGATTCGAAAAATATTCACTACAGATTTGTTAGCATGTGGATTACCGAACTTTCATCACAAAACTTTGAATATTAATACTTAGAAGTATTTTCTCAGATTTTGCAGCATTTTCCAAGCTCCAGTTTCAAAAATGAAGCAGTTTTCACAGAAAAATTCTATTGAAGTGAGTTCTACCAAATAGACAAGTAGTTTACATTGTTTCAATCACCGTGAAATTGCACGTTCCGATCATGGTACATGCATCACGGATTAGAAAAATGATTCTATAATTTGTTGTGAAAAATTGGATTACCAAACTTTCTTCCTACATAAAGGCATCTTTACACCTACAAATATTTTCTCACATTTTGCAGCTTTATCCAAATATCACATTTGAGTATCAAGCAATTTTCGCCGAAATATTCTATTCTAGCTAGTTCTAGCCAATAGAATTCTAATTTACATACTTTCTTTACCGTGAAATTCTGTCTTCCGAACGCGCTACAAGAATCACAGTTTGAAAAATATTACTACACACTTGTTAACATATGGATTACCGGACTTTCATCCAGCAATCAAGTCATATTGGCACTTAGAAGCATTTTCTCATATTTCGAAGATTTTTTCTAACACCAGATTTGAAAATGAGGCAGATTTTGCAGAAAAATTCTCTTGGAGCGAGTTCAACCCAATAGACATTTAATTTACATAGATGTGCTCATCATGACATTTTGTGATCTGAACACATTTCATGTATCTCGGTTTCGACAAATATTCACTACAGAGATGTTAGCATTTGGATTACCAATCTTACATCCACCATACAAGGCATATTTACACCTACAAGTATTTACTCTCAATTCAAATTTTGTCCAAACGTCAAATTCGAAAATCATGCAATTTGTTCAGAAAAATTCTATTCAAGCTAGTTCTACCCAATAGAATTTTAATTTACGTAGTTTCATTACCGTAAATTTCCATGTTCCAAACACGCTAAATAAGTCACGGATTCGAAAAGTATTCCCTTCATAGTTGGTTACGTGGATTACCAGACTTAAATTCCCCGTTCAAGGCATATTCACACTTAGAAGCATTTTCTCAGATTTCTCAGGTTTTTCCTAAAGCCAGTTTGGAAAATGAGGCTGATTTCACAGAAAATGTTCTTGGAGCCAGTTCTACCCTAAAGATATGTAATTTAACTAGTTCACTCACCGTGACATTCCGTGTTCTGAACATGTTACATGCATCAAGGATTCGACAATCATCCTTTAATGAGTGTGAGCATGTGGATTATCAAATTTTCATCCACCTTACAAGACATGTTTTCACCTAGAAACATTTACTCACATTTCGCAGAATTTTCCTAACGTCAGTTTCGAAAATCAGGCAGTTTTCGCAGAAAAATCCTCTTGTTGCATGTTCCATCCAATAGACATCTCATTTTCATAGATACCATCACCGTAACATTCCGTGTTCCTAAAAAACGGTTCATGAACCAAGGATTCAACTAATATTAACTGCTGAGTTGTTAGCATGTGAATTACCAATCTTTAATAAACCATTGAAGACATATTGTCACCTTAAAGCATTTACTCTGATTTCACAGCGTTTTCATAACACCAGTTTCGAAACTGAGGCAGATTTTTCAGTAAAACTCTCCTGGAGAGGGTTCTAACCAATAGATATGTAATTTGCATAGCTTCCCTCACCGAGAAAGACCGTGTTCCGAACAGGCTACATACATCAAGGATTTGAGAAACATTTTTAATGAGTTATGTACATGTGTATTACAGATCTTTCATCCACCATACAAGGCATATTGACACATAGAAACATTAACTCTGAGTTCGCAGCTTTTTCCTAATAGCAGTTTCGAAAATCAGGCAGTTTTCAAAGGAAAAAACTGTTGGAGCGTGTTCTACGCAATAGGTACGTAAATTACATAGATTCCCCCACTGTGAAATTACATGTTTCGAACACATTACATGCAGAAAAGATTCGACAAAAATAAACTATAGAGTTGTTTGCATGAGGATGACAGGACTTTCATCACAATACAAGGCATATTGATGCTTAGAAGCATTTTCTCTGATTTCACAGAGCTTTCCAAACGCCAGTTTCGAAAATGAGGCAGATTTCACGGCAAAAACCTCTTGGAGCAGGTTCTAACCTATAGACATGTAATTAACATGGATTCGCTCTCCGTGAAATTCCGTGTTCTGAACACGATACATGCATCTTGGACTCGACAAATATTCACTACATTGTGGTTAGCATGTGGATTACAGCACTTTCATCCACCATACAAAGCTTACTGACACTTTGAAGAATTTTCTCAGATTTCACAGGTTAGTTTTAATGCCAGATAAGAAAATGAGGCAGATTTGGCAAAAAAATGCTCTTGGAGCGAGTTATACACAAAAGATATGTAATTTACCTAGTTTTACTCACCGTGACATTCCGTGTTCTGAACACGTTACATGCATCACGGATTCGACAAACATTCACTACAGAGTTGGTAGCATAAGGATTACCGAACATTCACCCACCATAAATGCCATATTGACATTTTGAAGCACTTTCCCATATTTCAAAATGTTTTCCTAATGCCAGGTTTGAAAATGAGGCAGATTAACAAAAAATTCTCTTGGAGCAAGTACTTCCCATAGAAATGTAATTTACATAGCTTCCCTCACAGTGACATTCCAATTTCCGAACACTCTACATACTTCACGGATTTGACAAACATTTTTAATGAGTTATGTACATGTGTATTACAGAACTTTCATCCACCATACAAGGCATATTTAAACCTAGAAACGTTAACTCTGAATTTGCAGCCTTTTCCTAATGCCAGTTTCAAAAATCAGGCCGTTTTCTCCAGAAAAAATTTTTGGAGCGATTTCTTCCCAATAGACATGAAATTTACATAGATTCCATCTCCAGAAATTTCCGTCATACGATCACGCTACATGCATAGGCTTTCTACAATTATTCACATCAGGTTTGTTTGCATGTGGCTTTATGAACTTCCATCACAATACAATGCATATTGACACTTTGAAGCATTTTCTCTGATTTTGAAGGAATTTCCAAATGCCAGTTTCGAAAATGAGGCAGATTTCGCAGAAAAAACTCTTGGAGTGAGTTCTACCCAAGAGACATGTATTTTACTGACATACGCTCACCGTGATATTCTATGTTCTGAACACTCTCCATGTATCTCGGATTCGACAAATATTCTCTACAGAGGTGTTAGTATGCGGATTGCCGAACTTTCATCCACCATACAAGGCATATTTACACCTACAATTGATTAATCTGAGTTTGCAGCTTATTCCTAACGCCAGTTTCAAAAATCAGGCTGTTATCTCAGGAAAAAACTCTTGCAGCGATTTCTAACCTATTGAAATGTAATTTACATAAATTTCCTCGCCGTGACATTCCGTGTTCCAAACGTTCTACATGCATAACGGATTCGAAAAATATTTACTACAGATTTGTTAGCATGTGGATTACTGAACTTACATCACAGAACATTGAATATTGATACTTAGAAGTATTTTCTCAGATTTTGCAGCGTTTTCCAAGCGCCAGTTTCAAAAATGAAGCAGTTATTACAGAAAAATTCTATTGAAGTGAGTTCTACAAAATAGACAAGTAGTTACATTGTTTCAATCACCGTGAAATTGCACGTTCCAAACATGGTACATGCATCACGGATTAGGAAAAAGATTCTTTAATATGTTGTGAAAAAGTGGATTACCAAACTTTCTTCCTACATAAAGGCATCTTTATACCTACAAATATTTTCTCACATTTTGCAGCTTTATCCAAATATCACATTTGAGTATCAAGCAATTTTCGCCGAAATATTATATTCTAGCTAGTTCTACCCAATAGAATTCTAATTTACATATTTTCTTTACCGTGAATTTCGGTCTTCCGAACGCGCTACAGGAATCACAGTTTGAAAAATATTACTACACACTTGTTAACATATGGATTACCGGACTTTCATCCACCAATCAAGTCATATTGGCACTTAGAAGCATTTTCTCATATTTCGAAGAATTTTCCTAACACCAGATTTGAAAATGAGGCAGATTTTGCAGAAAAATTCTCTTGGAGCGAGTTCTACCCAATAGACATTTAATTTACATAGATGTGCTCATCATGACATTTTGTGATCTGAACACATTTCATGTATCTCGGTTTCGACAAATATTCACTACAGAGATGTTAGCATTTGGATTACCAATCTTACATCCACCATACAAGGCATATTTACACCTACAAGTATTTACTCTCAATTCAAAGTTTTGTCCAAACGTCAAATTCGAAAATCATGCAATTTGTTCAGAAAAATTCTATTCAAGCTAGTTCTACCCAATAGAATTTTAATTTACATAGTTTCATTACCGTAAATTTCCATGTTCCAAACACGCTAAATAAGTCACGGATTCGAAAAGTATTCCCTTCATAGTTGGTTACGTGGATTACCAGACTTAAATTCCCCGTTCAAGGCATATTCACACTTAGAAGCATTTTCTCAGATTTCTCAGGTTTTTCCTAAAGCCAGTTTGGAAAATGAGGCTGATTTCACAGAAAATGTTCTTGGAGCCAGTTCTACCCAAAAGATATGTAATTTAACTAGTTCACTCACCGTGACATTCCGTGTTCTGAACATGTTACATGCATCAAGGATTCGACAATCATCCTTTAATGAGTGTGAGCATGTGGATTATCAAATTTTCATCCACCTTACAAGACATGTTTTCACCTAGAAACATTTACTCACATTTCGCAGAATTTTCCTAACGTCAGTTTCGAAAATCAGGCAGTTTTCGCAGAAAAATCCTCTTGTTGCATGTTCCATCCAATAGACATCTCATTTTCATAGATACCATCACCGTAACATTCCGTGTTCCTAAAAAACGGTTCATGCACCAAGGATTCAACAAATATTCACTGCTGAGTTGTTAGCATGTGAATTACCAATCTTTAATAAACCATTGAAGACATATTGTGACCTTAAAGCATTTACTCTGATTTCACAGCGTTTTCATAACACCAGTTTCGAAACTGAGGCAGATTTTTCAGTAAAACTCTCCTGGAGAGGGTTCTAACCAATAGATATGTAATTTGCATAGCTTCCCTCACCGAGAAAGACCGTGTTCCGAACAGGCTACATACATCAAGGATTTGAGAAACATTTTTAATGAGTTATGTACATGTGTATTACAGATCTTTCATCCACCATACAAGGCATATTGACACATAGAAACATTAACTCTGAGCTCACAGCTTTTTCCTAATAGCAGTTTCGAAAATCAGGCAGTTTTCAAAGGAAAAAACTGTTGGAGCGTGTTCTACGCAATAGGTACGTAAATTACATAGATTCCCCCACTGTGAAATTACATGTTTCGAACACATTACATGCAGAAAAGATTCGACAAAAATAAACTATAGAGTTGTTTGCATGAGGATGACAGGACTTTCATCACAATACAAGGCATATTGATGCTTAGAAGCATTTTCTCTGATTTCACAGAGCTTTCCAAACGCCAGTTTCGAAAATGAGGCAGATTTCACGGCAAAAACCTCTTGGAGCAGGTTCTAACCTATAGACATGTAATTAACATGGATTCGCTCTCCGTGAAATTCCGTGTTCTGAACACGATACATGCATCTCGGACTCGACAAATATTCACTACATTGTGGTTAGCATGTGGATTACAGCACTTTCATCCACCATACAAAGCTTACTGACACTTTGAAGAATTTTCTCAGATTTCACAGGTTAGTTTTAATGCCAGATAAGAAAATGAGGCAGATTTGGCAAAAAAATGCTCTTGGAGCGAGTTATACACAAAAGATATGTAATTTACCTAGTTTTACTCACCGTGACATTCCGTGTTCTGAACACGTTACATGCATCACGGATTCGACAAACATTCACTACAGAGTTGGTAGCATAAGGATTACCGAACATTCACCCACCATAAATGCCATATTGACATTTTGAAGCACTTTCCCATATTTCAAAATGTTTTCCTAATGCCAGGTTTGAAAATGAGGCAGATTAACAAAAAATTCTCTTGGAGCAAGTACTTCCCATAGAAATGTAATTTACATAGCTTCCCTCACAGTGACATTCCAATTTCCGAACACTCTACATACTTCACGGATTTGACAAACATTTTTAATGAGTTATGTACATGTGTATTACAGAACTTTCATCCACCATACAAGGCATATTTAAACCTAGAAACGTTAACTCTGAATTTGCAGCCTTTTCCTAACGCCAGTTTCGAAAATCAGGCCGTTTTCTCCAGAAAAAATTTTTGGAGCGATTTCTTCCCAATAGACATGAAATTTACATAGATTCCATCTCCGGAAATTTCCGTCATACGATCACGGTACATGCATAGGCTTTCTACAATTATTCACATCAGGTTTGTTTGCATGTGGCTTTATGAACTTCCATCACAATACAATGCATATTGACACTTTGAAGCATTTTCTCTGATTTTGAAGGAATTTCCAAATGCCAGTTTCAAAAATGAGGCAGAATTCACAGAAAAAACTCTTGGAGTGAGTTCTACCCAAGAGACATGTATTTTACCGACATACGCTCACCGTGATATTCTATGTTCTGAACACTCTCCATGTATCTAGGTTTCGACAAATATTCTCTACAGAGGTGTTAGTATGCGGATTGCCGAACTTTCATCCACCATACAAGGCATATTTACACCTACAATTGATTAATCTGAGTTCGCAGCTTATTCCTAACGCCAGTTTCAAAAATCAGGCTGTTATCTCAGGAAAAAACTCTTGCAGCGATTTCTAACCTATTGAAATGTAATTTACATAAATTTCCTCGCCGTGACATTCCGTGTTCCAAACGTTCTACATGCATAACGGATTCGAAAAAAATTCACTACAGATTTGTTAGCATGTGGATTAACGAACTTACATCACAAAACATTGAATATTGATACTTAGAAGTATTTTCTCAGATTTTGCAGCGTTTTCCAAGCGCCAGTTTCAAAAATGAAGCAGTTTTCACAGAAAAATTCTATTGAAGTGAGTTCTACAAAATAGACAAGTAGTTACATTGTTTCAATCACCGTGAAATTGCACGTTCCAAACATGGAACATGCATCACGGATTAGGAAAAAGATTCTTTAATATGTTGTGAAAAAGTGGATTACCAAACTTTCTTCCTACATAAAGGCATCTTTATACCTACAAATATTTTCTCACATTTTGCAGCTTTATCCAAATATCACATTTGAGTATCAAGCAATTTTCGCCGAAAAATTCTATTCTAGCTAGTTCTACCCAATAGAATTCTAATTTACATAGTTTCTTTACCGTGAATTTCGGTCTTCCCAACGCGCTACAAGAATCACAGTTTGAAAAATATTACTACACACTTGTTAACATATGGATTACCGGACTTTCATCCACCAATCAAGTCATATTGGAACTTAGAAGCATTTTCTCATATTTCGAAAATTTTTCCTAACACCAGATTTGAAAATGAGGCAGATTTTGCAGAAAAATTCTCTTGGAGCGAGTTCTACCCAATAGACATTTAACTTACATAGATGTGCTCATCATGACATTTTGTGATCTGAACACATTTCATGTATCTCGGTTTCGACAAATATTCACTACAGAGATGTTAGCATTTGGATTACCAATCTTACATCCACCATACAAGGCATATTTACACCTACAAGTATTTACTCTCAATTCAAAGTTTTGTCCAAACGTCAAATTCGAAAATCATGCAATTTGTTCAGAAAAATTCTATTCAAGCTAGTTCTACCCAATAGAATTTTAATTTACGTAGTTTCATTACCGTAAATTTCCATGTTTCAAACACGCTAAATATGTCACGGATTTGAAAAATATTCCCTTCATAGTTGGTTACGTGGATTACCAGACTTAAATTCCCCGTTCAAGGCATATTCTCACTTAGAAGCATTTTCTCAGATTTCTCAGGTTTTTCCTAAAGCCAGTTTGGAAAATGAGGCTGATTTCACAGAAAATGTTCTTGGAGCCAGTTCTACCCAAAAGATATGTAATTTAACTAGTTCACTCACCGTGACATTCCGTGTTCTGAACATGTTACATGCATCAAGGATTCGACAATCATCCTTTAATGAGTGTGAGCATGTGGATTATCAAATTTTCATCCACCTTACAAGACATGTTTTCACCTAGAAACATTTACTCACATTTCGCAGAATTTTCCTAACGTCAGTTTCGAAAATCAGGCAGTTTTCGCAGAAAAATCCTCTTGTTGCATGTTCCATCCAATAGACATCTCATTTTCATAGATACCATCACCGTAACATTCCGTGTTCCTAAAAAACCGTCCATGCACCAAGGATTCAACAAATATTCACTGCTGAGTTGTTAGCATGTGAATTACCAATCTTTAATAAACCATTGAAGACATATTGTGACCTTAAAGCATTTACTCTGATTTCACAGCGTTTTCATAACACCAGTTTCGAAACTGAGGCAGATTTTTCAGTAAAACTCTCCTGGAGAGGGTTCTAACCAATAGATATGTAATTTGCATAGCTTCCCTCACCGAGAAAGACCGTGTTCCGAACAGTCTACATACATCAAGGATTTGAGAAACATTTTTAATGAGTTATGTACATGTGTATTACAGATCTTTCATCCACCATACAAGGCATATTGACACATAGAAACATTAACTCTGAGCTCACAGCTTTTTCCTAATAGCAGTTTCGAAAATCAGGCAGTTTTCAAAGGAAAATACTTTTGGAGCGTGTTCTACCCAATAGGTACGTAAATTACATAGATTCCCCCACTGTGAAATTACATGTTTCGAACACATTACATGCAGAAAAGATTCGACAAAAATAAACTATAGAGTTGTTTGCATGAGGATGACAGGACTTTCATCACAATACAAGGCATATTGATGCTTAGAAGCATTTTCTCTGATTTCACAGAGCTTTCCAAACGCCAGTTTCGAAAATGAGGCAGATTTCACGGCAAAAACCTCTTGGAGCAGGTTCTAACCTATAGACATGTAATTAACATGGATTCGCTCTCCGTGAAATTCCGTGTTCTGAACACGATACATGCATCTCGGACTCGACAAATATTCACTACATTGTGGTTAGCATGTGGATTACAGCACTTTCATCCACCATACAAAGCTTACTGACACTTTGAAGAATTTTCTCAGATTTCACAGGTTAGTTTTAATGCCAGATAAGAAAATGAGGCAGATTTGGCAAAAAAATGCTCTTGGAGCGAGTTATACACAAAAGATATGTAATTTACCTAGTTTTACTCACCGTGACATTCCGTGTTCTGAACACGTTACATGCATCACGGATTCGACAAACATTCACTACAGAGTTGGTAGCATAAGGATTACCGAACATTCACCCACCATAAATGCCATATTGACATTTTGAAGCACTTTCCCATATTTCAAAATGTTTTCCTAATGCCAGGTTTGAAAATGAGGCAGATTAACAAAAAATTCTCTTGGAGCAAGTACTTCCCATAGAAATGTAATTTACATAGCTTCCCTCACAGTGACATTCCAATTTCCGAACACTCTACATACTTCACGGATTTGACAAACATTTTTAATGAGTTATGTACATGTGTATTACAGAACTTTCATCCACCATACAAGGCATATTTAAACCTAGAAACGTTAACTCTGAATTTGCAGCCTTTTCCTAATGCCAGTTTCGAAAATCAGGCCGTTTTCTCCAGAAAAAATTTTTGGAGCGATTTCTTCCCAATAGACATGAAATTTACATAGATTCCATCTCCGGAAATTTCCGTCATACGATCACGCTACATGCATAGGCTTTCTACAATTATTCACATCAGGTTTGTTTGCATGTGGCTTTATGAACTTCCATCACAATACAATGCATATTGACACTTTGAAGCATTTTCTCTGATTTTGAAGGAATTTCCAAATGCCAGTTTCAAAAATGAGGCAGATTTCGCAGAAAAATCTCTTGGAGTGAGTTCTACCCAAGAGACATGTATTTTACCGACATACGCTCACCATGATATTCTATGTTCTGAACACTCCCCATGTATCTCGGATTCGACAAATATTCCCTACAGAGGTGTTAGTATGCGGATTGCCGAACTTTCATCCACCATACAAGGCATATTTACACCTACAATTGATTAATCTGAGTTCGCAGCTTATTCCTAACGCCAGTTTCAAAAATCAGGCTGTTATCTCAGGAAAAAACTCTTGGAGCGATTTCTAACCTAGGGAAATGTAGTTTACATAAAATTCCTCGCCGTGACATTCCGTGTTCCAAACGTTCTACATGCATAACGGATTCGAAAAATATTCACTACAGATTTGTTAGCATGTTGATTACCGAACTTACATCACAGAACATTGAATATTGATACTTAGAAGTATTTTCTCAGATTTTGCAGCGTTTTCCAAGCGTCAGTTTCAAAAATGAAGCAGTTATTACAGAAAAATTCTATTGAAGTGAGTTCTACAAAATAGACAAGTAGTTACATTGTTTCAATCACCGTGAAATTGCACGTTCCTAACATGGTACATGCATCACGGATTAGGAAAAAGATTCTTTAATATGTTGTGAAAAAGTGGATTACCAAACTTTCTTCCTACATAAAGGCATCTTTATACCTACAAATATTTTCTAACATTTTGCAGCTTTATCCAAATATCACATTTGAGTATCAAGCAATTTTCGCCGAAATATTATATTCTAGCTAGTTCTACCCAATAGAATTCTAATTTACATAGTTTCTTTACCGTGAATTTCGGTCTTCCGAACGCGCTACAGGAATCACAGTTTCAAAAATATTACTACACACTTGTTAACATATGGATTACCGGACTTTCATCCACCAATCAAGTCATATTGGCACTTAGAAGCATTTTCTCATATTTCGAAGATTTTTCCTAACACCAGATTTCAAAATGAGGCAGATTTTGCAGAAAAATTCTCTTGGAGCGAGTTCTACCCAATAGACATTTAACTTACATAGATGTGCTCATCATGACATTTTGTGATCTGAAAACATTTCATGTATCTCGGTTTCGACAAATATTCACTACAGAGATGTTAGCATTTGGATTACCAATCTTACATCCACCATACAAGGCATATTTACACCTACAAGTATTTACTCTCAATTCAAAGTTTTGTCCAAAAGTCAAATTCGAAAATCATGCAATTTGTTCAGAAAAATTCTATTCAAGCTAGTTCTACCCAATAGAATTTTAATTTACGTAGTTTCATTACCGTAAATTTCCATGTTCCAAACACGCTAAATAAGTCACGGGTTCAAAAAGTATTCCCTTCATAGTTGGTTACGTGGATTACCAGACTTAAATTCCCCGTTCAAGGCATATTCACACTTAGAAGCATTTTCTCAGATTTCTCAGGTTTTTCCTAAAGCCAGTTTGGAAAATGAGGCTGATTTCACAGAAAATGTTCTTGGAGCCAGTTCTACCCAAAAGATATGTAATTTAACTAGTTCATTCACCGTGACATTCCGTGTTCTGAACATGTTACATGCATCAAGGATTCGACAATCATGCTTTAATGAGTGTGAGCATGTGGATTATCAAATTTTCATCCACCTTACAAGACATGTTTTCACCTAGAAACATTTACTCACATTTCGCAGAATTTTCCTAATGTCAGTTTCGAAAATCAGGCAGTTTTCGCAGAAAAATCCTCTTGTTGCATGTTCCATCCAATAGACATCTCATTTTCATAGATACCATCACCGTAACATTCCGTGTTCCTAAAAAATGGTTCATGCACCAAGGATTCAACAAATATTCACTGCTGAGTTGTTAGCATGTGAATTACCAATCTTTAATAAACCATTGAAGACATATTGTCACCTTAAAGCATTTACTCTGATTTCACAGCGTTTTCATAACACCAGTTTCGAAACTGAGGCAGATTTTTCAGTAAAACTCTCCTGGAGAGGGTTCTAACCAATAGATATGTAATTTGCATAGCTTCCCTCACCGAGAAAGACCGTGTTCCGAACAGGCTACATACATCAAGGATTTGAGAAACATTTTTAATGAGTTATGTACATGTGTATTACAGATCTTTCATCCACCATACAAGGCATATTGACACATAGAAACATTAACTCTGAGCTCACAGCTTTTTCCTAATAGCAGTTTCGAAAATCAGGCAGTTTTCAAAGGAAAAAACTGTTGGAGCGTGTTCTACCCAATAGGTACGTAAATTACATAGATTCCCCCACTGTGAAATTACATGTTTCGAACACATTACATGCAGAAAAGATTCGACAAAAATAAACTATAGAGTTGTTTGCATGAGGATGACAGGACTTTCATCACAATACAAGGCATATTGATGCTTAGAAGCATTTTCTCTGATTTCACAGAGCTTTCCAAACGCCAGTTTCGAAAATGAGGCAGATTTCACGGCAAAAACCTCTTGGAGCAGGTTCTAACCTATAGACATGTAATTAACATGGATTCGCTCTCCGTGAAATTCCGTGTTCTGAACACGATACATGCATCTCGGACTCGACAAATATTCACTACATTGTGGTTAGCATGTGGATTACAGCACTTTCATCCACCATACAAAGCTTACTGACACTTTGAAGAATTTTCTCAGATTTCACAGGTTAGTTTTAATGCCAGATAAGAAAATGAGGCAGATTTGGCAAAAAAATGCTCTTGGAGCGAGTTATACACAAAAGATATGTAATTTACCTAGTTTTACTCACCGTGACATTCCGTGTTCTGAACACGTTACATGCATCACGGATTCGACAAACATTCACTACAGAGTTGGTAGCATAAGGATTACCGAACATTCACCCACCATAAATGCCATATTGACATTTTGAAGCACTTTCCCATATTTCAAAATGTTTTCCTAATGCCAGGTTTGAAAATGAGGCAGATTAACAAAAAATTCTCTTGGAGCAAGTACTTCCCATAGAAATGTAATTTACATAGCTTCCCTCACAGTGACATTCCAATTTCCGAACACACTACATACTTCACGGATTTGACAAACATTTTTAATGAGTTATGTACATGTGTATTACAGAACTTTCATCCACCATACAAGGCCTATTTAAACCTAGAAACGTTAACTCTGAATTTGCAGCATTTTCCTAACGCCAGTTTCGAAAATCAGGCCGTTTTCTCCAGAAAAAATTTTTGGAGCGATTTCTTCCCAATAGACATGAAATTTACATAGATTCCATCTCCGGAAATTTCCGTCATACGATCACGCTACATGCATAGGCTTTCTACAATTATTCACATCAGGTTTGTTTGCATGTGGCTTTATGAACTTCCATCACAATACAATGCATATTGACACTTTGAAGCATTTTCTCTGATTTTGAAGGAATTTCCAAATGCCAGTTTCTAAAATGAGGCAGATTTCGCAGAAAAAACTCTTGGAGTGAGTTCTACCCAAGAGACATGTATTTTACTGACATACGCTCACCGTGATATTCTATGTTCTGAACACTCTCCATGTATCTCGGATTCGACAAATATTCTCTACAGAGGTGTTAGTATGCGGATTGCCGAACTTTCATCCACCATACAAGGCATATTTACACCTACAATTGATTAATCTGAGTTCGCAGCTTATTCCTAACGCCAGTTTCAAAAATCAGGCTGTTATCTCAGGAAAAAACTCTTGGAGCGATTTCTAACCTAGGGAAATGTAATTTACATAAATTTCCTCGCCGTGACATTCCGTGTTCCAAACGTTCTACATGCATAACGGATTCGAAAAATATTCACTACAGATTTGTTAGCATGTGGATTACCGAACTTACATCACAAAACATTGAATATTGATACTTAGAAGTATTTTCTCAGATTTTGCAGCGTTTTCCAAGCGCCAGTTTCAAAAATGAAGCAGTTATTACAGAAAAATTCTATTGAAGTGAGTTCTACAAAATAGACAAGTAGTTACATTGTTTCAATCACCGTGAAATTGCACGTTCCAAACATGGTACATGCATCACGGATTAGGAAAAAGATTCTTTAATATGTTGTGAAAAAGTGGATTACCAAACTTTCTTCCTACATAAAGGCATCTTTATACCTACAAATATTTTCTCACATTTTGCAGCTTTATCCAAATATCACATTTGAGTATCAAGCAATTTTCGCCAAAATATTCTATTCTAGCTAGTTCTACCCAATAGAATTCTAATTTACATTGTTTCTTTACCATGAATTTCTGTCTTCGGAACGCGCTACAAGAATCACAGTTTCAAAAATATTACTACACACTTGTTAACATATGGATTACCGGACTTTCATCCACCAATCAAGTCATATTGGCACTTAGAAGCATTTTCTCATACTTCGAAGAATTTTCCTAACATCAGATTTGAAAATGAGGCAGATTTTGCAGAAAAATTCTCTTGGAGCGAGTTCTACCCAATAGACATTTAACTTACATAGATGTGCTCATCATGACATTTTGTGATCTGAACACATTTCATGTATCTCGGTTTCGACAAATATTCACTACAGAGATGTTAGCATTTGGATTACCAATCTTACATCCACCATACAAGGCATATTTACACCTACAAGTATTTACTCTCAATTCAAAGTTTTGTCCAAACGTCAAATTCGAAAATCATGCAATTTGTTCAGAAAAATTCTATTCAAGCTAGTTCTACCCAATAGAATTTTAATTTACGTAGTTTCATTACCGTAAATTTCCATGTTCCAAACACGCTAAATAAGTCACGGATTCGAAAAGTATTCCCTTCATAGTTGGTTACGTGGATTACCAGACTTAAATTCCCCATTCAAGGCATATTCACACTTAGAAGCATTTTCTCAGATTTCTCAGGTTTTTCCTAAAGCCAGTTTGGAAAATGAGGCTGATTTCACAGAAAATGTTCTTGGAGCCAGTTCTACCCAAAAGATATGTAATTTAACTAGTTCACTCACCGTGACATTCCGTGTTCTGAACATGTTACATGCATCAAGGATTCGACAATCATCCTTTAATGAGTGTGAGCATGTGGATTATCAAATTTTCATCCACCTTACAAGACATGTTTTCACCTAGAAACATTTACTCACATTTCGCAGAATTTTCCTAACGTCAGTTTCGAAAATCAGGCAGTTTTCGCAGAAAAATCCTCTTGTTGCATGTTCCATCCAATAGACATCTCATTTTCATAGATACCATCACCGTAACATTCCGTGTTCCTAAAAAACGGTTCATGCACCAAGGATTCAACAAATATTCACTGCTGAGTTGTTAGCATGTGAATTACCAATCTTTAATAAACCATTGAAGACATATTGTGACCTTAAAGCATTTACTCTGATTTCACAGCGTTTTCATAACACCAGTTTCGAAACTGAGGCAGATTTTTCAGTAAAACTCTCCTGGAGAGGGTTCTAACCAATAGATATGTAATTTGCATAGCTTCCCTCACCGAGAAAGACCGTGTTCCGAACAGGCTACATACATCAAGGATTTGAGAAACATTTTTAATGAGTTATGTACATGTGTATTACAGATCTTTCATCCACCATACAAGGCATATTGACACATAGAAACATTAACTCTGAGCTCACAGCTTTTTCCTAATAGCAGTTTCGAAAATCAGGCAGTTTTCAAAGGAAAAAACTGTTGGAGCGTGTTCTACCCAATAGGTACGTAAATTACATAGATTCCCCCACTGTGAAATTACATGTTTCGAACACATTACATGCAGAAAAGATTCGACAAAAATAAACTATAGAGTTGTTTGCATGAGGATGACAGGACTTTCATCACAATACAAGGCATATTGATGCTTAGAAGCATTTTCTCTGATTTCACAGAGCTTTCCAAACGCCAGTTTCGAAAATGAGGCAGATTTCACGGCAAAAACCTCTTGGAGCAGGTTCTAACCTATAGACATGTAATTAACATGGATTCGCTCTCCGTGAAATTCCGTGTTCTGAACACGATACATGCATCTCGGACTCGACAAATATTCACTACATTGTGGTTAGCATGTGGATTACAGCACTTTCATCCACCATACAAAGCTTACTGACACTTTGAAGAATTTTCTCAGATTTCACAGGTTAGTTTTAATGCCAGATAAGAAAATGAGGCAGATTTGGCAAAAAAATGCTCTTGGAGCGAGTTATACACAAAAGATATGTAATTTACCTAGTTTTACTCACCGTGACATTCCGTGTTCTGAACACGTTACATGCATCACGGATTCGACAAACATTCACTACAGAGTTGGTAGCATAAGGATTACCGAACATTCACCCACCATAAATGCCATATTGACATTTTGAAGCACTTTCCCATATTTCAAAATGTTTTCCTAATGCCAGGTTTGAAAATGAGGCAGATTAACAAAAAATTCTCTTGGAGCAAGTACTTCCCATAGAAATGTAATTTACATAGCTTCCCTCACAGTGACATTCCAATTTCCGAACACTCTACATACTTCACGGATTTGACAAACATTTTTAATGAGTTATGTACATGTGTATTACAGAACTTTCATCCACCATACAAGGCATATTTAAACCTAGAAACGTTAACTCTGAATTTGCAGCCTTTTCCTAATGCCAGTTTCGAAAATCAGGCCGTTTTCTCCAGAAAAAATTTTTGGAGCGATTTCTTCCCAATAGACATGAAATTTACATAGATTCCATCTCCGGAAATTTCCGTCATACGATCACGCTACATGCATAGGATTTCTACAATTATTCACATCAGGTTTGTTTGCATGTGGCTTTATGAACTTCCATCACAATACAATGCATATTGACACTTTGAAGCATTTTCTCTGATTTTGAAGGAATTTCCAAATGCCAGTTTCGAAAATGAGGCAGATTTCGCAGAAAAAAATTTGGAGTGAGTTCTACCCAAGAGACATGTATTTTACCGACATACGCTCACCGTGATATTCTACGTTCTGAACACTCTCCATGTATCTCGGATTCGACAAATATTCTCTACAGAGTTGTTAGTATGCGGATTGCCGAACTTTCATCCACCATACAAGGCATATTTACACCTACAATTGATTGATCTGAGTTCACAGCTTATTCCTAATGCCAGTTTCAAAAATCAGGCTGTTATCTCAGGAAAAAACTCTTGGAGCGATTTCTAACCTAGGGAAATTTAATTTACATAAATTACCTCGCCGTGACATTCCGTGTTCCAAACGTTCTACATGCATAACGGATTTGAAAAATATTCACTACAGATTTGATAGCATGTGGATTACCGAACTTACGTCACAAAACATTGAATATTGATACTTAGAAGTATTTTCTCAGATTTTGCAGCGTTTTCCAAGCGCCAGTTTCAAAAATGAAGCAGTTATTACAGAAAAATTCTATTGAAGTGAGTTCTACAAAATAGACAAGTAGTTACATTGTTTCAATCACCGTGAAATTGCACGTTCCAAACATGGTACATGCATCACGGATTAGGAAAAAGATTCTTTATTATGTTGTGAAAAAGTGGATTACCAAACTTTCTTCCTACATAAAGGCATCTTTATATGTACAAATATTTTCTCACATTTTGCAGCTTTATCCAAATATCACATTTGAGTATCAAGCAATTTTCACCGAAATATTCTATTCTAGCTAGTTCTACCCAATAGAATTCTAATTTACATAGTTTCTTTACCGTGAATTTCTGTCTTCGGAATGCGCTACAAGAATCACAGTTTGAAAAATATTACTACACACTTGTTAACATATGGATTACCGGACTTTCATCCACCAATCAAGTCATATTGGCACTTAGAAGCATTTTCTCATATTTCGAAGATTTTTCCTAACACCAGATTTGAAAATGAGGCAGATTTTGCAGAAAAATTCTCTTAGAGCGAGTTCTACCCAATAGACATTTAATTTACATAGATGTGCTCATCATGACATTTTGTGATCTGAACACATTTCATGTATCTCGGTTTTGACAAATATTCACTACAGAGATGTTAGCATTTGGATTACCAATCTTACATCCACCATACAAGGCATATTTACACCTACAAGTATTTACTCTCATTTCAAAGTTTTGTCCAAACGTCAAATTCGAAAATCATGCAATTTGTTCAGAAAAATTCTATTCAAGCTAGTTCTACCCAATAGAATTTTAATTTACGTAGTTTCATTACCGTAAATTTCCATGTTCCAAACACGCTAAATAAGTCACGGATTCGAAAAGTATTCCCTTCATAGTTGGTTACGTGGATTACCAGACTTAAATTCCCCATTCAAGGCATATTCACACTTAGAAGCATTTTCTCAGATTTCTCAGGTTTTTCCTAAAGCCAGTTTGGAAAATGAGGCTGATTTCACAGAAAATGTTCTTGGAGCCAGTTCTACCCAAAAGATATGTAATTTAACTAGTTCACTCACCGTGACATTCCGTGTTCTGAACATGTTACATGCATCAAGGATTCGACAATCATCCTTTAATGAGTGTGAGCATGTGGATTATCAAATTTTCATCCACCTTACAAGACATGTTTTCACCTAGAAACATTTACTCACATTTCGCAGAATTTTCCTAACATCAGTTTCGAAAATCAGGCAGTTTTCGCAGAAAAATCCTCTTGTTGCATGTTCCATCCAATAGACATCTCATTTTCATAGATACCATCACCGTAACAATCCGTGTTCCTAAAAAACGGTTCATTCACCAAGGATTCAACAAATATTCACTGCTGAGTTGTTAGCATGTGAATTACCAATCTTTAATAAACCATTGAAGACATATTGTCACCTTAAAGCATTTACTCTGATTTCACAGCGTTTTCATAACACCAGTTTCGAAACTGAGGCAGATTTTTCAGTAAAACTCTCCTGGAGAGGATTCTAACCAATAGATATGTAATTTGCATAGCTTCCCTCACCGAGAAAGACCGTGTTCCGAACAGGCTACATACATCAAGGATTTGAGAAACATTTTTAATGAGTTATGTACATGTGTATTACAGATCTTTCATCCACCATACAAGGCATATTGACACATAGAAACATTAACTCTGAGCTCACAGCTTTTTCCTAATAGCAGTTTCGAAAATCAGGCAGTTTTCAAAGGAAAAAACTTTTGGAGCGTGTTCTACGCAATAGGTACGTAAATTACATAGATTCCCCCACTGTGAAATTACATGTTTCGAACACATTACATGCAGAAAAGATTCGACAAAAATAAACTATAGAGTTGTTTGCATGAGGATGACAGGACTTTCATCACAATACAAGGCATATTGATGCTTAGAAGCATTTTCTCTGATTTCACAGAGCTTTCCAAACGCCAGTTTCGAAAATGAGGCAGATTTCACGGCAAAAACCTCTTGGAGCAGGTTCTAACCTATAGACATGTAATTAACATGGATTCGCTCTCCGTGAAATTCCGTGTTCTGAACACGATACATGCATCTCGGACTCGACAAATATTCACTACATTGTGGTTAGCATGTGGATTACAGCACTTTCATCCACCATACAAAGCTTACTGACACTTTGAAGAATTTTCTCAGATTTCACAGGTTAGTTTTAATGCCAGATAAGAAAATGAGGCAGATTTGGCAAAAAAATGCTCTTGGAGCGAGTTATACACAAAAGATATGTAATTTACCTAGTTTTACTCACCGTGACATTCCGTGTTCTGAACACGTTACATGCATCACGGATTCGACAAACATTCACTACAGAGTTGGTAGCATAAGGATTACCGAACATTCACCCACCATAAATGCCATATTGACATTTTGAAGCACTTTCCCATATTTCAAAATGTTTTCCTAATGCCAGGTTTGAAAATGAGGCAGATTAACAAAAAATTCTCTTGGAGCAAGTACTTCCCATAGAAATGTAATTTACATAGCTTCCCTCACAGTGACATTCCAATTTCCGAACACTCTACATACTTCACGGATTTGACAAACATTTTTAATGAGTTATGTACATGTGTATTACAGAACTTTCATCCACCATACAAGGCATATTTAAACCTAGAAACGTTAACTCTGAATTTGCAGCCTTTTCCTAATGCCAGTTTCGAAAATCAGGCCGTTTTCTCCAGAAAAAATTTTTGGAGCGATTTCTTCCCAATAGACATGAAATTTACATAGATTCCATCTCCGGAAATTTCCGTCATACGATCACGCTACATGCATAGGATTTCTACAATTATTCACATCAGGTTTGTTTGCATGTGGCTTTATGAACTTCCATCACAATACAATGCATATTGACACTTTGAAGCATTTTCTCTGATTTTGAAGGAATTTCCAAATGCCAGTTTCGAAAATGAGGCAGATTTCGCAGAAAAAAATTTGGAGTGAGTTCTACCCAAGAGACATGTATTTTACCGACATACGCTCACCGTGATATTCTACGTTCTGAACACTCTCCATGTATCTCGGATTCGACAAATATTCTCTACAGAGTTGTTAGTATGCGGATTGCCGAACTTTCATCCACCATACAAGGCATATTTACACCTACAATTGATTGATCTGAGTTCACAGCTTATTCCTAATGCCAGTTTCAAAAATCAGGCTGTTATCTCAGGAAAAAACTCTTGGAGCGATTTCTAACCTAGGGAAATTTAATTTACATAAATTACCTCGCCGTGACATTCCGTGTTCCAAACGTTCTACATGCATAACGGATTTGAAAAATATTCACTACAGATTTGATAGCATGTGGATTACCGAACTTACGTCACAAAACATTGAATATTGATACTTAGAAGTATTTTCTCAGATTTTGCAGCGTTTTCCAAGCGCCAGTTTCAAAAATGAAGCAGTTATTACAGAAAAATTCTATTGAAGTGAGTTCTACAAAATAGACAAGTAGTTACATTGTTTCAATCACCGTGAAATTGCACGTTCCAAACATGGTACATGCATCACGGATTAGGAAAAAGATTCTTTATTATGTTGTGAAAAAGTGGATTACCAAACTTTCTTCCTACATAAAGGCATCTTTATATGTACAAATATTTTCTCACATTTTGCAGCTTTATCCAAATATCACATTTGAGTATCAAGCAATTTTCACCGAAATATTCTATTCTAGCTAGTTCTACCCAATAGAATTCTAATTTACATAGTTTCTTTACCGTGAATTTCTGTCTTCGGAATGCGCTACAAGAATCACAGTTTGAAAAATATTACTACACACTTGTTAACATATGGATTACCGGACTTTCATCCACCAATCAAGTCATATTGGCACTTAGAAGCATTTTCTCATATTTCGAAGATTTTTCCTAACACCAGATTTGAAAATGAGGCAGATTTTGCAGAAAAATTCTCTTAGAGCGAGTTCTACCCAATAGACATTTAATTTACATAGATGTGCTCATCATGACATTTTGTGATCTGAACACATTTCATGTATCTCGGTTTTGACAAATATTCACTACAGAGATGTTAGCATTTGGATTACCAATCTTACATCCACCATACAAGGCATATTTACACCTACAAGTATTTACTCTCATTTCAAAGTTTTGTCCAAACGTCAAATTCGAAAATCATGCAATTTGTTCAGAAAAATTCTATTCAAGCTAGTTCTACCCAATAGAATTTTAATTTACGTAGTTTCATTACCGTAAATTTCCATGTTCCAAACACGCTAAATAAGTCACGGGTTCAAAAAGTATTCCCTTCATAGTTGGTTACGTGGATTACCAGACTTAAATTCCCCGTTCAAGGCATATTCACACTTAGAAGCATTTTCTCAGATTTCTCAGGTTTTTCCTAAAGCCAGTTTGGAAAATGAGGCTGATTTCACAGAAAATGTTCTTGGAGCCAGTTCTACCCAAAAGATATGTAATTTAACTAGTTCACTCACCGTGACATTCCGTGTTCTGAACATGTTACATGCATCAAGGATTCGACAATCATCCTTTAATGAGTGTGAGCATGTGGATTATCAAATTTTCATCCACCTTACAAGACTTGTTTTCACCTAGAAACATTTACTCACATTTCGCAGAATTTTCCTAACATCAGTTTCGAAAATCAGGCAGTTTTCGCAGAAAAATCCTCTTGTTGCATGTTCCATCCAATAGACATCTCATTTTCATAGATACCATCACCGTAACAATCCGTGTTCCTAAAAAACGGTTCATTCACCAAGGATTCAACAAATATTCACTGCTGAGTTGTTAGCATGTGAATTACCAATCTTTAATAAACCATTGAAGACATATTGTCACCTTAAAGCATTTACTCTGATTTCACAGCGTTTTCATAACACCAGTTTCGAAACTGAGGCAGATTTTTCAGTAAAACTCTCCTGGAGAGGATTCTAACCAATAGATATGTAATTTGCATAGCTTCCCTCACCGAGAAAGACCGTGTTCCGAACAGGCTACATACATCAAGGATTTGAGAAACATTTTTAATGAGTTATGTACATGTGTATTACAGATCTTTCATCCACCATACAAGGCATATTGACACATAGAAACATTAACTCTGAGCTCACAGCTTTTTCCTAATAGCAGTTTCGAAAATCAGGCAGTTTTCAAAGGAAAAAACTTTTGGAGCGTGTTCTACGCAATAGGTACGTAAATTACATAGATTCCCCCACTGTGAAATTACATGTTTCGAACACATTACATGCAGAAAAGATTCGACAAAAATAAACTATAGAGTTGTTTGCATGAGGATGACAGGACTTTCATCACAATACAAGGCATATTGATGCTTAGAAGCATTTTCTCTGATTTCACAGAGCTTTCCAAACGCCAGTTTCGAAAATGAGGCAGATTTCACGGCAAAAACCTCTTGGAGCAGGTTCTAACCTATAGACATGTAATTAACATGGATTCGCTCTCCGTGAAATTCCGTGTTCTGAACACGATACATGCATCTCGGACTCGACAAATATTCACTACATTGTGGTTAGCATGTGGATTACAGCACTTTCATCCACCATACAAAGCTTACTGACACTTTGAAGAATTTTCTCAGATTTCACAGGTTAGTTTTAATGCCAGATAAGAAAATGAGGCAGATTTGGCAAAAAAATGCTCTTGGAGCGAGTTATACACAAAAGATATGTAATTTACCTAGTTTTACTCACCGTGACATTCCGTGTTCTGAACACGTTACATGCATCACGGATTCGACAAACATTCACTACAGAGTTGGTAGCATAAGGATTACCGAACATTCACCCACCATAAATGCCATATTGACATTTTGAAGCACTTTCCCATATTTCAAAATGTTTTCCTAATGCCAGGTTTGAAAATGAGGCAGATTAACAAAAAATTCTCTTGGAGCAAGTACTTCCCATAGAAATGTAATTTACATAGCTTCCCTCACAGTGACATTCCAATTTCCGAACACTCTACATACTTCACGGATTTGACAAACATTTTTAATGAGTTATGTACATGTGTATTACAGAACTTTCATCCACCATACAAGGCATATTTAAACCTAGAAACGTTAACTCTGAATTTGCAGCCTTTTCCTAATGCCAGTTTCGAAAATCAGGCCGTTTTCTCCAGAAAAAATTTTTGGAGCGATTTCTTCCCAATAGACATGAAATTTACATAGATTCCATCTCCGGAAATTTCCGTCATACGATCACGCTACATGCATAGGATTTCTACAATTATTCACATCAGGTTTGTTTGCATGTGGCTTTATGAACTTCCATCACAATACAATGCATATTGACACTTTGAAGCATTTTCTCTGATTTTGAAGGAATTTCCAAATGCCAGTTTCGAAAATGAGGCAGATTTCGCAGAAAAAAATTTGGAGTGAGTTCTACCCAAGAGACATGTATTTTACCGACATACGCTCACCGTGATATTCTACGTTCTGAACACTCTCCATGTATCTCGGATTCGACAAATATTCTCTACAGAGTTGTTAGTATGCGGATTGCCGAACTTTCATCCACCATACAAGGCATATTTACACCTACAATTGATTGATCTGAGTTCACAGCTTATTCCTAATGCCAGTTTCAAAAATCAGGCTGTTATCTCAGGAAAAAACTCTTGGAGCGATTTCTAACCTAGGGAAATTTAATTTACATAAATTACCTCGCCGTGACATTCCGTGTTCCAAACGTTCTACATGCATAACGGATTTGAAAAATATTCACTACAGATTTGATAGCATGTGGATTACCGAACTTACGTCACAAAACATTGAATATTGATACTTAGAAGTATTTTCTCAGATTTTGCAGCGTTTTCCAAGCGCCAGTTTCAAAAATGAAGCAGTTATTACAGAAAAATTCTATTGAAGTGAGTTCTACAAAATAGACAAGTAGTTACATTGTTTCAATCACCGTGAAATTGCACGTTCCAAACATGGTACATGCATCACGGATTAGGAAAAAGATTCTTTATTATGTTGTGAAAAAGTGGATTACCAAACTTTCTTCCTACATAAAGGCATCTTTATATGTACAAATATTTTCTCACATTTTGCAGCTTTATCCAAATATCACATTTGAGTATCAAGCAATTTTCACCGAAATATTCTATTCTAGCTAGTTCTACCCAATAGAATTCTAATTTACATAGTTTCTTTACCGTGAATTTCTGTCTTCGGAATGCGCTACAAGAATCACAGTTTGAAAAATATTACTACACACTTGTTAACATATGGATTACCGGACTTTCATCCACCAATCAAGTCATATTGGCACTTAGAAGCATTTTCTCATATTTCGAAGATTTTTCCTAACACCAGATTTGAAAATGAGGCAGATTTTGCAGAAAAATTCTCTTGGAGCGAGTCCTACCCAATAGACATTTAATTTACATAGATGTGCTCATCATGACATTTTGTGATCTGAACACATTTCATGTATCTCGGTTTTGACAAATATTCACTACAGAGATGTTAGCATTTGGATTACCAATCTTACATCCACCATACAAGGCATATTTACACCTACAAGTATTTACTCTCAATTCAAAATTTTGTCCAATCGTCAAATTCGAAAATCATGCAATTTGTTCAGAAAAATTCTATTCAAGCTAGTTCTACCCAATAGAATTTTAATTTACGTAGTTTCATTACCGTAAATTTCCATGTTCCAAACACGCTAAATAAGTCACGGATTTGAAAAGTATTCCCTTCATAGTTGGTTACGTGGATTACCAGACTTAAATTCCCCGTTCAAGGCATATTCACACTTAGAAGCATTTTCTCAGATTTCTCAGGTTTTTCCTAAAGCCAGTTTGGAAAATGAGGCTGATTTCACAGAAAATGTTCTTGGAGCCAGTTCTACCCAAAAGATATGTAATTTAACTAGTTCACTCACCGTGACATTCCGTGTTCTGAACATGTTACATGCATCAAGGATTCGACAATCATCCTTTAATGAGTGTGAGCATGTGGATTATCAAATTTTCATCCACCTTACAAGACATGTTTTCACCTAGAAACATTTACTCACATTTCGCAGAATTTTCCTAACGTCAGTTTTGAAAATCAGGCAGTTTTCGCAGAAAAATCCTCTTGTTGCATGTTCCATCCAATAGACATCTCATTTTCATAGATACCATCACCGTAACATTCCGTGTTCCTAAAAAACGGTTCATGCACCAAGGATTCAACAAATATTCACTGCTGAGTTGTTAGCATGTGAATTACCAATCTTTAATAAACCATTGAAGACATATTGTGACCTTAAAGCATTTACTCTGATTTCACAGCGTTTTCATAACACCAGTTTCGAAACTGAGGCAGATTTTTCAGTAAAACTCTCCTGGAGAGGGTTCTAACCAATAGATATGTAATTTGCATAGCTTCCCTCACCGAGAAAGACCGTGTTCCGAACAGGCTACATGCATCAAGGATTTGAGAAACATTTTTAATGAGTTATGTACATGTGTATTACAGATCTTTCATCCACCATACAAGGCATATTGACACATAGAAACATTAACTCTGAGCTCACAGCTTTTTCCTAATAGCAGTTTCGAAAATCAGGCAGTTTTCAAAGGAAAAAACTGTTGGAGCGTGTTCTACCCAATAGGTACGTAAATTACATAGATTCCCCCACTGTGAAATTACATGTTTCGAACACATTACATGCAGAAAAGATTCGACAAAAATAAACTTTAGAGTTGTTTGCATGAGGATGACAGGACTTTCATCACAATACAAGGCATATTGATGCTTAGAAGCATTTTCTCTGATTTCACAGAGCTTTCCAAACGCCAGTTTCGAAAATGAGGCAGATTTCACGGCAAAAACCTCTTGGAGCAGGTTCTAACCTATAGACATGTAATTAACATGGATTCGCTCTCCGTGAAATTCCGTGTTCTGAACACGATACATGCATCTCGGACTCGACAAATATTCACTACATTGTGGTTAGCATGTGGATTACAGCACTTTCATCCACCATACAAAGCTTACTGACACTTTGAAGAATTTTCTCAGATTTCACAGGTTAGTTTTAATGCCAGATAAGAAAATGAGGCAGATTTGGCAAAAAAATGCTCTTGGAGCGAGTTATACACAAAAGATATGTAATTTACCTAGTTTTACTCACCGTGACATTCCGTGTTCTGAACACGTTACATGCATCACGGATTCGACAAACATTCACTACAGAGTTGGTAGCATAAGGATTACCGAACATTCACCCACCATAAATGCCATATTGACATTTTGAAGCACTTTCCCATATTTCAAAATGTTTTCCTAATGCCAGGTTTGAAAATGAGGCAGATTAACAAAAAATTCTCTTGGAGCAAGTACTTCCCATAGAAATGTAATTTACATAGCTTCCCTCACAGTGACATTCCAATTTCCGAACACTCTACATACTTCACGGATTTGACAAACATTTTTAATGAGTTATGTACATGTGTATTACAGAACTTTCATCCACCATACAAGGCATATTTAAACCTAGAAACGTTAACTCTGAATTTGCAGCCTTTTCCTAACGCCAGTTTCGAAAATCAGGCCGTTTTCTCCAGAAAAAATTTTTGGAGCGATTTCTTCCCAATAGACATGAAATTTACATAGATTCCATCTCCGGAAATTTCCGTCATACGATCACGCTACATGCATAGGCTTTCTACAATTATTCACATCAGGTTTGTTTGCATGTGGCTTTATGAACTTCCATCACAATACAATGCATATTGACACTTTGAAGCATTTTCTCTGATTTTGAAAGAATTTCCAAATGCCAGTTTCGAAAATGAGGCAGATTTCGCAGAAAAAACTCTTGGAGTGAGTTCTACCCAAGAGACATGCATTTTACCGACATACGCTCACCGTGATATTCTACGTTCTGAACACTCTCCATGTATCTCGGATTCGACAAATATTCTCTACAGAGTTGTTAGTATGCGGATTGCCGAACTTTCATCCACCATACAAGGCATATTTACACCTACAATTGATTAATCTGAGTTCGCAGCTTATTCCTAACGCCAGTTTCAAAAATCAGGCTGTTATCTCAGGAAAAAACTCTTGCAGCGATTTCTAAACTAGGGAAATTTAATTTACATAAATTTCCTCGCCGTGACATTCCGTGTTCCAAACGTTCTACATGCATAACGGATTCGAAAAATATTCACTACAGATTTGTTAGCATGTGGATTACCGAACTTACATCACAAAACATTGAATATTGATACTTAGAAGTATTTTCTCAGATTTTGCAGCGTTTTCCAAGCGCCAGTTTCAAAAATGAAGCAGTTATTACAGAAAAATTCTATTGAAGTGAGTTCTACAAAATAGACAAGTAGTTACATTGTTTCAATCACCGTGAAATTGCACGTTCCAAACATGGTACATGCATCACGGATTAGGAAAAAGATTCTTTATTATGTTGTGAAAAAGTGGATTACCAAACTTTCTTCCTACATAAAGGCATCTTTATACGTACAAATATTTTCTCACATTTTGCAGCTTTATCCAAATATCACATTTGAGTATCAAGCAATTTTCGCCGAAATATTCTATTCTAGCATGTTCTACCCAATAGAATTCTAATTTACATAGTTTCTTTACCGTGAATTTCTGTCTTCGGAATGCGCTACAAGAATCACAGTTTGAAAAATATTACTACACACTTGTTAACATATGGATTACCGGACTTTCATCCACCAATCAAGTCATATTGGCACTTAGAAGCATTTTCTCATATTTCGAAGATTTTTCCTAACACCAGATTTGAAAATGAGGCAGATTTTGCAGAAAAATTCTCTTGGAGCGAGTCCTACCCAATAGACATTTAATTTACATAGATGTGCTCATCATGACATTTTGTGATCTGAACACATTTCATGTATCTCGGTTTTGACAAATATTCACTACAGAGATGTTAGCATTTGGATTACCAATCTTACATCCACCATACAAGGCATATTTACACCTACAAGTATTTACTCTCAATTCAAAATTTTGTCCAATCGTCAAATTCGAAAATCATGCAATTTGTTCAGAAAAATTCTATTCAAGCTAGTTCTACCCAATAGAATTTTAATTTACGTAGTTTCATTACCGTAAATTTCCATGTTCCAAACACGCTAAATAAGTCACGGATTTGAAAAGTATTCCCTTCATAGTTGGTTACGTGGATTACCAGACTTAAATTCCCCGTTCAAGGCATATTCACACTTAGAAGCATTTTCTCAGATTTCTCAGGTTTTTCCTAAAGCCAGTTTGGAAAATGAGGCTGATTTCACAGAAAATGTTCTTGGAGCCAGTTCTACCCAAAAGATATGTAATTTAACTAGTTCACTCACCGTGACATTCCGTGTTCTGAACATGTTACATGCATCAAGGATTCGACAATCATCCTTTAATGAGTGTGAGCATGTGGATTATCAAATTTTCATCCACCTTACAAGACATGTTTTCACCTAGAAACATTTACTCACATTTCGCAGAATTTTCCTAACGTCAGTTTTGAAAATCAGGCAGTTTTCGCAGAAAAATCCTCTTGTTGCATGTTCCATCCAATAGACATCTCATTTTCATAGATACCATCACCGTAACATTCCGTGTTCCTAAAAAACGGTTCATGCACCAAGGATTCAACAAATATTCACTGCTGAGTTGTTAGCATGTGAATTACCAATCTTTAATAAACCATTGAAGACATATTGTGACCTTAAAGCATTTACTCTGATTTCACAGCGTTTTCATAACACCAGTTTCGAAACTGAGGCAGATTTTTCAGTAAAACTCTCCTGGAGAGGGTTCTAACCAATAGATATGTAATTTGCATAGCTTCCCTCACCGAGAAAGACCGTGTTCCGAACAGGCTACATGCATCAAGGATTTGAGAAACATTTTTAATGAGTTATGTACATGTGTATTACAGATCTTTCATCCACCATACAAGGCATATTGACACATAGAAACATTAACTCTGAGCTCACAGCTTTTTCCTAATAGCAGTTTCGAAAATCAGGCAGTTTTCAAAGGAAAAAACTGTTGGAGCGTGTTCTACCCAATAGGTACGTAAATTACATAGATTCCCCCACTGTGAAATTACATGTTTCGAACACATTACATGCAGAAAAGATTCGACAAAAATAAACTTTAGAGTTGTTTGCATGAGGATGACAGGACTTTCATCACAATACAAGGCATATTGATGCTTAGAAGCATTTTCTCTGATTTCACAGAGCTTTCCAAACGCCAGTTTCGAAAATGAGGCAGATTTCACGGCAAAAACCTCTTGGAGCAGGTTCTAACCTATAGACATGTAATTAACATGGATTCGCTCTCCGTGAAATTCCGTGTTCTGAACACGATACATGCATCTCGGACTCGACAAATATTCACTACATTGTGGTTAGCATGTGGATTACAGCACTTTCATCCACCATACAAAGCTTACTGACACTTTGAAGAATTTTCTCAGATTTCACAGGTTAGTTTTAATGCCAGATAAGAAAATGAGGCAGATTTGGCAAAAAAATGCTCTTGGAGCGAGTTATACACAAAAGATATGTAATTTACCTAGTTTTACTCACCGTGACATTCCGTGTTCTGAACACGTTACATGCATCACGGATTCGACAAACATTCACTACAGAGTTGGTAGCATAAGGATTACCGAACATTCACCCACCATAAATGCCATATTGACATTTTGAAGCACTTTCCCATATTTCAAAATGTTTTCCTAATGCCAGGTTTGAAAATGAGGCAGATTAACAAAAAATTCTCTTGGAGCAAGTACTTCCCATAGAAATGTAATTTACATAGCTTCCCTCACAGTGACATTCCAATTTCCGAACACTCTACATACTTCACGGATTTGACAAACATTTTTAATGAGTTATGTACATGTGTATTACAGAACTTTCATCCACCATACAAGGCATATTTAAACCTAGAACCGTTAACTCTGAATTTGCAGCCTTTTCCTAACGCCAGTTTCGAAAATCAGGCCGTTTTCTCCAGAAAAAATTTTTGGAGCGATTTCTTCCCAATAGACATGAAATTTACATAGATTCCATCTCCGGAAATTTCCGTCATACGATCACGCTACATGCATAGGCTTTCTACAATTATTCACATCAGGTTTGTTTGCATGTGGCTTTATGAACTTCCATCACAATACAATGCATATTGACACTTTGAAGCATTTTCTCTGATTTTGAAAGAATTTCCAAATGCCAGTTTCGAAAATGAGGCAGATTTCGCAGAAAAAACTCTTGGAGTGAGTTCTACCCAAGAGACATGTATTTTACCGACATACGCTCACCGTGATATTCTACGTTCTGAACACTCTCCATGTATCTCGGATTCGACAAATATTCTCTACAGAGTTGTTAGTATGCGGATTGCCGAACTTTCATCCACCATACAAGGCATATTTACACCTACAATTGATTAATCTGAGTTCGCAGCTTATTCCTAACGCCAGTTTCAAAAATCAGGCTGTTATCTCAGGAAAAAACTCTTGCAGCGATTTCTAAACTAGGGAAATTTAATTTACATAAATTTCCTCGCCGTGACATTCCGTGTTCCAAACGTTCTACATGCATAACGGATTCGAAAAATATTCACTACAGATTTGTTAGCATGTGGATTACCGAACTTACATCACAAAACATTGAATATTGATACTTAGAAGTATTTTCTCAGATTTTGCAGCGTTTTCCAAGCGCCAGTTTCAAAAATGAAGCAGTTATTACAGAAAAATTCTATTGAAGTGAGTTCTACAAAATAGACAAGTAGTTACATTGTTTCAATCACCGTGAAATTGCACGTTCCAAACATGGTACATGCATCACGGATTAGGAAAAAGATTCTTTATTATGTTGTGAAAAAGTGGATTACCAAACTTTCTTCCTACATAAAGGCATCTTTATACGTACAAATATTTTCTCACATTTTGCAGCTTTATCCAAATATCACATTTGAGTATCAAGCAATTTTCGCCGAAATATTCTATTCTAGCATGTTCTACCCAATAGAATTCTAATTTACATAGTTTCTTTACCGTGAATTTCTGTCTTCGGAATGCGCTACAAGAATCACAGTTTGAAAAATATTACTACACACTTGTTAACATATGGATTACCGGACTTTCATCCACCAATCAAGTCATATTGGCACTTAGAAGCATTTTCTCATATTTCGAAGATTTTTCCTAACACCAGATTTGAAAATGAGGCAGATTTTGCAGAAAAATTCTCTTGGAGCGAGTCCTACCCAATAGACATTTAATTTACATAGATGTGCTCATCATGACATTTTGTGATCTGAACACATTTCATGTATCTCGGTTTTGACAAATATTCACTACAGAGATGTTAGCATTTGGATTACCAATCTTACATCCACCATACAAGGCATATTTACACCTACAAGTATTTACTCTCAATTCAAAATTTTGTCCAATCGTCAAATTCGAAAATCATGCAATTTGTTCAGAAAAATTCTATTCAAGCTAGTTCTACCGAATAGAATTTTAATTTATGTAGTTTCATTACCGTAAATTTCCATGTTCCAAACACGCTAAATAAGTCACGGATTTGAAAAGTATTCCCTTCATAGTTGGTTACGTGGATTACCAGACTTAAATTCCCCGTTCAAGGCATATTCACACTTAGAAGCATTTTCTCAGATTTCTCAGGTTTTTCCTAAAGCCAGTTTGGAAAATGAGGCTGATTTCACAGAAAATGTTCTTGGAGCCAGTTCTACCCAAAAGATATGTAATTTAACTAGTTCACTCACCGTGACATTCCGTGTTCTGAACATGTTACATGCATCAAGGATTCGACAATCATCCTTTAATGAGTGTGAGCATGTGGATTATCAAATTTTCATCCACCTTACAAGACATGTTTTCACCTAGAAACATTTACTCACATTTCGCAGAATTTTCCTAACGTCAGTTTTGAAAATCAGGCAGTTTTCGCAGAAAAATCCTCTTGTTGCATGTTCCATCCAATAGACATCTCATTTTCATAGATACCATCACCGTAACATTCCGTGTTCCTAAAAAACGGTTCATGCACCAAGGATTCAACAAATATTCACTGCTGAGTTGTTAGCATGTGAATTACCAATCTTTAATAAACCATTGAAGACATATTGTGACCTTAAAACATTTACTCTGATTTCACAGCGTTTTCATAACACCAGTTTCGAAACTGAGGCAGATTTTTCAGTAAAACTCTCCTGGAGAGGGTTCTAACCAATAGATATGTAATTTGCATAGCTTCCCTCACCGAGAAAGACCGTGTTCCGAACAGGCTACATACATCAAGGATTTGAGAAACATTTTTAATGAGTTATGTACATGTGTATTACAGATCTTTCATCCACCATACAAGGCATATTGACACATAGAAACATTAACTCTGAGCTCACAGCTTTTTCCTAATAGCAGTTTCGAAAATCAGGCAGTTTTCAAAGGAAAAAACTGTTGGAGCGTGTTCTACCCAATACGTACGTAAATTACATAGATTCCCCCACTGTGAAATTACATGTTTCGAACACATTACATGCAGAAAAGTTTCGACAAAAATAAACTATAGAGTTGTTTGCATGAGGATGACAGGACTTTCATCACAATACAAGGCATATTGATGCTTAGAAGCATTTTCTCTGATTTCACAGAGCTTTCCAAACGCCAGTTTCGAAAATGAGGCAGATTTCACGGCAAAAACCTCTTGGAGCAGGTTCTAACCTATAGACATGTAATTAACATGGATTCGCTCTCCGTGAAATTCCGTGTTCTGAACACGATACATGCATCTCGGACTCGACAAATATTCACTACATTGTGGTTAGCATGTGGATTACAGCACTTTCATCCACCATACAAAGCTTACTGACACTTTGAAGAATTTTCTCAGATTTCACAGGTTAGTTTTAATGCCAGATAAGAAAATGAGGCAGATTTGGCAAAAAAATGCTCTTGGAGCGAGTTATACACAAAAGATATGTAATTTACCTAGTTTTACTCACCGTGACATTCCGTGTTCTGAACACGTTACATGCATCACGGATTCGACAAACATTCACTACAGAGTTGGTAGCATAAGGATTACCGAACATTCACCCACCATAAATGCCATATTGACATTTTGAAGCACTTTCCCATATTTCAAAATGTTTTCCTAATGCCAGGTTTGAAAATGAGGCAGATTAACAAAAAATTCTCTTGGAGCAAGTACTTCCCATAGAAATGTAATTTACATAGCTTCCCTCACAGTGACATTCCAATTTCCGAACACTCTACATACTTCACGGATTTGACAAACATTTTTAATGAGTTATGTACATGTGTATTACAGAACTTTCATCCACCATACAAGGCATATTTAAACCTAGAAACGTTAACTCGGAATTTGCAGCCTTTTCCTAATGCCAGTTTCGAAAATCAGGCCGTTTTCTCCAGAAAAAATTTTTGGAGCGATTCCTTCCCAATAGACATGAAATTTACATAGATTCCATCTCCGGAAATTTCCGTCATACGATCACGCTACATGCATAGGCTTTCTACAATTATTCACATCAGGTTTGTTTGCATGTGGCTTTATGAACTTCCATCACAATACAATGCATATTGACACTTTGAAGCATTTTCTCTGATTTTGAAAGAATTTCCGAATGCCAGTTTCGAAAATGAGGCAGATTTCGCAGAAAAAACTCTTGGAGTGAGTTCTACCCAAGAGACATGTATTTTACCGACATACGCTCACCGTGATATTCTACGTTCTGAACACTCTCCATGTATCTCGGATTCGACAAATATTCTCTACAGAGTTGTTAGTATGCGGATTGCCGAACTTTCATCCACCATACAAGGCATATTTACACCTACAATTGATTAATCTGAGTTTGCAGCTTATTCCTAACGCCAGTTTCAAAAATCAGGCTGTTATCTCAGGAAAAAACTCTTGCAGCGATTTCTAAACTAGGGAAATTTAATTTACATAAATTTCCTCGCCGTGACATTCCGTGTTCCAAACGTTCTACATGCATAACGGATTCGAAAAATATTCACTACAGATTTGTTAGCATGTGGATTACCGAACTTACATCACAAAACATTGAATATTGATACTTAGAAGTATTTTCTCAGATTTTGCAGCGTTTTCCAAGCGCCAGTTTCAAAAATGAAGCAGTTATTACAGAAAAATTCTATTGAAGTGAGTTCTACAAAATAGACAAGTAGTTACATTGTTTCAATCACCGTGAAATTGCACGTTCCAAACATGGTACATGCATCACGGATTAGGAAAAAGATTCTTTATTATGTTGTGAAAAAGTGGATTACCAAACTTTCTTCCTACATAAAGGCATCTTTATACCTACAAATATTTTCTAACATTTTGCAGCTTTATCCAAATATCACATTTGAGTATCAAGCAATTTTCGCCGAAATATTCTATTCTAGCTAGTTCTACCCAATAGAATTCTAATTTACATAGTTTCTTTACCGTGAATTTCTGTCTTCGGAATGCGCTACAAGAATCACAGTTTGAAAAATATTACTACACACTTGTTAACATATGGATTACCGGACTTTCATCCACCAATCAAGTCATATTGGCACTTAGAAGGATTTTCTCATATTTCGAAGATTTTTCCTAACACCAGATTTGAAAATGAGGCAGATTTTGCAGAAAAATTCTCTTGGAGCGAGTTCTACCCAATAGACATTTAATTTACATAGATGTGCTCATCATGACATTTTGCGATCTGAACACATTTCATGTATCTCGGTTTTGACAAATATTCACTACAGAGATGTTAGCATTTGGATTACAAATCTTACATCCACCATAAAGGCATATTTACACCTACAAATATTTACTCTCAATTCAAAGTTTTGTCCAAACGTCAAATTCGAAAATCATGCAATTTGTTCAGAAAAATTCTATTCAAGCTAGTTCTACCCAATAGAATTTTAATTTACGTAGTTTCATTACCGTAAATTTCCATGTTCCAAACACGCTAAATAAGTCACGGATTCGAAAAATATTCCCTTCATAGTTGGTTACGTGGATTACCAGACTTAAATTCCCCGTTCAAGGCATATTCACACTTAGAAGCATTTTCTCAGATTTCTCAGGTTTTTCCTAAAGCCAGTTTGGAAAATGAGGCTGATTTCACAGAAAATGTTCTTGGAGCCAGTTCTACCTAAAAGATATGTAATTTAACTAGTTCACTCACTGTGACATTCCGTGTTCTGAATATGTTACATGCATCAAGTATTCGACAATCATACTTTAATGAGTGTGAGCATGTGGATTATCAAATTTTCATCCACCTTACAAGACATGTTTTCACCTAGAAACATTTACTCACATTTCGCAGAATTTTCCTAACGTCAGTTTCGAAAATCAGGCAGTTTTCGCAGAAAAATCCTCTTGTTGCATGTTCCATCCAATAGACATCTCATTTTCATAGATACCATCACCGTAACATTCCGTGTTCCTAAAAAACGGTTCATGCACCAAGGATTCAACAAATATTCACTGCTGAGTTGTTAGCATGTGAATTACCAATCTTTAATAAACCATTGAAGACATATTGTCACCTTAAAGCATTTACTCTGATTTTACAGCGTTTTCATAACACCAGTTTCGAAACTGAGGCAGATTTTTCAGTAAAACTCTCCTGGAGAGGGTTCTAACCAATAGATATGTAATTTGCATAGCTTCCCTCACCGAGAAAGACCGTGTTCCGAACAGGCTACATACATCAAGGATTTGAGAAACATTTTTAATGAGTTATGTACATGTGTATTACAGATCTTTCATCCACCATACAAGGCATATTGACACATAGAAACATTAACTCTGAGCTCACAGCTTTTTCCTAATAGCAGTTTCGAAAATCAGGCAGTTTTCAAAGGAAAAAACTGTTGGAGCGTGTTCTACCCAATAGGTACGTAAATTACATAGATTCCCCCACTGTGAAATTACATGTTTCGAACACATTACATGCAGAAAAGATTCGACAAAAATAAACTATAGAGTTGTTTGCATGAGGATGACAGGACTTTCATCACAATAAAAGGCATATTGATGCTTAGAAGCATTTTCTCTGATTTCACAGAGCTTTCCAAACGCCAGTTTCGAAAATGAGGCAGATTTCATGGGAAAAACCTCTTGGAGCAGGTTCTAACCTATAGACATGTAATTAACATGGATTCGCTCTCCGTGAAATTCCGTGTTCTGAACACGATACATGCATCTCGGACTCGACAAATATTCACTACATTGTGGTTAGCATGTGGATTACAGCACTTTCATCCACCATACAAAGCTTACTGACACTTTGAAGTATTTTCTCAGATTTCACAGGTTAGTTTTAATGCCAGATAAGAAAATGAGGCAGATTTGGCAAAAAAATGCTCTTGGAGCGAGTTATACACAAAAGATATGTAATTTACCTAGTTTTACTCACCGTGACATTCCGTGTTCTGAACACGTTTCATGCATCACGGATTCGACAAACATTCACTACAGAGTTGGTAGCATAAGGATTACCGAACATTCACCCACCATAAATGCCATATTGACATTTTGAAGCACTTTCCCATATTTCAAAATGTTTTCCTAATGCCAGGTTTGAAAATGAGGCAGATTAACAAAAAATTCTCTTGGAGCAAGTACTTCCCATAGAAATGTAATTTACATAGCTTCCCTCACAGTGACATTCCAATTTCCGAACACTCTACATACTTCACGGATTTGACAAACATTTTTAATGAGTTATGTACATGTGTATTACAGAACTTTCATCCACCATACAAGGCATATTTAAACCTAGAAACATTAACTCTGAATTTGCAGCCTTTTCCTAATGCCAGTTTCGAAAATCAGGCCGTTTTCTCCAGAAAAAATTTTTGGAGCGATTTCTTCCCAATAGACATGAAATTTACATAGATTCCATCTCCGGAAATTTCCATCATGCGATCACGCTACATGCATAGGTTTTCTTCAATTATTCACATCATGTTTGTTTGCATGTGGCTTTATGAACTTCCATCACAATACAATGCATATTGACACTTTGAAGCATTTTCTCTGATTTTGAAGGAATTTCCAAATGCCAGTTTCGAAAATGAGGCAGAGTTCGCAGAAAAAACTCTTGGAGTGAGTTCTACCCAAGAGACATGTATTTTACCGACATACGCTAACCGTGATACCCTATGTTCTGAACACCCTCCATGTATCTCGGATTCGACAAATATTCTCTACAGAGTTGTTAGTATGCAGATTGCCGAACTTTCATCCACCATACAAGGCATATTTACACCTACAATTCATTAATCTGAGTTCGCAGCTTATTCCTAACGCCAGTTTCAAAAATCAGGCTGTTATCTCAGGAAAAACTCTTGGAGCGATTTCTAACCTAGGGAAATGTAATTTACATAAATTTCCTCGCCGTGACATTCCGTGTTCCAAACGTTCTACATGCATAACGGATTCGAAAAATATTCACTACAGATTTGTTAGCATGTGGATTACCGAATTTTCATTACAAAACATTGAATATTGATACTTAGAAGTATTTTCTCAGATTTTGCAGCGTTTTCCAAGCGCCAGTTTCAAAAATGAAGCAGTTATTACAGAAAAATTCTATTGAAGTGAGTTCTACCAAATAGACAAGTAGTTACATTGTTTCAATCACCGTGAAATTGCACGTTCCAAACATGGTACATGCATCACGGATTAGGAAAAAGATTCTTTATTATGTTGTGAAAAAGTGGATTATCAAACTTTCTTCCTACATAAAGGCATCTTTATACCTACAAATATTTTCTAACATTTTGCAGCTTTATCCAAATATCACATTTGAGTATCAAGCAATTTTCGCCGAAATATTCTATTCTAGCTAGTTCTACCCAATAGAATTCTAATTTACATAGTTTCTTTACCGTGAATTTCTGTCTTCCGAACGCGCTACAAGAATCACAGTTTGAAAAATATTACTACACACTTGTTAACATATGGATTACCGGACTTTCATCCACCAATCAAGTCATATTGGCACTTAGAAGCATTTTCTCATATTTCGAGGATTTTTCCTAACACCAGATTTGAAAATGAGGCAGATTTTGCAGAAAAATTCTCTTGGAGCGAGTTCTACCCAATAGACATTTAATTTACATAGATGTGCTCATCATGACATTTTGTGATCTGAACACATTTCATGTAACTCGGTTTCGACAAATATTCACTACAGAGATGTTAGCATTTGGATTACCAAACTTTCATCCACCATACAAGGCATATTTACACCTACAAGTATTTACTCTCATTTCAAATTTTGTCCAAACGTCAAATTCGAAAATCATGCAATTTGTTCAGAAAAATTCTATTCAAGCTAGTTCTACCCAATAGAATTTTAATTTACGTAGTTTCATTACCGTAAATTTCCATGTTCCAAACACGCTAAATAAGTCACGGATTCAAAAAGTATTCCCTTCATAGTTGGTTACGTGGATTACCAGACTTAAATTCCCCGTTCAAGGCATATTCACACTTAGAAGCATTTTCTCAGATTTCTCAGGTTTTTCCTAAAGCCAGTTTGGAAAATGAGGCTGATTTCACAGAAAATGTTCTTGGAGCCAGTTCTACCCAAAAGATATGTAATTTAAGTAGTTCACTCACCGTGACATTCCGTGTTCTGAACATGTTACATGCATCAAGGATTCGACAATCATCCTTTAATGAGTGTGAGCATGTGGATTATCAAATTTTCATCCACCTTACAAGACATGTTTTCACCTAGAAACATTTACTCACATTTCGCAGAATTTTCCTAACGTCAGTTTCGAAAATCAGGCAGTTTTCGCAGAAAAATCCTCTTGTTGCATGTTCCATCCAATAGACATCTCATTTTCATAGATACCATCACCGTAACATTCCGTGTTCCTAAAAAACGGTTCATGCACCAAGGATTCAACAAATATTCACTGCTGAGTTGTTAGCATGTGAATTACCAATCTTTAATAAACCATTGAAGACATATTGTCACCTTAAAGCATTTACTCTGATTTCACAGCGTTTTCATAACACCAGTTTCGAAACTGAGGCAGATTTTTCAGTAAAACTCTCCTGGAGAGGGTTCTAACCAATAGATATGTAATTTGCATAGCTTCCCTCACCGAGAAAGACCGTGTTCCGAACAGGCTACATACATCAAGGATTTGAGAAACATTTTTAATGAGTTATGTACATGTGTATTACAGATCTTTCATCCACCATACAAGGCATATTGACACATAGAAACATTAACTCTTAGTTCGCAGCTTTTTCCTAATAGCAGTTTCGAAAATCAGGCAGTTTTCAAAGGAAAAAACTGTTGGAGCGTGTTCTACCCAATAGGTACGTAAATTACATAGATTCCCCCACTGTGAAATTACATGTTTCGAACACATTACATGCAGAAAAGATTCGACAAAAATAAACTATAGAGTTGTTTGCATGAGGATGACAGGACTTTCATCACAATAAAAGGCATATTGATGCTTAGAAGCATTTTCTCTGATTTCACAGAGCTTTCCAAACGCCAGTTTCGAAAATGAGGCAGATTTCATGGGAAAAACCTCTTGGAGCAGGTTCTAACCTATAGACATGTAATTAACATGGATTCGCTCTCCGTGAAATTCCGTGTTCTGAACACGATACATGCATCTCGGACTCGACAAATATTCACTACATTGTGGTTAGCATGTGGATTACAGCACTTTCATCCACCATACAAAGCTTACTGACACTTTGAAGTATTTTCTCAGATTTCACAGGTTAGTTTTAATGCCAGATAAGAAAATGAGGCAGATTTGGCAAAAAAATGCTCTTGGAGCGAGTTATACACAAAAGATATGTAATTTACCTAGTTTTACTCACCGTGACATTCCGTGTTCTGAACACGTTTCATGCATCACGGATTCGACAAACATTCACTACAGAGTTGGTAGCATAAGGATTACCGAACATTCACCCACCATAAATGCCATATTGACATTTTGAAGCACTTTCCCATATTTCAAAATGTTTTCCTAATGCCAGGTTTGAAAATGAGGCAGATTAACAAAAAATTCTCTTGGAGCAAGTACTTCCCATAGAAATGTAATTTACATAGCTTCCCTCACAGTGACATTCCAATTTCCGAACACTCTACATACTTCACGGATTTGACAAACATTTTTAATGAGTTATGTACATGTGTATTACAGAACTTTCATCCACCATACAAGGCATATTTAAACCTAGAAACATTAACTCTGAATTTGCAGCCTTTTCCTAATGCCAGTTTCGAAAATCAGGCCGTTTTCTCCAGAAAAAATTTTTGGAGCGATTTCTTCCCAATAGACATGAAATTTACATAGATTCCATCTCCGGAAATTTCCATCATGCGATCACGCTACATGCATAGGTTTTCTTCAATTATTCACATCATGTTTGTTTGCATGTGGCTTTATGAACTTCCATCACAATACAATGCATATTGACACTTTGAAGCATTTTCTCTGATTTTGAAGGAATTTCCAAATGCCAGTTTCGAAAATGAGGCAGAGTTCGCAGAAAAAACTCTTGGAGTGAGTTCTACCCAAGAGACATGTATTTTACCGACATACGCTAACCGTGATACCCTATGTTCTGAACACCCTCCATGTATCTCGGATTCGACAAATATTCTCTACAGAGTTGTTAGTATGCAGATTGCCGAACTTTCATCCACCATACAAGGCATATTTACACCTACAATTCATTAATCTGAGTTCGCAGCTTATTCCTAACGCCAGTTTCAAAAATCAGGCTGTTATCTCAGGAAAAACTCTTGGAGCGATTTCTAACCTAGGGAAATGTAATTTACATAAATTTCCTCGCCGTGACATTCCGTGTTCCAAACGTTCTACATGCATAACGGATTCGAAAAATATTCACTACAGATTTGTTAGCATGTGGATTACCGAATTTTCATTACAAAACATTGAATATTGATACTTAGAAGTATTTTCTCAGATTTTGCAGCGTTTTCCAAGCGCCAGTTTCAAAAATGAAGCAGTTATTACAGAAAAATTCTATTGAAGTGAGTTCTACAAAATAGACAAGTAGTTACATTGTTTCAATCACCGTGAAATTGCACGTTCCAAACATGGTACATGCATCACGGATTAGGAAAAAGATTCTTTAATATGTTGTGAAAAAGTGGATTACCAAACTTTCTTCCTACATAAAGGCATCTTTACACCTACAAATATTTTCTCACATTTTGCAGCTTTATCCAAATATCACATTTGAGTATCAAGCAATTTTCGCCGAAATATTCTATTCTAGCTAGTTCTACCCAATAGAATTCTAATTTACATAGATTCTTTACCGTGAATTTCGGTCTTCCCAACGCGCTACAAGAATCACAGTTTGAAAAATATTACTACACACTTGTTAACATATGGATTACCGGACTTTCATCCACCAATCAAGTCATATTGGCACTTAGAAGCATTTTCTCATATTTCGAAGATTTTTCCTAACACCAGATTTGAAAATGAGGCAGATTTTGCAGAAAAATTCTCTTGGAGCGAGTTCTACCCAATAGACATTTAATTTACATAGATGTGCTCATCATGACATTTTGTGATCTGAACACATTTCATGTATCTCGGTTTCGACAAATATTCACTACAGAGATGTTAGCATTTGGATTACCAATCTTACATCCACCATACAAGGCATATTTACACCTACAAGTATTTACTCTCAATTCAAAGTTTTGTCCAAACGTCAAACTCGAAAATCATGCAATTTGTTCAGAAAAATTCTATTCAAGCTAGTTCTACCCAATAGAATTTTAATTTACGTAGTTTCATTACCATAAATTTCCATGTTCCAAACACGCTAAATAAGTCACGGATTCGAAAAGTATTCCCTTCATAGTTGGTTACGTGGATTACCAGACTTAAATTCCCCATTCAAGGCATATTCACACTTAGAAGCATTTTCTCAGATTTCTCAGGTTTTTCCTAAAGCCAGTTTGGAAAATGAGGCTGATTTCACAGAAAATGTTCTTGGAGCCAGTTCTACCCAAAAGATATGTAATTTAACTAGTTCACTCACCGTGACATTCCGTGTTCTGAACATGTTACATGCATCAAGGATTCGACAATCATGCTTTAATGAGTGTGAGCATGTGGATTATCAAATTTTCATCCACCTTACAAGACATGTTTTCACCTACAAACATTTACTCACATTTCGCAGAATTTTCCTAACGTCAGTTTCGAAAATCAGGCAGTTTTCGCAGAAAAATCCTCTTGTTGCATGTTCCATCCAATAGACATCTCATTTTCATAGATACCATCACCGTAACATTCCGTGTTCCTAAAAAACGGTTCATGCACCAAGGATTCAACAAATATTCACTGCTGAGTTGTTAGCATGTGAATTACCAATCTTTAATAAACCATTGAAGACATATTGTCACCTTAAAGCATTTACTCTGATTTCACAGCGTTTTCATAACACCAGTTTCGAAACTGAGGCAGATTTTTCAGTAAAACTCTCCTGGAGAGGGTTCTAACCAATAGATATGTAATTTGCATAGCTTCCCTCACAGAGAAAGACCGTGTTCCGAACAGGCTACATACATCAAGGATTTGAGAAACATTTTTAATGAGTTATGTACATGTGTATTACAGATCTTTCATCCACCATACAAGGCATATTGACACATAGAAACATTAACTCTGAGTTCGCAGCTTTTTCCTAATAGCAGTTTCGAAAATCAGGCAGTTTTCAAAGGAAAAAACTGTTGGAGCGTGTTCTACCCAATAGGTACGTAAATTACATAGATTCCCCCACTGTGAAATTACATGTTTCGAACACATTACATGCAGAAAAGATTCGACAAAAATAAACTATAGAGTTGTTTGCATGAGGATGACAGGACTTTCATAACAATACAAGGCATATTGATGCTTAGAAGCATTTTCTCTGATTTCACAGAGCTTTCCAAACGCCAGTTTCGAAAATGAGGCAGATTTCACGGCAAAAACCTCTTGGAGCTGGTTCTAACCTATAGACATGTAATTAACATGGATTCGCTCTCCGTGAAATTCCGTGTTCTGAACACGATACATGCATCTCGGACTCGACAAATATTCACTACATTGTGGTTAGCATGTGGATTACAGCACTTTCATCCACCATACAAAGCTTACTGACACTTTGAAGGATTTTCTCAGATTTCACAGGTTAGTTTTAATGCCAGATAAGAAAATGAGGCAGATTTGGCAAAAAAATGCTCTTGGAGCGAGTTATACACAAAAGATATGTAATTTACCTAGTTTTACTCACCGTGACATTCCGTGTTCTGAACACGTTACATGCATCACGGATTCGACAAACATTCACTACAGAGTTGGTAGCATAAGGATTACCGAACATTCACCCACCATAAATGCTATATTGACATTTTGAAGCACTTTCCCGTATTTCAAAATGTTTTCCTAATGCCAGGTTTGAAAATGAGGCAGATTAACAAAAAATTCTCTTGGAGCAAGTACTTCCCATAGAAATGTAATTTACATAGCTTCCCTCACAGTGACATTCCAATTTCCGAACACTCTACATACTTCACGGATTTGACAAACATTTTTAATGAGTTATGTACATGCGTATTACAGAACTTTCATCCACCATACAAGGCATATTTAAACCTAGAAACGTTAACTCTGAATTTGCAGCCTTTTCCTAATGCCAGTTTCGAAAATCAGGCCGTTTTCTCCAGAAAAAATTTTTGGTGCGATTCCTTCCCAATAGACATGAAATTTACATAGATTCCATCTCCGGAAATTTCCGTCATACGATCACGCTACATGCATAGGCTTTCTACAATTATTCACATCAGGTTTGTTTGCATGTGGCTTTATGAACTTCCATCACAATACAATGCATATTGACACTTTGAAGCATTTTCTCTGATTTTGAAGGAATTTCCAAATGCCAGTTTCGAAAATGAGGCAGGTTTCGCAGAAAAAACTCTTGGAGTTAGTTAAACCCAAGAGACATGTATTTTACCGACATACGCTCACCGTGATATTCTATGTTCTGAACACTCTCCATGTATCTCGGATTCGACAAATATTCTCTACAGAGTTGTTAGTATGCAGATTGCCGAACTTTCATCCACCATACAAGGCATATTTACACCTACAATTCATTAATCTGAGTTCGCAGCTTATTCCTAACGCCAGTTTCAAAAATCAGGCTGTTATCTCAGGAAAAACTCTTGGAGCGATTTCTAACCTAGGGAAATGTAATTTACATAAATTTCCTCGCCGTGACATTCCGTGTTCCAAACGTTCTACATGCATAACGGATTCGAAAAATATTCACTACAGATTTGTTAGCATGTGGATTACCGAATTTTCATTACAAAACATTGAATATTGATACTTAGAAGTATTTTCTCAGATTTTGCAGCGTTTTCCAAGCGCCAGTTTCAAAAATGAAGCAGTTATTACAGAAAAATTCTATTGAAGTGAGTTCTACAAAATAGACAAGTAGTTACATTGTTTCAATCACCGTGAAATTGCACGTTCCAAACATGGTACATGCATCACGGATTAGGAAAAAGATTCTTTAATATGTTGTGAAAAAGTGGATTACCAAACTTTCTTCCTACATAAAGGCATCTTTACACCTACAAATATTTTCTCACATTTTGCAGCTTTATCCAAATATCACATTTGAGTATCAAGCAATTTTCGCCGAAATATTCTATTCTAGCTAGTTCTACCCAATAGAATTCTAATTTACATAGATTCTTTACCGTGAATTTCTGTCTTCCCAAAGTGTTACAAGAATCACAGTTTGAAAAATATTACTACACACTTGTTAACATATGGATTACCGGACTTTCATCCACCAATCAAGTCATATTGGCACTTAGAAGCATTTTCTCATATTTCGAAGATTTTTCCTAACACCAGATTTGAAAATGAGGCAGATTTTGCAGAAAAATTCTCTTGGAGCGAGTTCTACCCAATAGACATTTAATTTACATAGATGTGCTCATCATGACATTTTGTGATCTGAACACATTTCATGTATCTCGGTTTCGACAAATATTCACTACAGAGATGTTAGCATTTGGATTACCAATCTTACATCCACCATACAAGGCATATTTACACCTACAAGTATTTACTCTCAATTCAAAGTTTTGTCCAAACGTCAAACTCGAAAATCATGCAATTTGTTCAGAAAAATTCTATTCAAGCTAGTTCTACCCAATAGAATTTTAATTTACGTAGTTTCATTACCATAAATTTCCATGTTCCAAACACGCTAAATAAGTCACGGATTCGAAAAGTATTCCCTTCATAGTTGGTTACGTGGATTACCAGACTTAAATTCCCCATTCAAGGCATATTCACACTTAGAAGCATTTTCTCAGATTTCTCAGGTTTTTCCTAAAGCCAGTTTGGAAAATGAGGCTGATTTCACAGAAAATGTTCTTGGAGCCAGTTCTACCCAAAAGATATGTAATTTAACTAGTTCACTCACCGTGACATTCCGTGTTCTGAACATGTTACATGCATCAAGGATTCGACAATCATGCTTTAATGAGTGTGAGCATGTGGATTATCAAATTTTCATCCACCTTACAAGACATGTTTTCACCTACAAACATTTACTCACATTTTGCAGAATTTTCCTAACGTCAGTTTCGAAAATCAGGCAGTTTTCGCAGAAAAATCCTCTTGTTGCATGTTCCATCCAATAGACATCTCATTTTCATAGATACCATCACCGTAACATTCCGTGTTCCTAAAAAACGGTTCATGCACCAAGGATTCAACAAATATTCACTGCTGAGTTGTTAGCATGTGAATTACCAATCTTTAATAAACCATTGAAGACATATTGTCACCTTAAAGCATTTACTCTGATTTCACAGCGTTTTCATAACACCAGTTTCGAAACTGAGGCAGATTTTTCAGTAAAACTCTCCTGGAGAGGGTTCTAACCAATAGATATGTAATTTGCATAGCTTCCCTCACAGAGAAAGACCGTGTTCCGAACAGGCTACATACATCAAGGATTTGAGAAACATTTTTAATGAGTTATGTACATGTGTATTACAGATCTTTCATCCACCATACAAGGCATATTGACACATAGAAACATTAACTCTGAGTTCGCAGCTTTTTCCTAATAGCAGTTTCGAAAATCAGGCAGTTTTCAAAGGAAAAAACTGTTGGAGCGTGTTCTACCCAATAGGTACGTAAATTACATAGATTCCCCCACTGTGAAATTACATGTTTCGAACACATTACATGCAGAAAAGATTCGACAAAAATAAACTATAGAGTTGTTTGCATGAGGATGACAGGACTTTCATCACAATACAAGGCATATTGATGCTTAGAAGCATTTTCTCTGATTTCACAGAGCTTTCCAAACGCCAGTTTCGAAAATGAGGCAGATTTCACGGCAAAAACCTCTTGGAGCTGGTTCTAACCTATAGACATGTAATTAACATGGATTCGCTCTCCGTGAAATTCCGTGTTCTGAACACGATACATGCATCTCGGACTCGACAAATATTCACTACATTGTGGTTAGCATGTGGATTACAGCACTTTCATCCACCATACAAAGCTTACTGACACTTTGAAGGATTTTCTCAGATTTCACAGGTTAGTTTTAATGCCAGATAAGAAAATGAGGCAGATTTGGCAAAAAAATGCTCTTGGAGCGAGTTATACACAAAAGATATGTAATTTACCTAGTTTTACTCACCGTGACATTCCGTGTTCTGAACACGTTACATGCATCACGGATTCGACAAACATTCACTACAGAGTTGGTAGCATAAGGATTACCGAACATTCACCCACCATAAATGCTATATTGACATTTTGAAGCACTTTCCCGTATTTCAAAATGTTTTCCTAATGCCAGGTTTGAAAATGAGGCAGATTAACAAAAAATTCTCTTGGAGCAAGTACTTCCCATAGAAATGTAATTTACATAGCTTCCCTCACAGTGACATTCCAATTTCCGAACACTCTACATACTTCACGGATTTGACAAACATTTTTAATGAGTTATGTACATGCGTATTACAGAACTTTCATCCACCATACAAGGCATATTTAAACCTAGAAACGTTAACTCTGAATTTGCAGCCTTTTCCTAATGCCAGTTTCGAAAATCAGGCCGTTTTCTCCAGAAAAAATTTTTGGAGCGATTTCTTCCCAATAGACATGAAATTTACATAGATTCCATCTCCGGAAATTTCCGTCATACGATCACGCTACATGCATAGGCTTTCTACAATTATTCACATCAGGTTTGTTTGCATGTGGCTTTATGAACTTCCATCACAATACAATGCATATTGACACTTTGAAGCATTTTCTCTGATTTTGAAGGAATTTCCAAATGCCAGTTTCGAAAATGAGGCAGGTTTCGCAGAAAAAACTCTTGGAGTGAGTTAAACCCAAGAGACATGTATTTTACCGACATACGCTCACCGTGATATTCTATGTTCTGAACACTCTCCATGTATCTCGGATTCGACTACTATTCTCTACAGAGTTGTTAGTATGCGGATTGCCGAACTTTCATCCACCATACAAGGCATATTTACACCTACAATTCATTAATCTGAGTTCGCAGCTTATTCCTATCGCCAGTTTCAAAAATCAGGCTGTTATCTCAGGAAAAAACTCTTGGAGCGATTTCTAACCTAGGGAAATGTAATTTACATAAATTTCCTCGCCGTGACATTCCGTGTTCCAAACGTTCTACATGCATAACGGATTCGAAAAATATTCACTAAAGATTTGTTAGCATGTGGATTACCGAACTTTCATCACAAAACTTTGAATATTGATACTTAGAAGTATTTTCTCAGATTTTGCAGCGTTTTCCAAGCGCCAGTTTCAAAAATGAAGCAGTTTTCACAGAAAAATTCTATTGAAGTGGGTTCTACCAAATAGACTAGTAGTTTACATTGTTTCAATCACCGTGAAATTGCACGTTCCGAACATGGTACATGCATCACGGATTAGAAAAAAAGATTCTTTAATATGTTGTGAAAAAGTGGATTACCAAACTTTCTTCCTACATAAAGGCATCTTTACACCTACAAATATTTTCTCACATTTTGCAGCTTTATCTAAATATCACATTTGGGTATCAAGCAATTTTCGCCGAAAAATTCTATTCTAGCTAGTTCTACCCAATAGAATTCTAATTTACATGGTTTCTTTTCCGTGAAATTCTGACTTCCGAACGCGCTACAAGAATCACAGTTTGAAAAATATTACTACACACTTGTTAACATATGGATTACTGGACTTTCATCCACCAATCAAGTCACATTGGCACTTAGAAGCATTTTCTCATATTTCAAAGATTTTTCCTAACACCAGATTTGAAAATTAGGCAGATTTTGCAGAAAAATTCTCTTGGAGCGAGTTCTACCCAATAGACATTTAATTTACATAGATGTGCTCATCATGACATTTTGTGATCTGAACACATTTCATGTAACTCGGTTTCGACAAATATTCACTACAGAGATGTTAGCATTTGGATTACCAATCTTACATCCACCATACAAGGCATATTTACAACTACAAGTATTTACTCTCATTTCAATTTTTGTCCAAACGTCAAATTCGAAAATCATGCAATTTGTTCAGAAAAATTCTATTCAAGCTAGTTCTACCCAATAGAATTTTAATTTACGTAGTTTCATTACCGTAAATTTCCATGTTCCAAACACGCTAAATAAGTCACGGATTCTAAAAGTATTCCCTTCATAGTTGGTTACGTGGATTACCAGACTTAAATTCCCCGTTCAAGGCATATTCACACTTAGAAGCATTTTCTCAGATTTCTCAGGTTTTTCCTAAAGCCAGTTTGGAAAATGAGGCTGATTTCACAGAAAATGTTCTTGGAGCCAGTTCTACCCAAAAGATATGTAATTTAACTAGTTCACTCACCGTGACATTCCGTGTTCTGAACATGTTACATGCATCAAGGATTCGACAATCATCCTTTAATGAGTGTGAGCATGTGGATTATCAAATTTTCATCCACCTTACAAGACATGTTTTCACCTAGAAACATTTACTCACATTTCGCAGAATTTTCCTAACGTCAGTTTCAAAAATCAGGCAGTTTTCGCAGAAAAATCCTCTTGTTGCATGTTCCATCCAATAGACATCACCCATTTTCATAGATACCATCACCGTAACATTCCGTGTTCCTAAAAAACGGTTCATGCACCAAGGATTCAACAAATATTCACTGCTGAGTTGTTAGCATGTGAATTACCAATCTTTAATAAACCATTGAAGACATATTGTGACCTTAAAGCATTTACTCTGATTTCACAGCGTTTTCATAACACCAGTTTCGAAACTGAGGCAGATTTTTCAGTAAAACTCTCCTGGAGAGGGTTCTAACCAATAGATATGTAATTTGCATAGCTTCCCTCACCGAGAAAGACCGTGTTCCGAACAGGCTACATACATCAAGGATTTGAGAAACATTTTTAATGAGTTATGTACATGTGTATTACAGATCTTTCATCCACCATACAAGGCATATTGACACATAGAAACATTAACTCTTAGTTCGCAGCTTTTTCCTAATAGCAGTTTCGAAAATCAGGCAGTTTTCAAAGGAAAAAACTGTTGGAGCGTGTTCTACCCAATAGGTACGTAAATTACATAGATTCCCCCACTGTGAAATTACATGTTTCGAACACATTACATGCAGAAAAGATTCGACAAAAATAAACTATAGAGTTGTTTGCATGAGGATGACAGGACTTTCATCACAATACAAGGCATATTGATGCTTAGAAGCATTTTCTCTGATTTCACAGAGCTTTCCAAACGCCAGTTTCGAAAATGAGGCAGATTTCATGGGAAAAACCTCTTGGAGCAGGTTCTAACCTATAGACATGTAATTAACATGGATTCGCTCTCCGTGAAATTCCGTGTTCTGAACACGATACATGCATCTCGGACTCGACAAATATTCACTACATTGTGGTTAGCATGTGGATTACAGCACTTTCATCCACCATACAAAGCTTACTGACACTTTGAAGGATTTTCTCAGATTTCACAGGTTAGTTTTAATGCCAGATAAGAAAATGAGGCAGATTTGGCAAAAAAATGCTCTTGGAGCGAGTTATACACAAAAGATATGTAATTTACCTAGTTTTACTCACCGTGACATTCCGTGTTCTGAACACGTTTCATGCATCACGGATTCGACAAACATTCACTACAGAGTTGGTAGCATAAGGATTACCGAACATTCACCCACCATAAATGCCATATTGACATTTTGAAGCACTTTCCCATATTTCAAAATGTTTTCCTAATGCCAGGTTTGAAAATGAGGCAGATTAACAAAAAATTCTCTTGGAGCAAGTACTTCCCATAGAAATGTAATTTACATAGCTTCCCTCACAGTGACATTCCAATTTCCGAACACTCTACATACTTCACGGATTTGACAAACATTTTTAATGAGTTATGTACATGTGTATTACAGAACTTTCATCCACCATACAAGGCATATTTAAACCTAGAAACATTAACTCTGAATTTGCAGCCTTTTCCTAATGCCAGTTTCGAAAATCAGGCCGTTTTCTCCAGAAAAAATTTTTGGAGCGATTTCTTCCCAATAGACATGAAATTTACATAGATTCCATCTCCGGAAATTTCCATCATGCGATCACGCTACATGCATAGGCTTTCTACAATTATTCACATCAGGTTTGTTTGCATGTGGCTTTATGAACTTCCATCACAATACAATGCATATTGACACTTTGAAGCATTTTCTCTGATTTTGAAGGAATTTCCAAATGCCAGTTTCGAAAATGAGGCAGAGTTCGCAGAAAAAACTCTTGGAGTGAGTTCTACCCAAGAGACATGTATTTTACCGACATACGCTAACCGTGATATCCTATGATCTGAACACTCTCCATGTATCTCGGATTCGACAAATATTCTCTACAGAGTTGTTAGTATGCAGATTGCCGAACTTTCATCCACCATACAAGGCATATTTACACCTACAATTCATTAATCTGAGTTCGCAGCTTATTCCTAACGCCAGTTTCAAAAATCAGGCTGTTATCTCAGGAAAAACTCTTGGAGCGATTTCTAACCTAGGGAAATGTAATTTACATAAATTTCCTCGCCGTGACATTCCGTGTTCCAAACGTTCTACATGCATAACGGATTCGAAAAATATTCACTACAGATTTGTTAGCATGTGGATTACCGAATTTTCATTACAAAACATTGAATATTGATACTTAGAAGTATTTTCTCAGATTTTGCAGCGTTTTCCAAGCGCCAGTTTCAAAAATGAAGCAGTTATTACAGAAAAATTCTATTGAAGTGAGTTCTACAAAATAGACAAGTAGTTACATTGTTTCAATCACCGTGAAATTGCACGTTCCAAACATGGTACATGCATCACGGATTAGGAAAAAGATTCTTTAATATGTTGTGAAAAAGTGGATTACCAAACTTTCTTCCTACATAAAGGCATCTTTACACCTACAAATATTTTCTCACATTTTGCAGCTTTATCCAAATATCACATTTGAGTATCAAGCAATTTTCGCCGAAATATTCTATTCTAGCTAGTTCTACCCAATAGAATTCTAATTTACATAGATTCTTTACCGTGAATTTCGGTCTTCCCAACGCGTTACAAGAATCACAGTTTGAAAAATATTACTACACACTTGTTAACATATGGATTACCGGACTTTCATCCACCAATCAAGTCATATTGGCACTTAGAAGCATTTTCTCATATTTCGAAGATTTTTCCTAACACCAGATTTGAAAATGAGGCAGATTTTGCAGAAAAATTCTCTTGGAGCGAGTTCTACCCAATAGACATTTAATTTACATAGATGTGCTCATCATGACATTTTGTGATCTGAACACATTTCATGTATCTCGGTTTTGACAAATATTCACTACAGAGATGTTAGCATTTGGATTACCAATCTTACATCCACCATACAAGGCATATTTACACCTACAAGTATTTACTCTCAATTCAAAGTTTTGTCCAAACGTCAAACTCGAAAATCATGCAATTTGTTCAGAAAAATTCTATTCAAGCTAGTTCTACCCAATAGAATTTTAATTTACGTAGTTTCATTACCATAAATTTCCATGTTCCAAACACGCTAAATAAGTCACGGATTCGAAAAGTATTCCCTTCATAGTTGGTTACGTGGATTACCAGACTTAAATTCCCCATTCAAGGCATATTCACACTTAGAAGCATTTTCTCAGATTTCTCAGGTTTTTCCTAAAGCCAGTTTGGAAAATGAGGCTGATTTCACAGAAAATGTTCTTGGAGCCAGTTCTACCCAAAAGATATGTAATTTAACTAGTTCACTCACCGTGACATTCCGTGTTCTGAACATGTTACATGCATCAAGGATTCGACAATCATGCTTTAATGAGTGTGAGCATGTGGATTATCAAATTTTCATCCACCTTACAAGACATGTTTTCACCTACAAACATTTACTCACATTTCGCAGAATTTTCCTAACGTCAGTTTCGAAAATCAGGCAGTTTTCGCAGAAAAATCCTCTTGTTGCATGTTCCATCCAATAGACATCTCATTTTCATAGATACCATCACCGTAACATTCCGTGTTCCTAAAAAACGGTTCATGCACCAAGGATTCAACAAATATTCACTGCTGAGTTGTTAGCATGTGAATTACCAATCTTTAATAAACCATTGAAGACATATTGTCACCTTAAAGCATTTACTCTGATTTCACAGCGTTTTCATAACACCAGTTTCGAAACTGAGGCAGATTTTTCAGTAAAACTCTCCTGGAGAGGGTTCTAACCAATAGATATGTAATTTGCATAGCTTCCCTCACAGAGAAAGACCGTGTTCCGAACAGGCTACATACATCAAGGATTTGAGAAACATTTTTAATGAGTTATGTACATGTGTATTACAGATCTTTCATCCACCATACAAGGCATATTGACACATAGAAACATTAACTCTGAGTTCGCAGCTTTTTCCTAATAGCAGTTTCGAAAATCAGGCAGTTTTCAAAGGAAAAAACTGTTGGAGAGTGTTCTACCCAATAGGTACGTAAATTACATAGATTCCCCCACTGTGAAATTACATGTTTCGAACACATTACATGCAGAAAAGATTCGACAAAAATAAACTATAGAGTTGTTTGCATGAGGATGACAGGACTTTCATAACAATACAAGGCATATTGATGCTTAGAAGCATTTTCTCTGATTTCACAGAGCTTTCCAAACGCCAGTTTCGAAAATGAGGCAGATTTCACGGCAAAAACCTCTTGGAGCTGGTTCTAACCTATAGACATGTAATTAACATGGATTCGCTCTCCGTGAAATTCCGTGTTCTGAACACGATACATGCATCTCGGACTCGACAAATATTCACTACATTGTGGTTAGCATGTGGATTACAGCACTTTCATCCACCATACAAAGCTTACTGACACTTTGAAGGATTTTCTCAGATTTCACAGGTTAGTTTTAATGCCAGATAAGAAAATGAGGCAGATTTGGCAAAAAAATGCTCTTGGAGCGAGTTATACACAAAAGATATGTAATTTACCTAGTTTTACTCACCGTGACATTCCGTGTTCTGAACACGTTACATGCATCACGGATTCGACAAACATTCACTACAGAGTTGGTAGCATAAGGATTACCGAACATTCACCCACCATAAATGCTATATTGACATTTTGAAGCACTTTCCCGTATTTCAAAATGTTTTCCTAATGCCAGGTTTGAAAATGAGGCAGATTAACAAAAAATTCTCTTGGAGCAAGTACTTCCCATAGAAATGTAATTTACATAGCTTCCCTCACAGTGACATTCCAATTTCCGAACACTCTACATACTTCACGGATTTGACAAACATTTTTAATGAGTTATGTACATGCGTATTACAGAACTTTCATCCACCATACAAGGCATATTTAAACCTAGAAACGTTAACTCTGAATTTGCAGCCTTTTCCTAATGCCAGTTTCGAAAATCAGGCCGTTTTCTCCAGAAAAAATTTTTGGAGCGATTCCTTCCCAATAGACATGAAATTTACATAGATTCCATCTCCGGAAATTTCTGTCATACGATCACGCTACATGCATAGGCTTTCTACAATTATTCACATCAGGTTTGTTTGCATGTGGCTTTATGAACTTCCATCACAATACAATGCATATTGACACTTTGAAGCATTTTCTCTGATTTTGAAGGAATTTCCAAATGCCAGTTTCGAAAATGAGGCAGGTTTCGCAGAAAAAACTCTTGGAGTTAGTTAAACCCAAGAGACATGTATTTTACCGACATACGCTCACCGTGATATTCTATGTTCTGAACACTCTCCATGTATCTCGGATTCGACAAATATTCTCTACAGAGTTGTTAGTATGCAGATTGCCGAACTTTCATCCACCATACAAGGCATATTTACACCTACAATTCATTAATCTGAGTTCGCAGCTTATTCCTAACGCCAGTTTCAAAAATCAGGCTGTTATCTCAGGAAAAACTCTTGGAGCGATTTCTAACCTAGGGAAATGTAATTTACATAAATTTCCTCGCCGTGACATTCCGTGTTCCAAACGTTCTACATGCATAACGGATTCGAAAAATATTCACTACAGATTTGTTAGCATGTGGATTACCGAATTTTCATTACAAAACATTGAATATTGATACTTAGAAGTATTTTCTCAGATTTTGCAGCGTTTTCCAAGCGCCAGTTTCAAAAATGAAGCAGTTATTACAGAAAAATTCTATTGAAGTGAGTTCTACAAAATAGACAAGTAGTTACATTGTTTCAATCACCGTGAAATTGCACGTTCCAAACATGGTACATGCATCACGGATTAGGAAAAAGATTCTTTAATATGTTGTGAAAAAGTGGATTACCAAACTTTCTTCCTACATAAAGGCATCTTTACACCTACAAATATTTTCTCACATTTTGCAGCTTTATCTAAATATCACATTTGGGTATCAAGCAATTTTCGCCGAAAAATTCTATTCTAGCTAGTTCTACCCAATAGAATTCTAATTTACATGGTTTCTTTTCCGTGAAATTCTGACTTCCGAACGCGCTACAAGAATCACAGTTTGAAAAATATTACTACACACTTGTTAACATATGGATTACTGGACTTTCATCCACCAATCAAGTCATATTGGCACTTAGAAGCATTTTCTCATATTTCAAAGATTTTTCCTAACACCAGATTTGAAAATTAGGCAGATTTTGCAGAAAAATTCTCTTGGAGCGAGTTCTACCCAATAGACATTTAATTTACATAGATGTGCTCATCATGACATTTTGTGATCTGAACACATTTCATGTATCTCGGTTTCGACAAATATTCACTACAGAGATGTTAGCATTTGGATTACCAAACTTTCATCCACCATACAAGGCATATTTACACCTACAAGTATTTACTCTCATTTCAAAGTTTTGTCCAAACTTCAAATTCGAAAATCATGCAATTTGTTCAGAAAAATTCTATTCAAGCTAGTTCTACCCAATAGAATTTTAATTTATGTAGTTTCATTACCGTAAATTTCCATGTTCCAAACACGTTAAATATGTCACGGATTCGAAAAGTATTCCCTTCATAGTTGGTTACGTGGATTACCAGACTTAAATTCCCCGTTCAAGGCATATTCACACTTAGAAGCATTTTCTCAGATTTCTCAGGTTTTTCCTAAAGCCAGTTTGGAAAATGAGGCTGATTTCACAGAAAATGTTCTTGGAGCCAATTCTACCCAAAAGATATGTAGTTTAAGTAGTTCACTCACCGTGACATTCCGTGTTCTGAACATGTTACATGCATCAAGGATTCGACAATCATCCTTTAATGAGTGTGAGCATGTGGATTATCAAATTTTCATCCACCTTACAAGACATGTTTTCACCTAGAAACATTTACTCACATTTCGCAGAATTTTCCTAACGTCAGTTTCGAAAATCAGGCAGTTTTCGCAGAAAAATCCTCTTGTTGCATGTTCCATCCAACAGACATCTCATTTTCATAGATACCATCACCGTAACATTCCGTGTTCCTAAAAAATGGTTCATGCACCAAGGATTCAACAAATATTCACTGCTGAGTTGTTAGCATGTGAATTACCAATCTTTAATAAACCATTGAAGACATATTGTCACCTTAAAGCATTTACTCTGATTTCACAGCGTTTTCATAACACCAGTTTTGAAACTGAGGCAGATTTTTCAGTAAAACTCTCCTGGAGAGGGTTCTAACCAATAGATATGTAATTTGCATAGCTTCCCTCACCGAGAAAGACCGTGTTCCGAACAGGCTACATACATCAAGGATTTGAGAAACATTTTAATGAGTTATGTACATGTGTATTACAGATCTTTCATCCACCATACAAGGCATATTGACACATAGAAACATTAACTCTGAGTTCGCAGCTTTTTCCAAATAGCAGTTTCGAAAATCAGGCAGTTTTCAAAGGAAAAACTGTTGGAGTGTGTTCTACCCAATAGGTACGTAAATTACATAGATTCTCCCACTGTGAAATTACATGTTTCGAACACATTACATGCAGAAAATATTCGACAAAAATAAACTATAGAGTTGTTTGCATGAGGATGACAGGACTTTCATCACAATACAAGGCATATTGAATCTTAGAAGCATTTTCTCTGATTTCACAGAGCTTTCCAAACGCCAGTTTCGAAAATGAGGCAGATTTCACGGCAAAAACCTCTTGGAGCAGGTTCTAACCTATAGACATGTAATTAACATGGATTCGATCTCCGTGAAATTCCGTGTTCTGAACACGATACATGCATCTCGGACTCGACAAATATTCACTACACTGTGGTTAGCATGTGGATTACAGCACTTTCATCCACCATACAAAGCTTACTGAAACTTTGAAGGATTTTCTCAGATTTCACAGGTTAGTTTTAATGCCAGATAAGAAAATGAGGCAGATTTGGCAAAAAAATGCTCTTGGAGCGAGTTATACACAAAAGATATGTAATTTACCTAGTTTTACTCACCGTGACATTCCGTGTTCTGAACACGTTTCATGCATCACGGATTCGACAAACATTCACTACAGAGTTGGTAGCATAAGGATTACCGAACATTCACCCACCATAAATGCCATATTGACATTTTGAAGCACTTTCCCATATTTCAAAATGTTTTCCTAATGCCAGGTTTGAAAATGAGGCAGATTAACAAAAAATTCTCTTGGAGCAAGTACTTCCCATAGAAATGTAATTTACATAGCTTCCCTCACAGTGACATTCCAATTTCCGAACACTCTACATACTTCACGGATTTGATAAACATTTTTAATGAGTTATGTACATGTGTATTACAGAACTTTCATCCACCATACAAGGCATATTTAAACTTAGAAACATTAACTCTGAATTTGCAGCCTTTTCCTAATGCCAGTTTCGAAAATCAGGCCGTTTTCTCCAGAAAAAATTTTTGGAGCGATTTCTTCCCAATAGACATGAAATTTAGATAGATTCCATCTCCGGAAACTTCCGTCATACGATCAAGCTACATGCATAGGCTTTCTACAATTATTCACATCAGGTTTGTTTGCATGTGGCTTTATGAACTTCCATCACAATACAATGCATATTGACACTTTGAAGCATTTTCTCTGATTTTGAAGGAATTTCCAAATGCCAGTTTCAAAAATGAGGCAGGTTTCGCAGAAAAAACTCGGAGTGAGTTCTACCCAAGAGACATGTATTTTACCGAGATACACTCACCGTGATATTCTATGATCTGAACACTCTCCATGTATCTCGGATTCGGCAAATATTCTCTTCAGAGTTGTTAGTATGCGGATTGCCGAACTTTCATCCACCATACAAGGCATATTTACACCTACAATTGATTAATCTGAGTTCCCAGCTTATTCCTAATGCCAGTTTCAAAAATCAGGCGGTTATCTCAGGAAAAAACTCTTGGAGCGATTTCTAACCTAGGGAAATGTAATTTACATAAATTTCCTCGCCGTGACATTCCGTGTTCCAAACGTTCTACATGCATAACGGATTCGAAAAATATTCACTATAGATTTGTTAGCATGTGGATTACCGAACTTTCATTACAAAATATTGAATATTGATACTTAGAAGTATTTTCTCGGATTTTGCAGCGTTTTCCAAGCGCCAGTTTCAAAAATGAAGCAGTTTTCACAGAAAAATTCTATTGAAGTGAGTTCTACCAAATAGACAAGTAGTTTACATTGTTTCAATCACCGTGAAATTGCACGTTCCGAACATGTTACTTGCATCACGGGTTAGAAAAAAGATTCTTTATTATGTTGTGAAAAAGTGGATTACCAAACTTTCTTCCTACATAAAGGCATCTTTACACCTACAAATATTTTCTCACATTTTGCAGCTTTATCCAAATATCACATTTGAGTATCAAGCAATTTTTGCCGAAAAATTCTATTCTAGCTAGTTCTACCCAATAGAATTCTAATTTACATGGTTTCTTTACCGTGAAATTCTGTCTTCTGAATGCGCTACAAGAATCACAGTTTGAAAAATATTACTACACACTTGTTAACATATGGATTACCGTACTTTCATCCACCAATCAAGTCATATTGGCACTTAGAAGCATTTTCTCATATTTCGAAGATTTTTCCTAACACCAGATTTGAAAATGAGGCAGATTTTGCAGAAAAATTCTCTTGGAGCGAGTTCTACCCAATAGACATTTAATTTACATAGATGTGCTCATCATGACATTTTGTGATCTGAACACATTTCATGTATCTCGGTTTCGACAAATATTCACTACAGAGATGTTAGCATTTGGATTACCAAACTTTCATCCACCATACAAGGCATATTTACACCTACAAGTATTTACTCTCATTTCAAAGTTTTGTCCAAACGTCAAATTCGAAAATCATGCAATTTGTTCAGAAAAATTCTATTCAAGCTAGTTCTACCCAATAGAATTTTAATTTACGTAGTTTCATTACCGTAAATTTCCATGTTCCAAACACGTTAAATAAGTCACGGATTCGAAAAGTATTCCCTTCATAGTTGGTTACGTGGATTACCAGACTTAAATTCCCCGTTCAAGGCATATTCACACTTAGAAGCATTTTCTCAGATTTCTCAGGTTTTTCCTAAAGCCAGTTTGGAAAATGAGGCTGATTTCACAGAAAATGTTCTTGGAGCCAATTCTACCCAAAAGATATGTAGTTTAAGTAGTTCACTCACCGTGACATTCCGTGTTCTGAACATGTTACATGCATCAAGGATTCGACAATCATCCTTTAATGAGTGTGAGCATGTGGATTATCAAATTTTCATCCACCTTACAAGACATGTTTTCACCTAGAAACATTTACTCACATTTCGCAGAATTTTCCTAACGTCAGTTTCGAAAATCAGGCAGTTTTCGCAGAAAAATCCTCTTGTTGCATGTTCCATCCAACAGACATCTCATTTTCATAGATACCATCACCGTAACATTCCGTGTTCCTAAAAAATGGTTCATGCACCAAGGATTCAACAAATATTCACTGCTGAGTTGTTAGCATGTGAATTACCAATCTTTAATAAACCATTGAAGACATATTGTCACCTTAAAGCATTTACTCTGATTTCACAGCGTTTTCATAACACCAGTTTTGAAACTGAGGCAGATTTTTCAGTAAAACTCTCCTGGAGAGGGTTCTAACCAATAGATATGTAATTTGCATAGCTTCCCTCACCGAGAAAGACCGTGTTCCGAACAGGCTACATACATCAAGGATTTGAGAAACATTTTAATGAGTTATGTACATGTGTATTACAGATCTTTCATCCACCATACAAGGCATATTGACACATAGAAACATTAACTCTGAGTTCGCAGCTTTTTCCAAATAGCAGTTTCGAAAATCAGGCAGTTTTCAAAGGAAAAACTGTTGGAGTGTGTTCTACCCAATAGGTACGTAAATTACATAGATTCTCCCACTGTGAAATTACATGTTTCGAACACATTACATGCAGAAAATATTCGACAAAAATAAACTATAGAGTTGTTTGCATGAGGATGACAGGACTTTCATCACAATACAAGGCATATTGAATCTTAGAAGCATTTTCTCTGATTTCACAGAGCTTTCCAAACGCCAGTTTCGAAAATGAGGCAGATTTCACGGCAAAAACCTCTTGGAGCAGGTTCTAACCTATAGACATGTAATTAACATGGATTCGCTCTCCGTGAAATTCCGTGTTCTGAACACGATACATGCATCTCGGACTCGACAAATATTCACTACACTGTGGTTAGCATGTGGATTACAGCACTTTCATCCACCATACAAAGCTTACTGAAACTTTGAAGGATTTTCTCAGATTTCACAGGTTAGTTTTAATGCCAGATAAGAAAATGAGGCAGATTTGGCAAAAAAATGCTCTTGGAGCGAGTTATACACAAAAGATATGTAATTTACCTAGTTTTACTCACCGTGACATTCCGTGTTCTGAACACGTTTCATGCATCACGGATTCGACAAACATTCACTACAGAGTTGGTAGCATAAGGATTACCGAACATTCACCCACCATAAATGCCATATTGACATTTTGAAGCACTTTCCCATATTTCAAAATGTTTTCCTAATGCCAGGTTTGAAAATGAGGCAGATTAACAAAAAATTCTCTTGGAGCAAGTACTTCCCATAGAAATGTAATTTACATAGCTTCCCTCACAGTGACATTCCAATTTCCGAACACTCTACATACTTCACGGATTTGATAAACATTTTTAATGAGTTATGTACATGTGTATTACAGAACTTTCATCCACCATACAAGGCATATTTAAACTTAGAAACATTAACTCTGAATTTGCAGCCTTTTCCTAATGCCAGTTTCGAAAATCAGGCCGTTTTCTCCAGAAAAAATTTTTGGAGCGATTTCTTCCCTATAGACATGAAATTTAGATAGATTCCATCTCCGGAAACTTCCGTCATACGATCAAGCTACATGCATAGGCTTTCTACAATTATTCACATCAGGTTTGTTTGCATGTGGCTTTATGAACTTCCATCACAATACAATGCATATTGACACTTTGAAGCATTTTCTCTGATTTTGAAGGAATTTCCAAATGCCAGTTTCAAAAATGAGGCAGGTTTCGCAGAAAAAACTCGGAGTGAGTTCTACCCAAGAGACATGTATTTTACCGAGATACACTCACCGTGATATTCTATGATCTGAACACTCTCCATGTATCTCGGATTCGGCAAATATTCTCTTCAGAGTTGTTAGTATGCGGATTGCCGAACTTTCATCCACCATACAAGGCATATTTACACCTACAATTGATTAATCTGAGTTCCCAGCTTATTCCTAATGCCAGTTTCAAAAATCAGGCGGTTATCTCAGGAAAAAACTCTTGGAGCGATTTCTAACCTAGGGAAATGTAATTTACATAAATTTCCTCGCCGTGACATTCCGTGTTCCAAACGTTCTACATGCATAACGGATTCGAAAAATATTCACTATAGATTTGTTAGCATGTGGATTACCGAACTTTCATTACAAAATATTGAATATTGATACTTAGAAGTATTTTCTCGGATTTTGCAGCGTTTTCCAAGCGCCAGTTTCAAAAATGAAGCAGTTTTCACAGAAAAATTCTATTGAAGTGAGTTCTACCAAATAGACAAGTAGTTTACATTGTTTCAATCACCGTGAAATTGCACGTTCCGAACATGGTACTTGCATCACGGGTTAGAAAAAAGATTCTTTATTATGTTGTGAAAAAGTGGATTACCAAACTTTCTTCCTACATAAAGGCATCTTTACACCTACAAATATTTTCTCACATTTTGCAGCTTTATCCAAATATCACATTTGAGTATCAAGCAATTTTCGCCGAAAAATTCTATTCTAGCTAGTTCTACCCAATAGAATTCTAATTTACATGGTTTCTTTACCGTGAAATTCTGTCTTCTGAACGCGCTACAAGAATCACAGTTTGAAAAATATTACTACACACTTGTTAACATATGGATTACCGGACTTTCATCCACCAATCAACTCATATTGGCACTTAGAAGCATTTTCTCATATTTCAAAGATTTTTCCTAACACCAGATTTGAAAATGAGGCAGATTTTGCAGAAAAATTCTCTTGGAGCGAGTTCTACCCAATAGACATTTAATTTACATAGATGTGCTCATCATGACATTTTGTGATCTGAACACATTTCATGTATCTCGGTTTCGACAAATATTCACTACAGAGATGTTAGCATTTGGATTTCCAAACTTTCAACCACAATACAAGGCATATTTACACCTACAATTATTTACTCTCATTTCAAATTTTGTCCAAACGTCAAATTCGAAAATCATGCAATTTGTTCAGAAAAATTCTATTCAAGCTAGTTCTACCCAATAGAATTTTAATTTACGTAGTTTCATTACCATAAATTTCCATGTTCCAAACACGCTAAATAAGTCACGGATTCGAAAAGTATTCCCTTCATAGTTGGTTACGTGGATTACCAGAATTAAATTCCCCGTTCAAGGCATATTAACACTTAGAAGCATTTTCTCAGATTTCTCAGGTTTTTCCTAAAGCCAGTTTGAAAAATGAGGCTGATTTCACAGAAAAAGTTCTTGGAGCCAGTTCTACCCAAAAGATATGTAATTTAAGTAGTTCACTCACCGTGACATTCCGTGTTCTGAACATGTTACATGCATGAAGGATTCGACAATCATCCTTTAATGAGTGTGAGCATGTGGATTATCAAATTTTCATCCACCTTACAAGACATGTTTTCACCTAGAAACATTTACTCACATTTCGCAGAATTTTCCTAACGTCAGTTTCGAAAATCAGGCAGTTTTCGCAGAAAAATCCTCTTGTTGCATGTTCCATCCAATAGACATCTCATTTTCATAGATACCATCACCGTAACATTCCGTGTTCCTAAAAAACGGTTCATGCACCAAGGATTCAACAAATATTCACTGCTGAGTTGTTAGCATGTGAATTACCAATCTTTAATAAACCATTGAAGACATATTGTGACCTTAAAGCATTTACTCTGATTTCACAGCGTTTTCATAACACCAGTTTCGAAACTGAGGCAGATTTTTCAGTAAAACTCTCCTGGAGAGGGTTCTAACCAATAGATATGTAATTTGCATAGCTTCCCTCACCGAGAAAGACCGTGTTCCGAACAGGCTACATACATCAAGGATTTGAGAAACATTTTTAATGAGTTATGTACATGTGTATTACAGATCTTTCATCCACCATACAAGGCATATTGACACATAGAAACATTAACTCTGAGCTCACAGCTTTTTCCTAATAGCAGTTTCGAAAATCAGGCAGTTTTCAAAGGAAAATACTTTTGGAGCGTGTTCTACCCAATAGGTACGTAAATTACATAGATTCCCCCACTGTGAAATTACATGTTTCGAACACATTACATGCAGAAAAGTTTCGACAAAAATAAACTATAGAGTTGTTTGCATGAGGATGACAGGACTTTCATCACAATACAAGGCATATTGATGCTTAGAAGCATTTTCTCTGATTTCACAGAGCTTTCCAAACGCCAGTTTCGAAAATGAGGCAGATTTCACGGCAAAAACCTCTTGGAGCAGGTTCTAACCTATAGACATGTAATTAACATGGATTCGCTCTCCGTGAAATTCCGTGTTCTGAACACGATACATGCATCTCGGACTCGACAAATATTCACTACATTGTGGTTAGCATGTGGATTACAGCACTTTCATCCACCATACAAAGCTTACTGACACTTTGAAGGATTTTCTCAGATTTCACAGGTTAGTTTTAATGCCAGATAAGAAAATGAGGCAGATTTGGCAAAAAAATGCTCTTGGAGCGAGTTATACACAAAAGATATGTAATTTACCTAGTTTTACTCACCGTGACATTCCGTGTTCTGAACACGTTACATGCATCACGGATTCGACAAACATTCACTACAGAGTTGGTAGCATAAGGATTACCGAACATTCACCCACCATAAATGCCATATTGACATTTTGAAGCACTTTCCCATATTTCAAAATGTTTTCCTAATGCCAGGTTTGAAAATGAGGCAGATTAACAAAAAATTCTCTTGGAGCAAGTACTTCCCATAGAAATGTAATTTACATAGCTTCCCTCACAGTGACATTCCAATTTCCGAACACTCTACATACTTCACGGATTTGACAAACATTTTTAATGAGTTATGTACATGTGTATTACAGAACTTTCATCCACCATACAAGGCATATTTAAACCTAGAAACGTTAACTCTGAATTTGCAGCCTTTTCCTAAAGCCAGTTTCGAAAATCAGGCCGTTTTCTCCAGAAAAAATTTTTGGAGCGATTCCTTCCCAATAGACATGAAATTTACATAGATTCCATCTCCGGAAATTTCCGTCATACGATCACGCTACATGCATAGGCTTTCTACAATTATTCACATCAGGTTTGTTTGCATGTGGCTTTATGAACTTCCATCACAATACAATGCATATTGACACTTTGAAGCATTTTCTCTGATTTTGAAGGAATTTCCAAATGCCAGTTTCGAAAATGAGGCAGATTTCGCAGAAAAAACTCTTGGAGTGAGTTCTACCCAAGAGACATGTATTTTACCGACATACGCTCACCGTGATATTCTATGATCTGATCACTCTCCATGTATCTCGGTTTCGACAAATATTCTCTACAGAGTTGTTAGTATGTGGATTGCCGAACTTTCATCCACCATACAAGGCATATTTACACCTACAATTGATTAATCTGAGTTCGCAGCTTATTCCTAATGCCAGTTTCAAAAATCAGGCTGTTATCTCAGGAAAAAACTCTTGGAGCGATTTCTAACCTATTGAAATGTAATTTACATAAATTTCCTCGCCGTGACATTCCGTGTTCCAAACGTTCTACATGCATAACGGATTCGAAAAATATTCACTACAGATTTGTTAGCATGTGGATTACAGAACTTACATCACAGAACATTGAATATTGATACTTAGAAGTATTTTCTCAGATTTTGCAGTGTTTTCCAAGCGCCAGTTTCAAAAATGAAGCAGTTATTACAGAAAAATTCTATTGAAGTGAGTTCTACAAAATAGACAAGTAGTTACATTGTTTCAATCACCGTGAAATTGCACGTTCCAAACATGGTACATGCATCACGGATTAGGAAAAAGATTCTTTAATATGTTGTGAAAATTGGATTACCAAACTTTCTTACTACATAAAGGCATCTTTATACCTACAAATATTTTCTCACATTTTGCAGCTTTATCCAAATATCACATTTGAGTTTCAAGCAATTTTCGCCGAAAAATTCTATTCTAGCTAGTTCTACCCAATAGAATTCTAATTTACATAGTTTCTTTACCGTGAATTTCGGTCTTCCGAACGCGCTACAGGAATCACAGTTTGAAAAATATTACTACACACTTGTTAACATATGGATTACCGGACTTTCATCCACCAATCAAGTCATATTGGCACTTAGAAGCATTTTCTCATATTTCAAAGAATTTTCCTAACACCAGATTTGAAAATGAGGCAGATTTTGCAGAAAAATTCTCTTGGAGCGAGTTCTACCCAATAGACATTTAATTTACATAGATGTGCTCATCATGACATTTTGTGATCTGAACACATTTCATGTATCTCGGTTTCGACAAATATTCACTACAGAGATGTTAGCATTTGGATTACCAATCTTACATCCACCATACAAGGCATATTTACACCTACAATTATTTACTCTCATTTCAAAGTTTTGTCCAAACGTCAAATTCGAAAATCATGCAATTTGTTCAGAAAAATTCTATTCAAGCTAGTTCTACCCAATAGAATTTTAATTTACGTAGTTTCATTACCGTAAATTTCCATGTTCCAAACACGCTAAATAAGTCACGGATTCGAAAAGTATTCCCTTCATAGTTGGTTACGTGGATTACCAGACTTAAATTCCCCGTTCAAGGCATATTCACACTTAGAAGCATTTTCTCAGATTTCTCAGGTTTTTCCTAAAGCCAGTTTGGAAAATGAGGCTGATTTCACAGAAAATGTTCTTGGAGCCAGTTCTACCCAAAAGATATGTAATTTAACTAGTTCACTCACCGTGACATTCCGTGTTCTGAACATGTTACATGCATCAAGGATTTGACAATCATCCTTTAATGATTGTGAGCATGTGGATTATCAAATTTTCATCCACCTTACAAGACATGTTTTCACCTAGAAACATTTACTCACATTTCGCAGAATTTTCCTAACGTCAGTTTCGAAAATCAGGCAGTTTTCGCAGAAAAATCCTCTTGTTGCATGTTCCATCCAATAGACATCTCATTTTCATAGATACCATCACCGTAACATTCCGTGTTCCTAAAAAACGGTTCATGCACCAAGGATTCAACAAATATTCACTGCTGAGTTGTTAGCATGTGAATTACCAATCTTTAATAAACCATTGAAGACATATTGTGACCTTAAAGCATTTACTCTGATTTCACAGCGTTTTCATAACACCAGTTTCGAAACTGAGGCAGATTTTTCAGTAAAACTCTCCTGGAGAGGGTTCTAACCAATAGATATGTAATTTGCATAGCTTCCCTCACCGAGAAAGACCGTGTTCCGAACAGGCTACATACATCAAGGATTTGAGAAACATTTTTAATGAGTTATGTACATGTGTATTACAGATCTTTCATCCACCATACAAGGCATATAGACACATAGAAACATTAACTCTGAGCTCACAGCTTTTTCCTAATAGCAGTTTCGAAAATCAGGCAGTTTTCAAAGGAAAATACTTTTGGAGCGTGTTCTACCCAATAGGTACGTAAATTACATAGATTCCCCCACTGTGAAATTACATGTTTCGAACACATTACATGCAGAAAAGATTCGACAAAAATAAACTATAGAGTTGTTTGCATGAGGATGACAGGACTTTCATCACAATACAAGGCATATTGATGCTTAGAAGCATTTTCTCTGATTTCACAGAGCTTTCCAAACGCCAGTTTCGAAAATGAGGCAGATTTCACGGCAAAAACCTCTTGGAGCAGGTTCTAACCTATAGACATGTAATTAACATGGATTCGCTCTCCGTGAAATTCCGTGTTCTGAACACGATACATGCATCTCGGACTCGACAAATATTCACTACATTGTGGTTAGCATGTGGATTACAGCACTTTCATCCACCATACAAACTTACTGACACTTTGAAGAATTTTCTCAGATTTCACAGGTTAGTTTTAATGCCAGATAAGAAAATGAGGCAGATTTGGCAAAAAAATGCTCTTGGAGCGAGTTATACACAAAAGATATGTAATTTACCTAGTTTTACTCACCGTGACATTCCGTGTTCTGAACACGTTACATGCATCACGGATTCGACAAACATTCACTACAGAGTTGGTAGCATAAGGATTACCGAACATTCACCCACCATAAATGCCATATTGACATTTTGAAGCACTTTCCCATATTTCAAAATGTTTTCCTAATGCCAGGTTTGAAAATGAGGCAGATTAACAAAAAATTCTCTTGGAGCAAGTACTTCCCATAGAAATGTAATTTACATAGCTTCCCTCACAGTGACATTCCAATTTCCGAACACTCTACATACTTCACGGATTTGACAAACATTTTTAATGAGTTATGTACATGTGTATTACAGAACTTTCATCCACCATACAAGGCATATTTAAACCTAGAAACGTTAACTCTGAATTTGCAGCCTTTTCCTAATGCCAGTTTCGAAAATCAGGCCGTTTTCTCCAGAAAAAATTTTTGGAGCGATTCCTTCAAAATAGACATGAAATTTACATAGATTCCATCTCCGGAAATTTCCGTCATACGATCACGCTACATGCATAGGCTTTCTACAATTATTCACATCAGGTTTGTTTGCATGTGGCTTTATGAACTTCCATCACAATACAATGCATATTGACACTTTGAAGCATTTTCTCTGATTTTGAAGGAATTTCCAAATGCCAGTTTCGAAAATGAGGCAGATTTCGCAGAAAAAACTCTTGGAGTGAGTTCTACCCAAGAGACATGTATTTTACTGACATACGCTCACCGTGATATTCTATGATCTGAACACTCTCCATGTATCTCGGTTTCGACAAATATTCTCTACAGAGTTGTTAGTATGTGGATTGCCGAACTTTCATCCACCATACAAGGCATATTTACACCTACAATTGATTAATCTGAGTTCGCAGCTTATTCCTAACGCCAGTTTCAAAAATCAGGCTGTTATCTCAGGAAAAAACTCTTGGAGCGATTTCTATCCTATTGAAATGTAATTTACATAAATTTCCTCGCCGTGACATTCCGTGTTCCAAACGTTCTACATGCATAACGGATTCGAAAAATATTCACTACAGATTTGTTAGCATGTGGATTACAGAACTTACATCACAGAACATTGAATATTGATACTTAGAAGTATTTTCTCAGATTTTGCAGTGTTTTCCAAGCGCCAGTTTCAAAAATGAAGCAGTTATTACAGAAAAATTCTATTGAAGTGAGTTCTACAAAATAGACAAGTAGTTACATTGTTTCAATCACCGTGAAATTGCACGTTCCAAACATGGTACATGCATCACGGATTAGGAAAAAGATTCTTTAATATGTTGTGAAAATTGGATTACCAAACTTTCTTCCTACATAAAGGCATCTTTATACCTACAAATATTTTCTCACATTTTGCAGCTTTATCCAAATATCACATTTGAGTATCAAGCAATTTTCGCCGAAATATTATATTCTAGCTAGTTCTACCCAATAGAATTCTAATTTACATAGTTTCTTTACCGTGAATTTCGGTCTTCCGAACGCGCTACAGGAATCACAGTTTGAAAAATATTACTACACACTTGTTAACATATGGATTACCGGACTTTCATCCACCAATCAAGTCATATTGGCACTTAGAAGCATTTTCTCATATTTCGAAGATTTTTCCTAACACCAGATTTGAAAATGAGGCAGATTTTGCAGAAAAATTCTCTTGGAGCGAGTTCTACCCAATAGACATTTAATTTACATAGATGTGCTCATCATGACATTTTGTGATCTGAACACATTTCATGTATCTCCGTTTCGACAAATATTCACTACAGAGATGTTAGCATTTGGATTACCAATCTTACATCCACCATACAAGGCATATTTACACCTACAATTATTTACTCTCATTTCAAAGTTTTGTCCAAACGTCAAATTCGAAAATCATGCAATTTGTTCAGAAAAATTCTATTCAAGCTAGTTCTACCCAATAGAATTTTAATTTACGTAGTTTCATTACCGTAAATTTCCATGTTCCAAACACGCTAAATAAGTCACGGATTCGAAAAGTATTCCCTTCATAGTTGGTTACGTGGATTACCAGACTTAAATTCCCCGTTCAAGGCATATTCACACTTAGAAGCATTTTCTCAGATTTCTCAGGTTTTTCCTAAAGCCAGTTTGGAAAATGAGGCTGATTTCACAGAAAATGTTCTTGGAGCCAGTTCTACCCAAAAGATATGTAATTTAACTAGTTCACTCACCGTGACATTCCGTGTTCTGAACATGTTACATGCATCAAGGATTCGACAATCATCCTTTAATGAGTGTGAGCATGTGGATTATCAAATTTTCATCCACCTTACAAGACATGTTTTCACCTAGAAACATTTACTCACATTTCGCAGAATTTTCCTAACGTCAGTTTCGAAAATCAGGCAGTTTTCGCAGAAAAATCCTCTTGTTGCATGTTCCATCCAATAGACATCTCATTTTCATAGATACCATCACCGTAACATTCCGTGTTCCTAAAAAACGGTTCATGCACCAAGGATTCAACAAATATTCACTGCTGAGTTGTTAGCATGTGAATTACCAATCTTTAATAAACCATTGAAGACATATTGTCACCTTAAAGCATTTACTCTGATTTCACAGCGTTTTCATAACACCAGTTTCGAAACTGAGGCAGATTTTTCAGTAAAACTCTCCTGGAGAGGGTTCTAACCAATAGATATGTAATTTGCATAGCTTCCCTCACCGAGAAAGACCGTGTTCCGAACAGGCTACATACATCAAGGATTTGAGAAACATTTTTAATGAGTTATGTACATGTGTATTACAGATCTTTCATCCACCATACAAGGCATATTGACACATAGAAACATTAACTCTGAGCTCACAGCTTTTTCCTAATAGCAGTTTCGAAAATCAGGCAGTTTTCAAAGGAAAATACTTTTGGAGCGTGTTCTACCCAATAGGTACGTAAATTACATAGATTCCCCCACTGTGAAATTACATGTTTCGAACACATTACATGCAGAAAAGTTTCGACAAAAATAAACTATAGAGTTGTTTGCATGAGGATGACAGGACTTTCATCACAATACAAGGCATATTGATGCTTAGAAGCATTTTCTCTGATTTCACAGAGCTTTCCAAACGCCAGTTTCGAAAATGAGGCAGATTTCACGGCAAAAACCTCTTGGAGCAGGTTCTAACCTATAGACATGTAATTAACATGGATTCGCTCTCCGTGAAATTCCGTGTTCTGAACACGATACATGCATCTCGGACTCGACAAATATTCACTACATTGTGGTTAGCATGTGGATTACAGCACTTTCATCCACCATACAAAGCTTACTGACACTTTGAAGGATTTTCTCAGATTTCACAGGTTAGTTTTAATGCCAGATAAGAAAATGAGGCAGATTTGGCAAAAAAATGCTCTTGGAGCGAGTTATACACAAAAGATATGTAATTTACCTAGTTTTACTCACCGTGACATTCCGTGTTCTGAACACGTTACATGCATCACGGATTCGACAAACATTCACTACAGAGTTGGTAGCATAAGGATTACCGAACATTCACCCACCATAAATGCCATATTGACATTTTGAAGCACTTTCCCATATTTCAAAATGTTTTCCTAATGCCAGGTTTGAAAATGAGGCAGATTAACAAAAAATTCTCTTGGAGCAAGTACTTCCCATAGAAATGTAATTTACATAGCTTCCCTCACAGTGACATTCCAATTTCCGAACACTCTACATACTTCACGGATTTGACAAACATTTTTAATGAGTTATGTACATGTGTATTACAGAACTTTCATCCACCATACAAGGCATATTTAAACCTAGAAACGTTAACTCTGAATTTGCAGCCTTTTCCTAAAGCCAGTTTCGAAAATCAGGCCGTTTTCTCCAGAAAAAATTTTTGGAGCGATTCCTTCCCAATAGACATGAAATTTACATAGATTCCATCTCCGGAAATTTCCGTCATACGATCACGCTACATGCATAGGCTTTCTACAATTATTCACATCAGGTTTGTTTGCATGTGGCTTTATGAACTTCCATCACAATACAATGCATATTGACACTTTGAAGCATTTTCTCTGATTTTGAAGGAATTTCCAAATGCCAGTTTCGAAAATGAGGCAGATTTCGCAGAAAAAACTCTTGGAGTGAGTTCTACCCAAGAGACATGTATTTTACCGACATACGCTCACCGTGATATTCTATGATCTGAACACTCTCCATGTATCTCGGTTTCGACAAATATTCTCTACAGAGTTGTTAGTATGTGGATTGCCGAACTTTCATCCACCATACAAGGCATATTTACACCTACAATTGATTAATCTTAGTTCGCAGCTTATTCCTAATGCCAGTTTCAAAAATCAGGCTGTTATCTCAGGAAAAAACTCTTGGAGCGATTTCTAACCTATTGAAATGTAATTTACATAAATTTCCTCGCCGTGACATTCCGTGTTCCAAACGTTCTACATGCATAACGGATTCGAAAAATATTCACTACAGATTTGTTAGCATGTGGATTACAGAACTTACATCACAGAACATTGAATATTGATACTTAGAAGTATTTTCTCAGATTTTGCAGTGTTTTCCAAGCGCCAGTTTCAAAAATGAAGCAGTTATTACAGAAAAATTCTATTGAAGTGAGTTCTACAAAATAGACAAGTAGTTACATTGTTTCAATCACCGTGAAATTGCACGTTCCAAACATGGTACATGCATCACGGATTAGGAAAAAGATTCTTTAATATGTTGTGAAAATTGGATTACCAAACTTTCTTACTACATAAAGGCATCTTTATACCTACAAATATTTTCTCACATTTTGCAGCTTTATCCAAATATCACATTTGAGTTTCAAGCAATTTTCGCCGAAAAATTCTATTCTAGCTAGTTCTACCCAATAGAATTCTAATTTACATAGTTTCTTTACCGTGAATTTCGGTCTTCCGAACGCGCTACAGGAATCACAGTTTGAAAAATATTACTACACACTTGTTAACATATGGATTACCGGACTTTCATCCACCAATCAAGTCATATTGGCACTTAGAAGCATTTTCTCATATTTCAAAGAATTTTCCTAACACCAGATTTGAAAATGAGGCAGATTTTGCAGAAAAATTCTCTTGGAGCGAGTTCTACCCAATAGACATTTAATTTACATAGATGTGCTCATCATGACATTTTGTGATCTGAACACATTTCATGTATCTCGGTTTCGACAAATATTCACTACAGAGATGTTAGCATTTGGATTACCAATCTTACATCCACCATACAAGGCATATTTACACCTACAATTATTTACTCTCATTTCAAAGTTTTGTCCAAACGTCAAATTCGAAAATCATGCAATTTGTTCAGAAAAATTCTATTCAAGCTAGTTCTACCCAATAGAATTTTAATTTACGTAGTTTCATTACCGTAAATTTCCATGTTCCAAACACGCTAAATAAGTCACGGATTCGAAAAGTATTCCCTTCATAGTTGGTTACGTGGATTACCAGACTTAAATTCCCCGTTCAAGGCATATTCACACTTAGAAGCATTTTCTCAGATTTCTCAGGTTTTTCCTAAAGCCAGTTTGGAAAATGAGGCTGATTTCACAGAAAATGTTCTTGGAGCCAGTTCTACCCAAAAGATATGTAATTTAACTAGTTCACTCACCGTGACATTCCGTGTTCTGAACATGTTACATGCATCAAGGATTTGACAATCATCCTTTAATGATTGTGAGCATGTGGATTATCAAATTTTCATCCACCTTACAAGACATGTTTTCACCTAGAAACATTTACTCACATTTCGCAGAATTTTCCTAACGTCAGTTTCGAAAATCAGGCAGTTTTCGCAGAAAAATCCTCTTGTTGCATGTTCCATCCAATAGACATCTCATTTTCATAGATACCATCACCGTAACATTCCGTGTTCCTAAAAAACGGTTCATGCACCAAGGATTCAACAAATATTCACTGCTGAGTTGTTAGCATGTGAATTACCAATCTTTAATAAACCATTGAAGACATATTGTGACCTTAAAGCATTTACTCTGATTTCACAGCGTTTTCATAACACCAGTTTCGAAACTGAGGCAGATTTTTCAGTAAAACTCTCCTGGAGAGGGTTCTAACCAATAGATATGTAATTTGCATAGCTTCCCTCACCGAGAAAGACCGTGTTCCGAACAGGCTACATACATCAAGGATTTGAGAAACATTTTTAATGAGTTATGTACATGTGTATTACAGATCTTTCATCCACCATACAAGGCATATAGACACATAGAAACATTAACTCTGAGCTCACAGCTTTTTCCTAATAGCAGTTTCGAAAATCAGGCAGTTTTCAAAGGAAAATACTTTTGGAGCGTGTTCTACCCAATAGGTACGTAAATTACATAGATTCCCCCACTGTGAAATTACATGTTTCGAACACATTACATGCAGAAAAGATTCGACAAAAATAAACTATAGAGTTGTTTGCATGAGGATGACAGGACTTTCATCACAATACAAGGCATATTGATGCTTAGAAGCATTTTCTCTGATTTCACAGAGCTTTCCAAACGCCAGTTTCGAAAATGAGGCAGATTTCACGGCAAAAACCTCTTGGAGCAGGTTCTAACCTATAGACATGTAATTAACATGGATTCGCTCTCCGTGAAATTCCGTGTTCTGAACACGATACATGCATCTCGGACTCGACAAATATTCACTACATTGTGGTTAGCATGTGGATTACAGCACTTTCATCCACCATACAAACTTACTGACACTTTGAAGAATTTTCTCAGATTTCACAGGTTAGTTTTAATGCCAGATAAGAAAATGAGGCAGATTTGGCAAAAAAATGCTCTTGGAGCGAGTTATACACAAAAGATATGTAATTTACCTAGTTTTACTCACCGTGACATTCCGTGTTCTGAACACGTTACATGCATCACGGATTCGACAAACATTCACTACAGAGTTGGTAGCATAAGGATTACCGAACATTCACCCACCATAAATGCCATATTGACATTTTGAAGCACTTTCCCATATTTCAAAATGTTTTCCTAATGCCAGGTTTGAAAATGAGGCAGATTAACAAAAAATTCTCTTGGAGCAAGTACTTCCCATAGAAATGTAATTTACATAGCTTCCCTCACAGTGACATTCCAATTTCCGAACACTCTACATACTTCACGGATTTGACAAACATTTTTAATGAGTTATGTACATGTGTATTACAGAACTTTCATCCACCATACAAGGCATATTTAAACCTAGAAACGTTAACTCTGAATTTGCAGCCTTTTCCTAATGCCAGTTTCGAAAATCAGGCCGTTTTCTCCAGAAAAAATTTTTGGAGCGATTCCTTCAAAATAGACATGAAATTTACATAGATTCCATCTCCGGAAATTTCCGTCATACGATCACGCTACATGCATAGGCTTTCTACAATTATTCACATCAGGTTTGTTTGCATGTGGCTTTATGAACTTCCATCACAATACAATGCATATTGACACTTTGAAGCATTTTCTCTGATTTTGAAGGAATTTCCAAATGCCAGTTTCGAAAATGAGGCAGATTTCGCAGAAAAAACTCTTGGAGTGAGTTCTACCCAAGAGACATGTATTTTACTGACATACGCTCACCGTGATATTCTATGATCTGAACACTCTCCATGTATCTCGGTTTCGACAAATATTCTCTACAGAGTTGTTAGTATGTGGATTGCCGAACTTTCATCCACCATACAAGGCATATTTACACCTACAATTGATTAATCTGAGTTCGCAGCTTATTCCTAACGCCAGTTTCAAAAATCAGGCTGTTATCTCAGGAAAAAACTCTTGGAGCGATTTCTATCCTATTGAAATGTAATTTACATAAATTTCCTCGCCGTGACATTCCGTGTTCCAAACGTTCTACATGCATAACGGATTCGAAAAATATTCACTACAGATTTGTTAGCATGTGGATTACAGAACTTACATCACAGAACATTGAATATTGATACTTAGAAGTATTTTCTCAGATTTTGCAGTGTTTTCCAAGCGCCAGTTTCAAAAATGAAGCAGTTATTACAGAAAAATTCTATTGAAGTGAGTTCTACAAAATAGACAAGTAGTTACATTGTTTCAATCACCGTGAAATTGCACGTTCCAAACATGGTACATGCATCACGGATTAGGAAAAAGATTCTTTAATATGTTGTGAAAATTGGATTACCAAACTTTCTTCCTACATAAAGGCATCTTTATACCTACAAATATTTTCTCACATTTTGCAGCTTTATCCAAATATCACATTTGAGTATCAAGCAATTTTCGCCGAAATATTATATTCTAGCTAGTTCTACCCAATAGAATTCTAATTTACATAGTTTCTTTACCGTGAATTTCGGTCTTCCGAACGCGCTACAGGAATCACAGTTTGAAAAATATTACTACACACTTGTTAACATATGGATTACCGGACTTTCATCCACCAATCAAGTCATATTGGCACTTAGAAGCATTTTCTCATATTTCGAAGATTTTTCCTAACACCAGATTTGAAAATGAGGCAGATTTTGCAGAAAAATTCTCTTGGAGCGAGTTCTACCCAATAGACATTTAATTTACATAGATGTGCTCATCATGACATTTTGTGATCTGAACACATTTCATGTATCTCCGTTTCGACAAATATTCACTACAGAGATGTTAGCATTTGGATTACCAATCTTACATCCACCATACAAGGCATATTTACACCTACAATTATTTACTCTCATTTCAAAGTTTTGTCCAAACGTCAAATTCGAAAATCATGCAATTTGTTCAGAAAAATTCTATTCAAGCTAGTTCTACCCAATAGAATTTTAATTTACGTAGTTTCATTACCGTAAATTTCCATGTTCCAAACACGCTAAATAAGTCACGGATTCGAAAAGTATTCCCTTCATAGTTGGTTACGTGGATTACCAGACTTAAATTCCCCGTTCAAGGCATATTCACACTTAGAAGCATTTTCTCAGATTTCTCAGGTTTTTCCTAAAGCCAGTTTGGAAAATGAGGCTGATTTCACAGAAAATGTTCTTGGAGCCAGTTCTACCCAAAAGATATGTAATTTAACTAGTTCACTCACCGTGACATTCCGTGTTCTGAACATGTTACATGCATCAAGGATTCGACAATCATCCTTTAATGAGTGTGAGCATGTGGATTATCAAATTTTCATCCACCTTACAAGACATGTTTTCACCTAGAAACATTTACTCACATTTCGCAGAATTTTCCTAACGTCAGTTTCGAAAATCAGGCAGTTTTCGCAGAAAAATCCTCTTGTTGCATGTTCCATCCAATAGACATCTCATTTTCATAGATACCACCACCGTAACATTCCGTGTTCCTAAAAAACGGTTCATGCACCAAGGATTCAACAAATATTCACTGCTGAGTTGTTAGCATGTGAATTACCAATCTTTAATAAACCATTGAAGACATATTGTCACCTTAAAGCATTTACTCTGATTTCACAGCGTTTTCATAACACCAGTTTCGAAACTGAGGCAGATTTTTCAGTAAAACTCTCCTGGAGAGGGTTCTAACCAATAGATATGTAATTTGCATAGCTTCCCTCACCGAGAAAGACCGTGTTCCGAACAGGCTACATACATCAAGGATTTGAGAAACATTTTTAATGAGTTATGTACATGTGTATTACAGATCTTTCATCCACCATACAAGGCATATTGACACATAGAAACATTAACTCTGAGCTCACAGCTTTTTCCTAATAGCAGTTTCGAAAATCAGGCAGTTTTCAAAGGAAAAAACTGTTGGAGCGTGTTCTACCCAATAGGTACGTAAATTACATAGATTCCCCCACTGTGAAATTACATGTTTCGAACACATTACATGCAGAAAAGATTCGACAAAAATAAACTATAGAGTTGTTTGCATGAGGATGACAGGACTTTCATCACAATACAAGGCATATTGATGCTTAGAAGCATTTTCTCTGATTTCACAGAGCTTTCCAAACGCCAGTTTCGAAAATGAGGCAGATTTCATGGCAAAAACCTCTTGGAGCAGGTTCTAACCTATAGACATGTAATTAACATGGATTCGCTCTCCGTGAAATTCCGTGTTCTGAACACGATACATGCATCTCGGACTCGACAAATATTCACTACATTGTGGTTAGCATGTGGATTACAGCACTTTCATCCACCATACAAAGCTTACTGACACTTTGAAGAATTTTCTCAGATTTCACAGGTTAGTTTTAATGCCAGATAAGAAAATGAGGCAGATTTGGCAAAAAAATGCTCTTGGAGCGAGTTATACACAAAAGATATGTAATTTACCTAGTTTTACTCACCGTGACATTCCGTGTTCTGAACACGTTACATGCATCACGGATTCGACAAACATTCACTACAGAGTTGGTAGCATAAGGATTACCGAACATTCACCCACCATAAATGCCATATTGACATTTTGAAGCACTTTCCCATATTTCAAAATGTTTTCCTAATGCCAGGTTTGAAAATGAGGCAGATTAACAAAAAATTCTCTTGGAGCAAGTACTTCCCATAGAAATGTAATTTACATAGCTTCCCTCACAGTGACATTCCAATTTCCGAACACTCTACATATTTCACGGATTTGACAAACATTTTTAATGAGTTATGTACATGTGTATTACAGAACTTTCATCCACCATACAAGGCATATTTAAACCTAGAAACGTTAACTCTGAATTTGCAGCCTTTTCCTAATGCCAGTTTTGAAAATCAGGCCGTTTTCTCCAGAAAAAATTTTTGGAGCGATTTCTTCCCAATAGACATGAAATTTACATAGATTCCATCTCCGGAAATTTCCGTCATACGATCACGCTGCATGCATAGGCTTTCTACAATTATTCACATCAGGTTTGTTTGCATGTGGCTTTATGAACTTCCATCACAATACAATGCATATTGACACTTTGAAGCATTTTCTCTGATTTTGAAGGAATTTCCAAATGCCAGTTTCGAAAATGAGGCAGATTTCGCAGAAAAAACTCTTGGAGTGAGTTCTACCCAAGAGACATGTATTTTACCGAGATACGCTCACCGTGATATTCTATGTTCTGAACACTCTCCATGTATCTCGGTTTCGACAAATATTCTCTACAGAGTTGTTAGTATGCGGATTGCCGAACTTTCATCCACCATACAAGGCATAATTACACCTACAATTGATTAATCTGAGTTCGCAGCTTATTCCTAACGCCAGTTTCAAAAATCAGGCTGTTATCTCAGGAAAAAACTCTTGGAGCGATTTCTAACCTATTGAAATGTAATTTACATAAATTTCCTCGCCGTGACATTCCGTGTTCCAAACGTTCTACATGCATAACGGATTCGAAAAATATTCACTACAGATTTGTTAGCATGTGGATTACCGAACTTTCATCACAAAACATTGAATATTGATACTTAGAAGTATTTTCTCAGATTTTGCAGCGTTTTCCAAGCGCCAGTTTCAAAAATGAAGCAGTTTTCACAGAAAAATTCTATTGAAGTGAGTTCTACAAAATAGACAAGTAGTTACATTGTTTCAATCACCGTGAAATTGCACGTTCCTAACATGCTACATGCATCACGGATTAGGAAAAAGATTCTTTAATATGTTGTGAAAAATTGGATTACCAAACTTTCTTCCTACATAAAGGCATCTTTATACCTACAAATATTTTCTCACATTTTGCAGCTTTATCCAAATATCACATTTGAGTATCAAGCAATTTTCACCGAAATATTATATTCTAGCTAGTTCTACCCAATAGAATTCTAATTTACATAGTTTCTTTACCGTGAATTTCGGTCTTCCGAATGCGCTTCAGGAATCACAGTTTGAAAAATTTTACTACACACTTGTTAACATATGGATTACCGGACTTTCATCCACCAATCAAGTCATATTGGCACTTAGAAGCATTTTCTCATATTTCGAAGATTTTTCCTAACACCAGATTTGAAAATGAGGCAGATTTTGCAGAAAAATTCTCTTGGAGCGAGTTCTACCCAATAGACATTTAACTTACATAGATGTGCTCATCATGACATTTTGTGATCTGAACACATTTCATGTATCTCGGTTTCGACAAATATTCACTACAGAGATGTTAGCATTTGGATTACCAATCTTACATCCACCATACAAGGCATATTTACACCTACAAGTATTTACTCTCAATTCAAAGTTTTGTCCAAACGTCAAATTCGAAAATCATGCAATTTGTTCAGAAAAATTCTATTCAAGCTAGTTCTACCCAATAGAATTTTAATTTACGTAGTTTCATTACCGTAAATTTCCATGTTCCAAACACGCTAAATAAGTCACGGATTTGAAAAGTATTCCCTTCATAGTTGGTTACGTGGATTACCAGACTTAAATTCCCCGTTCAAGGCATATTCACACTTAGAAGCATTTTCTCAGATTTCTCAGGTTTTTCCTAAAGCCAGTTTGGAAAATAAGGCTGATATCACAGAAAATGTTCTTGGAGCCAGTTCTACCCAAAAGATATGTAATTTAAGTAGTTCACTCAGCGTGACATTCCGTGTTCTGAACATGTTACATGCATCAAGGATTCGACAATCATCCTTTAATGAGTGTGAGCATGTGGATTATCAAATTTTCATCCACCTTACAAGACATGTTTTCACCTAGAAACATTTACTCACATTTCGCAGAATTTTCCTAACGTCAGTTTCGAAAATCAGGCAGTTTTCGCAGAAAAATCCTCTTGTTGCATGTTCCATCCAATAGACATCTCATTTTCATAGATACCATCACCGTAACATTCCGTGTTCCTAAAAAACGGTTCATGCACCAAGGATTCAACAAATATTCACTGCTGAGTTGTTAGCATGTGAATTACCAATCTTTAATAAACCATTGAAGACATATTGTCACCTTAAAGCATTTACTCTGATTTCACAGCGTTTTCATAACACCAGTTTCGAAACTGAGGCAGAGTTTTCAGTAAAACTCTCCTGGAGAGGGTTCTAACCAATAGATATGTAATTTGCATAGCTTCCCTCACCGAGAAAGACCGTGTTCCGAACAGGCTACATACATCAAGGATTTGAGAAACATTTTTAATGAGTTATGTACATGTGTATTACAGATCTTTCATCCACCATACAAGGCATATTGACACATAGAAACATTAAATCTGAGCTCACAGCTTTTTCCTAATAGCAGTTTCGAAAATCAGGCAGTTTTCAAAGGAAAAAACTGTTGGAGCGTGTTCTACCCAATAGGTACGTAAATTACATAGATTCCCCCACTGTGAAATTACATGTTTCGAACACATTACATGCAGAAAAGATTCGACAAAAATAAACTATAGAGTTGTTTGCATGAGGATGACAGGACTTTCATCACAATACAAGGCATATTGATGCTTAGAAGCATTTTCTCTGATTTCACAGAGCTTTCCAAACGCCAGTTTCGAAAATGAGGCAGATTTCACGGCAAAAACCTCTTGGAGCAGGTTCTAACCTATAGACATGTAATTAACATGGATTCGCTCTCCGTGAAATTCCGTGTTCTGAACACGATACATGCATCTCGGACTCGACAAATATTCACTACATTGTGGTTAGCATGTGGATTACAGCACTTTCATCCACCATACAAAGCTTACTGACACTTTGAAGGATTTTCTCAGATTTCACAGGTTAGTTTTAATGCCAGATAAGAAAATGAGGCAGATTTGGCAAAAAAATGCTCTTGGAGCGAGTTATACACAAAAGATATGTAATTTACCTAGTTTTACTCACCGTGACATTCCGTGTTCTGAACACGTTACATGCATCACGGATTCGACAAACATTCACTACAGAGTTGGTAGCATAAGGATTACCGAACATTCACCCACCATAAATGCCATATTGACATTTTGAAGCACTTTCCCATATTTCAAAATGTTTTCCTAATGCCAGGTTTGAAAATGAGGCAGATTAACAAAAAATTCTCTTGGAGCAAGTACTTCCCATAGAAATGTAATTTACATAGCTTCCCTCACAGTGACATTCCAATTTCCGAACACTCTACATACTTCACGGATTTGACAAACATTTTTAATGAGTTATGTACATGTGTATTACAGAACTTTCATCCACCATACAAGGCATATTTAAACCTAGAAACGTTAACTCTGAATTTGCAGCCTTTTCCTAATGCCAGTTTCGAAAATCAGGCCGTTTTCTCCAGAAAAAATTTTTGGAGCGATTTCTTCCCAATAGACATGAAATTTACATAGATTCCATCTCCGGAAATTTCCGTCATACGATCACGCTACATGCATAGGCGTTCTACAATTATTCACATCAGGTTTGTTTGCATGTGGCTTTATGAACTTCCATCACAATACAATGCATATTGACACTTTGAAGCATTTTCTCTGATTTTGAAGGAATTTCCAAATGCCAGTTTCGAAAATGAGGCAGATTTCGCAGAAAAAACTCTTGGAGTGAGTTCTACCCAAGAGACATGTATTTTACTGACATACGCTCACCGTGATATTCTATGTTCTGAACACTCTCCATGTATCTCGGATTCGACAAATATTCTCTACAGAGGTGTTAGTATGCGGATTGCCGAACTTTCATCCACCATACAAGGCATATTTACACCTACAATTGATTAATCTGAGTTCGCAGCTTATTCCTAACGCCAGTTTCAAAAATCAGGCTGTTATCTCAGGAAAAAACTCTTGGAGCGATTTCTAACCTAGGGAAATGTAATTTACATAAATTTCCTCGCCGTGACATTCCGTGTTCCAAACGTTCTATATGCATAACGGATTCTAAAAATAGTCACAACAGATTTGTTAGCATGTGGATAACCGAACTTACATCACAAAACATTGAATATTGATACTTAGAAGTATTTTCTCAGATTTTGCAGCGTTTTCCAAGCGCCAGTTTCAAAAATGAAGCAGTTATTACAGAAAAATTCTATTGAAGTGAGTTCTACAAAATAGACAAGTAGTTACATTGTTTCAATCACCGTGAAATTGCACGTTCCAAACATGGTACATGCATCACGGATTAGGAAAAAGATTCTTTAATATGTTGTGAAAAAGTGGATTACCAAACTTTCTTCCTACATAAAGGCATCTTTATACCTACAAATATTTTCTCACATTTTGCAGCTTTATCCAAATATCACATTTGAGTATCAAGCAATTTTCGCCAAAATATTCTATACTAGCTAGTTCTACCCAATAGAATTCTAATTTACATAGATTCTTTACCTTGAATTTCTGTCTTCGGAACGCGCTACAAGAATCACAGTTTCAAAAATATTACTACACACTTGTTAACATATGGATTACCGGACTTTCATCCACCAATCAAGTCATATTGGCACTTAGAAGCATTTTCTCATATTTCGAAGATTTTTCCTAACACCAGATTTGAAAATGAGGCAGATTTTGCAGAAAAATTCTCTTGGAGCGAGTTCTACCCAATAGACATTTAACTTACATAGATGTGCTCATCATGACATTTTGTGATCTGAACACATTTCATGTATCTCGGTTTCGACAAATATTCACTACAGAGATGTTAGCATTTGGATTACCAATCTTACATCCACCATACAAGGCATATTTACACCTACAAGTATTTACTCTCAATTCAAAGTTTTGTCCAAAAGTCAAATTCGAAAATCATGCAATTTGTTCAGAAAAATTCTATTCAAGCTAGTTCTACCCAATAGAATTTTAATTTACGTAGTTTCATTACCGTAAATTTCCATGTTCCAAACACGCTAAATAAGTCACGGATTTGAAAAGTATTCCCTTCATAGTTGGTTACGTGGATTACCAGACTTAAATTCCCCGTTCAAGGCATATTCACACTTAGAAGCATTTTCTCAGATTTCTCAGGTTTTTCCTAAAGCCAGTTTGGAAAATAAGGCTGATTTCACAGAAAATGTTCTTGGAGCCAGTTCTACCCAAAAGATATGTAATTTAAGTAGTTCACTCACCGTGACATTCCGTGTTCTGAACATGTTACATGCATCAAGGATTCGACAATCATCCTTTAATGAGTGTGAGCATGTGGATTATCAAATTTTCATCCACCTTACAAGACATGTTTTCACCTAGAAACATTTACTCACATTTCGCAGAATTTTCCTAACGTCAGTTTCGAAAATCAGGCAGTTTTCGCAGAAAAATCCTCTTGTTGCATGTTCCATCCAATAGACATCTCATTTTCATAGATACCATCACCGTAACATTCCGTGTTCCTAAAAAACGGTTCATGCACCAAGGATTCAACAAATATTCACTGCTGAGTTGTTAGCATGTGAATTACCAATCTTTAATAAGCCATTGAAGACATATTGTGACCTTAAAGCATTTACTCTGATTTCACAGCGTTTTCATAACACCAGTTTCGAAACTGAGGCAGAGTTTTCAGTAAAACTCTCCTGGAGAGGGTTCTAACCAATAGATATGTAATTTGCATAGCTTCCCTCACCGAGAAAGACCGTGTTCCGAACAGGCTACATACATCAAGGATTTGAGAAACATTTTTAATGAGTTATGTACATGTGTATTACAGATCTTTCATCCACCATACAAGGCATATTGACACATAGAAACATTAACTCTGAGCTCACAGCTTTTTCCTAATAGCAGTTTCGAAAATCAGGCAGTTTTCAAAGGAAAAAACTGTTGGAGCGTGTTCTACCCAATAGGTACGTAAATTACATAGATTCCCCCACTGTGAAATTACATGTTTCGAACACATTACATGCAGAAAAGATTCGACAAAAATAAACTATAGAGTTGTTTGCATGAGGATGACAGGACTTTCATCACAATACAAGGCATATTGATGCTTAGAAGCATTTTCTCTGATTTCACAGAGCTTTCCAAACGCCAGTTTCGAAAATGAGGCAGATTTCATGGCAAAAACCTCTTGGAGCAGGTTCTAACCTATAGACATGTAATTAACATGGATTCGCTCTCCGTGAAATTCCGTGTTCTGAACACGATACATGCATCTCGGACTCGACAAATATTCACTACATTGTGGTTAGCATGTGGATTACAGCACTTTCATCCACCATACAAAGCTTACTGACACTTTGAAGAATTTTCTCAGATTTCACAGGTTAGTTTTAATGCCAGATAAGAAAATGAGGCAGATTTGGCAAAAAAATGCTCTTGGAGCGAGTTATACACAAAAGATATGTAATTTACCTAGTTTTACTCACCGTGACATTCCGTGTTCTGAACACGTTACATGCATCACGGATTCGACAAACATTCACTACAGAGTTGGTAGCATAAGGATTACCGAACATTCACCCACCATAAATGCCATATTGACATTTTGAAGCACTTTCCCATATTTCAAAATGTTTTCCTAATGCCAGGTATGAAAATGAGGCAGATTAACAAAAAATTCTCTTGGAGCAAGTACTTCCCATAGAAATGTAATTTACATAGCTTCCCTCACAGTGACATTCCAATTTCCGAACACTCTACATACTTCACGGATTTGACAAACATTTTTAATGAGTTATGTACATGTGTATTACAGAACTTTCATCCACCATACAAGGCATATTTAAACCTAGAAACGTTAACTCTGAATTTGCAGCCTTTTCCTAATGCCAGTTTCGAAAATCAGGCCGTTTTCTCCAGAAAAAATTTTTGGAGCGATTTCTTCCCAATAGACATGAAATTTACATAGATTCCATCTCCGGAAATTTCCGTCATACGATCACGCTACATGCATAGGCGTTCTACAATTATTCACATCAGGTTTGTTTGCATGTGGCTTTATGAACTTCCATCACAATACAATGCATATTGACACTTTGAAGCATTTTCTCTGATTTTGAAGGAATTTCCAAATGCCAGTTTCGAAAATGAGGCAGATTTCGCAGAAAAAACTCTTGGAGTGAGTTCTACCCAAGAGACATGTATTTTACTGACATACGCTCACCGTGATATTCTATGTTCTGAACACTCTCCATGTATCTCGGATTCGACAAATATTCTCTACAGAGGTGTTAGTATGCGGATTGCCGAACTTTCATCCACCATACAAGGCATATTTACACCTACAATTGATTAATCTGAGTTCGCAGCTTATTCCTAACGCCAGTTTCAAAAATCAGGCTGTTATCTCAGGAAAAAACTCTTGCAGCGATTTCTAACCTAGGGAAATTTAATTTACATAAATTTCCTCGCCGTGACATTCCGTGTTCCAAACGTTCTACATGCATAACGGATTCGAAAAATATTCACTACAGATTTGTTAGCATGTGGATTACCGAACTTACATCACAAAACATTTAATATTGATACTTAGAAGTATTTTCTCAGATTTTGCAGCATTTTCCAAGAGCCAGTTTCAAAAATGAAGCAGTTATTACAGAAAAATTCTATTGAAGTGAGTTCTACAAAATAGACAAGTAGTTACATTGTTTCAATCACCGTGAAATTGCACGTTCCGATCATGGTACATGCATCACGGATTAGAAAAATGATTCTTTAATTTGTTGTGAAAAATTGGATTACCAAACTTTCTTCCTACATAAAGGCATCTTTATACCTACAAATATTTTCTCACATTTTGCAGCTTTATCCAAATATCACATTTGAGTATCAAGCAATTTTCGCCAAAATATTCTATTCTAGCTAGATCTACCCAATAGAATTCTAATTTACATAGTTTCATTACCATGAATTTCTGTCTTTCCAACGCGCTAGAAGAATCAGAGTTTGAAAAATATTACTACACACTTGTTAACATATGGATTACTGGACTTTCATCCACCAATCAAGTCATATTGGCACTTAGAAGGATTTTCTCATATTTCGAAGATTGTTCCTAACACCAGATTTGAAAATGAGGCAGATTTTGCAGAAAAATTCCCTTGGAGCGAGTTCTACCCAATAGACATTTAATTTACATAGATGTGCTCATCATGATATTTTGTGATCTGAACACATTTCATGTATCTCGGTTTTGACAAATATTCACTACAGAGATGTTAGCATTTGGATTACCAAACTTACATCCACCATACAAGGCATATTTACACCTACAAGTATTTACTCTCATTTCAAAGTTTTGTCCAAACGTCAAATTCGAAAATCATGCAATTTGTTCAGAAAAATTCTATTCAAGCTAGTTCTACCCAATAGAATTTTAATTTACGTAGTTTCATTACCGTAAATTTCCATGTTCCAAACACGCTAAATAAGTCACGGATTCGAAAAGTATTCCCTTCATAGTTGGTTACGTGGATTACCAGACTTAAATTCCCCGTTCAAGGCATATTCACACTTAGAAGCATTTTCTCAGATTTCTCAGGTTTTTCCTAAAGCCAGTTTGGAAAATGAGGCTGATTTCACAGAAAATGTTCTTGGAGCCAGTTCTACCCAAAAGATATGTAATTTAACTAGTTCACTCACCGTGACATTCCGTGTTCTGAACATGTTACATGCATCAAGGATTCGACAATCATCCTTTAATGAGTGTGAGCATGTGGATTATCAAATTTTCATCCACCTTACAAGACATGTTTTCACCTAGAAACATTTACTCACATTTCGCAGAATTTTCCTAACGTCAGTTTCGAAAATCAGGCAGTTTTCGCAGAAAAATCCTCTTGTTGCATGTTCCATCCAATAGACATCTCATTTTCATAGATACCAACACCGTAACAATCCGTGTTCCTAAAAAACGGTTCATGCACCAAGGATTCAACTAATATTCACTGCTGAGTTGTTAGCATGTGAATTACCAATCTTTAATAAACCATTGAAGACATATTGTCACCTTAAAGCATTTACTCTGATTTCACAGCGTTTTCATAACACCAGTTTCGAAACTGAGGCAGATTTTTCAGTAAAACTCTCCTGGAGAGGGTTCTAACCAATAGATATGTAATTTGCATAGCTTCCCTCACCGAGAAAGACCGTGTTCCGAACAGGCTACATACATCAAGGATTTGAGAAACATTTTTAATGAGTTATGTACATGTGTATTACAGATCTTTCATCCACCATACAAGGCATATTGACACATAGAAACATTAACTCTGAGCTCACAGCTTTTTCCTAATAGCAGTTTCGAAAATCAGGCAGTTTTCAAAGGAAAAAACTGTTGGAGCGTGTTCTACCCAATAGGTACGTAAATTACATAGATTCCCCCACTGTGAAATTACATGTTTCGAACACATTACATGCAGAAAAGATTCGACAAAAATAAACTATAGAGTTGTTTGCATGAGGATGACAGGACTTTCATCACAATACAAGGCATATTGATGCTTAGAAGCATTTTCTCTGATTTCACAGAGCTTTCCAAACGCCAGTTTCGAAAATGAGGCAGATTTCACGGCAAAAACCTCTTGGAGCAGGTTCTAACCTATAGACATGTAATTAACATGGATTCGCTCTCCGTGAAATTCCGTGTTCTGAACACGATACATGCATCTCGGACTCGACAAATATTCACTACATTGTGGTTAGCATGTGGATTACAGCACTTTCATCCACCATACAAAGCTTACTGACACTTTGAAGAATTTTCTCAGATTTCACAGGTTAGTTTTAATGCCAGATAAGAAAATGAGGCAGATTTGGCAAAAAAATGCTCTTGGAGCGAGTTATACACAAAAGATATGTAATTTACCTAGTTTTACTCACCGTGACATTCCGTTTTCTGAACACATTACATGCATCATGGATTCGACAAACATTCACTACAGAGTTGGTAGCATAAGGATTACCGAACATTCACCCACCATAAATGCCATATTGACATTTTGAAGCACTTTCCCATATTTCAAAATGTTTTCCTAATGCCAGGTTTGAAAATGAGGCAGATTAACAAAAAATTCTCTTGGAGCAAGTACTTCCCATAGAAATGTAATTTACATAGCTTCCCTCACAGTGACATTCCAATTTCCGAACACTCTACATACTTCACGGATTTAACAAACATTTTTAATGAGTTATGTACATGTGTATTACAGAACTTTCATCCACCATACAAGGCATATTTAAACCTAGAAACGTTAACTCTGAATTTGCAGCCTTTTCCTAATGCCAGTTTCGAAAATCAGGCCGTTTTCTCCAGAAAAAATTTTTGGAGCGATTTCTTCCCAATAGACATGAAATTTACATAGATTCCATCTCCGGAAATTTCCGTCATACGATCACGCTACATGCATAGGCGTTCTACAATTATTCACATCAGGTTTGTTTGCATGTGGCTTTATGAACTTCCATCACAATACAATGCATATTGACACTTTGAAGCATTTTCTCTGATTTTGAAGGAATTTCCAAATGCCAGTTTTGAAAATGAGGCAGATTTCGCAGAAAAAACTCTTGGAGTGAGTTCTACCCAAGAGACATGTATTTTAACGACATACGCTCACCGTGATATTCTATGTTCTGAACACTCTTCATGTATCTCGGATTCGACAAATATTCTCTACAGAGTTGTTAGTATGCGGATTGCCGAACTTTCATCCACCATACAAGGCATATTTACACCTACAATTGATTAATCTGAGTTCGCAGCTTATTCCTAATGCCAGTTTCAAAAATCAGGCTGTTATCTCAGGAAAAAACTCTTGGAGCGATTTCTAACCTAGGGAAATGTAATTTACATAAATTTCCTCGCCGTGACATTCCGTGTTCCAAACGTTCTACATGCATAATGGATTCGAAAAATATTCACTACAGATTTGTTAGCATGTGGATTACCGAACTTTCATAACAAAACATTGAATATTGATACTTAGAAGTATTTTCTCAGATTTTGCAGCATTTTCCAAGAGCCAGTTTCAAAAATGAAGCAGTTATTACAGAAAAATTCTATTGAAGTGAGTTCTACAAAATAGACAAGTAGTTACATTTTTTCAATCACCGTGAAATTGCACGTTCCGATCATGGTACATGCATCACGGATTAGAAAAATGATTCTTTAATTTGTTGTGAAAAATTGGATTAGCAAACTTTCTTCCTACATAAAGGCATCTTTATACCTACAAATATTTTCTCACATTTTGCAGCTTTATCCAAATATCACATTTGAGTATCAAGCAATTTTCGCCAAAATATTCTATTCTAGCTAGATCTACCCAATAGAATTCTAATTTACATAGTTTCTTTACCATGAATTTCTGTCTTTCCAACGCGCTAGAAGAATCAGAGTTTGAAAAATATTACTACACACTTGTTAACATATGGATTACTGGACTTTCATCCACCAATCAAGTCATATTGGCACTTAGAAGGATTTTCTCATATTTCGAAGATTGTTCCTAACACCAGATTTGAAAATGAGGCAGATTTTGCAGAAAAATTCCCTTGGAGCGAGTTCTACCCAATAGACATTTAATTTACATAGATGTGCTCATCATGATATTTTGTGATCTGAAAACATTTCATGTATCTCGGTTTTGACAAATATTCACTACAGAGATGTTAGCATTTGGATTACCAATCTTACATCCACCATACAAGGCATATTTACACCTACAAGTATTTACTCTCATTTCAAAGTTTTGTCCAAACGTCAAATTCGAAAATCATGCAATTTGTTCAGAAAAATTCTATTCAAGCTAGTTCTACCCAATAGAATTTTAATTTACGTAGTTTCATTACCGTAAATTTCCATGTTCCAAACACGCTAAATAAGTCACGGATTCGAAAAGTATTCCCTTCATAGTTGGTTACGTGGATTACCAGACTTAAATTCCCCGTTCAAGGCATATTCACACTTAGAAGCATTTTCTCAGATTTCTCAGGTTTTTCCTAAAGCCAGTTTGGAAAATGAGGCTGATTTCACAGAAAATGTTCTTGGAGCCAGTTCTACCCAAAAGATATGTAATTTAACTAGTTCACTCACCGTGACATTCCGTGTTCTGAACATGTTACATGCATCAAGGATTCGACAATCATCCTTTAATGAGTGTGAGCATGTGGATTATCAAATTTTCATCCACCTTACAAGACATGTTTTCACCTAGAAACATTTACTCACATTTCGCAGAATTTTCCTAACGTCAGTTTCGAAAATCAGGCAGTTTTCGCAGAAAAATCCTCTTGTTGCATGTTCCATCCAATAGACATCTCATTTTCATAGATACCAACACCGTAACAATCCGTGTTCCTAAAAAACGGTTCATGCACCAAGGATTCAACTAATATTCACTGCTGAGTTGTTAGCATGTGAATTACCAATCTTTAATAAACCATTGAAGACATATTGTCACCTTAAAGCATTTACTCTGATTTCACAGCGTTTTCATAACACCAGTTTCGAAACTGAGGCAGATTTTTCAGTAAAACTCTCCTGGAGAGGGTTCTAACCAATAGATATGTAATTTGCATAGCTTCCCTCACCGAGAAAGACCGTGTTCCGAACAGGCTACATACATCAAGGATTTGAGAAACATTTTTAATGAGTTATGTACATGTGTATTACAGATCTTTCATCCACCATACAAGGCATATTGACACATAGAAACATTAACTCTGAGCTCACAGCTTTTTCCTAATAGCAGTTTCGAAAATCAGGCAGTTTTCAAAGGAAAAAACTGTTGGAGCGTGTTCTACCCAATAGGTACGTAAATTACATAGATTCCCCCACTGTGAAATTACATGTTTCGAACACATTACATGCAGAAAAGATTCGACAAAAATAAACTATAGAGTTGTTTGCATGAGGATGACAGGACTTTCATCACAATACAAGGCATATTGATGCTTAGAAGCATTTTCTCTGATTTCACAGAGCTTTCCAAACGCCAGTTTCGAAAATGAGGCAGATTTCACGGCAAAAACCTCTTGGAGCAGGTTCTAACCTATAGACATGTAATTAACATGGATTCGCTCTCCGTGAAATTCCGTGTTCTGAACACGATACATGCATCTCGGACTCGACAAATATTCACTACATTGTGGTTAGCATGTGGATTACAGCACTTTCATCCACCATACAAAGCTTACTGACACTTTGAAGAATTTTCTCAGATTTCACAGGTTAGTTTTAATGCCAGATAAGAAAATGAGGCAGATTTGGCAAAAAAATGCTCTTGGAGCGAGTTATACACAAAAGATATGTAATTTACCTAGTTTTACTCACCGTGACATTCCGTTTTCTGAACACATTACATGCATCATGGATTCGACAAACATTCACTACAGAGTTGGTAGCATAAGGATTACCGAACATTCACCCACCATAAATGCCATATTGACATTTTGAAGCACTTTCCCATATTTCAAAATGTTTTCCTAATGCCAGGTTTGAAAATGAGGCAGATTAACAAAAAATTCTCTTGGAGCAAGTACTTCCCATAGAAATGTAATTTACATAGCTTCCCTCACAGTGACATTCCAATTTCCGAACACTCTACATACTTCACGGATTTAACAAACATTTTTAATGAGTTATGTACATGTGTATTACAGAACTTTCATCCACCATACAAGGCATATTTAAACCTAGAAACGTTAACTCTGAATTTGCAGCCTTTTCCTAATGCCAGTTTCGAAAATCAGGCCGTTTTCTCCAGAAAAAATTTTTGGAGCGATTTCTTCCCAATAGACATGAAATTTACATAGATTCCATCTCCGGAAATTTCCGTCATACGATCACGCTACATGCATAGGCGTTCTACAATTATTCACATCAGGTTTGTTTGCATGTGGCTTTATGAACTTCCATCACAATACAATGCATATTGACACTTTGAAGCATTTTCTCTGATTTTGAAGGAATTTCCAAATGCCAGTTTTGAAAATGAGGCAGATTTCGCAGAAAAAACTCTTGGAGTGAGTTCTACCCAAGAGACATGTATTTTAACGACATACGCTCACCGTGATATTCTATGTTCTGAACACTCTTCATGTATCTCGGATTCGACAAATATTCTCTACAGAGTTGTTAGTATGCGGATTGCCGAACTTTCATCCACCATACAAGGCATATTTACACCTACAATTGATTAATCTGAGTTCGCAGCTTATTCCTAATGCCAGTTTCAAAAATCAGGCTGTTATCTCAGGAAAAAACTCTTGGAGCGATTTCTAACCTAGGGAAATGTAATTTACATAAATTTCCTCGCCGTGACATTCCGTGTTCCAAACGTTCTACATGCATAATGGATTCGAAAAATATTCACTACAGATTTGTTAGCATGTGGATTACCGAACTTTCATAACAAAACATTGAATATTGATACTTAGAAGTATTTTCTCAGATTTTGCAGCATTTTCCAAGAGCCAGTTTCAAAAATGAAGCAGTTATTACAGAAAAATTCTATTGAAGTGAGTTCTACAAAATAGACAAGTAGTTACATTTTTTCAATCACCGTGAAATTGCACGTTCCGATCATGGTACATGCATCACGGATTAGAAAAATGATTCTTTAATTTGTTGTGAAAAATTGGATTAGCAAACTTTCTTCCTACATAAAGGCATCTTTATACCTACAAATATTTTCTCACATTTTGCAGCTTTATCCAAATATCACATTTGAGTATCAAGCAATTTTCGCCAAAATATTCTATTCTAGCTAGATCTACCCAATAGAATTCTAATTTACATAGTTTCTTTACCATGAATTTCTGTCTTTCCAACGCGCTAGAAGAATCAGAGTTTGAAAAATATTACTACACACTTGTTAACATATGGATTACTGGACTTTCATCCACCAATCAAGTCATATTGGCACTTAGAAGGATTTTCTCATATTTCGAAGATTGTTCCTAACACCAGATTTGAAAATGAGGCAGATTTTGCAGAAAAATTCCCTTGGAGCGAGTTCTACCCAATAGACATTTAATTTACATAGATGTGCTCATCATGATATTTTGTGATCTGAAAACATTTCATGTATCTCGGTTTTGACAAATATTCACTACAGAGATGTTAGCATTTGGATTACCAATCTTACATCCACCATACAAGGCATATTTACACCTACAAGTATTTACTCTCATTTCAAAGTTTTGTCCAAACGTCAAATTCGAAAATCATGCAATTTGTTCAGAAAAATTCTATTCAAGCTAGTTCTACCCAATAGAATTTTAATTTACGTAGTTTCATTACCGTAAATTTCCATGTTCCAAACACGCTAAATAAGTCACGGATTCGAAAAGTATTCCCTTCATAGTTGGTTACGTGGATTACCAGACTTAAATTCCCCGTTCAAGGCATATTCACACTTAGAAGCATTTTCTCAGATTTCTCAGGTTTTTCCTAAAGCCAGTTTGGAAAATGAGGCTGATTTCACAGAAAATGTTCTTGGAGCCAGTTCTACCCAAAAGATATGTAATTTAACTAGTTCACTCACCGTGACATTCCGTGTTCTGAACATGTTACATGCATCAAGGATACGACAATCATCCTTTAATGAGTGTGAGCATGTGGATTATCAAATTTTCATCCACCTTACAAGACATGTTTTCACCTAGAAACATTTACTCACATTTCGCAGAATTTTCCTAACGTCAGTTTCGAAAATCAGGCAGTTTTCGCAGAAAAATCCTCTTGTTGCATGTTCCATCCAATAGACATCTCATTTTCATAGATACCATCACCGTAACAATCCGTGTTCCTAAAAAACGGTTCATGCACCAAGGATTCAACTAATATTCACTGCTGAGTTGTTAGCATGTGAATTACCAATCTTTAATAAACCATTGAAGACATATTGTCACCTTAAAGCATTTACTCTGATTTCACAGCGTTTTCATAACACCAGTTTTGAAACTGAGGCAGATTTTTCAGTAAAACTCTCCTGGAGAGGGTTCTAACCAATAGATATGTAATTTGCATAGCTTCCCTCACCGAGAAAGACCGTGTTCCGAACAGGCTACATACATCAAGGATTTGAGAAACATTTTTAATGAGTTATGTACATGTGTATTACAGATCTTTCATCCACCATACAAGGCATATTGACACATAGAAACATTAACTCTGAGCTCACAGCTTTTTCCTAATAGCAGTTTCGAAAATCAGGCAGTTTTCAAAGGAAAAAACTGTTGGAGCGTGTTCTACCCAATAGGTACGTAAATTACATAGATTCCCCCACTGTGAAATTACATGTTTCGAACACATTACATGCAGAAAAGATTCGACAAAAATAAACTATAGAGTTGTTTGCATGAGGATGACAGGACTTTCATCACAATACAAGGCATATTGATGCTTAGAAGCATTTTCTCTGATTTCACAGAGCTTTCCAAACGCCAGTTTCGAAAATGAGGCAGATTTCACGGCAAAAACCTCTTGGAGCAGGTTCTAACCTATAGACATGTAATTAACATGGATTCGCTCTCCGTGAAATTCCGTGTTCTGAACACGATACATGCATCTCGGACTCGACAAATATTCACTACATTGTGGTTAGCATGTGGATTACAGCACTTTCATCCACCATACAAAGCTTACTGACACTTTGAAGAATTTTCTCAGATTTCACAGGTTAGTTTTAATGCCAGATAAGAAAATGAGGCAGATTTGGCAAAAAAATGCTCTTGGAGCGAGTTATACACAAAAGATATGTAATTTACCTAGTTTTACTCACCGTGACATTCCGTGTTCTGAACACGTTACATGCATCACGGATTCGACAAACATTCACTACAGAGTTGGTAGCATAAGGATTACCGAACATTCACCCACCATAAATGCCATATTGACATTTTGAAGCACTTTCCCATATTTCAAAATGTTTTCCTAATGCCAGGTTTGAAAATGAGGCAGATTAACAAAAAATTCTCTTGGAGCAAGTACTTCCCATAGAAATGTAATTTACATAGCTTCCCTCACAGTGACATTCCAATTTCCGAACACTCTACATACTTCACGGATTTGACAAACATTTTTAATGAGTTATGTACATGTGTATTACAGAACTTTCATCCACCATACAAGGCATATTTAAACCTAGAAACGTTAACTCTGAATTTGCAGCCTTTTCCTAATGCCAGTTTCGAAAATCAGGCCGTTTTCTCCAGAAAAAATTTTTGGAGCGATTTCTTCCCAATAGACATGAAATTTACATAGATTCCATCTCCGGAAATTTCCGTCATACGATCACGCTACATGCATAGGCGTTCTACAATTATTCACATCAGGTTTGTTTGCATGTGGCTTTATGAACTTCCATCACAATACAATGCATATTGACACTTTGAAGCATTTTCTCTGATTTTGAAGGAATTTCCAAATGCCAGTTTCGAAAATGAGGCAGATTTCGCAGAAAAAACTCTTGGAGTGAGTTAAACCCAAGAGACATGTATTTTACCGACATACGCTCACCGTGATATTCTATGTTCTGAACACTCTCCATGTATCTCGGATTCGACTAATATTCTCTACAGAGTTGTTAGTATGCGGATTGCCGAACTTTCATCCACCATACAAGGCATATTTACACCTACAATTGATTAATCTGAGTTCGCAGCTTATTCCTAACGCCAGTTTCAAAAATCAGGCTGTTATCTCAGGAAAAAACTCTTGGAGCGATTTCTAACCTAGGGAAATGTAATTTACATAAATTTCCTCGCCGTGACATTCCGTGTTCCAAACGTTCTACATGCATAACGGATTCTAAAAATAGTCACAACAGATTTGTTAGCATGTGGATTACCGAACTTACATCACAAAACATTGAATATTGATACTTAGAAGTATTTTCTCAGATTTTGCAGCGTTTTCTAAGCGCCAGTTTCAAAAATGAAGCAGTTATTACAGAAAAATTCTATTGAAGTGAGTTCTACAAAATAGACAAGTAGTTACATTGTTTCAATAACCGTGAAACTGCACGTTCCAAACATGGTACATGCATCACGGATTAGGAAAAAGATTCTTTAATATGTTGTGAAAAAGTGGATTGCCAAACTTTCTTCCTACATAAAGGCATCTTTATACCTACAAATATTTTCTCACATTTTGCAGCTTTATCCAAATATCACATTTGAGTTTCAAGCAATTTTCGCCAAAATATTCTATTCTAGCTAGTTCTACCCAATAGAATTCTAATTTACATAGATTCTTTACCATGAATTTCTATCTTCGGAACGCGCTACAAGAATCACAGTTTCAAAAATATTACTACACACTTGTTAACATATGGATTACCGGACTTTCATCCACCAATCAAGTCATATTGGCACTTAGAAGCATTTTCTCATATTTCGAAGATTTTTCCTAACACCAGATTTGAAAATGAGGCAGATTTTGCAGAAAAATTCTCTTGGAGCGAGTTCTACCCAATAGACATTTAACTTACATAGATGTGCTCATCATGACATTTTGTGATCTGAACACATTTCATGTATCTCGGTTTCGACAAATATTCACTACAGAGATGTTAGCATTTGGATTACCAATCTTACATCCACCATACAAGGCATATTTACACCTACAAGTATTTACTCTCAATTCAAAGTTTTGTCCAAAAGTCAAATTCGAAAATCATGCAATTTGTTCAGAAAAATTCTATTCAATCTAGTTCTACCCAATAGAATTTTAATTTACGTAGTTTCATTACCGTAAATTTCCATGTTCCAAACACGCTAAATAAGTCACGGATTTGAAAAGTATTCCCATCATAGTTGGTTACATGGATTACCAGACTCAAATTCCCCGTTCAAGGCATATTCACACTTAGAAGCATTTTCTCAGATTTCTCAGGTTTTTCCTAAAGCCAGTTTGGAAAATAAGGCTGATTTCACAGAAAATGTTCTTGGAGCCAGTTCTACCCAAAAGATATGTAATTTAACTAGTTCACTCACCGTGACATTCCGTGTTCTGAACATGTTACATGCATCAAGGATTCGACAATCATGCTTTAATGAGTGTGAGCATGTGGATTATCAAATTTTCATCCACCTTACAAGACATGTTTTCACCTAGAATCATTTACTCACATTTCGCAGAATTTTCCTAACGTCAGTTTCGAAAATCAGGCAGTTTTCGCAGAAAAATCCTCTTGTTGCATGTTCCATCAAATAGACATCTCATTTTCATAGATACCATCACCGTAACATTCCGTGTTCCTAAAAAACGGTTCATGCACCAAGGATTCAACAAATATTCACTGCTGAGTTGTTAGCATGTGAATTACCAATCTTTAATAAACCATTGAAGACATATTGTGACCTTAAAGCATTTACTCTGATTTCACAGCGTTTTCATAACACCAGTTTCGAAACTGAGGCAGAGTTTTCAGTAAAACTCTCCTGGAGAGGGTTCTAACCAATAGATATGTAATTTGCATAGCTTCCCTCACCGAGAAAGACCGTGTTCCGAACAGGCTACATACATCAAAGATTTGAGAAACATTTTTAATGAGTTATGTACATGTGTATTACAGATCTTTCATCCACCATACAAGGCATATTGACACATAGAAACATTAACTCTGAGTTCACAGCTTTTTCCTAATAGCAGTTTCGAAAATCAGGCAGTTTTCAAAGGAAAAAACTGTTGGAGCGTGTTCTACCCAATAGGTACGTAAATTACATAGATTCCCCCACTGTGAAATTACATGTTTCGAACACATTACATGCAGAAAAGATTCGACAAAAATAAACTATAGAGTTGTTTGCATGAGGATGACAGGACTTTCATCACAATACAAGGCATATTGATGCTTAGAAGCATTTTCTCTGATTTCACAGAGCTTTCCAAACGCCAGTTTCGAAAATGAGGCAGATTTCACGGCAAAAACCTCTTGGAGCAGGTTCTAACCTATAGACATGTAATTAACATGGATTCGCTCTCCGTGAAATTCCGTGTTCTGAACACGATACATGCATCTCGGACTCGACAAATATTCACTACATTGTGGTTAGCATGTGGATTACAGCACTTTCATCCACCATACAAAGCTTACTGACACTTTGAAGAATTTTCTCAGATTTCACAGGTTAGTTTTAATGCCAGATAAGAAAATGAGGCAGATTTGGCAAAAAAATGCTCTTGGAGCGAGTTATACACAAAAGATATGTAATTTACCTAGTTTTACTCACCGTGACATTCCGTGTTCTGAACACGTTACATGCATCACGGATTCGACAAACATTCACTACAGAGTTGGTAGCATAAGGATTACCGAACATTCACCCACCATAAATGCCATATTGACATTTTGAAGCACTTTCCCATATTTCAAAATGTTTTCCTAATGCCAGGTTTGAAAATGAGGCAGATTAACAAAAAATTCTCTTGGAGCAAGTACTTCCCATAGAAATGTAATTTACATAGCTTCCCTCACAGTGACATTCCAATTTCCGAACACTCTACATACTTCACGGATTTAACAAACATTTTTAATGAGTTATGTACATGTGTATTACAGAACTTTCATCCACCATACAAGGCATATTTAAACCTAGAAACGTTAACTCTGAATTTGCAGCCTTTTCCTAATGCCAGTTTCGAAAATCAGGCCGTTTTCTCCAGAAAAAATTTTTGGAGCGATTTCTTCCCAATAGACATGAAATTTACATAGATTCCATCTCCGGAAATTTCCGTCATACGATCACGCTACATGCATAGGCGTTCTACAATTATTCACATCAGGTTTGTTTGCATGTGGCTTTATGAACTTCCATCACAATACAATGCATATTGACACTTTGAAGCATTTTCTCTGATTTTGAAGGAATTTCCAAATGCCAGTTTCGAAAATGAGGCAGATTTCGCAGAAAAAACTCTTGGAGTGAGTTCTACCCAAGAGACATGTATTTTACCGACATACGCTCACCGTGATATTCTATGTTCTGAACACTCTTCATGTATCTCAGATTCGACAAATATTCTGTACAGAGTTGTTAGTATGCGGATTGCCGAACTTTCATCCACCATACAAGGCATATTTACACCTACAATTGATTAATCTGAGTTCGCAGCTTATTCCTAATGCCAGTTTCAAAAATCAGGCTGTTATCTCAGGAAAAAACTCTTGGAGCGATTTCTAACCTAGGGAAATGTAATTTACATAAATTTCCTCGCCGTGACATTCCGTGTTCCAAACGTTCTACATGCATAACGGATTCGAAAAATATTCACTACAGATTTGTTAGCATGTGGATTACCGAACTTACATCACAAAACATTTAATATTGATACTTAGAAGTATTTTCTCAGATTTTGCAGCATTTTCCAAGAGCCAGTTTCAAAAATGAAGCAGTTATTACAGAAAAATTCTATTGAAGTGAGTTCTACAAAATAGACAAGAAGTTACATTGTTTCAATCACCGTGAAATTGCACGTTCCGATCATGGTACATGCATCACGGATTAGAAAAATGATTCTTTAATTTGTTGTGAAAAATTGGATTACCAAACTTTCTTCCTACATAAAGGCATCTTTATACCTACAAATATTTTCTCACATTTTGCAGCTTTATCCAAATATCACATTTGAGTATCAAGCAATTTTCGCCGAATTATTCTATTCTAGCTAGATCTACCCAATAGAATTCTAATTTACATAGTTTCTTTACCATGAATTTCTGTCTTTCCAACGCGCTAGAAGAATCAGAGTTTGAAAAATATTACTACACACTTGTTAACATATGGATTACTGGACTTTCATCCACCAATCAAGTCATATTGGCACTTAGAAGGATTTTCTCATATTTCGAAGATTGTTCCTAACACCAGATTTGAAAATGAGGCAGATTTTGCAGAAAAATTCCCTTGGAGCGAGTTCTACCCAATAGACATTTAATTTACATAGATGTGCTCATCATGACATTTTGTGATCTGAACACATTTCATGTATCTCGGTTTTGACAAATATTCACTACAGAGATGTTAGCATTTGGATTACCAATCTTACATCCACCATACAAGGCATATTTACACCTACAAGTATTTACTCTCATTTCAAAGTTTTGTCCAAACGTCAAATTCGAAAATCATGCAATTTGTTCAGAAAAATTCTATTCAAGCTAGTTCTACCCAATAGAATTTTAATTTACGTAGTTTCATTACCGTAAATTTCCATGTTCCAAACACGCTAAATAAGTCACGGATTTGAAAAGTATTCCCTTCATAGTTGGTTACGTGGATTACCAGACTTAAATTCCCCGTTCAAGGCATATTCACACTTAGAAGCATTTTCTCAGATTTCTCAGGTTTTTCCTAAAGCCAGTTTGGAAAATGAGGCTGATTTCACAGAAAATGTTCTTGGAGCCAGTTCTACCCAAAAGATATGTAATTTAACTAGTTCACTCACCGTGACATTCCGTGTTCTGAACATGTTACATGCATCAAGGATTCGACAATCATCCTTTAATGAGTGTGAGCATGTGGATTATCAAATTTTCATCCACCTTACAAGACATGTTTTCACCTAGAAACATTTACTCACATTTCGCAGAATTTTCCTAACGTCAGTTTCGAAAATCAGGCAGTTTTCGCAGAAAAATCCTCTTGTTGCATGTTCCATCCAATAGACATCTCATTTTCATAGATACCATCACCGTAACAATCCGTGTTCCTAAAAAACGGTTCATGCACCAAGGATTCAACAAATATTCACTGCTGAGTTGTTAGCATGTGAATTACCAATCTTTAATAAACCATTGAAGACATATTGTCACCTTAAAGCATTTACTCTGATTTCACAGCGTTTTCATAACACCAGTTTCGAAACTGAGGCAGAGTTTTCAGTAAAACTCTCCTGGAGAGGGTTCTAACCAATAGATATGTAATTTGCATAGCTTCCCTCACCGAGAAAGACCGTGTTCCGAACAGGCTACATACATCAAGGATTTGAGAAACATTTTTAATGAGTTATGTACATGTGTATTACAGATCTTTCATCCACCATACAAGGCATATTGACACATAGAAACATTAACTCTGAGCTCACAGCTTTTTCCTAATAGCAGTTTCGAAAATCAGGCAGTTTTCAAAGGAAAAAACTGTTGGAGCGTGTTCTACCCAATAGGTACGTAAATTACATAGATTCCCCCACTGTGAAATTACATGTTTCGAACACATTACATGCAGAAAAGATTCGACAAAAATAAACTATAGAGTTGTTTGCATGAGGATGACAGGACTTTCATCACAATACAAGGCATATTGATGCTTAGAAGCATTTTCTCTGATTTCACAGAGCTTTCCAAACGCCAGTTTCGAAAATGAGGCAGATTTCACGGCAAAAACCTCTTGGAGCAGGTTCTAACCTATAGACATGTAATTAACATGGATTCGCTCTCCGTGAAATTCCGTGTTCTGAACACGATACATGCATCTCGGACTCGACAAATATTCACTACATTGTGGTTAGCATGTGGATTACAGCACTTTCATCCACCATACAAAGCTTACTGACACTTTGAAGAATTTTCTCAGATTTCACAGGTTAGTTTTAATGCCAGATAAGAAAATGAGGCAGATTTGGCAAAAAAATGCTCTTGGAGCGAGTTATACACAAAAGATATGTAATTTACCTAGTTTTACTCACCGTGACATTCCGTGTTCTGAACACGTTACATGCATCACGGATTCGACAAACATTCACTACAGAGTTGGTAGCATAAGGATTACCGAACATTCACCCACCATAAATGCCATATTGACATTTTGAAGCACTTTCCCATATTTCAAAATGTTTTCCTAATGCCAGGTTTGAAAATGAGGCAGATTAACAAAAAATTCTCTTGGAGCAAGTACTTCCCATAGAAATGTAATTTACATAGCTTCCCTCACAGTGACATTCCAATTTCCGAACACTCTACATACTTCACGGATTTGACAAACATTTTTAATGAGTTATGTACATGTGTATTACAGAACTTTCATCCACCATACAAGGCATATTTAAACCTAGAAACGTTAACTCTGAATTTGCAGCCTTTTCCTAATGCCAGTTTCGAAAATCAGGCCGTTTTCTCCAGAAAAAATTTTTGGAGCGATTTCTTCCCAATAGACATGAAATTTACATAGATTCCATCTCCGGAAACTTCCGTCATACGATCACGCTACATGCATAGGCGTTCTACAATTATTCACATCAGGTTTGTTTGCATGTGGCTTTATGAACTTCCATCACAATACAATGCATATTGACACTTTGAAGCATTTTCTCTGATTTTGAAGGAATTTCCAAATGCCAGTTTCGAAAATGAGGCAGATTTCGCAGAAAAAACTCTTGGAGTGAGTTCTACCCAAGAGACATGTATTTTACTGACATACGCTCACCGTGATATTCTATGTTCTGAACACTCTCCATGTATCTCGGATTCGACAAATATTCTCTACAGAGGTGTTAGTATGCGGATTGCCGAACTTTCATCCACCATACAAGGCATATTTACACCTACAATTGATTAATCTGAGTTCGCAGCTTATTCCTAACGCCAGTTTCAAAAATCAGGCTGTTATCTCAGGAAAAAACTCTTGGAGCGATTTCTAACCTAGGGAAATGTAATTTACATAAATTTCCTCGCCGTGACATTCCGTGTTCCAAACGTTCTACATGCATAACGGATTCTAAAAATAGTCACAACAGATTTGTTAGCATGTGGATTACCGAACTTACATCACAAAACATTGAATATTGATACTTAGAAGTATTTTCTCAGATTTTGCAGCGTTTTCTAAGCGCCAGTTTCAAAAATGAAGCAGTTATTACAGAAAAATTCTATTGAAGTGAGTTCTACAAAATAGACAAGTAGTTACATTGTTTCAATCACCGTGAAATTGCACGTTCCAAACATGGTACATGCATCACGGATTAGGAAAAAGATTCTTTAATATGTTGTGAAAAAGTGGATTACCAAACTTTCTTCCTACATAAAGGCATCTTTATACCTACAAATATTTTCTCACATTTTGCAGCTTTATCCAAATATCACATTTGAGTATCAAGCAATTTTCGCCAAAATATTCTATTCTAGCTAGTTCTACAAAATAGAATTCTAATTTACATAGATTCTTTACCATGAATTTCTATCTTCGGAACGCGCTACAAGAATCACAGTTTCAAAAATATTACTACACACTTGTTAACATATGGATTACCGGACTTTCATCCACCAATCAAGTCATATTGGCACTTAGAAGCATTTTCTCTTATTTCGAAGATTTTTCCTAACACCAGATTTGAAAATGAGGCAGATTTTGCAGAAAAATTCTCTTGGAGCGAGTTCTACCCAATAGACATTTAACTTACATAGATGTGCTCATCATGACATTTTGTGATCTGAACACATTTCATGTATCTCGGTTTCGACAAATATTCACTACAGAGATGTTAGCATTTGGATTACCAATCTTACATCCACCATACAAGGCATATTTACACCTACAAGTATTTACTCTCAATTCAAAGTTTTGTCCAAACGTCAAATTCGAAAATCATGCAATTTGTTCAGAAAAATTCTATTCAAGCTAGTTCTACCCAATAGAATTTTAATTTACGTAGTTTCATTACCGTAAATTTCCATGTTCCAAACACGCTAAATAAGTCACGGATTTGAAAAGTATTCCCTTCATAGTTGGTTACGTGGATTACCAGACTTAAATTCCCCGTTCAAGGCATATTCACACTTAGAAGCATTTTCTCAGATTTCTCAGGTTTTTCCTAAAGCCAGTTTGGAAAATAAGGCTGATTTCACAGAAAATGTTCTTGGAGCCAGTTCTACCCAAAAGATATGTAATTTAAGTAGTTCACTCACCGTGACATTCCGTGTTCTGAACATGTTACATGCATCAAGGATTCGACAATCATCCTTTAATGAGTGTGAGCATGTGGATTATCAAATTTTCATCCACCTTACAAGACATGTTTTCACCTAGAAACATTTACTCACATTTCGCAGAATTTTCCTAACGTCAGTTTCGAAAATCAGGCAGTTTTCGCAGAAAAATTCTCTTGTTGCATGTTCCATCCAATAGACATCTCATTTTCATAGATACCATCACCGTAACATTCCGTGTTCCTAAAAAACGGTTCATGCACCAAGGATTCAACAAATATTCACTGCTGAGTTGTTAGCATGTGAATTACCAATCTTTAATAAACCATTGAAGACATATTGTCACCTTAAAGCATTTACTCTGATTTCACAGCGTTTTCATAACACCAGTTTCGAAAATGAGGCAGAGTTTTCAGTAAAACTCTCCTGGAGAGGGTTCTAACCAATAGATATGTAATTTGCATAGCTTCCCTCACCGAGAAAGACCATGTTCCGAACAGGCTACATACATCAAGGATTTGAGAAACATTTTTAATGAGTTATGTACATGTGTATTACAGATCTTTCATCCACCATACAAGGCATATTGACACATAGAAACATTAACTCTGAGCTCACAGCTTTTTCCTAATAGCAGTTTCGAAAATCAGGCAGTTTTCAAAGGAAAAAACTGTTGGAGCGTGTTCTACCCAATAGGTACGTAAATTACATAGATTCCCCCACTGTGAAATTACATGTTTCGAACACATTACATGCAGAAAAGATTCGACAAAAATAAACTATAGAGTTGTTTGCATGAGGATGACAGGACTTTCATCACAATACAAGGCATATTGATGCTTAGAAGCATTTTCTCTGATTTCACAGAGCTTTCCAAACGCCAGTTTCGAAAATGAGGCAGATTTCACGGCAAAAACCTCTTGGAGCAGGTTCTAACCTATAGACATGTAATTAACATGGATTCGCTCTCCGTGAAATTCCGTGTTCTGAACACGATACATGCATCTCGGACTCGACAAATATTCACTACATTGTGGTTAGCATGTGGATTACAGCACTTTCATCCACCATACAAAGCTTACTGACACTTTGAAGAATTTTCTCAGATTTCACAGGTTAGTTTTAATGCCAGATAAGAAAATGAGGCAGATTTGGCAAAAAAATGCTCTTGGAGCGAGTTATACACAAAAGATATGTAATTTACCTAGTTTTACTCACCGTGACATTCCGTGTTCTGAACACGTTACATGCATCACGGATTCGACAAACATTCACTACAGAGTTGGTAGCATAAGGATTACCGAACATTCACCCACCATAAATGCCATATTGACATTTTGAAGCACTTTCCCATATTTCAAAATGTTTTCCTAATGCCAGGTTTGAAAATGAGGCAGATTAACAAAAAATTCTCTTGGAGCAAGTACTTCCCATAGAAATGTAATTTACATAGCTTCCCTCACAGTGACATTCCAATTTCCGAACACTCTACATACTTCACGGATTTGACAAACATTTTTAATGAGTTATGTACATGTGTATTACAGAACTTTCATCCACCATACAAGGCATATTTAAACCTAGAAACGTTAACTCTGAATTTGCAGCCTTTTCCTAATGCCAGTTTCGAAAATCAGGCCGTTTTCTCCAGAAAAAATTTTTGGAGGGATTTCTTCCCAATAGACATGAAATTTACATAGATTCCATCTCCGGAAATTTTCGTCATACGATCACGCTACATGCATAGGCGTTCTACAATTATTCACATCAGGTTTGTTTGCATGTGGCTTTATGAACTTCCATCACAATACAATGCATATTGACACTTTGAAGCATTTTCTCTGATTTTGAAGGAATTTCCAAATGCCAGTTTCGAAAATGAGGCAGATTTCGCAGAAAAAACTCTTGGAGTGAGTTCTACCCAAGAGACATGTATTTTACTGACATACGCTCACCGTGATATTCTATGTTCTGAACACTCTCCATGTATCTCGGATTCGACAAATATTCTCTACAGAGGTGTTAGTATGCGGATTGCCGAACTTTCATCCACCATACAAGGCATATTTACACCTACAATTGATTAATCTGAGTTCGCAGCTTATTCCTAACGCCAGTTTCAAAAATCAGGCTGTTATCTCAGGAAAAAACTCTTGCAGCGATTTCTAACCTAGGGAAATGTAATTTACATAAATTTCCTCGCCGTGACATTCCGTGTTCCAAACGTTCTACATGCATAACGGATTCTAAAAATAGTCACAACAGATTTGTTAGCATGTGGATTACCGAACTTACATCACAAAACATTGAATATTGATACTTAGAAGTATTTTCTCAGATTTTGCAGCGTTTTCCAAGCGCCAGTTTCAAAAATGAAGCAGTTATTACAGAAAAATTCTATTGAAGTGAGTTCTACAAAATAGACAAGTAGTTACATTGTTTCAATCACCGTGAAATTGCACGTTCCAAACATGGTACATGCATCACGGATTAGGAAAAAGATTCTTTAATATGTTGTGAAAAAGTGGATTACCAAACTTTCTTCCTACATAAAGGCATCTTTATACCTACAAATATTTTCTCACATTTTGCAGCTTTATCCAAATATCACATTTGAGTATAAAGCAATTTTCGCCAAAATATTCTATTCTAGCTAGTTCTACCCAATAGAATTCTAATTTACATAGATTCTTTACCATGAATTTCTGTCTTCGGAACGCGCTACAAGAATCACAGTTTCAAAAATATTACTACACACTTGTTAACATATGGATTACCGGACTTTCATCCACCAATCAAGTCATATTGGCACTTAGAAGCATTTTCTCATATTTCGAAGAATTTTCCTAACACCAGATTTGAAAATGAGGCAGATTTTGCAGAAAAATTCTCTTGGAGTGAGTTCTACCCAATAGACATTTAATTTACATAGATGTGCTCATCATGACATTTTGTGATCTGAACACATTTCATGTATCTCGGTTTCGACAAATATTCACTACAGAGATGTTAGCATTTGGATTACCAATCTTACATCCACCATACAAGGCATATTTACACCTACAAGTATTTACTCTCAATTCAAAGTTTTGTCCAAACGTCAAATTCGAAAATCATGCAATTTGTTCAGAAAAATTCTATTCAAGCTAGTTCTACCCAATAGAATTTTAATTTAAGTAGTTTCATTACCGTAAATTTCCATGTTCCAAACACGCTAAATAAGTCACGGATTCGAAAAGTATTCCCTTCATAGTTGGTTACGTGGATTACCAGACTTAAATTCCCCGTTCAAGGCATATTCACACTTAGAAGCATTTTCTCAGATTTCTCAGGTTTTCCTAAAGCCAGTTTGGAAAATGAGGCTGATTTCACAGAAAATGTTCTTGGAGCCAGTTCTACCCAAAAGATATGTAATTTAACTAGTTCACTCACCGTGACATTCCGTGTTCTGAACATGTTACATGCATCAAGGATTCGACAATCATGCTTTAATGAGTGTGAGCATGTGGATTATCAAATTTTCATCCACCTTACAAGACATGTTTTCACCTAGAATCATTTACTCACATTTCGCAGAATTTTCCTAACGTCAGTTTCGAAAATCAGGCAGTTTTCGCAGAAAAATCCTCTTGTTGCATGTTCCATCCAATAGACATCTCATTTTCATAGATACCATCACCGTAACATTCCGTGTTCCTAAAAAACGGTTCATGCACCAAGGATTCAACAAATATTCACTGCTGAGTTGTTAGCATGTGAATTACCAATCTTTAATAAACCATTGAAGACATATTGTGACCTTAAAGCATTTACTCTGATTTCACAGCGTTTTCATAACACCAGTTTCGAAACTGAGGCAGATTTTTCAGTAAAACTCTCCTGGAGAGGGTTCTAACCAATAGATATGTAATTTGCATAGCTTCCCTCACCGAGAAAGACCGTGTTCCGAACAGGCTACATACATCAAGGATTTGAGAAACATTTTTAATGAGTTATGTACATGTGTATTACAGATCTTTCATCCACCATACAAGGCATATTGACACATAGAAACATTAACTCTGAGTTCGCAGCTTTTTCCTAATAGCAGTTTCGAAAATCAGGCAGTTTTCAAAGGAAAAAACTGTTGGAGCGTGTTCTACCCAATAGGTACGTAAATTACATAGATTCCCCCACTGTGAAATTACATGTTTCGAACACATTACATGCAGAAAAGATTCGACAAAAATAAACTATAGAGTTGTTTGCATGAGGATGACAGGACTTTCATCACAATACAAGGCATATTGATGCTTAGAAGCATTTTCTCTGATTTCACAGAGCTTTCCAAACGCCAGTTTCGAAAATGAGGCAGATTTCACGGCAAAAACCTCTTGGAGCAGGTTCTAACCTATAGACATGTAATTAACATGGATTCACTCTCCGTGAAATTCCGTGTTCTGAACACGATACATGCATCTCGGACTCGACAAATATTCACTACATTGTGGTTAGCATGTGGATTACAGCACTTTCATCCACCATACAAAGCTTACTGACACTTTGAAGAATTTTCTCAGATTTCACAGGTTAGTTTTAATGCCAGATAAGAAAATGAGGCAGATTTGGCAAAAAAATGCTCTTGGAGCGAATTATACACAAAAGATATGTAATTTACCTAGTTTTACTCACCGTGACATTCCGTTTTCTGAACACGTTACATGCATCACGGATTCGACAAACATTCACTACAGAGTTGGTAGCATAAGGATTACCGAACATTCACCCACCATAAATGCCATATTGACATTTTGAAGCACTTTCCCATATTTCAAAATGTTTTCCTAATGCCAGGTTTGAAAATGAGGCAGATTAACAAAAAATTCTCTTGGAGCAAGTACTTCCCATAGAAATGTAATTTACATAGCTTCCCTCACAGTGACATTCCAATTTCCGAACACTCTACATACTTCACGGATTTGACAAACATTTTTAATGAGTTATGTACATGTGTATTACAGAACTTTCATCCACCATACAAGGCATATTTAAACCTAGAAACGTTAACTCTGAATTTGCAGCCTTTTCCTAATGCCAGTTTCGAAAATCAGGCCGTTTTCTCCAGAAAAAATTTTTGGAGGGATTTCTTCCCAATAGACATGAAATTTACATAGATTCCATCTCCGGAAATTTTCGTCATACGATCACGCTACATGCATAGGCGTTCTACAATTATTCACATCAGGTTTGTTTGCATGTGGCTTTATGAACTTCCATCACAATACAATGCATATTGACACTTTGAAGCATTTTCTCTGATTTTGAAGGAATTTCCAAATGCCAGTTTCGAAAATGAGGCAGATTTCGCAGAAAAAACTCTTGGAGTGAGTTCTACCCAAGAGACATGTATTTTACTGACATACGCTCACCGTGATATTCTATGTTCTGAACACTCTCCATGTATCTCGGATTCGACAAATATTCTCTACAGAGGTGTTAGTATGCGGATTGCCGAACTTTCATCCACCATACAAGGCATATTTACACCTACAATTGATTAATCTGAGTTCGCAGCTTATTCCTAACGCCAGTTTCAAAAATCAGGCTGTTATCTCAGGAAAAAACTCTTGCAGCGATTTCTAACCTAGGGAAATGTAATTTACATAAATTTCCTCGCCGTGACATTCCGTGTTCCAAACGTTCTACATGCATAACGGATTCTAAAAATAGTCACAACAGATTTGTTAGCATGTGGATTACCGAACTTACATCACAAAACATTGAATATTGATACTTAGAAGTATTTTCTCAGATTTTGCAGCGTTTTCCAAGCGCCAGTTTCAAAAATGAAGCAGTTATTACAGAAAAATTCTATTGAAGTGAGTTCTACAAAATAGACAAGTAGTTACATTGTTTCAATCACCGTGAAATTGCACGTTCCAAACATGGTACATGCATCACGGATTAGGAAAAAGATTCTTTAATATGTTGTGAAAAAGTGGATTACCAAACTTTCTTCCTACATAAAGGCATCTTTATACCTACAAATATTTTCTCACATTTTGCAGCTTTATCCAAATATCACATTTGAGTATAAAGCAATTTTCGCCAAAATATTCTATTCTAGCTAGTTCTACCCAATAGAATTCTAATTTACATAGATTCTTTACCATGAATTTCTGTCTTCGGAACGCGCTACAAGAATCACAGTTTCAAAAATATTACTACACACTTGTTAACATATGGATTACCGGACTTTCATCCACCAATCAAGTCATATTGGCACTTAGAAGCATTTTCTCATATTTCGAAGAATTTTCCTAACACCAGATTTGAAAATGAGGCAGATTTTGCAGAAAAATTCTCTTGGAGTGAGTTCTACCCAATAGACATTTAATTTACATAGATGTGCTCATCATGACATTTTGTGATCTGAACACATTTCATGTATCTCGGTTTCGACAAATATTCACTACAGAGATGTTAGCATTTGGATTACCAATCTTACATCCACCATACAAGGCATATTTACACCTACAAGTATTTACTCTCAATTCAAAGTTTTGTCCAAACGTCAAATTCGAAAATCATGCAATTTGTTCAGAAAAATTCTATTCAAGCTAGTTCTACCCAATAGAATTTTAATTTAAGTAGTTTCATTACCGTAAATTTCCATGTTCCAAACACGCTAAATAAGTCACGGATTCGAAAAGTATTCCCTTCATAGTTGGTTACGTGGATTACCAGACTTAAATTCCCCGTTCAAGGCATATTCACACTTAGAAGCATTTTCTCAGATTTCTCAGGTTTTCCTAAAGCCAGTTTGGAAAATGAGGCTGATTTCACAGAAAATGTTCTTGGAGCCAGTTCTACCCAAAAGATATGTAATTTAACTAGTTCACTCACCGTGACATTCCGTGTTCTGAACATGTTACATGCATCAAGGATTCGACAATCATGCTTTAATGAGTGTGAGCATGTGGATTATCAAATTTTCATCCACCTTACAAGACATGTTTTCACCTAGAATCATTTACTCACATTTCGCAGAATTTTCCTAACGTCAGTTTCGAAAATCAGGCAGTTTTCGCAGAAAAATCCTCTTGTTGCATGTTCCATCCAATAGACATCTCATTTTCATAGATACCATCACCGTAACATTCCGTGTTCCTAAAAAACAGTTCATGCACCAAGGATTCAACAAATATTCACTGCTGAGTTGTTAGCATGTGAATTACCAATCTTTAATAAACCATTGAAGACATATTGTGACCTTAAAGCATTTACTCTGATTTCACAGCGTTTTCATAACACCAGTTTCGAAACTGAGGCAGATTTTTCAGTAAAACTCTCCTGGAGAGGGTTCTAACCAATAGATATGTAATTTGCATAGCTTCCCTCACCGAGAAAGACCGTGTTCCGAACAGGCTACATACATCAAGGATTTGAGAAACATTTTTAATGAGTTATGTACATGTGTATTACAGATCTTTCATCCACCATACAAGGCATATTGACACATAGAAACATTAACTCTGAGTTCGCAGCTTTTTCCTAATAGCAGTTTCGAAAATCAGGCAGTTTTCAAAGGAAAAAACTGTTGGAGCGTGTTCTACCCAATAGGTACGTAAATTACATAGATTCCCCCACTATGAAATTACATGTTTCGAACACATTACATGCAGAAAAGATTCGACAAAAATAAACTATAGAGTTGTTTGCATGAGGATGACAGGACTTTCATCACAATACAAGGCATATTGATGCTTAGAAGCATTTTCTCTGATTTCACAGAGCTTTCCAAACGCCAGTTTCGAAAATGAGGCAGATTTCACGGCAAAAACCTCTTGGAGCAGGTTCTAACCTATAGACATGTAATTAACATGGATTCACTCTCCGTGAAATTCCGTGTTCTGAACACGATACATGCATCTCGGACTCGACAAATATTCACTACATTGTGGTTAGCATGTGGATTACAGCACTTTCATCCACCATACAAAGCTTACTGACACTTTGAAGAATTTTCTCAGATTTCACAGGTTAGTTTTAATGCCAGATAAGAAAATGAGGCAGATTTGGCAAAAAAATGCTCTTGGAGCGAATTATACACAAAAGATATGTAATTTACCTAGTTTTACTCACCGTGACATTCCGTTTTCTGAACACGTTACATGCATCACGGATTCGACAAACATTCACTACAGAGTTGGTAGCATAAGGATTACCGAACATTCACCCACCATAAATGCCATATTGACATTTTGAAGCACTTTCCCATATTTCAAAATGTTTTCCTAATGCCAGGTTTGAAAATGAGGCAGATTAACAAAAAATTCTCTTGGAGCAAGTACTTCCCATAGAAATGTAATTTACATAGCTTCCCTCACAGTGACATTCCAATTTCCGAACACTCTACATACTTCACGGATTTGACAAACATTTTTAATGAGTTATGTACATGTGTATTACAGAACTTTCATCCACCATACAAGGCATATTTAAACCTAGAAACGTTAACTCTGAATTTGCAGCCTTTTCCTAATGCCAGTTTCGAAAATCAGGCCGTTTTCTCCAGAAAAAATTTTTGGAGGGATTTCTTCCCAATAGACATGAAATTTACATAGATTCCATCTCCGGAAATTTTCGTCATACGATCACGCTACATGCATAGGCGTTCTACAATTATTCACATCAGGTTTGTTTGCATGTGGCTTTATGAACTTCCATCACAATACAATGCATATTGACACTTTGAAGCATTTTCTCTGATTTTGAAGGAATTTCCAAATGCCAGTTTCGAAAATGAGGCAGATTTCGCAGAAAAAACTCTTGGAGTGAGTTCTACCCAAGAGACATGTATTTTACTGACATACGCTCACCGTGATATTCTATGTTCTGAACACTCTCCATGTATCTCGGATTCGACAAATATTCTCTACAGAGGTGTTAGTATGCGGATTGCCGAACTTTCATCCACCATACAAGGCATATTTACACCTACAATTGATTAATCTGAGTTCGCAGCTTATTCCTAACGCCAGTTTCAAAAATCAGGCTGTTATCTCAGGAAAAAACTCTTGCAGCGATTTCTAACCTAGGGAAATGTAATTTACATAAATTTCCTCGCCGTGACATTCCGTGTTCCAAACGTTCTACATGCATAACGGATTCTAAAAATAGTCACAACAGATTTGTTAGCATGTGGATTACCGAACTTACATCACAAAACATTGAATATTGATACTTAGAAGTATTTTCTCAGATTTTGCAGCGTTTTCCAAGCGCCAGTTTCAAAAATGAAGCAGTTATTACAGAAAAATTCTATTGAAGTGAGTTCTACAAAATAGACAAGTAGTTACATTGTTTCAATCACCGTGAAATTGCACGTTCCAAACATGGTACATGCATCACGGATTAGGAAAAAGATTCTTTAATATGTTGTGAAAAAGTGGATTACCAAACTTTCTTCCTACATAAAGGCATCTTTATACCTACAAATATTTTCTCACATTTTGCAGCTTTATCCAAATATCACATTTGAGTATAAAGCAATTTTCGCCAAAATATTCTATTCTAGCTAGTTCTACCCAATAGAATTCTAATTTACATAGATTCTTTACCATGAATTTCTGTCTTCGGAACGCGCTACAAGAATCACAGTTTCAAAAATATTACTACACACTTGTTAACATATGGATTACCGGACTTTCATCCACCAATCAAGTCATATTGGCACTTAGAAGCATTTTCTCATATTTCGAAGAATTTTCCTAACACCAGATTTGAAAATGAGGCAGATTTTGCAGAAAAATTCTCTTGGAGCGAGTTCTACCCAATAGACATTTAATTTACATAGATGTGCTCATCATGACATTTTGTGATCTGAACACATTTCATGTATCTCGGTTTCGACAAATATTCACTACAGAGATGTTAGCATTTGGATTACCAATCTTACATCCACCATACAAGGCATATTTACACCTACAAGTATTTACTCTCAATTCAAAGTTTTGTCCAAACGTCAAATTCGAAAATCATGCAATTTGTTCAGAAAAATTCTATTCAAGCTAGTTCTACCCAATAGAATTTTAATTTAAGTAGTTTCATTACCGTAAATTTCCATGTTCCAAACACGCTAAATAAGTCACGGATTCGAAAAGTATTCCCTTCATAGTTGGTTACGTGGATTACCAGACTTAAATTCCCCGTTCAAGGCATATTCACACTTAGAAGCATTTTCTCAGATTTCTCAGGTTTTCCTAAAGCCAGTTTGGAAAATGAGGCTGATTTCACAGAAAATGTTCTTGGAGCCAGTTCTACCCAAAAGATATGTAATTTAACTAGTTCACTCACCGTGACATTCCGTGTTCTGAACATGTTACATGCATCAAGGATTCGACAATCATGCTTTAATGAGTGTGAGCATGTGGATTATCAAATTTTCATCCACCTTACAAGACATGTTTTCACCTAGAATCATTTACTCACATTTCGCAGAATTTTCCTAACGTCAGTTTCGAAAATCAGGCAGTTTTCGCAGAAAAATCCTCTTGTTGCATGTTCCATCCAATAGACATCTCATTTTCATAGATACCATCACCGTAACATTCCGTGTTCCTAAAAAACGGTTCATGCACCAAGGATTCAACAAATATTCACTGCTGAGTTGTTAGCATGTGAATTACCAATCTTTAATAAACCATTGAAGACATATTGTCACCTTAAAGCATTTACTCTGATTTCACAGCGTTTTCATAACACCAGTTTCGAAACTGAGGCAGATTTTTCAGTAAAACTCTCCTGGAGAGGGTTCTAACCAATAGATATGTAATTTGCATAGCTTCCCTCACCGAGAAAGACCGTGTTCCGAACAGGCTACATACATCAAGGATTTGAGAAACATTTTTAATGAGTTATGTACATGTGTATTACAGATCTTTCATCCACCATACAAGGCATATTGACACATAGAAACATTAACTCTGAGTTCGCAGCTTTTTCCTAATAGCAGTTTCGAAAATCAGGCAGTTTTCAAAGGAAAAAACTGTTGGAGCGTGTTCTACCCAATAGGTACGTAAATTACATAGATTCCCCCACTGTGAAATTACATGTTTCGAACACATTACATGCAGAAAAGATTCGACAAAAATAAACTATAGAGTTGTTTGCATGAGGATGACAGGACTTTCATCACAATACAAGGCATATTGATGCTTAGAAGCATTTTCTCTGATTTCACAGAGCTTTCCAAACGCCAGTTTCGAAAATGAGGCAGATTTCACGGCAAAAACCTCTTGGAGCAGGTTCTAACCTATAGACATGTAATTAACATGGATTCACTCTCCGTGAAATTCCGTGTTCTGAACACGATACATGCATCTCGGACTCGACAAATATTCACTACATTGTGGTTAGCATGTGGATTACAGCACTTTCATCCACCATACAAAGCTTACTGACACTTTGAAGAATTTTCTCAGATTTCACAGGTTAGTTTTAATGCCAGATAAGAAAATGAGGCAGATTTGGCAAAAAAATGCTCTTGGAGCGAATTATACACAAAAGATATGTAATTTACCTAGTTTTACTCACCGTGATATTCCGTTTTCTGAACACGTTACATGCATCACGGATTCGACAAACATTCACTACAGAGTTGGTAGCATAAGGATTACCGAACATTCACCCACCATAAATGCCATATTGACATTTTGAAGCACTTTCCCATATTTCAAAATGTTTTCCTAATGCCAGGTTTGAAAATGAGGCAGATTAACAAAAAATTCTCTTGGAGCAAGTACTTCCCATAGAAATGTAATTTACATAGCTTCCCTCACAGTGACATTCCAATTTCCGAACACTCTACATACTTCACGGATTTAACAAACATTTTTAATGAGTTATGTACATGTGTATTACAGAACTTTCATCCACCATACAAGGCATATTTAAACCTAGAAACGTTAACTCTGAATTTGCAGCCTTTTCCTAATGCCAGTTTCGAAAATCAGGCCGTTTTCTCCAGAAAAAATTTTTGGAGCGATTTCTTCCCAATAGACATGAAATTTACATAGATTCCATCTCCGGAAATTTCCGTCATACGATCACGCTACATGCATAGGCGTTCTACAATTATTCACATCAGGTTTGTTTGCATGTGGCTTTATGAACTTCCATCACAATACAATGCATATTGACACTTTGAAGCATTTTCTCTGATTTTGAAGGAATTTCCAAATGCCAGTTTCGAAAATGAGGCAGATTTTGCAGAAAAAACTCTTGGAGTGAGTTCTACCCAAGAGACATGTATTTTACCGACATACGCTCACCGTGATATTCTATGTTCTGAACACTCTTCATGTATCTCGGATTCGACAAATATTCTCTACAGAGTTGTTAGTATGAGGATTGCCGAACTTTCATCCACCATACAAGGCATATTTACACCTACAATTGATTAATCTGAGTTCGCAGCTTATTCCTAATGCCAGTTTCAAAAATCAGGCTGTTATCTCAGGAAAAAACTCTTGGAGAGATTTCTAACCTAGGGAAATGTAATTTACATAAATTTCCTCGCCGTGACATTCCGTGTTCCAAACGTTCTACATGCATAACGGATTCGAAAAATATTCACTACAGATTTGTTAGCATGTGGATTACCGAACTTACATCACAAAACATTTAATATTGATACTTAGAAGTATTTTCTCAGATTTTGCAGCATTTTCCAAGAGCCAGTTTCAAAAATGAAGCAGTTATTACAGAAAAATTCTATTGAAGTGAGTTCTACAAAATAGACAAGTAGTTACATTGTTTCAATCACCGTGAAATTGCACGTTCCGATCATGGTACATGCATCACGGATTAAAAAAATGATTCTTTAATTTGTTGTGAAAAATTGGATTACCAAACTTTCTTCCTACATAAAGGCATCTTTATACCTACAAATATTTTCTCACATTTTGCAGCTTTATCCAAATATCACATTTGAGTATAAAGCAATTTTCGCCAAAATATTCTATTCTAGCTAGTTCTACCCAATAGAATTCTAATTTACATAGATTCTTTACCATGAATTTCTGTCTTCGGAACGCGCTACAAGAATCACAGTTTCAAAAATATTACTACACACTTGTTAACATATGGATTACCGGACTTTCATCCACCAATCAAGTCATATTGGCACTTAGAAGCATTTTCTCATATTTCGAAGAATTTTCCTAACACCAGATTTGAAAATGAGGCAGATTTTGCAGAAAAATTCTCTTGGAGCGAGTTCTACCCAATAGACATTTAACTTACATAGATGTGCTCATCATGACATTTTGTGATCTGAACACATTTCATGTATCTCGGTTTCGACAAATATTCACTACAGAGATGTTAGCATTTGGATTACCAATCTTACATCCACCATACAAGGCATATTTACACCTACAAGTATTTACTCTCAATTCAAAGTTTTGTCCAAAAGTCAAATTCGAAAATCATGCAATTTGTTCAGAAAAATTCTATTCAAGCTAGTTCTACCCAATAGAATTTTAATTTACGTAGTTTCATTACCGTAAATTTCCATGTTCCAAACACGCTAAATAAGTCACGGATTTGAAAAGTATTCCCTTCATAGTTGGTTACGTTGATTACCAGACTTAAATTCCCCGTTCAAGGCATATTCACACTTAGAAGCATTTTCTCAGATTTCTCAGGTTTTTCCTAAAGCCAGTTTGGAAAATAAGGCTGATTTCACAGAAAATGTTCTTGGAGCCAGTTCTACCCAAAAGATATGTAATTTAACTAGTTCACTCACCGTGACATTCCGTGTTCTGAACATGTTACATGCATCAAGGATTCGACAATCATCCTTTAATGAGTGTGAGCATGTGGATTATCAAATTTTCATCCACCTTACAAGACATGTTTTCACCTAGAAACATTTACTCACATTTCGCAGAATTTTCCTAACATCAGTTTCGAAAATCAGGCAGTTTTCGCAGAAAAATTCTCTTGTTGCATTTTCCATCCAATAGACATCTCATTTTCATAGATACCATCACCGTAACATTCCGTGTTCCTAAAAAACGGTTCATGCACCAAGGATTCAACAAATATTCACTGCTGAGTTGTTAGCATGTGAATTACCAATCTTTAATAAACCATTGAAGACATATTGTCACCTTAAAGCATTTACTCTGATTTCACAGCGTTTTCATAACACCAGTTTCGAAACTGAGGCAGAGTTTTCAGTAAAACTCTCCTGGAGAGGGTTCTAACCAATAGATATGTAATTTGCATAGCTTCCCTCACCGAGAAAGACCGTGTTCCGAACAGGCTACATACATCAAGGATTTGAGAAACATTTTTAATGAGTTATGTACATGTGTATTACAGATCTTTCATCCACCATACAAGGCATATTGACACATAGAAACATTAACTCTGAGCTCACAGCTTTTTCCTAATAGCAGTTTCGAAAATCAGGCAGTTTTCAAAGGAAAAAACTGTTGGAGCGTGTTCTACCCAATAGGTACGTAAATTACATAGATTCCCCCACTGTGAAATTACATGTTTCGAACACATTACATGCAGAAAAGATTCGACAAAAATAAACTATAGAGTTGTTTGCATGAGGATGACAGGACTTTCATCACAATACAAGGCATATTGATGCTTAGAAGCATTTTCTCTGATTTCACAGAGCTTTCCAAACGCCAGTTTCGAAAATGAGGCAGATTTCACGGCAAAAACCTCTTGGAGCAGGTTCTAACCTATAGACATGTAATTAACATGGATTCGCTCTCCGTGAAATTCCGTGTTCTGAACACGATACATGCATCTCGGACTCGACAAATATTCACTACATTGTGGTTAGCATGTGGATTACAGCACTTTCATCCACCATACAAAGCTTACTGACACTTTGAAGAATTTTCTCAGATTTCACAGGTTAGTTTTAATGCCAGATAAGAAAATGAGGCAGATTTGGCAAAAAAATGCTCTTGGAGCGAGTTATACACAAAAGATATGTAATTTACCTAGTTTTACTCACCGTGATATTCCGTTTTCTGAACACGTTACATGCATCACGGATTCGACAAACATTCACTACAGAGTTGGTAGCATAAGGATTACCGAACATTCACCCACCATAAATGCCATATTGACATTTTGAAGCACTTTCCCATATTTCAAAATGTTTTCCTAATGCCAGGTTTGAAAATGAGGCAGATTAACAAAAAATTCTCTTGGAGCAAGTACTTCCCATAGAAATGTAATTTACATAGCTTCCCTCACAGTGACATTCCAATTTCCGAACACTCTACATACTTCACGGATTTGACAAACATTTTTAATGAGTTATGTACATGTGTATTACAGAACTTTCATCCACCATACAAGGCATATTTAAACCTAGAAACGTTAACTCTGAATTTGCAGCCTTTTCCTAATGCCAGTTTCGAAAATCAGGCCGTTTTCTCCAGAAAAAATTTTTGGAGCGATTTCTTCCCAATAGACATGAAATTTACATAGATTCCATCTCCGGAAATTTCCGTCATACGATCACGCTACATGCATAGGCGTTCTACAATTATTCACATCAGGTTTGTTTGCATGTGGCTTTATGAACTTCCATCACAATACAATGCATATTGACACTTTGAAGCATTTTCTCTGATTTTGAAGGAATTTCCAAATGCCAGTTTCGAAAATGAGGCAGATTTCGCAGAAAAAACTCTTGGAGTGAGTTCTACCCAAGAGACATGTATTTTACTGACATACGCTCACCGTGATATTCTATGTTCTGAACACTCTCCATGTATCTCGGATTCGACAAATATTCTCTACAGAGGTGTTAGTATGCGGATTGCCGAACTTTCATCCACCATACAAGGCATATTTACACCTACAATTGATTAATCTGAGTTCGCAGCTTATTCCTAACGCCAGTTTCAAAAATCAGGCTGTTATCTCAGGAAAAAACTCTTGGAGCGATTTCTAACCTAGGGAAATGTAATTTACATAAATTTCCTCGCCGTGACATTCCGTGTTCCAAACGTTCTACATGCATAACGGATTCTAAAAATAGTCACAACAGATTTGTTAGCATGTGGATTACCAAACTTACATCACAAAACATTGAATATTGATACTTAGAAGTATTTTCTCAGATTTTGCAGCGTTTTCCAAGCGCCAGTTTCAAAAATGAAGCAGTTATTACAGAAAAATTCTATTGAAGTGAGTTCTACAAAATAGACAAGTAGTTACATTGTTTCAATCACCGTGAAATTGCACGTTCCAAACATGGTACATGCATCACGGATTAGGAAAAAGATTCTTTAATATGTTGTGAAAAAGTGGATTACCAAACTTTCTTCCTACATAAAGGCATCTTTATACCTACAAATATTTTCTCACATTTTGCAGCTTTATCCAAATATCACATTTGAGTATCAAGCAATTTTCGCCAAAATATTCTATTCTAGCTAGTTCTACCCAATAGAATTCTAATTTACATAGATTCTTTACCATGAATTTCTGTCTTCGGAACGCGCTACAAGAATCACAGTTTCAAAAATATTACTACACACTTGTTAACATATGGATTACCGGACTTTCATCCACCAATCAAGTCATATTGGCACTTAGAAGCATTTTCTCATATTTCGAAGAATTTTCCTAACACCAGATTTGAAAATGAGGCAGATTTTGCAGAAAAATTCTCTTGGAGCGAGTTCTACCCAATAGACATTTAATTTACATAGATGTGCTCATCATGACATTTTGTGATCTGAACACATTTCATGTATCTCGGTTTCGACAAATATTCACTACAGAGATGTTAGCATTTGGATTACCAATCTTACATCCACCATACAAGGCATATTTACACCTACAAGTATTTACTCTCAATTCAAAGTTTTATCCAAACGTCAAATTCGAAAATCATGCAATTTGTTCAGAAAAATTCTATTCAAGCTAGTTCTACCCAATAGAATTTTAATTTACGTAGTTTCATTACCGTAAATTTCCATGTTCCAAACACGCTAAATAAGTCACGGGTTCAAAAAGTATTCCCTTCATAGTTGGTTACGTGGATTACCAGACTTAAATTCCCCGTTCAAGGCATATTCACACTTAGAAGCATTTTCTCAGATTTCTCAGGTTTTTCCTAAAGCCAGTTTGGAAAATGAGGCTGATTTCACAGAAAATGTTCTTGGAGCCAGTTCTACCCAAAAGATATGTAATTTAACTAGTTCACTCACCGTGACATTCCGTGTTCTGAACATGTTACATGCATCAAGGATTCGACAATCATGCTTTAATGAGTGTGAGCATGTGGATTATCAAATTTTCATCCACCTTACAAGACATGTTTTCACCTAGAATCATTTACTCACATTTCGCAGAATTTTCCTAACGTCAGTTTCGAAAATCAGGCAGTTTTCGCAGAAAAATCCTCTTGTTGCATGTTCCATCCAATAGACATCTCATTTTCATAGATACCATCACCGTAACATTCCGTGTTCCTAAAAAACGGTTCATGCACCAAGGATTCAACAAATATTCACTGCTGAGTTGTTAGCATGTGAATTACCAATCTTTAATAAACCATTGAAGACATATTGTGACCTTAAAGCATTTACTCTGATTTCACAGCGTTTTCATAACACCAGTTTCGAAACTGAGGCAGAGTTTTCAGTAAAACTCTCCTGGAGAGGGTTCTAACCAATAGATATGTAATTTGCATAGCTTCCCTCACCGAGAAAGACCGTGTTCCGAACAGGCTACATACATCAAGGATTTGAGAAACATTTTTAATGAGTTATGTACATGTGTATTACAGATCTTTCATCCACCATACAAGGCATATTGACACATAGAAACATTAACTCTGAGCTCACAGCTTTTTCCTAATAGCAGTTTCGAAAATCAGGCAGTTTTCAAAGGAAAAAACTGTTGGAGCGTGTTCTACCCAATAGGTACGTAAATTACATAGATTCCCCCACTGTGAAATTACATGTTTCGAACACATTACATGCAGAAAAGATTCGACAAAAATAAACTATAGAGTTGTTTGCATGAGGATGACAGGACTTTCATCACAATACAAGGCATATTGATGCTTAGAAGCATTTTCTCTGATTTCACAGAGCTTTCCAAACGCCAGTTTCGAAAATGAGGCAGATTTCACGGCAAAAACCTCTTGGAGCAGGTTCTAACCTATAGACATGTAATTAACATGGATTCGCTCTCCGTGAAATTCCGTGTTCTGAACACGATACATGCATCTCGGACTCGACAAATATTCACTACATTGTGGTTAGCATGTGGATTACAGCACTTTCATCCACCATACAAAGCTTACTGACACTTTGAAGAATTTTCTCAGATTTCACAGGTTAGTTTTAATGCCAGATAAGAAAATGAGGCAGATTTGGCAAAAAAATGCTCTTGGAGCGAGTTATACACAAAAGATATGTAATTTACCTAGTTTTACTCACCGTGATATTCCGTTTTCTGAACACGTTACATGCATCACGGATTCGACAAACATTCACTACAGAGTTGGTAGCATAAGGATTACCGAACATTCACCCACCATAAATGCCATATTGACATTTTGAAGCACTTTCCCATATTTCAAAATGTTTTCCTAATGCCAGGTTTGAAAATGAGGCAGATTAACAAAAAATTCTCTTGGAGCAAGTACTTCCCATAGAAATGTAATTTACATAGCTTCCCTCACAGTGACATTCCAATTTCCGAACACTCTACATACTTCACGGATTTGACAAACATTTTTAATGAGTTATGTACATGTGTATTACAGAACTTTCATCCACCATACAAGGCATATTTAAACCTAGAAACGTTAACTCTGAATTTGCAGCCTTTTCCTAATGCCAGTTTCGAAAATCAGGCCGTTTTCTCCAGAAAAAATTTTTGGAGCGATTTCTTCCCAATAGACATGAAATTTACATAGATTCCATCTCCGGAAATTTCCGTCATACGATCACGCTACATGCATAGGCGTTCTACAATTATTCACATCAGGTTTGTTTGCATGTGGCTTTATGAACTTCCATCACAATACAATGCATATTGACACTTTGAAGCATTTTCTCTGATTTTGAAGGAATTTCCAAATGCCAGTTTCGAAAATGAGGCAGATTTCGCAGAAAAAACTCTTGGAGTGAGTTCTACCCAAGAGACATGTATTTTACTGACATACGCTCACCGTGATATTCTATGTTCTGAACACTCTCCATGTATCTCGGATTCGACAAATATTCTCTACAGAGGTGTTAGTATGCGGATTGCCGAACTTTCATCCACCATACAAGGCATATTTACACCTACAATTGATTAATCTGAGTTCGCAGCTTATTCCTAACGCCAGTTTCAAAAATCAGGCTGTTATCTCAGGAAAAAACTCTTGGAGCGATTTCTAACCTAGGGAAATGTAATTTACATAAATTTCCTCGCCGTGACATTCCGTGTTCCAAACGTTCTACATGCATAACGGATTCTAAAAATAGTCACAACAGATTTGTTAGCATGTGGATTACCGAACTTACATCACAAAACATTGAATATTGATACTTAGAAGTATTTTCTCAGATTTTGCAGCGTTTTCCAAGCGCCAGTTTCAAAAATGAAGCAGTTATTACAGAAAAATTCTATTGAAGTGAGTTCTACAAAATAGACAAGTAGTTACATTGTTTCAATCACCGTGAAATTGCACGTTCCAAACATGGTACATGCATCACGGATTAGGAAAAAGATTCTTTAATATGTTGTGAAAAAGTGGATTACCAAACTTTCTTCCTACATAAAGGCATCTTTATACCTACAAATATTTTCTCACATTTTGCAGCTTTATCCAAATATCACATTTGAGTATAAAGCAATTTTCGCCAAAATATTCTATTCTAGCTAGTTCTACCCAATAGAATTCTAATTTACATAGATTCTTTACCATGAATTTCTGTCTTCGGAACGCGCTACAAGAATCACAGTTTCAAAAATATTACTACACACTTGTTAACATATGGATTACCGGACTTTCATCCACCAATCAAGTCATATTGGCACTTAGAAGCATTTTCTCATATTTCGAAGAATTTTCCTAACACCAGATTTGAAAATGAGGCAGATTTTGCAGAAAAATTCTCTTGGAGCGAGTTCTACCCAATAGACATTTAATTTACATAGATGTGCTCATCATGACATTTTGTGATCTGAACACATTTCATGTATCTCGGTTTCGACAAATATTCACTACAGAGATGTTAGCATTTGGATTACCAATCTTACATCCACCATACAAGGCATATTTACACCTACAAGTATTTACTCTCAATTCAAAGTTTTATCCAAACGTCAAATTCGAAAATCATGCAATTTGTTCAGAAAAATTCTATTCAAGCTAGTTCTACCCAATAGAATTTTAATTTACGTAGTTTCATTACCGTAAATTTCCATGTTCCAAACACGCTAAATAAGTCACGGGTTCAAAAAGTATTCCCTTCATAGTTGGTTACGTGGATTACCAGACTTAAATTCCCCGTTCAAGGCATATTCACACTTAGAAGCATTTTCTCAGATTTCTCAGGTTTTTCCTAAAGCCAGTTTGGAAAATGAGGCTGATTTCACAGAAAATGTTCTTGGAGCCAGTTCTACCCAAAAGATATGTAATTTAACTAGTTCACTCACCGTGACATTCCGTGTTCTGAACATGTTACATGCATCAAGGATTCGACAATCATGCTTTAATGAGTGTGAGCATGTGGATTATCAAATTTTCATCCACCTTACAAGACATGTTTTCACCTAGAATCATTTACTCACATTTCGCAGAATTTTCCTAACGTCAGTTTCGAAAATCAGGCAGTTTTCGCAGAAAAATCCTCTTGTTGCATGTTCCATCCAATAGACATCTCATTTTCATAGATACCATCACCGTAACATTCCGTGTTCCTAAAAAACGGTTCATGCACCAAGGATTCAACAAATATTCACTGCTGAGTTGTTAGCATGTGAATTACCAATCTTTAATAAACCATTGAAGACATATTGTGACCTTAAAGCATTTACTCTGATTTCACAGCGTTTTCATAACACCAGTTTCGAAACTGAGGCAGAGTTTTCAGTAAAACTCTCCTGGAGAGGGTTCTAACCAATAGATATGTAATTTGCATAGCTTCCCTCACCGAGAAAGACCGTGTTCCGAACAGGCTACATACATCAAGGATTTGAGAAACATTTTTAATGAGTTATGTACATGTGTATTACAGATCTTTCATCCACCATACAAGGCATATTGACACATAGAAACATTAACTCTGAGCTCACAGCTTTTTCCTAATAGCAGTTTCGAAAATCAGGCAGTTTTCAAAGGAAAAAACTGTTGGAGCGTGTTCTACCCAATAGGTACGTAAATTACATAGATTCCCCCACTGTGAAATTACATGTTTCGAACACATTACATGCAGAAAAGATTCGACAAAAATAAACTATAGAGTTGTTTGCATGAGGATGACAGGACTTTCATCACAATACAAGGCATATTGATGCTTAGAAGCATTTTCTCTGATTTCACAGAGCTTTCCAAACGCCAGTTTCGAAAATGAGGCAGATTTCACGGCAAAAACCTCTTGGAGCAGGTTCTAACCTATAGACATGTAATTAACATGGATTCGCTCTCCGTGAAATTCCGTGTTCTGAACACGATACATGCATCTCGGACTCGACAAATATTCACTACATTGTGGTTAGCATGTGGATTACAGCACTTTCATCCACCATACAAAGCTTACTGACACTTTGAAGAATTTTCTCAGATTTCACAGGTTAGTTTTAATGCCAGATAAGAAAATGAGGCAGATTTGGCAAAAAAATGCTCTTGGAGCGAGTTATACACAAAAGATATGTAATTTACCTAGTTTTACTCACCGTGATATTCCGTTTTCTGAACACGTTACATGCATCACGGATTCGACAAACATTCACTACAGAGTTGGTAGCATAAGGATTACCGAACATTCACCCACCATAAATGCCATATTGACATTTTGAAGCACTTTCCCATATTTCAAAATGTTTTCCTAATGCCAGGTTTGAAAATGAGGCAGATTAACAAAAAATTCTCTTGGAGCAAGTACTTCCCATAGAAATGTAATTTACATAGCTTCCCTCACAGTGACATTCCAATTTCCGAACACTCTACATACTTCACGGATTTGACAAACATTTTTAATGAGTTATGTACATGTGTATTACAGAACTTTCATCCACCATACAAGGCATATTTAAACCTAGAAACGTTAACTCTGAATTTGCAGCCTTTTCCTAATGCCAGTTTCGAAAATCAGGCCGTTTTCTCCAGAAAAAATTTTTGGAGCGATTTCTTCCCAATAGACATGAAATTTACATAGATTCCATCTCCGGAAATTTCCGTCATACGATCACGCTACATGCATAGGCGTTCTACAATTATTCACATCAGGTTTGTTTGCATGTGGCTTTATGAACTTCCATCACAATACAATGCATATTGACACTTTGAAGCATTTTCTCTGATTTTGAAGGAATTTCCAAATGCCAGTTTCGAAAATGAGGCAGATTTCGCAGAAAAAACTCTTGGAGTGAGTTCTACCCAAGAGACATGTATTTTACTGACATACGCTCACCGTGATATTCTATGTTCTGAACACTCTCCATGTATCTCGGATTCGACAAATATTCTCTACAGAGGTGTTAGTATGCGGATTGCCGAACTTTCATCCACCATACAAGGCATATTTACACCTACAATTGATTAATCTGAGTTCGCAGCTTATTCCTAACGCCAGTTTCAAAAATCAGGCTGTTATCTCAGGAAAAAACTCTTGGAGCGATTTCTAACCTAGGGAAATGTAATTTACATAAATTTCCTCGCCGTGACATTCCGTGTTCCAAACGTTCTACATGCATAACGGATTCTAAAAATAGTCACAACAGATTTGTTAGCATGTGGATTACCGAACTTACATCACAAAACATTGAATATTGATACTTAGAAGTATTTTCTCAGATTTTGCAGCGTTTTCCAAGCGCCAGTTTCAAAAATGAAGCAGTTATTACAGAAAAATTCTATTGAAGTGAGTTCTACAAAATAGACAAGTAGTTACATTGTTTCAATCACCGTGAAATTGCACGTTCCAAACATGGTACATGCATCACGGATTAGGAAAAAGATTCTTTAATATGTTGTGAAAAAGTGGATTACCAAACTTTCTTCCTACATAAAGGCATCTTTATACCTACAAATATTTTCTCACATTTTGCAGCTTTATCCAAATATCACATTTGAGTATAAAGCAATTTTCGCCAAAATATTCTATTCTAGCTAGTTCTACCCAATAGAATTCTAATTTACATAGATTCTTTACCATGAATTTCTGTCTTCGGAACGCGCTACAAGAATCACAGTTTCAAAAATATTACTACACACTTGTTAACATATGGATTACCGGACTTTCATCCACCAATCAAGTCATATTGGCACTTAGAAGCATTTTCTCATATTTCGAAGAATTTTCCTAACACCAGATTTGAAAATGAGGCAGATTTTGCAGAAAAATTCTCTTGGAGCGAGTTCTACCCAATAGACATTTAATTTACATAGATGTGCTCATCATGACATTTTGTGATCTGAACACATTTCATGTATCTCGGTTTCGACAAATATTCACTACAGAGATGTTAGCATTTGGATTACCAATCTTACATCCACCATACAAGGCATATTTACACCTACAAGTATTTACTCTCAATTCAAAGTTTTATCCAAACGTCAAATTCGAAAATCATGCAATTTGTTCAGAAAAATTCTATTCAAGCTAGTTCTACCCAATAGAATTTTAATTTACGTAGTTTCATTACCGTAAATTTCCATGTTCCAAACACGCTAAATAAGTCACGGGTTCAAAAAGTATTCCCTTCATAGTTGGTTACGTGGATTACCAGACTTAAATTCCCCGTTCAAGGCATATTCACACTTAGAAGCATTTTCTCAGATTTCTCAGGTTTTTCCTAAAGCCAGTTTGGAAAATGAGGCTGATTTCACAGAAAATGTTCTTGGAGCCAGTTCTACCCAAAAGATATGTAATTTAACTAGTTCACTCACCGTGACATTCCGTGTTCTGAACATGTTACATGCATCAAGGATTCGACAATCATGCTTTAATGAGTGTGAGCATGTGGATTATCAAATTTTCATCCACCTTACAAGACATGTTTTCACCTAGAATCATTTACTCACATTTCGCAGAATTTTCCTAACGTCAGTTTCGAAAATCAGGCAGTTTTCGCAGAAAAATCCTCTTGTTGCATGTTCCATCCAATAGACATCTCATTTTCATAGATACCATCACCGTAACATTCCGTGTTCCTAAAAAACGGTTCATGCACCAAGGATTCAACAAATATTCACTGCTGAGTTGTTAGCATGTGAATTACCAATCTTTAATAAACCATTGAAGACATATTGTGACCTTAAAGCATTTACTCTGATTTCACAGCGTTTTCATAACACCAGTTTCGAAACTGAGGCAGAGTTTTCAGTAAAACTCTCCTGGAGAGGGTTCTAACCAATAGATATGTAATTTGCATAGCTTCCCTCACCGAGAAAGACCGTGTTCCGAACAGGCTACATACATCAAGGATTTGAGAAACATTTTTAATGAGTTATGTACATGTGTATTACAGATCTTTCATCCACCATACAAGGCATATTGACACATAGAAACATTAACTCTGAGCTCACAGCTTTTTCCTAATAGCAGTTTCGAAAATCAGGCAGTTTTCAAAGGAAAAAACTGTTGGAGCGTGTTCTACCCAATAGGTACGTAAATTACATAGATTCCCCCACTGTGAAATTACATGTTTCGAACACATTACATGCAGAAAAGATTCGACAAAAATAAACTATAGAGTTGTTTGCATGAGGATGACAGGACTTTCATCACAATACAAGGCATATTGATGCTTAGAAGCATTTTCTCTGATTTCACAGAGCTTTCCAAACGCCAGTTTCGAAAATGAGGCAGATTTCACGGCAAAAACCTCTTGGAGCAGGTTCTAACCTATAGACATGTAATTAACATGGATTCGCTCTCCGTGAAATTCCGTGTTCTGAACACGATACATGCATCTCGGACTCGACAAATATTCACTACATTGTGGTTAGCATGTGGATTACAGCACTTTCATCCACCATACAAAGCTTACTGACACTTTGAAGAATTTTCTCAGATTTCACAGGTTAGTTTTAATGCCAGATAAGAAAATGAGGCAGATTTGGCAAAAAAATGCTCTTGGAGCGAGTTATACACAAAAGATATGTAATTTACCTAGTTTTACTCACCGTGATATTCCGTTTTCTGAACACGTTACATGCATCACGGATTCGACAAACATTCACTACAGAGTTGGTAGCATAAGGATTACCGAACATTCACCCACCATAAATGCCATATTGACATTTTGAAGCACTTTCCCATATTTCAAAATGTTTTCCTAATGCCAGGTTTGAAAATGAGGCAGATTAACAAAAAATTCTCTTGGAGCAAGTACTTCCCATAGAAATGTAATTTACATAGCTTCCCTCACAGTGACATTCCAATTTCCGAACACTCTACATACTTCACGGATTTGACAAACATTTTTAATGAGTTATGTACATGTGTATTACAGAACTTTCATCCACCATACAAGGCATATTTAAACCTAGAAACGTTAACTCTGAATTTGCAGCCTTTTCCTAATGCCAGTTTCGAAAATCAGGCCGTTTTCTCCAGAAAAAATTTTTGGAGCGATTTCTTCCCAATAGACATGAAATTTACATAGATTCCATCTCCGGAAATTTCCGTCATACGATCACGCTACATGCATAGGCGTTCTACAATTATTCACATCAGGTTTGTTTGCATGTGGCTTTATGAACTTCCATCACAATACAATGCATATTGACACTTTGAAGCATTTTCTCTGATTTTGAAGGAATTTCCAAATGCCAGTTTCGAAAATGAGGCAGATTTCGCAGAAAAAACTCTTGGAGTGAGTTCTACCCAAGAGACATGTATTTTACCGACATACGCTCACCGTGATATTCTATGATCTGAACACTCTTCATGTATCTCGGATTCGACAAATATTCTCTACAGAGTTGTTAGTATGCGGATTGCCGAACTTTCATCCACCATACAAGGCATATTTACACCTACAATTGATTAATCTGAGTTCGCAGCTTATTCCTAACGCCAGTTTCAAAAATCAGGCTGTTATCTCAGGAAAAAACTCTTGGAGCGATTTCTAACCTAGGGAAATGTAATTTACATAAATTTCCTCGCCGTGACATTCCGTGTTCCAAACGTTCTACATGCATAACGGATTCGAAAAATATTCACTACAGATTTGTTAGCATGTGGATTACCGAATTTACATCACAAAACATTTAATATTGATACTTAGAAGTATTTTCTCAGATTTTGCAGCATTTTCCAAGAGCCAGTTTCAAAAATGAAGCAGTTATTACAGAAAAATTCTATTGAAGTGAGTTCTACAAAATAGACAAGTAGTTACATTGTTTCAATCACCGTGAAATTGCACGTTCCGATCATGGTACATGCATCACGGATTAGAAAAATGATTCTTTGATTTGTTGTGAAAAATTGGATTACCAAACTTTCTTCCTACATAAAGGCATCTTAATACCTACAAATATTTTCTCACATTTTGCAGCTTTATCCAAATATCACATTTGAGTATCAAGCAATTTTCGCCGAATTATTCTATTCTAGCTAGATCTACCCAATAGAATTCTAATTTACATAGTTTCTTTACCATGAATTTCTGTCTTTCCAACGCGCTAGAAGAATCAGAGTTTGAAAAATATTACTACACACTTGTTAACATATGGATTACTGGACTTTCATCCACCAATCAAGTCATATTGGCACTTAGAAGCATTTTCTCATATTTCGAAGATTGTTCCTAACACCAGATTTGAAAATGAGGCAGATTTTGCAGAAAAATTCCCTTGGAGCGAGTTCTACCCAATAGACATTTAATTTACATAGATGTGCTCATCATGATATTTTGTGATCTGAACACATTTCATGTATCTCGGTTTTGACAAATATTCACTACAGAGATGTTAGCATTTGGATTACCAATCTTACATCCACCATACAAGGCATATTTACACCTACAAGTATTTACTCTCATTTCAAAGTTTTGTCCAAAAGTCAAATTCGAAAATCATGCAATTTGTTCAGAAAAATTCTATTCAAGCTAGTTCTACCCAATAGAATTTTAATTTACGTAGTTTCATTACCGTAAATTTCCATGTTCCAAACACGCTAAATAAGTCACGGATTCGAAAAGTATTCCCTTCATAGTTGGTTACGTGGATTACCAGACTTAAATTCCCCGTTCAAGGCATATTCACACTTAGAAGCATTTTCTCAGATTTCTCAGGTTTTTCCTAAAGCCAGTTTGGAAAATGAGGCTGATTTCACAGAAAATGTTCTTGGAGCCAGTTCTACCCAAAAGATATGTAATTTAACTAGTTCACTCACCGTGACATTCCGTGTTCTGAACATGTTACATGCATCAAGGATTCGACAATCATCCTTTAATGAGTGTGAGCATGTGGATTATCAAATTTTCATCCACCTTACAAGACATGTTTTCACCTAGAAACATTTACTCACATTTCGCAGAATTTTCCTAACGTCAGTTTCGAAAATCAGGCAGTTTTCGCAGAAAAATCCTCTTGTTGCATGTTCCATCCAATAGACATCTCATTTTCATAGATACCATCACCGTAACATTCCGTGTTCCTAAAAAACGGTTCATGCACCAAGGATTCAACAAATATTCACTGCTGAGTTGTTAGCATGTGAATTACCAATCTTTAATAAACCATTGAAGACATATTGTCACCTTAAAGCATTTACTCTGATTTCACAGCGTTTTCATAACACCAGTTTCGAAACTGAGGCAGATTTTTCAGTAAAACTCTCCTGGAGAGGGTTCTAACCAATAGATATGTAATTTGCATAGCTTCCCTCACCGAGAAAGACCGTGTTCCGAACAGGCTACATACATCAAGGATTTGAGAAACATTTTTAATGAGTTATGTACATGTGTATTACAGATCTTTCATCCACCATACAAGGCATATTGACACATAGAAACATTAACTCTGAGCTCACAGCTTTTTCCTAATAGCAGTTTCGAAAATCAGGCAGTTTTCAAAGGAAAAAACTGTTGGAGCGTGTTCTACCCAATAGGTACGTAAATTACATAGATTCCCCCACTGTGAAATTACATGTTTCGAACACATTACATGCAGAAAAGATTCGACAAAAATAAACTATAGAGTTGTTTGCATGAGGATGACAGGACTTTCATCACAATACAAGGCATATTGATGCTTAGAAGCATTTTCTCTGATTTCACAGAGCTTTCCAAACGCCAGTTTCGAAAATGAGGCAGATTTCACGGCAAAAACCTCTTGGAGCAGGTTCTAACCTATAGACATGTAATTAACATGGATTCGCTCTCCGTGAAATTCCGTGTTCTGAACACGATACATGCATCTCGGACTCGACAAATATTCACTACATTGTGGTTAGCATGTGGATTACAGCACTTTCATCCACCATACAAAGCTTACTGACACTTTGAAGAATTTTCTCAGATTTCACAGGTTAGTTTTAATGCCAGATAAGAAAATGAGGCAGATTTGGCAAAAAAATGCTCTTGGAGCGAGTTATACACAAAAGATATGTAATTTACCTAGTTTTACTCACCGTGACATTCCGTGTTCTGAACACGTTACATGCATCACGGATTCGACAAACATTCACTACAGAGTTGGTAGCATAAGGATTACCGAACATTCACCCACCATAAATGCCATATTGACATTTTGAAGCACTTTCCCATATTTCAAAATGTTTTCCTAATGCCAGGTTTGAAAATGAGGCAGATTAACAAAAAATTCTCTTGGAGCAAGTACTTCCCATAGAAATGTAATTTACATAGCTTCCCTCACAGTGACATTCCAATTTCCGAACACTCTACATACTTCACGGATTTGACAAACATTTTTAATGAGTTATGTACATGTGTATTACAGAACTTTCATCCACCATACAAGGCATATTTAAACCTAGAAACGTTAACTCTGAATTTGCAGCCTTTTCCTAATGCCAGTTTCGAAAATCAGGCCGTTTTCTCCAGAAAAAATTTTTGGAGCGATTTCTTCCCAATAGACATGAAATTTACATAGATTCCATCTCCGGATATTTCCGTCATACGATCACGCTACATGCATAGGCTTTCTACAATTATTCACATCAGGTTTGTTTGCATGTGGCTTTATGAACTTCCATCACAATACAATGCATATTGACACTTTGAAGCATTTTCTCTGATTTTGAAAGAATTTCCGAATGCCAGTTTCTAAAATGAGGCAGATTTCGCAGAAAAAACTCTTGGAGTGAGTTCTACCCAAGAGACATGTATTTTACCGACATACGCTCACCGTGATATTCTACGTTCTGAACACTCTCCATGTATCTCGGATTCGACAAATATTCTCTACAGAGTTGTTAGTATGCGGATTGCCGAACTTTCATCCACCATACAAGGCATATTTACACCTAAAATTGATTGATCTGAGTTCACAGCTTATTCCTAACGCCAGTTTCAAAAATCAGGCTGTTATCTCAGGAAAAAACTCTTGGAGCGATTTCTAACCTAGGGAAATTTAATTTACATAAATTTCCTCACCGTGACATTCCGTGTTCCAAACGTTCTACATGCATAACGGATTCGAAAAATATTCACTACAGATTTGTTAGCATGTGGATTACCGAACTTTCATAACAAAACATTGAATATTGATACTTAGAAGTATTTTCTCAGATTTTGCAGCGTTTTCCAAGCGCCAGTTTCAAAAATGAAGCAGTTATTACAGAAAAATTCTATTGAAGTGAGTTCTACAAAATAGACAATTAGTTACATTATTTCAATCACCGTGAAATTGCACGTTCCAAACATGGTACATGCATCACGGATTAGGAAAAAGATTCTTTAATATGTTGTGAAAAAGTGGATTACCAAACTTTCTTCCTACATAAAGGCATCTTTATACCTACAAATATTTTCTCACATTTTGCAGCTTTATCCAAATATCACATTTGAGTATCAAGCAATTTTCGCCGAAATATTCTATTCTAGCTAGTTCTACCCAATAGAATTCTAATTTACATAGTTTCTTTACCGTGAATTTCGGTCTTCCGAACGCGCTACAAGAATCACAGTTTGAAAAATATTACTACACACTTGTTAACATATGGATTACCGGACTTTCATCCACCAATCAAGTCATATTGGCACTTAGAAGCATTTTCTCATATTTCGAAGATTTTTCCTAACACCAGATTTGAAAATGAGGCAGATTTTGCAGAAAAATTCTCTTGGAGCGAGTTCTACCCAATAGACATTTAATTTACATAGATGTGCTCATCATGACATTTTGTGATCTGAACACATTTCATGTATCTCGGTTTTGACAAATATTCACTACAGAGATGTTAGCATTTGGATTACCAATCTTACATCCACCATACAAGGCATATTTACACCTACAAGTATTTACACTCATTTCAAAGTTTTGTCCAAACGTCAAATTCGAAAATCATGCAATTTGTTCAGAAAAATTCTATTCAAGCTAGTTCTACCGAATAGAATTTTAATTTACGTAGTTTCATTACCGTAAATTTCCATGTTCCAAACACGCTAAATAAGTCACGGGTTCAAAAAGTATTCCCTTCATAGTTGGTTACGTGGATTACCAGACTTAAATTCCCCGTTCAAGGCATATTCACACTTAGAAGCATTTTCTCAGATTTCTCAGGCTTTTCCTAAAGCCAGTTTGGAAAATGAGGCTGATTTCACAGAAAATGTTCTTGGGGCCAGTTCTACCCAAAAGATATGTAATTTAACTAGTTCACTCACCGTGACATTCCGTGTTCTGAACATGTTACATGCATCAAGGATTCGACAATCATCCTTTAATGAGTGTGAGCATGTGGATTATCAAATTTTCATCCACCTTACAAGACATGTTTTCACCTAGAAACATTTACTCACATTTCGCAGAATTTTCCTAACGTCAGTTTCGAAAATCAGGCAGTTTTCGCAGAAAAATCCTCTTGTTGCATGTTCCATCCAATAGACATCTCATTTTCATAGATACCATCACCGTAACATTCCGTGTTCCTAAAAAACTGTTCATGCACCAAAGATTCAACAAATATTCACTGCTGAGTTGTTAGCATGTGAATTACCAATCTTTAATAAACCATTGAAGACATATTGTCACCTTAAAGCATTTACTCTGATTTCACAGCGTTTTCATAACACCAGTTTCGAAACTGAGGCAGATTTTTCAGTAAAACTCTCCTGGAGAGGGTTCTAACCAATAGATATGTAATTTGCATAGCTTCCCTCACCGAGAAAGACCGTGTTCCGAACAGGCTACATACATCAAGGATTTGAGAAACATTTTTAATGAGTTATGTACATGTGTATTACAGATCTTTCATCCACCATACAAGGCATATTGACACATAGAAACATTAACTCTGAGCTCACAGCTTTTTCCTAATAGCAGTTTCGAAAATCAGGCAGTTTTCAAAGGAAAAAACTGTTGGAGCGTGTTCTACCCAATAGGTACGTAAATTACATAGATTCCCCCACTGTGAAATTACATGTTTCGAACACATTACATGCAGAAAAGATTCGACAAAAATAAACTATAGAGTTGTTTGCATGAGGATGACAGGACTTTCATCACAATACAAGGCATATTGATGCTTAGAAGCATTTTCTCTGATTTCACAGAGCTTTCCAAACGCCAGTTTCGAAAATGAGGCAGATTTCACGGCAAAAACCTCTTGGAGCAGGTTCTAACCTATAGACATGTAATTAACATGGATTCGCTCTCCGTGAAATTCCGTGTTCTGAACACGATACATGCATCTCGGACTCGACAAATATTCACTACATTGTGGTTAGCATGTGGATTACAGCACTTTCATCCACCATACAAAGCTTACTGACACTTTGAAGAATTTTCTCAGATTTCACAGGTTAGTTTTAATGCCAGATAAGAAAATGAGGCAGATTTGGCAAAAAAATGCTCTTGGAGCGAGTTATACACAAAAGATATGTAATTTACCTAGTTTTACTCACCGTGACATTCCGTCTTCTGAACACGTTACATGCATCACGGATTCGACAAACATTCACTACAGAGTTGGTAGCATAAGGATTACCGAACATTCACCCACCATAAATGCCATATTGACATTTTGAAGCACTTTCCCATATTTCAAAATGTTTTCCTAATGCCAGGTTTGAAAATGAGGCAGATTAACAAAAAATTCTCTTGGAGCAAGTACTTCCCATAGAAATGTAATTTACATAGCTTCCCTCACAGTGACATTCCAATTTCCGAACACTCTACATACTTCACGGATTTGACAAACATTTTTAATGAGTTATGTACATGTGTATTACAGAACTTTCATCCACCATACAAGGCATATTTAAACCTAGAAACGTTAACTCTGAATTTGCAGCCTTTTCCTAATGCCAGTTTCGAAAATCAGGCCGTTTTCTCCAGAAAAAATTTTTGGAGCGATTTCTTCCCAATAGACATGAAATTTACATAGATTCCATCTCCGGAAATTTCCGTCATACGATCACGCTACATGCATAGGATTTCTACAATTATTCACATCAGGTTTGTTTGCATGTGGCTTTATGAACTTCCATCACAATACAATGCATATTGACACTTTGAAGCATTTTCTCTGATTTTGAAGGAATTTCCAAATGCCAGTTTCGAAAATGAGGCAGATTTCGCAGAAAAAAATTTGGAGTGAGTTCTACCCAAGGGACATGTATTTTACCGACATACGCTCACCGTGATATTCTACGTTCTGAACACTCTCCATGTATCTCGGATTCGACAAATATTCTGTACAGAGTTGTTAGTATGCGGATTGCCGAACTTTCATCCACCATACAAGGCATATTTACACCTACAATTGATTAATCTGAGTTCACAGCTTATTCCTAACGCCAGTTTCAAAAATCAGGCTGTTATCTCAGGAAAAAACTCTTGGAGCGATTTCTAAACTAGGGAAATTTAATTTACATAAATTTCCTCGCCGTGACATTCCGTGTTCCAAACGTTCTACATGCATAACGGATTCGAAAAATATTCATTACAGATTTGTTAGCATGTGGATTACCAAACTTTCATCACAAAACATTGAATATTGATACTTAGAAGAATTTTCTCAGATTTTGCAGCGTTTTCCAAGCGCCAGTTTCAAAAATGAAGCAGTTATTACAGAAAAATTCTATTGAAGTGAGTTCTACAAAATAGACAATTAGTTACATTATTTCAATCACCGTGAAATTGCACGTTCCAAACATGGTACATGCATCACGGATTAGGAAAAAGATTCTTTAATATGTTGTGAAAAAGTGGATTACCAAACTTTCTTCCTACATAAAGGCATCTTTATACCTACAAATATTTTCTCACATTTTGCAGCTTTATCCAAATATCACATTTGAGTATCAAGCAATTTTCGCCAAAATATTCTATTCTAGCTAGTTCTACCCAATAGAATTCTAATTTACATAGTTTCTTTACCGTGAATTTCTGTCTTCGGAACGTGCTACAAGAATCACAGTTTGAAAAATATTACTACACACTTGTTAACATATGGATTACCGGACTTTCATCCACCAATCAAGTCATATTGGCACTTAGAAGCATTTTCTCATATTTCGAAGATTTTTCCTAACACCAGATTTGAAAATGAGGCAGATTTTGCAGAAAAATTCTCTTGGAGCGAGTTCTACCCAATAGACATTTAATTTACATAGATGTGCTCATCATGATATTTTGTGATCTGAACACATTTCATGTATCTCGGTTTTGACAAATATTCACTACAGAGATGTTAGCATTTGGATTACCAATCTTACATCCACCATACAAGGCATATTTACACCTACAAGTATTTACTCTCATTTCAAAGTTTTGTCCAAACGTCAAATTCGAAAATCATGCAATTTGTTCAGAAAAATTCTATTCAAGCTAGTTCTACCCAATAGAATTTTAATTTACGTAGTTTCATTACCGTAAATTTCCATGTTCCAAACACGCTAAATAAGTCACGGGTTCAAAAAGTATTCCCTTCATAGTTGGTTACGTGGATTACCAGACTTAAATTCCCCGTTCAAGGCATATTCACACTTAGAAGCATTTTCTCAGATTTCTCAGGCTTTTCCTAAAGCCAGTTTGGAAAATGAGGCTGATTTCACAGAAAATGTTCTTGGGGCCAGTTCTACCCAAAAGATATGTAATTTAACTAGTTCACTCACCGTGACATTCCGTGTTCTGAACATGTTACATGCATCAAGGATTCGACAATCATCCTTTAATGAGTGTGAGCATGTGGATTATCAAATTTTCATCCACCTTACAAGACATGTTTTCACCTAGAAACATTTACTCACATTTCGCAGAATTTTCCTAACGTCAGTTTCGAAAATCAGGCAGTTTTCGCAGAAAAATCCTCTTGTTGCATGTTCCATCCAATAGACATCTCATTTTCATAGATACCATCACCGTAACATTCCGTGTTCCTAAAAAACTGTTCATGCACCAAAGATTCAACAAATATTCACTGCTGAGTTGTTAGCATGTGAATTACCAATCTTTAATAAACCATTGAAGACATATTGTCACCTTAAAGCATTTACTCTGATTTCACAGCGTTTTCATAACACCAGTTTCGAAACTGAGGCAGATTTTTCAGTAAAACTCTCCTGGAGAGGGTTCTAACCAATAGATATGTAATTTGCATAGCTTCCCTCACCGAGAAAGACCGTGTTCCGAACAGGCTACATACATCAAGGATTTGAGAAACATTTTTAATGAGTTATGTACATGTGTATTACAGATCTTTCATCCACCATACAAGGCATATTGACACATAGAAACATTAACTCTGAGCTCACAGCTTTTTCCTAATAGCAGTTTCGAAAATCAGGCAGTTTTCAAAGGAAAAAACTGTTGGAGCGTGTTCTACCCAATAGGTACGTAAATTACATAGATTCCCCCACTGTGAAATTACATGTTTCGAACACATTACATGCAGAAAAGATTCGACAAAAATAAACTATAGAGTTGTTTGCATGAGGATGACAGGACTTTCATCACAATACAAGGCATATTGATGCTTAGAAGCATTTTCTCTGATTTCACAGAGCTTTCCAAACGCCAGTTTCGAAAATGAGGCAGATTTCACGGCAAAAACCTCTTGGAGCAGGTTCTAACCTATAGACATGTAATTAACATGGATTCGCTCTCCGTGAAATTCCGTGTTCTGAACACGATACATGCATCTCGGACTCGACAAATATTCACTACATTGTGGTTAGCATGTGGATTACAGCACTTTCATCCACCATACAAAGCTTACTGACACTTTGAAGAATTTTCTCAGATTTCACAGGTTAGTTTTAATGCCAGATAAGAAAATGAGGCAGATTTGGCAAAAAAATGCTCTTGGAGCGAGTTATACACAAAAGATATGTAATTTACCTAGTTTTACTCACCGTGACATTCCGTCTTCTGAACACGTTACATGCATCACGGATTCGACAAACATTCACTACAGAGTTGGTAGCATAAGGATTACCGAACATTCACCCACCATAAATGCCATATTGACATTTTGAAGCACTTTCCCATATTTCAAAATGTTTTCCTAATGCCAGGTTTGAAAATGAGGCAGATTAACAAAAAATTCTCTTGGAGCAAGTACTTCCCATAGAAATGTAATTTACATAGCTTCCCTCACAGTGACATTCCAATTTCCGAACACTCTACATACTTCACGGATTTGACAAACATTTTTAATGAGTTATGTACATGTGTATTACAGAACTTTCATCCACCATACAAGGCATATTTAAACCTAGAAACGTTAACTCTGAATTTGCAGCCTTTTCCTAATGCCAGTTTCGAAAATCAGGCCGTTTTCTCCAGAAAAAATTTTTGGAGCGATTTCTTCCCAATAGACATGAAATTTACATAGATTCCATCTCCGGAAATTTCCGTCATACGATCACGCTACATGCATAGGCTTTCTACAATTATTCACATCAGGTTTGTTTGCATGTGGCTTTATGAACTTCCATCACAATACAATGCATATTGACACTTTGAAGCATTTTCACTGATTTTGAAAGAATTTCCAAATGCCAGTTTCGAAAATGAGGCAGGTTTCGCAGAAAAAACTCTTGGAGTGAGTTCTACCCAAGAGACATGTATTTTACCGACATACGCTCACCGTGATATTCTACGTTCTGAACACTCTCCATGTATCTCGGATTCGACAAATATTCTCTACAGAGGTGTTTGTATGCGGATTGCCGAACTTTCATCCACCATACAAGGCATATTTACACCTACAATTGATTAATCTGAGTTCGCAGCTTATTCCTAACGCCAGTTTCAAAAATCAGGCTGTTATCTCAGGAAAAAACTCTTGCAGCGATTTCTAACCTAGGGAAATTATTTTACATAAATTACCTCGCCGTGACATTCCGTGTTCCAAACGTTCTACATGCATAACGGATTCGAAAAATATTCACTACAGATTTGTTAGCATGTGGATTACCGAACTTACATCACAAAACTTTGAATATTGATACTTAGAAGTATTTTCTCAGATTTTGCAGCGTTTTCCAAGCGCCAGTTTCAAAAATGAAGCAGTTATTACAGAAAAATTCTATTGATGTGAGTTCTACAAAATAGACAATTAGTTACATTGTTTCAACCACCGTGAAATTGCACGTTCCAAACATGGTACATGCATCACGGATTAGGAAAAAGATTCTTTATTATGTTGTGAAAAAGTGGATTACCAAACTTTCTTCCTACATAAAGGCATCTTTATACCTACAAATATTTTCTCACATTTTGCAGCTTTATCCAAATATCACATTTGAGTATCAAGCAATTTTCGCCAAAATATTCTATTCTAGCTAGTTCTACCCAATAGAATTCTAATTTACATAGTTTCTTTACCGTGAATTTCTGTCTTCGGAATGCGCTACAAGAATCACAGTTTGAAAAATATTACTACACACTTGTTAACATATGGATTACCGGACTTTCATCCACCAATCAAGTCATATTGGCACTTAGAAGCATTTTCTCATATTTCGAAGATTTTTCCTAACACCAGATTTGAAAATGAGGCAGATTTTGCAGAAAAATTCTCTTGGAGCGAGTTCTACCCAATAGACATTTAATTTACATAGATGTGCTCATCATGACATTTTGTGATCTGAACACATTTCATGTATCTCGGTTTTGACAAATATTCACTACAGAGATGTTAGCATTTGGATTACCAATCTTACATCCACCATACAAGGCATATTTACACCTACAAGTATTTACTCTCAATTCAAAATTTTGTCCAATCGTCAAATTCGATAATCATGCAATTTGTTCAGAAAAATTCTATTCAAGCTAGTTCTACCCAATAGAATTTTAATTTACGTAGTTTCATTAACGTAAATTTCCATGTTCCAAACACGCTAAATAAGTCACGGATTTGAAAAGTATTCCCTTCATAGTTGGTTACGTGGATTACCAGACTTAAATTCCCCGTTCAAGGCATATTCACACTTAGAAGCATTTTCTCAGATTTCTCAGGTTTTTCCTAAAGCCAGTTTGGAAAATGAGGCTGATTTCACAGAAAATGTTCTTGGAGCCAGTTCTACCCAAAAGATATGTAATTTAACTAGTTCACTCACCGTGACATTCCGTGTTCTGAACATGTTACATGCATCAAGGATTCGACAATCATCCTTTAATGAGTGTGAGCATGTGGATTATCAAATTTTCATCCACCTTACAAGACATGTTTTCACCTAGAAACATTTACTCACATTTCGCAGAATTTTCCTAACGTCAGTTTCGAAAATCAGGCAGTTTTCGCAGAAAAATCCTCTTGTTGCATGTTCCATCCAATAGACATCTCATTTTCATAGATACCATCACCGTAACATTCCGTGTTCCTAAAAAACGGTTCATGCACCAAGGATTCAACAAATATTCACTGCTGAGTTGTTAGCATGTGAATTACCAATCTTTAATAAACCATTGAAGACATATTGTCACCTTAAAGCATTTACTCTGATTTCACAGCGTTTTCATAACACCAGTTTCGAAACTGAGGCAGATTTTTCAGTAAAACTCTCCTGGAGAGGGTTCTAACCAATAGATATGTAATTTGCATAGCTTCCCTCACCGAGAAAGACCGTGTTCCGAACAGGCTACATACATCAAAGATTTGAGAAACATTTTTAATGAGTTATGTACATGTGTATTACAGATCTTTCATCCACCATACAAGGCATATTGACACATAGAAACATTAACTCTGAGCTCACAGCTTTTTCCTAATAGCAGTTTCGAAAATCAGGCAGTTTTCAAAGGAAAAAACTGTTGGAGCGTGTTCTACCCAATAGGTACGTAAATTACATAGATTCCCCCACTGTGAAATTACATGTTTCGAACACATTACATGCAGAAAAGATTCGACAAAAATAAACTATAGAGTTGTTTGCATGAGGATGACAGGACTTTCATCACAATACAAGGCATATTGATGCTTAGAAGCATTTTCTCTGATTTCACAGAGCTTTCCAAACGCCAGTTTCGAAAATGAGGCAGATTTCACGGCAAAAACCTCTTGGAGCAGGTTCTAACCTATAGACATGTAATTAACATGGATTCGCTCTCCGTGAAATTCCGTGTTCTGAACACGATACATGCATCTCGGACTCGACAAATATTCACTACATTGTGGTTAGCATGTGGATTACAGCACTTTCATCCACCATACAAAGCTTACTGACACTTTGAAGAATTTTCTCAGATTTCACAGGTTAGTTTTAATGCCAGATAAGAAAATGAGGCAGATTTGGCAAAAAAATGCTCTTGGAGCGAGTTATACACAAAAGATATGTAATTTACCTAGTTTTACTCACTGTGACATTCCGTCTTCTGAACACATTACATGCATCACGGATTCGACAAACATTCACTACAGAGTTGGTAGCATAAGGATTACCGAACATTCACCCACCATAAATGCCATATTGACATTTTGAAGCACTTTCCCATATTTCAAAATGTTTTCCTAATGCCAGGTTTGAAAATGAGGCAGATTAACAAAAAATTCTCTTGGAGCAAGTACTTCCCATAGAAATGTAATTTACATAGCTTCCCTCACAGTGACATTCCAATTTCCGAACACTCTACATACTTCACGGATTTGACAAACATTTTTAATGAGTTATGTACATGTGTATTACAGAACTTTCATCCACCATACAAGGCATATTTAAACCTAGAAACGTTAACTCGGAATTTGCAGCCTTTTCCTAATGCCAGTTTCGAAAATCAGGCCGTTTTCTCCAGAAAAAATTTTTGGAGCGATTTCTTCCCAATAGACATGAAATTTACATAGATTCCATCTCCGGAAATTTCCGTCATACGATCACGCTACATGCATAGGCTTTCTACAATTATTCACATCAGGTTTGTTTGCATGTGGCTTTATGAACTTCCATCACAATACAATGCATATTGACACTTTGAAGCATTTTCCCTGATTTTGAAAGAATTTCCAAATGCCAGTTTCGAAAATGAGGCAGATTTCGCAGAAAAAAATCTTGGAGTGAGTTCTACCCAAGAGACATGTATTTTACCAACATACGCTCACCGTGATATTCTACGTTCTGAACACTCTCCATGTATCTCGGATTCGACAAATATTCTCTACAGAGGTGTTAGTATGCGGATTGCCGAACTTTCATCCACCATACAAGGCATATTTACACCTACAATTGATTAATCTGAGTTCGCAGCTTATTCCTAACGCCAGTTTCAAAAATCAGGCTGTTATCTCAGGAAAAAACTCTTGGAGCGTTTTCTAACCTAGGGAAATGTAATTTACATAAATTTCCTCGCCGTGACATTCCGTGTTCCAAACGTTCTACATGCATAATGGATTCGAAAAATATTCATTACAGATTTGTTAGCATGTGGATTACCGAACTTACATCACAAAACATTGAATATTGATACTTAGAAGTATTTTCTCAGATTTTGCAGCGTTTTCCAAGCGCCAGTTTCAAAAATGAAGCAGTTATTACAGAAAAATTCTATTGAAGTGAGTTCTACCAAATAGACAAGTAGTTTACATTGTTTCAATCACCGTGAAATTGCACGTTCCAAACATGGTACATGCATCACGGATTAGGAAAAAGATTCTTTAATATGTTGTGAAAAAGTGGATTATCAAACTTTCTTCCTACATAAAGGCATCTTTATACCTACAAATATTTTCTCACATTTTGCAGCTTTATCCAAATATCACATTTGAGTATCAAGCAATTTTCGCCGAAATATTCTATTCTAGCTAGTTCTACCCAATAGAATTCTAATTTACATAGTTTCTTTACCGTGAATTTCGGTCTTCCGAACGCGCTACAAGAATCACAGTTTGAAAAATATTACTACACACTTGTTAACATATGGATTACCAGACTTTCATCCACCAATCAAGTCATATTGGCACTTAGAAGCATTTTCTCATATTTCGAAGATTTTTCCTAACACCAGATTTGAAAATGAGGCAGATTTTGCAGAAAAATTCTCTTGGAGCGAGTTCTACCCAATAGACATTTAATTTACATAGATGTGCTCATCATGACATTTTGTGATCTGAACACATTTCATGTATCTCGGTTTCGACAAATATTCACTACAGAGATGTTAGCATTTGGATTACCAATCTTACATCCACCATACAAGGCATATTTACACCTACAAGTATTTACTCTCAATTCAAAGTTTTGTCCAAACGTCAAATTCGAAAATCATGCAATTTGTTCAGAAAAATTCTATTCAAGCTAGTTCTACCCAATAGAATTTTAATTTACGTAGTTTCATTACCGTAAATTTCCATGTTCCAAACACGCTAAATAAGTCACGGATTCGAAAAGTATTCCCTTCATAGTTGGTTACGTGGATTACCAGACTTAAATTCCCCTTTCAAGGCATATTCACACTTAGAAGCATTTTCTCAGATTTCTCAGGTTTTTCCTAAAGCCAGTTTGGAAAATGAGGCTGATTTCACAGAAAATGTTCTTGGAGCCAGTTCTACCCAAAAGATATGTAATTTAACTAGTTCACTCACCGTGACATTCCGTGTTCTGAACATGTTACATGCATCAAGGATTCGACAATCATCCTTTAATGAGTGTGAGCATGTGGATTATCAAATTTTCATCCACCTTACAAGACATGTTTTCACCTAGAAACATTTACTCACATTTCGCAGAATTTTCCTAACGTCAGTTTCGAAAATCAGGCAGTTTTCGCAGAAAAATCCTCTTGTTGCATGTTCCATCCAATAGACATCACCCATTTTCATAGATACCATCACCGTAACATTCCGTGTTCCTAAAAAACGGTTCATGCACCAAGGATTCAACAAATATTCACTGCTGAGTTGTTAGCATGTGAATTACCAATCTTTAATAAACCATTGAAGACATATTGTGACCTTAAAGCATTTACTCTGATTTCACAGCGTTTTCATAACACCAGTTTCGAAACTGAGGCAGATTTTTCAGTAAAACTCTCCTGGAGAGGGTTCTAACCAATAGATATGTAATTTGCATAGCTTCCCTCACCGAGAAAGACCGTGTTCCGAACAGGCTACATACATCAAGGATTTGAGAAACATTTTTAATGAGTTATGTACATGTGTATTACAGATCTTTCATCCACCATACAAGGCATATTGACACATAGAAACATTAACTCTGAGCTCACAGCTTTTTCCTAATAGCAGTTTCGAAAATCAGGCAGTTTTCAAAGGAAAAAACTGTTGGAGCGTGTTCTACCCAATAGGTACGTAAATTACATAGATTCCCCCACTGTGAAATTACATGTTTCGAACACATTACATGCAGAAAAGATTCGACAAAAATAAACTATAGAGTTGTTTGCATGAGGATGACAGGACTTTCATCACAATACAAGGCATATTGATGCTTAGAAGCATTTTCTCTGATTTCACAGAGCTTTCCAAACGCCAGTTTCGAAAATGAGGCAGATTTCACGGCAAAAACCTCTTGGAGCAGGTTCTAACCTATAGACATGTAATTAACATGGATTCACTCTCCGTGAAATTCCGTGTTCTGAACACGATACATGCATCTCGGACTCGACAAATATTCACTACATTGTGGTTAGCATGTGGATTACAGCACTTTCATCCACCATACAAAGCTTACTGACACTTTGAAGAATTTTCTCAGATTTCACAGGTTAGTTTTAATGCCAGATAAGAAAATGAGGCAGATTTGGCAAAAAAATGCTCTTGGAGCGAGTTATACACAAAAGATATGTAATTTACCTAGTTTTACTCACCGTGACATTCCGTCTTCTGAACACGTTACATGCATCACGGATTCGACAAACATTCACTACAGAGTTGGTAGCATAAGGATTACCGAACATTCACCCACCATAAATGCCATATTGACATTTTGAAGCACTTTCCCATATTTCAAAATGTTTTCCTAATGCCAGGTTTGAAAATGAGGCAGATTAAAAAAAATTCTCTTGGAGCAAGTACTTCCCATAGAAATGTAATTTACATAGCTTCCCTCACAGTGACATTCCAATTTCCGAACACTCTACATACTTCACGGATTTGACAAACATTTTTAATGAGTTATGTACATGTGTATTACAGAACTTTCATCCACCATACAAGGCATATTTAAACCTAGAAACCTTAACTCTGAATTTGCAGCCTTTTCCTAATGCCAGTTTTGAAAATCAGGCCATTTTCTCCAGAAAAAATTTTTGGAGCGATTTCTTCCCAATAGACATGAAATTTACATAGATTCCATCTCCGGAAATTTCCGTCATACGATCACGCTACATGCATAGGCTTTCTACAATTATTCACATCAGGTTTGTTTGCATGTGGCTTTATGAACTTCCATCACAATACAATGCATATTGACACTTTGAAGCATTTTCTCTGATTTTGAAAGAATTTCCAAATGCCAGTTTTGAAAATGAGGCAGATTTCGCAGAAAAAACTCTTGGAGTGAGTTCTACCCAAGAGACATGTATTTTACCGACATACGCTCACCGTGATATTCTACGTTCTGAACACTCTCCATGTATCTCGGATTCGACAAATATTCTCTACAGAGTTGTTAGTATGCGGATTGCCGAACTTTCATCCACCATACAAGGCATATTTACACCTACAATTGATTAATCTGAGTTCGCAGCTTATTCCTAATGCCAGTTTCAAAAATCAGGCTGTTATCTCAGGAAAAAACTCTTGCAGCGATTTCTAACCTAGGGAAATGTAATTTACATAAATTTCCTCGCCGTGACATTCCGTGTTCCAAACGTTCTACATGCATAACGGATTCGAAAAATATTCACTACAGATTTGTTAGCATGTGGATTACCGAACTTACATCACAAAACATTGAATATTGATACTTAGAAGTATTTTCTCAGATTTTGCAGCGTTTACCAAGCGCCAGTTTCAAAAATGAAGCAGTTATTACAGAAAAATTCTATTGAAGTGAGTTCTACCAAATAGACAAGTAGTTTACATTGTTTCAATCACCGTGAAATTGCACGTTCCAAACATGGTACATGCATCACGGATTAGGAAAAAGATTCTTTATTATGTTGTGAAAAAGTGGATTATCAAACTTTCTTCCTACATAAAGGCATCTTTATACCTACAAATATTTTCTCACATTTTGCAGCTTTATCCAAATATCACATTTGTGTATCAAGCAATTTTCGCCGAAATATTCAATTCTAGCTAGTTCTACCCAATAGAATTCTAATTTACATAGTTTCTTTACCGTGAATTTCTGTCTTCCGAACGCGCTACAAGAATCACAGTTTGAAAAATATTACTACACACTTGTTAACATATGGATTACCGGACTTTCATCCACCAATCAAGTCATATTGGCACTTAGAAGCATTTTCTCATATTTCGAAGATTTTTCCTAACACCAGATTTGAAAATGAGGCAGATTTTGCAGAAAAATTCTCTTGGAGCGAGTTCTACCCAATAGACATTTAATTTACATAGATGTGCTCATCATGACATTTTGTGATCTGAACACATTTCATGTATCTCGGTTTCGACAAATATTCACTACAGAGATGTTAGCATTTGGATTACCAATCTTACATCCACCATACAAGGCATATTTACACCTACAAGTATTTACTCTCAATTCAAATTTTGTCCAAACGTCAAATTCGAAAATCATGCAATTTGTTCAGAAAAATTCTATTCAAGCTAGTTCTACCCAATAGAATTTTAATTTACGTAGTTTCATTACCGTAAATTTCCATGTTCCAAACACGCTAAATAAGTCACGGGTTCAAAAAGTATTCCCTTCATAGTTGGTTACGTGGATTACCAGACTTAAATTCCCCGTTCAAGGCATATTCACACTTAGAAGCATTTTCTCAGATTTCTCAGGTTTTTCCTAAAGCCAGTTTGGAAAATGAGGCTGATTTCACAGAAAATGTTCTTGGAGCCAGTTCTACCCAAAAGATATGTAATTTAACTAGTTCACTCACCGTGACATTCCGTGTTCTGAACATGTTACATGCATCAAGGATTCGACAATCATCCTTTAATGAGTGTGAGCATGTGGATTATCAAATTTTCATCCACCTTACAAGACATGTTTTCACCTAGAAACATTTACTCACATTTCGCAGAATTTTCCTAACGTCAGTTTCGAAAATCAGGCAGTTTTCGCAGAAAAATCCTCTTGTTGCATGTTCCATCCAATAGACATCACCCATTTTCATAGATACCATCACCGTAACATTCCGTGTTCCTAAAAAACGGTTCATGCACCAAGGATTCAACAAATATTCACTGCTGAGTTGTTAGCATGTGAATTACCAATCTTTAATAAACCATTGAAGACATATTGTGACCTTAAAGCATTTACTCTGATTTCACAGCGTTTTCATAACACCAGTTTCGAAACTGAGGCAGATTTTTCAGTAAAACTCTCCTGGAGAGGGTTCTAACCAATAGATATGTAATTTGCATAGCTTCCCTCACCGAGAAAGACCGTGTTCCGAACAGGCTACATACATCAAGGATTTGAGAAACATTTTTAATGAGTTATGTACATGTGTATTACAGATCTTTCATCCACCATACAAGGCATATTGACACATAGAAACATTAACTCTGAGCTCACAGCTTTTTCCTAATAGCAGTTTCGAAAATCAGGCAGTTTTCAAAGGAAAAAACTGTTGGAGCGTGTTCTACCCAATAGGTACGTAAATTACATAGATTCCCCCACTGTGAAATTACATGTTTCGAACACATTACATGCAGAAAAGATTCGACAAAAATAAACTATAGAGTTGTTTGCATGAGGATGACAGGACTTTCATCACAATACAAGGCATATTGATGCTTAGAAGCATTTTCTCTGATTTCACAGAGCTTTCCAAACGCCAGTTTCGAAAATGAGGCAGATTTCACGGCAAAAACCTCTTGGAGCAGGTTCTAACCTATAGACATGTAATTAACATGGATTCGCTCTCCGTGAAATTCCGTGTTCTGAACACGATACATGCATCTCGGACTCGACAAATATTCACTACATTGTGGTTAGCATGTGGATTACAGCACTTTCATCCACCATACAAAGCTTACTGACACTTTGAAGAATTTTCTCAGATTTCACAGGTTAGTTTTAATGCCAGATAAGAAAATGAGGCAGATTTGGCAAAAAAATGCTCTTGGAGCGAGTTATACACAAAAGATATGTAATTTACCTAGTTTTACTCACCGTGACATTCCGTCTTCTGAACACGTTACATGCATCACGGATTCGACAAACATTCACTACAGAGTTGGTAGCATAAGGATTACCGAACATTCACCCACCATAAATGCCATATTGACATTTTGAAGCACTTTCCCATATTTCAAAATGTTTTCCTAATGCCAGGTTTGAAAATGAGGCAGATTAAAAAAAATTCTCTTGGAGCAAGTACTTCCCATAGAAATGTAATTTACATAGCTTCCCTCACAGTGACATTCCAATTTCCGAACACTCTACATACTTCACGGATTTGACAAACATTTTTAATGAGTTATGTACATGTGTATTACAGAACTTTCATCCACCATACAAGGCATATTTAAACCTAGAAACCTTAACTCTGAATTTGCAGCCTTTTCCTAATGCCAGTTTCGAAAATCAGGCCGTTTTCTCCAGAAAAAATTTTTGGAGCGATTTCTTCCCAATAGACATGAAATTTACATAGATTCCATCTCCGGAAATTTCCGTCATACGATCACGCTACATGCATAGGCTTTCTACAATTATTCACATCAGGTTTGTTTGCATGTGGCTTTATGAACTTCCATCACAATACAATGCATATTGACACTTTGAAGCATTTTCTCTGATTTTGAAAGAATTTCCAAATGCCAGTTTTGAAAATGAGGCAGATTTCGCAGAAAAAACTCTTGGAGTGAGTTCTACCCAAGAGACATGTATTTTACCGACATACGCTCACCGTGATATTCTACATTCTGAACACTCTCCATGTATCTCGGATTCGACAAATATTCTCTACAGAGTTGTTAGTATGCGGATTGCCGAACTTTCATCCACCATACAAGGCATATTTACACCTACAATTGATTAATCTGAGTTCGCAGCTTATTCCTAACGCCAGTTTCAAAAATCAGGCTGTTATCTCAGGAAAAAACTCTTGGAGCGATTTCTAACCTAGGGAAATGTAATTTACATAAATTTCCTCGCCGTGACATTCCGTGTTCCAAACGTTCTACATGCATAACGGATTCGAAAAATATTCACTACAGATTTGTTAGCATGTGGATTACCGAACTTACATCACATAACATTGAATATTGATACTTAGAAGTATTTTCTCAGATTTTGCAGCGTTTTCCAAGCGCCAGTTTCAAAAATGAAGCAGTTATTACAGAAAAATTCTATTGAAGTGAGTTCTACCAAATAGACAAGTAGTTTACATTGTTTCAATCACCGTGAAATTGCACGTTCCAAACATGGTACATGCATCACGGATTAGGAAAAAGATTCTTTATTATGTTGTGAAAAATTGGATTATCAAACTTTCTTCCTACATAAAGGCATCTTTATACCTACAAATATTTTCTCACATTTTGCAGCTTTATCCAAATATCACATTTGAGTATCAAGCAATTTTCGCCGAAATATTCTATTCTAGCTAGTTCTACCCAATAGAATTCTAATTTACATAGTTTCTTTACCGTGAATTTCTGTCTTCTGAACGCGCTACAATAATCACAGTTTGAAAAATATTACTACACACTTGTTAACATATGGATTACCGGACTTTCATCCACCAATCAAGTCATATTGGCACTTAGAAGCATTTTCTCATATTTCGAAGATTTTTCCTAACACCAGATTTGAAAATGAGGCAGATTTTGCAGAAAAATTCTCTTGGAGCGAGTTCTACCCAATAGACATTTAATTTACATAGATGTGCTCATCATGACATTTTGTGATCTGAACACATTTCATGTATCTCGGTTTCGACAAATATTCACTACAGAGATGTTAGCATTTGGATTACCAATCTTACATCCACCATACAAGGCATATTTACACCTACAAGTATTTACTCTCAATTCAAAGTTTTGTCCAAAAGTCAAATTCGAAAATCATGCAATTTGTTCAGAAAAATACTATTCAAGCTAGTTCTACCCAATAGAATTTTAATTTACGTAGTTTCATTACCGTAAATTTCCATGTTCCAAACACGCTAAATAAGTCACGGATTTGAAAAGTATTCCCTTCATAGTTGGTTACATGGATTACCAGACTTAAATTCCCCGTTCAAGGCATATTCACACTTAGAAGCATTTTCTCAGATTTCTCAGGTTTTTCCTAAAGCCAGTTTGGAAAATGAGGCTGATTTCACAGAAAATGTTCTTGGAGCCAGTTCTACCCAAAAGATATGTAATTTAACTAGTTCACTCACCGTGACATTCCGTGTTCTGAACATGTTACATGCATCAAGGATTCGACAATCATCCTTTAATGAGTGTGAGCATGTGGATTATCAAATTTTCATCCACCTTACAAGACATGTTTTCACCTAGAAACATTTACTCACATTTCGCAGAATTTTCCTAACGTCAGTTTCGAAAATCAGGCAGTTTTCGCAGAAAAATCCTCTTGTTGCATGTTCCATCCAATAGACATCACCCATTTTCATAGATACCATCACCGTAACATTCCGTGTTCCTAAAAAACGGTTCATGCACCAAGGATTCAACAAATATTCACTGCTGAGTTGTTAGCATGTGAATTACCAATCTTTAATAAACCATTGAAGACATATTGTCACCTTAAAGCATTTACTCTGATTTCACAGCGTTTTCATAACACCAGTTTCGAAACTGAGGCAGATTTTTCAGTAAAACTCTCCTGGAGAGGGTTCTAACCAATAGATATGTAATTTGCATAGCTTCCCTCACCGAGAAAGACCGTGTTCCGAACAGGCTACATACATCAAAGATTTGAGAAACATTTTTAATGAGTTATGTACATGTGTATTACAGATCTTTCATCCACCATACAAGGCATATTGACACATAGAAACATTAACTCTGAGCTCACAGCTTTTTCCTAATAGCAGTTTCGAAAATCAGGCAGTTTTCAAAGGAAAAAACTGTTGGAGCGTGTTCTACCCAATAGGTACGTAAATTACATAGATTCCCCCACTGTGAAATTACATGTTTCGAACACATTACATGCAGAAAAGATTCGACAAAAATAAACTATAGAGTTGTTTGCATGAGGATGACAGGACTTTCATCACAATACAAGGCATATTGATGCTTAGAAGCATTTTCTCTGATTTCACAGAGCTTTCCAAACGCCAGTTTCGAAAATGAGGCAGATTTCACGGCAAAAACCTCTTTTAGCAGGTTCTAACCTATAGACATGTAATTAACATGGATTCGCTCTCCGTGAAATTCCGTGTTCTGAACACGATACATGCATCTCGGACTCGACAAATATTCACTACATTGTGGTTAGCATGTGGATTACAGCACTTTCATCCACCATACAAAGCTTACTGACACTTTGAAGAATTTTCTCAGATTTCACAGGTTAGTTTTAATGCCAGATAAGAAAATGAGGCAGATTTGGCAAAAAAATGCTCTTGGAGCGAGTTATACACAAAAGATATGTAATTTACCTAGTTTTACTCACCGTGACATTCCGTCTTCTGAACACGTTACATGCATCACGGATTCGACAAACATTCACTACAGAGTTGGTAGCATAAGGATTACCGAACATTCACCCACCATAAATGCCATATTGACATTTTGAAGCACTTTCCCATATTTCAAAATGTTTTCCTAATGCCAGGTTTGAAAATGAGGCAGATTAAAAAAAATTCTCTTGGAGCAAGTACTTCCCATAGAAATGTAATTTACATAGCTTCCCTCACAGTGACATTCCAATTTCCGAACACTCTACATACTTCACGGATTTGACAAACATTTTTAATGAGTTATGTACATGTGTATTACAGAACTTTCATCCACCATACAAGGCATATTTAAACCTAGAAACGTTAACTCTGAATTTGCAGCCTTTTCCTAATGCCAGTTTCGAAAATCAGGCCGTTTTCTCCAGAAAAAATTTTTGGAGCGATTTCTTCCCAATAGACATGAAATTTACATAGATTCCATCTCCGGAAATTTCCGTCATACGATCACGCTACATGCATAGGATTTCTACAATTATTCACATCAGGTTTGTTTGCATGTGGCTTTATGAACTTCCATCACAATACAATGCATATTGACACTTTGAAGCATTTTCTCTGATTTTGAAGGAATTTCCAAATGCCAGTTTCGAAAATGAGGCAGATTTCGCAGAAAAAACTCTTGGAGTGAGTTCTACCCAAGAGACATGTATTTTACCAACATACGCTCACCGTGATATTCTACGTTCTGAACACTCTCCATGTATCTCGGATTCGACAAATATTCTCTACAGAGTTGTTAGTATGCGGATTGCCGAACTTTCATCCACCATACAAGGCATATTTACACCTACAATTGATTAATCTGAGTTCGCAGCTTATTCCTAACGCCAGTTTCAAAAATCAGGCTGTTATCTCAGGAAAAAACTCTTGGAGCGATTTCTAACCTAGGGAAATGTAATTTACATAAATTTCCTCGCCGTGACATTCCGTGTTCCAAACGTTCTACATGCATAACGGATTCGAAAAATATTCACTACAGATTTGTTAGCATGTGGATTACCGAACTTACATCACAAAACATTGAATATTGATACTTAGAAGTATTTTATCAGATTTTGCAGCGTTTTCCAAGCGCCAGTTTCAAAAATGAAGCAGTTATTACAGAAAAATTCTATTGAAGTGAGTTCTACAAAATAGACAAATAGTTACATTTTTTCAATCACCGTGAAATTGCACGTTCCAAACATGGTACATGCATCACGGATTAGGAAAAAGATTCTTTAATATGTTGTGAAAAATTGGATTACCAAACTTTCTTCCTACATAAAGGCATCTTTACACCTACAAATATTTTCTCACATTTTGCAGCTTTATCCAAATATCACATTTGAGTATCAAGCAATTTTCGCCGAAATATTCTATTCTAGCTAGTTCTACCCAATAGATTTCTAATTTACATAGTTTCTTTACCATGAATTTCTGTCTTCCGAACGCGCTACAAGAATCACAGTTTGAAAAATATTACTACACACTTGTTAACATATGGATTACCGGACTTTCATCCACCAATCAAGTCATATTGGCACTTAGAAGCATTTTCTCATATTTCGAAGATTTTTCCTAACACCAGATTTGAAAATGAGGCAGATTTTGCAGAAAAATTCTCTTGGAGCGAGTTCTACCCAATAGACATTTAATTTACATAGATGTGCTCATCATGACATTTTGTGATCTGAACACATTTCATGTATCTCGGTTTCGACAAATATTCACTACAGAGATGTTAGCATTTGGATTACCAATCTTACATCCACCATACAAGGCATAATTACACCTACAAGTATTTACTCTCAATTCAAAGTTTTGTCCAAACGTCAAATTCGAAAATCATGCAATTTGTTCAGAAAAATTCTATTCAAGCTAGTTCTACCCAATAGAATTTTAATTTACGTAGTTTCATTACCGTAAATTTCCATGTTCCAAACACGCTAAATAAGTCACGGATTCGAAAAGTATTCCCTTCATAGTTGGTTACGTGGATTACCAGACTTAAATTCCCCGTTCAAGGCATATTCACACTTAGAAGCATTTTCTCAGATTTCTCAGGTTTTTCCTAAAGCCAGTTTGGAAAATGAGGCTGATTTCACAGAAAATGTTCTTGGAGCCAGTTCTACCCAAAAGATATGTAATTTAACTAGTTCACTCACCGTGACATTCCGTGTTCTGAACATGTTACATGCATCAAGGATTCGACAATCATCCTTTAATGAGTGTGAGCATGTGGATTATCAAATTTTCATCCACCTTACAAGACATGTTTTCACCTAGAAACATTTACTCACATTTCGCAGAATTTTCCTAACGTCAGTTTCGAAAATCAGGCAGTTTTCGCAGAAAAATCCTCTTGTTGCATGTTCCATCCAATAGACATCTCATTTTCATAGATACCATCACCGTAACATTCCGTGTTCCTAAAAAACGGTTCATGCACCAAGGATTCAACAAATATTCACTGCTGAGTTGTTAGCATGTGAATTACCAATCTTTAATAAACCATTGAAGACATATTGTCACCTTAAAGCATTTACTCTGATTTCACAGCGTTTTCATAACACCAGTTTCGAAACTGAGGCAGATTTTTCAGTAAAACTCTCCTGGAGAGGGTTCTAACCAATAGATATGTAATTTGCATAGCTTCCCTCACCGAGAAAGACCGTGTTCTGAACAGGCTACATACATCAAGGATTTGAGAAACATTTTTAATGAGTTATGTACATGTGTATTACAGATCTTTCATCCACCATACAAGGCATATTGACACATAGAAACATTAACTCTGAGCTCACAGCTTTTTCCTAATAGCAGTTTCGAAAATCAGGCAGTTTTCAAAGGAAAAAACTTTTGGAGCGTGTTCTACCCAATAGGTACGTAAATTACATAGATTCCCCCACTGTGAAATTACATGTTTCGAACACATTACATGCAGAAAAGATTCGACAAAAATAAACTATAGAGTTGTTTGCATGAGGATGACAGGACTTTCATCACAATACAAGGCATATTGATGCTTAGAAGCATTTTCTCTGATTTCACAGAGCTTTCCAAACGCCAGTTTCGAAAATGAGGCAGATTTCACGGCAAAAACCTCTTGGAGCAGGTTCTAACCTATAGACATGTAATTAACATGGATTCGCTCTCCGTGAAATTCCGTGTTCTGAACACGATACATGCATCTCGGACTCGACAAATATTCACTACATTGTGGTTAGCATGTGGATTACAGCACTTTCATCCACCATACAAAGCTTACTGACACTTTGAAGAATTTTCTCAGATTTCACAGGTTAGTTTTAATGCCAGATAAGAAAATGAGGCAGATTTGGCAAAAAAATGCTCTTGGAGCGAGTTATACACAAAAGATATGTAATTTACCTAGTTTTACTCACCGTGACATTCCGTGTTCTGAACACGTTACATGCATCACGGATTCGACAAACATTCACTACAGAGTTGGTAGCATAAGGATTACCGAACATTCACCCACCATAAATGCCATATTGACATTTTGAAGCACTTTCCCATATTTCAAAATGTTTTCCTAATGCCAGGTTTGAAAATGAGGCAGATTAAAAAAAATTCTCTTGGAGCAAGTACTTCCCATAGAAATGTAATTTACATAGCTTCCCTCACAGTGACATTCCAATTTCCGAACACTCTACATACTTCACGGATTTGACAAACATTTTTAATGAGTTATGTACATGTGTATTACAGAACTTTCATCCACCATACAAGGCATATTTAAACCTAGAAACGTTAACTCTGAATTTGCAGCCTTTTCCTAATGCCAGTTTCGAAAATCAGGCCGTTTTCTCCAGAAAAAATTTTTGGAGCGATTTCTTCCCAATAGACATGAAATTTACATAGATTCCATCTCCGGAAATTTCCGTCATACGATCACGCTACATGCATAGGCTTTCTACAATTATTCACATCAGGTTTGTTTGCATGTGGCTTTATGAACTTCCATCACAATACAATGCATATTGACACTTTGAAGCATTTTCTCTGATTTTGAAGGAATTTCCAAATGCCAGTTTCGAAAATGAGGCAGATTTCGCAGAAAAAACTCTTGGAGTGAGTTCTACCCAAGAGACATGTATTTTACCAACATACGCTCACTGTGATATTCTACGTTCTGAACACTCTCCATGTATCTCGGATTCGACAAATATTCTCTACAGAGGTGTTTGTATGCGGATTGCCGAACTTTCATCCACCATACAAGGCATATTTACACCTACAATTGATTAATCTGAGTTCGCAGCTTATTCCTAACGCCAGTTTCAAAAATCAGGCTGTTATCTCAGGAAAAAACTCTTGGAGCGATTTCTAACCTAGGGAAATGTAATTTACATAAATTTCCTCGCCGTGACATTCCGTGTTCCAAACGTTCTACATGCATAACGGATTCGAAAAATATTCATTACAGATTTGTTAGCATGTGGATTACCGAACTTACATCACAAAACATTGAATATTGATACTTAGAAGTATTTTCTCAGATTTTGCAGCGTTTTCCAAGCGCCAGTTTCAAAAATGAAGCAGTTATTACAGAAAAATTCTATTGAAGTGAGTTCTACCAAATAGACAAGTAGTTTACATTGTTTCAATCACCGTGAAATTGCACGTTCCAAACATGGTACATGCATCACGGATTAGGAAAAAGATTCTTTATTATGTTGTGAAAAATTGGATTATCAAACTTTCTTCCTACATAAAGGCATCTTTATACCTACAAATATTTTCTAACATTTTGCAGCTTTATCCAAATATCACATTTGAGTATCAAGCAATTTTCGCCGAAATATTCTATTCTAGCTAGTTCTACCCAATAGAATTCTAATTTACATAGTTTCTTTACCGTGAATTTCTGTCTTCCGAACGCGCTACAAGAATCACAGTTTGAAAAATATTACTACACACTTGTTAACATATGGATTACCGGACTTTCATCCACCAATCAAGTCATATTGGCACTTAGAAGCATTTTCTCATATTTCGAAGATTTTTCCTAACACCAGATTTGAAAATGAGGCAGATTTTGCAGAAAAATTCTCTTGGAGCGAGTTCTACCCAATAGACATTTAATTTACATAGATGTGCTCATCATGACATTTTGTGATCTGAACACATTTCATGTATCTCGGTTTCGACAAATATTCACTACAGAGATGTTAGCATTTGGATTACCAATCTTACATCCACCATACAAGGCATATTTACACCTACAAGTATTTACTCTCAATTCAAAGTTTTGTCCAAACGTCAAATTCGAAAATCATGCAATTTGTTCAGAAAAATTCTATTCAAGCTAGTTCTACCCAATAGAATTTTAATTTACGTAGTTTCATTACCGTAAATTTCCATGTTCCAAACACGCTAAATAAGTCACGGATTCGAAAAGTATTCCCTTCATAGTTGGTTACGTGGATTACCAGACTTAAATTCCCCGTTCAAGGCATATTCACACTTAGAAGCATTTTCTCAGATTTCTCAGGTTTTTCCTAAAGCCAGTTTGGAAAATGAGGCTGATTTCACAGAAAATGTTCTTGGAGCCAGTTCTACCCAAAAGATATGTAATTTAACTAGTTCACTCACCGTGACATTCCGTGTTCTGAACATGTTACATGCATCAAGGATTCGACAATCATCCTTTAATGAGTGTGAGCATGTGGATTATCAAATTTTCATCCACCTTACAAGACATGTTTTCACCTAGAAACATTTACTCACATTTCGCAGAATTTTCCTAACGTCAGTTTCGAAAATCAGGCAGTTTTCGCAGAAAAATCCTCTTGTTGCATGTTCCATCCAATAGACATCTCATTTTCATAGATACCATCACCGTAACATTCCGTGTTCCTAAAAAACGGTTCATGCACCAAGGATTCAACAAATATTCACTGCTGAGTTGTTAGCATGTGAATTACCAATCTTTAATAAACCATTGAAGACATATTGTCACCTTAAAGCATTTACTCTGATTTCACAGCGTTTTCATAACACCAGTTTCGAAACTGAGGCAGATTTTTCAGTAAAACTCTCCTGGAGAGGGTTCTAACCAATAGATATGTAATTTGCATAGCTTCCCTCACCGAGAAAGACCGTGTTCTGAACAGGCTACATACATCAAGGATTTGAGAAACATTTTTAATGAGTTATGTACATGTGTATTACAGATCTTTCATCCACCATACAAGGCATATTGACACATAGAAACATTAACTCTGAGCTCACAGCTTTTTCCTAATAGCAGTTTCGAAAATCAGGCAGTTTTCAAAGGAAAAAACTGTTGGAGCGTGTTCTACCCAATAGGTACGTAAATTACATAGATTCCCCCACTGTGAAATTACATGTTTCGAACACATTACATGCAGAAAAGATTCGACAAAAATAAACTATAGAGTTGTTTGCATGAGGATGACAGGACTTTCATCACAATACAAGGCATATTGATGCTTAGAAGCATTTTCTCTGATTTCACAGAGCTTTCCAAACGCCAGTTTCGAAAATGAGGCAGATTTCACGGCAAAAACCTCTTGGAGCAGGTTCTAACCTATAGACATGTAATTAACATGGATTCGCTCTCCGTGAAATTCCGTGTTCTGAACACGATACATGCATCTCGGACTCGACAAATATTCACTACATTGTGGTTAGCATGTGGATTACAGCACTTTCATCCACCATACAAAGCTTACTGACACTTTGAAGAATTTTCTCAGATTTCACAGGTTAGTTTTAATGCCAGATAAGAAAATGAGGCAGATTTGGCAAAAAAATGCTCTTGGAGCGAGTTATACACAAAAGATATGTAATTTACCTAGTTTTACTCACCGTGACATTCCGTGTTCTGAACACGTTACATGCATCACGGATTCGACAAACATTCACTACAGAGTTGGTAGCATAAGGATTACCGAACATTCACCCACCATAAATGCCATATTGACATTTTGAAGCACTTTCCCATATTTCAAAATGTTTTCCTAATGCCAGGTTTGAAAATGAGGCAGATTAACAAAAAATTCTCTTGGAGCAAGTACTTCCCATAGAAATGTAATTTACATAGCTTCCCTCACAGTGACATTCCAATTTCCGAACACTCTACATACTTCACGGATTTGACAAACATTTTTAATGAGTTATGTACATGTGTATTACAGAACTTTCATCCACCATACAAGGCATATTTAAACCTAGAAACGTTAACTCTGAATTTGCAGCCTTTTCCTAATGCCAGTTTCGAAAATCAGGCCGTTTTCTCCAGAAAAAATTTTTGGAGCGATTTCTTCCCAATAGACATGAAATTTACATAGATTCCATCTCCGGAAATTTCCGTCATACGATCACGCTACATGCATAGGCTTTCTACAATTATTCACATCAGGTTTGTTTGCATGTGGCTTTATGAACTTCCATCACAATACAATGCATATTGACACTTTGAAGCATTTTCTCTGATTTTGAAGGAATTTCCAAATGCCAGTTTCGAAAATGAGGCAGATTTCGCGGAAAAAACTCTTGGAGTGAGTTCTACCCAAGAGACATGTATTTTACCAACATACGCTCACCGTGATATTCTACGTTCTGAACACTCTCCATGTATCTCGGATTCGACAAATATTCTCTACAGAGTTGTTAGTATGCGGATTGCCGAACTTTCATCCACCATACAAGGCATATTTACACCTACAATTGATTAATCTGAGTTCGCAGCTTATTCCTAACGCCAGTTTCAAAAATCAGGCTGTTATCTCAGGAAAAAACTCTTGGAGCGATTTCTAACCTAGGGAAATGTAATTTACATAAATTTCCTCGCCGTGACATTCCGTGTTCCAAACGTTCTACATGCATAACGGATTCGAAAAATATTCATTACAGATTTGTTAGCATGTGGATTACCGAACTTACATCACAAAACATTGAATATTGATACTTAGAAGTATTTTCTCAGATTTTGCAGCGTTTTCCAAGCGCCAGTTTCAAAAATGAAGCAGTTATTACAGAAAAATTCTATTGAAGTGAGTTCTACCAAATAGACAAGTAGTTTACATTGTTTCAATCACCGTGAAATTGCACGTTCCAAACATGGTACATGCATCATGGATTAGGAAAAAGATTCTTTATTATGTTGTGAAAAAGTGGATTATCAAACTTTCTTCCTACATAAAGGCATCTTTATACCTACAAATATTTTCTAACATTTTGCAGCTTTATCCAAATATCACATTTGAGTATCAAGCAATTTTCGCCGAAATATTCTATTCTAGCTAGTTCTACCCAATAGAATTCTAATTTACATAGTTTCTTTACCGTGAATTTCTGTCTTCCGAACGCGCTACAAGAATCACAGTTTGAAAAATATTACTACACACATGTTAACATATGGATTACTGGACTTTCATCCACCAATTAAGTCATATTGGCACTTAGAAGCATTTTCTCATATTTCGAAGATTTTTCCTAACACCAGATTTGAAAATGAGGCAGATTTTGCAGAAAAATTCTCTTGGAGCGAGTTCTACCCAATAGACATTTAATTTACATAGATGTGCTCATCATGACATTTTGTGATCTGAACACATTTCATGTATCTCGGTTTCGACAAATATTCACTACAGAGATGTTAGCATTTGGATTACCAATCTTACATCCACCATACAAGGCATATTTACACCTACAAGTATTTACTCTCAATTCAAAGTTTTGTCCAAACGTCAAATTCGAAAATCATGCAATTTGTTCAGAAAAATTCTATTCAAGCTAGTTCTACCCAATAGAATTTTAATTTACGTAGTTTCATTACCGTAAATTTCCATGTTCCAAACACGCTAAATAAGTCACGGATTCGAAAAGTATTCCCTTCATAGTTGGTTACGTGGATTACCAGACTTAAATTCCCCGTTCAAGGCATATTCACACTTAGAAGCATTTTCTCAGATTTCTCAGGTTTTTCCTAAAGCCAGTTTGGAAAATGAGGCTGATTTCACAGAAAATGTTCTTGGAGCCAGTTCTACCCAAAAGATATGTAATTTAACTAGTTCACTCACCGTGACATTCCGTGTTCTGAACATGTTACATGCATCAAGGATTCGACAATCATCCTTTAATGAGTGTGAGCATGTGGATTATCAAATTTTCATCCACCTTACAAGACATGTTTTCACCTAGAAACATTTACTCACATTTCACAGAATTTTCCTAACGTCAGTTTCGAAAATCAGGCAGTTTTCGCAGAAAAATCCTCTTGTTGCATGTTCCATCCAATAGACATCTCATTTTCATAGATACCATCACAGTAACATTCCGTGTTCCTAAAAAACGGTTCATGCACCAAGGATTCAACAAATATTCACTGCTGAGTTGTTAGCATGTGAATTACCAATCTTTAATAAACCATTGAAGACATATTGTGACCTTAAAGCATTTACTCTGATTTCACAGCGTTTTCATAACACCAGTTTCGAAACTGAGGCAGATTTTTCAGTAAAACTCTCCTGGAGAGGGTTCTAACCAATAGATATGTAATTTGCATAGCTTCCCTCACCGAGAAAGACCGTGTTCTGAACAGGCTACATACATCAACGATTTGAGAAACATTTTTAATGAGTTATGTACATGTGTATTACAGATCTTTCATCCACCATACAAGGCATATTGACACGTAGAAACATTAACTCTGAGTTCGCAGCTTTTTCCTAATAGCAGTTTCGAAAATCAGGCAGTTTTCAAAGGAGAAACTGTTGGAGCGTGTTCTACCCAATAGGTACGTAAATTACATAGATTCCCCCACTGTGAAATTACATGTTTCGAACACATTACATGCAGAAAAGATTCGACAAAAATAAACTATAGAGTTGTTTGCATGAGGATGACAGGACTTTCATCACAATACAAGGCATATTGATGCTTAGAAGCATTTTCTCTGATTTCACAGAGCTTTCCAAACGCCAGTTTCGAAAATGAGGCAGATTTCACGGCAAAAACCTCTTGGAGCAGGTTCTAACCTATAGACATGTAATTAACATGGATTCGCTCTCCGTGAAATTCCGTGTTCTGAACACGATACATGCATCTCGGACTCGACAAATATTCACTACATTGTGGTTAGCATGTGGATTACAGCACTTTCATCCACCATACAAAGCTTACTGACACTTTGAAGAATTTTCTCAGATTTCACAGGTTAGTTTTAATGCCAGATAAGAAAATGAGGCAGATTTGGCAAAAAAATGCTCTTGGAGCGAGTTATACACAAAAGATATGTAATTTACCTAGTTTTACTCACCGTGACATTCCGTGTTCTGAACACGTTACATGCATCACGGATTCGACAAACATTCACTACAGAGTTGGTAGCATAAGGATTACCGAACATTCACCCACCATAAATGCCATATTGACATTTTGAAGCACTTTCCCATATTTCAAAATGTTTTCCTAATGCCAGGTTTGAAAATGAGGCAGATTAACAAAAAATTCTCTTGGAGCAAGTACTTCCCATAGAAATGTAATTTACATAGCTTCCCTCACAGTGACATTCCAATTTCCGAACACTCTACATACTTCACGGATTTGACAAACATTTTTAATGAGTTATGTACATGTGTATTACAGAACTTTCATCCACCATACAAGGCATATTTAAACCTAGAAACGTTAACTCTGAATTTGCAGCCTTTTCCTAATGCCAGTTTCGAAAATCAGGCCGTTTTCTCCAGAAAAAATTTTTGGAGCGATTTCTTCCCAATAGACATGAAATTTACATAGATTCCATCTCCGGAAATTTCCGTCATACGATCACGCTACATGCATAGGCTTTCTACAATTATTCACATCAGGTTTGTTTGCATGTGGCTTTATGAACTTCCATCACAATACAATGCATATTGACACTTTGAAGCATTTTCTCTGATTTTGAAGGAATTTCCAAATGCCAGTTTCGAAAATGAGGCAGATTTCGCGGAAAAAACTCTTGGAGTGAGTTCTACCCAAGAGACATGTATTTTACCAACATACGCTCACCGTGATATTCTACGTTCTGAACACTCTCCATGTATCTCGGATTCGACAAATATTCTCTACAGAGTTGTTAGTATGCGGATTGCCGAACTTTCATCCACCATACAAGGCATATTTACACCTACAATTGATTAATCTGAGTTCGCAGCTTATTCCTAACGCCAGTTTCAAAAATCAGGCTGTTATCTCAGGAAAAAACTCTTGGAGCGATTTCTAACCTAGGGAAATGTAATTTACATAAATTTCCTCGCCGTGACATTCCGTGTTCCAAACGTTCTACATGCATAACGGATTCGAAAAATATTCATTACAGATTTGTTAGCATGTGGATTACCGAACTTACATCACAAAACATTGAATATTGATACTTAGAAGTATTTTCTCAGATTTTGCAGCGTTTTCCAAGCGCCAGTTTCAAAAATGAAGCAGTTATTACAGAAAAATTCTATTGAAGTGAGTTCTACCAAATAGACAAGTAGTTTACATTGTTTCAATCACCGTGAAATTGCACGTTCCAAACATGGTACATGCATCATGGATTAGGAAAAAGATTCTTTATTATGTTGTGAAAAAGTGGATTATCAAACTTTCTTCCTACATAAAGGCATCTTTATACCTACAAATATTTTCTAACATTTTGCAGCTTTATCCAAATATCACATTTGAGTATCAAGCAATTTTCGCCGAAATATTCTATTCTAGCTAGTTCTACCCAATAGAATTCTAATTTACATAGTTTCTTTACCGTGAATTTCTGTCTTCCGAACGCGCTACAAGAATCACAGTTTGAAAAATATTACTACACACATGTTAACATATGGATTACTGGACTTTCATCCACCAATTAATTCATATTGGCACTTAGAAGCATTTTCTCATATTTCGAAGATTTTTCCTAACACCAGATTTGAAAATGAGGCAGATTTTGCAGAAAAATTCTCTTGGAGCGAGTTCTACCCAATAGACATTTAATTTACATAGATGTGCTCATCATGACATTTTGTGATCTGAACACATTTCATGTATCTCGGTTTCGACAAATATTCACTACAGAGATGTTAGCATTTGGATTACCAATCTTACATCCACCATACAAGGCATATTTACACCTACAAGTATTTACTCTCAATTCAAAGTTTTGTCCAAACGTCAAATTCGAAAATCATGCAATTTGTTCAGAAAAATTCTATTCAAGCTAGTTCTACCCAATAGAATTTTAATTTACGTAGTTTCATTACCGTAAATTTCCATGTTCCAAACACGCTAAATAAGTCACGGATTCGAAAAGTATTCCCTTCATAGTTGGTTACGTGGATTACCAGACTTAAATTCCCCGTTCAAGGCATATTCACACTTAGAAGCATTTTCTCAGATTTCTCAGGTTTTCCTAAAGCAAGTTTGGAAAATGAGGCTGATTTCACAGAAAATGTTCTTGGAGCCAGTTCTACCCAAAAGATATGTAATTTAACTAGTTCACTCACCGTGACATTCCGTGTTCTGAACATGTTACATGCATCAAGGATTCGACAATCATCCTTTAATGAGTGTGAGCATGTGGATTATCAAATTTTCATCCACCTTACAAGACATGTTTTCACCTAGAAACATTTACTCACATTTCGCAGAATTTTCCTAACGTCAGTTTCGAAAATCAGGCAGTTTTCGCAGAAAAATCCTCTTGTTGCATGTTCCATCCAATAGACATCTCATTTTCATAGATACCATCACAGTAACATTCCGTGTTCCTAAAAAACGGTTCATGCACCAAGGATTCAACAAATATTCACTGCTGAGTTGTTAGCATGTGAATTACCAATCTTTAATAAACCATTGAAGACATATTGTGACCTTAAAGCATTTACTCTGATTTCACAGCGTTTTCATAACACCAGTTTCGAAACTGAGGCAGATTTTTCAGTAAAACTCTCCTGGAGAGGGTTCTAACCAATAGATATGTAATTTGCATAGCTTCCCTCACCGAGAAAGACCGTGTTCTGAACAGGCTACATACATCAACGATTTGAGAAACATTTTTAATGAGTTATGTACATGTGTATTACAGATCTTTCATCCACCATACAAGGCATATTGACACATAGAAACATTAACTCTGAGTTCGCAGCTTTTTCCTAATAGCAGTTTCGAAAATCAGGCAGTTTTCAAAGGAGAAACTGTTGGAGCGTGTTCTACCCAATAGGTACGTAAATTACATAGATTCCCCCACTGTGAAATTACATGTTTCGAACACATTACATGCAGAAAAGATTCGACAAAAATAATCTATAGAGTTGTTTGCATGAGGATGACAGGACTTTCATCACAATACAAGGCATATTGATGCTTAGAAGCATTTTCTCTGATTTCACAGAGCTTTCCAAACGCCAGTTTCGAAAATGAGGCAGATTTCACGGCAAAAACCTCTTGGAGCAGGTTCTAACCTATAGACATGTAATTAACATGGATTCGCTCTCCGTGAAATTCCGTGTTCTGAACACGATACATGCATCTCGGACTCGACAAATATTCACTACATTGTGGTTAGCATGTGGATTACAGCACTTTCATCCACCATACAAAGCTTACTGACACTTTGAAGAATTTTCTCAGATTTCACAGGTTAGTTTTAATGCCAGATAAGAAAATGAGGCAGATTTGGCAAAAAAATGCTCTTGGAGCGAGTTATACACAAAAGATATGTAATTTACCTAGTTTTACTCACCGTGACATTCCGTTTTCTGAACACGTTACATGCATCACGGATTCGACAAACATTCACTACAGAGTTGGTAGCATAAGGATTACCGAACATCCACCCACCATAAATGCCATATTGACATTTTGAAGCACTTTCCCATATTTCAAAATGTTTTCCTAATGCCAGGTTTGAAAATGAGGCAGATTAACAAAAAATTCTCTTGGAGCAAGTACTTCCCATAGAAATGTAATTTACATAGCTTCCCTCACAGTGACATTCCAATTTCCGAACACTCTACATACTTCACGGATTTGACAAACATTTTTAATGAGTTATGTACATGTGTATTACAGAACTTTCATCCACCATACAAGGCATATTTAAACCTAGAAACGTTAACTCTGAATTTGCAGCCTTTTCCTAATGCCAGTTTCGAAAATCAGGCCGTTTTCTCCAGAAAAAATTTTTGGAGCGATTTCTTCCCAATAGACATGAAATTTACATAGATTCCATCTCCGGAAATTTCCGTCATACGATCACGCTACATGCATAGGCTTTCTACAATTATTCACATCAGGTTTGTTTGCATGTGGCTTTATGAACTTCCATCACAATACAATGCATATTGACACTTTGAAGCATTTTCTCTGATTTTGAAGGAATTTCCAAATGCCAGTTTCGAAAATGAGGCAGATTTCGCGGAAAAAACTCTTGGAGTGAGTTCTACCCAAGAGACATGTATTTTACCAACATACGCTCACCGTGATATTCTACGTTCTGAACACTCTCCATGTATCTCGGATTCGACAAATATTCTCTACAGAGTTGTTAGTATGCGGATTGCCGAACTTTCATCCACCATACAAGGCATATTTAGACCTACAATTGATTAATCTGAGTTCGCAGCTTATTCCTAACGCCAGTTTCAAAAATCAGGCTGTTATCTCAGGAAAAAACTCTTGGAGCGATTTCTAACCTAGGGAAATGTAATTTACATAAATTTCCTCGCCGTGACATTCCGTGTTCCAAACGTTCTACATGCATAACGGATTCGAAAAATATTCATTACAGATTTGTTAGCATGTGGATTACCGAACTTACATCACAAAACATTGAATATTGATACTTAGAAGTATTTTCTCAGATTTTGCAGCGTTTTCCAAGAGCCAGTTTCAAAAATGAAGCAGTTATTACAGAAAAATTCTATTGAAGTGAGTTCTACCAAATAGACAAGTAGTTTACATTGTTTCAATCACCGTGAAATTGCACGTTCCAAACATGGTACATGCATCATGGATTAGGAAAAAGATTCTTTATTATGTTGTGAAAAAGTGGATTATCAAACTTTCTTCCTACATAAAGGCATCTTTATACCTACAAATATTTTCTAACATTTTGCAGCTTTATCCAAATATCACATTTGTGTATCAAGCAATTTTCGCCGAAATATTCTATTCTAGCTAGTTCTACCCAATAGAATTCTAATTTACATAGTTTCTTTACCGTGAATTTCTGTCTTCCGAACGCGATACAAGAATCACAGTTTGAAAAATATTACTACACACTTGTTAACATATGGATTACTGGACTTTCATCCACCAATTAAGTCATATTGGCACTTAGAAGCATTTTCTCATATTTCGAGGATTTTTCCTAACACCAGATTTGAAAATGAGGCAGATTTTGCAGAAAAATTCTCTTGGAGTGAGTTCTACCCAATAGACATTTAATTTACATAGATGTGCTCATCATGACATTTTGTGATCTGAACACATTTCATGTATCTCGGTTTCGACAAATATTCACTACAGAGATGTTAGCATTTGGATTACCAATCTTACATCCACCATACAAGGCATATTTACACCTACAAGTATTTACTCTCAATTCAAAGTTTTGTCCAAACGTCAAATTCGAAAATCATGCAATTTGTTCAGAAAAATTCTATTCAAGCTAGTTCTACCCAATAGAATTTTAATTTACGTAGTTTCATTACCGTAAATTTCCATGTTCCAAACACGCTAAATAAGTCACGGATTCGAAAAGTATTCCCTTCATAGTTGGTTACGTGGATTACCAGACTTAAATTCCCCGTTCAAGGCATATTCACACTTAGAAGCATTTTCTCAGATTTCTCAGGTTTTTCCTAAAGCCAGTTTGGAAAATGAGGCTGATTTCACAGAAAATGTTCTTGGAGCCAGTTCTACCCAAAAGATATGTAATTTAACTAGTTCACTCACCGTGACATTCCGTGTTCTGAACATGTTACATGCATCAAGGATTCGACAATCATCCTTTAATGAGTGTGAGCATGTGGATTATCAAATTTTCATCCACCTTACAAGACATGTTTTCACCTAGAAACATTTACTCACATTTCACAGAATTTTCCTAACGTCAGTTTCGAAAATCAGGCAGTTTTCGCAGAAAAATCCTCTTGTTGCATGTTCCATCCAATAGACATCTCATTTTCATAGATACCATCACAGTAACATTCCGTGTTCCTAAAAAACGGTTCATGCACCAAGGATTCAACAAATATTCACTGCTGAGTTGTTAGCATGTGAATTACCAATCTTTAATAAACCATTGAAGACATATTGTGACCTTAAAGCATTTACTCTGATTTCACAGCGTTTTCATAACACCAGTTTCGAAACTGAGGCAGATTTTTCAGTAAAACTCTCCTGGAGAGGGTTCTAACCAATAGATATGTAATTTGCATAGCTTCCCTCACCGAGAAAGACCGTGTTCTGAACAGGCTACATACATCAACGATTTGAGAAACATTTTTAATGAGTTATGTACATGTGTATTACAGATCTTTCATCCACCATACAAGGCATATTGACACGTAGAAACATTAACTCTGAGTTCGCAGCTTTTTCCTAATAGCAGTTTCGAAAATCAGGCAGTTTTCAAAGGAGAAACTGTTGGAGCGTGTTCTACCCAATAGGTACGTAAATTACATAGATTCCCCCACTGTGAAATTACATGTTTCGAACACATTACATGCAGAAAAGATTCGACAAAAATAAACTATAGAGTTGTTTGCATGAGGATGACAGGACTTTCATCACAATACAAGGCATATTGATGCTTAGAAGCATTTTCTCTGATTTCACAGAGCTTTCCAAACGCCAGTTTCGAAAATGAGGCAGATTTCACGGCAAAAACCTCTTGGAGCAGGTTCTAACCTATAGACATGTAATTAACATGGATTCGCTCTCCGTGAAATTCCGTGTTCTGAACACGATACATGCATCTCGGACTCGACAAATATTCACTACATTGTGGTTAGCATGTGGATTACAGCACTTTCATCCACCATACAAAGCTTACTGACACTTTGAAGAATTTTCTCAGATTTCACAGGTTAGTTTTAATGCCAGATAAGAAAATGAGGCAGATTTGGCAAAAAAATGCTCTTGGAGCGAGTTATACACAAAAGATATGTAATTTACCTAGTTTTACTCACCGTGACATTCCGTGTTCTGAACACGTTACATGCATCACGGATTCGACAAACATTCACTACAGAGTTGGTAGCATAAGGATTACCGAACATTCACCCACCATAAATGCCATATTGACATTTTGAAGCACTTTCCCATATTTCAAAATGTTTTCCTAATGCCAGGTTTGAAAATGAGGCAGATTAACAAAAAATTCTCTTGGAGCAAGTACTTCCCATAGAAATGTAATTTACATAGCTTCCCTCACAGTGACATTCCAATTTCCGAACACTCTACATACTTCACGGATTTGACAAACATTTTTAATGAGTTATGTACATGTGTATTACAGAACTTTCATCCACCATACAAGGCATATTTAAACCTAGAAACGTTAACTCTGAATTTGCAGCCTTTTCCTAATGCCAGTTTCGAAAATCAGGCCGTTTTCTCCAGAAAAAATTTTTGGAGCGATTTCTTCCCAATAGACATGAAATTTACATAGATTCCATCTCCGGAAATTTCCGTCATACGATCACGCTACATGCATAGGCTTTCTACAATTATTCACATCAGGTTTGTTTGCATGTGGCTTTATGAACTTCCATCACAATACAATGCATATTGACACTTTGAAGCATTTTCTCTGATTTTGAAGGAATTTCCAAATGCCAGTTTCGAAAATGAGGCAGATTTCGCAGAAAAAACTCTTGGAGTGAGTTCTACCCAAGAGACATGTATTTTACCAACATACGCTCACCGTGATATTCTACGTTCTGAACACTCTCCATGTATCTCGGATTCGACAAATATTCTCTACAGAGTTGTTAGTATGCGGATTGCCGAACTTTCATCCACCATACAAGGCATATTTAGACCTACAATTGATTAATCTGAGTTCGCAGCTTATTCCTAACGCCAGTTTCAAAAATCAGGCTGTTATCTCAGGAAAAAACTCTTGGAGCGATTTCTAACCTAGGGAAATGTAATTTACATAAATTTCCTCGCCGTGACATTCCGTGTTCCAAACGTTCTACATGCATAACGGATTCGAAAAATATTCATTACAGATTTGTTAGCATGTGGATTACCGAACTTACATCACAAAACATTGAATATTGATACTTAGAAGTATTTTCTCAGATTTTGCAGCGTTTTCCAAGCGCCAGTTTCAAAAATGAAGCAGTTATTACAGAAAAATTCTATTGAAGTGAGTTCTACCAAATAGACAAGTAGTTACATTGTTTCAATCACCGTGAAATTGCACGTTCCAAACATGGTACATGCATCACGGATTAGGAAAAAGATTCTTTAATATGTTGTGAAAAAGTGGATTACCAAACTTTCTTCCTACATAAAGGCATCTTTGCACCTACAAATATTTTCTCACATTTTGCAGCTTTATCCAAATATCACATTTGAGTATCAAGCAATTTTCGCCGAAATATTCTATTCTAGCTAGTTCTACCCAATAGAATTCTAATTTACATAGTTTCTTTACCGTGAATTTCTGTCTTCCAAACGCGCTACAAGAATCACAGTTTGAAAAATATTACTACACACTTGTTAACATATGGATTACCGGACTTTCATCCACCAATCAAGTCATATTGGCACTTAGAAGCATTTTCTCATATTTCGAAGATTTTTCCTAACACCAGATTTGAAAATGAGGCAGATTTTGCAGAAAAATTCTCTTGGAGCGAGTTCTACCCAATAGACATTTAATTTACATAGATGTGCTCATCATGACATTTTGTGATCTGAACACATTTCATGTATCTCGGTTTCGACAAATATTCACTACAGAGATGTTAGCATTTGGATTACCAATCTTACATCCACCATACAAGGCATATTTACACCTACAAGTATTTACTCTCAATTCAAAGTTTTGTCCAAACGTCAAATTCGAAAATCATGCAATTTGTTCAGAAAAATTCTATTCAAGCTAGTTCTACCCAATAGAATTTTAATTTACGTAGTTTCATTACCGTAAATTTCCATGTTCCAAACACGCTAAATAAGTCACGGATTCGAAAAGTATTCCCTTCATAGTTGGTTACGTGGATTACCAGACTTAAATTCCCCGTTCAAGGCATATTCACACTTAGAAGCATTTTCTCAGATTTCTCAGGTTTTTCCTAAAGCCAGTTTGGAAAATGAGGCTGATTTCACAGAAAATGTTCTTGGGGCCAGTTCTACCCAAAAGATATGTAATTTAAGTAGTTCACTCACCGTGACATTCCGTGTTCTGAACATGTTACATGCATCAAGGATTCGACAATCATCCTTTAATGAGTGTGAGCATGTGGATTATCAAATTTTCATCCACCTTACAAGACATGTTTTCACCTAGAAACATTTACTCACATTTCGCAGAATTTTCCTAACGTCAGTTTCGAAAATCAGGCAGTTTTCGCAGAAAAATCCTCTTGTTGCATGTTCCATCCAATAGACATCTCATTTTCATAGATACCATCACCGTAACATTCCGTGTTCCTAAAAAACGGTTCATGCACCAAGGATTCAACAAATATTCACTGCTGAGTTGTTAGCATGTGAATTACCAATCTTTAATAAACCATTGAAGACATATTGTCACCTTAAAGCATTTACTCTGATTTCACAGCGTTTTCATAACACCAGTTTCGAAACTGAGGCAGATTTTTCAGTAAAACTCTCCTGGAGAGGGTTCTAACCAATAGATATGTAATTTGCATAGCTTCCCTCACCGAGAAAGACCGTGTTCCGAACAGGCTACATACATCAAGGATTTGAGAAACATTTTTAATGAGTTATGTACATGTGTATTACAGATCTTTCATCCACCATACAAGGCATATTGACACATAGAAACATTAACTCTGAGCTCACAGCTTTTTCCTAATAGCAGTTTCGAAAATCAGGCAGTTTTCAAAGGAAAAAACTGTTGGAGCGTGTTCTACGCAATAGGTACGTAAATTACATAGATTCCCCCACTGTGAAATTACATGTTTCGAACACATTACATGCAGAAAAGATTCGACAAAAATAAACTATAGAGTTGTTTGCATGAGGATGACAGGACTTTCATCACAATACAAGGCATATTGATGCTTAGAAGCATTTTCTCTGATTTCACAGAGCTTTCCAAACGCCAGTTTCGAAAATGAGGCAGATTTCACGGCAAAAACCTCTTGGAGCAGGTTCTAACCTATAGACATGTAATTAACATGGATTCGCTCTCCGTGAAATTCCGTGTTCTGAACACGATACATGCATCTCGGACTCGACAAATATTCACTACATTGTGGTTAGCATGTGGATTACAGCACTTTCATCCACCATACAAAGCTTACTGACACTTTGAAGAATTTTCTCAGATTTCACAGGTTAGTTTTAATGCCAGATAAGAAAATGAGGCAGATTTGGCAAAAAAATGCTCTTGGAGCGAGTTATACACAAAAGATATGTAATTTACCTAGTTTTACTCACCGTGACATTCCGTGTTCTGAACACGTTACATGCATCACGGATTCGACAAACATTCACTACAGAGTTGGTAGCATAAGGATTACCGAACATTCACCCACCATAAATGCCATATTGACATTTTGAAGCACTTTCCCATATTTCAAAATGTTTTCCTAATGCCAGGTTTGAAAATGAGGCAGATTAACAAAAAATTCTCTTGGAGCAAGTACTTCCCATAGAAATGTAATTTACATAGCTTCCCTCACAGTGACATTCCAATTTCCGAACACTCTACATACTTCACGGATTTGACAAACATTTTTAATGAGTTATGTACATGTGTATTACAGAACTTTCATCCACCATACAAGGCATATTTAAACCTAGAAACGTTAACTCTGAATTTGCAGCCTTTTCCTAATGCCAGTTTCGAAAATCAGGCCGTTTTCTCCAGAAAAAATTTTTGGAGCGATTTCTTCCCAATAGACATGAAATTTACATAGATTCCATCTCCGGAAATTTCCGTCATACGATCACGCTACATGCATAGGATTTCTACAATTATTCACATCAGGTTTGTTTGCATGTGGCTTTATGAACTTCCATCACAATACAATGCATATTGACACTTTGAAGCATTTTCTCTGATTTTGAAGGAATTTCCAAATGCCAGTTTCGAAAATGAGGCAGATTTCGCAGAAAAAACTCTTGGAGTGAGTTCTACCCAAGAGACATGTATTTTACCAACATACGCTCACCGTGATATTCTATGTTCTGAACACTCTCCATGTATCTCGGATTCGACAAATATTCTCTACAGAGTTGTTAGTATGCGGATTGCCGAACTTTCATCCACCATACAAGGCATATTTACACCTACAATTGATTAATCTGAGTTCGCAGCTTATTCCTAACGCCAGTTTCAAAAATCAGGCTGTTATCTCAGGAAAAAACTCTTGGAGCGATTTCTAACCTAGGGAAATGTAATTTACATAAATTTCCTCGCCGTGACATTCCGTGTTCCAAACGTTCTACATGCATAACGGATTCGAAAAATATTCATTACAGATTTGTTAGCATGTGGATTACCGAACTTACATCACAAAACCTTGAATATTGATACTTAGAAGTATTTTCTCAGATTTTGCAGCATTTTCCAAGCACCAGTTTCAAAAATGAAGCAGTTATTACAGAAAAATTCTATTGAAGTGAGTTCTACAAAATAGACAAGTAGTTACATTGTTTCAATCACTGTGAAATTGCACGTTCCAAACATGGTACATGCATCACGGATTAGGAAAAAGATTCTTTAATATGTTGTGAAAAAGTGGATTACCAAACTTTCTTCCTACATAAAGGCATCTTTGCACCTACAAATATTTTCTCACATTTTGCAGCTTTATCCAAATATCACATTTGAGTATCAAGCAATTTTCGCCGAAATATTCTATTCTAGCTAGTTCTACCCAATAGAATTCTAATTTACATAGTTTCTTTACCGTGAATTTCTGTCTTCCGAACGCGCTACAAGAATCACAGTTTGAAAAATATTACTACACACTTGTTAACATATGGATTACCGGACTTTCATCCACCAATCAAGTCATATTGGCACTTAGAAGCATTTTCTCATATTTCGAGTATTTTTCCTAACACCAGATTTGAAAATGAGGCAGATTTTGCAGAAAAATTCTCTTGGAGCGAGTTCTACCCAATAGACATTTAATTTACATAGATGTGCTCATCATGACATTTTGTGATCTGAACACATTTCATGTATCTCGGTTTCGACAAATATTCACTACAGAGATGTTAGCATTTGGATTACCAATCTTACATCCACCATACAAGGCATATTTACACCTACAAGTATTTACTCTCAATTCAAAGTTTTGTCCAAACGTCAAATTCGAAAATCATGCAATTTGTTCAGAAAAATTCTATTCAAGCTAGTTCTACCCAATAGAATTTTAATTTACGTAGTTTCATTACCGTAAATTTCCATGTTCCAAACACGCTAAATAAGTCACGGATTCGAAAAGTATTCCCTTCATAGTTGGTTACGTGGATTACCAGACTTAAATTCCCCGTTCAAGGCATATTCACACTTAGAAGCATTTTCTCAGATTTCTCTGGTTTTTCCTAAAGCCAGTTTGGAAAATGAGGCTGATTTCACAGAAAATGTTCTTGGGGCCAGTTCTACCCAAAAGATATGTAATTTAAGTAGTTCACTCACCGTGACATTCCGTGTTCTGAACATGTTACATGCATCAAGGATTCGACAATCATCCTTTAATGAGTGTGAGCATGTGGATTATCAAATTTTCATCCACCTTACAAGACATGTTTTCACCTAGAAACATTTACTCACATTTCGCAGAATTTTCCTAACGTCAGTTTCGAAAATCAGGCAGTTTTCGCAGAAAAATCCTCTTGTTGCATGTTCCATCCAATAGACATCTCATTTTCATAGATACCATCACCGTAACATTCCGTGTTCCTAAAAAACGGTTCATGCACCAAGGATTCAACAAATATTCACTGCTGAGTTGTTAGCATGTGAATTACCAATCTTTAATAAACCATTGAAGACATATTGTCACCTTAAAGCATTTACTCTGATTTCACAGCGTTTTCATAACACCAGTTTCGAAACTGAGGCAGATTTTTCAGTAAAACTCTCCTGGAGAGGGTTCTAACCAATAGATATGTAATTTGCATAGCTTCCCTCACCGAGAAAGACCGTGTTCCGAACAGGCTACATACATCAAGGATTTGAGAAACATTTTTAATGAGTTATGTACATGTGTATTACAGATCTTTCATCCACCATACAAGGCATATTGACACATAGAAACATTAACTCTGAGCTCACAGCTTTTTCCTAATAGCAGTTTCGAAAATCAGGCAGTTTTCAAAGGAAAAAACTTTTGGAGCGTGTTCTACCCAATAGGTACGTAAATTACATAGATTCCCCCACTGTGAAATTACATGTTTCGAACACATTACATGCAGAAAAGATTCGACAAAAATAAACTATAGAGTTGTTTGCATGAGGATGACAGGACTTTCATCACAATACAAGGCATATTGATGCTTAGAAGCATTTTCTCTGATTTCACAGAGCTTTCCAAACGCCAGTTTCGAAAATGAGGCAGATTTCATGGCAAAAACCTCTTGGAGCAGGTTCTAACCTATAGACATGTAATTAACATGGATTCGCTCTCCGTGAAATTCCGTGTTCTGAACACGATACATGCATCTCGGACTCGACAAATATTCACTACATTGTGGTTAGCATGTGGATTACAGCACTTTCATCCACCATACAAAGCTTACTGACACTTTGAAGAATTTTCTCAGATTTCACAGGTTAGTTTTAATGCCAGATAAGAAAATGAGGCAGATTTGGCAAAAAAATGCTCTTGGAGCGAGTTATACACAAAAGATATGTAATTTACCTAGTTTTACTCACCGTGACATTCCGTGTTCTGAACACGTTACATGCATCACGGATTCGACAAACATTCACTACAGAGTTGGTAGCATAAGGATTACCGAACATTCACCCACCATAAATGCCATATTGACATTTTGAAGCACTTTCCCATATTTCAAAATGTTTTCCTAATGCCAGGTTTGAAAATGAGGCAGATTAACAAAAAATTCTCTTGGAGCAAGTACTTCCCATAGAAATGTAATTTACATAGCTTCCCTCACAGTGACATTCCAATTTCCGAACACTCTACATACTTCACGGATTTGACAAACATTTTTAATGAGTTATGTACATGTGTATTACAGAACTTTCATCCACCATACAAGGCATATTTAAACCTAGAAACGTTAACTCTGAATTTGCAGCCTTTTCCTAATGCCAGTTTCGAAAATCAGGCCGTTTTCTCCAGAAAAAATTTTTGGAGCGATTTCTTCCCAATAGACATGAAATTTACATAGATTCCATCTCCGGAAATTTCCGTCATACGATCACGCTACATGCATAGGCTTTCTACAATTATTCACATCAGGTTTGTTTGCATGTGGCTTTATGAACTTCCATCACAATACAATGCATATTGACACTTTGAAGCATTTTCTCTGATTTTGAAGGAATTTCCAAATGCCAGTTTCGAAAATGAGGCAGATTTCGCAGAAAAAACTCTTGGAGTGAGTTCTACCCAAGAGACATGTATTTTACCAACATACGCTCACCGTGATATTCTACGTTCTGAACACTCTCCATGTATCTCGGATTCGACAAATATTCTCTACAGAGTTGATAGTATGCGGATTGCCGAACTTTCATCCACCATACAAGGCATATTTACACCTACAATTGATTAATCTGAGTTCGCAGCTTATTCCTAACGCCAGTTTCAAAAATCAGGCTGTTATCTCAGGAAAAAACTCTTGGAGCGATTTCTAACCTAGGGAAATGTAATTTACATAAATTTCCTCGCCGTGTCATTCCGTGTTCCAAACGTTCTACATGCATAACGGATTGGAAAATTTTCATTACAGATTTGTTAGCATGTGGATTACCGAACTTACATCACAAAACATTGAATATTGATACTTAGAAGTATTTTCTCAGATTTTGCAGCGTTTTCCAAGCGCCAGTTTCAAAAATGAAGCAGTTATTACAGAAAAATTCTATTGAAGTGAGTTCTACAAAATAGACAAGTAGTTACATTGTTTCAATCACCGTGAAATTGCACGTTCCAAACATGGTACATGCATCACGGATTAGGAAAAAGATTCTTTAATATGTTGTGAAAAAGTGGATTACCAAACTTTCTTCCTACATAAAGGCATCTTTGCACCTACAAATATTTTCTCACATTTTGCAGCTTTATCCAAATATCACATTTGAGTATCAAGCAATTTTCGCCGAAATATTCTATTCTAGCTAGTTCTACCCAATAGAATTCTAATTTACATAGTTTCTTTACCGTGAATTTCTGTCTTCCAAACACGCTACAAGAATCACAGTTTGAAAAATATTACTACACACTTGTTAACATATGGATTACCGGACTTTCATCCACCAATCAAGTCATATTGGCACTTAGAAGCATTTTCTCATATTTCTAAGATTTTTCCTAACACCAGATTTGAAAATGAGGCAGATTTTGCAGAAAAATTCTCTTGGAGCGAGTTCTACCCAATAGACATTTAATTTACATAGATGTGCTCATCATGACATTTTGTGATCTGAACACATTTCATGTATCTCGGTTTTGACAAATATTCACTACAGAGATGTTAGCATTTGGATTACCAATCTTACATCCACCATACAAGGCATATTTACACCTACAAGTATTTACTCTCAATTCAAAGTTTTGTCCAAACGTCAAATTCGAAAATCATGCAATTTGTTCAGAAAAATTCTATTCAAGCTAGTTCTACCCAATAGAATTTTAATTTACGTAGTTTCATTACCGTAAATTTCCATGTTCCAAACACGCTAAATAAGTCACGGATTCGAAAAGTATTCCCTTCATAGTTGGTTACGTGGATTACCAGACTTAAATTCCCCGTTCAAGGCATATTCACACTTAGAAGCATTTTCTCAAATTTCTCAGGTTTTTCCTAAAGCCAGTTTGGAAAATGAGGCTGATTTCACAGAAAATGTTCTTGGAGCCAGTTCTACCCAAAAGATATGTAATTTAACTAGTTCACTCACCGTGACATTCCGTGTTCTGAACATGTTACATGCATCAAGGATTCGACAATCATCCTTTAATGAGTGTGAGCATGTGGATTATCAAATTTTCATCCACCTTACAAGACATGTTTTCACCTAGAAACATTTACTCACATTTCGCAGAATTTTCCTAACGTCAGTTTCGAAAATCAGGCAGTTTTCGCAGAAAAATCCTCTTGTTGCATGTTCCATCCAATAGACATCTCATTTTCATAGATACCATCACCGTAACATTCCGTGTTCCTAAAAAACGGTTCATGCACCAAGGATTCAACAAATATTCACTGCTGAGTTGTTAGCATGTGAATTACCAATCTTTAATAAACCATTGAAGACATATTGTGACCTTAAAGCATTTACTCTGATTTCACAGCGTTTTCATAACACCAGTTTCGAAACTGAGGCAGATTTTTCAGTAAAACTCTCCTGGAGAGGGTTCTAACCAATAGATATGTAATTTGCATAGCTTCCCTCACCGAGAAAGACCGTGTTCTGAACAGGCTACATACATCAAGGATTTGAGAAACATTTTTAATGAGTTATGTACATGTGTATTACAGATCTTTCATCCACCATACAAGGCATATTGACACATAGAAACATTAACTCTGAGCTCACAGCTTTTTCCTAATAGCAGTTTCGAAAATCAGGCAGTTTTCAAAGGAAAAAACTGTTGGAGCGTGTTCTACCCAATAGGTACGTAAATTACATAGATTCCCCCACTGTGAAATTACATGTTTCGAACACATTACATGCAGAAAAGTTTCGACAAAAATAAACTATAGAGTTGTTTGCATGAGGATGACAGGGCTTTCATCACAATACAAGGCATATTGATGCTTAGAAACATTTTCTCTGATTTCACAGAGCTTTCCAAACGCCAGTTTCGAAAATGAGGCAGATTTCATGGGAAAAACCTCTTGGAGCAGGTTCTAACCTATAGACATGTAATTAACATGGATTCGCTCTCCGTGAAATTCCGTGTTCTGAACACGATACATGCATCTCGGACTCGAGAAATATTCACTACATTGTGGTTAGCATGTGGATTACAGCACTTTCATCCACCATACAAAGCTTACTGACACTTTGAAGAATTTTCTCAGATTTCACAGGTTAGTTTTAATGCCAGATAAGAAAATGAGGCAGATTTGGCAAAAAAATGCTCTTGGAGTGAGTTATACACAAAAGATATGTAATTTACCTAGTTTTACTCACCGTGACATTCCGTGTTCTGAACACGTTACATGCATCACGGATTCGACAAACATTCACTACAGAGTTGGTAGCATAAGGATTACCGAACATTCACCCACCATAAATGCCATATTGACATTTTGAAGCACTTTCCCATATTTCAAAATGTTTTCCTAATGCCAGGTTTGAAAATGAGGCAGATTAACAAAAAATTCTCTTGGAGCAAGTACTTCCCATAGAAATGTAATTTACATAGCTTCCCTCACAGTGACATTCCAATTTCCGAACACTCTACATACTTCACGGATTTGACAAACATTTTTAATGAGTTATGTACATGTGTATTACAGAACTTTCATCCACCATACAAGGCATATTTAAACCTAGAAACGTTAACTCTGAATTTGCAGCCTTTTCCTAATGCCAGTTTCGAAAATCAGGCCGTTTTCTCCAGAAAAAATTTTTGGAGCGATTTCTTCCCAATAGACATGAAATTTACATAGATTCCATCTCCGGAAATTTCCGTCATACGATCACGCTACATGCATAGGATTTCTACAATTATTCACATCAGGTTTGTTTGCATGTGGCTTTATGAACTTCCATCACAATACAATGCATATTGACACTTTGAAGCATTTTCTCTGATTTTGAAGGAATTTCCAAATGCCAGTTTCGAAAATGAGGCAGATTTCGCAGAAAAAACTCTTGGAGTGAGTTCTACCCAAGAGACATGTATTTTACCAACATACGCTCACCGTGATATTCTACGTTCTGAACACTCTCCATGTATCTCAGATTCGACAAATATTCTCTACAGAGTTGTTAGTATGCGGATTGCCGAACTTTCATCCACCATACAAGGCATATTTACACCTACAATTGATTAATCTGAGTTCGCAGCTTATTCCTAATGCCAGTTTCAAAAATCAGGCTGTTATCTCAGGAAAAAACTCTTGGAGCGATTTCTAACCTAGGGAAATGTAATTTACATAAATTTCCTCGCCGTGACATTCCGTGTTCCAAACGTTCTACATGCATAACGGATTCGAAAAATATTCATTACAGATTTGTTAGCATGTGGATTACCGAACTTACATCACAAAACATTGAATATTGATACTTAGAAGTATTTTCTCAGATTTTGCAGCGTTTTCCAAGCGCCAGTTTCAAAAATGAAGCAGTTTTCACAGAAAAATTCTATTGAAGTGAGTTCTACCAAATAGACAAGTAGTTTACATTGTTTCAATCACCGTGAAATTGCACGTTCCAAACATGGTACATGCATCACTGATTAGGAAAAAGATTCTTTATTATGTTGTGAAAAAGTGGATTATCAAACTTTCTTCCTACATAAAGGCATCTTTATACCTACAAATATTTTCTCACATTTTGCAGCTTTATCCAAATATCACATTTGAGTATCAAGCAATTTTCCCCGAAATATTCTATTCTAGCTAGTTCTACCCAATAGAATTCTAATTTACATAGTTTCTTTACCGTGAATTTCTGTCTTCCGAACGCGCTACAAGAATCACAGTTTGAAAAATATTACTACACACTTGTTAACATATGGATTACCGGACTTTCATCCACCAATCAAGTCATATTGGCACTTAGAAGCATTTTCTCATATTTCGAAGATTTTTCCTAACACCAAATTTGAAAATGAGGCAGATTTTGCAGAAAAATTCTCTTGGAGCGAGTTCTACCCAATAGACATTTAATTTACATAGATGTGCTCATCATGACATTTTGTGATCTGAACACATTTCATGTATCTCGGTTTCGACAAATATTCACTACAGAGATGTTAGCATTTGGATTACCAATCTTACATCCACCATACAAGGCATATTTACACCTACAAGTATTTACTCTCAATTCAAAGTTTTGTCCAAACGTCAAATTCGAAAATCATGCAATTTGTTCAGAAAAATTCTATTCAAGCTAGTTCTACCCAATAGAATTTTAATTTACGTAGTTTCATTACCGTAAATTTCCATGTTCCAAACACGCTAAATAAGTCACGGATTCGAAAAGTATTCCCTTCATAGTTGGTTACGTGGATTACCAGACTTAAATTCCCCGTTCAAGGCATATTCACACTTAGAAGCATTTTCTCAGATTTCTCAGGTTTTTCCTAAAGCCAGTTTGGAAAATGAGGCTGATTTCACAGAAAATGTTCTTGGAGCCAGTTCTACCCAAAAGATATGTAATTTAACTAGTTCACTCACCGTGACATTCCGTGTTCTGAACATGTTACATGCATCAAGGATTCGACAATCATCCTTTAATGAGTGTGAGCATGTGGATTATCAAATTTTCATCCACCTTACAAGACATGTTTTCACCTAGAAACATTTACTCACATTTCGCAGAATTTTCCTAACGTCAGTTTCGAAAATCAGGCAGTTTTCGCAGAAAAATCCTCTTGTTGCATGTTCCATCCAATAGACATCACCCATTTTCATAGATACCATCACCGTAACATTCCGTGTTCCTAAAAAACGGTTCATGCACCAAGGATTCAACAAATATTCACTGCTGAGTTGTTAGCATGTGAATTACCAATCTTTAATAAACCATTGAAGACATATTGTGACCTTAAAGCATTTACTCTGATTTCACAGCGTTTTCATAACACCAGTTTCGAAACTGAGGCAGATTTTTCAGTAAAACTCTCCTGGAGAGGGTTCTAACCAATAGATATGTAATTTGCATAGCTTCCCTCACCGAGAAAGACCGTGTTCCGAACAGGCTACATACATCAAGGATTTGAGAAACATTTTTAATGAGTTATGTACATGTGTATTACAGATCTTTCATCCACCATACAAGGCATATTGACACATAGAAACATTAACTCTGAGCTCACAGCTTTTTCCTAATAGCAGTTTCGAAAATCAGGCAGTTTTCAAAGGAAAAAACTGTTGGAGCGTGTTCTACCCAATAGGTACATAAATTACATAGATTCCCCCACTGTGAAATTACATGTTTCGAACACATTACATGCAGAAAAGATTCGACAAAAATAAACTATAGAGTTGTTTGCATGAGGATGACAGGACTTTCATCACAATACAAGGCATATTGATGCTTAGAAGCATTTTCTCTGATTTCACAGAGCTTTCCAAACGCCAGTTTCGAAAATGAGGCAGATTTCATGGGAAAAACCTCTTGGAGCAGGTTCTAACCTATAGACATGTAATTAACATGGATTCGCTCTCCGTGAAATTCCGTGTTCTGAACACGATACATGCATCTCGGACTCGACAAATATTCACTACATTGTGGTTAGCATGTGGATTACAGCACTTTCATCCACCATACAAAGCTTACTGACACTTTGAAGAATTTTCTCAGATTTCACAGGTTAGTTTTAATGCCAGATAAGAAAATGAGGCAGATTTGGCAAAAAAATGCTCTTGGAGCGAGTTATACACAAAAGATATGTAATTTACCTAGTTTTACTCACCGTGACATTCCGTGTTCTGAACACGTTACATGCATCACGGATTCGACAAACATTCACTACAGAGTTGGTAGCATAAGGATTACCGAACATTCACCCACCATAAATGCCATATTGACATTTTGAAGCACTTTCCCATATTTCAAAATGTTTTCCTAATGCCAGGTTTGAAAATGAGGCAGATTAACAAAAAATTCTCTTGGAGCAAGTACTTCCCATAGAAATGTAATTTACATAGCTTCCCTCACAGTGACATTCCAATTTCCGAACACTCTACATACTTCACGGATTTGACAAACATTTTTAATGAGTTATGTACATGTGTATTACAGAACTTTCATCCACCATACAAGGCATATTTAAACCTAGAAACGTTAACTCTGAATTTGCAGCCTTTTCCTAATGCCAGTTTCGAAAATCAGGCCGTTTTCTCCAGAAAAAATTTTTGGAGCGATTTCTTCCCAATAGACATGAAATTTACATAGATTCCATCTCCGGAAATTTCCGTCATACGATCACGCTACATGCATAGGATTTCTACAATTATTCACATCAGGTTTGTTTGCATGTGGCTTTATGAACTTCCATCACAATACAATGCATATTGACACTTTGAAGCATTTTCTCTGATTTTGAAGGAATTTCCAAATGCCAGTTTCGAAAATGAGGCAGATTTCGCAGAAAAAACTCTTGGAGTGAGTTCTACCCAAGAGACATGTATTTTAACAACATACGCTCACCGTGATATTCTACGTTCTGAACACTCTCCATGTATCTCGGATTCGACAAATATTCTCTACAGAGTTGTTAGTATGCGGATTGCCGAACTTTCATCCACCATACAAGGCATATTTACACCTACAATTGATTAATCTGAGTTCGCAGCTTATTCCTAATGCCAGTTTCAAAAATCAGGCTGTTATCTCAGGAAAAAACTCTTGGAGCGATTTCTAACCTAGGGAAATGTAATTTACATAAATTTCCTCGCCGTGACATTCCGTGTTCCAAACGTTCTACATGCATAACGGATTCGAAAAATATTCATTACAGATTTGTTAGCATGTGGATTACCGAACTTACATCACAAAACATTGAATATTGATACTTAGAAGTATTTTCTCAGATTTTGCAGCGTTTTCCAAGCGCCAGTTTCAAAAATGAAGCAGTTATTACAGAAAAATTCTATTGAAGTGAGTTCTACCAAATAGACAAGTAGTTTACATTGTTTCAATCACCGTGAAATTGCACGTTCCGAACATGGTATATGCATCACAGATTAGGAAAAAGATTCTTTATTATGTTGTGAAAAAGTGGATTATCAAACTTTCTTCCTACATAAAGGCATCTTTATACCTACAAATATTTTCTAACATTTTGCAGCTTTATCCAAATATCACATTTGAGTATCAAGCAATTTTCGCCGAAATATTCTATTCTAGCTAGTTCTACCCAATAGAATTCTAATTTACATAGTTTCTTTACCGTGAATTTCTGTCTTCCGAACGCGCTACAAGAATCACAGTTTGAAAAATATTACTACACACTTGTTAACATATGGATTACCGGACTTTCATCCACCAATCAAGTCATATTGGCACTTAGAAGCATTTTCTCATATTTCGAAGATTTTTCCTAACACCAGATTTGAAAATGAGGCAGATTTTGCAGAAAAATTCTCTTGGAGCGAGTTCTACCCAATAGACATTTAATTTACATAGATGTGCTCATCATGACATTTTGTGATCTGAACACATTTCATGTATCTCGGTTTCGACAAATATTCACTACAGAGATGTTAGCATTTGGATTACCAATCTTACATCCACCATACAAGGCATATTTACACCTACAAGTATTTACTCTCAATTCAAAGTTTTGTCCAAACGTCAAATTCGAAAATCATGCAATTAGTTCAGAAAAATTCTATTCAAGCTAGTTCTACCCAATAGAATTTTAATTTACGTAGTTTCATTACCGTAAATTTCCATGTTCCAAACACGCTAAATAAGTCACGGATTCGAAAAGTATTCCCTTCATAGTTGGTTACGTGGATTACCAGACTTAAATTCCCCGTTCAAGGCATATTCACACTTAGAAGCATTTTCTCAGATTTCTCAGGTTTTTCCTAAAGCCAGTTTGGAAAATGAGGCTGATTTCACAGAAAATGTTCTTGGAGCCAGTTCTACCCAAAAGATATGTAATTTAACTAGTTCACTCACCGTGACATTCCGTGTTCTGAACATGTTACATGCATCAAGGATTCGACAATCATCCTTTAGTGAGTGTAAGCATGTGGATTATCAAATTTTCATCCACCTTACAAGACATGTTTTCACCTAGAAACATTTACTCACATTTCGCAGAATTTTCCTAACGTCAGTTTCGAAAATCAGGCAGTTTTCGCAGAAAAATCCTCTTGTTGCATGTTCCATCCAATAGACATCACCCATTTTCATAGATACCATCACCGTAACATTCCGTGTTCCTAAAAAACGGTTCATGCACCAAGGATTCAACAAATATTCACTGCTGAGTTGTTAGCATGTGAATTACCAATCTTTAATAAACCATTGAAGACATATTGTCACCTTAAAGCATTTACTCTGATTTCACAGCGTTTTCATAACACCAGTTTCGAAACTGAGGCAGATTTTTCAGTAAAACTCTCCTGGAGAGGGTTCTAACCAATAGATATGTAATTTGCATAGCTTCCCTCACCGAGAAAGACCGTGTTCCGAACAGGCTACATACATCAAGGATTTGAGAAACATTTTTAATGAGTTATGTACATGTGTATTACAGATCTTTCATCCACCATACAAGGCATATTGACACATAGAAACATTAACTCTGAGCTCACAGCTTTTTCCTAATAGCAGTTTCGAAAATCAGGCAGTTTTCAAAGGAAAAAACTGTTGGAGCGTGTTCTACCCAATAGGTACGTAAATTACATAGATTCCCCCACTGTGAAATTACATGTTTCGAACACATTACATGCAGAAAAGATTCGACAAAAATAAACTATAGAGTTGTTTGCATGAGGATGACAGGACTTTCATCACAATACACGGCATATTGATGCTTAGAAGCATTTTCTCTGATTTCACAGAGCTTTCCAAACGCCAGTTTCGAAAATGAGGCAGATTTCACGGCAAAAACCTCTTGGAGCAGGTTCTAACCTATAGACATGTAATTAACATGGATTCGCTCTCCGTGAAATTCCGTGTTCTGAACACGATACATGCATCTCGGACTCGACAAATATTCACTACATTGTGGTTAGCATGTGGATTACAGCACTTTCATCCACCATACAAAGCTTACTGACACTTTGAAGAATTTTCTCAGATTTCACAGGTTAGTTTTAATGCCAGATAAGAAAATGAGGCAGATTTGGCAAAAAAATGCTCTTGGAGCGAGTTATACACAAAAGATATGTAATTTACCTAGTTTTACTCACCGTGACATTCCGTGTTCTGAACACGTTACATGCATCACGGATTCGACAAACATTCACTACAGAGTTGGTAGCATAAGGATTACTGAACATTCACCCACCATAAATGCCATATTGACATTTTGAAGCACTTTCCCATATTTCAAAATGTTTTCCTAATGCCAGGTTTGAAAATGAGGCAGATTAACAAAAAATTCTCTTGGAGCAAGTACTTCCCATAGAAATGTAATTTACATAGCTTCCCTCACAGTGACATTCCAATTTCCGAACACTCTACATACTTCACGGATTTGACAAACATTTTTAATGAGTTATGTACATGTGTATTACAGAACTTTCATCCACCATACAAGGCATATTTAAACCTAGAAACGTTAACTCTGAATTTGCAGCCTTTTCCTAATGCCAGTTTCGAAAATCAGGCCGTTTTCTCCAGAAAAAATTTTTGGAGCGATTTCTTCCCAATAGACATGAAATTTACATAGATTCCATCTCCGGAAATTTCCGTCATACGATCACGCTACATGCATAGGATTTCTACAATTATTCACATCAGGTTTGTTTGCATGTGGCTTTATGAACTTCCATCACAATACAATGCATATTGACACTTTGAAGCATTTTCTCTGATTTTGAAGGAATTTCCAAATGCCAGTTTCGAAAATGAGGCAGATTTCGCAGAAAAAACTCTTGGAGTGAGTTCTACCCAAGAGACATGTATTTTACCAACATACGCTCACCGTGATATTCTACGTTCTGAACACTCTCCATGTATCTCGGATTCGACAAATATACTCAACAGAGTTGTTAGTATGCGGATTGCCGAACTTTCATCCACCATACAAGGCATATTTACACCTACAATTGATTAATCTGAGTTCGCAGCTTATTCCTAACGCCAGTTTCAAAAATCAGGCTGTTATCTCAGGAAAAAACTCTTGGAGCGATTTCTAACCTAGGGAAATGTAATTTACATAAATTTCCTCGCCGTGACATTCCGTGTTCCAAACGTTCTACATGCATAACGGATTCGAAAAATATTCACTACAGATTTGTTAGCATGTGGATTACCGAACTTACATCACAAAACATTGAATATTGATACTTAGAAGTATTTTCTCAGATTTTGCAGCGTTTTCCAAGCGCCAGTTTCAAAAATGAAGCAGTTATTACAGAAAAATTCTATTGAAGTGAGTTCTACAAAATAGACAAGTAGTTACATTGTTTCAATCACCGTGAAATTGCACGTTCCAAACATGGTACATGCATCACGGATTAGGAAAAAGATTCTTTAATATGTTGTGAAAAAGTGGATTACCAAACTTTCTTCCTACATAAAGGCATCTTTACACCTACAAATATTTTCTCACATTTTGCAGCTTTATCCAAATATCACATTTGAGTATCAAGCAATTTTCGCCAAAATATTCTATTCTAGCTAGTTCTACCCAATAGAATTCTAATTTACATAGTTTCTTTACCGTGAATTTCTGTCTTCCGAACGCGCTACAAGAATCACAGTTTGAAAAATATTACTACACACTTGTTAACATATGGATTACCGGACTTTCATCCACCAATCAAGTCATATTGGCACTTAGAAGCATTTTCTCATATTTCGAAGATTTTTCCTAACACCAGATTTGAAAATGAGGCAGATTTTGCAGAAAAATTCTCTTGGAGCGAGTTCTACCCAATAGACATTTAATTTACATAGATGTGCTCATCATGACATTTTGTGATCTGAACACATTTCATGTATCTCGGTTTCGACAAATATTCACTACAGAGATGTTAGCATTTGGATTACCAATCTTACATCCACCATACAAGGCATATTTACACCTACAAGTATTTACTCTCAATTCAAAGTTTTGTCCAAACGTCAAATTCGAAAATCATGCAATTTGTTCAGAAAAATTCTATTCAAGCTAGTTCTACCCAATAGAATTTTAATTTACGTAGTTTCATTACCGTAAATTTCCATGTTCCAAACACGCTAAATAAGTCACGGATTCGAAAAGTATTCCCTTCATAGTTGGTTACGTGGATTACCAGACTTAAATTCCCCGTTCAAGGCATATTCACACTTAGAAGCATTTTCTCAGATTTCTCAGGTTTTTCCTAAAGCCAGTTTGGAAAATGAGGCTGATTTCACAGAAAATGTTCTTGGAGCCAGTTCTACCCAAAAGATATGTAATTTAACTAGTTCACTCACCGTGACATTCCGTGTTCTGAACATGTTACATGCATCAAGGATTCGACAATCATCCTTTAATGAGTGTGAGCATGTGGATTATCAAATTTTCATCCACCTTACAAGACATGTTTTCACCTAGAAACATTTACTCACATTTCGCAGAATTTTTCTAACGTCAGTTTCGAAAATCAGGCAGTTTTCGCAGAAAAATCCTCTTGTTGCATGTTCCATCCAATAGACATCTCATTTTCATAGATACCATCACCGTAACATTCCGTGTTCCTAAAAAACGGTTCATGCACCAAGGATTCAACAAATATTCACTGCTGAGTTGTTAGCATGTGAATTACCAATCTTTAATAAACCATTGAAGACATATTGTGACCTTAAAGCATTTACTCTGATTTCACAGCGTTTTCATAACACCAGTTTCGAAACTGAGGCAGATTTTTCAGTAAAACTCTCCTGGAGAGGGTTCTAACCAATAGATATGTAATTTGCATAGCTTCCCTCACCGAGAAAGACCGTGTTCCGAACAGGCTACATACATCAAGGATTTGAGAAACATTTTTAATGAGTTATGTACATGTGTATTACAGATCTTTCATCCACCATACAAGGCATATTGACACATAGAAACATTAACTCTGAGTTCGCAGCTTTTTCCTAATAGCAGTTTCGAAAATCAGGCAGTTTTCAAAGGGAAAAACTGTTGGAGCGTGTTCTACCCAATAGGTACGTAAATTACATAGATTCCCCCACTGTGAAATTACATGTTTCGAACACATTACATGCAGAAAAGATTCGACAAAAATAAACTATAGAGTTGTTTGCATGAGGATGACAGGACTTTCATCACAATACAAGGCATATTGATGCTTAGAAGCATTTTCTCTGATTTCACAGAGCTTTCCAAACGCCAGTTTCGAAAATGAGGCAGATTTCACGGCAAAAACCTCTTGGAGCAGGTTCTAACCTATAGACATGTAATTAACATGGATTCGCTCTCCGTGAAATTCCGTGTTCTGAACACGATACATGCATCTCGGACTCGACAAATATTCACTACATTGTGGTTAGCATGTGGATTACAGCACTTTCATCCACCATACAAAGCTTACTGACACTTTGAAGAATTTTCTCAGATTTCACAGGTTAGTTTTAATGCCAGATAAGAAAATGAGGCAGATTTGGCAAAAAAATGCTCTTGGAGCGAGTTATACACAAAAGATATGTAATTTACCTAGTTTTACTCACCGTGACATTCCGTGTTCTGAACACGTTACATGCATCACGGATTCGACAAACATTCACTACAGAGTTGGTAGCATAAGGATTACTGAACATTCACCCACCATAAATGCCATATTGACATTTTGAAGCACTTTCCCATATTTCAAAATGTTTTCCTAATGCCAGGTTTGAAAATGAGGCAGATTAACAAAAAATTCTCTTGGAGCAAGTACTTCCCATAGAAATGTAATTTACATAGCTTCCCTCACAGTGACATTCCAATTTCCGAACACTCTACATACTTCACGGATTTGACAAACATTTTTAATGAGTTATGTACATGTGTATTACAGAACTTTCATCCACCATACAAGGCATATTTAAACCTAGAAACGTTAACTCTGAATTTGCAGCCTTTTCCTAATGCCAGTTTCGAAAATCAGGCCGTTTTCTCCAGAAAAAATTTTTGGAGCTATTTCTTCCCAATAGACATGAAATTTACATAGATTCCATCTCCGGAAATTTCCGTCATACGATCACGCTACATGCATAGGACTTCTACAATTATTCACATCAGGTTTGTTTGCATGTGGCTTTATGAACTTCCATCACAATTCAATGCATATTGACACTTTGAAGCATTTTCTCTGATTTTGAAAGAATTTCCAAATGCCAGTTTCGAAAATGAGGCAGATTTCGCAGAAAAAACTCTTGGAGTGAGTTCTACCCAAGAGACATGTATTTTACCGACATACGCTCACCGTGATATTCTACGTTCTGAACACTCTCCATGTATCTCGGTTTCGACAAATATTCTCTACAGAGTTGTTAGTATGCGGATTGCCGAACTTTCATCCACCATACAAGGCATATTTACACCTACAATTGATTAATCTGATTTCGCAGCTTATTCCTAACGCCAGTTTCAAAAATCAGGCTGTTATCTCAGGAAAAACTCTTGGAGCGATTTCTAACCTAGGGAAATGTAATTTACATAAATTTCCTCGCCGTGACATTCCGTGTTCCAAACGTTCTACATGCATAACGGATTTGAAAAATATTCACTACAGATTTGTTAGCATGTGGATTACCGAACTTACATCACAAAACATTGAATATTGATACTTAGAAGTATTTTCTCAGATTTTGCAGCGTTTTCCAAGCGCCAGTTTCAAAAATGAAGCAGTTATTACAGAAAAATTCTATTGAAGTGAGTTCTACAAAATAGACAAGTAGTTACATTGTTTCAATCACCGTGAAATTGCACGTTCCAAACATGGTACATGCATCACGGATTAGGAAAAAGATTCTTTATTATGTTGTGAAAAAGTGGATTACCAAACTTTCTTCCTACATAAAGGCATCTTTACACCTACAAATATTTTCTAACATTTTGCAGCTTTATCCAAATATCACATTTGAGTATCAAGCAATTTTCGCCGAAATATTCTATTCTAGCTAGTTCTACCCAATAGAATTCTAATTTACATGGTTTCTTTACCGTGAATTTCTGTCTTCTGAACGCGCTACAAGAATCACAGTTTGAAAAATATTACTACACACTTGTTAACATATGGATTACCGGACTTTCATCCACCAATCAAGTCATATTGGCACTTAGAAGCATTTTCTCATATTTCGAAGATTTTTCCTAACACCAGATTTGAAAATGAGGCAGATTTTGTAGAAAAATTCTCTTGGAGCGAGTTCTACCCAATAGACATTTAATTTACATAGATGTGCTCATCATGACATTTTGTGATCTGAACACATTTCATGTATCTCGGTTTCGACAAATATTCACTACAGAGATGTTAGCATTTGGATTACCAATCTTACATCCACCATACAAGGCATATTTACACCTACAAGTATTTACTCTCAATTCAAAGTTTTGTCCAAACGTCAAATTCGAAAATCATGCAATTTGTTCAGAAAAATTCTATTCAAGCTAGTTCTACCCAATAGAATTTTAATTTACGTAGTTTCATTACCGTAAATTTCCATGTTCCAAACACGCTAAATAAGTCACGGATTCGAAAAGTATTCCCTTCATAGTTGGTTACGTGGATTACCAGACTTAAATTCCCCGTTCAAGGCATATTCACACTTAGAAGCATTTTCTCAGATTTCTCAGGTTTTTCCTAAAGCCAGTTTGGAAAATGAGGCTGATTTCACAGAAAATGTTCTTGGGGCCAGTTCTACCCAAAAGATATGTAATTTAAGTAGTTCACTCACCGTGACATTCCGTGTTCTGAACATGTTACATGCATCAAGGATTCGACAATCATCCTTTAATGAGTGTGAGCATGTGGATTATCAAATTTTCATCCACCTTACAAGACATGTTTTCACCTAGAAACATTTACTCACATTTCGCAGAATTTTCCTAACGTCAGTTTCGAAAATCAGGCAGTTTTCGCAGAAAAATCCTCTTGTTGCATGTTCCATCCAATAGACATCTCATTTTCATAGATACCATCACCGTAACATTCCGTGTTCCTAAAAAACGGTTCATGCACCAAGGATTCAACAAATATTCACTGCTGAGTTGTTAGCATGTGAATTACCAATCTTTAATAAACCATTGAAGACATATTGTCACCTTAAAGCATTTACTCTGATTTCACAGCGTTTTCATAACACCAGTTTCGAAACTGAGGCAGATTTTTCAGTAAAACTCTCCTGGAGAGGGTTCTAACCAATAGATATGTAATTTGCATAGCTTCCCTCACCGAGAAAGACCGTGTTCCGAACAGGCTACATACATCAAGGATTTGAGAAACATTTTTAATGAGTTATGTACATGTGTATTACAGATCTTTCATCCACCATACAAGGCATATTGACACATAGAAACATTAACTCTGAGCTCACAGCTTTTTCCTAATAGCAGTTTCGAAAATCAGGCAGTTTTCAAAGGAAAAAACTGTTGGAGCGTGTTCTACGCAATAGGTACGTAAATTACATAGATTCCCCCACTGTGAAATTACATGTTTCGAACACATTACATGCAGAAAAGATTCGACAAAAATAAACTATAGAGTTGTTTGCATGAGGATGACAGGACTTTCATCACAATACAAGGCATATTGATGCTTAGAAGCATTTTCTCTGATTTCACAGAGCTTTCCAAACGCCAGTTTCGAAAATGAGGCAGATTTCATGGGAAAAACCTCTTGGAGCAGGTTCTAACCTATAGACATGTAATTAACATGGATTCGCTCTCCGTGAAATTCCGTGTTCTGAACACGATACATGCATCTCGGACTCGACAAATATTCACTACATTGTGGTTAGCATGTGGATTACAGCACTTTCATCCACCATACAAAGCTTACTGACACTTTGAAGAATTTTCTCAGATTTCACAGGTTAGTTTTAATGCCAGATAAGAAAATGAGGCAGATTTGGCAAAAAAATGCTCTTGGAGCGAGTTATACACAAAAGATATGTAATTTACCTAGTTTTACTCACCGTGACATTCCGTGTTCTGAACACGTTACATGCATCACGGATTCGACAAACATTCACTACAGAGTTGGTAGCATAAGGATTACCGAACATTCACCCACCATAAATGCCATATTGACATTTTGAAGCACTTTCCCATATTTCAAAATGTTTTCCTAATGCCAGGTTTGAAAATGAGGCAGATTAACAAAAAATTCTCTTGGAGCAAGTACTTCCCATAGAAATGTAATTTACATAGCTTCCCTCACAGTGACATTCCAATTTCCGAACACTCTACATACTTCACGGATTTGACAAACATTTTTAATGAGTTATGTACATGTGTATTACAGAACTTTCATCCACCATACAAGGCATATTTAAACCTAGAAACGTTAACTCTGAATTTGCAGCCTTTTCCTAATGCCAGTTTCGAAAATCAGGCCGTTTTCTCCAGAAAAAATTTTTGGAGCGATTTCTTCCCAATAGACATGAAATTTACATAGATTCCATCTCCGGAAATTTCCGTCATACGATCACGCTACATGCATAGGATTTCTACAATTATTCACATCAGGTTTGTTTGCATGTGGCTTTATGAACTTCCATCACAATACAATGCATATTGACACTTTGAAGCATTTTCTCTGATTTTGAAGGAATTTCCAAATGCCAGTTTCGAAAATGAGGCAGATTTCGCAGAAAAAACTCTTGGAGTGAGTTCTACCCAAGAGACATGTATTTTAACAACATACGCTCACCGTGATATTCTACGTTCTGAACACTCTCCATGTATCTCGGATTCGACAAATATTCTCTACAGAGTTGTTAGTATGCGGATTGCCGAACTTTCATCCACCATACAAGGCATATTTACACCTACAATTGATTAATCTGAGTTCGCAGCTTATTCCTAATGCCAGTTTCAAAAATCAGGCTGTTATCTCAGGAAAAAACTCTTGGAGCGATTTCTAACCTAGGGAAATGTAATTTACATAAATTTCCTCGCCGTGACATTCCGTGTTCCAAACGTTCTACATGCATAACGGATTCGAAAAATATTCATTACAGATTTGTTAGCATGTGGATTACCGAACTTACATCACAAAACATTGAATATTGATACTTAGAAGTATTTTCTCAGATTTTGCAGCGTTTTCCAAGCGCCAGTTTCAAAAATGAAGCAGTTATTACAGAAAAATTCTATTGAAGTGAGTTCTACCAAATAGACAAGTAGTTTACATTGTTTCAATCACCGTGAAATTGCACGTTCCGAACATGGTACATGCATCACAGATTAGGAAAAAGATTCTTTATTATGTTGTGAAAAATTGGATTATCAAACTTTCTTCCTACATAAAGGCATCTTTATACCTACAAATATTTTCTAACATTTTGCAGCTTTATCCAAATATCACATTTGAGTATCAAGCAATTTTCGCCGAAATATTCTATTCTAGCTAGTTCTACCCAATAGAATTCTAATTTACATAGTTTCTTTACCGTGAATTTCTGTCTTCCGAACGCGCTACAAGAATCACAGTTTGAAAAATATTACTACACACTTGTTAACATATGGATTACCGGACTTTCATCCACCAATCAAGTCATATTGGCACTTAGAAGCATTTTCTCATATTTCGAAGATTTTTCCTAACACCAGATTTGAAAATGAGGCAGATTTTGTAGAAAAATTCTCTTGGAGCGAGTTCTACCCAATAGACATTTAATTTACATAGATGTGCTCATCATGACATTTTGTGATCTGAACACATTTCATGTATCTCGGTTTCGACAAATATTCACTACAGAGATGTTAGCATTTGGATTACCAATCTTACATCCACCATACAAGGCATATTTACACCTACAAGTATTTACTCTCAATTCAAAGTTTTGTCCAAACGTCAAATTCGAAAATCATGCAATTAGTTCAGAAAAATTCTATTCAAGCTAGTTCTACCCAATAGAATTTTAATTTACGTAGTTTCATTACCGTAAATTTCCATGTTCCAAACACGCTAAATAAGTCACGGATTCGAAAAGTATTCCCTTCATAGTTGGTTACGTGGATTACCAGACTTAAATTCCCCGTTCAAGGCATATTCACACTTAGAAGCATTTTCTCAGATTTCTCAGGTTTTTCCTAAAGCCAGTTTGGAAAATGAGGCTGATTTCACAGAAAATGTTCTTGGAGCCAGTTCTACCCAAAAGATATGTAATTTAACTAGTTCACTCACCGTGACATTCCGTGTTCTGAACATGTTACATGCATCAAGGATTCGACAATCATCCTTTAGTGAGTGTAAGCATGTGGATTATCAAATTTTCATCCACCTTACAAGACATGTTTTCACCTAGAAACATTTACTCACATTTCGCAGAATTTTCCTAACGTCAGTTTCGAAAATCAGGCAGTTTTCGCAGAAAAATCCTCTTGTTGCATGTTCCATCCAATAGACATCACCCATTTTCATAGATACCATCACCGTAACATTCCGTGTTCCTAAAAAACGGTTCATGCACCAAGGATTCAACAAATATTCACTGCTGAGTTGTTAGCATGTGAATTACCAATCTTTAATAAACCATTGAAGACATATTGTCACCTTAAAGCATTTACTCTGATTTCACAGCGTTTTCATAACACCAGTTTCGAAACTGAGGCAGATTTTTCAGTAAAACTCTCCTGGAGAGGGTTCTAACCAATAGATATGTAATTTGCATAGCTTCCCTCACCGAGAAAGACCGTGTTCCGAACAGGCTACATACATCAAGGATTTGAGAAACATTTTTAATGAGTTATGTACATGTGTATTACAGATCTTTCATCCACCATACAAGGCATATTGACACATAGAAACATTAACTCTGAGCTCACAGCTTTTTCCTAATAGCAGTTTCGAAAATCAGGCAGTTTTCAAAGGAAAAAACTGTTGGAGCGTGTTCTACCCAATAGGTACGTAAATTACATAGATTCCCCCACTGTGAAATTACATGTTTCGAACACATTACATGCAGAAAAGATTCGACAAAAATAAACTATAGAGTTGTTTGCATGAGGATGACAGGACTTTCATCACAATACACGGCATATTGATGCTTAGAAGCATTTTCTCTGATTTCACAGAGCTTTCCAAACGCCAGTTTCGAAAATGAGGCAGATTTCACGGCAAAAACCTCTTGGAGCAGGTTCTAACCTATAGACATGTAATTAACATGGATTCGCTCTCCGTGAAATTCCGTGTTCTGAACACGATACATGCATCTCGGACTCGACAAATATTCACTACATTGTGGTTAGCATGTGGATTACAGCACTTTCATCCACCATACAAAGCTTACTGACACTTTGAAGAATTTTCTCAGATTTCACAGGTTAGTTTTAATGCCAGATAAGAAAATGAGGCAGATTTGGCAAAAAAATGCTCTTGGAGCGAGTTATACACAAAAGATATGTAATTTACCTAGTTTTACTCACCGTGACATTCCGTGTTCTGAACACGTTACATGCATCACGGATTCGACAAACATTCACTACAGAGTTGGTAGCATAAGGATTACTGAACATTCACCCACCATAAATGCCATATTGACATTTTGAAGCACTTTCCCATATTTCAAAATGTTTTCCTAATGCCAGGTTTGAAAATGAGGCAGATTAACAAAAAATTCTCTTGGAGCAAGTACTTCCCATAGAAATGTAATTTACATAGCTTCCCTCACAGTGACATTCCAATTTCCGAACACTCTACATACTTCACGGATTTGACAAACATTTTTAATGAGTTATGTACATGTGTATTACAGAACTTTCATCCACCATACAAGGCATATTTAAACCTAGAAACGTTAACTCTGAATTTGCAGCCTTTTCCTAATGCCAGTTTCGAAAATCAGGCCGTTTTCTCCAGAAAAAATTTTTGGAGCGATTTCTTCCCAATAGACATGAAATTTACATAGATTCCATCTCCGGAAATTTCCGTCATACGATCACGCTACATGCATAGGATTTCTACAATTATTCACATCAGGTTTGTTTGCATGTGGCTTTATGAACTTCCATCACAATACAATGCATATTGACACTTTGAAGCATTTTCTCTGATTTTGAAGGAATTTCCAAATGCCAGTTTCGAAAATGAGGCAGATTTCGCAGAAAAAACTCTTGGAGTGAGTTCTACCCAAGAGACATGTATTTTACCAACATACGCTCACCGTGATATTCTACGTTCTGAACACTCTCCATGTATCTCGGATTCGACAAATATACTCAACAGAGTTGTTAGTATGCGGATTGCCGAACTTTCATCCACCATACAAGGCATATTTACACCTACAATTGATTAATCTGAGTTCGCAGCTTATTCCTAACGCCAGTTTCAAAAATCAGGCTGTTATCTCAGGAAAAAACTCTTGGAGCGATTTCTAACCTAGGGAAATGTAATTTACATAAATTTCCTCGCCGTGACATTCCGTGTTCCAAACGTTCTACATGCATAATGGATTCGAAAAATATTCACTACAGATTTGTTAGCATGTGGATTACCGAACTTACATCACAAAACATTGAATATTGATACTTAGAAGTATTTTCTCAGATTTTGCAGCGTTTTCCAAGCGCCAGTTTCAAAAATGAAGCAGTTATTACAGAAAAATTCTATTGAAGTGAGTTCTACAAAATAGACAAGTAGTTACATTGTTTCAATCACCGTGAAATTGCACGTTCCAAACATGGTACATGCATCACGGATTAGGAAAAAGATTCTTTAATATGTTGTGAAAAAGTGGATTACCAAATTTTCTTCCTACATAAAGGCATCTTTACACCTACAAATATTTTCTCACATTTTGCAGCTTTATCCAAATATCACATTTGAGTATCAAGCAATTTTCGCCGAAATATTCTATTCTAGCTAGTTCTACCCAATAGAATTCTAATTTACATAGTTTCTTTACCGTGAATTTCTGTCTTCCGAACGCGCTACAAGAATCACAGTTTGAAAAATATTACTACACACTTGTTAACATATGGATTACCGGACTTTCATCCACCAATCAAGTCATATTGGCACTTAGAAGCATTTTCTCATATTTCGAAGATTTTTCCTAACACCAGATTTGAAAATGAGGCAGATTTTGCAGAAAAATTCTCTTGGAGCGAGTTCTACCCAATAGACATTTAATTTACATAGATGTGCTCATCATGACATTTTGTGATCTGAACACATTTCATGTATCTCGGTTTCGACAAATATTCACTACAGAGATGTTAGCATTTGGATTACCAATCTTACATCCACCATACAAGGCATATTTACACCTACAAGTATTTACTCTCAATTCAAAGTTTTGTCCAAACGTCAAATTCGAAAATCATGCAATTTGTTCAGAAAAATTCTATTCAAGCTAGTTCTACCCAATAGAATTTTAATTTACGTAGTTTCATTACCGTAAATTTCCATGTTCCAAACACGCTAAATAAGTCACGGATTCGAAAAGTATTCCCTTCATAGTTGGTTACGTGGATTACCAGACTTAAATTCCCCGTTCAAGGCATATTCACACTTAGAAGCATTTTCTCAGATTTCTCAGGTTTTTCCTAAAGCCAGTTTGGAAAATGAGGCTGATTTCACAGAAAATGTTCTTGGAGCCAGTTCTACCCAAAAGATATGTAATTTAACTAGTTCACTCACCGTGACATTCCGTGTTCTGAACATGTTACATGCATCAAGGATTCGACAATCATCCTTTAATGAGTGTGAGCATGTGGATTATCAAATTTTCATCCACCTTACAAGACATGTTTTCACCTAGAAACATTTACTCACATTTCGCAGAATTTTTCTAACGTCAGTTTCGAAAATCAGGCAGTTTTCGCAGAAAAATCCTCTTGTTGCATGTTCCATCCAATAGACATCTCATTTTCATAGATACCATCACCGTAACATTCCGTGTTCCTAAAAAACGGTTCATGCACCAAGGATTCAACAAATATTCACTGCTGAGTTGTTAGCATGTGAATTACCAATCTTTAATAAACCATTGAAGACATATTGTGACCTTAAAGCATTTACTCTGATTTCACAGCGTTTTCATAACACCAGTTTCGAAACTGAGGCAGATTTTTCAGTAAAACTCTCCTGGAGAGGGTTCTAACCAATAGATATGTAATTTGCATAGCTTCCCTCACCGAGAAAGACCGTGTTCCGAACAGGCTACATACATCAAGGATTTGAGAAACATTTTTAATGAGTTATGTACATGTGTATTACAGATCTTTCATCCACCATACAAGGCATATTGACACATAGAAACATTAACTCTGAGTTCGCAGCTTTTTCCTAATAGCAGTTTCGAAAATCAGGCAGTTTTCAAAGGGAAAAACTGTTGGAGCGTGTTCTACCCAATAGGTACGTAAATTACATAGATTCCCCCACTGTGAAATTACATGTTTCGAACACATTACATGCAGAAAAGATTCGACAAAAATAAACTATAGAGTTGTTTGCATGAGGATGACAGGACTTTCATCACAATACAAGGCATATTGATGCTTAGAAGCATTTTCTCTGATTTCACAGAGCTTTCCAAACGCCAGTTTCGAAAATGAGGCAGATTTCATGGGAAAAACCTCTTGGAGCAGGTTCTAACCTATAGACATGTAATTAACATGGATTCGCTCTCCGTGAAATTCCGTGTTCTGAACACGATACATGCATCTCGGACTCGACAAATATTCACTACATTGTGGTTAGCATGTGGATTACAGCACTTTCATCCACCATACAAAGCTTACTGACACTTTGAAGAATTTTCTCAGATTTCACAGGTTAGTTTTAATGCCAGATAAGAAAATGAGGCAGATTTGGCAAAAAAATGCTCTTGGAGCGAGTTATACACAAAAGATATGTAATTTACCTAGTTTTACTCACCGTGACATTCCGTGTTCTGAACACGTTACATGCATCACGGATTCGACAAACATTCACTACAGAGTTGGTAGCATAAGGATTACTGAACATTCACCCACCATAAATGCCATATTGACATTTTGAAGCACTTTCCCATATTTCAAAATGTTTTCCTAATGCCAGGTTTGAAAATGAGGCAGATTAACAAAAAATTCTCTTGGAGCAAGTACTTCCCATAGAAATGTAATTTACATAGCTTCCCTCACAGTGACATTCCAATTTCCGAACACTCTACATACTTCACGGATTTGACAAACATTTTTAATGAGTTATGTACATGTGTATTACAGAACTTTCATCCACCATACAAGGCATATTTAAACCTAGAAACGTTAACTCTGAATTTGCAGCCTTTTCCTAATGCCAGTTTCGAAAATCAGGCCGTTTTCTCCAGAAAAAATTTTTGGAGCTATTTCTTCCCAATAGACATGAAATTTACATAGATTCCATCTCCGGAAATTTCCGTCATACGATCACGCTACATGCATAGGACTTCTACAATTATTCACATCAGGTTTGTTTGCATGTGGCTTTATGAACTTCCATCACAATTCAATGCATATTGACACTTTGAAGCATTTTCTCTGATTTTGAAAGAATTTCCAAATGCCAGTTTCGAAAATGAGGCAGATTTCGCAGAAAAAACTCTTGGAGTGAGTTCTACCCAAGAGACATGTATTTTACCGACATACGCTCACCGTGATATTCTACGTTCTGAACACTCTCCATGTATCTCGGATTCGACAAATATTCTCTACAGAGTTGTTAGTATGCGGATTGCCGAACTTTCATCCACCATACAAGGCATATTTACACCTACAATTGATTAATCTGATTTCGCAGCTTATTCCTAACGCCAGTTTCAAAAATCAGGCTGTTATCTCAGGAAAAACTCTTGGAGCGATTTCTAACCTAGGGAAATGTAATTTACATAAATTTCCTCGCCGTGACATTCCGTGTTCCAAACGTTCTACATGCATAACGGATTTGAAAAATATTCACTACAGATTTGTTAGCATGTGGATTACCGAACTTACATCACAAAACATTGAATATTGATACTTAGAAGTATTTTCTCAGATTTTGCAGCGTTTTCCAAGCGCCAGTTTCAAAAATGAAGCAGTTATTACAGAAAAATTCTATTGAAGTGAGTTCTACAAAATAGACAAGTAGTTACATTGTTTCAATCACCGTGAAATTGCACGTTCCAAACATGGTACATGCATCACGGATTAGGAAAAAGATTCTTTATTATGTTGTGAAAAAGTGGATTACCAAACTTTCTTCCTACATAAAGGCATCTTTACACCTACAAATATTTTCTAACATTTTGCAGCTTTATCCAAATATCACATTTGAGTATCAAGCAATTTTCGCCGAAATATTCTATTCTAGCTAGTTCTACCCAATAGAATTCTAATTTACATGGTTTCTTTACCGTGAATTTCTGTCTTCTGAACGCGCTACAAGAATCACAGTTTGAAAAATATTACTACACACTTGTTAACATATGGATTACCGGACTTTCATCCACCAATCAAGTCATATTGGCACTTAGAAGCATTTTCTCATATTTCGAAGATTTTTCCTAACACCAGATTTGAAAATGAGGCAGATTTTGTAGAAAAATTCTCTTGGAGCGAGTTCTACCCAATAGACATTTAATTTACATAGATGTGCTCATCATGACATTTTGTGATCTGAACACATTTCATGTATCTCGGTTTCGACAAATATTCACTACAGAGATGTTAGCATTTGGATTACCAATCTTACATCCACCATACAAGGCATATTTACACCTACAAGTATTTACTCTCAATTCAAAGTTTTGTCCAAACGTCAAATTCGAAAATCATGCAATTTGTTCAGAAAAATTCTATTCAAGCTAGTTCTACCCAATAGAATTTTAATTTACGTAGTTTCATTACCGTAAATTTCCATGTTCCAAACACGCTAAATAAGTCACGGATTCGAAAAGTATTCCCTTCATAGTTGGTTACGTGGATTACCAGACTTAAATTCCCCGTTCAAGGCATATTCACACTTAGAAGCATTTTCTCAGATTTCTCAGGTTTTTCCTAAAGCCAGTTTGGAAAATGAGGCTGATTTCACAGAAAATGTTCTTGGAGCCAGTTCTACCCAAAAGATATGTAATTTAACTAGTTCACTCACCGTGACATTCCGTGTTCTGAACATGTTACATGCATCAAGGATTCGACAATCATCCTTTAATGAGTGTGAGCATGTGGATTATCAAATTTTCATCCACCTTACAAGACATGTTTTCACCTAGAAACATTTACTCACATTTCGCAGAATTTTTCTAACGTCAGTTTCGAAAATCAGGCAGTTTTCGCAGAAAAATCCTCTTGTTGCATGTTCCATCCAATAGACATCTCATTTTCATAGATACCATCACCGTAACATTCCGTGTTCCTAAAAAACGGTTCATGCACCAAGGATTCAACAAATATTCACTGCTGAGTTGTTAGCATGTGAATTACCAATCTTTAATAAACCATTGAAGACATATTGTGACCTTAAAGCATTTACTCTGATTTCACAGCGTTTTCATAACACCAGTTTCGAAACTGAGGCAGATTTTTCAGTAAAACTCTCCTGGAGAGGGTTCTAACCAATAGATATGTAATTTGCATAGCTTCCCTCACCGAGAAAGACCGTGTTCCGAACAGGCTACATACATCAAGGATTTGAGAAACATTTTTAATGAGTTATGTACATGTGTATTACAGATCTTTCATCCACCATACAAGGCATATTGACACATAGAAACATTAACTCTGAGTTCGCAGCTTTTTCCTAATAGCAGTTTCGAAAATCAGGCAGTTTTCAAAGGGAAAAACTGTTGGAGCGTGTTCTACCCAATAGGTACGTAAATTACATAGATTCCCCCACTGTGAAATTACATGTTTCGAACACATTACATGCAGAAAAGATTCGACAAAAATAAACTATAGAGTTGTTTGCATGAGGATGACAGGACTTTCATCACAATACAAGGCATATTGATGCTTAGAAGCATTTTCTCTGATTTCACAGAGCTTTCCAAACGCCAGTTTCGAAAATGAGGCAGATTTCACGGCAAAAACCTCTTGGAGCAGGTTCTAACCTATAGACATGTAATTAACATGGATTCGCTCTCCGTGAAATTCCGTGTTCTGAACACGATACATGCATCTCGGACTCGACAAATATTCACTACATTGTGGTTAGCATGTGGATTACAGCACTTTCATCCACCATACAAAGCTTACTGACACTTTGAAGAATTTTCTCAGATTTCACAGGTTAGTTTTAATGCCAGATAAGAAAATGAGGCAGATTTGGCAAAAAAATGCTCTTGGAGCGAGTTATACACAAAAGATATGTAATTTACCTAGTTTTACTCACCGTGACATTCCGTGTTCTGAACACGTTACATGCATCACGGATTCGACAAACATTCACTACAGAGTTGGTAGCATAAGGATTACTGAACATTCACCCACCATAAATGCCATATTGACATTTTGAAGCACTTTCCCATATTTCAAAATGTTTTCCTAATGCCAGGTTTGAAAATGAGGCAGATTAAAAAAAATTCTCTTGGAGCAAGTACTTCCCATAGAAATGTAATTTACATAGCTTCCCTCACAGTGACATTCCAATTTCCGAACACTCTACATACTTCACGGATTTGACAAACATTTTTAATGAGTTATGTACATGTGTATTACAGAACTTTCATCCACCATACAAGGCATATTTAAACCTAGAAACGTTAACTCTGAATTTGCAGCCTTTTCCTAATGCCAGTTTCGAAAATCAGGCCGTTTTCTCCAGAAAAAATTTTTGGAGCGATTTCTTCCCAATAGACATGAAATTTACATAGATTCCATCTCCGGAATTTTCCGTCATACGATCACGCTACATGCATAGGACTTCTACAATTATTCACATCAGGTTTGTTTGCATGTGGCTTTATGAACTTCCATCACAATTCAATGCATATTGACACTTTGAAGCATTTTCTCTGATTTTGAAAGAATTTCCAAATGCCAGTTTCGAAAATGAGGCAGATTTCGCAGAAAAAACTCTTGGAGTGAGTTCTACCCAAGAGACATGTATTTTACCGACATACGCTCACCGTGATATTCTACGTTCTGAACACTCTCCATGTATCTCGGATTCGACAAATATTCTCTACAGAGTTGTTAGTATGCGGATTGCCGAACTTTCATCCACCATACAAGGCATATTTACACCTACAATTGATTAATCTGAGTTCGCAGCTTATTCCTAACGCCAGTTTCAAAAATCAGGCTGTTATCTCAGGAAAAACTCTTGGAGCGATTTCTAACCTAGGGAAATGTAATTTACATAAATTTCCTCGCCGTGACATTCCGTGTTCCAAACGTTCTACATGCATAACGGATTTGAAAAATATTCACTACAGATTTGTTAGCATGTGGATTACCGAACTTACATCACAAAATATTGAATATTGATACTTAGAAGTATTTTCTCAGATTTTGCAGCGTTTTCCAAGCGCCAGTTTCAAAAATGAAGCAGTTATTACAGAAAAATTCTATTGAAGTGAGTTCTACAAAATAGACAAGTAGTTACATTGTTTCAATCACCGTGAAATTGCACGTTCCAAACATGGTACATGCATCACGGATTAGGAAAAAGATTCTTTATTATGTTGTGAAAAAGTGGATTACCAAACTTTCTTCCTACATAAAGGCATCTTTACACCTACAAATATTTTCTAACATTTTGCAGCTTTATCCAAATATCACATTTGAGTATCAAGCAATTTTCGCCGAAATATTCTATTCTAGCTAGTTCTACCCAATAGAATTCTAATTTACATGGTTTCTTTACCGTGAATTTCTGTCTTCTGAACGCGCTACAAGAATCACAGTTTGAAAAATATTACTACACACTTGTTAACATATGGATTACCGGACTTTCATCCACCAATCAAGTCATATTGGCACTTAGAAGCATTTTCTCATATTTCGAAGATTTTTCCTAACACCAGATTTGAAAATGAGGCAGATTTTGCAGAAAAATTCTCTTGGAGCGAGTTCTACCCAATAGACATTTAATTTACATAGATGTGCTCATCATGACATTTTGTGATCTGAACACATTTCATGTATCTCGGTTTCGACAAATATTCACTACAGAGATGTTAGCATTTGGATTACCAATCTTACATCCACCATACAAGGCATATTTACACCTACAATTATTTACTCTCAATTCAAAGTTTTGTCCAAACGTCAAATTCGAAAATCAAGCAATTTGTTCAGAAAAATTCTATTCAAGCTAGTTCTACCCAATAGAATTTTAATTTACGTAGTTTCATTACCGTAAATTTCCATGTTCCAAACACGCTAAATAAGTCACGGATTCGAAAAGTATTCCCTTCATAGTTGGTTACGTGGATTACCAGACTTAAATTCCCCGTTCAAGGCATATTCACACTTAGAAGCATTTTCTCAGATTTCTCAGGTTTTTCCTAAAGCCAGTTTGGAAAATGAGGCTGATTTCACAGAAAATGTTCTTGGAGCCAGTTCTACCCAAAAGATATGTAATTTAACTAGTTCACTCACCGTGACATTCCGTGTTCTGAACATGTTACATGCATCAAGGATTCGACAATCATCCTTTAGTGAGTGTAAGCATGTGGATTATCAAATTTTCATCCACCTTACAAGACATGTTTTCACCTAGAAACATTTACTCACATTTCGCAGAATTTTCCTAACGTCAGTTTCGAAAATCAGGCAGTTTTCGCAGAAAAATCCTCTTGTTGCATGTTCCATCCAATAGACATCACCCATTTTCATAGATACCATCACCGTAACATTCCGTGTTCCTAAAAAACGGTTCATGCACCAAGGATTCAACAAATATTCACTGCTGAGTTGTTAGCATGTGAATTACCAATCTTTAATAAACCATTGAAGACATATTGTCACCTTAAAGCATTTACTCTGATTTCACAGCGTTTTCATAACACCAGTTTCGAAACTGAGGCAGATTTTTCAGTAAAACTCTCCTGGAGAGGGTTCTAACCAATAGATATGTAATTTGCATAGCTTCCCTCACCGAGAAAGACCGTGTTCCGAACAGGCTACATACATCAAGGATTTGAGAAACATTTTTAATGAGTTATGTACATGTGTATTACAGATCTTTCATCCACCATACAAGGCATATTGACACATAGAAACATTAACTCTGAGCTCACAGCTTTTTCCTAATAGCAGTTTCGAAAATCAGGCAGTTTTCAAAGGAAAAAACTGTTGGAGCGTGTTCTACCCAATAGGTACGTAAATTACATAGATTCCCCCACTGTGAAATTACATGTTTCGAACACATTACATGCAGAAAAGATTCGACAAAAATAAACTATAGAGTTGTTTGCATGAGGATGACAGGACTTTCATCACAATACAAGGCATATTGATGCTTAGAAGCATTTTCTCTGATTTCACAGAGCTTTCCAAACGCCAGTTTCGAAAATGAGGCAGATTTCCCGGCAAAAACCTCTTGGAGCAGGTTCTAACCTATAGACATGTAATTAACATGGATTCGCTCTCCGTGAAATTCCGTGTTCTGAACACGATACATGCATCTCGGACTCGACAAATATTCACTACATTGTGGTTAGCATGTGGATTACAGCACTTTCATCCACCATACAAAGCTTACTGACACTTTGAAGAATTTTCTCAGATTTCACAGGTTAGTTTTAATGCCAGATAAGAAAATGAGGCAGATTTGGCAAAAAAATGCTCTTGGAGCGAGTTATACACAAAAGATATGTAATTTACCTAGTTTTACTCACCGTGACATTCCGTGTTCTGAACACGTTACATGCATCACGGATTCGACAAACATTCACTACAGAGTTGGTAGCATAAGGATTACCGAACATTCACCCACCATAAATGCCATATTGACATTTTGAAGCACTTTCCCATATTTCAAAATGTTTTCCTAATGCCAGGTTTGAAAATGAGGCAGATTAACAAAAAATTCTCTTGGAGCAAGTACTTCCCATAGAAATGTAATTTACATAGCTTCCCTCACAGTGACATTCCAATTTCCGAACACTCTACATACTTCACGGATTTGACAAACATTTTTAATGAGTTATGTACATGTGTATTACAGAACTTTCATCCACCATACAAGGCATATTTAAACCTAGAAACGTTAACTCTGAATTTGCAGCCTTTTCCTAATGCCAGTTTCGAAAATCAGGCCGTTTTCTCCAGAAAAAATTTTTGGAGCGATTTCTTCCCAATAGACATGAAATTTACATAGATTCCATCTCCGGAAATTTCCGTCATACGATCACGCTACATGCATAGGATTTCTACAATTATTCACATCAGGTTTGTTTGCATGTGGCTTTATGAACTTCCATCACAATACAATGCATATTGACACTTTGAAGCATTTTCTCTGATTTTGAAGGAATTTCCAAATGCCAGTTTCGAAAATGAGGCAGATTTCGCAGAAAAAACTCTTGGAGTGAGTTCTACCCAAGAGACATGTATTTTACCAACATACGCTCACCGTGATATTCTACGTTCTGAACACTCTCCATGTATCTCGGATTCGACAAATATTCTCAACAGAGTTGTTTGTATGCGGATTGCCGAACTTTCATCCACCATACAAGGCATATTTACACCTACAATTGATTAATCTGAGTTCGCAGCTTATTCCTAACGCCAGTTTCAAAAATCAGGCTGTTATCTCAGGAAAAAACTCTTGGAGCGATTTCTAACCTAGGGAAATGTAATTTACATAAATTTCCTCGCCGTGACATTCCGTGTTCCAAACGTTCTACATGCATAACGGATTCGAAAATATTCACTACAGATTTGTTAGCATGTGGATTACCGAACTTACATCACAAAACTTTGAATATTGATACTTAGAAGTATTTTCTCAGATTTTGCAGCGTTTTCCAAGCGCCAGTTTCAAAAATGAAGCAGTTATTACAGAAAAATTCTATTGAAGTGAGTTCTACAAAATAGACAAGTAGTTACATTGTTTCAATCACCGTGAAATTGCACGTTCCAAACATGGTACATGCATCACGGATTAGGAAAAAGATTCTTTAATATGTTGTGAAAAAGTGGATTACCAAACTTTCTTCCTACATAAAGGCATCTTTACACCTACAAATATTTTCTCACATTTTGCAGCTTTATCCAAATATCACATTTGAGTATCAAGCAATTTTCACCAAAATATTCTATTCTAGCTAGTTCTACCCAATAGAATTCTAATTTACATAGTTTCTTTACCGTGAATTTCTGTCTTCCAAACGCGCTACAAGAATCACAGTTTGAAAAATATTACTACACACTTGTTAACTTATGGATTACCGGACTTTCATCCACCAATCAAGTCATATTGGCACTTAGAAGCATTTTCTCATATTTCGAAGATTTTTCCTAACACCAGATTTGAAAATGAGGCAGATTTTGCAGAAAAATTCTCTTGGAGCGAGTTCTACCCAATAGAAATTTAATTTACATTGATGTGCTCATCATGACATTTTGTGATCTGAACACATTTCATGTATCTCGGTTTCGACAAATATTCACTACAGAGATGTTAGCATTTGGATTACCAATCTTACATCCACCATAAAAGGCATATTTACACCTACAAGTATTTACTCTCATTTCAAAGTTTTGTCCAAACGTCAATTTCGAAAATCATGCAATTTGTTCAGAAAAATTCTATTCAAGCTAGTTCTACTCAATAGAATTTTAATTTATGTAGTTTCATTACCGTAAATTTCCAAGTTCCAAACACGCTAAATAAGTCACGGATTCGAAAAGTATTCCCTTCATAGTTGGTTACGTGGATTACCAGACTTAAATTCCCCGTTCAAGGCATATTCACACTTAGAAGCATTTTCTCAGATTTCTCAGGTTTTTCCTAAAGCCAGTTTGGAAAATGAGGCTGATTTCACAGAAAATGTTCTTGGAGCCAGTTCTACCCAAAAGATATGTAATTTAACTAGTTCACTCACCGTGACATTCCGTGTTCTGAACATGTTACATGCATCAAGGATTCGACAATCATCCTTTAATGAGTGTGAGCATGTGGATTATCAAATTTTCATCCACCTTACAAGACATGTTTTCACCTAGAAACATTTACTCACATTTCGCAGAATTTTCCTAACGTCAGTTTCGAAAATCAGGCAGTTTTCGCAGAAAAATCCTCTTGTTGCATGTTCCATCCAATAGACATCTCATTTTCATAGATACCATCACCGTAACATTCCGTGTTCCTAAAAAACGGTTCATGCACCAAGGATTCAACAAATATTCACTGCTGAGTTGTTAGCATGTGAATTACCAATCTTTAATAAACTATTGAAGACATATTGTCACCTTAAAGCATTTACTCTGATTTCACAGCGTTTTCATAACACCAGTTTCGAAACTGAGGCAGATTTTTCAGTAAAACTCTCCTGGAGAGGGTTCTAACCAATAGATATGTAATTTGCATAGCTTCCCTCACCGAGAAAGACCGTGTTCCGAACAGGCTACATACATCAAGGATTTGAGAAACATTTTTAATGAGTTATGTACATGTGTATTACAGATCTTTCATCCACCATACAAGGCATATTGACACATAGAAACATTAACTCTGAGCTCACAGCTTTTTCCTAATAGCAGTTTCGAAAATCAGGCAGTTTTCAAAGGAAAAAACTGTTGGAGCGTGTTCTACCCAATAGGTACGTAAATTACATAGATTCCCCCACTGTGAAATTACATGTTTCGAACACATTACATGCAGAAAAGATTCGACAAAAATAAACTATAGAGTTGTTTGCATGAGGATGACAGGACTTTCATCACAATACAAGGCATATTGATGCTTAGAAGCATTTTCTCTGATTTCACAGAGCTTTCCAAACGCCAGTTTCGAAAATGAGGCAGATTTCCCGGCAAAAACCTCTTGGAGCAGGTTCTAACCTATAGACATGTAATTAACATGGATTCGCTCTCCGTGAAATTCCGTGTTCTGAACACGATACATGCATCTCGGACTCGACAAATATTCACTACATTGTGGTTAGCATGTGGATTACAGCACTTTCATCCACCATACAAAGCTTACTGACACTTTGAAGAATTTTCTCAGATTTCACAGGTTAGTTTTAATGCCAGATAAGAAAATGAGGCAGATTTGGCAAAAAAATGCTCTTGGAGCGAGTTATACACAAAAGATATGTAATTTACCTAGTTTTACTCACCGTGACATTCCGTGTTCTGAACACGTTACATGCATCACGGATTCGACAAACATTCACTACAGAGTTGGTAGCATAAGGATTACCGAACATTCACCCACCATAAATGCCATATTGACATTTTGAAGCACTTTCCCATATTTCAAAATGTTTTCCTAATGCCAGGTTTGAAAATGAGGCAGATTAACAAAAAATTCTCTTGGAGCAAGTACTTCCCATAGAAATGTAATTTACATAGCTTCCCTCACAGTGACATTCCAATTTCCGAACACTCTACATACTTCACGGATTTGACAAACATTTTTAATGAGTTATGTACATGTGTATTACAGAACTTTCATCCACCATACAAGGCATATTTAAACCTAGAAACGTTAACTCTGAATTTGCAGCCTTTTCCTAATGCCAGTTTCGAAAATCAGGCTGTTTTCTCCAGAAAAAATTTTTGGAGCGATTTCTTCCCAATAGACTTGAAATTTACATAGATTCCATCTCCGGAAATTTCCATCATACGATCACGCTACATGCATAGGCTTTCTACAATTATTCACATCAGGTTTGTTTGCATGTGGCTTTATGAACTTCCATCACAATACAATGCATATTGACACTTTGAAGCATTTTCTCTGATTTTGAAGGAATTTCCAAATGCCAGTTTCGAAAATGAGGCAGATTTCGCAGAAAAAACTCTTGGAGTGAGTTCTACCCAAGAGACATGTATTTTACCAACATACGCTCACCGTGATATTCTATGTTCTGAACACTCCCCATGTATCTCGGATTCGACATATATTCTCTACAGAGTTGTTAGTATGCGGATTGCCGAACTTTCATCCACCATACAAGGCATATTTACACCTACAATTGATTAATGTGAGTTCGCAGCTTATTCCTAACGCCAGTTTCAAAAATCAGGCTGTTATCTCAGGAAAAAACTCTTGGAGCGATTTCTAACCTAGGGAAATGTAATTTACATAAATTTCCTCGCCGTGACATTCCGTGTTCCAAACGTTCTACATGCATAACGGATTTGAAAAATATTCACTACAGATTTGTTAGCATGTGGATTACCGAACTTACATCACAAAACATTGAATATTGATACTTAGAAGTATTTTCTCAGATTTTGCAGCGTTTTCCAAGCGCCAGTTTCAAAAATGAAGCAGTTTTCACAGAAAAATTCTATTGAAGTGAGTTCTACAAAATAGACAAGTAGTTACATTGTTTCAATAACCGTGAAATTGCACGTTCCAAACATGGTACATGCATCACTGATTAGGAAAAAGATTCTTTATTATGTTGTGAAAAAGTGGATTACCAAACTTTCTTCCTACATAAAGGCATCTTTATACCTACAAATATTTTCTCACATTTTGCAGCTTTATCCAAATATCACATTTGAGTATCAAGCAATTTTCGCCAAAATATTCTATTCTAGCTAGTTCTACCCAATAGAATTCTAATTTACATAGTTTCTTTACCGTGAATTTCTGTCTTCCAAACGCGCTACAAGAATCACAGTTTGAAAAATATTACTACACACTTGTTAACATATGGATTACCGGACTTTCATCCACCAATCAAGTCATATTGGCACTTAGAAGCATTTTCTCATATTTCGAGGATTTTTCCTAACACCAGATTTGAAAATGAGGCAGATTTTGCAGAAAAATTCTCTTGGAGCGAGTTCTACCCAATAGACATTTAATTTACATTGATGTGCTCATCATGACATTTTGTGATCTGAACACATTTCATGTATCTCGGTTTCGACAAATATTCACTACAGAGATGTTAGCATTTGGATTACCAATCTTACATCCACCATACAAGGCATATTTACACCTACAAGTATTTACTCTCATTTCAATTTTTGTCCAAACGTCAAATTCGAAAATCATGCAATTTGTTCAGAAAAATTCTATTCAAGCTAGTTCTACCCAATAGAATTTTAATTTTTGTAGTTTCATTACCGTAAATTTCCAAGTTCCAAACACGCTAAATAAGTCACGGATTCGAAAAGTATTCCCTTCATAGTTGGTTACGTGGATTACCAGACTTAAATTCCCCGTTCAAGGCATATTCACACTTAGAAGCATTTTCTCAGATTTCTCAGGTTTTTCCTAAAGCCAGTTTGGAAAATGAGGCTGATTTCACAGAAAATGTTCTTGGAGCCAGTTCTACCCAAAAGATATGTAATTTAACTAGTTCACTCACCGTGACATTCCGTGTTCTGAACATGTTACATGCATCAAGGATTCGACAATCATCCTTTAATGAGTGTGAGCATGTGGATTATCAAATTTTCATCCACCTTACAAGACATGTTTTCACCTAGAAACATTTACTCACATTTCGCAGAATTTTCCTAACGTCAGTTTCGAAAATCAGGCAGTTTTCGCAGAAAAATCCTCTTGTTGCATGTTCCATCCAATAGACATCTCATTTTCATAGATACCATCACCGTAACATTCTGTGTTCCTAAAAAACGGTTCATGCACCAAGGATTCAACAAATATTCACTGCTGAGTTGTTAGCATGTGAATTACCAATCTTTAATAAACCATTGAAGACATATTGTCACCTTAAAGCATTTACTCTGATTTCACAGCGTTTTCATAACACCAGTTTCGAAACTGAGGCAGATTTTTCAGTAAAACTCTCCTGGAGAGGGTTCTAACCAATAGATATGTAATTTGCATAGATTCCCTCACCGAGAAAGACCGTGTTCCGAACAGGCTACATACATCAAGGATTTGAGAAACATTTTTAATGAGTTATGTACATGTGTATTACAGATCTTTCATCCACCATACAAGGCATATTGACACATAGAAACATTAACTCTGAGTTCGCAGCTTTTTCCTAATAGCAGTTTCGAAAATCAGGCAGTTTTCAAAGGAAAAAACTGTTGGAGCGTGTTCTACCCAATAGGTACGTAAATTACATAGATTCCCCCACTGTGAAATTACATGTTTCGAACACATTACATGCAGAAAAGATTCGACAAAAATAAACTATAGAGTTGTTTGCATGAGGATGACAGGACTTTCATCACAATACAAGGCATATTGATGCTTAGAAGCATTTTCTCTGATTTCACAGAGCTTTCCAAACGCCAGTTTCGAAAATGAGGCAGATTTCATGGGAAAAACCTCTTGGAGCAGGTTCTAACCTATAGACATGTAATTAACATGGATTCGCTCTCCGTGAAATTCCGTGTTCTGAACACGATACATGCATCTTGGACTCGACAAATATTCACTACATTGTGGTTAGCATGTGGATTACAGCACTTTCATCCACCATACAAAGCTTACTGACACTTTGAAGAATTTTCTCAGATTTCACAGGTTAGTTTTAATGCCAGATAAGAAAATGAGGCAGATTTGGCAAAAAAATGCTCTTGGAGCGAGTTATACACAAAAGATATGTAATTTACCTAGTTTTACTCACCGTGACATTCCGTGTTCTGAACACGTTACATGCATCACGGATTCGACAAACATTCACTACAGAGTTGGTAGCATAAGGATTACCGAACATTCACCCACCATAAATGCCATATTGATATTTTGAAGCACTTTCCCATATTTCAAAATGTTTTCCTAATGCCAGGTTTGAAAATGAGGCAGATTAACAAAAAATTCTCTTGGAGCAAGTACTTCCCATAGAAATGTAATTTACATAGCTTCCCTCACAGTGACATTCCAATTTCCGAACACTCTACATACTTCACGGATTTGACAAACATTTTTAATGAGTTATGTACATGTGTATTACAGAACTTTCATCCACCATACAAGGCATATTTAAACCTAGAAACGTTAACTCTGAATTTGCAGCCTTTTCCTAATGCCAGTTTCGAAAATCAGGCCGTTTTCTCCAGAAAAAATTTTTGGAGCTATTTCTTCCCAATAGACATGAAATTTACATAGATTCCATCTCCGGAAATTTCCATCATGCGATCACGCTACATGCATAGGCTTTCTACAATTATTCACATCAGGTTTGTTTGCATGTGGCTTTATGAACTTCCATCACAATACAATGCATATTGACACTTTGAAGCATTTTCTCTGATTTTGAAGGAATTTCCAAATGCCAGTTTCGAAAATGAGGCAGAGTTCGCAGAAAAAACTCTTGGAGTGAGTTCTACCGAAGAGACATGTATTTTACCGACATACGCTCACCGTGATATTCTATGTTCTGAACACTCTCCATGTATCTCGGATTCGACAAATATTCTCTACAGAGTTGTTAGTATGCGGATTGCCGAACTTTCATCCACCATACAAGGCATATTTACACCTACAATTGATTAATCTGAGTTCGCAGCTTATTCCTAACGCCAGTTTCAAAAATCAGGCTGTTATCTCAGGAAAAATCTCTTGGAGCGATTTCTAACCTAGGGAAATGTAATTTACATAAATTTCCTCGCCGTGACATTCCGTGTTCCAAACGTTCTACATGCATAACGGATTCGAAAATTATTCACTACAGATTTGTTAGCATGTGGATTACCGAACTTTCATCACAAAACATTGAATATTGATACTTAGAAGTATTTTCTCAGATTTTGCAACATTTTCCAAGCGCCAGTTTCAAAAATGAAGCAGTTATTACAGAAAAATTCTATTGAAGTGAGTTCTACAAAATAGACAAATAGTTACATTTTTTCAATAACCGTGAATTTGCACGTTCCAAACATGGTACATGCATCACGGATTAGGAAAAAGATTCTTTAATATGTTGTGAAAAAATGGATTACCAAACTTTCTTCCTACATAAAGGCATCTTTATACCTACAAATTTTTTCTCACATTTTGCAGCTTTATCCAAATATCACATTTGAGTATCAAGCAATTTTCGCCGAAATATTCTATTCTAGCTAGTTCTACCCAATAGAATTCTAATTTACATAGTTTCTTTACCGTGAATTTCTGTCTTCCGAACGCGCTACAAGAATCACAGTTTGAAAAATATTACTACACACTTGTTAACATATGGATTACCGGACTTTCATCCACCAATCAAATCATATTGGCACTTAGAAGCATTTTCTCATATTTCGAGTATTTTTCCTAACACCAGATTTGAAAATGAGGCAGATTTTGCAGAAAAATTCTCTTGGAGCGAGTTCTACCCAATAGACATTTAATTTACATTGATGTGCTCATCATGACATTTTGTGATCTGAACACATTTCATGTATCTCGGTTTCGACAAATATTCACTACAGAGATGTTAGCATTTGGATTACCAATCTTACATCCACCATACAAGGCATATTTACACCTACAACTATTTACTCTCATTTCAATTTTTGTCCAAACGTCAAATTCGAAAATCATGCAATTTGTTCAGAAAAATTCTATTCAAGCTAGTTCTACCCAATAGAATTTTAATTTATGTAGTTTCATTACCGTAAATTTCCATGTTCCAAACACGCTAAATAAGTCACGGATTCGAAAAGTATTCCCTTCATAGTTGGTTACGTGGATTACCAGACTTAAATTCCCCGTTCAAGGCATATTCACACTTAGAAGCATTTTCTCAGATTTCTCAGGTTTTTCCTAAAGCCAGTTTGGAAAATGAGGCTGATTTCACAGAAAATGTTCTTGGAGCCAGTTCTACCCAAAAGATATGTAATTTAACTAGTTCACTCACCGTGACATTCCGTGTTCTGAACATGTTACATGCATCAAGGATTCGACAATCATCCTTTAATGAGTGTGAGCATGTGGATTATCAAATTTTCATCCACCTTACAAGACATGTTTTCACCTAGAAACATTTACTCACATTTCGCAGAATTTTCCTAACGTCAGTTTCGAAAATCAGGCAGTTTTCGCAGAAAAATCCTCTTGTTGCATGTTCCATCCAATAGACATCTCATTTTCATAGATACCATCACCGTAACATTCCGTGTTCCTAAAAAACGGTTCATGCACCAAGGATTCAACAAATATTCACTGCTGAGTTGTTAGCATGTGAATTACCAATCTTTAATAAACCATTGAAGACATATTGTCACCTTAAAGCATTTACTCTGATTTCACAGCGTTTTCATAACACCAGTTTCGAAACTGAGGCAGATTTTTCAGTAAAACTCTCCTGGAGAGGGTTCTAACCAATAGATATGTAATTTGCATAGCTTCCCTCACCGAGAAAGACCGTGTTCCGAACAGGCTACATACATCAAGGATTTGAGAAACATTTTTAATGAGTTATGTACATGTGTATTACAGATCTTTCATCCACCATACAAGGCATATTGACACATAGAAACATTAACTCTGAGTTCGCAGCTTTTTCCTAATAGCAGTTTCGAAAATCAGGCAGTTTTCAAAGGAAAAAACTGTTGGAGCGTGTTCTACCCAATAGGTACGTAAATTACATAGATTCCCCCACTGTGAAATTACATGTTTCGAACACATTACATGCAGAAAAGATTCGACAAAAATAAACTATAGAGTTGTTTGCATGAGGATGACAGGACTTTCATCACAATACAAGGCATATTGATGCTTAGAAGCATTTTCTCTGATTTCACAGAGCTTTCCAAACGCCAGTTTCGAAAATGAGGCAGATTTCATGGGAAAAACCTCTTGGAGCAGGTTCTAACCTATAGACATGTAATTAACATGGATTCGCTCTCCGTGAAATTCCGTGTTCTGAACACGATACATGCATCTCGGACTCGACAAATATTCACTACATTGTGGTTAGCATGTGGATTACAGCACTTTCATCCACATACAAAGCTTACTGACACTTTGAAGTATTTTCTCAGATTTCACAGGTTAGTTTTAATGCCAGATAAGAAAATGAGGCAGATTTGGCAAAAAAATGCTCTTGGAGCGAGTTATACACAAAAGATATGTAATTTACCTAGTTTTACTCACCGTGACATTCCGTGTTCTGAACACGTTACATGCATCACGGATTCGACAAACATTCACTACAGAGTTGGTAGCATAAGGATTACCGAACATTCACCCACCATAAATGCCATATTGACATTTTGAAGCACTTTCCCATATTTCAAAATGTTTTCCTAATGCCAGGTTTGAAAATGAGGCAGATTAACAAAAAATTCTCTTGGAGCAAGTACTTCCCATAGAAATGTAATTTACATAGCTTCCCTCACAGTGACATTCCAATTTCCGAACACTCTACATACTTCACGGATTTGACAAACATTTTTAATGAGTTATGTACATGTGTATTACAGAACTTTCATCCACCATACAAGGCATATTTAAACCTAGAAACATTAACTCTGAATTTGCAGCCTTTTCCTAATGCCAGTTTCGAAAATCAGGCCGTTTTCTCCAGAAAAAATTTTTGGAGCGATTTCTTCCCAATAGACATGAAATTTACATAGATTCCATCTCCGGAAATTTCCATCATGCGATCACGCTACATGCATAGGCTTTCTACAATTATTCACATCAGGTTTGTTTGCATGTGGCTTTATGAACTTCCATCACAATACAATGCATATTGACACTTTGAAGCATTTTCTCTGATTTTGAAGGAATTTCCAAATGCCAGTTTCGAAAATGAGGCAGAGTTCGCAGAAAAAACTCTTGGAGTGAGTTCTACCCAAGAGACATGTATTTTACCGACATACGCTCACCGTGATATCCTATGTTCTGAACACTCTCCATGTATCTCGGATTCGACAAATATTCTCTACAGAGTTGTTAGTATGCAGATTGCCGAACTTTCATCCACCATACAAGGCATATTTACACCTACAATTGATTAATGTGAGTTCGCAGCTTATTCCTAACGCCAGTTTCAAAAATCAGGCTGTTATCTCAGGAAAAATCTCTTGGAGCGATTTCTAACCTAGGGAAATGTAATTTACATAAATTTCCTCGCCGTGACATTCCGTGTTCCAAACGTTCTACATGCATAACGGATTCGAAAAATATTCACTACAGATATGTTAGCATGTGGATTACCGAACTTACATCACAAAACATTGAATATTGATACTTAGAAGTATTTTCTCAGATTTTGCAGCGTTTTCCAAGCGCCAGTTTCAAAAATGAAGCAGTTATTACAGAAAAATTCTATTGAAGTGAGTTCTACAAAATAGACAAATAGTTACATTTTTTCAATCACCGTGAAATTGCACGTTCCAAACATGGTACATGCATCACGGATTAGGAAAAAGATTCTTTAATATGTTGTGAAAATTGGATTACCAAACTTTCTTCCTACATAAAGGCATCTTTATACCTACAAATATTTTCTCACATTTTGCAGCTTTATCCAAATATCACATTTGAGTATCAAGCAATTTTCGCCGAAATATTCTATTCTAGCTAGTTCTACCCAATAGAATTCTAATTTACATAGATTCTTTACCGTGAATTTCTGTCTTCCGAACGCGCTACAAGAATCACAGTTTGAAAAATATTACTACACACTTGTTAACATATGGATTACCGGACTTTCATCCACCAATCAAGTCATATTGGCACTTAGAAGCATTTTCTCATATTTCGAGTATTTTTCCTAACACCAGATTTCAAAATGAGGCAGATTTTGCAGAAAAATTCTCTTGGAGCGAGTTCTACCCAATAGAAATTTAATTTACATTGATGTGCTCATCATGACATTTTGTGATCTGAACACATTTCATGTATCTCGGTTTCGACAAATATTCACTACAGAGATGTTAGCATTTGGATTACCAATCTTACATCCACCATACAAGGCATATTTACACCTACAAGTATTTACTCTCATTTCAAAGTTTTGTCCAAACGTCAATTTCGAAAATCATGCAATTTGTTCAGAAAAATTCTATTCAAGCTAGTTCTACCCAATAGAATTTTAATTTATGTAGTTTCATTACCGTAAATTTCCAAGTTCCAAACACGCTAAATAAGTCACGGATTCGAAAAGTATTCCCTTCATAGTTGGTTACGTGGATTACCAGACTTAAATTCCCCGTTCAAGGCATATTCACACTTAGAAGCATTTTCTCAGATTTCTCAGGTTTTTCCTAAAGCCAGTTTGGAAAATGAGGCTGATTTCACAGAAAATGTTCTTGGAGCCAGTTCTACCCAAAAGATATGTAATTTAACTAGTTCACTCACCGTGACATTCCGTGTTCTGAACATGTTACATGCATCAAGGATTCGACAATCATCCTTTAATGAGTGTGAGCATGTGGATTATCAAATTTTCATCCACCTTAC